>NW_026442075.1:3227500-4586666 GCF_026898425.1 Galleria mellonella | reverse complement strand
CGTGATGATGTGAATATATCACCATATATATTCTGTACTAGTATTGTATAGATCGCGTAATCGACGTTTCTAGAATTCACCGACTAGCGTGATTGTTGAAAATTGCAAGTAAAACTGCAACGTTGTCCACGTAAAGTTTGTAAGTTTGTCCGGCAACTTTATGCATTTCTAAAGGAGTATGCGCAAGAACTAGGCGTAGGTACTCAGTTGGATGCAGTTGAGTTCACCAGTTCGGCATGATTCGAATGTAAAAGGTTTGGAATGCGGGCGTCCGTTTGCTCTCAAGTTGCAATGCGTCGCGTTCGGGGATCGTACACTATTGGACCAAGTTGCTCCTTCATGCTTGTACTTATTGAAAACTTGCAAATGTTCGCCATTCAGAGTAAACAGTAGCGATGATTAGCTAACATGGGAATACAGTCGCGAAAGTTTTGTTTTTAAATGGTGATTTTAAGCTTAAATATAATGTACAATTTAGAATAGCTGTTAATCAAATGTTGATATACAAGGTAAAATCATAGGTAGGTAGATAGAATCTCTTTATTGTGTCCTTCAAAATATTACAGTAGTAAAATTATAAATATCAACAATACCAAGAAATGATCACATTGAGAAAATAACGGGTGGCTTATTGCTAAAAGAGATATCTTCTAGGCTTCCTTTGGATGGAGAGGAGTAATTAAACATTATATAAATAGTTTGATTGGAGGGTCGACGAAAATTCTGTCATTTTTAAATAATCATAAGTCATCATCTTTTTCATTATCTATATTAAAGTGCTTGATGATAATTTTATTTTTATTATGTTTTGTCTGTTAAGCAGCTGCGTTCGTATAGTGATGTTTCGGTTTGTAGGTGATATATAGCAGAAACTCAAGAATGAAGGAAAATCATAGGTATTACAGTTTTTATGTGATGTTTTACGGTGTTGTTGATATCGATAAGAGATGGTTATCACCTAATGGACCAGGTGGGATATATTCTCATTTGCCATTCATAGTGCATAAAAAGGACTCACTTATTTGTTACAGAATTAAAAATTTTGAGTTGCCACTATATTAAAAAAGTTTTTAGTTGCAAAGAAAAATGATCCTGGAAAGCAGGTAGCACAATAGATATAAAACGAAAAGTGCATTACCGATTGTATCTGAGAGTGATTTAGAAACATTCGGTTCGGGAACAAAAGCGTTTATTCGTCGACCACAAAGCCTGCTCGACTCATAAATTACAGAACTAACTGTACCCTTAGTACACGGTAACTCTCGAAATGATTGTTCGAATTTCAACTTTGTATTCAGGGTAGATATTAGGAAAAGATGTATTTGAGACTATATTTAATTACAAAAACAGTAGTTTAAGTACTTTCGTAATTACATTTTTAAGCAATTTTGAAGTTTACCAAGTTCCAAAGTCATCATTTTTTACTTATTTCTGTCATGCAGAATGCATGAGGTGGACAAACAAAATTGAGGTGAGGAGACTACCAAGTAAAACATAATTTCTTTTATTATTATTATAGATATTCTTATAAAAAATAAATGTTCACCTTATAGTCCGCTTATGCAAATTAGTCATAAATACATATAAGGCGGGAGACACTGTAACTGGTAATTGAATTGTACAAAACAAATTTTTATTTTAAAATTGAACTTGATTTTGCCTTATGTGAAGGTAAGTGACGATAAGATGTAAGATGGGGCATATTTATATAAAATTGAGGAGGACCAAGTTAATTTCTCCGACAATACAAAAATAGGAAAAGCATTTCTGAGAAATGAAGCTGGGTCTCTTTTTCCTCATTAGTTCATATTAGAGATGATTTAGCGAACCATTTCGTGTAGATTTCTCCAACGCAGAGATAGAACTAAGAGATAGTTAGAGGGAATAATATAAGAAATGGATCGTTTAAACAATTCATCATCATCATCATATCAGCCTTTAACTGACCACTGCTGAACATAAGCCTCCCCCTTGGAAGGTCTTGCTAGTATTTACCACGCTTGACAGGCGGATTGGTAACCGCAGTTGGGCTTTGGTAATATTTTAAGAGGCATGCTGCTGCCCGTCCCTCGCCCTCACTTAGTCACCTCTTATGACACCCACTGTAAAGGAAGGGGTGGCCTATTCTATGCCAGGACCACACGGCAAACGTTTAACGTGTTTAAACGATTACTAATAATTAAAGGGTTGACTGGAAGAAATCCTTTTTATGGCATAAGTTTATCACTGTATCAATTTTTTCCTGAATCCTATAATTTAAGATATTATTGTACATGTTACAAACAAACAAACAAAATGTATGGATATGATATAATACTTTTCTTGTCGTATTTATGTATTCGCAGCTATTTTTGTTGTCGACATGGTAACAAGATTTTCCTAAAATACGATATCAATAGGCCATATAAAATTTATTTAATATCAAATATTAGAAAGAAAAAAATATATTTATTATCTATTCAAAAGGCTCTTACAGACGACATCTCCCAAGAATAACCTTATGTATTATTTTAAGACATTGGTACGAGTACAATAATATGATTTCAATGAACGGGTGAGTGGCTTTTTTAAACCAAATATTGTTTACATATAGATTATATAGATAGAACATCGAGTCTCAAAAACGAGTCAACATTTTTGTTAGCTAACTATCAAATTAGCTGACTCGTTATCATTGTTCTATATACGAACGCACATAATGTATCTTGACGTATCTTTATTTAATTATTTAATAAATAATATGTGTTTTTACCCATCAAATGAATGCAAAAATTATAAAACAAAATAAATATGGAAGCTATAAAGGAAATACTCATGATTATTTGTCGTGAAAAATTTTATATAAAAGTTTATCCGCTTTTATCGAAGCGTATGTATGGGGACAGTTTAACGTCAATTTTTGTTTATTTGTTAATCTTTGGCATCTTAACCCCTTACTCAATCGGCATGAAATTTAATATATACGTACTATTTGATACAGAGAAGGATGTAGGTTACTTTTTATCCCGGTCAATGAAAATTATCCCGGTTACGCGGACGAAGTCGTGGTTAAAGTTTAGTATTTTTAGAATTCTCTAATGCACATATAATATCTATGAGGATGGTTATCGGCCCTTATTATCGGTATTGATGTGGTATTACGCTATTAATTATATTGTACCTCAAAATAGCCTTTGACATATGATACTTGCATAGTTTATGTTTAGTTACTATAAATATTTGCTACGGGGATTTGACGTTCCACCTCCACTAGATAGTCAATAATTAATTATACTTATAAATACGTTATACAATTTAGATACCAAATGGTTGATTTATATGTATAAATTAGTGAAGTAAATAATAACATTTTACGTAATTCAGTGAATTTAATATAAAATATTGATATTCACTAATGACATAAGTACATCTACTATCATGAGATACGGCGATATAGAGCATGTTGAAGACTGCAACCTTTTTCATTTTAATAGCCATATATTTTTATTTTCTCGATTGTTCTTCTTTTGTTTTTTCTTTGCATAATTTTCTATCAAATATACGGAAGCAATTTATTGTTAAAAGACAATTATTTATTTATTATTTACCATAGAACTGAGAAATCCATCATACTCCTCAAAATGGTTAATTACTGAGCGTATATTGATTATTATTATCTTTTATTAAAATTGTAACTATATGTAATTAAAAAAAAAAAAAACTTTGTTTTGTATTTATGCAAAGAAAATCGAAAGAAGTAGAACGGGTAGAGGGCAAACTTGCTACAATTAAAGAACATTAAATTATAGTCTCACATCCTTATTCATAAAAACTAAAACGTTTTGCAAACCTATTAACTGTTAGTGTTATGTCTCTGTCTTTCAAATTGAGAAATTAGCTCGAGAATAAAGAACAAAATACTTCAATAACTAAAATAGGTTTATAAAAAGTTTGTCATTTTTGTGACTAAAGGGGTAAAATTATGACCAAAGACAACAATTATGAATAAAGGGATATATTTTTATGAACAAACAACAAAAGTATCGTGTGTACCAAGGCTCTGAGAGGTTTAGAATAATGTTTAAAAATATACACGCTTAATACATTATGCATCTCGTGCTATCCTGTCAGTGAGAAAGGTCTTTGAATAAATAAAATTAGTCAACACATCGTTTCTGTGATAATTTACCCACGTAGAGGCGGATAAAATTGATATAGCGAATTCTTTTCGTAGCTAAAGCAAGTACGTAAGTATAAAGGGAGCGGTGAACATTGCAAATGTGTTGAGTCACTATTTTTTGCCGTGAACACGTAAACATGTGCGGCCAGATCACTGTATTTTTACGCTTAAATGAACCGCGAAAGCTTTGTGTAACGTTTCAGTATGAAAATGTACACAAAGAATAATAAATAATAAACTATTGTGTTAGCAAAGTTTGGCCTCCCAATTGTGTGCTATTATTTCATTTTAAATATCAAAATTTGCTCATGGAAAACCTATATGAATATAGGAATAGAGTGAAATATTGATAAAACCAATTTATTCTTTTGCAATTTTTAAACTTTTACCATAGATACTTAATGTCAAAATGTTTCTGTTGTTGTGCTAATTAAAAAGTGAACACTTCATAAATAAATTATACTAGTTTATTAGTACATATTGTGAAAGTTTATAAAGATGTTTGTTAAATAACAAACAAAAAACAATAAATATGTTTAGATAAAGCGTGATTACTCAATCACTTTGAGTTGCTTTATTATTTTGATTAAAATTTGACATATAGGTAGACCATTTTATACCAGATTAATTTATTAGTTACGTTGTATTGTAATTAAGCTACAAAAATAACTAGTCTGATTGAAAAAAATAAAAAGTAAAGCAATAATAAATCTTGCATACTATTTTGTTTAGCTAGCCGCGAAGAAGTTTGTAGCCTTAAAAATACGACGCTTATCAATTTCAGGGAACACACTTCAATATCTGAAATGAGATGACAGCTTTATCCAATTTTTAGATTCTACTACCATTTTTCACAACACAATGGGCCTACCATGAAACTGAGTTCCGAAGTTTCGGACCCGAATTTCGTACGTAAGATAAAACACATCTGTGTTTTATTTTACGCACGAAACGTGTGAAATTTTATTATTTTGTCAGCACCTCTTTTGTTATTTTAACATCAAATTCTTGTTTTGTTTGCCTTTCGAAAAAAAATGGTTGGTAAATACGAATAAAATGCGAATAAGATCTGTACTGTTATATGATAAATGATCTAGACTCCGGTTAGTTCAGTTTTCGATTCAGATTAAAGACTGTTAAAAAGATATTTAAAAAAGATACTACCTCTATGTCTGCAAGATGGTAGATGAAAGATTTTTGAATATTTAAAAAGAGAATATGTTCTCGTCTAATATTTCTGCTATATTCTCGTATAAATTCTGAAGTTTATGTTTTAAGTTACTGTGTTATAAGTTTTCTATCGCTTTTTGTGAGTCAACTCGTATTTCTGTTTTTCTTAATAATGTCAATATATATTTGTTTACTTAATGCACCTCTGTATATTTTGTTTCTTTAAATGAGAAGCCTACAGAGAACTCTTCTTATACTAATCTGTGCAATTATCCTAACCAAATAAAAACATATAAATATTAATATTAGTAGTACTTGTTAAGCTTAATGTAACTATATTTTATTTATGAATAATAAGAATATATATTACATTCGATTTAATAAGAGAATATCGTTTTCAATTGAATACCAACTTGTAATGGAATGTTCGAGATGTTTGGAAAAAATACAATAAAGTTCGTGTCATACGAGCGATCAGTGTCAGCGTCCCGCGCGCCCTGAATTTCAAACAACCTGCTTATTCGGTACTAAATTTGCAACGAGATCGAATATGCTATATCTACATATCAGTAACTTTATGATTTTGTCTAAAATCAGTCATCACTTAATTAAAAATTTTAGCACACATTTCAGTTTTTAGGCTGGACGAATGTTTTAAACTATTTCTGCAATTTCATTTCAGGGATATATTGATTGACCTAGATAAAAAACAGTTTAAGTCTGTTAAACTTCGCGACAGTTATTTGAGCCGGTACGGTGCTACCAAATAACAAATTAACTTTTACATTTATAATGTTACTAAGAATATAACATATATTAAATCTTTTTATGGGTCCAATATAAATTATGTATAATAAAGATTTTACAATACAATACATTATGTATGTATTTATTTATTTAAAGGAATACCAACAGTATTTGCAAAAAAGTATTTGTATGTACTTATTCTCTTATTCTTACAGGTTTGTGAGTTTTCTTATAGGTACTAAGTATATAAAAGAACTTATAAAGTTGTAAAAGTAAGTATTGCTTACTTTGGAATTAAATGAAGTTATGTGACATATAAATGTTTATTTATGTAAAATATTGTGTATGTAATTGTGATATTAAATTTATTTTTATGAAATAAATTTTATTACAAAAACAAGAAAAATGGGTTTTTCGAAAAATATTCAACTTCGCTATAGAGTAAGGACTTTATTATATTATATATATATATATTTATTATATTATATATTTTTATATATATTTATATTATATATATATATATAGAAAGAGGAGTAAGCGCAGGACCCCTCCTTATGTCCCTAACAATGCTTCAGTTCTATATATATATATATATATATATATATTGTCCATCAAGAATATATATATATGCCCCTGCCCACACCTCTCTTGTTGTCCGTGAGTTTTTGAGTAAAAATTCCATTACGGTGACCGAACACCCCCCTATTCGCCGGATTTGGCCCCGTGTGACTTCTTCTTGTTCCCAAAAACCAAATTGGTACTTCGGGGGCGGCATTTGGGGGACATAAATGAGATAAAAAAAGCTACGACGGGGCAGCTGAGAAACCTACAACCAGAGGACTTTCAAGGAGCCTTCTCACAGTGGAAACGGCGTTGGCATGCATTATGTCACAGGGGGAGTGAATAATTGTAAAATAAAATTTTTAAAAAACTTTTATACGTACTTTCCGGACAAACCTCGTATATATATATATATATATATATATATATATATATATATATATATATATATATATATATATATATATATATATATATATATATATATATTATTTATTTATTACATCCACTGGGTGAGCCTTACAGTCTTCCAATACGCCCACCCAGGAAAGCATATATATAATCATTAAAACGCGGCTACCAACCTGTGGTGATAATTGTGGGATAGGAACAGTTAACGGCTGATATGATAACGATGATGCTTTTTATATATTTTTTATTATGTTCTACTTGATGTACCTATGTTTCTTTTTCTATACTACACACTCCATATATAACGTAATGTCAATGTATCACGCCTTTTTATGACAGAAATATATAGACATATATCCGTATACTTCAATCACGAAGTTACAATTTTATCATAATAAAGAACGTAGATACACGAATGTCGTTACGAATATCAAAAATACGTGTACAATGAACGAAATCAGTTGACGGCCCAGCTGAGATTCTAGATTCCAGGGAATTTTTATTAAATCTATGTTATGTGAAGTTGGTACGTTGGGGAATTCAACATTTGAATATAGCAATATTGCAGTCTTCTTCATTTCATTTCCAATATCTCAGTTCATGTAGCTTTGTACAGATGTAATTTTAATTCATTTGGTAAAGGCTGCAAAGACGCCATATAGTGTATTAAAAAAAATATGTTTTGAATTTTGTCATACTATTCATTTATCTCTTAATGTAATGTTTAATAACTATAAATTTAATATCACAATTAATATAAAAAAAAAAAAAAACACTAGTGGAACTATAGAAGTGGTATCATTTCGGAGTTCGTCGTCTACATTTATTAACACATATGCATACAGATTCCCATTTACATATTATGATAAAATTGCATACATATGAGAAATATATTTTTATTTCCGGGACCAACTATGAAAGTCAATGAAGCAGAAGATATGCTCTCTTTATCGGGGCTAGACACGTGAGTAATAACTTGACCCGAAAAATGTAAAAAAAATCTGAAACTATTGTGTATGAATAACACCACGCGTTGTTAAAATGTTTAACACAATGAATTTTTTGATTAAGAATTGGTACGTGTTTTCGAGTGGAGACCACATGCAGATAAATACAGTGTAGGGCGACCTCCCTGTAAATGTATTTACTACTAACACCATCCCTATTCATTACAATGTAATGAAATTTGAAATTTAATTGCGGTGTATGTAATGAAATATAGTAACAATTATAATGATTAATTAAGATGTTAATTAATTATTAATGTTTAATTTCATTTCATTTATAGTAGTGGTTTTTGTTGGTTTAAATTATTTTAATAAAAGCATTTATTGCACCTTAAATAAACCAATTAACCAATTACATATGAATTTTCATCGAACGTTTATATAGGTGTTTATATAGGTAGGTAAATATCTGTTTAGAGGTGCTACTAAAACCGCCGCGAAGGTTATAATCTGTGAAGTGATCGTAAAGCGTCTACACTCTGTGTTAACTAAGCCCCGCAAACGAGCTGAGCGGCTGAGTGCTCTAAGGGTGGCCGTATACGGGCAGCTTGACAGCCATCATCGACTTCACGTTGCAGTCGACGTGACGTAGCGCTCTACTCAATATATTTTGATTTATCGATTACTCTAATGCAGGTATTTTTCACCTTTCATTCCTTCAACTGGTGCCGCGTATGCCAACAAAAGTCCTGTTTGTTCTTTATTGGTACTGCAACTGCAACTAAATGAAATATTTTACTGAATTTGGTGATATTTTGCGGAATTCCATATCACTAGTTATTTGATTAGAGATATTTTGTTTAATTCCGTTACCATTAGTACATATGTGTGCGACTGCCAACCCTTGAAGATTGACTAGATACCATTATTATTACCAGTTTGGATGAAACGGCAGTCGGATGTTGATGGCTTATATGGAAGAACGTAGAACTAAAGGCCGTAGAACTTCTGGTAATAATAACAGTAGTCAATCTTCGAGTGTTGGCAGTCACACACATATAGGTAGCGGAATTAAACAAAACAATCCTTATCAAACAACCAGTAAACTAAATATCGTGCATCGGGGAAAGAGGATTATTAATAATAGTGTCTGTTGGGCCTATTTTTAGTAATATACTCTGTTAAATCGATACACAAAGGACTAATTGACTTGGCATTTACTAGTATTAAATCTAGCCGAGCGTATATTGACAACTTACCTTTTATTTTCATTCCATTATATTTTATATTATTTTTCAGTGATTGAAAACAACTGTTTGAGCTGCTGGTGACATCTGCTACAATAACTTATTAGTTCGCATATGCTACCGGTGTATGGCTGCCCTAAGGTGAAATGCCTCTAGGCGGGCTCCAAGACTTCTCTAAGTCGAATCTGTCATTATTATTCCATGAAACGGGCCTCGAGGCTCACGAGATCCACCTGCGCACACCTCACGTACAAATAACCACGTAAACCTGACAAATTGTATCACATTCATATTGGCCACGAGTGTTCTACGTTGCCGCGTTGCCAAAAAAATAAATGTTGCTCGGAAGAACTTGGGGATTTCTCGGGATGTGACCGCAACGCCGACCTTTTTGGCACATTTGTGGTCGTGTACAAACTATACAGTTTTTATAGTGAGCGGCGAGCAGGGTTGTTTTTGTTCTACCACTAATAAAGTGGGAGTTTTAAACGTATGAAAATTATTGTCGATTGTGGTTTTAGTTCATCTCGGTTTTGCTTGTATGTAACCCATTAAAGATCGTTCATATATAAATTACAGAAACTATTTTCTTTGTTATTTATCTAAATTATCTTTTAATAATTATTTGTTAATTAGATAGTAATTGTATTCATAATTAATGACAGCTGATATCGAATACTGGCTGGTATCGATAGTAGGCATTTCTTAATTATCGAATACCCACAAACTATCTTTGTTGGGGTTTGAATTATTTATTCTTAGAGTGTATTCTTGGGTTTGCATGGCTATATAGTTTGAGCAATCGATAGAAAAGAAAGGTAATGAATAGTGCATCACCACGAGATGCAGTGACGATTCAGAATTATAGGGAAGGGATGAATGCAATAGGCGAAAGATGCATTGTAGTTATAATAATGCAATTTATATTTTCTCTAGTTTTTGTATTAATTAATTGTATTCTTTATATATATATATATATATATATATATATATATATATATATATATATATATATATATATATATATATATATATATATATATATATATATATATATATATATATATATATATATATATATTTATTTATTTTCTCAAAATTTTGCACTATCAGTTATATTTTCTAATATTTTTGTCTATGGTTGACTGGTAATAATGCTATATGGTATTAAATTCGTCTTTTACTCTCCATTTATAAAAGAGTGTTATTGTTCAATTATTAAATAAATCATGTGTGGTATGAATACATTCATTGCATAATGTGTTATGTCACGATGTTCGTTCACTCTAATCTCCGAAACTACTCAACCGTTTTTAATGAAATTTCACAAATGTGTATTGTCTTCTCCGAAAATATTTGAGAGATAGAACAATTTTTGTCCCAATAAGTGACCTATAGAGGGCATAACGACATTTACGAGGTCGGCTAGCAAAATAAAAACACAGCGTAAAAATAAATTTATTAGACTGAGGTTTTTATGATTGAAATTATCAATATACAGCAAGTCAAACGATATCAACCACTTATAGTTTGTAGGGTAAGTGTGTGACATAATACGGTGAGCTTTGAATAAGTTAGAAGGTCTGCTTAAGCGTTGGTTGTTAGTTATTAATGCTGGTTATCACATCGCAGCTTAACACTTTAAGTAAGGGTTTCTTGATATTAAGCTTCTAAATTATGCACCTTAGTAGATCCGAAGATAAATGATACTAATTTAGGATTGAACGGTTGTTTTGTTTACCCAATAGTTCGTTACTAGTTTCTTGAGGGTACATAGATCTCCTGACTTAGGTATAAATTAATGGGTATATAAACGCTAAATAAATTTATTCTCTTACCTGTCGTAGTTATTTATTACTATTTTTGTATGATGTCGATATTAAAACCAAAATTTAATTTGATTTTTAATTGAACAGTAAGTAATGAAGTTTTCTTTATAGAGTTTCAGTTTAAGATAAATAATAAAAATACCATTTAAGTGAACTTTAAAAAATATAATAATATGGAGCTTTTTGCTATAAAACACAAGATTAGAAATATAAAGAATAAAGTTAATGTATCCCGTTAAAGACATTTTATACTTTTTTTAAATACTTATGTGTTTTTATGGGGTTAGAAGTCATAACCCAGAAGAGTCATTCAAAGTATGCAATAAGAGGTAGGGTATCTTGAATAAGATGAAGTTATATAAAATATATATATAACCAAATGGATCCGAGAGTCTATCTGATTAATTGTTATGTAATATAACTGTAATTAAAACTGGGTAATTACAACTGTAGTTCTCTAACCAATGTCATTTCTTGTGATACGACCACAGATATAATGAATTTCAACGACTAATTATTTACACACTTATGAAAACCTCTTAATTTGATATATTTACTCATGTGCTGTAAATTATCACAACATTAAATTTAATTAAAATCCGTTCATTACTTTGGTTGGAGTTTTGCTTGCTGTCAGTTAATATTGTCTTTATCAAAATTATGCTCGCCCATTCTATTACTTCTCATGCTTGACTATGGTGACGCCTACTATCTAGACTATATATATATATATATATATATATATATATATATATATATATATATATCAAGTGGCTCCCAATTTGCCTTCGCCGTAACTGGTATATTCTTTCCCTTATTTATTCTATCCTTTTCAACTCTGGTACTCTTAATTATCTTAAAGAATGACTTATATTTCTCGGTCATGTGCAGAATCATGTCATACGCAGTGCTGAAAACCTACGCATTAAAACGCCCTCTTCGTTTTACTCTTTTACAAGAGGGAGAGTTTGTATAAAATGCGTTTGCTTGGGCACCTCTGTTCCATTCGTGTTTCAATCGTAAAGCAGTTGTGTTTGCATGGCTGTGTTTCAGATTGAAGGGTGAGATATGGCAGTGAATTTACAGGGTACAAAGGAACAACACCTTAGTCCTCAGGAATGGCAACGCATGGGCGAAATAGTATACTCTGTTATGTCCATGGTACTGCTCGTGTCTATTGCCGACGGTTACCACTTTCTATCAGGTGGGCCGTAAGCTTGTTTGCCATTCTAAGTTGCATAAAAAAACTAAATCCTTATTTCTGCACGCCGTACGACTATGGAACTCACTACTATTCTCAATACACAGTGCCTAGTAATTGTTTACTTTCAAGAACCTCATTAAAAATTGTCATTGTCTGTTATTGTATAATGTTTTTTACTTGTTTTTGTCCTTTCTTGTATGTATCTTGTAATTGTGTGTGAAATGATTGTATATACGATTAATGTACATATTTATAGTATGAATAATATGTATATTATAATATGTACATATCTAAATTAATTGTTATATATTTTATATATTTATTTATAAAATATATTCTATTATAAATATTAAGATGTATATAAGGTATACATATGGTTATATGCATATTTTTAATCATCAATATTTTATATTTTTTTATATTTAGTTTATCATTATGAGCGTTTTTTTTATTAGATACACTTGCGCCAAATAGCTACCGTATTTTTTCTTTCCTCCTCTACCCAAAGCTTGTCTGTAAGAGATTGCTTTAGCGATAAGACCGCCTTTTGCATTTCTATATTCTTCTTTAAGTAGTGCATAAAAGTAGTAAATAAACAAATAAATATAATTTAAATTCTATACAAAAGTTTAGTAATTTTTTAACAAATACATAATTCGATTCTGAGACGCTATTCTTTAAACATATTTTTTTTTTAAATTTAACTTAAATTAGAGGAATTTTATTTTAAGCACCAACATGAAGTAAAATAATGGATTTAAGTAAAAATTTTTGTATATTTTGTATATAATTGACCATAAAATAGTTATTTTGTGTAAAACTTCTCTTAAATTACTAGTTTTAGAGTTAGGTTTAGAGAATGGCGTCTCAGAATTGAGCCCACTGTCTTATACCCGTCGACACCACGCCATCTTGTTAACGACAAACAAGCAACTACTACTAAGTAACCATAATAAATTATCTGCTGAAACTAATCCAATAATAAACATGTTTTAAACCAAAACTTTGGGATAAGAGGATATCTGTTATAAACTTAAATGGTTGCCATTTAGAAAGCGAGATTAGTATGACAATGATTTATTTTACAATAGCAACACTGTAAAACTAATAAAGGAATTTTAAAGAAGTTAGAATATAGATAAATCTTAAAGTTAGAACTAATTCTAAGTTAAAGAAATAAAATTACTTCAGAACATTAGTTTCAAAAACAATTAACACAATGATAATTAATTATATAACAAAATGTTAAACAAATGGTTTCAACAATTTCCACTACGATTTTTAATTTATAATCAGAGATTTTCTTTCTGGTATGAAAATATAAAAAAGATATTTATTTAAAAATGGCAATATTATTTTACAGAAAAAGCCAAAGACTTTAAAGTCTCTTGTAATAAATTGTCGATGATTATATATATATATATATATATATATATATATATATATATATATATATATATATATATATATATATATATATATATAATATACGATATATTTTATTAGATGGGCCATGAGTTGGCATTAAGTTTCTAGTTATATTAAAAAATAGAGAATTCATAATAGAACTAATATTGCATATTAATAATATTTGTATTTGTCTCGGTCTGTTGTATGCATAATATGTATGTAATTTAACACAAAAATATGTTTATAAGTGTACCCGCAAGTTCTGCTTAGTTTGGGCCTAAATTGATCTAAATTAAAATAAAATATATTTAGTAGTATTCATTGATTATTTATTTTTATTAATATTACTATCACCTGATCGTAATTTATATCTTATTAATATATACCTATTTTTTCTATAAATCTGGCATTTCAAAACTAGACTCAATTAGAGTTATCTTAATGTAACCAAACACCATTTACTTTTTAGTCAGTTAAAACTACATTTAGTCTGTCAGTGAATTAATACCGTGTATAATTTTGGGATGCATTATGGATGATTAAATCCAGCGGACGGTTGCACTGACTTGATAAAATTGGAGAAATTTGCAATGCAGATACATTGCGGATCTACCAAGATTATCTACAGAACAAAATGGTTTCTTTAAATTCAGCCGTCTGTTGATATAATAATGAACTTTTATACCTAACTAGAATTTTGATTGCTACTTTATACGCGTGGATTTCTGATTTAGAAAAATCGATGAAATATGCCAGTTCTAGATGACGTGTCAAAATATAAAACAGCAATTTTTAAATTAGATCTTCATTCACCAGAGGGAGACTTTGTACAAAAGTCGATTGCTTGGGTATCTCTGTCCCATTCGTGTTTCAACCGTGAAGCAGTTGTGTTTGCATGGCTGTGTTTCGGTTTGAAGGGTGGGATATGGTGTGGATTTACTGGGTACAGAGGAATTACACCTGAGTCCTCAGGAATGGCAACGCATGGAGGTATCATGGGCGAAACAGTATACTCTGTTATGTCCATGTAACTGCTCATGTCTATAGGCGACGGTTACCACTTTACATCAGGTGGGCCGTCAGCTTGTTTGCCATTGTAAGTATATATAAAAAAAAAAAAAATTAAAAATTGCGTCCATTTCGGTATAGTAGTTTTTTTTTGTAATTCTGGAATAAAGATACAGAGAGACAGACAGACAAAATCTTCAAAAAATATATTGTTTTGGTTTCTATTGCTCTTATATAGCATAAGACCGGTTTTATTAATTCTATTTAAAAATCTCCCACGTACAGTCGTGGTATACTTACTAATATATTTTTATAACATAGGGGGCAAACGTGTATACGGCTCACCTGATGGTAAATGAATATCGCCGCCGATGATTGACAACACCAGAGGCATTGTAGGTGTACTGCCGGCCTTTTAAAAAGGAATATGCTCTTTTATTGAAGGCTATGATGTCTTATTATCTTATTGTTTTATATATCTTATTAAGGTAATGTTTTATTATATCAGTAAGGTAATGTCTTACCGTGTGGTCCTATAATGGTATGGACTGCTCCTTCCTTTCCCGTGAATATCGTAAGAGGCGACTAAGGGAACTTAGTGGTTAAAGGATGGACAGCAGCCAAACTTTCTTATAGGGGAGGCTATGTACAGCAGTGGACAGTTGACGGCTGATATGAAGATAATCGTCTATAAGTATGAATGTAAAATATTTACTCTGTGTCATAGTAATATTGCTATTTCTATTGTAAAAAATACTCTTTACGAAATATAATAATCAATAATAAATATGGATATATTAGACAGCAAATTAAGTTAACTTTGTACTTTGTAGCTAACTTTGTAGGTAAATCATAGACATACTTGAATACTTGTTTTTAAATTCATAAATTAATTAGAAAAGTAAAAGGTGGGAATCGAATCTGCTGTCATTAGAATGTGTTAAACCGTTGCACTAGTTCGGTTATTAAACAAAAACAAATATTTATATCTTGGAGTAGTAAATAAAAATTTGGAATGTGGAAGTTTCCATTGAATAAAACCATAACCGAGACGAAGGTTTTCGTAACTCAAGATATAACTCGGAACTATCTAGATCCAGTCGGTCGGCCCGCGGCTGGATTATAATTAACTGATGAACTCTGCTCGCTAAGAACTTATCCAGGGGCGGCTATTGTTTTTAATGAATTCCTAACTTTTGCTGGGCTGAGTTAAGAACTACCTGCAGCCAATTCCGATAGTGAATAATTATGCGCTGATGGTGCACTAAATTGAGATGCACATTATTTATGATCGAAATATTTTTATTTCTTCCTAAAGGGTAACCATCTAAATTTTTCAATATATTTAGGGTTCCGTACCTCAAAAAGAAAAACGGAACCTTTAGAGAACCAGTTTGTTGTCTGTCTGTCAAGTCCGTTTCCTCAGGAACTCGAGGAGGTATCGAGCTGAAATTAATATCAAATACTCAAGTTTGCAATCTCTAAAATCAAACTTCTAAGCTAAGGCAGTCAAAATATGCGGCCGTTTATAGCTTGTATTTTGATATTTGCAAGGGAATCAAAATCTATAGGATATTTCCTGTTTACCTAGAGTCCTGAAATTTGGCAAGTAATGTCGAATAGCACAAGTAAAGGAAAAAATCTAAAAACAGTAAGTCAAAAAAACAAAAATATTTGTTACAAATATTGTTTTTTCAATTATAATTTATATAACGGAACTCTTGGTGTGCAAGTCCGATTCGTACTTGGCTTTTTTTGTTTATATCACCTAACGTCTTCGCTAATTCTGAACTGATGAGGTCTACTAATTAATATTATTTTGTCATAATTGAAGCCGCTGTATTTTTGTGAAGTAAAAAATACGTATAATGGATCAAAATAACCTTTGACTCATTATAAGTTAGAAAGAAAAGTCCAGTTTCTTATAAAGAAAAATGTGAAATAATTAATTAGCCTTCGATTTTGATCTTACTTAGATATTTTATTCTCATATATATTTATATCCTTTTTCATAGAGTTGATTTTTTTTTGCGTTTTACATTTGCCTTCTACATATCAACTTTTGAAATAATCATTCAGTCTTTGCTTCAAAATGTGGTTTCAATACGTATAGTAGTGTTAGAAAATTGCATTATAATTATGCGTCGACAATTGGCAATTTCCAGTGCTATATCAAAGGAATATTAAACCATACATCATACACATACATATTCGTGTAGAACAATCAAATACATACGCATCACAGTGTAGCTAGTGAGTCTGGAACACCATTAGACATGGGTTATTGTGCAATACAGCGCTGGAACAAATAGCTATAATTCGATCGTAGCACTCCTTTGAGGCTCGTACGTCTTTACTCTGTATCTATCTGTATTTAGTCTATCGGGAAATTTTCCACTTCGTGAATTATAAAGACAATTAGTATTTAACTCGAAATATACAGGAAAAGTACTGGATACTGAGAAATATGTTGGTAATTATGTTTCATTAGATTTCTTTTCGATAATTTATTCGGTAATATCGATCAACGATACATACCTTTGGAAGCAGGAACAAAGTGACAATTGTTTTGAATTATTTAAACGTGGATTTGAATAATTCAGGTGTTTAAGTGAAATTTATTGAAATTTTGAAATTGTAGTCAGTCTTCTATTTAAATGTACGTTTTCCAACTCCTAAAATCTATAAGCACATAATTGTATTATGCTTCTATTAAAGGTTAAGATGTTATACTTTTTGTATTAAGATTGCTAATGAGAATATGGACTACCTTACCTATTAGATCGAAATACAATACTGATGATACGATATTCACACTCAGTACTATATTGAAATACAGAAATCAGAAATTGTTTCCCCTTTAGAAATAGGCAAACCAGTGGTGAATTTTAGCATCAGTGATAGTAAAAATATACTGATATACGTCTGTCTTTCATTAGGGTAGGCAGAAACGTCCATTGTTTCTGCCTACCTTAATGAAAAAAGCTAAAAGAAAAAAGAAAATGAAAACATAAAACTTTACGTTACGATACGTTTAGAAATATATTATGTTTATATATAATTAAATTTATTCAGCTCCCTTGATTATTGATACAACCATATTAACATTTCATATTTATTTAAAAGAAAAGAAGTTCATAATTTAAAACATTTAATAAAGTTTTGAACATTTGTATAAATAAAAAAAAGGCTGATCTGAAATTTTAGTCAACAAGTTTGTTTTATTTAGAGTTTTCTAAAAATAGACTTACTCCTATAATTTTTGGATTCATAATGCCTATTATTTATTCTATTTATGTTAAGATGAATATATAAATAATATGTAAGGGTGAGAATTTGAAAATGAGTTTTTTAAACGTACATATAACAGTTTGGTTGAGAATTAAAAATGCATTTTAATAATACCAGCAGATTATGCTTAATGACTACCCGATTATACCTTAATACCCTTTTACAAAGTGGATTCTACCTAGACACGTATAAATTATTAATTCTCACTTATGCCATTAAAATATTTTGTATGTTTGTGAGAAAATTATGTGTTATGATGTTTTATTAATATACTAAAATCCTGTTGTTTTAGAGGCCCTTTCAAAAGTTTTCCATTACCTTTTGAATTTCTTAGTTCACACGTTACTAGAAAAATGAAGCTACTTATTTTTTCCATTGGAAAGTTTGACGTATGAGGAAACGTGTCGAAAAACTTAGATAATTTGTTGTTTCTTTGCGGTTCAACTTAATCTGTAAAGAGATGTCATGCATAGGCATATATACAGACGTCTAGATATATAGACATGAAGAAATAAGGGTTATCTGATTTGTTTAGATCATAACGTAGCCTCTGTATACAAAAAATAATAAGTGAATATAAAATTATAAACCAAAATAAGAAATAAACATAAAACGAATTTAATGACACATCTATCTAGGCTATCTATTTATTAAGGGTGAAAATGATAGTGAAATTATAGGATAGTAAGGATTCGGTCCGTTTCTCCATGGGTAGATAGAATTTTAAAATATAATATATAGGCAAGGTTAATTGCTAAAAATATAGCTTTTTGTAGGTGTAAGTTTTTTTATCGATTGAGTAGTTTTTAAGCTCATCTATTAGAAGCAAACGAAAAAAAATTCTTTATAACATTAGTATAGACAAAGGCCTGAAACCTTAGTCTTCTAAATAGGCATATATATAATGCACGAGAAGTACCAATTGAACATCTCATGCGTTATCAATTTAGAAGATATTCAGTCACAGCGTTTTCAGTAACGTTTATGGTGCTGTTTTTTTTTTATACAATTTAGAATGGCAAACAAGCTGACGGCCCACCTGATGGGAAGTGGTAACCGTCGCCTATAGACATGAGCATGTTTCGCCCATGATACCCCCCATGCGTTGCCATTCCTGAGGACTCAGGTGTTATTCCTCTGTACCTAGTAAATTCACGCCATATCCCATCCTTCAAACCGAAACACAGCCATGCAAACACAACTGCTTCACGGTAGAAACACGAATGGGACAGAGGTACCCAAGCAATCGACTTTTGTACAAAGTCTCCCTCTGGTATCATATCTATAGGCATGGTTACTATTTTTCATGAAGTGTAGTGTCAATTTTTTTTGTTAGTTTTATGACACTTCATCATATCAGCCTTTAACTGTCCACTGCTGAACATAATCCTCTCCCTTGGTGGGTTTTGCTAGTAGTTGCTACGCTTGGCAGGCGGATTGGCAACCGCAGTCAGGCTTTAAAGATTTTTTAAGAGGGACGCTGCTGCCCATCCCTTGTCCTCTCTTAGTCGGCTCTTATGATATCCACGGGAAAGGAAGGGGTGGCCTATTCTATGCCGGGACCACACGGCTACAATGTTTTAATTCTTATGACACTTAGAATGAATAAACGAGCTGACAACCTATCTGGTGGAAAATTATAGGCATGAACAGTATCATGGACTTTACAGTGTATTCTATAAAGCCGGTGTAGGCTACCAACCTCTTTCAAACCTACATAGTTACAGAAAAATAAATAGTGACGTTCTTGACAATCATATTGTCTTAGCAATTTTACCGAACAATATTTTGTATCGCGACTTACATATTATATCTGGAATTATTTACTGTAAATATTATTCATTATACAATCTCGTACTAACTCTTTCTTTCTTTCACTCCTTCTGAATCTATACATATAAATATCATCAAGCCCACATCTCTACACCTCTACACTGGCAAATTGAATAAAAATATTATTTTGGAAAACAATGGTTACTTTAAATATTAGGATATATTTAAGTTAAGCTATTCGGAGTCTACTACAGACCATAAGCTTCCAGTCTAAGCCTCTCACAATACATAGATATTTATTTCAGGAATCAATAACATATTCACATATATAGCTGAATAATATAATTTTCTTTTATTGGCAGTTGAGTTAATACAATGAAAAGACACCAGTGTTTTGTATAATGCGAGAACGCGTTTAATGAACTATTCGATGCATTCACATTAATTGTAATTAAAATATTGATTTACCGACAGTTTATTGCAAACAATGTATTAATTAATTGCATTCCCTGTAGAGATCCGATTTACAGTTTGCTTTCAACTAACGCTTTGGTTGATTACTTTTTAAATTTATGTAATACTAGCTGACTCGGCAAACGTTGTTTTACTATATATTATTTTTAGAAACAACTTTAACGCCATCTTGCACCATTGGTTGATTAAAACTTTTTAAATTTATGTAATATATAGCTGGTAGTTTATTTGATGGAACGTTTTAACATTCACCTATGGGGATTACAAAATGCATTGGGGTATCGATGGTAATTCTCATATGTTACCCTTGCTGAGGGTTAAGGTGTTATGCAGGCGTACTTTGTAATTTCATTGCCATGTTTTACCATTCAAATAGAAACACAATTATGCTGGCTGCTTAGTGAGAGTAATAAAAGTGATAACAACAAATTTGTAACAATCCTTAGATTAGGAGGGGAAGGGCTTGTTAATAATGGAAATTAGTAGTCTCATTACTAGTAATACACACTCCGCCTCCTCGCAATTCCCCTGGAATTCATTGTGTCCAAGTGGTGGGCTATCACGGTGGACTAACTGACCTGTCTTTTCATTCTCACTTATCATTCCTCATTCTATATCGTATACCGTTCGCGCAGTCGAAGTTACCATACCCTTATCATCTATTAAAAAAAAAAACAATTCGTAAATAACAAATTTTAGACAAAATAAGTGCAGATAGGTATGGTTTTTCTACTAATGTAACTAACAAATATATATAAAAAAAGAAATTTTATTAATTTATCTGTATGTATTTATTTTATGATTAAATTAAGCGATTATATCGCCAATTATTTTAAATAAATTTTGGTAATTCGTTCAGAAACAAAATATATAGGCTGACCTTTGATATAATCTAATTGAGATCAAATCGAAATTACATCGAATAGACTTCAAATGTAACGTTAGATAACGTCGCTTTGACGTTTATGCGATTCGATGGCGTCAAAAGTTATCCCCCTGTTTGTAGAAATATGATTCTGCGTTCTAAATTCAATAATATTATCAATGTAATGCATCTATGATGTTTTTATTTGCATGGCAAAATGTGATTGTTACAAACTCATAGTTCCATTCTACTTACTTGATATTCATAAGGTAAATGAAAACTTATATTCCATTATATTTGGAGTGATTGCTGCATCCATTTGTGCAACTTCATTAAAATACAGTGATTAACATGAGTAAATCTGTTGCACTGAAATCTATGTAAATTAATGCAAATGCTATATTAATGTAATTGCTTTCTTTTCTCTATTTTTACAATTTCCATTTTTTCTGTATGTGTATATTATTCAAAAGGACTATCGAATGTAATGTTATGTCATTTTATAATAGTGAGTTTAATAACATAGTAAACACTAATGCTTCTGGATTGTCTCTTACTTAAAACTTAGTTTGTCAGGTTTCACTCGGGTTATTTCCTTAGTTTTTTAGTCTAGATAAGTCTCAGTAAATAAACAATCCAAATAAATAATCATAATTTTATCATTGTCTATTGTTAAATTACTAGATTAATTCCTGAAACCATTAACTTTATACATAAAATTTAAGGTCATAGCGCAATCTTGAGGGCTGTGTTTGTATGGGATCGTTACTTGAGAACTTTTTTATACCACTATGGTGGCAAATCATACGGGCGTCTCATCAGACGGGTCGTATGATTTGCTAACAACAATATTAATGATATCAACAAATTATTGATCGTATTTTGAATCGTATTGTTGATTCTTTAATGAATATCTTTTTAGATTCTTTCTCGCAACGAAAATCCATGGGATTTAAGCTTGTTTGGTATTTTAAGTCTCATAAAAAAGTAAGTTTATATAATGATAATTTATAGAAAATTGTATAATAAATCAATTGTATAATAAAGTGTTTAATTAGTGTTAAATTGTACGTTAAATTATTCATTGACATGTGCCGAATGACTTAACTGATATTGTATATAATAGGTGGAGGTACCTCTTTACGCTGGTTGACCCAGATAATATAGTTATGGAATTGAACGCATCAAAGGTAAATCACGTCTACTCTGCTTCGCTAGTGTGAATTTCCACAATCAATAATTTTAGTTCCATAGGTATATCTTCCAATAATTGGACATAACCATAGACTACGTAATTTGATAAATATCGCAGCTCACGTAGGTACATAGCTGTAATTCATTCAAATTTCACTCGTGTGTACGGGGCATGGGTCTCTCTTTACAAGAGTATTATGTAGATACTAACTAGTCTGGCCATAAATACTGTCACATAAAAACTTTTCTTTTTTTCAACTTTATAATTATTTTGAATTTGGAACACGTTTATTATTTTAAAAACTTCTTTCGATTTCGCGCCATTTCACAGATTTTTCGTGTTTATTATCAAATTACAATATAAAATGGGGTGTTAAAGAAAATAGGTTTGCAGTGCTTGCACAAAGTGAGTATGGAGCCGTTGGTCATATTCCAGACACTTGAAAAGTTTGGTATTAGATGTATGTCCGTATATCGTACTATCAACAGATACAACAACACTTCCTTTGTCGAAAACCAAAAAAGGTCGGGGTGGCCGCGGCTGCGTGCTGTTAGAACTACAAAGGCTGTTAATGCTGTTAATGTTAATAATGTAGGTATAAATTTTAGTAGAATTATATTACTTCATAAAAATAATGGATTTTCATTTGTAACAAAACTTATGGCTGGACTAGATAATGTAAATGGAGAGAGAACACAGGCAAATAGGACTAAAGAGAGAGGTAATAGGATTTAATAGAGGTAGAGTGTGTTACCTGGACATGGCTAAAATAAATGTCGACCGTAATGAAATTGGCATCGAATATAGTTTACAGGATAAAAGGAGATAAAATAGCATCACAAGCAGCATTTCTGAAAGTGTTTAGTGAAAAAGGGATTTTTAGTGAAATAGTAAGAAGAAAAAGTATGATTCACTTAATCTATATTAATATAATAACGCGGAAGAGTTTGTTTCGTTAATCTCTGGCACTCACCATTTTCTTGACTTTTTCCATTTATTTGTGGTCGGTGCAATATATCTTCTTCTTCCATAAATTCCTGTCAGCTGCCTTTTCCGGGATCACTTCTCTTTTATGCATATTATCTTTCATATAGTCCATCCACCTTTTCTTTGGTCATTTCCTTCCGTTACATCCATCTACTTTCATACTTAACACTTTTTTTAAAACATAACTTTTGTTTCTTCGCATCATATGACCATATCAAGACATTTTATTACTCTCTAGCACTAATAGTCATATTTGATAAAAATAATTTTGCATTTGATTGTTTATTTCTTGAAAAAAGTTATTATAGGTTATTCAACATCACCACAGGCAAAGCCGGGGACATAGTTAGTTTTTATATAAATTGAAGTATATATGTCGTGTCTCTATTTATTTGTATAGACAATGTGATTCGATTTGGTTGCATAATGATAATAATCATTAAGTGTTCTAAATATTGATATTGAATCTGCCTAGAATTGTATATGAAATATATTTCTATAATTGTGTTAGGTTAAAAATTCATGGTAATAAATAACTAAAATAAAGTTAATAGCTTTTGAAATCTTTATCAGTCTGTGAGTTGGCAGATATTATTATATTAAGAGTTTTAACAGAATAGTTAATTGTAAAAAAGGCTTTGAGACTTGTTTGTTTGAACACGTTAATCCCTGGAACTATCAGTCGGATCTGATAACTTCTTTTTTGTATTTCATAGTTTATTTATTGAAGAAGGTATTCAATATTACGCTACGATAACAGGTAACAGCGGGAGATATAAACCTTTATCAACGTTATAAATTTAAAAGTGTGTTTGTTACCTTATATGCGTCTTAATCGTCCCGGTATAGAATATATCATTCTTTCTTTTCCCGTGGGTGTAGTAATTAATTTATTTATTGATTTATAAATTACTCACCACACTTACAATATTCCAAAATGTGTAGTGAGCCATAGGTTTATTAGGTAATAGGCGACTAATGGGACGTAATGGTAGAGGGATGAGCAGTAAATTTCCTCTTCAAATATCACCAAAAGTCTAACTACGAATGCCAACCCGCCTGCCAAGCTTGGCAAGTACTGGTAAAATTTTAAGAGGGACGCCTATGTTCAGTAATGAAAAATTAATGGCTTAATCAATCGCTATAAAATTTGGTACGCACATAGTATATGGGATGGAGAAGAATATAGGCTACTTTTTATGTCAGTCAGTAAATATATCCGCGTGTAAAAGTTAGTAGTTTATAATATTAGTAAGGACGTATTATTATTTCCTTACTACTATACCCTATATTAATCATATTGAGTGTTTAATTAGTGTAAGTAGAATTGTACGGTTGGATGCGCAGAGAGGCGAGGCAGTACATTCTCCTGGCTCAAGTCGAACGGAATGATTTCGTCTTGCATGGCTGCGTGACTACCTCACGCTATGTTCTCCTTACAAAACTACATTTTGTATTGGCGTCTGTACGGTCAGGTGATTGGATTTCAATATGTACTTCGATGGAAAACTATGTGTAGATTTTGAATCTTTACTTACAGAGGAATAACATGATCATCTGATTGAAACAGTATACTCTGTTATGTCCATGGTGCTGCTCATGTCTATAGGGGCGGTTACCACTTTCCATCAGTTGAACCGTCAGCTTGTTTGCCATTTTAAGTTGTATAAAAAAAATTTAACGACAAGATTTTTTCATAAATCGTGTTTCAATCGGTGTACAAGTTATGAAGCAGCTGTGTTTGCATGGCTGTGTTTGTGCCTGAACCCGGCGACGTGGGTGAAAATAGATATATGTTTATGAACTTATATATACATAAAAAAAGATTCGTATAGGGATATGTGGAAGAAAAGGGGGGAGACCTACACCAAAAAGGCAACTACTATAAATTAAAATTTAAATACGCACAAAGATCCATGAAATATTAATTATGTTGGAGTAGTATAATTATTACTATGTTATTTTATTTATATATAAGACTAAAACAAATGCGATTATTTAGGGAAAATATAATAATTTAATTTTTCCACGTTTCGATCAGGTTATCATTAATAGCTAGCTATAATTACGAGATGAGTCTGTTACGTAAGTAACTCTAAGAAGTAAATGATTGCGTTCATTCCCCTTTAAAATAAATCATAAATCCAGTAAAATCGTTTTGCTCAATAAAAAATAAAGTAGTGACGTAATTGTATAATAAAGCCACATAGTAAAGAAGAATTAAGAATATTTTCATTTTAAATAAATAGCTAGGATCAACAGGTTTGCTTTTCAATCTAATTTCAATATTAAAGTCGATCTAATCTATTGTCAATAACAACTTTGTTCCGCACTCACGAAATACTACAACAATTGGAATTAGGTTACGATTAGGATCGCATTTGCAATAGTATGCATTGGCAATTTATACTAATATGCATCTATCAAAATAGCGACAAGAGTACCTAATGAACCAATATATTAATACAATATTAATTGAACTTCAACTTATTTTAATTAGAATCCAATATGAAACTTGTGTGTCGCTAGTATTGCAATTTTATATGAACGGCGATTAAAAAAAAAAAAAACTTTTTATGTGATTGGCTTTGCAAATAATTGGTCGAAATTAGCTTATTACGAAGCAAATTCTTCTTGAAGATATACAATTACGCATTCTAAATTTAAATATATTCCATATATTCGTAATGTGTCTAAAAATGGTTTTTATTAACGTGTGTCATAGATTAAGGATAGTACCATGATGTATGTGATTTGTCACAATCGAAGTCTCTGCTTTTTTGCATAGTAAAATAACACCTTGTGAAGATTAAAGGCAAAGTTAAATAGTGAATAAATTATGATTACATTTATTTTGCAAGTAACAAATTGTCAGCATGGTAAGCAACTAGTTACGTTTGAATATAATCCGATTTGGATTTTTTTTTATCTATTTTAAGAGATCATTTCATATTCTGGTAAATCTTATGCTCACTTTTTATTGGTATAGTAAGTTTAAGTAGGTTTGTATATTTTATAAGTTGTTATCCTCCTGTCTTTGCAATTGTAGAATATTCGTAGAATATTCGCTACTACTTCAAATGCACTCAGTTCTCTTTGCTTAACCTGTAGGGGGGGTTAGTATTATATATCAAATCATAAATGTGTCGACCTCTACGTTTATCATTAATCCGGCATCTCTGGAAAATATCGTTGGATTATAATTCATCGTGATGAATCTTCATGTGTGTAATATACTAACTAATATGTTTTCATTCTCATCTTTTTTTTTTTTTTTTATAGAACTTAGAATGGCAAACAAGCTGACGGCCCACCTGATGGAAAGTGGTAACCGTCGCCTATAGACATGAGCAGTACCATGGACATAACAAAGTATACTGTTTCGCCCATGATACCCTCCATGCGTTGCCATTCCTGAGGACTCAGGTGTTATTCCTCTGTACCTAGTAAATTCACGCCATATCCCACCCTTCAAACCGAAACACAGCCATGCAAACACAACTGCTTCACGGTTGAAACACGAATGGGACAGAGGTACCCAAGCAATCGACTTTTGTACAAAGTCTCCCTCTGCATGTAAATCTATCATCCTTTACTGGTGCCTTGCCAGCGTATTCTGTCAGTGCAGGTGGGTTACAATAAAAATCTGTAAAAGTGCGTAGATTGATAACATGTAAAGGCAGTATATTCATAAATGTGACATCTACTGTTTATAAATAAGCGTAAGATATCTTTGTTTATCATTAATCCGGCATCAACGATATACAAATAATTGTGAGTGTACTCGTATGTTTAATAAAGGAATCCTAAGACACACGTTGGATTATAATTAACATCGTAATTATCAAACAATATGAATTAACCGCTTGAAATAATGTAATCATCTGGGGAACCAGTGTGTGTAATATAAAATGTATTTGTTCCGAAATTTAACCATATGATTTCATTTAAATATTATTTAAGAAATTAAACATGGTTTTTAAGCACAGTCTCAATAAAGCTCCACTTTTAGAACTCTATTGATTATTTAAGTTTTTTTATTACACAGCTTAGAATGATAGAAAGTGACACTGATAGAAATTGGTAACCGTCGCCTATAGACATGAGCAGTACCATGGACATAACAGAGTATACTATTTCACCTATGATACCCCATGCGTTGCCATTCCTGAGGACTCAGGTGTTATTCCTCTGTACCCAGTAAATTCACGCCATATCCCACCCTCCAAACCGAAACACAGCCATGCAAACACAACTGCTTCTTTATTTTTACAATAGAATTATTTTATTTATTTAGTAAAATATTTATATTATAAATACGAAAGTTTGTAATCATAGATTAATGGATGTTTGTTATTCTTTCTCGAAAAAACTAATGAATGGATTTAAATGAAATTTAATACACGGATAGGTAATATCTTAATTTAGCATATTACTTTTATTGTAGCTTTAGAATTAGCTCAGGATACTAGTCTCTTAAAAAAAAAAAAAAAACGATGGATCCCTCTGCAGTGGAAATAAAGTTTATTTTTAATAATAATATTATAATATTGTTTGTACATTGTTTAGGTATACCAAATTGTTACATGTGATGTATGTTGAGTTGGAACAAGATAATTAATCGTACTGTAGCACGCTCTCATTACAGATTTTCCGCTCACAATACTCTGGTAATTAATTGAGAGACAAACAATGTAGAGTGCGATCTGTCGTTGTTCGCACCGTACGCTTGTAGGTTTGACGGCATCTGTACGAACAACTTAATAAAATCAACTTGATTATTATATATATCTATGTGAGTCCGGGCACCATTATTAGTCGTCTATTTCATGATTTCTCCATTTGATTTGATCCCTTCATGCGTATCTCGTTTGGCACAGAACCCTAACAATGGACAAGACCTCGCATACGCATACGCGATGCGAGGTCTTGTCCATTGTTAGGGTTCCGTGCCAAAACGGTATAAAGAAACTTATACTATGATTTTGCAACAACACGACAGACATGCAAAATCACACTTATAGTGTGTTGCTACTGCTGCTTACACTATGTGCTGTTGCAGTAACATAGTCCGAAATAACTAACTGCTAACTATAGTCATAAATGTATTATGACTATTGTTAGCACCTTTATACTTAGTATACCAATATGTTATTACATTTGTATAATAACGTAACTGTTGGTCAAGTGTCACCGCTGCTGATTTGATAATGATTTATCCACCAAAATATTTATTAAAAGCTACAGGTATATTATATTATCTGTGCTAGAGGTAACGACCAACAGTTGACGATTGAATGTCGACCAGTAAAGACGGGTGAATTGGTAAATCGCCTTAATACAAATACATTTAAATTGTAAAGTTGTGCATCTGTTTATACATGAGTTGGATTCTCCTACAAAAACACAAGTTTCATTCCGTACACAAGACCTCATAAACTATATTTCCTTATTTATACAACTGTCAATTCCATTAAATCTATTTCCATGTTAAGAGACTAAACATGGGAGTACCTCATTTAGTATTCGCGAAATGCATTTGTCTACGATGCGGGCGTGGATCGCGTCTCGCTGATTAAATAGTACCAACATTTGATTTCCAAGCTCTATTTATACAACGAAAGCACAGCTAATTGCATCTGTTTGTGAGACGATGAATAAATCTTCAATCTATTTTGGAATTCAAGGAAGTAAGGTGTTAGGGAAAATCGATATTATCCGTAAATTATACATATGTACATATTTTATTTTTAAGTATGCTTCATTTTTAGAGTTACTATTTTTGGAATTTTGTATCAGAATATATTTACAGCAATGTAGGTACCTTTCATAATGGTATAACGACATAGCAACATATCCTGGTTTTGCACCGTTTTGCTGGAAATAAAATTGAGTCCACGTTACTCGTTGATAATGTAGCTTTAGATAAAACGGTTTTTTAAAGTCGGTTAAATGTTTTTGAGTTTATGCATTACAAATAAAAAAAGCCTTTCTTCGATATATCTAAATACATTAGTTGAGACGAAAATATTTGTTGGATGAAAGTGTGTAAGATTCTATTATTATTGAATTCAGAAATACGAAATTATTGTCTTTTGATTACAAATAAATAAAATAGTTTTCACGCGAGCGAAGCCGCGGATCAAAGTTAGATTTTAAATATTTTGCACATTGATTTTTTTTTTAAATTGAAAGTCTGTTAGTATCTATTCCATGATGCTGTGATATTATAATTGTAAAGGGTAAGAATTAATACTTACAATTAAGTCGTCATCATCATTCCATGTAAATGACATGGGATTTTCAGTGGAAAGTTTATTATTAACCTACTTACAAGCACTGAACAACAGTATGCCTTATGACTACAGTATGACCATAGTGGTATTCCACAATCGGCGTAAATTAGAATAAAGTTATATGTATTCGTTATATCATCATATCAGTCGTTAACTGTCCACTGCTGAACATAGGCCTCCCCTTTGGAGGGTTTTGGCAGTAGTTGCCACGCTTGGCAACCACATTTTAAGAGAGATGTTGCTGCCCATCCCTCATCCATTAGCTTTACACATTACCCTTAGTCGCCTTTTATAAAACTCTCAGGAAAGGAAGGGAATAAGGTCCATTCTATGCTATGAGCACTGTTTATGTACCAAATAAAAATAGAATAAAGTGATAAATAAATTTATTTATAACAAAGTTTTTACGTACCAAATTTCAATGGAACCTGTTGAGTCCTTTAAGCCTCATTAAGCAACAAAACTCTAAACAACTTTACAAACTGTCAATTTTACAATGCTATTTATATTATTAATGTTATAAAGGCCAAAGTTTGTAAGGATAGATGGATGGATGGAATGGGTGGATGGATAGATGTTTGTTACTCTTTCAAGCAAAAACTGCTGGATGGATTAGTATGAAATTTGTAGCATGGGTAGGCTATATCTTAGCACATAGGCTCTTTAATTTTTTTAATAAGACAGAAACATAACGAGTATGCGGTTCGCCTGATGGTAAGTGACTATTGCCGCCCATGAGCACCCGCAATACAGAAGGAATTGCAGGTGTGCTGCCGGCCTTTTAAAAAGGAATATACTTCTTTTAAATTACTCACCAGGCTATGGAGAAGGTTATGCTCCGAGTTTATTTGCGTGATAGAATCTGAAATGAAGATATCCGCAAAAGCACCAAAGTAACCGACATAGCTCGAAGGATAAGCAGAGCTGAAGAAGCAATGGGCTGGTCACATAGCCCGAAGAACCGACAACCGATAGGGAAGAAATGCTCTAGAGTGGCGACCTCATACGAGCAAACGCAGTGTAGGACGATCCCCCACTAGATGGAGTGATGACTTGAAATACATTGCAGGGAGTTAGTGGATGTAAGTGGCTCAGCTTCTTTGTGGTAGCCTACGGGGGAGACTTATGTCCAGATGATAATGCTCTTTTCAATTTTTTCAGTACAGTTTCAAGAGGGAGAAGCTGCGGGATGTAGTTAGTATTAAGATATAGATGTATGTCATGTAAACACAGTTAATCAAGTCCAATTACAAGTTTTCATAAACGTTAAAATACATCTATTTTATATTGACATCTGTAATACGTAGTATCAAAATATAGGCAGAAGTTTAGTATGGCATTTCAACAAAGTTGTGCCTCTGTGGGCTCGCTTTGGGAACTCTTGACAAGTTTGTTATTTGACGGGGAGCGCGTCGTCACAGAGCCTTATTGGGGGGTGTCACGGTTTTATTGGAGTGTAGTGGGCGTGTTTGCAGCAGACAACTTAATAACATACAGACAACAGTCATGTTAGGCGTACAACTTTATTGTTTGATGTAGAGCACTAAAGAAACCAATTACTTGCCATGTATGATCATGACCTTTGCACAATAGGTAGATACTTATAGTAATCACTTACGTACGTCTGTGTAATTGTGATGCGAGTTTCTTAAACATTTTACCCGTCTTGAATATCTCAAATACTTTTTACGTGATATCTTACTAATATAATTATTTTTTTTTTAATAGGTGATAATGATATAGTAACCCCGTCAGCGCTATTGGTATACACTGGCGGGGCACCAGTGAGGGATGACAGATGAAGATGAAAGTAGGTCAGTTAGCCCATCCTGACGAATTAAATTAAAATTAGTCACGATGGTTTCCAGGGGGAACCACGTGAACATGGACCTGACAGGGTATATTGCTAGTAATAGGGCTATTTGACCCCATTATTAACAATCCTTTTCCCCCTAATATAATTAATTGGACTATTGTTTTTAGATGGTATCTGTATATGGGAGAATCGAAACTTCACTCTATCAAGTTTCGATCTGGGGTAAACAAAATCTTGTCCAATTAACCCTAAGAAGACACAAGTCTGCGCAAAAAAGACGCCGTTTGTTGTATCTCCTCACTTTCAGGGCACTTCCCTTGATAAAATGTCGAATCTAGGAGTTCTGGACGTCGATACATCTTGCGACGTCCAGTTTTGCGGTCATCTGGAGGAAAAAGCTGTAGTTCCAAAAAGTTAGAGTGCTCAATAGGGTGAGACGGTATTTCATGCCGGAACACCGCCTGAAATTGTATAAAGCTCAATGACTTGACTAAACATATGGAACACTGTTCTCACCTATGGGCAGGAGCGCTATGTTGGGCCGTCAGCTTGTTTGCCATTCTAACTTGCATAAAAAAAGAAGTACTCGTACTGCTGTACTTACAAGAGATAGCGATAGTTGTTCCAGCTATTTTGAAATCCGATATGCTCTGCGAATTGTAGTAGGCAAACTACTACATGTTGGCCACAATAGCAACATCAATTGACATTTTTTATATCTACTCCATATTCGTCAGTATGTTACACAATATACATATATGTCTAGCACGGATTTGTTCTACCAATCCACTGTGATTGGATTTATCATTGGGCTAATGGACGCATACATTAACTGGTCACTGGAATTGGGATGGACGACAAGCTGATTACTTATTTAATGCCATTGTATATAACAATATTAGTATATAGTAGTTGTTATACGGCAACTCTACGTCACATAACTAATTGCTTTTATTTATTTATTTTTACACGAATTTTACCAACTACTTTATCTACCCAAGGAGCCTTTCCAGATAAATACTACATGTAAGCAGGGTTGCCAGATGCAAATTTTGATTTTTACTCAATCATCAATTTTTATTCTCTAAGTTGATAAGATTTCTAGAACTTTAGATTTATTACAAACAATCTTTTTTACTATGTTTTTGTTGCCATGTGCCACAAAATGAATGTTAACTCAAACGCAAAATTTTACCTTAAATTGCGAATAAATATCCAATCTGGGAATGCTGCGTGTACACCAAGTACCAAGAAGTAAGGAATGAAAAATATTCTTACTTTCAGATTTAAAAAATTAACAAAAACAATGGATTTAGATTTTTTGTAAGAGTTGACAGTTGCTGGTAGCTTGGGACATTCTTTTTTGATATTATGGTGGGAGACTACATAGAAATATTATCATAAATAAAATGAATGATTGAATTAATGATGAAGTCATAATCATCGATTTATTATTCTATCTATATTTCTCCGTATGTTATATAGGTATATCATCTATCTACAAAAACATAGTACCTATAATTAAATGAAATTGTAGGTACTATGTTTTTGTAGATATTTTTTCCATATTTATAATTTATGATAGGTATAGGTATGCTTGCTAAAGTCTTGACTAAATAAAAATAGATAAAAATTATTCTATGTTCTTCTCCACTACATAGTATCTGTATAATAAATTTCATAGTGTTCGGTTAAGCAGTTAAAACGCCAAAATGTCATAAACAAACACAACAAAACACTTTTACATTTATAAATATTAGTATGGATATAAGAGCATTATAATTTACATATGGATTTTTTTTTAAATTGGATTACTGGAAATATTCAAACAATAAACAAGTCTCACTGATAAATCAAGCGTTCTGGACTGGGAATTCGTTATAACAAAGTTTGAATTTGGAAACTCGTTACCGTTCAATTTAAACTGAAAAAGCGTATCTATGAGTTACGTGCTTACTTCCACTTGATCTGTTTTGTTAACAAATTTTTCTAACTAGTCATATCAAAAGATTTTTTTCACTGTTCTGTAATAAATTAATTTAAAATACAATTGACGTTTTACAGCAACTTGGGCAACTAGTTTCTTTACTTACTTAAAAGGGAAATATTTTTTTTTAAATCATATTTTTTAAATAATAATATCTAAAAGAATAATTGGCAAATAACAAGAGGCGACGTTAATTCTCAGGAGTGCCAATGCTAAGAGGCGCTATGGGCACTACATTAGTACCTAGATTTTGTAACATTCACGATATTGTTAATGCCTATTATTATATATTGCACGTTATTTTGTTTGTTATGATAGAATAGAAATAATTAAAGGTAAATATATTTTGTACGATTATACAAAATGCTTAATAGGGGAAAAAAAGGGATTGTTAGTAATAGATATTAGTAACCTTATTACTAGCAATATACCCTATCAGGTTGATCTCGTCGAGGTTCCATCTGGAAACCATCGTGATTGATTCATTGGTGAATTTGTCACAGCGGGCTTACAGATTTGCTTCATTTTCACTTATCATCCCTTACTGATGTCCCATCAGTGTATACTGGTAGCGCAGGTGGGCCTACCATTCCATTTATTGTATTATTCATATAAAAAAGTGCTTAGTCTAAAACAATTCATATTTAACCATTTGTAATTCTACAATCTCTACATTGTCTTCGTGATATTTAGATTTTTTTATGCAACTTAGAATGGCAAACAAGCTGACGGCCCACCTGATGGAAAGTGGTAACCGTCGCCTATATATTATATTTCGACGCTGAAGAAACGGCTGCTCACGTAATCCTGGAATGTGAGACTGTGGCCCATCAACGTTTAGAAATCCTCGGAACGGTGAGGTCGCTCCGTGAGGCCTGTGAAGAACCCAAGAAGCTTCTGCGCTTCTGGGCGGAGCTAGGTTGGTTGTACTAGCCACGACTCACACGCACAACGGCCCAAATGAGAGGCTAAGCGCGGAAAATAGAGTCTTTTTCACATTCACACATTCACATTCACACCGTCGCCTATAGACATGAGCAGTACCATAGACATAACAGAGTATACTGTTTCGTCCATGATCCCCCATGCGTTGCATTCCTGAAGACTCAGGTGTTATTCATATTTAGATAAAATCGAATGCTTAATGCATTCGATTTTTCAAACAACTGATAGCTCTGCAGACGTCACTCATTAATTTTAAAGCGTCTCTGGGAACTTTAACTCTTCTACAACTCCAAATTTCAGGAATAAAAATTGGTTGAACAAACATAATGTTGTTCAAGGTGGGTGGGCGTTTAGCGTCTCGGACTAAGCATCTGTGTATAATTTCAATAGAACTTCAGACAAGTTCGTTTAATTGTACAGTTATATTATTTAAAACACTTGTACATTTTTCACTATTTTTGTTTTTATATTTTTGTTATTTATAAATATTATTATTAAAAAAAATACATACATACATACATATCTGTCACACCTGTCTCTCATTAGGGCAGGCAGAAACAATGGAACACCAAATGCTTCGATTCAAATAAACCTCTTTCGCTTCTTCTACATTCATCAATCTTTTCATACACGCTCGCCGGTTACGGGTACTTTTAATTTGGTCCTTATTCAGCAAGTCGCCTATTTGGTCAAGAAAAGCCCATCTAGGGCGACCCCTTTTTAAATCTCCGTCATCATTATTATTTTTGCTTGATAAATCTCCTTCATAATTCTTCTTTCATCCACTCTCTCCAAATGGCCAAACCAACGCAATATTTCCTTTTCGATTTTTGTCACTACATTATCTTTCAGTCCAGACTTCCTTCTAATCACACTATAAATCATAATGCACAAAATAAGGCCTTAAACAGAAACATCATAGATTAATTTTCGCGCAGTGCTACCTACAGTGCATACATTATAGTAGATACATCATATCATTATTATTGCTGTAGCATTATAAACCATAGTTTTGTTTGCTCTTCGTATGTCTACGTATTCCACTGTAGATAACTGTAATAAGCCAGCATTTAGTAATTTTGTAATATATATTTAAACATGTAAAACGTTGTGATTGTTCCAAATAAACTATTGTATAATATTATAATAAATAAGTAATAATCAAAACAATGAAGTTCCATTAAGTAATCACATCCCAAATAGAGGATTATAAAAGTAGTTAATATCTATACTATAAATAGACATATATACTACAAATAGGGTTAATTATTATATGATTCATTATACGTTGAAACCTTTGAATATAACAAAGATTAAAACGTATTTACAATTAATATTATTAATTCATATTCTAATTAACGCCTTTGATTCTATACGATCAAATTTAAGATTCGGTTAGGAAATTTCTAATAATAGTATACTCTGTTGTTTTTGGTACTGTTCGTGTCTATAGGCGACGGTTATCACATTCCATCAAGTGGGTTGTCATCTTGTTTAGGTACATTGGTATTACATTAGTATGTCACTTCACAAGTTTATTTTTTTATGCAACTTAATATGGCAAACAAGCTGACGGGGTAGTCTTTAGATTTCAAAATGTCTTTCTATGTAATTTCATAAGAATAAATATTCAGGTAGAAATGACATTTCCATGAATTCAATAATAATAACTCCGTTGTTCTTGTAAGCAAAGATATATATAATCATAAAAAGTGATATACGATCACAGCAAACGCCTAGTTCTCAACTTAGGATACTCTGTGTTATAGAGAACTAGGCAAAGGAAATCTTTGGTATATTCCATAATATCCATACCCAAGTCAATTCAGGAATCATCACTCATATCACATCACATCATAAATTGGCTCGACCGGGAATTAAACCCGGGTCCTCATGTACGCAGAGTTTTCACCACTACAGCATGTGGTTGTCAGCAGTGATATTGTAGTGAGAGCTTGCGTTTCGCTCATTATTTGTTAAATCATCTTTATCATAATATCAGCCATAACTGTCTACTACTGGATATATATGTTTGTTAAGTATGAACGAGAAAAAAAAATGTTAACGGTCCTGACCAATGGGTTATGGTAGACCACATATGGTGGTCAGAAGGGAAGAAGGGTAGATACATTTTGGTCGCCGTATTTACAAAATATATTAAGTGTCCCTTCAACCGTATCCCTTAATTCCTATCGTAGTATCACAATATGTATTATATGCGAACACTACGCATTACTAAGGGATCACTGAAGGGTACATGAAACTTAACGACGTATGGCCAATTCCCCCATAATGGATGGGTTTAGTACGCAATAACATAAAATGAAATATTCACTGGCTCTATCCCTCGATTCCCTAATTAATTATTTAATAATGTCCGCGAGTGACCCTTCTCGTTCGAAATGGATTGGATGCCCATAATAGTTGCTGGGAAACGTAATATTAACCGCTGTGCAGGACTTTTGATTAGTACATTTTGAATTTTGTATGTGTGTTGTAACCAAAATATATTGGGTGATGAAATTGTATTCAGTTTTGTAAAGGTAATTTCTATTTCCAGCAGTGGACAGTTAATGGCTGATATAAAAATAAAAAGATAATTTAGAATTTGTTGCTTATAATTAGTAATTTTCTTTTTTTGCAAAAAAAAAAGGGTTTGGTGTAAAATAAACACCAACAGCAAAAAATCCTTACGATTTCAAAAATAATCAGTGATATATCATAGATACAAAAAATAATACTTTTATGTTAATTCTATTAACGATATCGGTGTATTTGTGTAACGGAAACTTCAGTTCGTAAAATTCCCGTTATACTAATACATAAGATATTTGTATACTCATTGATTGTTAAAAGATTGATACATTACTAACACATTTTTATTTTCTTACGTATTCATACCAATGTTAACAATCTAATAATTATAAATTTATTAAAAATTTAATAAAGCCCCGTCACAAACGAATCTATAAAAAGAGCTGAAGATCTTGACACATGTGAATAGATTTTCTTGAATTGCAGCTAAGAATCATCTTGATCACGTCAACTTTGAAACAAAAAAAATGCATTATAATCAAACTATTCGTTAAAAAGCTACGCTGCCACGCACCGACACACAGATACGTCAAATTTATAACACTGCTCTTTTTAAGAAATCTGTGTAATCTATTATAATATTTTTCTTTTAAATTTTTAATCTAAAAGAATGTAAGAAAACTCCTTATTGTTCTCTTCAAAGAATTATAAATATAAACAATCAACAATATGTCCGCAAAAAATGAATACTTAATTATATAAACTTAATTAGATAAAAGCAAGATAAAGAGGCAACAATAGGCGGTCTTATCGCTAAATAGCGATCTCTTCCAGGCAACCTTAGGAAGGAGAGAAATAATTAAAATTGTGTATAAGTTTATAGGTTTTAATGAATACGAGGTTTAGTATGTACAGTTATTTGAAATGGACTCTATTAATAATGCTATATAGCTATGTACTTCAAATATGTGATGTAGATCAGTTTGTTTGTGGCATCTGACATCTGAGAGTACGTACAGCCACTTGTTTTATCGATCCGTCTACTACAGAATATTTTTTGTGTTCTTGTTTGGGAAAAGTGAAGTTTTTGTGAAAAATTGAACCCTATTTATTAGTTAAGATATTGGTAATTAAAAAGTAGCGGGCACTAGAAATAAAAGAAAAAATATGATATAGACCAAGAGCTAAAACACATAGGAAGGTAAGTCTAACTAAAATAACAACCCTAAAATAACGTATGAAATTATGTGCTCATAAAGTATTCGACCAACGAAAAAAATGCTTTTAGAATGCTTGAACAATGCTTTTAGCCTGTATTTTTTTATACTAAAAAGAAAGAAGAACTAAGGAAAGAAGAAGAATTTATTTACTTGGTCTTACTTTACATTACTATGCTGTATAAGCAATCTTGACTATTATAATGTAAGCACATTATTAGAAAAGGTGCGACGAAATTGACACTTTATGATGAATATCGATGGCGGAGAAGCTTATCTGTTTCATAACGGGAATAAATTTCAGAAATAATTGCTTTCGGTGGCCAATAAATCCTTCCATTATGTTCTGGCGACTGAGTAAGAGCGACGTTCGATATAATGAAGCTAACTTTTTGATTAAGAATAAAATATTATTGGCGTTTACTTGCGACTCCGCGTGATTGAGATAAGTTCACGGATGGTGATAAATAACAGTCAAATTTTATGATAATTGGTTAACAATTATCATAAAATTTGAATTAAGTGTAACATAAGATTTCGAAATGCTTGTAAGGACGGAAGAGTTAAGAAAGGGAGAGAGAAAAAGTTAATATACATATAATATGTTGTACCTATATGTGGAAACTCAATAAATTTGCATGAAACTTGGCGTAAAATTCAACAATCTTGATATATTATTATGTATTAATACCGAGAAATCTATTATTACCGAATCCCACGCAGACGAAATTGTAAGAATTTAGTTATAACTAACTAGCTGTATCCCGATGTTTCGCCCGTGTAAATAAAAAAAATGTATTCTATGTGCTGAGACAGAATATAATCTACCCATGTATTAAGTTTTATTCAAAACTGTTTAGTAGTTTTTGTGCGAAAGAGTAATAAACATCCACCCATCTATCCATTTATCCATGTATGCATTCTTACAAACTTTCGCATTTATTATATTTCATTCATTCGTATTTTTTTTAAATGGATGATAATGGAATGGTAACCCCACCCGTGCTTTCGGTATATACCGGCGGGGCACCAGTGAAGAATGATAGGTGAGGATGAAGTAGGTCAGTTAGCCCATCGTGACGAATTCAACAAGAATTGTTCACGATGGTTTCTAGGGGGAACCACGTGGAGGTCGACCTAATAAGGTATATTGCTAGTAATGGGGCTGTCAAACTCCATTGCTAACAATCTTATTATCCAGTACAGGGTGCCAATGGCATGCTTAGTAGGTGGATTGGCAACCGCAGTGGTGGTGTTCAAAGAGAGACGCTGCTACCTATCCCTTGATCATTAAGTTTCCTTAATCACCTCTTACGACCACGGATAAGGAAGGGGTGGCCTATTCTATGCCGGGACCACATGGAAACTTATTACATAAATAGTTGTATTGGCTGTTTTATTTGCATAATCGCGATAAAAATCAGTCTGTATTTATTTGTATATTATCATGGTAAATATTATATGTACTCTTATGTCAAACACAAAAAATTGGTGAAACTTGTTAAGGCGTCACGATATAAAAATCAAACAAACAAACTCACTTTAACATTAATAATATAAGTAAGGAGTTAAGGATAAAATTGACACGATCAAAGTTACGAGTACCTATCGTCGCAGTTAGACATAAGTGGCTACTAACAACACTTACAAAGAAAAACACAAAGTGAAGTTTCTTTTGAAGTAAGGCTTTAATATAAGAAATTGCTTTTAATGGTCTTGCAAATGGGTTTTATGATTATATATACCTGAGATGTTTAAATGTAACTATAAAGTATATACTAACTATAATGTATAAACTATATATATATAGGGATGTATTTAGTATAAAATATGATTTTTTTTATGCAATTTAGAATAAAAACGAGCTGGTAGCCTACTTGATGGAAAGTGCTAATCGTTGCCTATAGAAATGAACAGTACCATAGACATAACAGAGTCTAGTCTATTGCCTAAGATGATGGAAAGGGATTGTTAGTGATGAGATTTAACAGCTCCATTGCTAGCAACAGGTCGACCTCCACGTGGTTCCCCTTGGAAACCATAATGGTTAATTCTTGGTCGATTGGTTACTATGCGCCAATTAACCTGCCTTCATCCTCACTTGTCACCCTTCACTAGTAACCCCCCAGTTAATACCGATAGTGCTAGCGGGGTTACCATGTCTTCTTTACCCATTAAAAAAAAGATACCCGCTACATACAGAATGCTTCATGCATTTCTATTTTTGTAGAAGACTATTCATATAGATATAATAAATCTAATTATTTTAAATATTTATAATTCTTTTAAGAAGGTATTATATTTATAAAACTGAATAGCTTTTCCAAAGAAATATTGATTCAAAAAGTTTTGAGCCTCCTACGCTAACAAGGCGTTTCAATCGGTCGAGTTACTATGAGTTAAATTATTTTTTTACTTAGAATTTAAAATAAAATTCTATATAAACTTATCTAGTATATTAACAAAGGTCACATAGACTTCGATTATAAATTTTATTACATAAAAACACAGTGTTTATTATTTACAAGCTAATGCCTACGGATTTGCATATGTCGTGTCGTTGTCATTCATTCATTTTAATAGAGGTAGAATTTTTGAATTAATGTCGGAGTTTTTTTACATTTATCTTTAGTTCGTTATGATAAATATTTATATACTTAATAAAATCACGGAATGTCACGTAATAAAGTTCTGGTTTCGAACCAGATTGTTACTGTGATTACGAAAACAACTTTCCTGAATTAGCTCCGGTTTCGGTCTTTCGAATTTTCCCAACGATTTTCCGTTATCAAGATAAAAAAGATGAACTTTTATCTCGCAGAATTCCATTGTATAGATACTCGTTTTGATAAAAAAAAAAACTTGCAATGTAAACAACTGAGTAACAATGAGGATAAAAATTTGCATAGCAACATTATTAAAGCTAATTAATTGTTTTTAATTAACAAAAAGTAAGCACAGTTACCAACTGAAATGTAATACATTTTAACGAGATATCAGAATTAGTGTATGTACAATTAAAAAGTAATTCAAAACTTAGTAAAGTTGGATTATAAAGTTACTAAAACGGCGCGGGCCCTTCGGTCCATTCCATCTCGTGCTAATGAAATGTTTCATGTAGGTAGCAATTAGTTTACTTTTAAAATAAAAATAGCGAAAAATTATATTGAATTTAATTAAAACAGAGTTACCATTTTTCTTAATTTCGTTACTTTCATGCCGTGTTATATTCATAGTATGCAAATTTGAAATGCCTATCACGTCATTTAGTTTAGAAGCTGGAGCGTCGATTTATAATAGCTAAATAGACATCATTGATATACCTAATATTGTGAGTTTTTACAGAATCTTTAAAATCTGACCAATCATAATCGGAACTATGAAAGATGGTTCCACAATGTAGACTTTCTTTATTTATACTGTTATTATACTATTAATTAAAATATTGAGCTCTGAATCCATATAAGACGATTCCATAATAACATATGTGTGATTCTATAACAACAATGAGCTAGTTTTTAGCCAGTGTTACTGTATGTGAGAGATGTAATTCACAAACGTGATAATTAAATCAATTATTTTGTTATCAAGAACCGCAGTTGAACGTTTTAAAATTACTAGCTGAGTTCCACGCGCATGCACTTGTGATCGAGTAAACAAAATGTCGTTTATGTCAAGCTAGAATATTACCTATGCGTATATCAAATTTCCTACAAATCCGTTCGATACTTTTTGCACGAAAGAGTAACAAATATCCATTCATGCATTCACACATACTTTCTCGTTTACAATAGTAATAGGATATTGTTGTTTATAACCAGGAAGAGGCTCGTGTAATTTACTATCAAAATTTAGCTTGGCAAAAAAACACCTATCGAGGAAGTAGCCCAAATGAAGTGGCTCCCGGAACAGGATAAGCGAAATGACTTCCCGGCCTCTGCGGGCTCGTAAAAGTCAACGCGTGCATTTAATTTTGAGACATATCACTACGTGCTACGTACTCGTACACGGGTTTTTATTTAACATTTTTTTTTCGGGTGAAACGTGAAAGGCACTTTTGTTTTTACTTTTATATTTGTAGCCACCCGTCCGGTTATAATGTGGGGAAGTCGTGTAGTGAATACGGGATTACTTACAGTAGCGCTTTGGACGAAATTAGATTCATAAACATTGCCTAAACAAAGGTTCGGTTTCGAATTTTCCGGGTAAGGTAGATGTACTGTAACTGTACGTAAATGAATTATAAATATTAAACGTTTGTTTTTAATTTGACATTTGATATTTATTTAAATATTATGAAAATAATGTTTAATAATATAATAGTTTGATAGAAATATCGCTTGGGTTTTTTTCTATTGCATACAATATTCATTGATATATGATTTTTATGTTTTAATAGTACGTTTATTCTATTATTATAAATCTTATTTTTATTATTTTCTGTAGGTAGATATAAACTTAAAGTAATGTACAAATATATAATGTATTACATTTAAAATAGGTACTTTAAGATTTATTTTTAAACTTAGATACATCTTACTAAAACGTAACTTTTATTCTAGTTTTGTTGTCACTTTAGCAATCAAAAATTATTTAGGTATCTCATATAAGATACGAGAGCAATAACTTATAAAATTTCTAAGCACCTATTACAAACAATTATTCATGAACATATGCTTTTAAGTCATATGAATTATTTTTCTAACAACAAACTCACACAGAGGCTTTAGCATCTGCAGCGTGCGAACATTTTAAGTCGTGAACAAACATACACGTGGTTGAGACACGGACACCATAGTGTTTGTTTCGCAAACATGCATTCCCGCAAAGGTTTGTATGTGTTTGTTCGTTGATGTTTAGAAGAGAAATGGGGATTGTCCCACCCGATCTGTTATACTTTCCTCTTATCTCTTCATATACCTTTTTTTTTTGAGTAATCGAAATGTCCGTATGTTGAAGGACTGAAAATATAATGTCGTAAGAGGCGAGTAATGGAACAATAATAGATGAAAATGGAATGATAACCCCGTCTCAGCTAATAGTATATGTTTGGCGGGCTACCAGCGAGGGATAATGGATTTTTTCAATGGATGATAATGGAATGGCAACTCCGCCTGCACTAACGGTATACGCTGGCGAGGGACCAGTCAGAGATGATTAATGAAGATGAAAAGTACTCAGCAGTGGGCCGTTTATGTTTGCTAAAATAATTGAATATTATTCAAAAGTACTCTGCTAGTGAACTAAAAAGTAGTGCTCAGCTAGCAAATTGAAATGTTAGAATACTTTGCATATTAATAAGAATATTGTTGCTTGATTATCGTTCTAGTCCGCTAGTAAAGAATTTTTAAATAGTCAGCTATAAATATTTAAATTTATCAAATTGTTAAAAATTTACAGATAATCGTCACATTTGAGTAAGCAAAAAACTTATATGTAATAGGTCTTTAAGAATATTTTTAAATACAGCTTAAATCGCAACTTATAATTCTGTACCGACTAGTAAAAATATCGCATATCGTACCAGAGGGGGGAGACTTTGTACAAAAGTCGATTGCTTGGGTACCTCTGTTCCATTCGTGTTTCTACCATCAAGCAGTTGTGTGTGCATGGAAATGTGTTTTGGTTTGAAGGGTAAGATATTGTTGCTTGATTATCGTTCTAGTCCGCTAGTAAAGAATTTTTAAATAGTCAGCTCAAATATTTAAATTTATGAAATTGTTAAATTTACAGATAATCGTGTTATGTCCATGCTAAAAACTGCTATGTCTATAGGTCTTTAAGAATATTTTTTCCATCAGGTTAAATCGTAACTTATAATTCTAAGTTGTATAAAAAAAAAAAAAAACTATTTGTATCTATTGTTAAGAACAAAAAATACTGTTGAACAAATTGATACCCTCCCTTTTAATGTTGGTAGAAAGGACTAAATTACTCTTCTATCTTCTAATGATTGCATCTCAAAACTGTAGATATAGTTGCAAATTTAAGAATGTTTTATTTTTAACCGACTTTAAAAAGAAGGAGGTTCTCAATTCGGACGAATAAAAGCCGATATGATTATAGACTTAGTACAGTGTAATAATAATGTAGCCTTTATTCAGATCAACTTAGTACTGCTATTAAAAACTTAAAACAAAATAACTTATTCTAATAATTGCTTCTTGCTTATTTTTTGAAGATCTGTTTGCCATTTGGCAAACTCCTCCTCCAACCGTTTCCACTTTCATCTATCGTGTACTTACACTTTATAATCTGGGGATATTATGATGATGAACTGAAATAAATAAATAATTTTAAAATCATAATAGCTACTTTTTGCTTAATACACAATCAAACATACCTATTACGCTGTTCGTACTAATTGCGTAGATTGCAATCTTGAATTGTCCCAGCCTAATATTTGTCTTTGTAGACGGAATTAGCAGTGGCCAGCCTCGGATTACCATCGTTGGGGAAGGATTATCTAGTCAGCGTAGGATACTCGCTGATTATAGTAGGTCTCCATGTAGGTACATACATTAGTTTACTCCACACTGGATTGGAACGTGCCCGGAGAAATGTAGGCAAGTCGACTGCTATGTTTACTATAGTCACCAACTAATTCCTCTGACTTGTAGGTATATTATTTTATCCGACTGTCGATAAAAGAAGGACGAGTAAAGTTTTTTGTCTACTATACAATGCGTGTGTTTGGGACAACGCGCAATCTAAATAAATAAATTTTAATAAATAAGGTGTGTTTGCTTACATTCGTTTTAATTGTCGAGTACGGGTTATATGACAGCATTGTAAAATTAATATAATAGTCATAAAAGTTGAATAATTTATTAATCAGTCGGGTTTTATATGATTTTTAAACGAGTTCAAAGAAAGAAAGTTCTCATTTCGGTTACACTGACGACATTGTTTCTTTCTCGTTTTATGATCTTAATTAGTCCATAACCCATTCTATTAATATTATAAATGCTAAAGTTTGTAAGAATGGATAAATGTTTGTTCACGTTGTTGTTTCACGCAAAAATTATTGAGTGAAAATTAGTATATTGGTAGGTTGCGTCGTAACTTAGCACGTAGGATACTTTATATACTATATCACGCAAGCGAAGCCGTCGGATACAGCTAGTGGTGAATAAACCCTGAGTTGCAATATTTCTGTAATTTCCACCTACTTTCTAAACAAATACCATTACATAATAATTTTGCTGGCAAGTATGCCCGTTCAAATAATAAAATACAACATATTTTTTGTAGACGATCTACATCCTATTTTCCTTTTGTTATTTAGAGACATGTAAGATATTCCTTTTAATCTTGGCCCAAACATGTCAAGTCTATTCGACAAAAAATCGGTCCTTCATCTCAATTTACATGTGAATAGCGGGCACAGTTCTTTTGCTCGACGCGAGACAAGAGCGCCGTAGAACATTTTTTGCGGGTATCCTATGTAGTCGTGATTAGCATAAAACGTTTGTAAAAAACTCAATATGTCCGCTATATGACTTGAAAGAACTCTTTATGTATGTTAAGGGTAAAGGGGATTATGACATATAAAGCGGCGTAGACATTGGGGTCGATTCTGAAGGGCCATTTCTCTGAATCTATTTCTGAAATTAATATTATTTCAATTTAATATCACAGTAAAATTTTAATTTTAAGAATTAATATATAGTAAATTTCTAATAGATTTAAGTCAAAATTATTGTAAATATTGTTTATGATGATAAAATATTACGAAACTATTAAATTAAAATATAAGATATGTTTAGTGAAATGGTTCCTCTGAATCGATCCCATTTAAGAAAAGATTTTTTTTGTGTTTGGTCACGCAGTCTATACATACTCGTGTATGTAGTATTTGTTGGTACAAGCTTAAAAACTGTATCATTTTATAGTAATGATTAAATTTTGAAACTTTCCTCTAAATGTATTTACTCAAATTTAAAGTACAATATTATTATTAGACAATTTCATGTTGATATAAAAATAAGTTTTTTATTAGGTATGTTCCTATTGTAATTAGAAGACGATGAAAAATAAATTAAATTATTGTTTAGAACGTAAAAATAGGTAAATTAATTCACGCATTTTGAGAAAGGTAGGAAACGAAAGATCGTTATTTAGAATTTGCATAGATGCAAATCATGCGCTCTACTTTAAAAATATTTTACCGACAAATTGGTTTTTATTTAATTTTCAGAATATATATTTTTATTTTATAGTATCTTCGCTTAATAACTCTTTAGGCTCCCACTGTTGGTCGTGGCTTTCTACCATAAAGGTAAGACATAAATAGCCTACTACTACCAGTCGAGTCAGCCAACTTAGTAAGGAGTTAATTACTAATTTCCCTTCACTTTGACTCAATTGAAACACAATACACCTATTGCTTCATTTATTTAGTCGTATCTTACAATATCCTCGGTATAAATGCTAATAATATTACTTGCAATTACTTTACAATCCTAATATAGTTGTATATTCATTTACATTTATATAAATATTATATTATTATATAAAAATATTGTATTATTTTTATAATATAACTATATAATTGGCGTAATTTTAATATATAAGATTCATGTGGTAAAATTTTAATAATAATAATATGCTGTTAATATTCCTATAAATAAACAAATAACTATTTATAATTATGAAGTGGGTTACAAAAGTATTTTATGACATACTTTACTTTTCTATTAACGTCGTAGAATAACGAACTGCTACGCCTGTGCGATAAGTTCCAGGAATAGAACGCGATTTCTTTTATTTATTCCTGAATTTATTCACTTATCTTCTATCGCAATTTATCTAACTGATATAACCAATTAAACAGTTTAATGTGAAAATCAAGTCAAGGCAATACAGTTGATATAAAATGTTCAAGTCAGGTCGGAAATGACTTTCGACTTGCCCCTTTTTACACAGAATAGAGAATCCTCGGGAGGATCAATGGCCCTTAACGGGTCTTTGAAGTGAGAGTTAATTAAATTTCTGCTGCTTACATTACAAAGGAAATTTACATTAGGTATGGACGTGCCTGAAAAATATAAATTGATAAACAAACGAAAAATGTTCCGCTATTTTTTTGGCTCTCCCACTGTTAATAAGTACATGCTGGGGAATGTTTGGGTTATAATTTATTTATTTATTTACGAGTTATTTTCCGCGGCTTCGCTAGCATGAATTAGTATATAAAATATGCTATGTAGGTATTAAGTTATATACCCACGTACCAAAATTAATTCAAATACGTCTAATAGCTTCTTAATTAAAGAGTAACAAACATGCTTCTATTGGGGGAAAGGGACTGTTAGTAATGGAGACTAAGAATCCCATTGCTAGCAATATACTCAACCAGGTCGACCTCCTCGCGGTTCCCCCTGGACACTATATCATGATTAATTCCTGATGAATTCATCATGATGGGCTAACTGGCCTGTTTTCATTCTCATCGATCACCCTACACTGGTACTGCGCCAGCGTATCCCGTTAGCATAGGTGAGTTTACCATTCCATTTTCACTCAATAAACATGCTTCTATTTTTACAAAAACTTTCGTTTTTGTGACCTTAGTAGAAAAGTAGTTTTTTTATACTGTTGTAGTGAGATATAGAAGTAAAAATTACAATATTTATACACTATAATTACAATTATGACTTGCCGTTTTTTATGGCAATCTGTGGGGGACGCTTATGTTCATCAGCATGCTTATGTTTATGTTATGCTTATGTTTTGTAGGTGGTAGAGCCACGCTGTAATACCATATGGTATTGCAGCATGAATGGTCCGACCGGGGAAGTACCACACCCTCACAGAATACCGACGCTAAGTGGCCGCACTTTTAGTGCGACCACATTCCGTATGGTGAGTGAGGGAGTCCGGAGGCCCATCCTATACCCATCCCCTTCCTTATCCTAAAATCCTCCCCCAACTCCGTCCCCCCATCTTTCAATACCATGGCAGTGGAATTTAAAAAAAATAACGTACCCCAGGGAGGTACCAGCAGCCATGTTGCTGGAGAATCCTCCCTCGAGCAACCACGCTCGGGCTGCCCTGCGTATTCTGGGGGGGGCAAAATTCCGCTCTATGGGACCAAGGGCAAACAGAGCAAGACTTCTGCGGCATCCCCTTTGCTCAATGTGAGCCTCTGTAATATTAGGGGAATTCATTCAAACCTGAACGCTGTCCACCACCACCTAGAAACGGCGCGGCCGGCATTGCTCTTCCTCACGGAGACACAGATATCCCCTCCTAACGAAACATCATACCTGACCTACCCGGGGTATAAGCTTGAACATTGTTTTGTTTCGCGTGCCGGTGTATGTGCGTATGTCAGAGAGGATATCTGCTGTCGACGCCTTGGGACTCTTGAAGGTACGGACCTGTCCATTCTATGGCTGCGCGTAGATTGCAATGACCATCCCCGCATCTATGCGTGCCTATACAGGTCCCACAGCGGTAACACTGAAACCGACCAACTAATTGAGCACGTCCAAATGGCTACAGATTCCCTGCTTGAGCAGATTCCTTCCGCTGAAGTCGTGATTGTTGGCGATTTTAATGCCCACCATGCCGAATGGCTTGGTTCGCGTACAACCGACTATGCGGGAAGATCTGTTCATGACTTTGCTTTGGCTTATGGTCTGACACAGCTTGTTTCCTCGCCTAGCGAATCCCTGATGTGTTGGACCATTCACCTTCACTGCTGGACCTTCTGCTGACCACCCACCCAGACAACTATGTGATCTCCGTCGAAGCCCCGCTTGGATCGTCGGATCACTGTTTGGTGCGGAGCGAAGTGCCTCTTACGAGTCCGACTCCACCTCGTTCTACGGGTAGACGTCGCATTTGGCACTACAGGTCGGCAGATTGGGATGAGATGCGGATTTTTTTCGTATCTTACCCATGGAGGCAGGTTTGCTTCACACTGGATGATCCCGACGCCATTGCCGATTCCATTGCTGATGTGGTGCTTCAGGGAATGGAATTATTTATTCCTAACTCTGTGGTGCCCGTCGGCGGGAAATCCCAGCCCTGGTATGGAGCCTCCTGTAGAACAGCATCTCGTCTGAAACAGGATGCTTCCTAACCTAAAGGTGTGGCGTCGCGAGATCCTAACACCAGTGCTCTTAAAAAGAAGTATAACTCTGCCTCTAGGTCTTTCAAAAGAGTTATAGCCACAGCGAAGTCAGAGCATATTGGTAGAATTGGCAAGAGACTGGCTAGTTTGCCCTCTGGGACTCGAGCTTTCTGGTCTCTTGCCAAAGCTGCACAAGGGAATTTCTGTAAGTCATCTTTTCCACCTTTGCGCAGGGAGGATGACTCGTTGGCCCAGAACGCTAAAGAAAAGGCCGATCTTCTTGGATCCATCTTTGCGTCAAACTCGACATTGGATGACGGGGAGAAACCACCACCGACCATCACGTGTTGTAGGAGCTCTATGCCTGACATTAAATTCACGCATAGCTCAGTGCGTAGAGCACTTTTCTCTCTCGAAATCCATAAGTCGAGTGGGCCTGATGGTATTCCTCCAATTGTGCTTAGGACGTGCGCACCAGAGTTGGCTCCGGTTCTTACGCGTCTTTTTCGGCTTAACTCATCGGGCATAGTCCCAAAGTTTTGGAAGACTGCTCTGGTGCATCCGATCCCTAACAAGGGAGATCGCTCAGATCCAGCTAACTATAGGCCCATAGCTATCACTTCCTTATTCTCGAAGGTTATGGAATCCATCATTAACCGTCAACTGCTCCGGTACCTAGAAGAGCACCGGCTGATCTGTGATCGCCAGTATGGCTTTCGACAGGGACGTTCGGCCGGTGATCTTTTAGCTTACTTAACACACCGATGGGCAGTGGCAATCGAGAGTAAGGGAGAGGCCTTAGCAGTTAGTCTGGATATTGCGAAGGCCTTTGATCGGGTGTGGCATAGAGCGCTGCTTTCAAAGCTACCTTCATTTGGGTTGCCTGCGAGACTGTGCATTTGGGTCGCCAGTTTTCTCAAGGAACGTAGCATTAAGGTCGTAGTCGACGGTGCATGCTCTGATTTAAAACCTTTGAATGCTGGTGTCCCGCAAGGCTGTGTACTATCTCCGACTCTGTTTCTTCTGCATATCAATGATATGTTACAGATAAGTAATATTCATTGCTATGCGGACGACAGTACAGGAGATACATTATATACCGGTCATGCAAAGATCTCGCGGGCACATACCGATGAGTGCCGGAATAGACTTGTGTCTGAAATCGAAACTTCACTCCATCAAGTTTCGATCTGGGGTGAACAAAATCTTGTCCAATTTAACCCCAAAAAGACACAAGTCTGCGCGTTTACCGCAAAAAAGACGCCGTTTGTCGTATCTCCTCACTTTCAGAGCACTTCCCTTGATAAAAAGTCAAGTCTTTCTGGGCGTTGATATATCTTGCGACGTCCAGTTTTGCGGTCATCTGGAGGAGAAGGCTAAGATAGCTTCCAAAAAGTTAGGAGTGCTCAATAGGGTGAGACGATATTTCATGCCAGAACACCGCCTGAAATTATATAAAGCCCAAGTCAGGCCGCATATGGAATACTGTTCTCACCTGTGGGCAGGAGCGCCACAGTACCAACTCCTTCCGTTAGACCGCATTCAAAGTCGGGCGGCTCGAATTATCGATAGTCAACGCCTTACTGTCCGACTTGACCCATTGAAACTGCGCAGAGATGTTGCGTCTCTGTGCATCTTCTACCGAATTTATCATGGGGAGTGTTCTGAGGAATTGTTCGGATTGATACCTGCTGCTGATTTTCACCACCGTACAACCCGCCACAAACTAAAGTTTCATCCCAATCATCTGGACGAGTGGCGGTCTTCCACCGTGCGTTTTTCAAGGCACTTTCTTCCACGCACAACCATTCTTTGGAATCAACTAGCAGCAGTATTTCCGAACCGATACGACAACATAACCTTCAAGAAAAGAGTATATTCCTTTTTAAAAGGCCGGCAGCACACCTGCAATGCCGCTGGTGTTGTGGGTGATCATGGACGGCGGTAGTCACTTACCATCAGGTGAGCCGCATGCTCGTTTGCCCCCTGTGTTGTAAAAAAAAAAAAAAAGATAATAAAAAATATGGTATGATACCTACTAAATATGTAATTTCCTATGTTAATTTTTTTACCAATTACTGGTAAAATTAATACTAAACTGGACTTTGCCAAACAGATGAGCAAAACAATCATGTTCTCATTTATCTAGTGTAAAATATTCACTAGAATCTTGTTCATTACCGGAAAGTTGCTTTATTTAAAGTTCATTGTAGTTTCAGGATTGACTTCCGAATAATTTGGTGATTTGCTGCAGGGATATTTGGGGGGAATAGTTGAGAAGTTTTCGTACCTATATAATTAGTCATTACTATTTTTTTAATTTATTCATTACAAAAGAAAAAAAAAACAATTTTTTTTATAATATTAGTTTAGATTTATGAAACGATAAGAGCATTATTTGACAGTGTATAGAGAAATTTGATAAAAATAAAAAATAAAAATTACCCTCAGATGGATCCTCAGTTTATTCTGCCATCCCAAAAACACAATTTGGGAAATTTGGGTAAAGAAATAAAAGAAGCTCAAATAAAGTTTTAGAGATGGAAAAGAAATGGGAAATTGAACAGGATAATGTCTGTCGAGTCAGTTCATAAATAAATTAAAAATTTAAATGCTATTCGTTGGTGAGTACCTGACATCACAAAGGCTGGACCGATTTGGCAAATTTTTAAGAGGTCGTAATAATATCATTTAGATTCTTAGGGAAAGAAAAAATAATAATTTGGGCAAGAAAATATAGGACCATTTGGTAAATAAATAAAATAATTCTATGAATACCAATTTCTTAGAAAGTTCATTGTAATATTTTGCTGTGAGAATATCTTAATAGGATGGGACACTAAGGGCAATTAAATATATCGTTCGTTATATAATGTCTATAATGTAATGAAATTGTATTAAACTAATAATAAAATCTCGGGACCCATAAAACCTCCTATTTGATATTTTGCGTAGACGTTCCTCATGTGACGTAGACATCCATTATGAAAGGGTTCAGAATTTCCCATGAGAATAGAATCAACGGGTTCTAGACGAACGCAGCGGTCTCTACTAGTGAAATTTATAAATTAATAGGTACCTATTTCTAAGAATAAAATAAACAGTCTTTGTTGTATTATCGAATTTCAAAATAAAAATATATATACAAATATGTGTTAATTTAGGACTTTTACGTCATGTTTCTAATTTATCATCCAGATTGGAAAATTTGCTTTCAGGCAAGAAATGGACCAGAAAATGGAGTAAAGTATACTTTTTTCTCACAATTGAATCATTACAAATTGTTATATTAAATTTAAATTTAAAATGTATTTATTGGAACCAAAAAGTTTTTACAAATTACAAAAGTAGAGTAGTGTACGATAACAGCCATATTAGTTAAAATAACTGTGTCGTGGCTATTATTATATTATTATTATATCAGCCGTTAATTGTTCACTGCTGGTCATAGGCTTCTCCCAGAATTGTTATATAATGAATTTTGTCAGTAGTTATTATTACAAATTGTAAATGTAGTATAATAACATAACATATAATAACATGGCTGTGGTTCGTTTTTTAAAGAATGGGATATGGCAGTGAATTTACTGGGTACAGAGGAATAACACCTTAGTCCTCAAGAATGGCAACATATAGGGGTTATTATGAGCGACACAGTATACTCTGTTTTGTCCATAGTACTGTTTATGTCTATAGGCGACGGTTACTACTTTCTATCAGGTAGGCCATCAGCTTATTTGCCATTCTAAGTTGCATGACAATAGAAAATAAAAAAAATTTGAATAGATATATCTCGGATTTCATGTTAATTACGTAATAAATAAAAACATCGAGTTAAGTCAAAACAAATCCGTCGTAGTTATTAGTATTTGTCGACTTCAAATACTAGTAATAACACTATGTAGTCCTTTATTATCAGTGTTAGAGCTTGTAGTTTTAAAACTCGTATTGTGAAACAAAGCATAAGCTTCGAATATGTTGCTTTGTGCACTCACAGTAAAACTTGTCCTGGCTTTTAGCAGGAACAGTGTCAATCAAGGATTACTCTGTTAGATATACCAGCTACTGATTGATTGAGTCAGGTACAGTGAAAAATGTTTCCATTGAAAGTTCAGAACTTTGTTGTTAATCTGACTCCTGGGTTTAAAAAAAAAAGTATCGATGAAGGATTTCTAAATTTGTATATTTTTTAAACTAAGGTTAAATTTGATATAGATAATTGTATAATTTTTTATCGCTTTCAAAAAAGGAGGTTTAGAATTAAGTTTTTTTTAGGTTTATTACTTCATAACTCCGACAATTCTAAACTGACTTGGAAAATATTTTCATGTCTGAAAGGACATACTTGTAGTTTGGTCCTATAGGAATATTATCAAAATCGTCGTAATATAATGTCGTATTATATTACAATGGCCATAATGAGCTTTTTACATTTTACAATTTTGACGACATTTAAATTTTATTTTATTAAATAAATGTGTGAAAAATATTTTTTTATTTGATTTTATTTACATTAACTTTCCAATACATTCTTCGTTTAGGGATATTTTATTAACAGAATCAAGATTTTCACAATGGGATTCAATGAGGCGTTGAATAGTGTAATAAATTCACTATTACTCTCATTCATCGAGATTTTATTTCTATAGTCCTTCATATTCATTGTTTGCATAAATTTATGGCTGCTAGAATATTTTACGGGATAAAATTCTACGGTTAAACACACAACTGTTTCTTTTTTCATATCACTTTCATATCACGCTGTCAAGTCCCTTTTAACAATCTGTATCAGAAATATGTTACGTGTTTTGAAAACGTGTGTGAAGTGTGACCAGAGCGATTTGCTCGTTTCAATGTTATTTTTATATCCCTATCATAATAAGAGTAATGATTTTATTGTCGTAACGTGCCTTTCAGAACTTGGAACAGTTTCTATTTATTATTTATTATTTGAAATCATAGTTTTGAATGATATTAAGTACCTATCTATTCACAATTTAAAAAGCAAAGATTTTCGTAATCTTACTAATATTTTTTTTTACAACAGAGAGGCAAACGATCATGCGGCTCACCATATATATTACCATTGTAAGTGATTACCGCCGCCCATGATCACCGACAGCACCAACGGCATTGCAGGTGTGCTGCCGGCCTTTTAAAAAGTATGTGCTCTTTTTTTAAGGTTATGATGTCGTATATTAATATTATAACAAAATTATAACTAGACAATGTCTATACACAGGAGGTACTTAAGAAAAAAATATGGCAGGCGCCTTAATAAGAGCAATAGATGCTAAATCAGTAATTTAAAAAAAAAAATTGTCTGTTTGTATGTTTGTTTCGGCATCATGCAAAAACTACAGAACGGTGTTTTAAAAGGGACATTACTGCCTACCGCCCTCCTTTAGTCGCCTCTTACGACATATACAAGAATAAAACAGTGGAATATTGTTAGGTTTTTCTGGTGTAATGTAGTAACAAAAAATCTGGTACGTTAAATGATATCTCATTGTTTAAGGAATATGGATAAATTTGGCGTCAATTGGTGACTTTTAGTTCGAGAAATGAAAATAACTTTGTAAGTATTTGTTTATGTATCTAAAACCTATTATGTACCTATCTTTTTTTTCTCAATGTCCTTTACCCAAAGGTTAATTAGCGATACAGCCGCCATTTATCACTTCGCATTAAAATTAAATGTATTTACTATTTTATAAATGGTGCAATAAAGTGTAAAATAGATAAATAAATAAACGGGTACAAGTATAAAGTGACTGTTATAGAAAATAAACATGCCTCTAGTATGTACAAAGTCAGTCCCACCCCACTAAGTAAAGTCGTACTTTCTGATGTGTTTTGGGAGAAAAAAAATGTGACTTCTCTTATAGATGTGGTTATTAACTATTATTATATATTTTATTAAATAAATTGCTTATTATCCGTGTTCACAGTTTGTTTCTTATTGTTAATCAAATACAATTTTTAATTAATTAGAGCACAAGACTCTCGGCGTTTAGTTTCTGGATCCAGTTTCACTCTTCTAATAATGTGGAAAGTTTCTATTATGTAATTATAAATTAAGAGAAAATTCCCTTTAGGTGGATAATTAGCAAGCTCCGGTAATTTGCACATGTTAAGGCGATCCTTTGTGCTTGCCATTAGGAGACCCATATCACGTTTCTTTGTCTGTATAATACGACCCACTGAACACACGCAACCCGCAAAACAAATTAATTTCAACTTCAAAACAAATGTTGACTCGTTAGTCCAAAAATTGTAGCGGCCAGTGTTAGCACTTAACAAAGTTTACTTACGCGCTTTAGGACATTTGCATAAATATATTTAATTATTATACATAATTATAAAAGTTATATACAAATAAATATGCTCATGACATAGTTACATAGCCCCAAGATAAGCAAACTGAGGTGGTAGTAGGTTATAGCAGATAACCGATGTAGAAGAGTGGTTATTGAGTATAGGCAAACGCAGTGTAGGATAACCCCCCCTCCCTCCGATGTGACGAACTTAAATACATTGCAAGAAGTCGGTGAACGCAGGTGGTTCAGTGGCTCAGACTTCCTTATGGCAGTCTATGGGGAAGGTCTATGTTCAGCTGTGGACAAATAACAGCTGATATGATGATAATAAATGATAATTCTTAATGAGGTAGTCAGAGATATTTGTCCACTATTGGCTTTCAGAATATATTCGAAGCCAACGTAGTCGAGAGTAAACTTATCGCTGTGACTCGGTTTGCGTTCTTTTTCCTGGAAAAAGTAGTCGGAAATTTTCACACTCCTCTTTACACTCCTCTTAGTTTAGGGCTAGATGGTCTATGGCTATGATGTCCAGCTGTATTTGCTAGAGAAGACTTTGTACAAAAGTCGTTTGCTTGGGCATCTCTGTTCCATTCGTGTTTCTACTGTGAAGCAGTTGTGTTTGCATGGCTGTGCTACGGTTTGAAGGGTAGGATATGGCAGTGAATTTACAGAGTACAGAGAAAGATCTATAGGCGACGTTGTTTGCCATTCTAAGTTGCATAAAATAAAAACATATCTATTATTTTAGGTAAAAAGCATAAAAATGTATCTATCATCATCAATGTACCCAATGTTGGTTATGATAGATTCGTTTTCATATAGATAAATTATGATTCTATGTCATCTTGCATAAGTGTATAATAACTGTAAACTTAAGAAGATTACAGTTATTTTATTTTGTCCAAAAACAGTTTTTACTTTCGACGTTGTGTAACAATTCAACCTTATCTACAAAAAAAGTAATTTAGAATTTTCATTACCCATTATGTGCAATCTCCTCTTAATTCCGGACTAAACTGCGCAGTGTAATATGTCAAGTAACATTTAAAAAAAATGTTATTAACTACACTAAATCGAATTAGTTGCAGTTTTATCTAGTGCGTGGATGGACTTTGAAATGTCCCGGGTGACACTCCCCCCAGGTAAACTTAATTAAGGTACCCACATCAAGTTCCTTCGTAATTACGTGTTTAATTTTACCAGTTTTGTGTTTGCTTCAACTAACTAGGAATTAATTTAAAACGCATATACTTAGTTATTAGATAGTGTGTTGGAATTCTTGTAATTTTACTAAAGCAAATTCTGCTGCTCATTTTCCGTAAATAGCGTTACAGAATACAAAATAAAATTTAGAATATAGCCTATTTAGTCAGATTAGTTATTTTGTACGACGAAAAATTGTGTTCCATTTTTAAAATGCTCTAAATAATATATTTTTTTAATAATAAATTAATTATATTAGCCCATTAATATTTATACATTTAGCCGCATACTTTCTCCAAATTTTGTTTTTTTAAGTTCGAAAATTAAAAAATATAAAATATTTATTCATATGAGACTGTAGTTGTTTTAATTAGCACTTTAAGAGCTTCAACTGTGTCTGTGTATATTCGTTTTATTTAAACTCTCTCTTTAAAAATAGAGTGGATTATTTCTCATTTACATTTTATGAAAAATGTTATTGATATAATTTACGTGTGTATTAGATATTATTTTTTTTATGGTGAACTGAGATAAAGAATAAAACTTAACCAGTATCGTTAGCACAGACCAGTTAGTTGCATTTGTCCGTCGACGGGTCGGGCGAGCGAAATAGCGGTGCATTTACATAAAACGCTACCACACTCACTAGATTACCATAAATGCTTAATTATTTTGTTTATCTGACCACTAAACTGTTCTGACTTCATCTCAGAGACGTAGAACTGAGATTACAATGTTTAGCTCCATTTTAGTGAACCATTTTTATGGTGTACCTATTTCTGTGTTTAAAGTTATTACATTAAAATGTTATATTAAAACTTAAAGTTTGTAGTTATGAGTTAAATGATTTATTATTTATTTGTTTATTACAAACTTAATTGTGCATTAATATTTGGGACAAAAAATTAATAAACTCCTTCTTTTTGAAATCAGTTAAAAAGTGATATGAAGAGTCTTAATAGAATTAATAAAGCCAAAACAACACTTTTTAGAATTTTTAATCTATTTGTCTAATATGTATATTTATTCTGGCACCACAAAAACTACTGCATCAAATTAGATGTGTTTTTCTCAGGTGTATTCCTGAAGATGTAACTTTAAAACTGTTGTATCTTAATACTTCTTCTAGAAGTGACCTATTTCATTTGTTTTCTTATTTCTGGAATTATCACGCGTATGAAGATAGCTGAAATAGCTGTGTATGATAAAATCGTAACGAAATCAAAACTCTACATAAAATATTTTTGAAATGTATATTTTTGATTATTAAGACTATATAGTAATTATAATACTCTATCATCATTATTATCAGCCTTTAACTGTCCATCGCTGAACATACCACACCTCGGGGGGTTTTGTAGTTGCCACGCTTGATAGGTAGATTGGCAACTGCAGTTAGGCTTTAGAAATATTTCAAAAGGACGGTGCTGCCCATCCTTCGCCCTTCCTTAGTCGCCTCTTACGACATCCACGGGAAAGGAAAGGGTGGCGGATATGCCGGGACCACACGACCGTTACAATATACTGATCCGAATATGGTGGTTTTTAAATTTATTCTATTTGTGTGAAAAAATGATTGTCGATTTGACCGCCTGTGATTGTGTGTTAGTGTTTTATCAAGAACTGGCTGAACTGATAGTTATGAAATTTGTATATTATATTAAACTAAATATGGATCAACGTACATTTAAGCTCTAAATGATATTTTTTCAATACAATTTCATGTCAAGTAAAATATGACTCTACTCTATACTATCTATATATACTCTGAAAAATATGTCGTGTTATGTAAAAATTCTGTATAAAATTAAGGTAACATGTAAGTAGTACTTGTAAACGTAGTTACGAGCACAGTTATTGATTAAATATTTTATTTTATCAAATATTTTAAGTTAATTTCTTTATGATACATTTTATTATTTTGTTTGTTTTTAAATATTAGATTTCAAAACAAATACTCGACCTTCAAGCACCTCGCTTTCTCTAAATGAGATTCCAGATTTGAGTGTCGAATGGTGAATTCAGGGAATGAAGTAATTTAAATTAGTTTGTGTACTTTGATACGTGCTGCTAGATATTTCATAGCCTGCGTGAACATTTTGTTTGTTGATAAAGTTTTCCTTTATCTAAGCTGGGTACACGGCACTTGTATTCGCATTTGTACTCGCAGCATGCAATTTCAAAGATTTTATCATGACAAGCTTAAAATTTGTCTCCACCGGACTTAAAACCTAAGAAGATCAAGATTGATTTTTTTCGGACTTAAAGTGTAAGATCTAAATTATCTCCTATCGAACTTAAAGTTTTAAAAGGTTAAGACAAAACAAAAACAAAACAGAAGATTATCTTTTGTTGGATTTAAAGCCTGAGAAGGCCAGAATAGTCTTTTAATGGACTTAAAAACTAAAGAAGATCTGGGACGTTTCTTGTAGAACTTAAATGTATAAGACTACAGAATTATCTTTTATTGGATTTAAAACCTAAGAAGATCTGTATTGTCTCTTTTCGTACTTAAAGTCTAAGATGATGAGAATTATTTCTTATTGAGTTAAAAGCTAGAGAACACTACTGTTGTCTCTTGTAAAATTTGAAGACATAAGACTACCAGAATGGTCTCTTATCGAATTTATAATAAAAGTCTAAGAAGATCAGGATTGTCTTTTATTCTTCTTAAAAGTCTGATAAAATTAGGACAGTCTCCTGTTAGATTTAAAGGTTGGAAAAGATGAGTGGAGACTGTTCGAGTGAGCGTACCGCTGTCAGCTTACAGAGAGATATGTTTGCGATTAATTTTATTAGTAATTAAATTTAATAGTAAAAAAATGGCTTTAGGGATTTAACATATATATTGTTAATAATATAATTCAAATCTCTATAATTTACGTATACCTAACTTCAGAGCTATTGGTTAAGCTGTTACGGCGCTAAGAAATAACAAATAACCTAAGGAAGTACGAATGAAAATGGAAATCTATATAAATAAATTATAATTGATTCCTATGAATACAATTGGTTTGTTATTTCTTTTGTATGATTGTTAACTCGTAACAAAAATAAATATGTAAAACCAATCTTCGTATATCAGTTATAATAATATATCAGTGCTGTCTATTTTGTAAAGAGCTGAAGGGAAGGAAAGGGGAGACAAGACTTTTCACAACTCCAACATTACTCATCACTGAGTTACGTTATGCAAATTGCCGTTTTCGCGTAATGTAAATAGTTATTGTTTCGTGAGACTGTTTTCTTTAATAACATAACGGGAGCGTTGTTTATAGGAATTCAGAAGCTGCTTTGTCGCCGAAGAGTTGTGTTAATTGGAAAATTGGATCCTCTTTGTATATATATCTCGAGAGTTATTGTTGTCATTATATGTATAATAAAACTAGCAACCCGTGCCCGGCTTGCCATGATTTTTTAGTGTAAATTACATTATCATCATCATTATTACAGCTCATGTTTCTACAGTACTTTTTTTTATAGGTGAAAGAATTTTTAAAATTGGGTGAATGTTTTTTGAGTTCATCTGTTAGTCGTACAAACAACATGAAAATTTTTCCTCTTTATAATATTAGTTTAGATAAATTAAATTTGCTTACGATTTGTCCTTGATGGTAGTAGTTGACAAATGTCAACTATTCTATTAATGAGTGAAAATGAAATAGTAACACCGCCTGCGCTAGCAGTATATGTTAGTGGGACACCAGTGAGGGATGATAGGTGAGAATGAAAACAGACCAACCCATCGTAATGAATTCAAAAAGAATTAACCACGATGGTTTCCAAGGGGAGTCGCGTGAAAGTCGAGCTGTCTGAATATAGCAATGTATTATTAACAATCCTCATTACTACTAATCCCTTTCTTCCCAGTGCCAACTGCAGCCGTTGTGATCAACGCAACTCTCTAGACGTCGATATTGCGCTAAACATATTTTAATGCAAGTAACCTTCAAGAAAAGAGTATCTTTTTTTAAAAGGCCGGCAGTACACGTATGATGCCTCTATCTAGTGTTGCGGGTGCTAATGGGCAGCGGTGGTAACTTACCATCAGGTGAGCCGCAATCTCGTATTTCGTGTTTAATTTTATAAAAAAATATATAAAATTAGAAGTGTAAGTACTGTTTACTTATATTTAAGAATTAAATATGAATTTAGATATTTTAATTAATTAACTAAAATGTCATAATTAATTTTCAGGTTTAAAATTAATTATTAGATTAATTTGGTTTGTTAACGGTACTCACCGGAGATTTATAAGAATTTTTGTATGATAAAAAAAATTGTATCGATCACATTTAAACACTCTCTAGGTTATAAGATGTAATCACATACTAATACACTAAACGACACAACTTTACCTGAGTGAAACTTCTTAATACGTATGTTGAATTTCTGGCTATATTCCTGCGAAATTTCATCTAAATTAATCATTTTAAATAAATGTAACGACAAGTTTAGTCTTGAAACATATATTAGGTGAAGTAATGAATAAATAGAATAATTTATTCTTAGAATTTACTTCTAAATAAGTTACTGTCAACAATAATTTTATTCCACTTGGTAATAAATTGACGCAATTTAAGAAAATTTATATATTTGTGATATGGTCCTAATACAGAATAGGCCACCCCTTCCTTTCTCGTGGGTGTCGTAATAGGCGTCTAAGGGAACCTCGTGGTCGAGGGAAGGGCAGCAGCATCCTTTTTAAAACAGTACCAAAAGACATGTAGGCTACCAACCTCTTTAATAATAAATAGTAAAATAAATAGTGACGTTCTTGACAATCTCCTTGTCTTAGCAATTTTACGGAATTATATTTTGTATCGCGACTTATTATATCTGGATTTATTTACTGTAAATATTATTCATTATACAATCTCGTACCAAGTCTTTCTTTCTCTTACTCCTTCTGAATTTATATATATAAATATCATCAAGCCCACATCTCTACATCTCCACAGACATATTGCGGTTGTCTTTGCAAATGGTAAACTGCCATAAGGAACGTTATGACTATCTATATATATGTAAAAATATATTAAGCATACATATCTAATTATTACAATTATTAAGTGTTGTATTATTGGTATTATAATAAACAATATAGGTATATTATTGTGTTACATGCATGCTTAATCTTATGTTGTGGTATTGCTGAGATCTTTTTTATTTTAGATAGAAATGGAATGGAAAACCTGTTTGCGTTATTAGTATACGCTGGCATGATACCATAATAAATTTACTTGGAATTGACCGCGATGACTTCGAGCGGAGATCGTATAAAAGTCGACTTGATTTAACTAACATCTTTCTCTTTGATGTCTTTCAGTTACCTGATAGTCTTGTAGACGCATATTTTTATCAACTATAGATCGAATTCATGTTCAAAAGATATTCAGAAATGGACTGTTAAATGATATAAAACCTACTTTATTATAATGCATAACTATTATTTCATTAAAATATACAACAATATATGTGATATTTTTATACAATTGTTTGAAATGATGCTCATAACCACCTTTTATTATTGCACCGCTCGCCATCGACAGGGAATTCGTCCTCACGTTTAACCCTAAATGGTCGCGTACAGTGCGGTTTCAAAGAAATTTTCTCCCGCAACCATACAGGCTTTGAAATGAACTCTTTGTCGAGGTTTTTCATAGAGACTATAGTATGGGGTTTTTCAAAATGGGTATATATAGGTTTCTTCAGTCCGTAGGCTACAGTGATCGTTTACCATCAAACGGGCTGTACTCGTATGCTTGTTAGCCACCTATGAGGTATAAAAAAAATTGTATAAAAATATGAGATATACATATTTTAATTCCCTAATTTGCATTGTAATTACTATTACTAATTAATTAATAATTTACTTTATTTTTACTTCACAAATTAAAATTGTAATTGAAAGCATTTAAAGTTCGTAATCTCAATCACAAATAGTGCCAATTTTAAAGTCGTCCAATTGAAATGTAGAAACGCAGTCGTATTATATACTTAAGTATATAATAAATAATAGAAATTTAAATAAATAATGTATATATCAATTTCGTGTATAATATAGTATATATCATACATGTGTAAGTATATTTGTTATTCATATATATTTATTCGTTTATAAATATAATTTTAGTATGTATGTATATCAATAATTATTAGTACGGCATTCGAGTATTCTGACACTTCCCTATGGTTGACTGGGAGAGAATGCTTTTAGCATTAAGTCCGCCATGTACACATACTTGTACTAATGAATAAATAAATAAATAATGTATAGACAAATATATTCAAAGTATTAATATTTTCCATCGTATGATCTCGGCATAAAATGGGCTACCCCTTCCTTACCGTAAGTCGTAAGACACGACTAAGGGAACTTAATGGTCGAGAGACGGGAGGCAGTGTTCCTCTTAAAACATCTGTAAAAGTCTAACTGTGGTTACCAATCCGCCTGCTAAGCGTGGCAACTACTGGCAAAACTTCCCTTATAAGAAAGGCTTATGATCAGCATTGGACAGTTAACGGCTGAAATTATAAAATCATATTAGTTTTAATATAAATTCTCAATAAGTTGTTGCAATAATTATTTCTCTAAGTAACATAGGAAAGGAGATAGGCAAATTAGACAAAAACATAAGCATCGTAATAATATACTAATAATAGGATTGTAGATATGGATATACATACATACTATACATGATGGATGGAAAACCAATGACACACGCCTGTGGTGTCAGTGGTGTCCAGCGATACAATAATTCAGGTAAACCAATAATTAACAGTTATTAACAAATTTTTGACTAGAAATAAAGACTTTTATGATAATAGCATTTAGTTGTATTCTTTTTTTGTCCATAAAATTCCTATGTAAAAATTCTTTAATGGTATTTTTATTATCTTAATATAAAAAATCCGGTAGCACGATATTCGTTAACGCTAATCTCTTAAACCGCTCAACCGATTTTAATGAAATTTTGTAATTGTGTATTGTATACACCGATTTAAAAGATAGGATATTTTTTATCCCGATAAGAAAAAAAATATATAACATATTTATTATAATTGTGCGTGGCTCAATAAATGTATGCCATCCTTGAATATACAGTTCATCTCAATTTACTTCAAATTTATTTACAAAATATAATACAATATTAAATACATAATGTTCGACGGGATATCTGTGGACTATAAAGATTTTGTAAAGGATCTCGGAATATATCTTGACAGAACGCTATCCTGGAGCACCCAAATAACAGAGATTAGTAGGAGGGTCTTTGCGATTGTGGGCTCACTCAGAAGATTACGTAATTTTTTACCTATGGCCACTAGAGTTGCGCTTGCTCACTCCCTTGTCCTTCCCGTCCTTGACTATGCTGATACCTGCTACATTGATCTCACCGAAGACCAACTTAATAAACTTGAGCGTCTCCAAAACCTGTGTATTAGATTTATATTTGGACTTCGTAAATACGACCACATCTCTAATTTTCGCACTCAGCTCAAGTGGCTCCCAATACGTCGACGCCGAGATTGGCATATATTATCTCTTCTTTATTCCATTCTATTCAATCCTCTTACACCTCACTATCTTAAAGAGCGATTTATATTTCTCGGTGAAGTTCAGAGTCACGCTTCGCGTACCTCAAATAGTCTCCGTTTAAAAACCCCAGCACATACCTCCGTGTACTACACCAAATCCTTTTCCGTTCAGGCAGTGCGCCTATGGAACTCGCTGCCACCGTCTATACAGAGTGCGCAATCCTTGGCTTCGTTTAAAGGACAAGTCAAATCACATTTTCTTTCACTGTAGTTACTCTTTTCCACTCCTTTGTAATTTTTGGACTAGATTTGTCATATTTCCTTGTGTGTGCTATGTATGTATTTATATGTATATGTTTATGTATTTTGTATGTATGTTATATGTGATTATGTATGTATATATATATATATGTATGTGTATGTGTATGTATGTATGTATATATATTGTTATAGTAAGTAGTGTAATAAATTATATGTATTTGATATTTTTGTGCATTACATGCTTTTGTATTTTGTGCACGAAAATTGTTGATTCACTCTTGCGCCACCTGCCCTTTTCTATCTGTTCTCCCTTAACTAAAGGTTGTCTGTAAGAGATTGCCCTAGCGATAAGACCGCCTTTTGTACCTTTATGTGTATATTTCAATCTGTATTTATGTTACTGTATTTCATTTGAATTATTCACTTGTCATTGTATATTTTTATTTATGGTGCAATAAAGAGTTAAATAATAATAATAATATTGTAAATTTCTCTATTCTCATTTTAGAGTTTTAGTTGTGGATAGTTTTAAATTCGACGAATTAATGTTAATAAAATTCTCTGCTAAAATTATGAGCGGTTTTTAAAGCGGCTCAATAGAGCGGGCGACGTAGCGCAAAACCAAAATTTGTCTGTAAAGTGACTATTCCGCACAAAATAATTGAGCAGTTATGCTAATGAGCTACAAGCTGAACTGACGCCAAAACGGTGTCCGCGGAGCTTTATGCAAATCACCCGGGGCGCGATACGGCGCGTCGACCCACCGAGCGAACCGCCTTGTCTAACGTTGGACAAGACACGTCTGGCGAACACATAGTTTTCTATTAGATTAGCCGTGCTCATAACTCCATTCTCGTGACAACAAATTTCCATAGCAATTATTATTGCATAATTTTTTTTACACATTTATTTTTAACGCCATCTATTGTAAAATAAAGTTCATTTTTTTTACTTTATAATAGAGGGTTTTGGAAAAATAAGAATTAAACTAAAATACGCGAAGTAGTTTTTTATTTTTCTATAAGCTATTATATAATATCTAATCTAATATAATCTATATATCAATTATATATATATATATATATATATATATATATATATATAAAATTAGATTATATTATATATCTATTTTAATATAGAGTAAAAATTTTGCACGAATTAGTTTGACCATCTTTATGTAAGTCTCTAATAATATAATGTAAACAGGAGGGGGAGGAATTGTTAGTAATTCAGCATACTAGTCGTATTACTAGCAATATACCCAGTCAGATTGACCTCAGTGATTCTCCCTGAAAACCATCGTGCTAAATTCCAGTTGTATTCATCACGATGCGCTAACTGATCTGCCTTTTCATTCTCACTTACCATCCCTTACTGGTACCCCGCCAGCATATACTGTTAGTGCAGGCAGAGTTACCATTTATAATTCATTAAAAACAAATACATAACCAGAAAAAATAACAGTTACAAAAATTGAGAAAAATCCAATAATCAACGTTTTCGATTCAGATACACTCATAAACAACATGTCTAAATATTTTTATGTATAGCTTTGTTTTCTTACAATTTAAGAAGATTAACAGATCGGCCAGACAACGCTTGATCGTAGTCGAATCCCAGCTAAAGTTCTTAATTTTCAAAATGATTAACATTTGCTTCTTGCTTCGGAGAGCACATAAAGCTGTAGCCTGATAAGCTACATTCGAGGATTTTGTGTATAATGAACAAGGCTTAGAAACTCTTGACAGTTGAGAGAAACTCTTACACGAGAAATAGCTGCATCTCGTGGCTTTACTAGTATGTATTAATATGTTTGTAATCAGTTAATTAATTTAGTATATGATATATTTGTTTAGAAAAAAATCAGATTCAAAATTAAATCTCAATTTGTTATTACTAATTTAAAACAGACAAAGATTGATCACCACTATTACTACCAGAAGTTATAGTGGTAGTCAATCTTCGAGTATTGGTAGTCACACACATACTAGTGGTAGTGGAATTAAATAAAATAATTTTAATCAAATAACCAGTGATATGACCTTCCACAAGATAACATTTAGTTAAGTAAAATGCTTATTCCTTTATTTAATAACCACAAATTAAGATTTATTATGAAATTTGTATCAGAAAATATTGCTATTATTGCTAAGTACAGATTAAGTTTGACCTTTGGTGTGCGAGCAATTCTCGCCGATATTGGGTGAGACATATAGGATAAACTAATTGTGTATAATTCTATTTGTTACATAGTTTTGATTAATTTAGCGTTGAGATGTAATTTAATAAAGAATAATGGTTTTGGATCAAATTACGTCTATGTTTATTATTTGATGATTTGATGGATTTTTTTTATGCAAAACTTGGTAAACTATGTTTATTTTTTCTTGTGAGTCGATGGCATCGTAGCTAGTGCTACAAAATAATGTTATAGTACTTTTAAAAGTTTATTGAAAACAACAAGCAATATTTATATATTTGTTTCTAGTCATAAATGCAGTAAGTTTTAATTAATGACAAAAAAAATTTTGAATGTCTCAATTATGGAAATTATTGTAGTTTTTGTTGGGACTCGTCTGTATGACCGGGATAAAAAATAGCCTATGCTCAACTTCATCTCGAATACCACATGTGTGGTATATACAAAATCTCATGATAATGGGTTGAGACGTAATGTCATAAAAAAAAATCTATTTCATTTTTGTAACGGCAAGGATTTATAGAGGCAACGCCGTTATAGCGTGTAAATCATGTTATTAAAATTAAAAATTTTATATTGAGTAAAGTATAAAATGTTTAATAACATATAACATTTTTCTCAAGAAAGTACAGCAGTAGGTTCTTTAAAAAAGGTATAAAGAGATTTCTTCAGAGTCAGCAACGTGCATGTAATACCACTGGTATTGCAGGCATTCAAAGTTTACGATAACTGCTTACCATCAGGTGAGCCATGTTCGTTTGCCGCTTCAGTGGTATAAAAAATGTTACAATAACAAGCAGTGGTCCGCTTCTTTAACTTTTTCCTTCCAACTTTACCTGATTCACCTTTTAGCTATTGATATTAAAATTCGAGAGGATTTTTTATTATTAGTGCGTATTACTATTATTCCATACCATACCATATCAGCCGTTAATTGTCCATTGCTGAACATAGGCCTTCCTCTATTGGGGGGTTTTGCCAGTAGTTGCATGCTTGGCAGGCGGATTGGCAACTGCCATGGAGATGTTGTAAGAGGGACGCTGCTGTTCATCTCTCGTCTATTAAATTCCTTTAGTTGCGTCCTACGACACCTACGGGAAAGGAAGGGGTGGCCTATTTTATGCCGGGACCATACGGCAATTTTTATTATTATTTTTGTTTTATTTTTAATTATTATTATTCATATACCTTTTATGCCTCCTCTGCTTGTTAGAACTTCGTGCGTAGCAGTCATCATAATTAAATGCAACTAACATTTTAATGCGCGGTTTTAATGTTGCTGAATTCCGTTCTGTTACAACGCGGCGGGGTGGTTAACTTTTATTCATTTTTCATATTCGACTTGATAATATTTTTTATATTATATAGTATGCTAAACTATTGTGTAGTTTTATACTTTTATTCGAATATAAATGACACTGATGATGATGGTGATGATAATATCATTTCACCGATATTGTACAAAAGTTTTCTTGGTTAACTTTTTCTCACTCATGCTTTTGCTCTTACTGCTTACCAAACCAAGTTTTTTTTTTTTAATGAATGATAATGAATACGCTGACCAGGCATCAGTGAGAGATAATAGGTGAGAATGAAAGAGCAGGTCAATGGATGCACTTGGAGTTCAGAAAAATGGTTTCCAAAGTGACCACGGGAAGGTCGACCTGATAGGATATATTGTTAGAAATGTTACTAGTGGTCCGCATTACTAATACTCCCTTCCCCCGGTTTGAAGGAATTGATAGGATATGGAGGCATAATAACTAAGATATTTATTATATATTATTATGTAATAAAGAATAGCAATACACGAGGGATACTGTAAACATCAAATGTATTGTATTATGTCCACTGTGTTACCATTACTAGTAGGTACTTAAACTTTCAAGTTTATATTTGTGTAAATATATTTATTTTATAATTGTCTCCCACTATTTTATAAATAATTAGGCTGGGCTTTGTGATTTTTAAGCTGTGACAGTCAGACAGAAGGATAATCTCCGCTAATAAGGCCACTAACTTCACTTCCCTTTTGTTTTCGCAGAGGATAATCCAGACATTTTTATCCGCGTACTGGCTATGTCACACCTGCGACTCTATTTACAAATTTTGCATGACAACCCATCATAGTTTACACTCATAGATCATATGCGTTTAGATGAGATATTGAGTGTCAAAGCATGCTCTAAAAATGGTCAGTTAACTGTCATACTAGTCTTTACTTAGTAACTATCAATATATTCTGTTAAGTCAACCTCCACGCGGTTGCCGCCGAAAATCATTGTGGTTAATTTTTAATGAATTCATCATTGTGAGCCAACTGTCCTGACTAACCTCATTAATACCTGCCATGCATGACTAATATCTCGCTTCTGATGGCGATAGGGCAGGCAGTAATATTATTATCACTTATAAAAAAGTGATTCAGTCTCTTGTCGTGTTGTACAGAAATATAATAATACAGCGTTAAGGCGAACTATTAAAAAAAAAAGGTTGAGTTGTTTTTTCTAAGTATTTCTAGAGAGACAATTCATCTAGACATAATAAAAGAATGTATCACTGTTCGACTGCGTCGATGTAATGGTAATGCGTGTAATTTTATTTAATTACAGCTTTGAATTTTGACGAGTTTTCATGTAAATTTAAGAAAAGAAAAAAAGAAATAATATAAATTATCAAGTATCTCTGCACATCCTAAAAGTCGAATGGTAAAGAATGCCTACAGCATTAAGTCTCCCTCTTGTAACACATTTTATTGGTCAATAAAGCCTAAATAAATAAAAATATTTTAATTTAAATAAACTTAAATTTAAGCATTTTTGAATAGTCATTTTTTATGATACTGCCGCTCATTCGGAACGCAATTTCGACTAATAATACTAGATAAGAAACTCAATTGTTTTTCAAAAAATTTAATTATATCAATAATACATTTGTGTAATTATAATACAAATTAATAAATTTAAGATATATTTACGCTTGAATACGTTACGAAATACGCTTCAATCAAACAATAGTTAAATATTAAAATTTGTGGTTGCCAACCCGCCTGTTTGCCACGCGGCGATTACTGGCAAAACTCCCATTATGGGGGAGGTTATGTTCAGCCGTGGACAAATAATACAAGTGCCGTATAATTATATTAATTACCTGGTCTTCAAGCTAGGATACATTGTTTTATATCTTAACGAACATCAGAGGCACAACCCAGATTACTCAGATTCGCGCCAATTTAGAAAGTTTGTTCTTTAAATTGCTCTTAACCAGGATTCGATCGGGGACCTCATTTATAGAGTAACATATCCACCAATGTGCCACAGAGTACCATGATCATTTATATATTTATTTGTGACGTCGATCTAATGAGTCTGACCTGACCTCTCTGCCAGGATTTAATTTTGGACAAAATATATATACGTGGTTTGAAATATTCAGTAAAAAGGCCTTTACTTTTAAATATACCAATTTTTTTTTATTTATATAGAAGATAAGTTAATCAATATATATATATATATATATATATATATATATATATATATATATATATATATATATATATTTCACGTCTAAAAGTCGAAAGTCGTAAATTGAACTGAAAGAGATAAATTACACTTTATGAAAGGAAATTAGGAATACCAAATCTCTACGTCCAATGTTGTTGGGCTCAGAAAAATAATATTTGAGATGTGGCCACCCACTGCCGAATACAAAGGAACTAAGGAAATTCTGTTTACTTGGGAGTGCGATGTCATATGTTTTTGATTGCCTTTATGATAAATTGTTATTATAAAAGTATATCTTAATCATCATATGTTTTTAGCCAAATGTTTTTTCCATTGTTTCTAGATACTTTGTACAAAAGTCGATTGCGTGGGTACCTCTGTCCCATTCGTGTTTCTACCGTGAAGCAGTTGTGTTTGCATTGCTGTCTTTCAGTTTGAAGGGTGGGATATGGCGTGAATTTACAGGGTATAGAGAAATAACATCTGAGTCCTCAGGAATGGCAACGCATGGGGGTATCATAGGCGAAACAGTATACTCTGTTATGTCCATGGTACTGCTCAGGTCTATAGGCGATGGTTACCACTTTCCATCAGGTGGCCCGTCAGCTTGTTTGCCATTCTAAGTTGAATAAAAATAAAATAAAAATAAACTGTAGAAACAGGAACGAAGCAGAGATACCCAAGCAAACGACTTTTCTACAAGTCTCCTCTGACAAAAAAAATATATGTAAATAATAGTAAAATCCATATCGAAATTCGTTGAATGATTTAGAAACAGATAGAAGCGGAAATTAACATTGTCATTCACAATTTAAGATAAGATAAGAAGTATTTGTTATCCAAAAATATTGATTTGATTTACTGCACAGTACGCTTTGATCACTTATGATCGTACATCGTATGTATTTTTAGTTCGAAATTTTGTATAACAAATGGAACATTCGTGAACACCGGTCCTATGACGTATTGTGCACAGTGAACGCACCTGCTATCCGTCAATGAAATGGTACCGGGAAAATGAAAATGTCAAAGTGCACCTCGTTTCCTCTTATCTCCATATGGTATAAAACAAAGTCGCCTCCCGCTGTTTATACGCTTAGATATTTTAAAATACGCAACAGATTTTAATGTGATTTTCCTCTAAAGATAGAATGATGCGAGAGGAAGGTTTATATGTAGAATTTATTGTTTTAATTTGTTGATAAGTTGAAATATGTTGATAATTATTCAAGACGTCGGAAGAAATTAAGTCTACTGAGAGCTTTCTTCGAAAATGCTAAAACCTCTTTATTACAACTACAATAAAATAAGCGACGGCACTCTATATTACACAGATAGTTTCCTATAATAAATTTAATGTTTTAAAAATGTATACAAATTATGTGGAGTTTTAAAAGCTATTTAGATGGATACCATAGTAATGTATAAAAATAATAGTAACTTTTTTATATATAATACAAATAAAAAAAAAAAAAAACAAAAAAATGGGGATAATTTGGGAATACTTCCGCTTATATAGATAGACTGCCTCGTTACAAATAATTTAAAAAAAAATCAGGTATATGTATGCGTGAATCGAGATATCATTATGATATTCAGTCGTATTACTCAGTTTACGAGAAAAATGTGTATTGTAAGATTAAATAAAAAAAATTATATATAATGAATATATGAATATATTTTATAATAATGCTTTGCTTCACTAATTATTTTGATTGATGTCTGAGAATAAACTTGAAACATTTTAAAATCATTGAATGTGGCCGCTATTTTAATTAATACATCTATAGTAATTGAATTTACTTGCAACACTAAAAAATGGCGCACTCTGTTTTGATTAAAAGAAATATATGTTAACAAATATAATATCAACCATCAGTCAAAGTGACGTGCGGCTAACTATATTTTGAGTCATTTTTGATATTCGATATTCCATCTTGTTATATATAATCTATGCAAATAACCTATTCGAAAGCATTATCATCAAAGATAGAGTATGCTATGAAATCCCCCATCAACTAACCCAGATATCGTATTTTAACCGCAAAATATTCCGTTAGCGCTGCATGCTAAACTAATTTCAAAGTTTCAACTTTATTCATGCGTCACTTCACTTAACTTGCTAGCGGACTTAAATCGAATAAACGTCAAATGTGGCCAACACTGGACTACGGAATTCCGCGATAGCAGGAAACAATGAATTCCGCCCGCTATTTGTTTCGCCACTTGCCTACCACAACCATTCAGTTGCAATTTGCAAATGGTATCCGTTTACAATGGCTTAGATGAAATTAAGTTGGGTATTGTTAAATAAAGCTTATATTAACCTATAGTAGTTGGGCGTTAGCCAACGTAAGCTACAAATGTTAAAACAAAACGTAATTGTTGGAAACAATTCTTATGTACGCTCTTGTATACGCATTCTGGGCAAAGCTCATGTGGTTTCGACGTATATTAAATTGCTTTTATTTTATCAGTTGGTATTTATATTTGAATCGAATCTTATTAGTAACGTTAGAATTAGTTTTCGTAAACACAGAGTAAGTCTGATGATTAAAACCATGCAAAGAATGCGTAGGACTTGGTAAATACAAATAAATTTCCTTGAAATCTCAAAGGATAAATGTTTTATTAAAATTATCAGAAAATTAAGATATATATATATATATATATATATATATATATATATATATATATATATATATATATATATATATATATATATATATATATATGTTAGCTTAGCTTAAATTAATAATCATGTTTACATTTGTTACTTAGTGTAGAGGAAATATTACATATTGAAATATATTCAAAATTCCTGTTTAGCACAACATTGTAAAATTAAATTTTAGACTTTTGTTTTGTATGGTTTATGGTTTATAAGAGAAAGGAATTAATGTGATAATGTAAACTATGATAATATACCTGAGTTATCTACTCGTGACCACAGCTGATGTAACCTGGTCGAAATGTCGAGATAACTCAAGTTAATTATCATAGTTTACTTAAATGATCGTGTTAATTTCTTTCTTTTATAAAATATTGTAAACATTGAAATGTATTTGGAATAATCACTATTTTATAAACTTAATTTGATACTAATGTACAAACAATATATGAACAATGTTATTTATGGAGCAAAGAATTTCATAATTGCCAATTTTCCTGTGTTTCAGCTGCTGAAAAACAATAGACCTAATTTGTGTTAATGGCAATACAAATTGAACGCCAATTTCTAGTTCAATTATCATTGATTTGTAGGTGAATACCAATTTATTATTAGATATTTATTTTGATTAGTAACGTGGGATAAATAAAATAATTAGTTGAAATTTTGTAGCAATCTTTTAACAGGTCCTCAAAAAATATCTAACATAGATATTTTTTGAGTCGGTACATATCTACTGACAATTCGATATAGAGCATCGAATGACAAAGGACTGGACTTTTTCGCGGTAGATCTTTAGAAGTTTTTTACGATTTTCAATCAAGTTCATGTGAATTCATATTTTTATAATCTGATCTGAAAAGTAACGTTCCCTTCTGTTTCCCTGTTTCCTATATAACACTTCCGAAGCAAATAATTTTATGGATGTGTTTTTTTGCACTAAATCGTACTTCCTGGGTGTTCGGGGTGTTAATACATATATTAGTCGAGTGTATGTATGCTAAGTATGAATGTGTGACAATCGAAATACATTTTTAAAATAATAAATGTATTCAAAATTCAAAATAATTAAAAAGTTGAAAAAAAGAAAGACTTTTATGTGACAGTATTTATGGCCAGATTAATTATATTAAATTTCATAATGATTGGTCAAGTCACTAAGACGCTAAGAGGTAATAGACAAATTCACTTTTATATTTATAATATTAATAAAGATTTTTTCTTAACATCAAATAGCATCAAGAAAAATTTAAAGACTTCGCGTTAAATTTACAAGAAAATTAACAGACATAATTCATCAAGTTTGAAATTCCGACCAAACAACTATTAATTTTCCATAGCGCATTGCATAGTGCAACTTTTGACGCGCACTTCGGCCTCACTTTAAACTTTTGATGTATGGACTATAATTTATTCGCTTCTCTCTATGAGTATAAGTTTTCTTAAAATAAAATATTCGGTCTTATCACAAAAATAATTTATAATACTTTTTATCTAAATGAAATTTAACAAAATGTGACTAAATAATTAAATAGTGTTTAGTCAGCGTAACAATGTTTATTTATAATTTTACTCGTATGGGCTAAAATTTATGGATTATTATAATAATATCTATTACTTAATTTCATTTTATAACGTATGGGGCAAACGAGAATCTGATAATAAGTGACTATTGCTGTCCATATTTACCAGCAATACCAGAGGAATCACAGGTGTGCTGTCGGCCTTTTAAAAAGGAATATGCTCTCTTCTTGAAGGTTATTTTACATACTTTTAATTTTTTAATAACTTAGATTAATTTTCGTGTAGACACAAACAGACGTTATACACACTTTTGTAGTAAGACGTTTAAAAATATATTGAACATATGTTAATTGCAAGTTTAACTTTTTCATGGTAAGAGGATTTAAGTTTAAAATTAGAGCGTTACCAAACATGGTTTAGAGTAAATATTTCTTTTAATGTTTGCTGTGCCTGTGATGCAGTTCATTCGTGTTTATATATTTTTGACGTAAGAAATTTATCGCTAGAGTAAGTCTGAGAAATAGCCAGAAATTCTGCGGTATTTGGTGTAAAGCGAATAAGGGTGTGAAGGAGTTTCACATCTGCACCGGATAGGACATTGCCCAGTGAGTGTGCGAAAGTGAAGAGTGATTGCAGAGGGCACCAAGATTGTTTACTAAATATGTAAAGTACAAGGAAAAAAGATTATCAATCGACTTCAAAAAGAAAGAGGTTCTCAATTCGGTTATATTCTTATGTTTGTTACTTTATAATTCTGTAAGTTGTAAATCAATTTAGAAAATCCTTTTTTCAAAATTGGTCCAGGAAGTTTTTAAAACAAAATTGCTAGTTTTGCAATAATTGAAATCGGTTTTTTGTGGAACGATTTAATTATTGTTTTCACTATTGCCTCAGCCTCCGTCCCATGTACAGAAACCTTCAATACAATACAAAAATAGAACCAAGTTGTCTTAAATAAATAGGAATATAATTTGTGTGATAACTATGAGTGTGTAGGGAAAAACCTCAGAAGCGAAGGCACGACAGCGCAGAGACAGTCTAATACAAATCGTAGAAATATTGAGATCTATTTTGGAAATAAACTACTTCTAGTCATGTTAATATAAAATACATAGGGCGGATACTATTTTTCCAATTCGTTTGCGACTCTCAGTAGCATAAAAAAGGGTTTCTATATTGATTGTAATATTGGTTACAAATTACGGTGTACATTGACCAACCAAAATTAGTCATTCCTTGTATACCTATAGCGTAAATCATGTCGAATAAGCCATTAGCGTAATTTATATAGCGGGAATAGGTCGTGCACCGTAAACGGTAGCCTACCACTTTCTCACGGGGAAATGTTAATGAAAAAATATATTCACACGAGCCTTATGTGGGAAATTCCCTCTTTAAGCTGAAATTAATGTGACTGCTGCAAAAAACGTGTTACATCGAATGTAGCGTGTGAATAGAATGTGTATTATTAGGGTAATATTTCATTCTGGTAATTTGTATTATGGCAATCTTGATAGGTTAGAAAAAAATATGGAACGGTTCGTATTGAATTGGTTCCTGCAAATAAATACATCAATTTACTTGCATATACTTAAATGAGAACGGTACTAACTTAAGTTAGATGTTATTCCACAAGGTGGTGATTTCTTATTCCCAGCATATCGTTAGATGCAATTATACAGATAATGTGCAAGACATAGAATAATATAATATAATTGTACATGAAAAATATAAAAAAAATGATGTAATGGGTTTTAATAGGAGTAATAGGAATCTTAACAGTATTTTATAGAAATTTTATTATCTGTCTGTCTGTTTATCAGTATTAGTAGTTCTAGTATCTAGCAAAAATTACTACACCAAATTAAATGCGGTTGTCACTGCGGTGTTTGTTAAGGTCTAATTTAAAAATTAGTGTTTTTATTTTGATACGCCATCTAAAAATAGTCCATTTGATTTGTTTTCCTATCTCTGAAATCACGCGTACGAGGTAGCAGACTATAATCTAGTTCTTATTAATTTCCTTAAGTACAATTACATTCTATTATACATTAAATTTAAAAAAGAAAGTTTGAGATGATTTTTAAATGGAAATTTTTAACTTTTTACCGTTTTCATGTTCCTTAATATGAAGAATTGCTTTTTAAATCGTCGTACTACCACCTAACATAGAAACAGTGGGGAAGAAGGGATTGTTAGTAATTAAGCTTACGAAAGCCCATTGCTAGCAATATACCCTGTCAGGTCGACCTCTACGCGGTTTCCCCTGAAAACCATCATTATTGATTTATTGTTGAATTTGTCACGATGGGCTAACTGACCTGCTTCATAGTCACTTATTATCCCTCACTGGTACCCTATCAGTGTATACCGACAGCGTAGGTGGGGTTACCATTCCATTATCATCCATTAAAAGAAAATATAGGAACAGTAAAGGTACTGATTCAATTATCTCGCTCAGACATTTTTTATTGTACGTATATTAGCTCCCAAAACTAATTCCTTTTCTGTAATGAGAAAAATACATATCAGGAAAGGAAAGTTAATGTTTTTCCTGTTATTTAGTAATTTCGCACGTGCCGTGTTCGTACCTATTGTTCTATAGACAGTTCTAAAAAGCGTTCTATAATCAATCCATAAAAAAACGAAGGTAGGAAATCGTTACTTAATATTATAAATGGTAAAGTTTGTTTGTGCGTTTGTTATATAGCATCTTAATGGAATTGCATTTATTTGCAATTAGCATCTGAATAAAATTTGGTATAGGTACACGTACTATATGGGATGATGAAGGATATGAGCTACTTTTAACATATCCTGATCAAGCGGACGAAGTTGCGGGTAAAAGCTAGTAAATAAATAAAAAAACAAAGGTTTTGTATAGCTTTTTTATTGGTTACATTGTAGCTGAATCAATATGTTTATGAAGTAATTGAATAAGTATGTATGCTATAAGTTATATAGCCCGAAGGATAAGCAATCTGAAGTGACAATGGGTTGGTAACATAGTTTGAAGAACTGACAACTGATGGGGAAGAAAGTTTCTTGAGTGGTGACCCCGTACGGGCAAATGCAGTGTAGGACGACCCACTAGATGGTGTGACGACCTCAAATGTATTGCAGGGAGTCAGTGGATGCAGGTGGCTCAGTACCGTCCCTTGTGATAGTCTATGGGAGAAGCTTATGTCCAGCAGTAAACGAATAGTGGCTGAAATGATGTTGAGTCGTAAATTAAAAATGAAATAAAATAGTGAAAAGTGAGAAAGTATTAGTTATTAGTAATCATAACTACCAGAGGGAGACTTTGTACAAAAGTCGATTGCTTGGGTACCTCTGTCCTATTCGTGTTTCAACCGTGAAGCAGTTGTGTTTGTATAGCTGTGTTTCGTTTCGAAAGGTGAGATATGGCGTGAATTTACTGGGCATAGAGGAATAACACCTGAGTCCTCAGGAATGGCAACGCATGCGGGTATCATGGGCGAAACAGTATACTCTGTTATGTCCATGGTACTGCTCATGTCTATAGGCGACGGTTACCACTTTACATCAGGTGGGCCGTTAGCTTGTTTGCCATTCTAAGTTGTATAAAAAAAAATCCACTATTTGATTTTAGTTTTAGATTTGTTTTTTGATATTTTTTTTAGAATGATAAAACGATCCACCTAATGGAAAATGGTAGCCGTCGCCTATAGACACGAACAGCATTTATGATCACAAAATATAGTATAATGCCCACGCGCTCCCTTATAGGTTGTCTTGAGAAATGGGCTGTTATACCTGTGTGATATTACACAATGATATCACTATTATATTTCACTATTCATACCATTTATCTTCCATGTATCTGCTGTTTCGGTTTTTGAACCGATACATAGGGTAATATATGTAGTAGGTACGTTTAGATTCTATAGATAGAGTGTCTTCATACAAATGCTTTGAGAAAAACGGGTCAACTTTTTCATACAATTTTGTGTGATAAATAGTTATGAGTGTTTTTTTTAAAACTTCTATATTTATTTAGTTTTATATTTTTTTGTATCTTTTTAATGCGTAAAACTCATTTTATTTATTAAATAATTTAATACAGATACGTCAACATATATTAAGTGCGTAAGTGTATAGAACACTGATTAAAAAAACGAGTTAGCTCATTTGACATTTTTTTTTATTGGATGAAAATGGAATGGTGACCCCTTCTGCGCTAACGGGAAACGCTGGCGAGGCACCGGTGAAAGGTGATCGATGAAGATAAAAACAGGCCAATTAGTCCATGATGATGAATTCATCTGGAATTAATCATGATAGTTTCCAGGGAGAACCGCGAGGAGGTCGACCTGGTTGGGTATATTGCTAGCAATGGGATTATTAGTCTCCATTACTAACAATTCCTTTTTCCCCGCTAATTTTACAATTAGCTGACAAAAAGTTGACCCGTTTTTGAGACTCGATGCCCTATCTTTATAAGGTAGTATGTTATATTAAGTCTATGAATGATATAGAGTTATCCTTGCAGACTAAATTTATACAGTCTCCCTCTGGTGGAGATGTCATCGAATATGATTCTTTTATAGTAAAAATTTTCCCGATATCAGCTGTCGCTCGCTTTATACGACAATGCCAATGACAATTTTCAAGCTACTTAAAAAAGGAGCAATGCCTCTATTTGGTAGTATATATTTTTATAGTTGTTATAACTCTCTCATAAATCGATTTAGATTTTTTTTTATCTAAAAGGATACACTGACAGATTGATTCCATAGAAATATTATCAAAATCGGTTTAATATCAATAGATTAATATTTAATTAAAAAAAAACTAGTTTTAAAACTTGGAAGTCAAGTTTTTTGTGGAACATAATCTTAAATATGTTATTCTTACCATGTACCAGTTTAATGATGTTCATGCCCTGTGATGTATAGACATCTGTTTACATTTTTATTATAAAACTTTTCACTGAATATACTGTCACAGTATAAGCTGTTATGCCTACATAGGGTATGTAGATGTGACAACCCAGTATATAATTTTACTACCATATCTCCCTCATTTTTTTACTTTTTTATCTCACTCTGCTAAATATGTTACACAGCTTATTGTGTGTTGTAAAATATAGTTGCTATTTACATATTTGGGCGTTGATACAAAATAATCTTTAGATTATATTATGTCATGCGGTGTCATGGCTGGGTTCAGTTGGCAAGATTTTCAGTTTATGTACGTATCAAACAATTTTGAGTCTTATTCTTTATATATGTTGTTATAAATTCCTAAACGCTCAGTCTGTCTTTACTATCCGCTCATACAGTCCAATAACTTTCGTGTTCAATAATAAAATACAACATCTGTTCGAAATGTTATTACTCTAAATTCGATAACTGATGCTGAAAGCCCTGGTAGAAACTAGAAAATTTCTGTGACCTTTTTCATACATTAAAAATAAAATAAATATACATTTTTACACATCTGTGATTCCAGATAGGCATTCAGATTCATCAATTAGTTGTTTCTGTTATTATGAATATGATATTCGATTTTTTTTTATACAACTTAGAATGGCAAACAAGCTGACGTCCCACCTGATGGAAAGTGGTAACCGTCGCCTATAGACATGAGCAGCACCATGGACATAACAGAGTATACTGTTTCATCCATGATACCCCTCATGCGTTGCCATTCCTGAGGACTCGGTTGTTATTCCTTTGTATCCTGTAAATTCACGCCGAAACACAGCCATGCAAACACAACTGTTTTACGGTTGAAACACGAATGGGGCAGAGGTGCCCAAGCAAACGACTTTTGTACAAAGTCTCCCCCTGGTAAAAGTATTTACGAGTAAAATCTTAAATTACAAATATATATTTCCCTTATTCATTATAAGTTTCATTGCAAGTACACTAGTAGATTGATGCTGTTTATTTAATAATCACTAGATTCTTGCTCGTTCTTCTCATGCGTGGTTTTCAGATGTAGAAAACCCAATTGAATTTAATAGATGACGTATCGAAATAAAATATTCACTAGTTTTTAAGTTCCTCATGAATATAACAATAAAAATAATTCTTAATTTGGTACAGTAGTTTCAACGTGATGCCGGAACAAACACGCACACAGACAGACAAAGTTTGTAAATGTTATTGATTTGGCTTCCATTGTGTCTACTAAAATGTCTTATATAATTTTTTTTAAACATCTTCCATGTACGGGTATCGTTCAGTTACTCTTATTATATCTATTACTATTGTCTCATTATAGTTAATCGATTTAGATTATGTAGATAGAGTATCGAGCCTCAAAACGGCTTAACTTTATGTCAGCTAATTGTCAAATTAGCTGACTCGCTTGTTTATCAGTTCTCTATGTATTTACGCCTAAAATGTATCTTGACGTATTGTTTAATAAATGAGTAATTACGAATTAAAAACACGCAGAATTTATAAGGCAAAATAAATGTAGAAGTTATAAAGGAGCCACTAATAACTATTAATCATGCAAAATTTTATGAAAAAGTTGACCCGTTTTTCTCGAAGCATTTCTATGGAGGCACTCTATCTATATTATCTAAGCGTTCAGGTAATCTTTTTATATTAGTAGGATAACCTTTGTCAGACAAATTAGTAAAGAAACTATCTCTGGTGATTTAGTTTCTCATATTAAATTACGAGACCTAAAATATTTTTTTACTAGTTTTTACTGGCGACTTTCTCTGTATGACCAGAATAAGTTGATTGACTGAAACAAAAAGTATCATTATGCCCTAGTCCTCTGCCATCTCAAATTATAATAATATGTATAAATTAACATTCATAAAAATTTGTTGACTCGTTAAGGCGTTAAGAGGTAACAAATAAGCTTACATTCTCATTAGTAGGGTTTAAAATAAATTTCAAGTCAAATGTATAATAAATCAGTATATATATATCTTGTTTTTGGATTTCAAATAGTACGAGTATTATTAATGCGAGGTATGATGGATGCAGATAGGTGAGCCCGTGTATTACAGCTATTCATCACGTGTAGAGGGCGCGAGCGGCACGGGGCGCCTTCATCCCTTTGTTTGCCTTGTAATTGGTACGAAATATCAAATTAAGTTTTTATTGTGCTTATATGGACGCAGATGTGTCTTGCTTAACGTTTCCCCTTACTTCGCTCAAGCAGTAATCAGTGTTTTTGTTAGTCAATGTATAGTTATAACACTTATAGTTTACGATACAACAAATTGTTGTTATGTGCCCCTAATATCAAGTTTTAGTGGCATTTATTTATGAACTAGCTCAGACCTGCGATACCGTCCGTATGACTTCAGTATGTTCTCTGACTGGAATAAAAAGTGGCCTATGTCCTTCTCCACTCTATATAGTATATGTATATTAAATGTCATAGTGATTGATTAAGAGGTAACAAACAAACTCACTTAAGTGAGTATAATCTGTTTCAGTAGAACTTAATAAAAATATAAACAAATAAATAATAAATTTGATTAAAAGACAGAGAGCTGATGTCCATTAGTATATATACTCCATCCATCCATTAGTATATATATATTACGTATAAAATCAAAGAGTCGGTTAATCGAATGAATGTGTAAATTTATAATTAATTTTACTTGGAGAGTATTTCTGTGATGACTTCAACAAAACTTTGTTACTTTTTTATTAAGTTTTATTAAAAAACTATTATTTTTGCTTTATTATCAACAGCAACAAAACATGTTGAGAACAAATGACAAGACTGTAGATATATAGTCGTAGATCTCACACACAGCTTAACGTAGTTAAGGTTAAAATTAGATCGTCGGTTAATAAAACGCCATATCTCACTTTTGACTCTCTATAATATTTATGATAATGTACAATAGATTTAATAAATTATTTGATTAATTTTAAATTAAAATATTTATTTATTTAACAATTAATTGTACCAATATTATATGAAGTTTTGAAGGGTTCTAATAAGAACAGCATAGTACAAAAGACGCTAAGTAATCTCTTTCAAACAACCTTTGGGTAGAGGGAATTAAAGAATGAATGGATAAGTGGAGCGTTAAAAAATATACATTTTATAATTGTCATTATTTTTACCTATCCTAATAATAAAGTACCACATTCGTGATTCACTATTCATCCCAAAGGTTGACTGGTAGAGAATGCTATTAACATTAAGTCCGCCTTTTGTACCATATTTTCTTTAGTCAATAAAGTTCTTTAAATAATAAATAATAACAAGAATTTACTGAGTAATGATATCTTATAATTTACATGATTTTTAAACACTGAGTAAATAAGTACCACGTATATACATATTTGGAACGTGAAATTGTTAAATAAATAACGTTATGAAAAGTTAGCTCTTAATATTAATATAATCTACCTTTGCCTGTACGCTACATATATATATATATAAAGGTATATACATATATATAATAGGTAAATAGGTTTTCTATGAATATGGATATTAAACATAATTATGAAATACTAGCTGTATCCTGCGACATTGCTCGTGTAAATTAAGATAAAAGTATTCTAAGTAAATAATCTAATTTCAATCATATAGATTTTGATTAAGAAATATGCAATACATTTTCATATTTATAATATTAATGGAATATTGTGTGTATAGTAAATATTTTCCTTTATATCGAGGTATGAGTAGCAGCGTCCTCTTTAAAACATCATCGAAGCCTAATTGCGCTTGCCAATCGTCCTGCCAAGCGTGGCAACTACTGTCAAAATCCCACAACAAAGGGGCCATCTTTATATTCATCAGTAGACACATAATGGCTGATATGATGATATATGATGATTTTTTTAATAATAATGGTACTCCGCTGGGTGATAATGGAATGGTACTTCGCCTGCGCTATCGGTATACACTGGCAGGGCACCAGTGATAGATGATAGATAGGTGCGATGAAAGCAGGTTAGGTAGCCTATCGTGACGAATTCCACTATGATTAACCACGATGATTTCTAGGGAGAACCGCGTGGAGGGCGACCTGACAGGGTATATTGCTAGCAATTGGTCAATTTGACCCCATTACTAAAAATAAAAATGATTATATATATATACAATAATATTAGAAAATATCTATATGTCTGTCTGTAATATTTCTATGTCTAATCTACGAAACCAATTTTGATGAAATATAGTAAGCTCAGGGATACGTCCATGATTTATGTTTATGTACGTAACAAGGCTTATTTAAGTATTCATTAGAGTGGAATCCAATTATATAGTTATAGATTTTTTACGGGTAATTCCATTAAAATGTTTATTGCAAAATCCTTCGCATCAAGTTACACAGATGCACGGCATTTTCACCGAAAGACTGCTTCGCTTGTTAAAAAACTTAATCACAAAGAAAAACTTTTGCATTTACTGGACTTGAAATATCTGCTCCTTTGAGCATAAAGCAAATCAAAGTTCCAACAATGTCTGAGATAGATTTAACAAGCGCAATATAAATGCAGCACTTTATCTATCCGAATTATCGTTGTTTAAATTTCAAGTAGAAAAAAAGGATAATATCGAACAGTAATTTTACAATTCGTATTTTTTTATTTCAATTAAAATGGCAAATAAGCTGACGGTCCACCTAATGAAAAGTGGTGACCGTTGCCTATAGACATGAACAGTATCATAGACATAACAGAGTATACTGTTTTATCCATGATACTACTCATGCGTTGCCATTCCTGAGGACTAAGGTGTTATGCCTCTGTACCTGGTAAATTCACTGCTATATCCCACCCTTCAAACCGAAACACAGCAATGCAAACACAATTGCTTAACGGTAGAAATACGAATAGGACAGATGTACTCAAGCAAACGACTTTTGTACAAAGTCAAGTTTGAATTCGTATTTTAAAAAACAAAATAAAAGAGAATATATCAATCTGGGAAGAGATATTTTGTAAATATAAATATTTAAATTTAGAAAGCGGAATCATTTCTATAAGTAGATTTTTGCCACAAGAGAAAGAAAAAGATTTTGCTTTGTAAAGAAAAAAGAAATCTTTAGTCGTCATCAAATTTATATGAAATTAAAACGGAATCAACTTATTTTATTTTAATTGCAAAAAGAATATTCAAAATCGGTCCGAAATTGGCTAAGCTATCACGGAAAATACAAACAATATGGTCGTTTTGGTAGTGACTTGAAAATACGCATTTAAGACGTGACTGGCAACTTGATTCTCTAGACTTCCTGAAGCGAGCTCACTCGATTGATAGTTTTCATTTCATTCTCTCCAATGAACTATTTTTTTTTCTGTTTATTGACAAGCTAGCGAAGCAAAGCAAGCAAGCGAGACGTGACTTAATACTGAGAACTGAAGCGATGCGACTAATATTATATTACATAATTTGATTTTCTTAGAACATCATGTTTTTTTTCTTTTTTGTTGTAATTAAAACTTTCATTTTTGCTATAATTAAAGCAATGATTATATTAAGCATTTTTTTAATAAAAATACTTTAAATTTATATTTTAAACGACTTTTGAAATATTGATTACTAGCTTTTATCTGCGACTTTATCCGTGTGACCGGGGTAATATTTACTGACCAGGATAATATGTAGCCTTTTCCTTTTTCATCTCATAGTACGGTTATAACCGTATGGTATACCAAATTTCATTGCGATTGATTAAGCCGTTATTGCGCTATAAGATAACAAATAAACAAACAAGCTCATTTTTACATTTATAATATTAGGTAAAGATAGTTCCGCGTTCTGAATTTGAAATTTTTAAATGTAATATATATATAAACATTTTGTTCTTTTTTTAAATAAGACATTTAAATACCAAACGTGTTTAGTAAATTTTGGGACGATTGAAGTCTCTGGTTTTTTTTTTGCAGATCTGTATCTCTTTGTTACCTAAAGTTTTAATTAATATCAATATATTTGGATTCAATCATTTTATTATCATATTATATTTTCTTTTTAGAGTTGACATCAAACAGGTGGCGTTGATCTCGAATAATTGGGATAAGGATAAGAATATGAAGATGATGATGATCAAAAAACTTATACAAATAAGTTTTTTGTAATAAACATTTCAAATTTCAGTTTGTATTCATAAATTTATTCTTACTATAATCAAGATGTTGCATCACTAGGGCCCTCACAACTCCATATAAATGGGTGCCTCGCCCCACGCCTTCAATATAAGGCGAATAAATGACCTAACGTCCCTGGGTAAAATGAGAAAAGAATTTATAGGTAAGAAAATGCATGTTAGCTAAGCTTCCCTATCGAGAACGCTTACGTTTCATTGCATGTTAGACTTTGTAGATCTTGTTTATGGCTATAGCCCAATGATCATTGCTTCAATTGGTTTTACATTTATTACTTTTGTAAGTATCTCAGAACAGAAAACAAGTAATCCTTACTAGTACTTGCTAATATCATAAACCTACTCGCCTCTGCTTAGTATGTTTTTTTTAATTTAAAATACAACTCGTGTTATTTGTTTATTTGTATATCATGAGGGTATAAAGATGTTAGCATAGTTAGTTAATTAATATATTAACATTTTATTGTTATCGAGTTACTCGTTGATAATACTTTCGTGTTCTACAGGTGAAAGAAATTTAAAATGGGTTAAGTGTTTATTGAGTCTATTTTTTTATAATTAGTTAGGAATTTGAATTTGTTTATTTGTTTTTTTTTTTTTTTTTTTATTATCTCTTGACGTTTTAAAGGCTCAACGAAATTTAGCATACACGTATTTGGTATGGAGATGGACAAAAGTTACTTTTTAATCCTCTTAATCAATATATTCCAGTTACGCGAACCAAATTGCTGGTATTATATTATATATTCTATATGCTATTATTATATGTTCCAAGTATAAGTATTTTCAACAGATTTCAATCAAAGAACAATGGCAGTCTCTATCGTTATAAAATTAACCAGAGGGAGACTTTGTACAAAAGTCGATTGTTTGGGTACCTCTGTCTTATTCATATTTCAACCATGAAGCAGTTGTGTTTGCATGGCTGTGTTTCGGTTTTAAGGGTGGGATATGGCGTGAATTTACTGGGTACAGAGGAATAACACCTCAGAAATGGCAACGTATGGGGGTTACATGGGGGAAACAGTATACTCTGTTATGTCCATGGTACTGCTCATGTCTATAGGCGACGGTTACCACTTTCCATCAGGTGGGCCATCAGCTTGTTTACTATTCTAAGTTGTATAAAAAAAATTCAAAAAAATCTAAACAGGTTCAACACGAAAGTAAACACTGTTATAAATATATTTCCATAATTATTTTTAAAACATAACTTTGAACGTAATTAGTAAATTTGTGTATACACAATTAGCGTAACACAGTCATAAAATATAATTTAACATTGCGTTCCAAAAAAAAAAAACTTACTTTAATTGTGGCAAAACTAATTGTTTTGATTTAAACACTTAACTACTGAACTCATTTTGATGAAGTTTCTACGGAGCCAATCTGTCAGTATACCTATTCAGTTAAAAAATAAAAAAAAAAAAAATTAGTTTATAACGGACGAGGTTGTAAGGTAACAAATATAAAAAAAAAAACAATATTAAGTTTAAAAAAAAGAAAGAAATAAGTTAAAAATTATTACCTAATGTGAATTAACATACATAAAATTTTCATTCGTTTGCCTAAATAACAAAGATTACGTATGTATAGTGTGTATTACATACATATATCAATGCGGGAATGACAGCCTGTCTGTCCTAATAGAGAGATATGATGGTATGACCGAGCAGAATTTTCAATATTTTTATTATAGGTACCGTCATGGTGAAAATTGGGCATTATATCTTTAGTAATAAAAGCTTGAATTACGTCGACGAACTTTATCGAATAATAATTTACTTACTAACTCATCTTCCGATGATTTTGGTTTCGAAATATACAAAATTTCTATAAAATAGACTGCAGTCATTAGCCTCATCTATTTATTTTACAATTGAAGCCAGTTTCTTCTATTGAACACTATTATAAATACAGAAATGTATATTTTTTTTAAATAAATAAATGATGAATTCAGCATGATAGTTTCGAGGAGGGACCACGTGGAGGTCGTTCTGACAGACTTAGTATATAACCTACGCGTATATAAAATTTTATTCAAATCCGTTGAGCAGTTTTTGTTTGAAAAGAGTAACAAACATCTTCTATTCATCCATCCTTATAAACTTTCGCATTTTTCATATAATATAATCTAAGTTCAGAGGTTAACTGCTATTTTTTTTTGATGGGTGAAAATGGTATGATAACCCCGCCTACGCTAACGGGATACGCTGGCGGAGCACGAGTGAAGGGTGATAGATGAGAATGAAAACAGGTTAGTTAGCCCATCATGATGAATTCATCAGGAATTAACCATGATAGTTTCTAGGGAGAACCGGGAGGAGGTCGACCTGGTTGGGTATATTGCTAGCAATGGGATTCTCAGTCTTCAATCTACTAACAATCCCTTTCCCCCCAACTGCTATATTGACCTCATATTAATTTTGTCACGATTTTATTGAATATGTTAGATTTATAAAGAACTAGCCTTGGTTTTTTTTTTCACATGGATAAAATTATTTTTAATTTTCTGTATAATTTTTAAACATTTTTTCATACAAACTATAGTAAAATAGTTAAAGCCGTTTTGAAAATATGGACTTACATTAATTCGGCAATTGATTTTTATTTACATAGATTAATTTTGTAGAAATCTTCTATGATATTTGAACCACTTAAGAATCAAGTGTGCGTCCGTAATCTTCTATGAGCAATCAATTGAAAAAGAAATTAAACGAATCTAGATAATATCGCCAGGGTCGTTTGAAAATTTTATTAGTTCAAAGATAGGGATATTGGTTGTGGTTGGCATGCTACTCTTCCTATATTTCCATTGAACGGCGTCGAGACCCAGTTAAACTTTTAGATGGGCTATTGGATTAGCATTAACTAGCTATTACACGCTTGCTCGAGTGTTCTGCTGATAATATATGTTCAATCTCGAAGCCCAAATTAATTTTTTTTCACCACCTAATCGTCTACTTAGGTGCTCGTTATTTTCTGCGTTTTTTAAAGTTAAAAACTTTGGATGTTGTAAATTCTTTTAGAGTTTATTTTATCGCGAGATCGGAATATATCGAATGGTCGGGATAAAAAATAGCCTATGTACATTCAAATGATTTTATTACGTTTAGACAAAGAAAAAATCAAAATGTAACAAAGAAATAAACTCATTTTCATATTAGTAATTAGTTTTACTAGCGATTTTATCTAGATGACCCGGATATTTTGATTCACTGGGATAATCAGTAGCCTATCCTTGTCAATCACAAATTGTACGTGTACCTAAATATTATAAAGATCGGTCGAGTCGTTAAGACACCAAGACGTAATAAGTAAATTGATTTTCATATTTATAATATTAGCACATATTAGTAAGGATTACGGGCTCTGCCTCTTCACCCACGCAAATCCATCCACATTCCGGGAAAACCCTTGTTAGTAATCACTTACATTATAAGGAACTCTTACGTAAATTGTCAAGTTTCTAGATCCAGCAATTTCAATTGAAGTTTTATCGGACAGTCTCATATTTTAGGTTTTGTCGTCTTTAATGGCAAATCTTCAATTCTGATTGGTGCATGGATAAATTGGAAGGGGGGGGGGAGGTATTGATAGTAATGAGGTCTAAGAACTCCTTTACTATCTACGAGGCCGAGCTCCACGTGGTTTCCAATGGAAACTATTGTGGTTAATTCTAGTGGAATTCGTTACAATGGGCTTAATTCTTGTTGAATTCATCATGGTGGGCTGACTTGCTTTCCTTCATCTTCATTTATCACTTGTCACTGGTGCCTCGCCAGCAGATACCGATAGTGAACGTGGGGTTACTATTCCATTTTCACCTATTAAGCATGGATAGATTATATAAGCAAGCAAGGATAGATTATACCTGATTGTGTATGTACTTTGCAATGGCACGGTCAGTCCCCGTTGCTAATCCCCCCCCTCCCCCCTGTAAGATAATCTTGAAGCAGTACGTATATACCTACAACGGTTGAGATAAAATTATGTATATTATCTTGTTTTGCTGATGTGAATATCTTGTTTTGGAGATGTGATGAAATTGTGCTGCATATCTCGTTTTGCAGTTTCACCAGAGGACCCTAGAAATGCAAAATTAAAGTATGTTCATTGCCACCGATAAGCGAAATGAGTTTAAGCCGCTGGGATTGGGGTAGTTTGGCCTCGGGAAATTTATTTAATTTAATACCATCGTATATTGTTACCGCCATGTGTTGAAATTGGCTTTTTGTTTGAGAAAAATCTTTATTGTGATGAACTAAACCTATTTAAGTTTTTTAAATTTAACTTTCAACAGTTTTAATATTTTTCACGTCAATTTCTCATTCAGGTGGTTGCCACTTATTTTCTTTTCTTAATCATAAAAATTGTTTTTAAAGAATATTGGAAGTTTTCTTTTTCTATTTTGAAATAACTAACATGAAGTTAATAAATGTTGAAAATATTTAAAGAAAAAGTAATAAACCTCTTTTTAGTTATAAATAATTTATGTGGCTTTTATCTTTAAGTAGTTAGAGTTCATAATATATGAGAGAAAAATATTATCTTTCCACTCACGGTTGAGCGCAAGAACAAATTCGGTAAATCTGTAACATATGAATAACCTAAAAGTCCAACTATGTCATAAAAGTCACATCTTTGTGAATAACGAGATAAGTTATAAAAAAAGAAGTTTTACCCCCATTTTTGTGCTCCGTTACATTTTATCGTAATATTTTATGATAATTTTAGTTTAACACGAATACAATCATTCATCTCAAATACACTGTGTTGCTTACTACATTTGAAAGGTCAATTTCCTCTTTTTTTTCCTCACTCGAAAGGGAGACTCAGTGTCGTCTACTTGAGTACTTCTATCACACTTATATTTCTGCTATCAAGTAGTTGTACTTGCTTGTCTATGCTTCAGATTAAAAGTTGAGATATAACTGTGAAATTATTATGTACGAAGGTACATTAAGCCTCAGAAATGACATTCCACTAAGTCTTAAAATAATGATTATGGCTTTCCATTCGGTAATCAATTGGTTTGTCATTTCAAATTCCATAAAAAACAAATAATATTATCTAACATGAGTTGATATAATAATAGATATAGCGTAGATTCAATAGTATATTCTCCTCTGTCCACTATACGGATGTTACTACCCTGTTATCATAACATAAACATATCAACACAATCACAATAGCTCTAAATCAAGACTGGAGTAAACCAAACATTCAATTGTTGGATTTACAGGTTCCTATAGCTGCGTATAAACATCGCGTCTGGCGTAAACAATGCACACATACGCAACACTCGAGTAGATCCATCTCATATAAGATAGATGTTCCAATGAGACTGACATTGCTGTAATAAGTTTACCAGAAAACAAGACGCTATTACGTAATATGATAATAATACACGTTTATGACTTAAATGTAGTTCAACACTAATTTAAGGACTCCTCGGAAACATTTAACTGAAGGTGCCAGAGCAGCTACTGCGAGTAACACAGTGAGCGTTTGTAAAACTCCGAGGTGCAGTAACGAAGCTTGTTAGTGTACTTTTGTAAAGAAGATTGTCTACTTTGCAGCGAAGACACCTTGTGCGAGAGAGCGGGCAAATGGAACTAATGAGTTCCTTGTTGTTATGTGTGTTAGCGCTGTTACCGCAAACCTTGGGTGAGTTGTTTCACTTGGATTTTACTGTTTATATTACAACTTTTTAATTGAACATTGTTGTTTCATGTTTAAAGGTAAATCCGAATCGAGAATTTCTTACAAGTCTGCAGATAATAAAATTAAAAATTCGCTTACAATTCAACAAATTGCAACGTTGCATAAACAGATTCTTCTAAATATAAATGAGCCACAACTGGTAAAAAATGTTAGTGAGTTACAATCTGTGTTTTCTGATGTCACATGTAAGGGATGTCATATTTGCATGGAAAGAGCAATTAAGGCATAAAATATACATTATCATATAATAAGTCAACGTCCCAATGTCGAAGAGTTGCAGGACGATGTATTAACTAATGAGATTAATGATGTCCGTGCCAAAAGATTTTTGAATACAACCGAGAATTCTAAAAAAGATATTAAAAGCATGAAAAAATTGAAAGCCAAGAAGAACCGAAGACACAAATATACAACTGTTACGAAATACGACATAAATGATGAAGTTTATGCTTTAAAAATAAAAGAGACAATAAACACTCAATTAATAACTGAACCACACAATGACTCGACTATTTTGGAAACTTGTCAAATATATAGCGTTAAAAAATCTTTCAGTTGCAACTCTCCCGAAGGTGATACGTTTTTAACAGTAGCAAAGAGAAAAGCTGATAAAAAGAAAGTTAAAAAAGAACTTGAGCAAAACAAGTCAATTGCTACAACACAAAAAGCTAAACGGGTAACGCTTGTGTTTAAAAAGCGAGAAGTGAACAATTCTCAAATATCAGAGAATTTTATGCCTTCTGTAGAAGAAATGTATTAGGTTCAAACATGTAGTATATAATATAAATTTTCTTCATTATTATTTTTATATTAAAAGGTATAAACAGTCATTGACCGTTTTTTTTTATACTACTACCTAACGGGATAAAAACTACTCTATCTCTCGAAATGAAGTAAACAATAAATATTTGGAAAATTTCATTAAAATCGGTTTAGTGATTCTAAAGATTAGTGAATGTACATCGTGACATGGGATTTTTAAGACAAAACCTGTTACTTATGGTGGTGTGTTGCCCTAAAAATAGAAAAATGACCATGTTTAAGAGTCGAGTGATAAAATAATATAAAAATTTTTATATCAAAAATATTTCAGTGGAACGTTTAGTATGAAGTAGAACTACGAAACTTAAAGTGTGCTTATGGTTTGTTCCCCAGCATAAATAAAGTGCCAATTAGTAAGTCAACAAGTTGTTAAATTAATTGTAAAGTAAAATTTTCTTCTTCAATATTACTTAGAACGAGTATTATAATTCAATATGAAAGTGTCAAATCGAAACTAGAATTGCCAAATAACTGTTTAAATATGCAAATATGGATGATATCTGTTTTGAAATATTTTAGAACATTGTTTTAGCATAAATGAAAGCTAGGGTTCGATTCTTGGTTGGTACCAATTTAGGAAAGGTATATTTCTAAATCAGTCTTCTAAATTTCAAAATTCAACTTCGTTAGGCTGTGCTCGTAGATGTGCTTTGTATGTTTTCTCATAACACAAAGTCAAAGTTGTGTATATTAACATTAGTCAATAAATAAAAGAGAGTAGATTTCCACATATACGTGATTAATTATGTGTGTACAATCAATAGGTAACGGTTAAAAAGATTTCCCTAACGAAATCCAGATTTATAAGTCGGAGTAGTTTGTTGGATAGTTGTAATTTTAAGTGCATTTTTATTTCTAAATATAAGAATATTATAAATGTAATATTTGGATGTTTGTTACTCAATTACAGTAAAAAAAAAACCAAACGAAATTTTTTATGTAACTTAGAATAGCAAATAGCTAACGGCCTACCTTGTGAAAAGTGGTAACCCTCTCCTGTAGACACGAACAGTACCATGAACATAATAGATTTCAACGAAACTTGGCACATAAATCTAGTTCCAGATTAACATATAGTTACATTACATACTTTGTATCTTAATTCACGCGAGAAAAACCTTGAGATGCAGTTAGTGGTATAATAACAATAATTAATGCATCATAGTAATATGGCTCTGGCATTATACAGAGTTATTATTAGTGTAATACATGGTAATACATTAGTCTGTTAGGTAAATTAATTATTAGCACATTTGCTAATGATCTAGATTTGTATTAATGTCATTTGCAATATTAATATGTAGTACTGCAATGCTATCAAAGGGAATTTCATATTCAATTTCTTTTTATGCAATATCGAATAGCAAGGAAGTTGAAGGACAATAGTAACCCTCGATTACGAGTATATATGAACAGTATCAGGGATCTTACATCACACGCTGTGCTGCTCATACTAATGTTGATTGAATATGGTAGTGAATTTACAGGGTAAGGAGCCACATTCATTCTTGAGAATAGCAGTGTATGTTTTTTTAATGGATAATAATGGAATGGTAACCCCACCCGCGCTATCAGTACACACCAGTAGGGAACCAGTGAAGGATGATAGGTGAGGATGAAGTAGGTCAATTAGCCTATCGTGACGAATTCAACAAGAATTGTTCACGATGGTTTCCAGGGGGAACCACGTGGAGGTCGACCTAATAAGGCATATTGCTAGCAATGGGGCTGTCAAACTCCATTACTAACAATCCTTTTCCCCCCAATAGCAGTGTATGAGGAGTGCTACGGGCATCAGTGTATTTTGTCATGTCTATAATGTTATTTATATGTATACTATTTGGTGTAAATGCTCTAGGATCGGCAACACGCATATCTGATTCCTGGTATTATAGGCTACGGTAACTATGTATACCATAAGATAGACTGTATGCTTGTTTGCCACAAAAATAATATAAAAAAGTAATATATGTGTGATGTACATAGTGTTTGGTGGGCAAGTGGTGCTATTTTAATTTAGGATGTTTTCCCAAATAGAAAGGCTCAAATATAATACTTAATGTTAAATGCCACAAAATTACACCAAACACCTACTCCCTAAAACTAGGATATTCTGTCATTGGGAGCCAGACCAGACAATGAACATCTACCATCTGATGTTGTAGAATGACTTCTCTTACGTCGAGAATGACTGAAATAAGGAATAATTGTCTCTCGGATTATTAAATTTAGCTTTTATTTTTTTACTATTTACCTTTTCAATTTTCCAATTACATATAATTGAAATGAAATGAATGAATCCAGCTAAAGCGTTTTCAGATAGTGCGGCAGATGCAAGTTCTCTCAAAGGATCACGTCCCACCCAACTTTTTCGTTATCAGCCTTTTGCCCACATTCTGTTCACAGATACTTACCCAAAAACTTTGCTCCCGATAAAGACTCGCTAACGAGTTCTGACTTCTTCCAGTCGGTTAGTGCTAGAGGCTTCCTATGTATAGGAATTCGGATTAACGTTCTTATAACGTCTGTATTGCTTCGGAATTGGCTTAAGTTTGGCGGGATTAGATAAAACTGTGCTCTGGTAATGATAGATTATTTATCGATCTTTGTGGATATTTCACGAAGAAAAATATTCATATACAAGAGGCAGTTTTGGAAACTTTTGTTTTAAAATTATCCTAATTGTCTACTTAATTATTATAATATTACTCTTCAGCAAACCCTTGTACGAGTACTTCAATCAGTTATCTGTTTGTCTTTTTAATTTTATATATTTATATACATATAGATTAAAATATATTTTAATTGACAAAAGATATCATCCTTTACGTCTCGCTGTGGTACCGTCACGTAAATAATATTTTATTTATGCCTACCTCATGTAGGCATAAATAACAAAATAAATAAAATATTAATAAAATATTAAAAGATCTTTCAATTTTAAACAAATATAAATGAAACACATTGTTAGGACCTCAATCGCGAAGGAGAGCTTCGTCAACAACCCACCTATACGAAACCCACGACCACTCTGTCAAGACTGTGCGATTGAGAGAAAAGATATCCTTAATCCAATTTAACGAATCATCTATTTTCATAAAACGTTCTTTGCAACTCTTTTCCCTCAAACATCAGTCAACGTGGCAGGAAAACAATCTATCGATGTTACTTAGAATAATTTGTTTCAATATCAGTGTCACCCATCACTAAAGAGTGAATCAGAAGTTTAAACTAACACGAGAAGTTTTTAGTGTCAGCAACATTTAAACCCAAACCTTTGTGGTCTATAAGATGGAATAGGATATCAATGGGTCTCGATCACTGACTGACAATTAACTAATAATTATGTCACATCAATTTTTTTTAGTAGATGACAATGTAATTGTAACTCTGCTGCCAGAGGGAGACTTTGTACAAAAGTCGATTGCTTGGGTATCTCTGTCCCATTCGTGTTTCCACCGTGAAGCAGTTGTGTTTGCATGGCTGTGTTTCGGTTTGAAGGGTGGGATATGGCGTGAATTTACAGGGTACAGAGGAATAACACCTGAGTCCTCAGGAATGGCAACGCATGGGGGGTATCATGGGTGAAACAGTATACTCTGTTATGTCCATGGTACTGTTCATTTCTATAGGTGACGGTTACCACTTTCCAACAGGTGGGCCGTCAGCTTGTTTGCCATTCTATGTCTTATAAAAAAAAAAAAAAAAACGTTGGCAGAGTAACAATGTGGAATGATAGGTATGGATTGAAGCAGATGAGTTAGCCCTTCGTTATTAATTCACCTGGTATTAAGCATGATAGTTTCCAGGGGGACTGCGAGGAGGTCGACTTAACAGGATATATTGTTAGCAATGGAGCTCTTAGTCTCAATTCTTTCCTTTTTAAAAAGTATTTCACATCGCCTGTTAGGTATATCCATAAAACAGAACTGTGTTCTGTACAACTAGGTCCAATTAATCTAAAATTCTAAATATTCGTACAATGTACTCGCGATATCACATTGTACATTATTTTAGTGAGATGTCGCAGTTACAAAAGTTGTGCGTAACAACAATTTGTTGACTTAAACAAGAGACAATTAGCCTCGTTGAGTCATGTGGGAAGGGAGGTAACACCTGAGACACATTTAGCGGTATGTCGAGGCAGGGAGATACTATCTTTATCATCGGCGAAATATTGATTCTAACTTTAAAAACATTACATTTTTAATTAAAATATAAAAAAAAAAAGATTATCTTGTGTATTCTTCTTGTGTATTCAAATACTTTGTGCCACCATAACATACATATATAAATTTTCCGTTTCGCTCTCAATTTCTTTTACAAAGGTAAGTGCTCGTTACCATTGGTTACACGGTAATATTTGCTCATTGCTCCGTTCTGAAAAATGCTGTTCGAATCTCAAATTTCCCAATTTATCTCAAGCGACTATTAATATTTCTAGGAAAACAGCAGCCTTCGTAGTATTGAAAAGGGTAAATAAATTGATAGTGCATCTTGATAGCATAACTTCTATTATAGAAAGTTATTTCCTTCTTTATCTATATTAAGCTGTTTTTATTTTCATAGAAGAAATTAAAGATTAAATTTATTATTTACAATTTTCGTAATATTGAATTTAATTTTTTTTATAGATTTCTTATTTGTCTAAACCAATAGTCCAGGTGTGAATACCTTTAAATTTTTATGCCACAAAATTCTTGCCTTTTATAATACGTTGGAAAAGTTTGATTCATTTTATGTCCTAAAGCAAATATAACACATATCAGCACTCTGTCCCCAGGTGTATTATAAAGAGCGGGGTGACATTTTGTAGTAAACGGTTTGGGGCCCGTAAGACAACAAACAAGAGGATTCCCCCGCACGTCATAACTATCGTAACTTTTGGGGCATACAGCACCGTAAAATTTTATTACTTTCCTTGAATTGGTGACAATTATGATAAATTTATTATTATAATGATTTTTTATTCGGCATTAGGTTGAATAAATCGGGACAGTAAAGATTTTATCGTACATCGTAGCTTGTTCTGATTTTTTGATTGTACTCGTATGTATGTATGTGGTATATTGATACGTAACGAAATGACTAATGATTGATAATGATATATATATATAGAAAAGAAAAGAATTTTCCAAATTAGTTTGACTACTAACAGAGTTATGAAGTCGTTACCAGAGAGAGACTTTGTACAAAAGTTTGCTTGGTTACCTCTGTCCCATTCGTGTTTCAACCGTAAAACTGTAGTGTTTTCATGGCTGTGTTTCGGTTTGAAGGGTGGGATATAGCGTGAGTTTACAGGGTACAGAGAAATAACAACTGAGTCCTCAGGAATGGCAACGCATGGGAGGTATCATGTGTGGAACAGTATACACTGTTATGCCCAAGGTATATATATATATATATATATATATATATATATATATTGCACCCATAGAAATTTTGAACAAAATCTAAACTGATTATATAGTTTAGTTTTGAAAGCTAAATAACTGATTTAACCACAACTGAAGTTTGATTTTTTGTGGTATATAAACATTATCCAACAAAATATTTGAACAACGACAGTAACAGCTACTAGCTACAGATTATAGGCCAAAGATAAATAAAGAGAACACTTAATTTCACATCGAGATCTACTTAATTGACGTCGGTTAGCTTTTCCGCTGAACTTTTCTAATAAAGAACTTTACGAGAGCTCCATAATACTTAAAGATGTTAAATAATTGATGAAGTGGGATACCAGTTAATAATTTTATATACCCATCCTATAATATGTTAAGTTTATGTTTCTTGTTCGTTTTGGCCATAATTATGGAGAAATTTTTGATTTAATAAATACTGTGTATTCTCAGATTTACACTTTTAATTTATGCAATTTTTTTTGACAACACAGGGGGCAAACGAGCATGCTTTTGCCTGTGACCTTATATGCGAGGATTTTAAAAGTTACTTTTCTCTAAATAAGTTCTCTATTTTGTCGCATAATAAGAAATATCAACGAAATAATCCACTTTTAGATAGCATCAAGGCTTTCAGGTACAATTGAGGTAGTAGTCATAAATATACAAATAAATAAATTAGTTTTTCAATACACTACAGCATGGGATTCTTCAAAATAGAGGTTTATTCAGCGTCGCCAATGTGCGCGTAATACCCCTAGTATTGCAGGCGTTTATAGGCTACGATAAGTGCTTATCATCAGGTAGACCATATGTTTGTTTGCCACCATAGTGTTATTAAAAAGATAAGCTAAAAAGATATTATACAAGAACTAATTATGAAAGCAAGCTTTCATAATTGGTTTTTGTATAATATAAAAGATTTATATATCTACTTATATTTTGAATTTGAAAGAATACCTAAAAATTTCAAAACTAAAATAAATTTTATTCTAACAGGCTTGTACAAAATCACTTTTAAATCGTCATTTTTGTGACAATCGTAAGTTCGACCCTGTTTAATACGAACATTGAGTACAAGCTATTATTAGTTTGAAATTAGATAGTTTTACATAATACGTCCAATAGTATTCTTTATTATTTTATATATGTTTTTTTATCCTAATTTACGTATGTAAAGCTGCGGGATATAACTAGTATTTAATAACCTGGTTAGGCAAAAGGAACGAGAATCCCGCCAGGTCAGTTGAACTCGTAAAATTCTCAGGCTACAAATGCAACACACGAATGAATTTGGCCGAGAATTTTCGAGATCGTTAGTGGTTTTGTCAAACGTCACTTTAAATATAAATGGGATTCCTCTAAAAATAATAGGTGCTTATGTTCCTTCTGAAAGGATAAAAAAGACGCGATCACAATGTTACCTGAATTTCTTCACTTATTTGTGATAAGTTAGTATTTTTAATGAATATACTATGTCAGAATCATATTAAATATTAATATTAAATGTAGTAGTAACTAAATTTAATACCGAAAATTATAAATAATAACAACGGTTAATGATTTTGCTGTGCAATAAAAAACTGCGTTTCAATTGCGATTATACCAATTAAATATGATACCAATATAGAAGCAGAATTTTATTATTTTCGAAAAATAATTATTAAAATAAATATAAATTATCAAAATACTCCGTATTTAAATTGCTTAAAAATATGCCGCTTTTGTTCTTTTATTTTTTACAAAATTTGTTTCCTAGCAACAACGTACTGTTTTTGCACCATTTCTAGTTTTCTTATAAAAAAATCTGGTCGCTTCACTGAACTTTTAAACTAAACTAAAAGCAAAAATAAATAAATAAAATAATTAAAAGGAACAAGAAAATTTAAATACAAATAAATGTATTTTATTACGTATCAAAAATTCATTTATTCACTGAACATAATTCTCGAATCGAGCGCAAACCAGTTATTGGTGATACAATTTCAGCAAACGATCATTTCTGTTGATGGCGAAACGTTTTATATGGAAGCGTGAGTGGTCACAACTATAGTGAACGAGTTCCTACGAAGATTGAACGCGACCGAACAGTTTAGATTAGAAAAGTTCGCGGCTCGGCGAGCGGACACCGGACAAATTGCTTTACTAATACAACAGATTTCCAGACTTCGGACCCTCTAGAATCGAACAAAAACTTATTTAGAGTTGACAACAAAGAAATAGAGCGAATGCTCTTTAGATGCGAAAATGACATTATTTAAAATTAGTAGTTAATATAAATATGTTTTATAGATTAAGCATAGTACTTATAGTTATCTTTTTATGGTACGAGAATATTTTACTTCGCATAAATACAGTCAGTCCAGGTTGTCTGTAAGAGATTGCTTTTAGCGATAAGGCCGCCTTTTGTATATGCACATTCTGTATAAATACTCCTTGTATACATCTCTAATGTGCGCAATAAAGAGTTTATTATTATTATTATTACAGTGATTTTGTAACAAAACATACCGCCTAACAAGCATGGCAACTACTGTCAAAACACCCCTTATGGGGGAGACATGTTCAGCAGTGGATAGCTAGATAGGAGTTTGTAACAATCAATTTTTTTCTATAAAAATAGCAGCTTCAATCATTTCAAAATTACTCATATTATGAAATAATTTATAGTATATATTATGAGACTAACACAAGCGGAAGCCTTTTCGATGTGAAAATACTTGTTAAAATTAGTTCAGAATTGGCGACGTAATCATGTCACACCCACACAAAAAGAAAACAAGCAAATTTAAAAACTCTTTTCGTATTTGTTACATAACTAATGATATATCGCGACTTTTTGCTAATAACTTTGTAATAACGATTATCCTATGTATCTAGTATTAGACTATATATATATATATATATATATATATATATATATATATATATATATCATAATCTAGATCTATCTAGGCTACGGCAACCGCTTACCATCAGGTGGGCTGTATGCTTGTTTGCCACCTCAGTGGTATAAAACAAAATTAGAACCTTGACGCATACAAAAGTTAATTGCTAATGAATTGCAATAGGTCGATATATAATATACTGTCCTTTTTTAAAATATCAATTACTTTTATATAATTTTCTATATAGACGATAACACTGATCGTTCCAGATTTAATACTGCATGTTGGTATTATTGTATTCTGTATGTAGCTTATGCCAATACATACCTAATGTAAACAAATCGATAACTATAAATAAAATACTAATGATATTTATTGATCTACGATACGAAATTACCTCTTTTAACTTTTTTGTAAGTACCAAGATTAATAGAAACCAACAGTTATTTAGTTTAGAAATTAAATATTAATATATCGAAATTAATTTAATCTGTCCAGTCATTTATCCCTGATTAAGTACGCTTCATTTGACATTTGTAATATAAATAGTAAAATATAAAATTCATAAGTAATGTTGTAAAAAAATAATAAAATGTCGTGACATTCTTTTTCAGCAATTACTTGATAACTTTTCTTGGATATTTTATCATATGGATTTTAGATGCATATGTCTAGTCCCTACTTTAGGCTATGGAGTCTATAGTTTTTGTATTTTATACCTTTCGTGAATATGTGGTTTAACAGAAAGTGGTATATTCGAATACTTAGAAATTATCTTAATACTTAATTAAAATCACTCCAAAGGTCTTCATTTATTTTGTTGTAAATATTTACTAATCTAGTACCAGAATAAATTATGTCATTTACATTTTGAAGGGTTATATTTTTTTGGAATAAAAGTGACAACTATATCTTTACTAATATTAGAAACTAGCTATATTCTACCCGTGTGAATCAGTACGTACTAAGTTACGGTATAACCTATCTGCGCATTAAATTACATTCAATTCCGTATAGTAATTTTTGCGTGAAAGGGTAACAAATATTCATCCATCGTTACAAACTTTCGTATTTATTATATTAATAGGATTTAAAAATGATTTATTGGTTTGTTTACTACTTTGTTAACTAATCGTTATAAAATTTGTTTACACAGTCTTTCGAATGAAGATAAACAACGAGAGACCGCAATTATTATCGTTAATCTATGAACAAAGGTTACTTTTGAGAGTTTGAGTTAAAATTTGACATAACAAACAGACAAATACTGACGTAATAAGACAGTTTTACCAGGTCCACGTCACATTGTCAAAAAACGTTTGTAGAAAATTTATCCAATTAATTTTAAAAAAATACTATATTTTATGAGGTCTGTTAATATTTTAGACAGGGATATATTTTAATAGTTATACAACACTATGAAAATAAAATAAATGGCTGATTATTTTAATATATAGATGCGTCTAAAATGGTTGCATAGGTTTATTTTCGGTTTCATCAATATATGTGCAGTGCCCACTATTAACATAATGACTATGAGTATTTATGTTATATTTGATAATTTGAAATTATCAGTATTAAATAAATAAATTTATATTACATTGTATTCTGTTTTATTACACTGAAATAACGCAGTACAAAGTTTTATTATGTGGCGTGTTACCGCTTTACAAGTCGATTCAACTCTGCGGTTGATTCGGGGATTCGCGGTCTGCATGGAGTTGAGCGTCTATAATTTAACATAGACTATGTTCATTATAATTTGAAGTCTTGCACGTGGGTTTTAAAATTATGACTATTGGAATTTTTGATTAACGTATTGGGTTAAGGCATCCATAACGCAATTGCATGAGAACTTTATTAATCAGACATGCCTAATATATGAAATAAGACCGGTCAATATTCGTTTACAAATCGACTCTCTGTTTAATTTGTAGTTGAATGATATCCGTGTTTTTTTTTTATGCAACTTAGAATGGCAAACAAGCTGACGGTCCACCTGATGGAAAGTGGCAAGTGTCACCTTTAAACATGAGCAGCACCTATGGACATAACAGAACATGGAACATTCTGAGTAGTTAAGTGTTTATAATTAACGCGTCAGAGGTGAGCGTCTATAACTTAACATAGACAACGTTAATCATATTTTTAAGTCTTGGTACTTTGTATGTGCTTCTAAAATTATGACTTTGAGTCTTTGTGATTAACGCACTTCGTTATCTAAGTTGTTAACATTGTTACTTAAGATCATTTTCATCCATCCGACATGCCTAATTACTAAAAATAAAATTTCAAACGTGAGTTGGAAACACAAGTTGATTTGTGCTGCTATTCTTTATGCTGTTTCTGCGTTTGACTGTCTATAATGAATAAACCTGCGATTATTACAATTTCTTTAGTCTTTTAACCTGTTCAAAAAGGGGTAAAGAGGTTTCTTCAGGCTCGGCAATGCGCGCATAGTCTCATTGGTGTTGCAGGCGTTGATAGGCTACGGTAACCGCTTACCATGAGGTCATCCTTGTTTACCATCTTAGTAGTATAAAAAAAAAGCTACCAAATACCTATGATTTATGATTTCATGTTTGTCTTACTGTATGTATTAAATATATAAATGTGCATATGTATCAAATTAACTTAGAGAAATTGCAAAATCCAATTTCACTTGTTTAAAATAAGTCATGTAAAAATATCCCTTAGTAGTAAACCACACGCGTCCTCCGCAGGTTGAAAGGGATCGCGACGTGTAATTTAACAAATAACTTCATAGAAGGGTTATAAGAGTTTTTGTTGCAGTTCAAACAATATTAATGTTTTACTCCGGAGCGTGTTTCTACCATTGTTATAAAGTTACAGTGTAATATATACGACAAACGAAATTTTAAGCTTGAAACAGTTGATAACGGGGGGAAAGGGATTGTTAGCAATGAAGTTTGACAGCCCCATTGCTAGCAATATGCCTTATCAGGTGCCTCCACGTGGTTCCCCCTGGAACCCATCGTGAACAATTCTTGTTGAATTCGTCACGATGGGCTAACTGACCCACTTCATCCTCATCTATCATCCTTCACTGGTGCCCTGCCTGTGTATACCGATGGCGCGGGTGAGGTTACCATTCCATTATTATCCATTAAAAAAAACAGTTGGTAATATTTGATAAGTAATTATAATATTTATTTGAATATTGTTTATGCAATCATAATAATTTATTTTCGTCTATACGCTGGAAATCTGTGATTATCTAATTATTTTAAATATACTATCGGGATTTAACGCAATGAAAAATTCTTGCAGACAGATAGTACCTACATATCTGCTTCTTTGTTGTCGATGTTTTGACGTGAATTGCATCACATCGTCGTCCTCTCGTGACCATATGACCAAAAATATGTGTAAACAACGCGAAAGTTTAAAATTAACTATTTAATTGTTACATACCAGAGGGAGAATTTGTACAAAAGTCAATTGCTTGGGTACTTCTGTCCCATTCGTGTTTCTACCGAGAAGCAGTTGTGTTTGCATGGCTGTATTTCGGTTTGAAGGGTGGGATATGGCGTGAATTTACAGGGTACAGAGGAATAACATCTGAGTCCTCAGGAATGGCAACGCATGAGGGGTATCATGGGCGAAACAGTATACTCTGTTACGTCTATGGTACTGCTCATGTCTATAGGCGAAGGTTACCACGTTCCATCAGGTGGGCCGTCAGATTGTTTGCCATTCTAAGTCGTATAAAAAAAATATCAAAAAATTTTTTGTGTTTATTTAAATTATCCATAATAAAATCATCATCATCATATTAGCCACTAACTGTTCGCTCTTGAACATAGGCTTCCCTATAATAGGGGTTTTGTCAGTAGTTGTCATGTTTGGCATGCGGATTGTTAAGCATAGTTAGGTTTAAGGTGAGGTTTTAAAAGAAACGCTGTTGCCACTCTCTCGACCATTAAATTGGCTTAGTCGCCTCTTACGATAACTACGGGAAAGGAAGGGTGGCCCATTCTATGTCGTGACCATGTGGCAAACGATAATAGTAACGATATAATAAATTTTATTATTTAATAGAATTTTAGTCTGCTAAATTAAAAATATCTATTTATATCAGATATTTAAATTATATGTCAATTTACATATAAGTGATTATTTTTTAAAAAGGAGGTCTTCATCTCGTTCATATTTTTATTATTACTTTAATTTAAAAATCTACAAACTAAAATTATGTAGGTACATATAATATAGAGTATCTACTGTCTAAAAAAATGAAAGTTAAGTACTATCTAAATAAAAACAGAGATAGTTTCAAAGATTACAAGATATCAATGAATTACTTATAGCTAGCTATATTGCGGCATATTCTTACTAAGTTATTTGAGAGAACGTTCTAAGTCTACTTAATTATACGTATCTAAATTTGTTCTAGAATCCGAACGCGGTCATTACATCTTCGGCGCTGTTCGATTTTCATTACGTACAGAAATTGAGAAGTGGCTAGGTAAATTTAATTAAGGGCAATGGAAATTGGGCGTTGGGAAGTCTGCGTCACGTATCGCTGGGCAGCAGTTGGCGTTCAAGAGATCACGTCCCGTCCAAGTTATCTTGGACGTTTCACGACGCAATCGTTCGCACTTTTCTTAGTTTCTCTACAATGTAATAGGCAGAGTAATTAACACGATGGCTTCCGGACTGTGGAGCAAAAAGGTCGAATGTTTATTTTGCGTTATCTGGCAGGCATTTTTTACATATTAATAATGATTATCGTTTCATCAATTCAGTGTTTTCTGTTAAACATTTGTAAATTCCCAATGTGAATTTGTCTAAATTATAGAATTTAATTTTTTTTTATATACGAAATTATGTTTTTTGTATATGATACATATGGAATATAGACAAATATTTATGATACTAGCGTTTATCCGTGAATTCGTCTGCGTGACTGCCATATATTGTTTAACCGAAATTAAAGTAGCCTATAATCCTTCTCCATTCCATGTATTCGAAGTGGGTATACTTGTTAAATTAAATAAACACGTGTTCATAGAAACAACAGAATAAATAGAAAGAAGCGCAAGATACCCTCAAAAACTAGTCACCAATACAATTTTTTTTAATAAACAAGCTGTTTATTGAAAAAAATCCTACATGATGTTTTTAAAAATATTTAATAATATATCCATATATAAAGGAACTTCCAATAAACAAATTTAAAATTGGATTACGTAAATGGTTACTTAGCAAAAGCTTTTACTCGATAGACGATTTAAAAAAAAAAGAATACATAAATATCTAGTATAGGTAGTTGTCGTCGATGCATAAATTAATAAGTTCCTACCAAAATGTGACATTTGCATGCTATTCTGTAAATTGCTAAATAGGCTCGAAACTTTATACATTATAGGACTACCTTATTTAAATTTATTATTATTAGTACGTGTTTACTAAATTTCATATCGATTGGTTAAGCCGTGAAAGCTTCAAGAGATAACAAACAAACAAACTCATTTTAACATTTATATTCAATATTATTAAGGATTGTCATGATAATAATACAGTTCATATTATAAATGTGAAAGTTTGTTTAAATGTTTGTTATTTAATTAAGCTGAATGGGATAAATGGATTTAAATTTAATTTGGTATACAGATCACTATATCCTGGGTTAACACGAAGAATGGGAGGATGGGGGGGATTAATTTTTATCCTCGTTCACGTGGACAAAGTCGCAAGATGCAGTTGGTAAACGATATTTTTATATATATAATATTTGTATTTTTGTCTACTACATCGTACACGTGGATTTTAGAAATAAGTAAACAAATTTAATATACCACTACTGAGGGGAAAGGGATTGTTAGTAACGGAGATTGAGAATCCCATTGCTAGCAATATATCCCAACCAGGTCGACCTCCCAGCGGTTCCCCCTGGAAACTATTACGTTAATTCCTGATGAATTCATCATAATGGGCTAACTGGCCTGTTTTCATTGTCATCTATCATCCTTCACTGGTGCCCCGCCAGCGTATCCCGTTAGCGCAGGCGGAGTCACCATACCATTTTCACCCATCAAAAAAAATATACCACTACTAGATGGCACATCAAGATAATATATATACCAGATTTAAAGTTAAACTTTTAGGTACACGACTGTAATAATAATAATAATCATATTCGATTAGTTTAGAAGTTTTTTCGTGACGTAATGTGTTAGTAGTATTTATATATCATTCGTGTTTCTACCGTGAAGCAGTTATGTTCGCATGGCTGTGTTCCGATTTGAAGGGTGGGATATAACAGTGATTTTACAGGATACAGAGGAATAACAGCTGAGTGCTCAGGATTCGCAACGCATGGAGTGTATCATGGGTAAGACAGTATACACTGTTATGTCCATGGTATTGCCCATGTCTATAAGCAACGGTTGCCACTTTCCATCAAGTGGGCCGTCAGCTTGTTTGCCATTCTAAGTTGCATAAATAAATCCCATTTACCGCTAATTGCATTAGACTCGTAACAGTGCATAGCACTCTTTTAGTGCTAGTATTATAATGAAAATGTGTAGAATTTAAAGGTATTAAAAAATCGTGCAATTACGAATTAGTCATTAGCGTACAATAAATTACTCGTATATTAAAATTATTTATTTATAAACATCTTTAGTAAAGCATTGAAAATTGTTCTTTTTTTTTTTATTCAACTTAGAATGGCTAACAAGCTGACGGCCGATCTGATGGAAAGTGGTAACCGTCGCCTAGAGACATGAGCAGTACCATGGATAAAACAGAGTATACTGTTTCGCCCATGATACCCCCAATGCGATGCCATTCCTGAGAACTCAGATGTTATTCTTCTGCACCCTGTAAATTCACGCCATACCCACCCTTTAAACCGAAACACAGCTATGCAAGTACAACTGCTTTACGGTAGAAACGTGAATAGAACAGAGGTACCCATGCAATCGACTTTTGTACAAAGTTTCCCTCTGGTAAACTTGTACGGTTGTCCAGAGGGCTTCGAATCATTATAATATGAAACTTAATGCACTAGAAACATCAATTTTATTATAATATTATAATAGTATATCATTATAAGAATTATATGTTGTAATGCGAAATGGTCACCATTCAAAGGTAGAGGTATCTGTGAAGACATTCAGCTCTCTCCTCGCTTCTTACCCGACTGCATATAATATAGTACGCAAACGAAACGTTCCATTTCATGAATATTTACTGCATCACTTCGATAGAATGCGAGCTCTAAAGAAAAATCATATTTCGCTGAGTTATGCCGAAAGCGGAATAGTGATAGCCTTGCTTTTTCCTATTGGAATTTTAAATTGCAGTAACGATTTAACCACGATTTTCATTCTTAGGTCGGTTTAAAATCTATTTAAAATGATTTGTAATTCGATATCAAATCATCATATCAGCTTCTAACTGTCCACTGCTGGGGGGAAAGGGATTGTTAGTAATAGAGACTGAGAATCCCATTGCTAGCAATATACCCAACCAGGTCGACCTCCTCGCGGTTCCCCCTGGAAACTATCATGATTAATTCCAGATGAATTCATCATGATGGGCTAACTGGCCTGTTTTCATCCTCTTTGATCACCCTTCACTGGTGCCCCGCTAGCGTATCCCGTTAGCGCAGGCGGGGTTACCATTCCATTTTCATCCAATAAAAAAAAAACTGTCCACTGCTGAACATAAGCCTTTCCTTTGGGGGATTTTACTAGTACCTAGTTGCCATGCTTGGCAGGCAATTGGCAACCTCAGTTAGGCTTTGGAGATGTTTTAAGAGGAACGCTACTGCCCATCCCTCTCCTTCCCTTAGTCGCCTTTAACGACATCCACGAAAAAGGAAGGGGTAGCCTATTCTATGTCGGATATACACGGTACGGCACGGCATGTGGTAAGATATACTTATTGCTATATTAATATGTACATCATTTTATTTATTTCAAATTTAATCTTAATATTATAAAGAGGAAAATATTTGACATAATAAATTAAGACAAAAACTATTTAGACAATTTTAAAAATTATTTCACCTGTTAAAAGCTACATTCTCATTGAGTATATTTACATTTATATTTACACCTCATATTCTATTTCATACAATATGAGGTGTAAATAGAAAAAAAACCGTACAAAGTCGGGCCGGGTTAGTAGTAAGGTCTAATCTTAGACATGGTACATATGAGTTTCGTTTACAGTACTAGAAAAGTTAACTACTGTAAAAAATTAGCTTCTTTCCTTTTACAGTAATATAAAATCTTAGATTATATATAAAAAGCGAGTCATCCAAAATAATATATTAAATTCGATACAATTAGTGTACAGCCAATTTTAGTGAATTAGCTTTGTAGAAAATATACAATATTAGTCCTCTGACAAAAATTCAATTTTTTCCCCAATAATTAAACAGGATTTTCATATTATTTCGCGTTGTTTTATTTTTTATTATTCCTTTTTATTCTCCGCCGAGCGAACAAGCTGTGGTATCAGAGTGAAAATTAAATGAGTTTTCGTCAAGCCCCGGGACTTATTCATTGGATTTAAGCCTAAACGGAAAAGATTATATCAATGCTGACGTATCAAAAGAGACTTACCTAATATGTTCTTGTCCGCCAAGAGCCAAAAGTCAAGGATTTTAATAATAAAACTTTTCCGATAATATAAGACTGTACATCAAAATCTACATGGTTACCTGTACTGTCATCGCACTTCTTAAACGATAAACGAGTGTCTCCGCGCGAGCACAAACATCACATATTATTTCTCAAATGTTATCAGAATATCATATAACCATTCGACAAAGTATCACTCCTGAGTAAGTAGGTAGGGGTGAGCGGAATTCGTCCCTATTCTAATCGAATTAGCGACCGTAATCGCCTGATTGTAATGTTACGTTCGTTCGTTTATAGAGTCGAGAGAGCGGGTAGTGAGAAGCTGCGAGGAGCGAGTGTTTTTCACGGTCTCATTATGTGACGATTCGTATTCGAGGCCAAGCAGAGTTACTAGTGTAAGGGCCTTACCCTCCGTAGCACCCTATTGCGAACACGTCCCACAAAATCGTGCTTACGAACTTCGTAAGCGATATTGATTTTCTCTTTGTATAATGTAAGAAAATTATATTCCATTTGTGTTATTTGTATACTATTATACACAATGTATAATATATTTGTTATTATACATATTGAGTGTTTATATATAGTTTGGTAATGACTTTGAGGCCTACAATAATTATGTATCGATTAACAAATATCTATTAATATATATATTTAGGTGTTATTGTAAAATCTTTATTGTATTGATATAATTATGTATAAGTATGGACGATGTAGAAGTATGGATAGATAAGAGAGTACTATGATTACTGTGGTTAATCGAGTATAAAAACTTATAATAATAAAAAAAAACATTTTTTTTTTATTTGAGGGTAATTATAGGAATTGACCACCCGCCTAAAGAATAATGTACTAACTCAGGTATTCTTACAAATATGTTAGACAAGCTTACAAATCGCCAAACGCCTGTTTACCTAAACAGAAATTATAATTTTGAACGATAGGGCTGCACTTACAATATTTTTTTTTATGTATTCATACATATTGTTATGTAACTGCTTCATTTTTTGAGGGGAACAAAGTTTTTTTTTTTAATATTCGTTACAATATACGTATTTATTTATATTTTAAAATAATCACTTTTACTGAAATATGAATAAATATTCATTACCATGTGGAGACATGTTTAATTCTTGCTAATATAAATATAAAAAGTGAGTTTGTTTGTTACCTTTTGGTGTTTTAATTAACGTACTGTTCGGGATGGAAAAAATATATCCCGGTCATGCGGATAAAGTCGTTAGTAAAGCCTATTCATATAACATGTAACAATACAAAATCCAATAATACCTAGTTTTTTACAAAAGAGCTTTGTCATTTATTTTACGTTAAAAGAATATCTAACAGATGTCGGTATTTTTAAGTTTGGACGGAGACAAAAAACTTTGTCAGACGCTAGTGGCCACAAAGTCGTTGATTAAAGTCCAACTTTTTTCATTTCTTGTTTTACCAAGTGGTTCGTATTGTAATGGACGTGAAAGGAGACAAAACTATGTAGCAGATTGCGATGGATAATGTGCTTTGATATTTTTCTTAGCTAGTAATGTATTTTCTTTATTTCTATAGATTCCGTCCGCCTTATCAAAATAATAGTTTAAAACACTTTTTATCTAAACAGTGTTTTACCTAATGTTTAACAAAACTCTGTTTAAGTGATGAATCATTGTTTATTTATGATGATATGGATGATAGGTGAGGATGAAAAAGACAAGTCAATTAGTCCGTCGTGATGAACACACCTGGAATTCGCCACGATGGTTTCCAGGGGAGACCACGAGGAGGTCAACCTGACAGGTTATATTGTTAGCAATGAGGCTGGTAGTAACATTAACCTCCCCCGCCCTCTCCGGCGGTTATTAATTTCTAGCAGGTGGACTGTCAGCTTGTTGTTTTAGGAATATCGATAGGGAGTTCACCCACATACCTTAGAGCCTAGATCAAGAGACAACAGCATGGGGTTCTTCAAAAAAGAGGTAAATTGGTTCTTTCAGGGTTGGCAATGCGCGTGTAATGCTCTTAACATAGCAGGCATTCATAGGCTACAGTAACCGCTTACCATCAGGTGGACTGTTTGCTACCTCAGTGGTATAAAAAATATATAAATAAAGGTTATCTCGCTCTTTGTTTGTTGGAACCATAAATTTAACGAAATGTGGACATGTCATGTGTTATGATGTGTTACAATAAACTCAACTGCCTCTGACTACTTAAAAGAAGAGTAATTATAAACAATTTATGAATCTATCCTTAAATATTCGATTGTAAATAACAATTAATTGTGGAATGTATGTAGGAGAATATTCATTACTTCAGAACGGATACATATATTTAGATAATTCTTTTTTGTGGTCTTTTGCAATTGATAGAACAAGATTTATATGAAAAAAAAAAAGTTTGGAAAAGCATACGGAACATTGAAAATTTTACGTAAAAATATCTCTATATAAGTACCGGGGCGGGGAGCTAGCCTAAATGAAACTATCCAAGTATAGTTCGAATGTTAAGGACTCCACCCGAATAAAATCTCTATTTTATTTGATTGCTTCAATATGTTGAAAGTTGGAAGATAAATTTCTTTTCAAAATCAAATCTTTCAGCGACGGATGGCGCATGAGTTGAACTTTTGCCAATATTTTATTTAAATCACCCGAAGTTTTCATCGTATAATAATTTTTTTTTTCAAATATTATTTCGATCCTAAACCCGACCTAAACGTTGCTATTTGAAAATTTCACAAAAATTCTACTGTATTTGTTTAATATCTGAAATATAAAACAATTTTCTTTTGTGACACTTAGAATAGCAAATAGTTGACGATCCACTTGATGGAATGTAGTAACCGTCGCCAATAGATATGTAAAATTGTATGGGCATCACTGTGATACCCATTATAAATCTAGTGCATTGCCATTCCCGAGTATCATGACCCTATTTCGGTACCCAGTAATTTCACCGCCATACTCCACAGCCATTCACAACTGCTTCACGGCACAAATACAGGCGGATAGTTATTTATTTATTGGTACATCGATAATGTTACATATAGTTTGTTACAATACAATACCACCTCTAAATATAATCATATTAATATATGTATACTTAATCTATTTATAGGACTTACTGTTTTGAAATTTTAAAATAATAAAAATTAACCACCGAAAAGGGCAAAATGAAGAAACTATACAATATATAAAGACATTGAATTTAATAATATTTTTAATATGGATATACGTCACTAATATCCACTCGATATACACCGCGCCTGAAAATACAGAATTAATATAATAATTAAAGGTAAAAAATATTAATTTATATCATTATAACCAATATAATCGACATATTGTTTTTTTATAAGAATTGTTAATTTAATATTTAAATATTTAAAATATTGCATGCCTAATTGTGACGAAATATGTGGACTTAATATTATTTTATCTATCTGTATATTTACCATATTTCTTGCAAATAAATATTCATTAATTCAAAACATATATTGGCCGTATAGTCCCCACATAGAATAGGCCACCCCTTCTTTTCCCGTGGGTATCGTAAGAGCTGGCTAAGGGAGGGCGAGGGATGGGCAGCAGCGTCCCTCTTAAAACATTTCTAAAGCTTGACTGCGGTTACCAATCTACCTACCAATCGTGGCAACTACTGGCAAATCCCCCCCCCCTCCCCCCAAGGGGGTGGTTTATGTTCAGCAGTGGACAGTTAAAGGCTGATATGATGATGATAATGATTATAACCAACAACTATTATAAAGTATGAATCAGCCCTTTTGTTTTATTGTTATTATATTTTTTAATAACCATCTGGCTTCGTATGATTTTTGAAAATAAATTAAAGCCCATGTTATTTGCTAATAATGTAGCTTTTTGTAGATGAAAGAATTTTTAAAACTAATATGTATTTTTTTTATTTGATCTTGGTGATTTACTTCAGGTATATCACCAAGATCAATCGAGGTTACATTATTGCATTTCTTATAGAAATACAAATTCTGTTTTAAACAATTTCTGTCCCTGTTACTTATTTATTTATTTATTTATTTATTTATTTACAGGATTACCAACATAAGATACAGCTACAATAAAGCTAAGTTTTAATACAATACACTGGCAGCTCAGATCTCACCGTTCTTACATTTATAGGCAACCACAGCATGCCTTGTGTTTGACAAACATTAAAATATAATTAAATTATTAAATGAGTAAAGATATTAACAATATGAATAATAATATAATATAAATAATGGAAATTGTATTCAAATTATTATAAAATATAAATAAATATAATGTAATGGGGAGGTATATCAACACTTTAATTTAGTCATGAATACAGAGTGACTATCGCAGTGAATATCAAGTTCAGGCTTGGTTTTTACAATATCGTTATACAGACGCGTTATGCGGACGATAGGTGATTCGCGACCCAAGTTTGTTCGGCAAGCTGCATTTTTAAATAGATTACAAGGATGCCGCGGCACTCTAGTAGGTACATTGTAATCTAGTTTCCCCAGTAGAGGCAGGCAATCAATGTGATTATTCACTAACTTATGAAGATAAGACATGTCAAGGTAAGATCTGCGCAGGCAGCAAGGTGAAAATGTTTAATTTTGTTTTTGTAGGTTTTCATATTTACAAATAATATAGTTTTCTATTAGGGGGAAAAAAGTGATTAAGCATTTTTTAATTTATCTGTTACTAAACTAAACAAAAACTTTAATTTTACCTGTTTATAATATTAATTAAAAAAAAAGATATCATACTACACATCTATAGGATATGGCTATTTGCCAAATTTTTTGAAAATAGCTACGATATTACATTATATATTTAATGATGACTTCCGTGGTGCAGTGGAGGCAATGTTGCTTTGCCTAGATGAGATCCCGGGTTTAATTTCCGATTGGGTCAGTCGCAAATGATTTTTTTTAATTAGCTTGGATTCAAGTGTTACGGATTATGAATATGGCTTCAGATATTTATTATTTGATATCTTATAACACAGGCTATCCTAACTTGAGAACTGGGAAATTAGTGTAAATGTACTTATTATAGTTTAATTATTGAAAAAATAAAAATATAATTGTAACTATAATCCTTAGGGGGGAAGGGATCGTTAGTAATGCGAGCTACCAGTCCAATTGCTAGCAATATACCCTGTCAGGTCGACCTCCACGCGGTTCCCCCTGGAAACCATCGTGCTGAGTTCCAGGTGTATTCATCACGATGGGCTGACTGACCTGCTTTTTTCATTATTCACCTATCATCCCTCACTGGTGCCCCGCCAGCGTATACTGATAGCGCAGGCGGGGTTACCATCCCATTAATCATGCATTAAAATAAAACTATAATCCTTAAGTTAGGCTTTTGGTGATGTATTAAGAGACTTACCCTGTTTTATTTAAATTTGTATTACCCATTTCTAACTCTGGACCTGAACATGAGTCGATGAGCATTTCAATTTTATTCTCACATTTGTGTGCTACGAATTTCTTATTTAAAATGGATGCAGCGAAAAGCTTCCATGAACGGGAGTGGCTACACGATGAAGTTAAACAACCAGGTTGTATAAGTCCGCCGTTTGGGTAGAAATCAGCGTCACCCAGTTCCATATATGTACCGAGAGCAAATCCATTTGTATGAATAGCTTCGACGTACATTGCATCAGTATTTGTCAATCTATTTGGATTCATAAACCATAAAGGACCTGCTGGATCTAAACCTGAAATTTGTTAAGGAGTTTATTAGTAGTAAAATGTTTGAATATACTTACTTTACCAGAGGGAGTTTTGTACAAATGTCATTTGCTTGGGTACCTCTGTCCCATTCGTGTTTCAACCGTGAAGCAATTCTTTTTGCATGGCTGTGTTCCGGTTTGAAGGGTGGAATATGGCAGTGAATTTACAGGGTATGGAGGAATAACACCTGAGTCCTCAGGAATGGCAACGCTTGGCGGGTTGCATGGGTGAAACATTATACTCTGTTATGTCCATGGTACTGCTCATGTCTATAAGCGACGGTTACCACTCCATCAGATGGGCCGTCAGCTTTTTTGCCATTTTAAGTTGTATAAAAAAAAGACGATAAAATATAATAAAATACAAAAATTATAATAATTTTAACTTAAATATATTAGAAATTTACACAATAAAGATTTTGCTGTAATATCAACTTTAAATTAGAGATAGGTTTAGAGACATGACGCGTCAGAATCGACTATAATTACTTTAGATTTACATTTACTCGCATTTGGATAAAATATGGGAACTATTTAAAGTTTTGTGCTTAGGAAAAGGCCAATATGTGTAGCGCAGTACCGATAGTAATTTTATATCTACTAAGTCGAGTTATTATTCATAATTTTCTTCAGTAAAAATTATTATAGTTTATTTTTTCAGCTTATGAATTATGATGAGGTATTTGAAAATATATCATTGATAAGGAAAATGCCATTTAAGAAAATAGACAAAGTTGTTGATCCTTACTGATAACATGAAATTGAGATTGTATGTGTATCTATACTTCTATACTAATGTTACTAAAGAGGAAATTTTTAATTGTATGTTGTGTGTATGGACAAACTAAAAAACTATTTAACCGATTTGAAAAACGATAAAAGCTATATTATCAGCGAGTAACGCGTTATATGGTATTTTCAAAAAATTTTACGTGAAGCCGGGCCGGAGCACTAGTTTGTTATATTTTGAAAGTCTCAAAATGAACATAAAAATAAGTACTATTACTATTTATGTGAGGGTGTTGCCCTCGATTGTAAAGAGTTTTCAGACAGCCTTCATAATAAAAACAATAAAATTTACCTGTGATTCGAGCAGCTCTCCCATTCAACTGTCTTCCAGCATTTCCAACGACATGTGCCCCTAAACTGTGCCCGACTAAATGTATGCGACTAAATGGGGTACTAGTGTCTGAACTGAGGAAGGCCAAGAACTGCCCTAATGCCTTCCCAACTTCAGGGACACCCATCACAGAATTAACGTAATTCAGATGAGCAACTGATCGCCAGTCCAAAATTATAATATTTACGTCACTGATTGATAAATACGCTGTGAAAATAAAATTTCACATTTATACCAAAAGTAAATATTTACTAAATAAAATGAAATGATGGGATACTATGATATCACGGTATAATTATTCTGTCGTCTACGTGCTGTTCATATTTATAGAAAACTAAATATACTAATAACTTTATATCAGGTGTGCCGTTAATTTAATGGTCATTTTAAGTAAGTATCATAAACATGAGAGTAAAATTTAATCCAATAGTTTTATGTCTATTAGGTTTTTTTTTTTAATTTTTATGTTATATTCTTTATAAAAAGAGGATAATTTCTTATTATTTTTTATAGTTTAGATTAGATTAGTTAGTATTTTTATGATATAGGTAAATGTTATATTTTCATATAACATTTACCTGAAAATCATTAGCTTTATAATGCATACTGCATGACTAGCTATAAATCATGGGTTTGCTTGCGATAAGGATCCTATTTGTTAATCCAGATTATTTTCATTTGTACTCAAATGCGTTCATTTGTTTATGCGTCGTTGAGTAACAAACATTCAAACATTTACATATTTATAATATTAGTAGGATTAGGCTATGTTCAGTAAATCGTACTTATAATTATTTCTAAACGATGATTAAAAAATTTAAGACACCTGCAAAAGGAACGATTTCTATCGACAAAATTCATATTATTATGATGGTCCTCTACGGGTGTAAACCCAATTGATTGCAATAAATAATTATCAAATTCCACTCGGAATTGGCAAAGATATCGCGTTACATACATACAGAAAGACTGGATTGTGAACAGTCTCGTGTTTGAAATTACAAAAGATGCCAATCATATAGGCTTACGCGTCTGATTGCTATCATTACCAATTTTAAGAAATTCGTTTATTTATTTATACTTTTGCATACATTAAAAAATGTCTACGGAGTGGATTTAATCTCTAATGGCATTTTTTACCATTCAACTGTTACGCTAAAAAAAAAAAAAGAGTAAACGGCGATGAATTGAAGTAATAAAGTTAATTCGTAAATGAAATAATAAAAACAGTGATACTAACTGTTTCACGCGGGGGGGGAAAGGGATTGTTAGTAATGGAGTTTGACAGCCTCATTGCTAGCAATATGCCTTATTAGATCAACGTCCACGTGGTTCCCCCTGGAAACCATCGTGAACAATTCTTTTTGAATTCGTCACGATGGGCTAACTGACCTACTTCATCCTTACCTATCATCCTTCACTGGTGTCCCGCCGGTGTATACCGATACCGCGGGTGGGATTACCATTTCATTATCATCCATTAAAAAAAAAACTGTTTCACGCGATTTTAATTTACGAGATTTTTCATGTACATTAGTATATAAAGTATATTATTTATTAAATAAGCATATAACCTACCTGTTTACCCAAATTTTTTCCAAATCTGTTAAACAGGTTAAGCGTGAGAGAGTGACGAACATCCAAATACCTTTACAAATTTTTAAAAATATTAGTAAGATTTCAACGTATGTCCTTGTAGCCATGCAATGCAATACAATGTTGGAATGTAGGCCGTCTAGTTTTTTGATATTCTAAGTATTATAAAAAATAAATTACCATTTCGGATAACAGGATTGAGACCTACATATGGGCTGTTTTGCCAACCATGAACAATAACCATGGTCGGCACACGTGCATTAAAGTGCGACACGTAAATGGAGTTCCGGTTACCATCTACTAATATTTGCTCGTAAAATGGATTTTTCCTAAAAATAACAATTTCAGACATTTTTACTTCGCTATAGTTTATTCATACTAATTTTAGTATGTTTTGGTAATTATATAATTAATTATATAAATACCTATTCTAAAATTGTTGCATGCCCGATAGGGTATAACTTGAAATTTATGTAAAAAAGTTATACTCCAATGAAATGTTTACTGCTATATGTACACAGCAATAAAATTTTATTTTGAATAGAATTGCCTTGTTTTGCTCTGTCCTGTCCTGCCCTATCCTGTCCCGTACTACCCTGCCCTGTCCTGTTCTGTTATATATTTAATCTGTTATTTTAACTTTATTATTACTCCAATTACAATCACTATGTATTGAGTACCGAAAATGAAATCTAGGTAACATTTATATTATAACCGTTAACGTAAGTGTAATTATATACTTAACAATTCAGTGCGGGCGAGGGAGAATGTCATTCATGGGGATTAGTGGTCTCTTTGTTAGCAATATGTCTGGTACTTTGGGGGAAAGGAATTGTTAGTAATGGAGACTGAGAATCTTATTGCTAGCAATATATCCAACCAGGTCGACTTCCTCGTAGTTCTTCCTGGAAACTATCATGGTTAATTCCTGATGAATTCATCATGATGGGCTAACTGGCCTGTTTTCATTCTCATCGATCACCCTTCACTGGTGCTCCGCCAGCGTATCTCGTTAGCACAGGCGAGGTTACCATACCATTTTCACCCATAAAAAAATGTCTGGTAGCATCGTAGTGAATTCGTCGTGATAGTCTGACTTGACTTCACCTTCACTTATCATCTCTCCCTATCATCTTTCCTAGAACCTCGTCAGCGTGAACCAAAAATTGTGTGCATGCGTAAACATGAAAGGAAGGATGGGAATAAAGTTTTTTTTTGTATTTCTTGTATTTCTGTTGATAATTATAATTATTAATAGCGGCGACTCCTTTGTTAGAAGAGCTTCTATATTCCAAATCATATTATAATAAAAAAAAAAACAAACTCTATGCAATGAAGAAAGCAATATTTTAAATAAAATATAAATCTTCCTTATAAATAGTGGACATGAGTAAGACAACGATATGTCTTGCGTCAACTTAGTACCTCAGGTGCATCCCATTGCGTCGACTCATTAACTTAAAATTGCGCTGTGGTGCGCGGGATATTTCTAAGAACAAAGAAATCTTTGGGACAACCTGTATCGTTGTACTGTACTTTTTTGACATATGCCAAAAATATGTGACGAAAAAAAAGTCCTTTAGTCTGATTCCAGATTTCCTTTTAGTCTCCGTACTCATTCATATAAATTAGTGTATTTATATGCTTTTTTAGTACTCATAAATCCAATAAGTTAACTTATTTCTCCGAATTCATTTCATATTTCTCACTACTGCGCTGTGCGCCATTTTATTTTAAAGAAGAGTTGACACATCGCATGGCATTGACACAGCGCAGTGAAGTGTGTTGGCGGAATTGCGCGGCATAGCACAGTGTTACCCATATCTAATTAAGAGTAACGTTGCGCTGTGGCAACAAAAATAATGTACTTAACTTGTATATAAAAGAAAACGAACATCAGGCTTAACTGAATCTTGCAATTTAAGACTTGGAGTCTCTTTCGAGTCTATGACATGTGAATTGCCATAATCATCCACATAATCTAAATAACGAACCGAGTTATCTGGTAGCAAACTATTTTGGTCGTTGCATTTTTCTTGCGACTGCACGAGTATCTTAAATACTGCAAAATAATAATATTATAAATAAAATAAAAAGATATAAATAATAAAATAACATGTTCATTACTGTAATTGCTTATAGGCAGTCAGAAGGATTTTTCTAGTTATTTTTTATGGAGTGAAATCGTAGCTTCTCCCCCCCTGCGCTATCGGTATACTCTGTAAGAGTACCAGTGAGTTATAAGAGGCGAGCATGAAAGCAGGTCAGTTAGCTCATCGTGGTGAATTTAACAAGAATTAATTACGATGATTGGTTCCAGGGGAAATCGCGTGGAGGTTAACTGGATATATATTGCTAGCAATAATTGTTAATAATGCTAATCTCCATTATTAACAATTCCTTTACCCCCTGTTACAGTTACTGTTGTGATAAATGTGATACTCATCATACTGATATTATGATGAGCATATTTGAACGTGGAAATTTTAATGCGTTACTAAGTTTAACGTCAAATAAAAAAAAATATAACAAATACTATGCAACAAATGTAATAATATGTATTTGATTAGATAGCGGTATGTAATTATGTAGCACAATGCAACCCAATCAATTCTCAAATTAAACAGAGCAAATTAAATAGTACATACTGTAATAGTAACAAATAAATATCTACGTATTAAAAAAAAAGGAAATAAAATTATTACAAAAATGGAATTTAATTTAATTTGATCAAACTATTCGCTTAATTGTCTAAAGAATATTAAAAACATTGTAATTACTTACCAGAAATAATAAAATAAAATATCAATAAACGCATTTTATTTTAATATTTAAAATAAATTTATGTAAATATGTAAGTAGGTAATATTTTAACGAATCGTCGTGCCTATATAAAATTATAAGTTTAGACGAAAGCACTGGGTGTGTTATAAATATAATTATGAATATTTTATATGTATATTTTTATACTGTATATTTAGTTTTTATATAAGTACAGTCAGAAAAATAATTTTATTCTCCACGGTTAGTTAACTGAATAAATAAAGTGCATCATCTAACATATTTCAAAATTCCGACTTAATATATATCTGTTAATTTAATAAACTTGTCTACAATGTTTGTCGTTACTGACAATTGCTTCAATTCCATCGGTAAGTCTTCATCAGAATGAAGATATACATAGATATAGCATATAGTAGGTACCTACTTTAAATCCTTAATTAGGTTGCCTGGAAGAGATCGCTCTTAGCGATAAGGTCACCCATTGTTTTCTCATTGTGATTATTTATTGTAATTATTTATATTAAGTTTACTATTGTAATCTTTTGGAGGAAACAATAAAGAGTATCTATCTATCTATCTAGATTGTATGATCACTAGGATTAAAATCTGTGATGGGAACATTTTAATTTTTATGAATATGTAAACCTGTTATTTGGTGTATGTTGCAATTAGAAAAAAAAAAAAATTATCTAGAACATCTAGCCAAATTTTATTTAAATCCAACAAATATTCAAAATACTAACACTAATAGTTTATGTCGTAACAGTTGGTTGATTAGTTGTAACAGATAACAAACACTATTATAAGTTGTTAAGTTTTCTTTTCTACAATATAATCAATAAATAAAGCAAATTAACTAGCTATAACTTGTGTCTTCGCCCACGTGACTTAAAATATAAATATTGAGATCTATCTGTATTTCATATTTCAATAAAATCCATTCAGCTATTTAAACGTGATTGGCAAACGTCATAATTTCATATAATTTTGGTAGATAAATGAATGGAACGCATGGGGGGTATCATGGACGAAATGAACAGTATACTCTGTTATGTCCATGGTACTGCTCATGTCTATAGGCGACGGTTACCACTTTCCACCAGGTGGGCCGTAAGCTTGTTTGTCGTTCTAAGTTGTATAAAAAAAAAAGATAAGAATAAATGGAACAAAATGTTTTTTTTTAAATAATATAATTTATTTGTTTTTTACATATTATTATTATATTACATTCGTATAACACTTTGTTTTGAATGTTATGTAAATAAAATGTTATAAAATAAAACAGATGAAAATAAGGATAAGATTTTTTATTTTGTTTAATTTTAATTTTAGTATAAGTGTAAAATTATAATTTCACGATATATTTGTTATTTAACGGTAGTTATTTACACAATGCCCTTTATATAAACCTTTAGCGATAAGGATTAGTCACGCTATGAAGTAACAATTAATATTATCAGTATATAAAAGTCATTTAAATAGTTGATAACCAATAATTTTTGTTTCTATAACGTTTTTAACCTAACATTTACTTTTAGCTAATTTAATCTTTACTAATGACGATGAAATAAGTAGCCAATCCAACGATAAGATTAATTCCATTCTTAAAGTACAGAGATCTGTATTATTTTTTAGCCTTAATTTTTTTTGCTGACGATATTGGTCTGTGCCAGACATAGATAAATTTAGACGAGGCAAATATGTCAGTTTATAATGATAGTTGAGCGTGTCATTATTAAACCGTTTAAATCCTATTATTATAATAAATGTGAAAGTTTGTAACGGTGGATAGATAAATGGATGGGTGTTTGTTAATCTTTCACGCAAAAACCATTTAACAAAATTTAATGAAAATTTGTACACTATTGGTATTCTAACTAAGCACATAGAGGGGGGAAGGGATTGTTAGTAATAAGGAAGTTAGTCTCCATTGCTATCAATATATCCTATCAGGTCGACCTCCGCGCGGTTCCCACTGGAAACTATCATGACTCACCTATTATCTCTCACTGGTACCCCGTCAGAGTATATCGATAGCGCAGGCGGGGTTACCATACCATTTTCACCCAAAAAAAAAAAAATGCTATGTTCCTCGAGAAAGCTGGCGACGCAATCGCAGAATCTTGCAGGCAACCCAATCGAAGGTAGTTTTGAAAGCAGCGCTTTATGCCACACCCAATCAAAGGCTTTCGCAATACCCAAACTAATACGCTAAAGCTACTGCCTATCGGTGTGTTAAATAAGCTAAAAGATCATCGCTCGAGCGTCTCTATTGAAAGCTGTAAAAGCGATTAAAAATCAGCCGGTACTCTTCTAGGTACCGGAGCAGTTGACGATTAATGATAGATTACATAACTTTCGCAAGAAGTGATAGCTATAGTTAGCTGGATCTGAGCGATCTCCCTTTTGAGGGATCGGATGCACCAAAGCCGTCTTCAAAAACTTTGGGACTATACCTGATGAGTAACAGAGCCGAAAAAGACGCGTAAGAACTGGAACCAACTCTGGCGCGCACGTACCAAGCACAATTTATGGTAGTCTATAATAAACTGCCATAAGTAATGGTCCCAACTTCCCCTCTTTTATGGGAGGTCTATATTAGGTATTGAGCAAATTACTCGTAATAGCTGCAATGATGATGAAACAAATGTTCGAAAATAATGCTCATGTAATAATAGTCCTATATAATATAATAGATCGCCATTATAATTTTTATTAGAACTCAAATATGATAGCAATGATAATTCGGATAATGATCGATATGTATAAACAAAATAATATTATATTATAATAGACAAAAAAATATTTTTTTAAATTGTAACAAACTTTACGAATTTAATAGAATCCATGTAAAACAAAATTATAGATTTTCAATCTTTCATATTTTTCATATGCCGTGTGATCCTGGCATAGAATAAACCACTCCTTTTCTGGAAGGAACTCAATAGTCAAAGGATAGGTAGTAGCGTCCTTTTTAGAACGCCATCGAAACTTAAAAGTAGCAAAGCAGCAGTGGATAGTTAACAGCTGATATGGTGACTTTCATAGCTTCTTATTGTCGTCGGAAAGACATTTATTTTCCGCCCTAAGAACCTAAATTGTCACTCGCTGTGCACGGGTACAAAGACATTTCCGAATCGACCCCCTATATGTAAATAATTAACACAGGTATTTGATTGTATGTACTAATATACTTAGCTTGTTCACATTTATAATATACAAATAGAATAAATATTTATTTGATTTATTTTTGTTAGTATAAGAACTTAAACTTTGAAGAGTTTTGCCTCATTAAGATGAGGCATATAATTTAATATAATTTGAGGTATGAGATACGCATCAGCCTATCTTAAGATGTTATACGTGAACATAATAATACTATTATTATTATTATTGCACGTGACCGTAAATGTGTTTCTGCCGATGCCAACAATACTATCAACATAATCTGCGAATGAATCCATCATGTCAAGGAATTATGACGATGTCTATTAGGTATTTTGATAATTATTTATTTTCAACCGATTATTAAAATATTAAATTTGAAATTAGGCATATGTAAATCATACATTACAAATAATTTTTGATTCATTTTTAAAGTGGTAGTTTAATAACCTCAGTAATTAAGATGGCGCTGGTACACTGCTGTCACAAAGAGCTAATGATTGTAGACTGGAATATATTTGTTGGAATCTAAATAAGTAATTCACTAAAATATTTTTTATTTAACAGACTAAATAAGCGTGCACATTTTAAAATATTTCAGAAGAGAAAATGTATTGGTAACATTCTGTCTATGTACACAGGTATATTACTATGTGGTCTCGGTATAGAATGAGCCATCCGTTTCTCGTGGTTGTCGTAAGAGACGATTAAGAGAACTTAATGGTCGAGGAATGTTCGTCTTAAAACATCGTCAAAAGTCTAACTGCGGTGCCAACCCGCTTGCCACGCGTGGCAACTATTCCCCATAAGTGTAATTTGCCAGTTGTCACAGGAAGCTTACATTCAGAAGTAAACAATTAACAGCTAATATGACAATGATGAAGATAATAAAGCGAAAAAAATTGTTTTAAGCGAATCTCTATAACTACCAGATGGATTTGAACTTTTTTTGTATTTGATTACTTATTTCTTGGGGTTATAACTTATTCAATATCACGATACGATCGCGGTTGAAACGGCAGGATACAGTTAGATGTAATATATGTATACATTGCACCAGTTAAAAAAATAAAACAGTAAATAATTAACGTGAAGTCATTCAAAAGGCGGCCTTACGGTTAAACAATCTCCTCGAGACAATCTTAATCTTTTTCCTTTGTTATGTAGTAGCTGAAGTTATGGAGTAAATTCTTCAGTTAGTTGAATATTTTGACAGCCTCTTGTATGCGTTCAGAAATGATATCGCATGCAAGGAAGAGGAAGTAAAAAAATATCAAGAAATGTTTGTCACTAGAGACCGAGAAATAAATAAAATACGAACATTATTTGTACCGGATATTTCGGTTAGTTAAGCAGCGTTGCCGCGTTTTTGTAGTTGTTTGACAACTTTATGTTTACCATTCTATTTTCAGCCGAGTTATAGTAAATAAACTAACTGTATATAAGTTCGAGACAACTGATGGAAAAGAAAGTTTCTCGAGTGGTGATCCTGTAAAAGCAAACGCAGTGTAGGATAACCCATTATTCAATTAAGCGACGACATCAAATGTTGTTGTTGTTGTTTTATAATTCATCCAAAATGGGCAGGCAAAGAGCATGTCCCATACAGCGTAGTCATACGTTATTATCAGTTCTTCATAAATAGGGAGAAAATTATTTCATACGTATTTTACATGCTTTTTTATTAATATAGATATTTTTTATTAATATAGAGTATTTTCTCATATAAAGTAGTCTCCATATTAACTTACTTTTTATGTATAGGTTAGTAATATATTTCTTTCGTAAAATTATATCACAGTTTACAAAAGTCTTTTCATAACGACCTCAAATGTATTGCAAAGAGTTAGAGAATCTTATATTTTTTTAATATCCATGTTTGGGGTGATGTAAAAAGGTAATCCACCATTTTATGATAGTCGCCATTCTGTGGTATTTTAGTAGTAACAGTAACAGTGTTTTAGTGGGGGGAAAGGGATTGTTAGCAATGGAGTTTGACAGCCCCATTGCTAGCAATATGCCTTATTAGGTCGACCTCCACGTGGTTCCCCTGGAAACCATCGTGAACATTTCTTGTTGAATTTGTCACGATGGGCTAACTGATCTACTTCATCCTCACCTATCATCCTTCACTGGTACACCGCCGGTGTATACTGATAGCGCGGGTAGGATTACCATTCCATTCTCATCCATTAAAAAAAAACAGTGTTTTAGTAGTGTCATTATCATCATATAAGCTGTTAAATGTCCTCATTCAACAGTATTGAACATAGGCCTCCCTTTATGGGGGGGGGGAGGTTGCTTGTGGTTGCCACGTTTGGCAGGTGGGTTGGCAACCACAGTTAGGGTTTGCTAAAGTTTTAAGAAGGGATGCTGCTATCTCGATTATTACGTTCTCTTAGTCGCATCTTGCGATACCCATAGAAAGGATGGGGTGGCCCATTCTATGCCGTGACCACAGGCCATTCTATTAAAGGGTACTATTTTTTTTCAAAGAAAAAAATGGATCTATGTATCTAATTCTTTTTAATTATTTTAATAAAATAATTAGTTTCTCATAATAATTTCTTTGACTGAAGCATTTCGAATAATTTGTTCCAACTTCAAATAGAAATTCTAAAATAACGATCATCTATACTGCGAAATGAGTGACACAAAATTAAAAATGTAAATTACTAGCTACATCTTGCAGCTTTACCGCTGTTTAAAATGCCTTATATGTTAAATTTATTCGTGCACCAAATTTCATTCAAATCCGTCCAGTAATTTTTGCGTGAAATGATAAAAATAAACATCCACCCATCTATTTATCTTTCGCAAATGTAATATCAATAGGATTGATCCCATATCAACATTATACTCGTATTAAAAAAATAAAGCGTATACAATAACTTTAATCTGTATGTCTATAAACAAACATTAAATTATCTCTAACATTATTAATGGTATACGAATAGGCTATGGGTATTATCATATATATAGATATATTTATAGGTATTATCAGTGATTCTTACAAGCGAATATATCGATAGTGAAATATAGATTTATGTACATAAGCAATTTGCAAGATACATTCAATTGAATACGAGTATATCTATGTCACGTTTTGTTAACTCGTGTATATCTAATGCTACGATTATGATTTTTCTTCTTGTGTATTGTGGAAATTTCGTTAAAATCTAAGTATTTTCAGGAAAAAGTTCAAATAAATTATAACACCTAATAAATGTTTATTGTTATCTTTTTCAATCGTTCCTTAAACAAACTGGAATGATACATTTGGATGGAAACAAAATAGGTCATTATCATGATAGTTTCACGTATGTGAATAGAACATTCTCTTTCTGGTTGAATGCATTCATGGATAATTTTTTTTTACAACGCAGAGGGCTTACGAGCATGCGGCTCACCTGATAGTAAGTGACTACCGCCGCCCATGGTCACCCACAACACCTACGGCATTGCAGGTGTGCTGCCGGCCTTTTAAAAAGGAATATGCTCTTTTCTTGAAGGTTATGTTGTCGTATCGGTTCGGAAATACTGCTGCTGGAAGTTGATTCCAAAGAGTGGTTGTGCATGGGAGAAAGTGCCTTGAAAAACGCACGGTGGAGGACCGTCACTCGTCCAGATGGTTGGGATGAAATTTTAGTTATCATCATATTTATAAATCATATTATCCTTATGGTTGCTCAGTGTAGTATGATTAGTTGGAATATAGATTTATATTACAAAGTGAGTATCCAGTAAAATTATTTTTGAAAATTTCTACTTAAAGATGAATGAATTATACAATATCGTAATAACTATCCATTTATATGTTGGGGTAGCGGAATAGTTAAGAGGAAACGCGGGCATCGTCAGGAGAAAACTAAATTACAATTTCGGCTATTCTTCATAACAATGCTGAGTCCCCGCTCAGCATTGTTACAGTTGAGCCAAGACTCTTCTCTTGAACAGCTCAAATATATTGTGCTTTTAGTGGTAATAAATTTAAAGACCTTGATTGTTTGTGAAAGTGGTACGACATTTCAAAAGAATGCACATTGGTCTAGAGCATGTTTTTCTGGCCACCGTCCTTTGATATCGGATAACTCAACCAAAATGTTAACAGTTTCATGCAGCAAAAATATATAATGACAACACAGAACAAGCTTAAATTTTCTTAGAAGCATTACATTAAAAGTACCTGATATTTTACGCAAAGATTGCTTAATGTCTTTTACGACATGATGTAAAAGTAATAGAAAATGTTAAAAGAATTTATATTGAATCTTGGACAGGTCCTTCTGGCTACAGTTTTATTTTTTTAATAGCTAAAAATGTAATTGTTACCCTGCCTGTACTATTGGTATACTCGTACGCTGACGGAGCAACAGTGAGAGATGATAGATAAGGAAGAAAGCAGGTCAGTCCATTGTGATGATTTGTAGAACCTACCATGATGGTTTCCAGAAAAATTTATTTGCTAGCAACAAGGGTGCTTAACTTCACTACTGACAATCTCTTTCCTACCCGTCCAATCTAATAAGAATACCTAACAAGGTAACACAATGACATCACTTGTATGCACCAAAAACGTGATATTATTATTGGCCACTTGGCGACACCGCTAAACGCCTCCAGTGGTCTGATACACGTGATATGAGTCGATGCGATTAGCGCGATTAATCATCATAATCGATGTGACATTAATTATATTGATCATTTGCGAAAAATAGCAATAAATATTGCAAATAAACAAAACTAGCTTTATCCCAGACTTTGTCTTAGCAAACTAACTATTCCGGCAAGTGCATTATGTTAAGATTCATTGTGGAAATCTTTTTATTTATAAACTGCTACAGTTTTCTTTTTTTTTATACATCTTAGAATGGTAAACAAGTTGACGGTCCACCTGATGGATAGTGGTAACCGTCGCCTATAGACATGAGCAGTACCATGGACATAACAGAGTATACTGTTTCGCTCATAATACCCCCCATGCGTTGTCATTCCTGAGGACTCAGGTGCTATTTCTCTGTACCCAGTAAATTCACGCCATATCCCAAACCTTCAAACCGAAACACAACCATTCAAACACTTTGGTTTTGGTTAGTTTACAGTTGTCTTATGTTCAACAGTGGACGGTTAAAGGCTGATATGATGATGTAAATATTATTATTAGAAATTGGCTTATTTTGTGGAAAAAACATACATTATTCATTTATATGAACATTTCTACTTGCAGGTTTATTAAAGCCTTAATACGTATTTCTCGTTTCCATCTTTTTATACTTGTAGAATGAGTGCTTGATTTAAAAAAAGAATAAGTTCTTGTTATGGTTGTAATAATAAATACAAAGCAGACAAACAAACAGTTAAATTCATATTAGCGTGAATAATATAAGTAAATAGATAACAATGATCTAAGATATCAATTGCAAAAACATCTTATCTTATAAAATTTATGCCTTTAGGTTTTGAAAAAATATATATAAAGCAATACAAATTAAAATACCGTATAATACAAGTAGATTTCATATTAAACACAATGAAGGCGTCTTTAGTCCTTTGCTTAATTGGAGTCGGTACGTACTACTTATTTACTTACCTTAGAATATAAACAATTCGAATTACTTTTGACTTTTATGTTATACTTGTGTTTTGACTACAAAAACAATATAGTAGTCTTTAGGAATGGCACGCATGTTAGATTCCATGGGAGTAAAACTGTATTCTGTGATGCAGTGGTGTCTTAATGGTGTTTATTTCTATAGGCTCAAATTACTACTTTCATCATTAAGCTACTAGTTTGTTTTATATGAAGGCATGCAGAAAAAAAAACTGCGCTGGTTTAATCGAAACTGGATGTATAGAAGCATTTTGTTTGTTCCTTATATTTAGTGCTTCTATGGTTCTACCAATCGCCATGAAATTTACCTTCGTAGTTTTTCACGAGGACAAGAACATATATTGGTTTTTATGTTATCATCGCTCTAGAATTTCTCACCATTATATTTTTATCAGTAGTCAAGTAATGCTGTTTTACATATAGTTTGAAGAGTATCTCAAAACTGAGTGAAAGCATTATCAGTAACTATCCATATTACTTTACCTATACTAATATTTTCCATCAGTAATGTGTAATAATGTGTCTAATTCAGCGACAGTTAACTCCATAATATTTTATTAAATATCATATATTTTATTAATCATAATATTGCTTTATGATTTTAGTGTACATCGCATCTGCGGTGCCCCTTCAAGATGAGCTAAGCGAACCTAAGAGGTACCCACGGTTTGTGGAGTTCCCTGATGGTGATGGTGTACCACATGTCGCTGATTTGGAAGCCGAACCGCCAGAGCTCTCTTAGAAGAAATCCAAAGAAACCCTGAAAATAACCTTTACTTATTGTTCACTAGGTGAGTTCGAAAAATAATCATAATTAAAATTCCTAAAATCTCAGTCTTCAGCAATGACAAGAAAAAGCATGTTATGAGGACATAGTATTATTGACATTCAAAATTTTGTTTGTCTGTAGATCCTGTTTGCTATTTTCTATCAGATTCAGGATATTAAGATTATTTTTAATGGTCATGGATTAAGAAAAAAATATACAAATGTATTTGTTACTTTTACAGGAACAACCCCACCGAGGCCCAGACTTTGATCATCAATGACCCAGCTTCCATTAGGAATTCAAACTTCAACCCTCAAGATAATACCGTTGTGCTCGTACACGGTTGGCTCGGCAGCCAGACCGCTGGCATCAACCCAACTGTCAGAGATGGTAAGTTTCATTTTTATTGTTTATTTGTTTATCAGTGTTAACTCTTCATTTTTACTATTACAATGGGCGTTAAATTATAATTGAAAAGTGTAGATTTAAAGTTTGAAAATTCGAAATTCATTTGAAGAGAAAAAAATTGTGTCCTTATGCGGTTTACTGTCTTGACTGAAAACATGTCAGTGGCCATGAGTTCGAATCTCCAGGCATTTAAATTTATGCTTAGCTCTCAGTTGATGGAAAGTAACCATTATAAATCTAATTGATCAAATTGTTCTATTATGTTTTTTACAGCGTATTTGGGCAAAGGCCCTGCGAACGTCATTGTCTTGGATTGGAGACGTCTCGCTTTATCAGACTACGTTACCGCTGTCTTTGGAGTTCCAGCCATCGGTGTTGGTTTAGGACAGTTTGTCCAATTCCTTGTTTCTGTGACTGGCATTCCTTATGATTCCATCCACCTGGTCGGCTTCAGTTTGGGTGCGCATATTGTTGGCAATGCTGGAAGGGAACTCGGAGGAAGAGTTGCTCGAGTTACTGGTTAGTAGTATTTTTTTTCCTAAAATTGAATCATGATCTTTGTCAGCTTACCATTATTATATTCTTCTTTTATTTAGTTCACAACATGAATAGATTCGCAATTCTTTACTATTCTTTTTTTTCTATAGTTCATAAAAAATAACAGAGTCTGTATTTGTCAATAGATACATTAACAAAATATTAATTATACATTATCTATGGTAGAATCATGCTCACGTAAATAATGCGCACTAGCCTCTCTTGCAAGAAAAAATATCTTTATATATTTTTTTTTTGAAGATTTGAAAATTAAAATTATGATTTAAAAATTTATTCATTTTGAAATCAAGAAATGCATTCTCTCATCTAAGATTTTTTGATTACACAGGTTTGGACCCCGCTGGTCCTCTATGGCACTACAACTCCAACAAGATCACCTCTGAAGACGGCATCTATGTCGAAGGTATCCACACTAACGGCGGTGTCGATGGTCTTGGTATTGGCACAGCTATCGGCAACGTAGACTTCTTCCCCAACGGTGGCAGGTCCCAGCCCGGTTGTCTGACTTTCTTGTGCGATCCTGACCGTTCCTGGGAACTGTTTGGTGCTAGTGTCACATACAACCACCTGTTAGGAAACGAATGCGAGAGCAACTGGCAAATCACATTCAACTCTTGCCGCGGTAGTCCATTCCCCTTGGGCAATGACGATTTAAGGAAAACTGGGTATGTTAAATATTTATGTTTCTTATATTATTTAAAATATTAAAAATAGTCTTTTTATGCAACTTAGAATGATGTAAAGTAGTAACCGTTTCTTATAAACACAACAATATCATGGACATAATATTGTTCATGTACTGTATAGTATACTGTTTTGTCCATGATACTCAATGCATGGGTTATTGCCATTCCTAAGGATTATACCTCTATACTCCGTATATTCACTGCTATATCCCACCCTTCAAACTGAAACACAGCCATGCAAATACTACTGTTTCACGGCAGAAACACGAATAAAATAGAGGTACCTAAACAAACGACTTATGTACAAAGTCTCCTTCTGATAAAAACTGCAACTATATCAAAAATAAGTGCTAAATAATCTTAAATAAATATTACTTGTACCTTAATCACTATTTTCGGTTTTGATTTTTAATTAATCTAGATTATCCTGATATCAGATAATTTAGAAAAAAATATTTCCAAATTGTCCTAACAATACAAAGAAACATTTCATAATTTTGCCTTTAACTTCTTGTTCATACTGTGATTTCTTGATGGATTTCGAACTGTGGGAACCTAAATAAAAGGCCAGAATAATATTTTTGCTAACATTGTCTATTTCTGTTTCAGATCTGGACAGTATCGTGTGAACACAGGCAGAAGATATCCCTTTTAAAATGAACTCGAATATTAGAACTTGGCTATGATTAACTCACATAATATAATAAAATAAAATAAACACAATTTAGGAAGTTTAATTTCTTTCTTAATAAAATTAACTAAAAAGGTAGTTTCGGAAAATTTAAAAGACATACAACAAACCTTGTTCTTGCTTGTAATGTGTATGATTAAAGAGTCAGGTATTAATAACCCAGAATGGCACTATCATTAGCATCAAATATATTATCGTAACATGCATCTATTAGAAGTTATTGTACTGTTTAGAAAATGAGATAATGTTTGGTTGTTTATATTTTATTTAACTGATTATAAATACGCTTACGACTGTAATCCCTGACGAGGCAGTCATTAGCATTTATCTATTATTACTAATATGACAAATATATAGTCTATTTCAATTGAACTTAATAAACAAAGTATAAAGAAATGAACAATTGGTCTAGCAATTAGACCAAGGTCTAGTCTGCTCATATCCAATTTTTTCATTCATTAATTTTAGCCGTTAACCGCCAACTGTTGAACATATACCTATTTTATAAACTGTCATTAAGATTTGTCCTGAGCCACCTGCATTCACTGACTCACTACAGGGTTGTCGCTCTATTTAGTAAAGGGTCATTTTACACAGCATTTGCTTGCGCTGGATCGATATTCGACAATCCTTTTTCTTCATCGGTTGTCGGTTCTTTGAGCTATATGGCCAGCCACCACTAGTTCAATAGTATTACCAATCAAAAATCAATTATTTGATTTAATGTTTTGATTTCTTACTAACTTCATTTAGACAGTACAACCAAATTATCACAGAAATTGTGATAATTTGGTACAAAACTTGGTTACCCACTCGTTAAGTTCCATTAATTAAAACTACAATATTTGACATACCCACATTTTCCCGAGCATATTAGAATCTAATGTACTCTGTCTAATTAAAATGCTTGCCACACTTAACTCTTGAGTGAACCTACCATTTGTTTTGTTTTAATGGGTGATAATGAAATAGTAACCCCGCCTCTACTACCGGAATTCACTGAAGAAACACCAATGAGAGATGATAGATGAGGATGAAAGCAGATCCTTTAGCCCATTGTAATGAATTCTACAAAAGGTATCCACGATAGCTTCTAGAGGAAACTGCGTGGAGTTCGACGTGGAAGTATAAGGTGACTATTAGATGTTTTTTTTTTTTTTTTTTTTATAGAACTTAGAATGGCAAACAAGCTGACGGCCCACCTGATGGAAAGTGGTAACCGCCGCCCATAGACACGAGCAGTACCATGGACATAACAGAGTATACTGTTTCGCCCATGATACCCCCCATGCGTTGCCATTCCTGAGGACTCAGGTGTTATTCCTCTGTACCCAGTAAATTCACGCCATATCCCACCCTTCAAACCGAAACACAGCCATGCAAACACAACTGCTTCACGGTTGAAACACGAATGGGACAGAGGTACCCAAGCAATCGACTTTTGTACAAAGTCTCCCTCTGGTAAAATGTCCATTACTAACAATCCCTTTATCCCCGTTTGGTTTGTAATTTCTATTATCACATTTAAAAGGACCAATAAAAGACTTAGTTATCCAGATTCGAACTCACAATGGTTGAGGTCTATAGTGGCATAGTTGAATTAGTAACGCTCGGCTATAACATTCTCTTTATGAAAGTTATTCCATAAATATCAACACTCCAATTTTTGGAAATTTTTGTCAGACTGTGGAAAAAGTAAAAATAAAATTGGTCAAGTGCGAATTGGACTAATTTACCGAGTTGCGTTCATAAAATAATCTGTGAAAGTTGTTTGGTTTATATTTTCTTTGGATGGGTGAATAATAATAATACATTTTTTTTCTACTTAGTTTCTTACTTACTTAGTTTCTCACTGTAATAAATAGATTAACAGACAGCTTATCTAATCACTGTGAAATTTATGAATGAATGAATACTATATGAGACAGGCATAGGCCACTTTTTATCTTATCTTGATCAGTAAACATACATCTCGGTCAGGCAGACAAAGTCGCGGGTAAAAGCTAATATTTAATAAATATATTATAGATTGAAATGAAACTTCAAAGTATCTATTAGTTAGACCTTCGATCAGTGATGTATTTTTGGGTTCGAATTTCTTAAAGACGATATCAAAAAATTATAATTTAAATAATGTCTATACTCCATACACTTTAAAAACTCTACCATAGAGAAAGTCCCTGTATATTCCCTAATTCATTAAATATGATATAGATAGAGATCCACACCATGTTTACTGAATTTAAGCGAAAGAATCTGCGGGCAACAATTTCTTTATACTTTAAAATACCATTTATAATATCAGTCGTTAAGTGTCCACTGCTGACCATAGGCCTACCACAATTGTGAGTATTGCCAGTAGTTGCCACATTTGATAGGTGGGTTGCTAACCATAGTTAGCTACTGCACATCCTCTTACCGCACCCATTGAAAAGAAAGGGGTGGCCCATTCTATGCCGGGATCACGCAACAACCAATATACCGGGATAACTCTCTACATTGAATAGATGTAAAATGTAGTTGCCAGTTTCAATTAATAAATCATAATATAGAGAGATTAATAAACTTTGAAATGTATAATGAAATAAATACGCAAATTTTATTGTACCGAAGTGATTCCAAATTCCAGTGGATGTCGTAAGAGTTATACCTTATTCGCATTAGTTCGAGGAATGGCCAGCAGCATTCGTCTTAAAATATAAAACAAAACATAACTGCGGTTGCGAACTCACCTTCTAATAAGCATTGCCAATAGTTGCAATTGGCAAAACCCTCCGATAGGGGCAAACCTATGTTCAGCTATAGACAGTTCACGACTGATGTGATGACGATAATGATTATGAAATTTCGTTAGTAACGAAAATTATTTTTCAACTAGAACGTACATCTGCCAATTTATGGATAAAGATATAATAAAAATGATTAATATAAAAAAATAAGAGAGCAAACAAATTGAAATTTTGTTATTTATATTATTTCTATCCTATATTAATATCTTCCATTCACATACTCATATGAGTATTTCCATTTTATGATGCCTATGAAAATTTATATTGCATCGTCATATATATACTTTCGAGTACATAAGAATGATTACGATGAAGACCAGTTACCACTTGCCATCTGTTTTAGTTCATGCTCGTCAGTAAATGAAGCTTGTTTGTCATAAAATCTATCTAAAATTCAAAGAAATAATATTTTAATGTTTTTAACGTTTTTTTACTGTTTTTAAACGGCATGTATTATATCATTTTAAAATCAAATTTTTGTAAATTTCCATTTCATGTAGACTACCTGCCATCTCTGTGCTGTCATTGTTTGTCATTTTAAAATGAAAAAACAAGTTTAAAAGTGGCTAATAATGGAAAAAACCATATTCAATAACCAAAACAATACTTATGTAAAACGGAATAGAGATTTTATTTGCTAACAATATATGTATAAATGATGTCCATTATCTTACTGAGCAATAAACTCTGAACTCAATTATTACATAAAATTAATTTTATGTATTATATTATGTAATCAATTATAATAAATTTGTTAATTTATATTTTACAAAATGTATCTCTTAATATTATAAATGTGAAAGTTTGTAAAGGTTTTTTTTTGATGAGTAAAAATAGTAACCCCGCTTGCGTTAACGGGATACGCTGGCTGAGCACCAGCAAAAGGTGATAGATGAGAATGAAAACAGGCCAGTTAGCCCATCATGATGAATTTATCAGGAACTAACCATGATAGTTTCCAGGGAAAACCGCGAGGAGATCGACTTGGTTGGGTATATTGCCAGCAATGGGATTCTCAGTCTCCATTACTAACAATCCCTTTCCCCCAAGTTTGTAAAGGTTAACCCATTACTTTATATACTGACCATCAATTACTCGGGAATTTGTCCGCGTGACCTGAATATGTCCACTAACCGGGACAAAAAGGACATAGGTTAATAGGTGAAATAGATCCTTCTCCATTCTATTCCCATATAGTGTAGGTTCGTATATACAAAATTTTATAATGATTAGTGAAACCGTTAAGGTGCTAAGAAATAAACAAACTCACCTTCGCAATAATAATTTTAAAAGAATGCACGCGCGTAAAGCCACGGATATCAGCCAGTATTATCTAAATTCAACTAAAACGTAAAATCTTCAATATTATGTTATTGGAACACCTGTTTTGATTTACCTTCCATGTTCCTAAAATGAAGCTTCAAGGTCCTACTAAGAATATTCCTTTCTATATTGTAACAAAGTTTTTGGATCACTAAATCGAGTCAATAAATGTCTATATCAATTTGTTTCCTTTACAAGAATGTCCCAATTTATTTGAGATAAACATTGTTTTAGATATTTCTATATCAGTTACCTGAATATCATTAGGTAGAGGAATATAATTTTATTAAATGTCGTCTCAAATGTGAAATAATAATAATAAACCCTACATTTATTTATTTACCAGAGGGAGACTTTGTACAAAAGTCGTTTGGTTGGGTACCTCTGTCCTATTCGTGTTTCAACCGTGAAACAGTTGTGTTTGCATGGCTGTGTTTCAGTTTGAAGGGTGGGATATGGCGTGAATTTACAGGGTACCGAGAAAAGTCCACTGCTAAACATAAGCCTTCGCCAGGGGAGTTTTGTCAGTAGTTGCCACGCTTGGCAGGCGGGTTGGCAACCGCAGTTAGGTTTTTACAGATATTTTAAGAGGGACGCTGCTACCCATCCCTCCACCATAAGCTCCCTTAATCGCCTCTTACGACACCAACGGGAAAGGAAAGGGTGGCCCATTCTATGCCGGGACACGGCAGGTGTAGGCAAATATAGGGTTAGTTTTTAAAAATTAGTTAAAAATATGAAATAAAGATAATTATTAAATTACTGGAATTAATACTTATTATTAAAAGATGATTTTCGTATTTTAATAATATTCCTATAAAAGTAGCAATTTGTTAAATATTAAAATACAAAAACCATAATTCCAATAATAATAATTCCGTATAGAAAAGATATAAAGAAACGCGATATAAAGATATATAGATATAAAGATATATAGATATAAAGAAATGGTGGTCTGTCACAGCCTTATATTTCAGCTACTACTTATGTTATGGACTTGATATTTGGGATAATTTTACAAGTTATTATCCCACATATATTGATTGAAAATAATTTTAAAAATATATTTAATTTCTCTACCAGTCTAAACCGGGTATTCAAAATGTCGAAATTGACCTACTTATCCAAGTGGAGTATGGTATGAAAGGACTTCATTTGTATATTATAAAATTGATTTTTATTATTTTTTATATTACTTGATTTTTAATTATGATTCTAATTGTGAGAAAAAAGCTATTCCCCATCCTGATCTCCAAAGTTAGTGAATCGAAAAATGTGAAATAATAACAGTTTATAAAGGTTTGTATGTACCATATCATAATTTTTGCCTACAAGAATATCACCACGGAAATCATATATAAAATACACTGTGACGACAATCGTATTCCTAGCACATTACACTGTCTGCACTTCGATAATCAGTAATTTAATTGCTATATCTCTACCTTCAAAACACAGCCATACAAGAATAGCAAATTAGCGGCTAAAACATGTACAAGACAGAGGTACCCATGAAAAAGACTACAAAAAGACCCATCAGTATTTTATACGTCAGATCTATCTATAAGCCAATTATATAATTAGATAGATAATCAATAACATTTATATAGCAAATCGGTTTAAATATAAATATTATTTGTCTTGTAGGTTTAAAAATTAATACTCGAATGAATTATCTGTGGGTTTAGACCTTATCATTTTCGATTTATATTTTGTTTTTGTTATTGTTTTCTATACATTAGATAATATTAATTACGGCATAATTAGAATGAACGCTGTTTAGTGATATAGTATTAAAGTCTATCTATTAATTTCAAAGATTGTTGAAACATTGGACTCCGGTTTCACTATTAGAGCCCAAAAATAAGTTTATTTACAAAGATGGAACAAGAATAAATGGTGGAGAATGGACATTGATTCGACGTATTCGTATTTAATAAGTGTAATTATTTTGAATTTCGAATCAATTATATTTCGATAAAAAAAGGCATTCTTTAAATAACACACTATTAAACGAAAAAGGAACATATAAGAGAAGCTTTGCTAAACAATTAAAAAGCAGCTACAATTATGGCAACATTATTACAACTCTGTGTGCGTCTATATTTTAGTCAACTAACTACATAAACTTCTACTATTGTATTAAATATGTATACATAAAAAATGTACTGATATTTTTAATAATTGTTTATGCCAAAATATATGAAAAAAAAACATTTTGACAAAACCGTAAAATAATAACAATAATAAAAAAACAGATTTGATGATATAGCGCGTATCTAATCGAGCTATAAAATATATATAACGTTTTTTTAACAACACAGGGGGCAAATGAGCATGCGGCTCACCTGATGGTAAGTGACTAACGCCGCCCATGATCACCCACAACACCAACGGCATTGTAGGTGTGCTGCCGGCCTTTTTAAAAGGAATATGCTCTTTTCTTGAAGGTTATGATGTCGTATCGGTTCGGAAATACTGCTGTTGGAAGTTGATACCAAAGAGTGGTTGTACGTGTTAATAATAATATTGCTTGAGGTAATTGACGGATATTATATTATAATATTAATTTCTATATTAATAAAATAACGAGCAATGCTTCTATTGTACTACTTTTCGAGTAGTACTTTCCTTAACTTTTTGAATATTAGAGTGGTTTCCTATACGTATACTTTGTATAGGTAATTGATATCCTAATTTTGGTTATTCTACGCCAATTACTAAAAAGACTAACAAGGTCTATAACTTACAATAATAACGAGTATTTATACTAATAGGTTTTTATTATAGCGTAGTTGCTTTCTGATATTTTTTAATGAAATTTATTTTATGATTTAGAATGACAAACAAGCTGACAATCCACCTGATGGAAAGTAGTAATCGTCGTCTATAGACATGAACAATATCACGGATATACCAAATTTCCAAGTGCATATATGAAGAACCACCCCTTCCTGTTCCGTAAATGTTGTAATAGGCGTACAAGGAACTAAATGGTCAATAATAAATATTAAGGTGTATTTATATCAATATAAAATATTTATTATTTCAATAATACCAATAAAAAAATTCTATACTTTGATTTTTTTAAGATTTTGCAAATGTACATAAATGTGGACTAGAACATATTCTGACCCATGAGCTGAAAGAGTATAATGAACATTTTATAATTTGTTTACAGAAATAGGAAACTTATATCCTAATTATAATCTAAGAACCTTGCATAAAATTCAATATATTTTCTCCTAACAAATGTCCTTAAAATGGTATCAGCCCTAAAAAAACAAGCAAATAGATAAAGAGAAATACTTTCACAGTGATTATAATCATTGATATGGATAATGTAAAATACATAAATGATAATGACCAGATTGAGAATGATATCTATTAATGAAAATCATCTTATCTTATAAGATTGATGCGTATGAATTTAACGAATACATATATAAAGGAACGCAATTTGTAACACAGTACAATTAGGTACCCAGCAAAGCATAATGAAGGCATCTTTGTTCCTGTGTGTAATCGCTACGGGTATGTATCATTTATTGCTTACATTAAATGAAAAATCATTAAATGTAAAAAAAATAAATACAATTTTTAATGAATTTTCTGCCCACTTCTGAATAAAATAATGTTAGTTAATTTTAAATTTTCGCGTTGTTTATATATATTTTCAAATATACAATTAGGATTTAACGCGATGAAAAAGCTTTTACAGGTAACTGGTACCTGCATACCTGCTTCTTTACTGCTGACGTTTGCCGACTTTTATTGCAATAAAGTCTCGATTGTGTATTGAAATTAAAATTATGAATTATCAAAAAATTATCCTGTATATGTAGTTTGAAATAGTGAAGTATTAGCTGTTTAAAAGCATCTTTATTAACCCATTTATATATCTTTTTTCAAAGCTAATGTCTCGTATGCCTTTTCTAGTCAACTATATTTACTGATGGTTATTTTCTTAAAATTTGTATAATAACAGATTTATTTTTATATTATTTTTATGTGCTTTCCTATAATTTTAGTATACATCGCATCTGCGGTGCCCGTTGAAGATGAGATAAGGGAGCCTAAGAGGTACCCACGATTTGTGGAGTTCCCCGATGGTGAAGGCGTGCCACATGTCGCTGATTTGGAAGCCGAACCCGATAGAGCTCTCTTAGAAGAAATCGAAAGGAACCCTGAAAATAACCTTTACTTGTTGTTTACTAGGTGAGTTGTAAATGTTGTGACTGAAAAAGTTATTTTCAAGGGTATGTCACCAAATTTTAAACACGTTTTCTGGAGTGATTAGCACAATTAGGTCATGTTGACAAAATACTACTGAAGTATAGATATTAGTAAATTAAAATCATAACGTTTAGACTATGAATATAAACGAAATTTCTGATTTTTTATTACATAGTTCATCAGCTTTTTTGTAATTATTATTAGTGTAGAGAAAGAGTGCAAGGCAATCTGACCTGGACTGTAAAGACTACTGTAGTATAATGATCATGAATAAATAAAAATTTGTTAAAACTAATTATTTTTATAGGAACAACCCCACCGAAGCCCAGACTTTGATCATCAACGATCCAGCTTCCATTACGAATTCAAACTTCAACCCCAGGATAACACCGTCGTGCTTGTCCACGGTTGGCTGGGTAGTCAGACCGCTGGTATCAACCCAACTGTCAGGGACGGTAAGTTTTATTATTTAAATTGATTAAATGTTAAACGTAAAGTCCAAAGTGTACTGTTAGGCCTTTTTTTTACCTCATAGGAAAAATTTAACGAAAGAAGTAAATCAGAATACTCTTTCATTTTAAGTCCGACAGTAGGAATTAGTTGAAAAATAATCTCATTTAGCCAATTCAGTATCCTTCTAAGGGATATTACAAATTTGATATGGTTTGGATGGTAGTGCCTAAAAAGATTTGTAATTTGAACTACATCGTAATTTTGTATGTTGATTTAAACTTCACTAAAAGTCTGGTGATGATAAATATGGTTTAAAACTGTAATCAATCAGAGAATACAGTTTACCATCGTTAGCATATTTATTTATGTTTCTACTCTTTTGTTTTATGTAGCATTACATAAATTGCTAAGGATTATATAGATTACATGATATTACTTGAAATCCTTGTATTTAGTTTCACTTTTCATCAAACGCTAATAGTCATCTATATTATGAAATTGCATTAAAGTATTTCTTTACAGCATATTTGGGCAAAGGAAGCACTAACGTCATTGTCTTGGACTGGAGACGCCTCGCTTTGTCTGACTACGTTACCGCCGTTTTTGGAGTTCCAGCCATCGGTGTTGGTTTGGGACAGTTCGTTCAATTTCTTATCTCCGTGACTGGCATTCCATATGACTCTATCCATCTGGTCGGCTTCAGTTTAGGTGCTCATATTGTTGGCAATGCCGGAAGAGAACTTGGTGGAAGAGTGGCTCGTGTTACTGGTTAGTAGTAATTTATATATTTAAAAAAATATGTTCAACTTATAAACATTGTTAGGTTTTAAGTATTTGGTGATAGTACCTAAAAATGATAAGAATGTTAACTTATCAGCTTATGTTTACATACTGATTTGTCAAGATAAATGAATGTCAAACAATATTAGGTGCTTATTAATATAAATTAGTAATTTGTCACCTATGAGTCCTATCGGTACTTATGTGATTTCTTGATAGTCATTTATTTATAGATAATAATAATTTAAAGCAACTTAGATTGGACTTATTTAGAAATTAAATAATTTGAATTATTTATTTAAATATCATGAGATATGTTTATCTTCTATTATTTTAAATTTTCTTTGGTATATAGGTTTGGACCCTGCTGGCCCTTTATGGCACTACAACTCCAACAAGATTACCTCCGAGGACGGCATCTACGTTGAGGGTATCCATACCAACGGAGGTGTCGATGGCCTTGGTATTGGCACAGCTATCGGAAACGTAGACTTCTTCCCCAATGGTGGCAGATCCCAACCCGGTTGTCTGACTTTCTTGTGCGACCATGACCGTTCCTGGGAACTGTTTGGTGCCAGTGTCACATACAATCATCTGTTAGGAAACGAATGCGAGAGCAACTGGCAAATCACATTCAACTCTTGTCGTGGTAGTCCGTTCCCCTTGGGCAATGACGATTTAAGAAAAACTGGGTATGTTAACTATTTACTTTTCTTTTCACCCGACTTCAAAACCAAAATAACTGGTTTTGTCACAATTGATATAATTTTTTTTGTAGAACGCAATTTTAAATTATTAATCATCGATTTATGTCGATCGCCCAGAAAAAAACTAACCTTGAAAACATTACTTGTCAAATTAATCTAAGTGAGGATTTAAAGTAATAAATTACGGTTGAAAAGTAATGTGAATTGGTAACATTATTTGTTTCAATGGATATTTTCTTGCATGTAATGAATTTATGATAATTATTGCAGTACATCTTTTTTATGAAAATAAAAAATGTTGACAGTGATTAAATATCACTTAAAATTTTCTATTTCTGGTTTCAGATCTGGACAATATCGTGTCAACACAGGTAGAAGATATCCTTTTTAAACTGATGCCGAATAACAGAAGTTAAACATATTTAAATGAGAGAATAAATGAAAGCGTAAATTTAAACTAAGGAATTTTATTTTATTCACTATTATTAGTTAATATCCTAACAAGAAACATGAAAAACTTTTAACGAAGCAAACCTCTTTATGATTTATTAAGACATAATTCTAAATATGTGTAACAAAGCATTCATCTTATATGACAGTTATTTCTAATGATTTTTACTAACTATAATCAAAATTTGAAGAGGGCAACTACAATATTTTCAGTATATTTATTGTAATATCCATTTTTTTTTTTAATTTGCTGCTCTGAGCAATAAAAATATTTACGGCATAATATCTGAAAAAAAAATTAAAAAATTTTGTATCAATCCTCATTATATTTTAGTTCGAAACTAACATTCCATAAGATCATAATATTGTTTTATATACAATGATTAATTCTGGTTATTTGATACAATTATTTTGTTTAATTCTTCTACCATTAGTACATGTGTCACTGTCAACACACGAAGATTGACCACTACAATTACTACCAGGCAGTTTTTGAAATTTGAGTGTCCAAAGGTTAACACTAGTTCCAAACAGTAATTTAATAATTTGCCTAAGACTTCTCGTTTAGAATTGAATCACATATAATAAAATGGAAGTCGGAAATTGATAGCTAATATGGAAGGTTATGGAACTTCTTTTACTTCCTTCTACAATACCTAGTTCAGTAAAATATTTACAATGAATTTTATTATCATGTTTATTCATAAGTTAAAGGTTTACAGTATCCAGTAATTACATCTCAGTATCCCAGTATGTCTGCATAATAAAAACAGAACAATAATATTAGTCCGTACTAATATTACAAATGTGAAAATAATATTGTTTGACTGTTTGTTGTTGAAGCACCCAGCCATAATAATACAGAGAAATTTCGTCCTTTTGATTACGTAAGATTAAGTATTAATTAAAATTGATGTAGCATTGTGGTAGATTAAACGAAATGCGATTTATTTGTTATTTTTGTGGGAATAGAAGTAAGCTTAGGTTGAATAGACAAAATTTTTTAATTTTCTGTACTGTAGAAAGTACTGCAACAATTGCAAGGTTTATTACTTTACCTAATTTCAAATGTATGTTTCGCGACTTTGCCCATGCCAATTAGGATGAAAAATAGCTCTTTATGTTATTTTGGAATATGGTCCTTCTATACATCAGATTCATTTAAATCTGTTCAAGAAATTTCAGCTGTCTTATTAATATAAAATAAATACAATTACAAATTTTAAGTACCCTCCTAAACAGATCTTCATAAATTGCAACTAAGAACTATCTCGATCATGCTTTTAAATAGAAATAAGCTGCATTATAATTAGTGCATTCATTTAAAAGTTATGATGCTACAGAAAGACACATAAATACGTGAAACTTATAACGCTCCTCTTTTTGCGTCAGGGATTAAAAATTGTTAAGAAATAAATATCACGTTTATATATGTTTATATAAATTTTACATTAATTATATGAAAGTATTTATTATTATTAAATACAAATCTAAAGATTAAGATATTAAAGAAAACTTAGACAATTCTTAAACTTAGTTTACAACTGTTGGCATATAGGTTGTAGTACTACGCGTTATGTAAAACATGTAATACTTGACAGTGACATGGGTAAAGTAGTAACCTGCATTATATTTTCAATGGCAACTTGGTTCAAACGGATTATACTCATGGCATATGAATCCCTGTCTTGAAAAAAATCCTTTTTTTACATCCTAATGCAAAATTTTATTTATTTTATCATACAATTTTACAAAAAAATAATGATTTGTTTACATTTATACATAGCCAAAGTATAATTATTATTCTAAAATCAATTACAATGGATTCTTATGATTACGATTTATAAACTGTCTTCAGTATCGTAAAGTATGACCATGACGTGCTAATAATCTGAAACAAAACCAATATAAAAAGTTATTTAACTGGCCACTGCTGAACAAAGGCGTTCCCCTTGGAGGGTTTTGCCAGTAGTTGGCACGCTTGGTAGACAGGTTGGCAACTTCAGTTAAGCTTTGGTGATATTATACGAAGGACGCTGCTGCCTATCCCTCGCCCATTCAATTCCCTAAGTGCTCTCTTACGATACCCACGGGAAAGGAAGAGGTGGCTGGCTAATTTTATGTCGGGACCACACGGCAAAAAAATTATTGAAAGTTTATCAGATAATAAATAGATAAGCATAATTAGGACTATTATAATACAAACGCAAACAGTTTAATTATAGTCATCATCATCATCATCATCATATGAGACTGTCTGTAACTGTCTTATAACTGTCCACTGCTGAACATAAACCTCCCCCTGTGCGGGATTTTGCCAGTAATTGCCACGCTTGACACGCGGTTTGGCAACCGCAGTTAGGCTTTGGAGATATTTTAAGAGGACGCTACTGCCCATTGCCCGCCTTCCCTTAGTCGCTAAGACACTCACGGGAAAGGAAGGAGTGGCCTATTCTATGCCGGGAAACGACAAAATTAATTATAGTAATGTTAATTAATATAAAGTGTTTTATCGTAACTTTGCTAATTGGTATAATGATAAACATAATTAAATAAATTATGATTTTAAATAAATCACTAATCAGAGTGAATGACGTCACGTCTGTATAAACATATTTTTCTTCTGTTAAAATAAATAAGGGCATCGTGGAAGGCAGAGAAAAAAGATGGGACCAGCCCCTAGCCACTTTTCAAAATTATAACATATGATAACAAGAGAAAGTTAAAAGAAATTCACTTTTAACTTTCTCGTGTTCATACCCCGTTTCCTATTCTCTACTAATATAATTTGAAGGTATTTGAATGCGTGAGTGTACGTTTCTGTACTGTGTATTCAAAGACAATTAATATGTATAAAATATGTATAGAATATAGTAATTCCATACTTACCTTCATAAAACTCGCATATGAAATAGTAGAAAATTTGTAAGCAGTTAACTTGGCAGGCTTGTGTGACCTATAAAAAATGTAAAATGAGTGTTTAATTGCATGAATTAGTTAGTCCTTTATTAAGCATTTCTCTTTATATACTCGTACATATACATGAATTATTGTATAGAATACATTACTACTTCCTCAGTATTATTACTTCTTTCTAATCCAATTAATGATCTTGATGATGAAGTGGTTTATCACAACGTATTATCTTCCAATGATCGTCGGTTTGATTCCCGCACAATGAAAATATTTGAATTTATATAGTTTCTGTGTCTTTTTGGTTTGGGAGTTTTATTTGAGTTTATGAATAAAAAAAGCTGCTTCTTCGAAAAGGATCCGCCCTTCTAGACCCCAAAGAAATGGCAAACTTTAGACATATTTTCGACTTTTCGTACATAAGATGGAATAAGACTGCGACATCCGACATATCGTTTTTATAATACACGTGATAACGAAAACGTATGTATCGATGCATTCGTTTGATACTTGTCTAACGGCTATAAGTATAACGTCAATCATACTCGTTTGTTAATAAATATTTTATATCAGAATTATAAAACATTATTTACCTCGTCATTATGATTAATATGTTCTGCTTTTCTCTTTTATTCATTTTGTACCATTTACATAGATATATTGCTTCGCCGACTTTATTGCTCTGAAATTTAATGTAAGTACAATAGAGGTCAGTTATAATTTTATTATCTATGTCTACCTCAATAGGAGACGGACATGATTTATAAGTTTGTGTATACATTCTACATTATTTAAATCATTTACTGTCACACTTGTTGTAACATCCATTAACTCTCCACTGCTGAATACAGCCTCCCCCATAAGGGGGGTTTTGTAGTAGTAGTAGGTTTTTTAGTAGTTGCCACTCTTGGCAAGCGGGTTAGTAAGTGCAGTTTGGCTTTTGGTGATGCTTTATGAACGATGCTGCCCATCCCTCCACCATAAGCTCTCTTAGTTGCATATTAGGACACCCACGAAAGAAAAGGGTGGCCTATTCTATGCCGGGATCTAGACGGCTACACCGTTACACTAATTAGGCTTTATTTAGTTTTATTACATATCAATAAATAATTACGAGTATATTTTCTGACACATATCTGTAGTACCTTTTTTTTTATGTCGCTTTGTATGTGATGTATTTAAAACACTTCTTAAATAAAACTGTGCACATACGGATCTTAAGATGTAGGCCCCATGATAAGAATTTGTTTTATAATCTACCAGACAATTGCCTACATCGGTCGTGAAAGAATTCTTTTTGTTTTCAAAATAGTACAGTATTTTAAAAGTCTATTATCAATAATTATAAATTAATCGTGACTTTTTTTATTTATCAAGGATCTTGTTGTATTTAAGATTATGATACTAAAAAACTGTAGGTCCGGAATGTATTAAATTTGTTTTTTTTTTTACCTCTCTTGTAATATTTTCACCGAAATAACTCATCATGAGTATTTGTAAAAGTACTGATAGAAGAAATAAAATACACCCAGGCAATTGAGTCCAGCTACCCATCTGAAAATGATGAAACATTAATTTGAGATTCTGTTTTGTAGTGTTTTACTAGTAGTGGTCTTCCTGTGACTATGTCCTCATGAACGGGACATGTTAAATGTCGATCATTCAATATATACCTAGTTTGTATGCTTTTCTCTCAAATTATATAAAGCGAGCATTGACTCTTAAAAACGGATTAACTCTTGTCAGCTAATTGTCAAATAAGGTGATTTGTTTTTTTATCAGTGTTCCATATATTTAAACATATAATGTATCTTTAAACATATAATGTATCTTGACGTATCTATATTTATATATTTTATAAATAAAATAAATTTTTACGCATTAAAAAGTTGCAAAAATTGTAAAACAAAATAAATTTAGAAGGTATAAAGGAAACACTCATAACTAATCACGCAGAAATGCATGAAAAAGTTGACCCGTTTTTTTTCCAATCATTTATATGGAGACATTCCTATGTATATAATCTAAGGTTTCACCATTCTAATTGCTAAGTGTATGTCAAGATTCATGCGTCAGTATGACTAGAGTAAAAAGTAGCCTTTCTCAACCTCAAACTTTATTTGTATGTTAAATTTTATTATCACTTCTTTACCAGATAGAGACTTTGTACAAAAGTCGTTTGTTTGGGCGCCGCTGTTTCATTTGTTTTTCTACCGTGAAGCAGTTGTATTTGCATGGCTGTGTTTCTGTTTGAAGGGTGAGATATGGCAGTGAATTTACAGGGTGCAGAGAAATAACACCTGAGTTCTCAGGAATGACAACGCATGGGAGGTATCATGGGCTACTCTGTTATGTCCATGGCACTGCTTATGTTTATAGGCGACGGATACCACTTTCAATCAGGTGAGCCATCAGCTTGTTTGCTATTCTAAGTTGCATAAAAAAAGACATTAAAATACTAAGAAAACAGTTATACGAATAAATAAATTAATAAATAAACAAACAAACTCACTATCACATATAAGAGGTTATTATAGTTTCTAAAGATAAGTTTCAAATTCGGGCATTAATATTAGAAACCGTTTTAGCAGTGATATGGGTTTCAATTAACAGAAGCATACATAATATAAACGAGAATTTACTAAGTAAATATTATTACATATGTAGTAAACAAACGGTTAGTAATCTGCCGTTGTCAATCTTCATCTCAGTGTTTAAGGGAATACTACTAATATAAGAAACTAGCAATCTAGCCTGGCTGCGCACGGGTTGATAGAATTTTCGAACATATAGACTATGTTACTCGTTGAAAATGTAGCTTTATAAAGGTGAATAAATTTAAGAAATCCGTTAAGATGATTTTGAGTCAATTCATTACAAATAAATAATCAAACTTTTCTCCTTTATAATATCAAAATAGATATAATATTAGTAAAGATTCTGTGTAGTCCCGGCATAGAATAGGCCATACGTTCCTTTCCCGTAGGTGTCGTAAGAGGCGACTACGGGAGGGCGAGGGATGGGTAGCAGCTTCCTTCTTAAAACATCTCCAAAATCTAACCGCAGTTCCCAATTCGCCTGCCAAGCGTGGAAACTACTGACAAAACCCCCTTAGGGGAAGGCTGACGTTCAGTAATGGACTGTTAAAAGCTAATATAATGATATATGTAAAACTTCTTGCCTTTTAATCATTATAGCATATATATAACATTAGATTATATGGATAGAGTGTCTCATATGAATGCTTCAAGAAAAGTGGGTCAACTTTTTCATACAATTTTGCGTGATAAATAGTTATGAGTGATTCCTTTATAATTTCTATATTTATTTTGTCTTATAATTTTTGTATGCTTTTAATGCGTAAACACTCATTTTATATATTAAATAATAAGTCAAGATATATTGTATACGTAAATATATAGAATACTGATAAAAAAGACGAATCAGCTAATTTGACAATTAGCTGACAAAAAGTTACCCCATTTCTGAGGCTCGATGCTCTAGCTAATTTAAGCGTATAGCATACACATAGTATTTAGAAAATGATATTTTGTTCGGCTTTATAATACTTAAATCATAGGTATAGCTAGTAAATAACTGTTATAACCATTTTAGCTATTAATTGTTACACAGCTGAATATTGTTCCTCCCCAAACGATTCTGTTACCAGGTTCTTTTCTCTTTATGGATTCACTGCTTGAAATACTTTTGAGGTTATCATTGTTCTCAAATATTTAAATACTTACCGTCAAATTAAAGCCCAATACACAGATTTCAATTGATCCTAGCAAAACAGTGAATAAATTTGGTAAATTGAAAATATCTTCCAAATCTTCGGACAATCTGTAATGTAGAAATTAAGCACAAATTAAGACAAAAATTTTATATCTATGGTACTATTTATATCTATAAATGATAGTTACCATTTCCCATCAGATTTCGTTAGGTAAAGGGAACTTTTTTTATTCAGCCTGGTCACGGTTCCAAAGTTAGTAGTGGACAATGTTATCCGTAATCTGACATATTAACAACTATAATTTTACAGATAAGCATTTAAAATACTCACCTTAATATGTATTGATGATTTTTAACAACATTTTTTAAGTTAGCTGCATTGCTAGTATCAAGATATTTAATTTCTTCAGCTAGCAAAGTAAAATGATGACAAATATGAGAAGTAAATATACAATATAAAGCGTCAGCCGTTGTATAGTAAATGACGCAAACGTACCCTAAAATTCAAATACATAGAATATATATAAATTAAATATGTACACGACTATAATACCTAATAGGACAGTTAGGGATATTAATAGACTGTTGTAAATGTAACATTCGAATTTTCTACCTTTCTCCAAGCGTATAAAGATGCAATGTGATAGGTGGCCTACCGTCGATAGTAGAAAAAATTAAAATAAACTACATGCTAAAAATTAAATTATTATATTGATTATTAAATTTATATGGAACCAATCAGAAAATATATTGTCTTAAACAAAAAAAAATAATTGTTGGAATCGATCCGATTTTCGCATCAAAAAATTTAAAAAATTAAAGATTTTGACAAACTAAGGACTTCTTTTTTAAGACGGTTAAAAATAGATTTGATGAAAATAAATATATATAATTGTAAAAATCTAACTTCAATTTTATAATATAATAAAAAAATATAAACTGACTGTAATATATAAATGAACTAAAAGAGAATTAAGAATTTAGTTTATTTTATTTTTTCAACTGAGTAAATAGAGATGAAATTTTAAAAACATATTTGATAAAAATATACCTTTAGTAGATATATTTTTAACCTATTATAAAATAGGTTTTTAGTATTTACTCTCTAAATTTGAAAAAATAAAGAATTTTCAACATATTTTAATTTAAAAATTTATTAGCACTGAAAATAAAATGCTTCAAATACAATAATAATAATTTATTATTTGAATGAATATAATATACATTATCGTAGCTTGATTCAAGTAATCATAAAATGATCTTACCATTCATAGATGAAAAAATGAAAACCAGGAACCAAGTCGAAAATATGTCCGTACGAAATGGCATTATTACTGGATAAGCCAAATGATATCTTACTTCTTTATTTGAAATATATTCATAGAACATGAAAGCTAAATTTGAAAAATTATATATTGCAATTAGAATGCCATTTAAAATGAAAAAATATTTTATAATTTTTTTTAAACCGGCAACTTGCGGACCAACGATCTCATTGTTGTGAGTGTTATTTAAAATAACACCATATAAGCTATCCAAACAATCAGCTAATTTAAAGATTTTCTGTCTTTTATTGGCAATACATACTATTTTAAGTATAGACAATATTCCAATACAAATACAAGGGGCCAGCAATGTTAAATCTAACAAGTTTACAGAAGACATCTTGCATACAACAAATGTTACTTCTGCTACAAGCATTAGTATAAGCGCAATCAAGAAAAAGTAGTATCTGATTTTTATATTTGGATAGTTAAATGGTATTCCAATTATCCAAAAATTTATTTTTATTTGTTTTAGTATTTCTTCGAAATCAGGTAGTTCCATTTTGACAAATTATAAATACGAACGCTCCTAAGTTTTTAATTATATTTGTTGCACAGTGTTTTCTTTATAGAATTATGAAAATCGACTGATACGTTAGAGATGCTCTAACTGTAGCTGTAAGTAATGCTTATTTTTTTATTATAGGGCTGTGTGAATCTTTTGTACGTGATTTTATAATTATTTATATTTTTTAGTGAATATTGAAGACTTAACTATTATATACTGTTATTGTACTCTTATCATTGCTGTATTTGAATGTAAGTCCATGAATTTCGATTTTGATTTGATTGTTTATTTATCTAGTTCTGTGAGTAAAATAATATATGCCTATGAATTATATTATATTTATAATATATATAATATAATATAATTCATAGGTTTTAAATTAATATTTATAATTATTTATGGCTATATATTTGTAAAAATTTAAATCTTTAATTATTACTTTAAATATCAATATTTTAAACAACTTTTGAACATAGGCCTCCTATAGAGTATAAGGAATATATACATTTATTCTCTGATGCTCTGCAACACATTTCTTGTCGTCTGTTCATGCAGTGTTAGCTAATATTGCGTGAGGCGGTGGGGACCTCCTCGCAGTGCCCCCTGGAAACCATAGTGATCGAGTTATTGTTGATATTGTCACGATAAGCTAACTGATCTGCTTTACCTTCACCTGTCATCGGTCATTGGTGCCCCGCCAGTGTATACCGATAGCGCAGGCGGAGTTACCATTCCATTATAATCAATAAAAAAATATATTGCGTGAGTATAAGGGATTGATATTAAGGGGGTTATAAGTGGTTCATTTTTCGCAATACTTTCAAGTGAATCCTTCATGCAGTTTCCTCTAGAAACCATTGTGATTAATACCTAACTACATTCTCTCCTATCATCACTTACTGGTACATAATCAGTCTATATTAACGAGCATTCTATTTTTAAAATATTTATTGAGAATTGCCATTCTTCTGCGAAAACCCTATTTGGGATTCTATCAATAATCGAAACTCCGATCATGCACAATTTATAATATATCCTAGAATGAAAGTAAATAACAACCCTAATATAAGGTATACCTACATTATTTATTGTAAATATACCCATATTTTCTTGTCATTTGTAAATTATAGCTTTCAAAATTGTTTCACAATCTTACCTATTTCACATTAATTTATTCTCTTTAACTCGCCATTTGGAGGTGCGAAAATCTAAATGACATACAATTCAGTGCTTTGAAATGATTTCTTAGACGTTGGCATCTATGAATCATCAAAGTCTTCTATAATTCTGTTCTATTGCATTATTAATCCATAGTGTCCTATTGCTTCGTAAAATCTTTATTCACCCGTCCGTTGATGAATGAACAATGAAGATAATTTTATTTTTATTTACAATTATTACTACTGTAATTCATAACTTCGTCTGTGAAACTAGAATTTATTGATTAATCATATCAAAAAATATTATATATAAGACATCAATAGATGACAGACAAACTTCTTATCTTGTCTTACTAATAAGTATAATAAAATAGCAACTAGACGATGTCTGTACATGGGAGATAATTAAGAAACTATTTGTATCAGGGTTAGTAGAAGCCAAATACTTTTTAGAAAAACAATACTTTTTAGAAATTTTGTTTGTCTTTCTGTTTGTTTGTCTGCCTGTATCTTAGTTCCTCGTGTGGTCCCGGTATAGAATAGGCCACCCCTTCCTTTTCAGTGGGTGTTCTAAGATGTGACTAAAGGAACTTAATGGTAGAGGGATAGGCAGCAACGTCTCTTTTAAAACATCTATAAAGCCTAACTGCGGTTGGCAATCTGCTTGCCAAGCGTGGCAACTACTAGCAAAATTTCCCTTCTGGGGAAGGCTTTTGTTCAGCAGTGGACAGTTGAAGGTTGATATGATAATGATGATATTAGTTCTCAAATTGCGCAAAAACTACCACATTAGTTCGGATGCGATTTTCACAATTGTGTTCTTGAAAGTTTAATTTAAAATTTGGTGTACATTCTCTTGTTACACTAAAAACAATTTATTTTTTTGATTTTTCTTTTTCTGAAATTCACAATGTTTGGGCCGCAACTTGGTTGCAATTCCGTATTGCGGTAGGTGTAGCTACAGGCTCACTCAAATCTCGCGCGGAATGTCTGCGCAGCTTTACTGCGCATTCCCGACGATGGCGAGGCGATAGCCAATAGGAATGCTCCGTTTTCTCGCCGCCGTTCTGTGAAGCCTACGAGCGCGGGAGTCTCCGTTCATAGTTCTCTAGCTGCCATGTTTTTTTTTTTAAATTATAAAAACCAAAATAAAAAGAGGTCGATACCTACATCCAAGCTGCACCCTGATCGTTTCTGTTTTGTGTTGTGACGAAAACTGTATGGATACTTGTACTATTCACTGGTGAATTGTGTAGATTCTTGTGTCTTGAGGTGCGAGACAGTTCACTTTGCTACGCATTCTCCATCTTGGAACTGTTGCTGTTCAGCCGGCCGGCCTACATGAAGGCATATCGGTACATAAGGTGAGTGAACCAGTTTATTTGATACTGCTGTAGTAAAGTAAGTAGCAATCAAGTTGTGGAGTGTACCGAGGGCCCCACGCGTCTGACCCGGTAGATTTTTCGTATATCTAATTGTGGGTATTGGCTCGCCATGGCCACATCACGCACATATGAAGTAGCGAGCAAAAAGTTACTTTAGAATATTAGTAAGAAGCACATAGAAAAAATTTAACCACCTTTTTTTACGTGTATTATATGTAATAATACGGAAAAAGTGCTATTGTCTGTATTATAAATATGAGGCATTGAAATTTTACAAGGACATGGTGTGACGTAAATGTTTACTATGAAGTGTTTCTCGGAATTTTCTACGGGAAACGTTGATAATGGGTTTCTCGCTATTGGTTTAGGGAGAATACATTTTATATAAATAAATAGAATGTATCGTCATACACGTGACGTTTTGCAAATATAGAATGTTCTCATGACAAAAAAAAAAAGAATGTAAATTATGACAAAATTCAAACAAATAATATTATAATTTTATCTGACTTCAAAGAATAGGACATTTTGAGTTTGTTAATCAATGCTGAATTAAATTTAATGTTAAGATATATACAAATATGTGTGCATGTGTGCGCGTGCATGTGCGTGCGTGCGTGTTAGCTTGATATGTGTGCACGCACGCACAAACACACACCAGATGACAAATAACTATGTTGTTTTACTAATTCTTAACTTTCTTGCAGACATTCCGAATCCAACAGTAAAATCATAAAAGACTAATTTAAAATAGTTTGCAAACAAGTCTATTTGATTAAAGATTATTTCTATTTTATTTTATGTTAGATAAAAATCTAATACTACGTCACATATATTTATCAATAAATAGCAGATAAGTGAAGTATCAATAATATTATATATTTCATTCATAATCAATGATATAAGCAAATACAAATTGTTTGCAGCAAACGAAGTATATATACACAATTATATCTAGATATTATCATTTATATAGGTAGAAATAAATAAATAGCTTAGTTTCCAGGCATTTGAATATATTACGGGCTGTATAGGTATTTTACCTAGTAATTTTAGTTATAAACATGAATGCCATTCATCAAAAGTGTAATATGAACAAAATTGCTTTTCTTATTTATTGCCGCCCAACGTGATAATATTAAAGATATGTTGACAAAATATTTGCTGTATACCAATTTATATGATATTTTTATGGATTTATTTTATAATATAAATTTATACATTTTATTTATATAAGTTTTATATAACGTTCTTAACAAAAATAAACAGTAATTTTAATCAAACACCGAAGGAAGACCATGTGCAAAGCCGCTTGCATGAATACCTCTATCTTGTCCACTTGTCTATTGTGAAGCAGCTTTGCTTATATACCTGTGTTTCAGTTTGAAGGGTGTGATATGGCAGTGAAATTTCTGGGAACGGAGGTCTAACATCATAGTCGTCAGAAATAGCAACGCGTGAGAAGTACCATAGGTCTCACATTGTATTCTGTGATGTTTATGTTATATCTATAGGCAATGGTTACCGCTTTCACGATCACGTTTGTTATTATTTTAAGATATGATAACATTCTATTAGTGAAGGTTTTACTAGAGAAAAATATTAAAAAAACTTTATAGGTATCTCTCATACTAATAAGATGCGGCATGTCAGTTTTTTTGCTCCAAATTTTGTAGATAAAAAAATAATTTCAGTATAAAAAATATTTCCTAATAAGGACGTCTATAATTCCAATGTTGTTTTGTATTTAAATCATTTAATAATATTACACGAATAAACACATGTGTACAGTAAAAAAGGCAAAACATTTGACAATGTTGTAACCGCAATGATCGCGGCTAGAGTTAATAATGTTTACAATGATTATCTAACTAGTCTGTCCATAAATACTGTTACATAAAAACTTTTCTTTTTTCAACTTTATAAGTACTTCATAAGAATTTGTAAGAGTTAACGACTGGCCCTCATCTAGCCCAGACCTCAACCTTTTAGACTTTCAATTATGATCAGTTTTAGAGGACATGGCCTGCTCTAAACGACACGGCGACATTGGGGAAGCAGCGGCGAAATTTCCCTTAGAAACATGTGCGTAAATCCATAGATTCGTGGCCAGATAGATTAAAGACCTGTATAAAGCCAAAGGTGGCCATTTCAAATAGGAGAGTTTTTTTTTTTATTTTTGCCGAGACTTTAATAAATATGTAGGTATAAATTTTAGTTATATATACTAAGTAATGTATAACTTCATAAAAATAATGCATTTTAATTTGTAATAGAACTTACGGCTGGACTATTAATATTACAAATCAACATGTATTATGTTTAAAATTGCTCTTTATTTTACAAAACAAAATTTACTTGCTAATAAATCAATTTGTATTCAATATTCCAGCTCGATTTAAACATATGACTGCAATGCAGGATAGAATCGCACAGAAGTTGCTCAGGTGCTACAATATTCTCACTGTGAATAATGATATCTATAAAGAAAATTGCTCTGGTCCGACTTATCGGACGTTCGTGTTAACTTGTTAATACAAACTGGCTGTTTTTATTTAACTGATTTTTTCATACCTATTTTATTTATAGTACCTACTATTCTAAAGAAGAGAATATACAATTTTTAAAACTTATTATTATTATTATCGTATCTTACTTCTATTTTTATTAATCTATACATACACATGAAACTTCCTGAAGAATGAGACTCTTAATTAACATAGTTTTTTTTTTGTATTTTTTTGGTCAATTTAATCGCCAATTCTGAATACATTTTTAGCATACTTTTTGAAGATGATAGAATTTAATCTTATGTTGATTCTATTAACGATTCAAGCTGTCGCTATTTACGGAGTGAAAAACCAACAATATGCTTGTTATAATTATTGTAATTATTAGTGCAATGTTTGTAATATACCTGTAACGCAATGCAAATGTAACAACCTTACCAAAATATTATTTATATTCAATATCATTATCATTTTTTATTATCGATCTCAAAGGAATTTTCTTTCGCGAATGCTTAGGCTGTGAAATAAATTCCTTGCTGAGGTTTTTCCTAGAGACTGCAGTATGAGATTTTCCAAAAAAGATATATTAAAGTCTTCAGGGTCGGCAACGCGCACGTGACACCCCTAGTGTTGCAGGCATCTATATGCTACAGTATTCGTTTACCATCCGACGGGTTGAATTCTTGTTTGCCACCTTTGTAGTATAGAAAAAATTCATTGTAACTAATGTTGGTAATCCTAAACAAATAAATTATTATTATTTATCTACTTGTAAAATTAAAATGATTTTTCGATATTTAAGGCAACACGACCACAAATACTTACCTGAATTCGCATTAAGTCCCATATATAAAGCAAATTAGGTAGGTATATGTAAAAAAGGAAAAGTTTAAAATCAACTAAATTCAAAATAGTCGTCCTTACGAAATAAAATGAGCCATAATACTTTAAAAGGAAGAACATAAAGATGATATTGCAGCATGTGCAAGGTTTAAGTGGGATAATGGTGCGAATTTAATCGTCTGAACAAACATATGAATGCAGATCGCGCCTTTTGTTATAAAATATGGGTAGTAATACTTCACGAGCTTTACTAAAATGCCTACCGTTCTGCCGAGCGGAAATTTCAAAATTCCCGCCCTCATAACTGATTTGAACGTTTAATGTTCATATTTACGATGCTTTGTGCCATACAACATCTTTAGTAGACGATGACTAATGATAAGACGCGCGAATGTTATCCTTACTGACAACATAAATTCAGGTGTTAATGTTTTTAAAACTAATATATATATATATATATATATATATATATATATATATATATATATATATATATATATATATATATATATATATATATATATATATAGTTTTTTTTGGTTATTGATGACCACCCATTGAGGTATTGCCAATACCAGTCGTATATCTTATTACGACCTCATTACCTCGGATACTCATTACGAGTTGAGTCTTCTTTTCGATATAATATATTGGATAACTGATATCTAATATATCTGTTATTGGATCGATATATGTAACCACATAGACATAGATATTGTAACCACAATATATAGATATTGTTATATATTACCCACGCTTAATACTCACGGCTACGAAATGGTACTAGTCAGCGTTGCCAGACGATAATTTTGATTGTCACTTAAACGATCAAATATTTTTCCAAATCGATAAATTTTCCAGGACTTTTATCCAATCACTCACTCATATCATTTTTCATTACGACACAAAACAATCCTTTCCTTCCGTTTCTACTTTTAGCTTATAGTTACCCCTTCTTTTTATCATCTTTTCCTCTGAATTTGTACATTCATTCATATATTTTACTATATTTATGTCCTCTTTTTACAGTATACGAGTAGTAAACCTGTCTAAAAATGTACCTAAATTTCTCCAATAATATAACTTCTCATACAAATACATACTATAGCCCAAACCATACCTAAAATATTTTTTGTTCTGACACACGCGGGCAAAGTGTAAGATTCAGCTAGTAACACATATTTGTCAAGAATTCAATTTGTTTGAGAGACATGGGCGTCGAAGATAATACTAGTGGATAGATATTACTATAGGATGACGACACGAGGTAGGTACAGGTGGAATCTCACTGAGCTGAGGAAAGACGGGTTCACGCTCCCGTAATCTGTGTAGCAATATCAAAGGCTCGTGTGTTAGTATTATGCAAATTATTCCGATAAGAAGTCCATGCAATTTCCTCACCAATCTATAGGTGTGTGTTGTGTATAAATTAAATTAAAACATTGGTATATTAAACATAATAATATTCGTTCTATGATATCCGATTTTATACTTTGATAAAATATTCTTAAACAGTTTGTATCTAATTAGTAGACCTCAAAAGTATTATTTTGAAATTTATGTAAATACTTTATTATGTAATATATAATGTATAATACTAAATTTATGTAAATTGTAATTTACAAGTGCAATAAAGAATATATATATATATATATATAAATACATAGATATATAATATTTTATCTGACTAATATATAATAAAATTGTAATTAAATGATGTTTGTAGATTGGATATATTAAATAAAAAAAAATTATATGAAAGGTCTTAATAAGAGCAGTAAAAGCCAAATCTGTATTTCTTAGAAATTTTGTTTATTTGTATATTTATTCCAATATCATGTAAAAACTACTTGACAAAATGTTTCTGAAGGTTTAATTTAAAATCTGGGGTATGTTTTATGTTTATACTAGATTTTAAAAGAATAACCTACATTTAACATCTACGGATACGTAGTCGTGGGTAAAAGTTAGTCTTATATTATTTTATTTATTTATTCTTTATTGCACAATAAAACTTTGTACAAATGGCGAGCTTAATGCCATATGGCATTCTCTACCAGCTAACCATTAGATAAAAACGGAAAGCGTATGAAGGGCTGTTGTGGTGAAAAATATTTGACAATTATAATAATACATTAAGACAATACACAATACATAAGAAATACACAGATAATACATAAACATTACTTTTAATATATCTGTTATATAATATATACTTACTAATACTTAAACTTACTACTTAAACTAAATACTGAAAGACTTAATAATAAAATATATTATTAAGTCAAGTACAGAGGGCTTACCATGAAATGTTTTACGAAATTTCGGAGCCGAACGAAACACAAATTTGATGTTAAAATTACATAATACTTACCGTTTAAAAACATTAAAATTATGAATATATTCTTCCTTTAGACTTTTATGGTAGGATTTATGACGAACGAAATGTTAAGCTACGTTTACTGGCCCGATTTAGGTATGAACGAAAACACGAAATTGAGTCCGAAACTACGGAATTTCATTTCATGGTAGGCCTTCTGATCTCTATAACAAATGTTAAACGAAAGATTTGAATTTTTAAAACATATTTTTTGACCAATATATAAAAAAGTATTGGCTAATAATTAAAAAGAAGAATATAAATGAAGCTGACACTGGCCTGTTAATAATAATAATAAAAATAATATTTGAGAATCTAAATTTAAATAAGAATTATAACAAGTTTTCCGTAGTAAGGCGGGTTAAAGAAACATTTTATCGCTCTAGCAGAGAGTAAGTAATAGACTAATATGATCTCTATCCTAATTACTATAGATACTAAAGTTGCTATTATGTAAGAAATATGCTTTTTCCAATGATCGTTATAAATATAGAGGACTATTTATGATAACAATAGTGTTTTAATTTTATATGCTTTATGTTTATAATGATATTAATTGACTGAAAAAAAGATAATACAAATCAAATTAAATGTCTCGTAAAGGCGTATTCTATTACTACCCACCGGAAACAAAGGACTTGACAACTTTTTTGGAAGTAACTTTAATATCTAACATACAGAAATTCGTAAATGTCATATTATTATCGCTTTTGAACAAAGTCAAAGAACATTGAACCATCTAATCTAACTTGTCCTTATACCAATGTTACGGAGTATAGCTATGTATCAATTTCGCGGTCTTCTCTCTGAGGTCGCAAAGGTTAATCGACGGAGGGTTTCAATATTGTAAACTATGTCAATAGTAAATAATACCTCGAAAGGGATAAATTGCTTCTGTAATGATACATTGGTAAATGTTAGGATTATGTTGGAGCGATATCAACAACTATGGAGGTATTGAATTTGACTATATTTATATATTTATTGCCAGCTATATTCCCATGGCTTCGCCTACATTAATCAGTACATAAAATATCCTATATGCTAGATTCTGACATAACCTACCCATGTACAAAATTTCATTTTAATCGGTTTAGTAGGTATAGCGTGAAAGAACAATAAATATTCATCCATTGCTACATATTTTTGGATTTATTATATTAATAGTATCATAGGATTTACTTCCATATTTTGTAGCTATGTTATGCTATTACATCGCTAATGTTGAATCAATTTTAATAATCAATGAGTTTAATTTTTTTTTAAATAAATTGATTCCTGTATATATTTGTTTTATTTTATAAATTAATTATTTATTCTTTAATATTCGTAGTAAGGATTATTCTTGATTTTTTGATTAATTTAGTCACATAAAAAGTTACTTTTTGTGGAGTATTTTAAATATTTTACTAGTATATAAAGTAGTAAACTGGTATGTAAATTACCTTATGTGTTAACCTGGAATAATTGCATTCCATTTGTGTGCTAAATATCATTTAAAGCTATTAAGTGTTATCAGGTAACAAATGTATATACTTTTACGTTTATAATATTAATGGGATAAATAATTCCTTTTTTTTTCGTTTTCGATTATTTGTATAATGCGAGGAAAGTTCATATATTTATAGCTACATTCGTCTCATAAAATCGTGAACTTTTACCTACTATGAAAACACTTTTTAGTTTTAAAAAAGATTTCATTTAATTGTGTGTACTCACATACAAGTTCAGTTATTAAGATAATGAAAATCAGCAACTGCGGTGTAGACACAGACAACGCAAAAAAAAACCTGAAAATGCCATCTAGTAACGTATTGAACAACTACTTACAGATACTATAACAAAAATTGTAAACAAAGGTTAATTCGCTTTGCGTTAACGGCGTTTCCTGTTTGACTTTTACTCAAGTAAATTCAGGATATGATCTTTTCTAAATTGGTTTTCATGTATGTTGTGCCCCTAGATATTTACTTTAATAGACTGTATGTGTATTTAATTGAAAGGATATTACTATTTACTCGACTTTACACGAAAGGAGTGTAATTTTTTCGAATGCATTATTATCTAAGTTTAAATATAGGTATTTGTATTTATATCTGGATGTTTAGTGAAATTTATTAACTTTTTTTATATAACTTAGAAAGGCAAACAAGCTGACGGCCCACCTGATAGAAAGTGTTAACCGTCACCTTTAGACATGAGCAGTACCATGGACATAACAGAGTATACTGTTACGCCCATGATACACCCCATACGTTGCCATTCTTGAGAACTCAGGTGTTATTCCTCTGTACCCAGTAAATTCACGCCATATCCCACCCTTTAAACTAAAACACAGCCATGCAAACACAACTGCTTCACGGTAGAAATACGAATGGGACAGAGGTACCCAAGCAAACGACTTTTGTATAAAGTCTCCCTCTGGTAACTTAAATAGCTGACCATTTATATATATTTAACCATAAATTTTGCAGAGTGACGTTAGATTAATTTTAATTATGAGAGTGTTTTTTTTTTTTGATGGATGAACATGGTAATATTAGTAAAACGATGGCACACACGCTTGTGTTAATGGTATGGAATGGCGGGACACATATGGTGAATGAAATAATGAGGAAAAAGCCAGTTCAATTGACTCTTCGTAATAAATTCACTAGGGATTAACAATGATCACCAGAGAGACCACGTCTAGGTAATCTCCCTCTAGGATAACGAGAGAGAGTATATTGCTAGCAACAAGGATTAGGGGTTTAGTATTCTTTTACTTAATAATTTCTCCTTCCAGAGCCGTAAATTGGACAGGATAAAATAAATATAGCGGCAATATACTCTTTAAAACTATTGAATCATTGAATTAACTTGAATCATTCATCATCATATCAATCTATAACTGTCCACTGCTGAACATGGGCCTCCCCCTATTTGGAGGTTTTGCCAGTAGTTGCCACGCTTAGCAAGTGGATTCGCAACCACAGTTATACATTGGTTACATTTAAAAAACGACGCTGCTGCTCATTAATTTCTCTTAGTCGCCTATGAACCACGGAAAAGGAAGGCCTATTCTATACCGGAGCCATATATGTTAGACCAATACGGGACAGAAAAAATAATTATAAAAAGCGATTCACAATTAGCGAAAAATTGCGTAACAACGGAAACACAGAAAATTTGTTATATTTAGTTTGATTTAATACCAAAAAAAAAAAAAAAATCGTTACTTATTTGGTGTATAGTATAAAACCAATATAGTTTAAAAGGGTTTGCAATGGGTAAGGTTTAAAAAAAACCCTACCTGACTGTCTAAAAATAATCATCATAATTGGTACAGTATGGGCGAAGATATAGCGTAACATATACATAAAAACGTTTTGAAGTCCATAAAAGAATCAAGTAACATAAAATTGTATGAGCAGTATCTAACTTTGCGTTCAAATGTAATGACCCATATATAGACCACATATCTACCTATAACCCGTTAACTTTTGCGGTTTTAGCGATTTAAAAAAAGGGGACGACATTTATCATAATTTATGAATACGGTTCATCATCATAAATTTAAATAAAAAAATGATTTAATAACTTTACTCACGGATTATGTTTTTCGTATTTTACATTTTTCATTCCAATCCAGTTTTATTTATTCACTGGTTATTACCGTGAATTTTTGCCCGCGTGATAAATTTATTTGTTAATTCAATATGTGGTTAAGGAACAATGAAAACTATTGAAATTTTGGTAAATTTTAAATTTAGATATAGAAAAGTCACAATAATTAATTTTTAACTTCAGCATTGTTTACACATATTTTAAATGCACTATCGCGATTTGATGCGATAAGATTTTTTTGATTTTTTTGCAGGTAAATAGTACCTACATATTTGCTTCTTATTATTGACGTTTCGACATGGATTGTACAATTGGTGGAAAAAATGCGTTAAATCCTGATCGTGTATTTAAAGTCACAATAAGTAATTCATTCATAATTATATTGTAAACTGTACGCAATATTATATATCTGTAATTATATATAGCTTACAATAAAAAGCGAATGAAAATTATTCCCATAATATAATTGAAAATATAACGTTAACCTTACTTTCATAATAAAACAGATGGTGTAATACTATACTAGATAATAATTAATTAAGATATCTGTAAGTCGATTGCTTGGGTACCTCTTTCCCATTCGTGTTTCTACCGTGAAGCAGTTATGTTTGCATGGCTGTGTTTCGGTTTGAAGGGTGGGATATGGCGTGAATTTAGAGGGTACAGAGGAATAACATCTGAGTCCTCAGGAATGGCAATGCATTTATATCCATGGTACTGTTCACGTCTATAGGCGACGGTTACCACTTTCCATCAGGTGGGCCGACAGCTTGTTTGCCATTCTAAGTTGTATAAAAAAATCTAAGTAAATGTCAAAGTGTCACTATTGTTAAAATTCCTTTTAAGAATTTATTAAGAAAACAACTAATAAATTGTGAAACGTTCAATCACGCTTCTAATATTATATCTACTTAAATGTGAAAATTTATAAAGAAGTTAGAATGTTTAAATATCACTGAACAGATTTAAATAATGAATATAATATAATATAAAAACGGAACATAATTATTTTAAACTTAGTTTAGTTTCTATCCCGATTTACACGGACAAAACCACGGGATCTAACAAGTATTTAATAAGTGACCTAAAGCGGCATTTTCTAATAAATACAACAATGGGACTTTCAAGAAAAGAATTTACCTTTTTAAATGTCCAGCAACGCTCCCTTGGTATTGTTAATGTCTATGGGCTGCAGAAATCACCGTCAGGTGAACCCCAGGCTCTTTTGTCACCCTTTCACTTCAAAATAATCTTAGAATATCTAAGTTATATTAAAATTAGTCAAGAAATTTGTTTTAATGGATTTATAGAACTTGTAATTAATTATTTCTTAAATCATTACATTATATAACAAATATTATAACAGTTGAGTCTTACTTATTTTTTTTTTTTATTTTTTTTTTAATAATTAGAACAATCTTTATCTCTATATAGAATAGATTAATATAATGTAAGTAATGCCAATAATCGTATGTAACAATATCTGACAGGCCTCAGGTGGGTTGCTGGGACTCAGTTCTAAGTTATGGCGACATAAAATAGAATTCTCGTCGTATCGTGCATCCCACTCGGTACTCCGCGTATTAAATGCTAATGGTATACAGTCATTGATTTGGGCTTAGAGTTTGGGTATTCAAAGTAACTATTGTAAAATGTTACCATAGTTACGAATAAGGGTGGCGAATGAATGGAATGATAAGCAAGCTGAATTGGTAATGGGCTTGTTATATAGCTTGAAGAACCGACAACTGATGGGCTAAAAGGTTCTTGAGTGGCAACCCCGTACGGGAAAACGCAGTGTAGGACAAACCCCACTAGATGGAGTGTCGACCTCAAATGCATTGCAGGAAGTCAATGGATATAAGTGGCTTAGGATCGTTCCTTATGGCAGTCTATGAGGGAGGCCTATGTTATAATCACAGAACATAGCCTCCCACTTAAGGAGGGTTTTGTCAGTAATTGCCACGCTTAGCAGTCGGTTGGCAATCGTAGTTTAGCTTTTGGTGATGTTTTTAATAAGGATGCTGCTGCCCATCCCCCAATCATAAGCTCCCTTAGTCGCCTCTTATGACACCCAGGGAAAAGGAAGGCGTGGCCTATTCTATGGCAGGACGTACACGGCTAAAAATGTTTTACATTCAATATTTATTTCTATACATTTTATCAGCTTTTTATTATCTTAAGTTTGACATATTACAACATAAGATATTAATACTTAATTTGATAAATACTAGTGTTTTAATAATTTTTTTAATGATAAACGTGTGGTAAGATTTAATCGGATTTTGATAAAGAATAATTGAATCATATCTGAACGGAAATGCCTCGTCAATTATAATATAAGTACAACAAAGTGAATAAGCGAAAACTATTCAGTCTTTTCTCTAAACAACTGAAAGCAATTGTAAATTTCTGTTTTATTTGCAATAATATAAAGTTATACTCGTATGTTTTGTTAACTAGATTTAATTTAACATTCGAAATACAAGTTTTTAACAATTATATTATAATTTTAAGTTTTCCATTCGTGTTTCTACCGTGAAGCAGTTGTGTTTGCATGGCTGTGTTTAGGTTTGAAGGGTGGGATATAGTAGAGAATTTACAGGATATAAAGGAATAACACCTGAGTCTTCAGGAATGGCAACGCATGGGAAGTATCATGGGCGAAACAGTATACTCTGTTATGTCCATGATACTGCTCATGAATATAAGTGACGGTTATCACTTTCTATCAGATAGGCCGTATCTATCAGATAGTTTGTTTGCCATTCTAAGTTGCATAAAAAAAAGTTTCTATATTTCGTCACTAAAATAACTGATTATAAAACATAAACTTTCCTTTTTTTAAAACCAAAAAATAAAAACAAATAAATGAAGATTTGTATTTCATTGTTTCAAAAAAAAAATGAATAACTGGTTAGAAATGAATCATAAAAAATTACTTTTTTAAAAGACTTGTAAATACTTAATTTCAATATATAGCAATTTTTATATTCCACTTAATTCTAGTAGGATTAATTTTTATTTTCATTCTCCAACATCCAAATATCCCTACAAAATTTCACATTTATATTGTTAGGATTTGAATAACCGTTATTCAGCTTTAATCAAAATTTTGTTAAGGCGATTCCAACAATGCTTTTTGATCCAGCTTCACTTATCGTAACCGTAATGGGGCACACGGGGCTCGTTTTCATTTCGAGGTTCAATTACTACTCTAGGGATGGTTGCGCTTGATTGTACGTGTTAGTGCCCATTTTATATAACAATGATTTTATATAGATCTAAGTGATATATATACATATATAATTAAAGATTGTGTTCAACAAATAAATACTGACTTCAATTGTAACCAACTGTTCTGATTTAAAAAACTAAACAAAAAAAAATTAACATCTTTACTTACTAATTTAGTAAAATTATAAACTACTATTACTATATTGTGACTTCAATTATGACAATACTTGGATTTAAAAAATAAACTACTGAACTAATTGTGATAAAATTTCTACGACACCAACCTGTAAATATATCCTTTCAAGTAAAAAAAAAATACCAAATCGGTTTAGAACTGACGGAGTTAAGAGTAACAAACATAAATAAAAATACAAGTGAATGGATCCTTGTTATTGGAGTCGGTAGAATATCGTTTGTTCTGATTGACTATTAACGCCGAGTTAGGACTAATAAGTCTAGAAAGCTGAAATTTTGAAAATGGGTTTATTTCATAACATAAGCATTAGCTAAGAAAGGATTTTTGGAAATTTTAACTTAAGAGGGATAGACGATACCACGTGTGCAAGCTACAGGCAACAGTTAATAATATAATATAATTATGCAAAATTTTTCACACAATATAGTTGTCATTAGATATAATAGTTAAAACGGAATCTTCCATCCTAATAAAACGCAATATAAGCCATGTGGTCCCGATATAGAATGAGCCACCGATTTCTATCCCGTAGGTATCGTAAGAGATGACTAAGGAAATTGAATGATCGAAGGATAAGCAGCATCGTCATTCTTAAGACATAACTAAAACCTAACTGTGGTTGTCAACCCAAGCGTGGCAACTACTGCCAAAACCCTCCTTATGGTTAATGCCTATGTTCATCAGTTAACGGTTGACACGATGATGATAACGTGGTGTTTTGTGGAAATATTAGAATGAAAATATACGAATTATGTTTCATGCAGATACGTAATCAGCTGACAAGACGCCACTGTCTTTTAGTATAAATTGTAATAGATTCTACATAAAGAATGCTGTAAATTTAATTACATATTTATATTGGTGATAATTTTTTAACAGAATGTACATTTCATACTTTATTAAATAGGTTAGGTACAGCTAGGTATAGGTTTAAATAGATTTATATTTCGTAAAATTTTAAATTAAATATAAATAATTTGAAATAGATAAAATTATTTACCTGCGACTCACCTAAATTATAATAGAAAGAAAACAAGATTGTTTATACTTGGAATTCTAAATAAGTACTTTCTAGAATACAAATAAATTGCTTTAACCAGTTTTAAACTGTATACGCTTTACTATACATGCTATAGAATATATTCAATATATATAAAACTTCTTAACCAGTTGGCAAAACTTACTAAGAAATCCATTTTTCACGGTTTTCGCTTTGAAGAAACGAAAAGCGATTCCAAATGTCAGTATCACTCTATCTTTAACGCGGCACCAGTATTGTCAGGCCGTCAGGCCCCATTCTGAAGGTCGATTCCACTCTCAGGTGGATTCAACGACTTCGATTATCCGTTTACAAAAGTCCTGGGCTCAATTCTCACCAAACTTGTTTAATTAAAGTTTTCGCACTCTTTTTCCCTTTAGGCGGGGAAATAATCCCTTGTTCGGAACATAAAGATGAGTGGAATCATAATTATGGTTATATTATTTGTAGTAAACAATATTGTTTTTATAAATAACTAGCGGCCCGTCCCGGCTTCACACGGGTGGACATTTTTACATTTTTTTAAAGAGTGGTTATTGTGACATAACGACAATAGTTGGGCATATATATCGTGAAGTTTTTTGTATATATATATTTTTTTCAATATTGTAGAACATACTTTTGTTCCATCACCAATAGTTTCCAGATTGCACGCGACGAAAAATATTTTATAGCATTTTTTTTACGCCTTGAGTTACGTTACTAAAGTTTTAGTAAGGATCCCTAATCTTTTTTAGCAATAAATATAGCCTATGTTACTCAGGGTGAAAGAATTTTTTAAATCGACAAAGCAGTTTTTGAGTTCATTACAAACAACACCTGAACAACACCTGAGTCCTCAGGAATGGCATGCATGGGGGGTATCATGGGCGAGACAGTATACTCTGTTTGTCCATGGTACTGCTCATGTCTATAGGCGACGGTTACCACTTTCCATCAGGTGGACCGTCAGCTTGTTTGCCATTCTAAGTTGTATAAAAAAAAAAAACATACACACAAAAATACAAATCTTTCCTCTTTATAATATTAGTGTAGATGTAAATAAAAAAGATGATAATAAATAAATTATAATTATGATTTCAATTATTCACGGTTAATATCAAATCTTTATGAGTAATTTACATTCATCACATCGGGTAATTGTTCACTGCAAAATATAAGCCTGCCCCATAAGGAGTTTTGCCAGTAGTTGCCACGCTTAGCAGGCGGGTTACAATCGCAGAAAAAAAGAGAGACGATTATCTCTTTACACAGAAAATATTCAACAAAAACATGGTAGTTTTATAATTTACATTACATTAAATGAATTTAACTAATTAAGTATACTTTAAAATTAACACTGAGAAAATAACAAAAACGACTAGGTATTCTATCTATCCGTCTTAATAGCAAAAATAAACTATGATAAATGATGATAGTCCATCTGCATTTAGGTCATCGAATTCCATTATAGAAAATGTCAAATGAATGAAGATAATTAAAGTTTTATTGTATTGGAATTATGTAGGTATATATGATCACGAAATATTTTATATAAAATTAATTTTATACAGAAATAGAATTAAAATATTAAAAACATATAATAATTGAGTGATTGAAAAAAAAATAGAAGCAGATTGAATATAGTCTAGTATCTTCTACACCATGTTACGAGTATTTTTATTTTGCATGTTTATATATAATTTATATGTATATATGTAATATTTATTGTATTTCATATTTATTTTTTTCGACTCCACGGCTTCCTGAGTTCATATAGCGTTAGTCCAAGTTTTTGTACTCAGTATTTGCTTTCGGGATTCGAGTTGAAGTTCCAATATGGCGGAAAGTATTCCTGCATTCGCATGTTCACCGCGTTAGAACACCAGGGAATAAGTTTCACTACGATCAGATTGTAAACTTTCTCTGTCTGGTCGAATACTAGATTGTGATAATAATGGAATTAAAGTAAGTACTCATATTAAGTGAAACTGTACTTTTATTTAAATAATAAAACAACATATATTATTTATTAGTAAAAAAATTAAATATATGTACTTAGAAAGTATTTGTTACATGAGTATTGACTTCACAATCTTCAAAATTGGCTATTACAAAACAACATTACACGCGCTCTATTCTATAAGTAACATGTAGATGACACACTTTTTAATTAGTTATCTTATTTTTTAGATATTTTTAATCTATTATTTATTTTTTCTTTACAAAAAAGGATTCGTAAAAAAGGCGAACTTAATGCTAAAACTATATACGAGTAGCATACTCTTCCAGTCAACCTTTGGCAAAACAGATTATTATTGAAGTTTTTTTATTATTTAGCTTATCTGTTTAAAGGGATTTAAAACGTTGACAAGATTAATTCAATCCGATATTAATCGATAAATATTGGCATGTATATATTTGAAAAGATTTAGAGTGTAAATCATAATATAAGCAAATGTGATATAATTTGACTTCCTTGGGGAATAATTTCGATTTAGTAAAATTACAATCGGTAAGAATATATTCAAGCGGTTTTGGCGTATATTACTGGACATTGAGAGTCAAACAATGCTAGTAATAGGTCCTCATTTGAAATGGACCATAGTGCGAAACATGCAAGCTACACATCACTAACCACGTATTTTATGTCTTCACTTGTCTTTACTTGATTACATTACACATGTACTTTAATCCCATTCTTAGATGTTCACGAATTATAGACATGGGCTTTATGGGCTTGTTATTTTATTTTTGTACATACAAAATAATAGGACAATGTTTATGGGTTATTTATAAATACATTTTAGTCTTCAAAGAAATAGTTTTTTTTTACTTGAATAATTAATAGGGCAATAAAAAGGAATAAGATTTCTACCCAATTCTATATATGAGACTTGATTGATTCATAGTAAACGGAGGTATTGTAGTTATCAGTATACCAAGATACAGAGATCTGACAAGATTTTTAAAACTACAGATTTTTCAAACTACTAACATTGATCAGTATTAAAATATTACGAGATCAAATGACACGTTCACTACAATGCAATGGAGATTAACTTACCCATTTAGAATAACAGTCGTGAACATATATTTTTGGAAAATTATCTATCCTACACTAGATGGAGTGACGACCTCAAATGTAAAAGTAAATATTCACACAAATTAAATGTATTGCAGGGAGTCAGTGGACCATTTAATATGGCAGTCTATGGAGGAGGCTTATGTTCAGCAGTAGGCGGTTAACGTCTAATATGATAATGATGACGATGATGATAAGAGATACCATGAACGTCACAGTATTTACTGTGATATTCCTACTGTTGCTATAGCGACATGAATAACATATTCATGTCTATAGACAACGATCACCACTTTTCATTAGACGGATCGTCTGCTTGTCAGCTAATTTAATTTGCATAAAACAATATACAATATAACATATATAGAATCCCAAAATAAAGACAAACCAACGAAAAACTGTTGGGTGCTACGTAATCGCATACGCAGAGGTAATCTATTTTCGATTACAAGTTCTGATACGGACTGTTGGTTGGGGAACTTTCTCTAAATGATATCTGCGAACAAACTTGCTTGCTTAACCGAATAATATTCTCTAAAACTTTAATAATGTTAGCTCCACTTTCTGGAACTAGTTATCATAGAAATGGGGGTTGTCAATCACTTTGTGCAGGCGAAGTAGGAGTGTATTTGGAGTTTTCTGGCTATTTCCAAACTTTCTTGTTGTAAGCAATATCGCTGGCAATCTCGTTTTCATTATACTGTTATACCATAACTATAACAACCCATTAGCGACACACTTTGCTGGACATTTGCTTATTTTTTGTTTGTAAAAGGAGGTTTCTAGCTTACCATATTACGATGTTGGATTACTTATCCATTATTATATTACAGTACCTATTCGTACATAAGATTTTCAATATTCATACAAGTGTATGGATTTAAATTATCTAAAAGTAAATAAAATAACTATTACATAAAATACTTACAAACATTAGTCTTGACAGTATAATCTCTTCTTATAAAAAATCTAATATTTTTTTCAGAATTGGTATGGGTCTAACACGGGAGTACAAATAATATATATAAAACTAGACAGGTGTAAACCAGAATGACCAATAATTGCTGAATTCGGAGAAAATATATATATATATATATATATATATATATATATATATATATATATATATATATATATATATATATATATATATATATATATATATATATATATATATATATACCCACATACATAAAAAAAATCTACTTGACAATCAACAAAGTTCTCTATTTAAAGGTACTTTAAATTACTTTGTATTCTTTTTTATATATTTTTGTAGTTAGATATCAAGAAGGATGAAGGATATTATATAACTGCACATAGTACTTACACAAAAATACAATCGAGAAACTACTAGTATTTAAAATTAAAAAAAAAAGACTATTAATTGTTGGCAATCATTTATTTATTTATATTTTTCACATACAAGAGATGAAATGTTTTAGGCACAGGCTATTTAATGTCTGGTTGTTTATAAAAGTTTTTTACAGCATTGCTGAAATACGCTTTGCTGCTTGTTTATACCAAATAAACAATACTCGACGAGTGAAGCCCTTGATCTGTACATACAATTATAAATGTTCCGGAAGTGTAATGTATTTGTACTGAATATGAAAGCACTTCTACTCGAAATGTATTTGAACAAGTAATAGTTAGTATGTTTTATATTATCATTATATATTTCTGTTTTATCTAATAATTATTATATTTACTTAGTGACACGATTATTGCTGTTTTTATTGATAATCAAATTTTTCAACTTTTGTGTTTATGATTTCTCTTGTGGAAACTGTATTTCGGCCAATATGTAAAAAATTATATATCATCTCTATTATGTTACAAAAAACCATTGGTTTTTCTTAATAAATAAATAATATTATTTATTTTCAGTTTATTTAAAGTTATTATTTAGTTTATTTGTATTTATTTCATATTCTATCTAATTCTTAGTGTCGTACCTACAACGCCATCTATTAAAAGTAATATGAAGTAGCGATTCCCATACACAAGTACTTAATTTCTAGATTTTTCAATTAAACTTTAGGGGGTTTCCAAGTTTGTTTTTACTCTTAAACCTTTTGTATCCTATATCGAACAAAACCAAAAAAAATATTGGTCAAGTCGGTTTCGAGATTTATCGAGAATAACGAACAAGTGATTTTTAAATATATAGACTAGCTGTTGTCTCCGACTTTGCATACATGGTGTATTTCCCAGTTAAGTTAAAATTTTAGAAAAAAATTTCATAGCGGATATCTATAACCTATGACTTAGTAGTTTGGCTATGCGCTAATAGATAGGATCAGAATAACCGATTTTATAAATATAGGTTATTTAATTTATTTTATTATAAAAAAACATTATAAACTATCTTACAGTTTTCCTTACATTATTATGTACGAGTATTTGTTGGTTGAACTTAAAACAGAAGGAGGTTCTCAATTCGGTATTTTTTTTTTCCAGTCAGTTCTAAACCGATTTGGAAAATTATTTTTTATTCGAAAGGATATACTTATGATTAGTTACTTAGAAATTTTATCAAAAATCGGTTTAGTGGTTTAGTTTTTAGATAAAAATAAGTGGTTTTATCACAATTTAAGTCGATTTTTTTTGTGGGACACAATCTTTAATTAAGTAATGATACAATTTATTCGTGAACTTAATTTTATTGAAATTCAGCTATTTATTTCTTACTTTCTTTTCACACATATAAACGGCTGAGTGGACTCAAGATAGGACGTAGGATACAGATTTTTTTTTAAATTTAGAATGACAAACAAATTGGCAGTTTACTTTATGGAAAATTAGATGGAAAGTGATTACCGTTGCCTATAAACATGAATGGTATAAATGACATTTATTATAATGCTCATGTTATCTCACATTTTATCTTAATTGATACTAGTAAATCCATCGAATACTAATTTTATAGCTAATAATTCTATATTAATAATTGAAATTAGAATTGGCATCCATTCAAGATGTCAATTCTAAATTTAAACATTATAAGCCGTTGATTTCTCAGTAAGTTAATTTGGAAACATCTTTCCAATTCCAATTAAACCAAAGTAAATTCAAAATTAATAACAATGTATAAATTTCAAAATTACTTCGACGTTATACAGTAAATACTTTTTCAACATTTGTTTTATTAAATACTAATAATAATTTAAACAATATTATATTATTTGTATATATTATGTTTATATTATTATATTTTGTTCTACTGTTTTCAATAAAGACGTGTGCATATATATACACGTCCCGTGTGGTCCCGGCATAGATTAGGCCATCCCTTTCTTTCTCGTGGGTGTCGTAAGAGGTGACTAAGGTAAAGAGACGGATGTGCAACAGCATCTCTCTTAAAACATCTCCAAAGCCTAACTGCGGTTGTCAATCCACTTGCCAAGAATGAAACTTCCCTAGGGGAAGGATTATGTCCAGCAGTGCTGCAGCAAACTGATGGAAAGTGGTAACCGTCGCCTATAAACATGAGCAGTACCATGGATATAACAGAGTATACTGTTTCGTCCATGATACCCCTTATACGTTACCATTCCGGAGGACTAAGGTGTTATACCCATGTACCCTGTAAATTCACTGTCATATCCAAACTTTAAACCAAAACAGAGCCATGCAAACACAATTGCTTCACGGTTGAAATACGAATAGGATGGAGGTATCCAAGCAAACGACTTTTGTACAAAGTCCTCCTACTATATATATATATACACACACACACATTTTTGTCATAAATCATATAAGAATTAGTAAAACAAAAACAATGTAGAAGTTAAAAACTGTTTTCCCTTAAACACTGTGACACGCTGGCAATTTTATTTGAAACTAAGTATAAATAAATATGAATATTTACATGAAAGCTTCAACAACATTTATACTCATACAGTCCACAAAACGGTATATCAATTGTCTGAAAACGTCCGTAATCAGTGATACAGAGCCATATGTAACCCGATTGTGAAGTGTTTGCAGGGGTTTCCCACCAATTGTTATTCATATTTGCAAATTGTATGCATGTTTCTGTTTGTCGGACTAGTCCGTGCAATCACGATAGCCCAATATCCTGATACTATCTGAATTAACAAATTTATATTGAGATATTATTTGAATGTGATTTGCATTTACTGAATATATATTTTAATGAGCTTAATAAACGATTTGGTTAATTAGACTTTACAATAGACATAATTAAAAAAAATACAAATAAAAAAAAATTTAACAAAAAAATCACACTTTACCTTTGATGTGTTTAGGTACAATAAATAACTTGGTCTGCTTTGTTTAGAACTACTAATTGATTTTGTTAACGAAGTATATGTTTACTTTTTTATTCCAATTTATTTTTATTGATATAAAAAATATAGATTGTAATCACATGGAATCTTATTTTGAACCGACTTCAAACAAGGAGGAGGTCCTAAATTCTGTTTCATGTTGATTTCATATAATAGCAAATACATACAGTGTGAACGGTTCGCAAAGGATTGTTTATTGTTATAAAACACTATTAAATAACTTCTTAATATTCTAGTATTCCTTTGTTAGTATACTGTAGGAAAGAAAATCAGAATAAAACTAAACACTAAAAAGAAATGTAATATCGTATGAATGTCGGTCTTTTTGCTGTGAATCATCCGATAGCGCGTTTTTATTTTCATCAGCGCCATCTAGCTCTTTTTAGTGAACTACATAAAAATGGGAAAATATGTAATGTATCACATATTTTATAAAAATATAGACTATTTTAAATTCATGTAATACAAAGTATTTCAATTCTTTTATAAAAGATTTTATATAGTTTCCTACAGATTTAGTAAAAATTTATTCAGAAAATAACGTCGAAAAATTTATTATTTTTAATTTTCCTATAAAATGTATTTTCCGCAGTAAAAATTAGTTTATATTTTTTATTAGCGTTCATTTTGTCACGTAAGAAAAAATCGAATGAGTTAAATCACTTCTACTCTGGAACATTAGTTATTTTCCAAAGAAAACTGCAATCAATTTTGTGGACTAATGTTTGCTTGATGCAGGAAGAAATGTCCAGACAAAAAGACGAAAATATGAAAATTATTATTTTGGCTTCTGTTCTTGTTAGCTGTGCTCTTATTAAGACTCCTCACATATTTTTTTTATAAATATCTGCTATCTACAGACGTCATCATTTACCATAGGGAGTCTTTGGACAAAAGTCGTTTGTTTGGTCACCTCTGTCCCACCTGTGTTTCTACCGTGAAGCAGTTGTGTTTGCATGATTGTGTTTCGATTTGAAGGGTGGGATATGGTAGTCAATTTATAGAGTACAGAGGAATAACACCTGATTCCTCAGGAATGGCAACGCATGGAGGAGTATCATGGGCGAATCAGTATACTCTGTTATGTCCATGGTACTGCTCATGTCTATAGGTGATGGTTACCATTTATATCAAGTGGGCAGTCAGATTGTTTTCCATTATACAATTTACAATTTTATTATATTAGTAAGGATAAAATTTAACTAAATATACCTATTACAAACTTTCGTTCTATTTTAACCAACAGTTATTTAAAATAGCTTCTAATTATTGTTATACCTATATATATAGTAATAAATTTAGAACATAGTTATTTTTAGCACAAAGAGTTTCAATTCCTAATTCCTGTGAAAATGTCGTACCTGCCCAAAGTGAGTTCGGAGTAGGCATTTAACTTATCTCCGTTTTACAAAGTTTCGAAGTTCCGTAGTTTGCCACATGTATTTATGTTAATGAATAATAATATAATATAGCATGTAGGTATAACAAGGTGTAACAGAAATATTTTTAGATATAATTAATAATATTAGGTATTCGCTAAACTCAGTTTTTTTCTCCTAGAAATATAAATAATATCACTGGCTATATCACACAACGCCATCTAGTACCAAATTAACGACAACTTATACTATGAATACTAGACAACTAAAAACATAAATACTTGTTTATTACTGATTCAAGCATAATATTGATAGAAAACACGCAGAACAATAAAAGCGGATAAAATTACAAATACAAATATTCGCAACGTGCGCGGCTCGAACCCGCGGCCCTTGTGAGTTAAAACGTTCGTGTGAAGCCGTAGATCAGTGAGGTCATTAGAAAAATCGAATTTCTACTATTTTCAACTAAATGTATTCCTTTGATTGCATACCACTGTTCATACAAATATTACAAATAATAATTGATTATTTTTTAACTTACCACTGAGATACAGGCCCAGCCTAGTTCGGTGACTAGTAGATGTAACTAGGTGTAAATTGTTATTAAATAAAGAATTATCAAATATCAATATTATTCTAAAAAAACAAATTAATGAATGAAATTTCATTGTTCTTTAAAAAAAAAAAACTTTTTTTAAATTCTAGTTGGCCAGTCGTATATAAAATATAATTACGTAAAATGTGTAGACAAAAAAACAGCGTTACAAGAAGCAAGGTAAAGCGGCAACAATGGGCGGCCTTATCGCTAAATAGCAATCTCTTCCAGACAACCTTACGAAGGAGATGAGTAATTAAATTAATGAATTACTTTTTAAATTATCTGAAGTGAATCGTTGTCTATTTTGTTTAGAGTGTTTTCATTACTTTATTTTGTTTTTTTTTTTGTTTTTTTATTTGAATATGGATTAGGTATTCCTATTTTTTTTTTTATTTTACTATTAGGTATACCCAATGAAGTTTTATCTAGGCGATGGCTATACTTACATAGGAGATATTTAAGAAGAAAAAATGGTCGAATGTTAGTGTGTTAAACTCAATCGCTAGGAAATCCATATAAAATCATTTCTAAATGGGTCTTAGTTTTTTTTAGGTAAAATTTTATTTTAATTATAATGTATAATATATGAAAGTATTATTTTTAAATATGTTATGATATGATATAAAAGAAAAAAATACTAAACGAAATGTCAGGAGAATGAGACGCTGCTTCCATCAAATTTAAAACAAAACAATGTTCTTAATAGTAATGCTAGAGTACTTACATTTCCCGGAAAGAATATTACATCGCAGTCTAATTTTAAACAACGCTATCTATTAAATAAATATAGCACTAAAAAGTTTTTTTTGTACATTGTTGATAATAATTATCATTCATTCCTCTTCTTTCCTTATTGTATTTTTTATATAAAATAGACGCCTAATTGTTATCGGTATTTTAATTAGAAATTTGTCATTTTATTTAGACTGTAACTATAGCTAAAAACCGAACTGCATAATTAAGTTTTATTTGGAAGTTTATTTTAATATATTCTCGAAGACTATGGTAGTCACAAACGTACTTCTATTTTTCCTGTAATTATTTTTCATTTTTTTCTTCGTAAACTTGAAGAAGAGGGGAAATGATATTTTTAATATTAGGTCGAAAACTACGTTGTATAAATAAATATAAATAAAAATCAGTTTTAAAATTTACAAATGAAGCCTTTTCATATGATACCCCACGTGCTCTAGTAATGAAATTTAAAATTTCGAATATCCAATTTAGACACATTAGCATGGAAAATAAACTTATTTTTCAATTATTTCGAATGCAATATTTTCTATATATATTTCAAATCGATACCAATAGTTGCTGAGATATGAAGCTGTGACAGACAGTCAGAAGGAGGGACAACGTCGCATAAGGGTTCTTTGGTACCTTTTTGGTACAGGACTATAAAAGCTGATATAAGGGAGATGTGAAGAAGAATTGATAAAAGCAATAGAAGGTAAAACAATAAAATGTGGAAGTTTTTTCTGTCAGTCTGCATGTTTGTTCCAGCTTTGTACAAAAACTGCTGCATTAAATTGGATGCGGTCATCACAGCTATACTCTTGAAGGTTACTTAAAATACGTTAATTTTTTTTTCATTTATTTCCATTTTGCTTCTTACGGTACAAAACACTATAACTTAGCGGTGTAATTTTTTTTATCAATATTTTATAAGAACTTTAAGAAGGGAGACAGGCTATTTTTTACTTTATGATATCTTATTCCTATAGGAAAATGTAATCAAATATCTTTTTGATGTAATTTTCTGTGATATTTATTAAATAGTCGGATACAGGTTATATATATTAGCTATCTTTATTATTGACTAATACTTTATTCCCATGGATAATTTCAACCCTCTTTTATTAAATTAAATCTTGAAGTGGACGTATTATATTAATTTCAAATGAATATATTGTCATAAAATGTAGTCGCTTCTGCAGTTTGCATGCATGTAGTTTATTTAGGAGAACTAGATGGCGCTGTAATAAATAAGAACGCGCTATTGGATGGTTTCCACAAAGTATCATAATGTTCATACCATAAATTAAAAAGTTTTTATTTACTCTTGAAAACCAGTGCTTTTAAAAATATAATGTATAAGAACCAATATTACGAATAATTTCGGACATTATTATTAAAATTACATTGCTAATATGATTATATTATTTACATCCTGTTGTTATAAATATATTTCTGCCCCAGTTTTCACTGTTGAACAAATTTTGATAAAATTTAACATCGGAATCATTTAGCGCCTATTAAATGATTATTGTTGCTGAAATACTAACAATTGTTATTTTTTTTAAAAGCCATACGTTATGTATTTCATATTAATTCATTTTTTTTTCAATAAAAATTGTCATATATAACAATTTTTATTGAGAACATCACAGACACAGTGTGCTGTGATGTATTAGTGTTTTGTCATAGTTTATAGTCACTCGGTTCCCAGCGTGATAACTCACGTCACGCCGGGAACCGAGTGAGCCGATGCAAGGGTTGCGCTCAGCAATGTACCCTCTCCGCACATTCGCACCGTGCACATACAGAAGACTCATACATAGAATATTATATAACGCATGCGCGCAGCATCTGTACCTCATCCCGCGGCACCCTAATGCTTATATTTTTGTAATATCGACTTTAGGCGTGAAAGCATACAGTCGAAATTGGAATAAGAGTTATCCCACTGTAGTGAAGTTCCATTACGAAGCAGCAATAAGCTTCCAGAATTCAGATTTTTTTAGATGAGTCCCAAGCGCGTCGAAATAGGGACGTAACTTTCGTGCGCCCTTCAGTGTTAATATTGTTACGCGAGATTAACATTTTATCTACGAAAAACTATTGTTCTCAGTGGGTATTACAACAAAACGCGTGTGTATTGTTCTGTGGCGATTGTGAATTCTGGTTTGTGTATGTTCGTTGATTTGGAATTTAATTAAACAAAGTAAGTTCAACTTTATTTACTTTTATGGAACTTTTTGAATGCAAATCGAATGTTTAATGTCAGAGTCAAGGAAGTGAATTTCAAATGAGTTGAATAATATTTGAGTTTTAATATTTCGGAAGGCCAAACTTGACGACTAATCTGTATAACTTGGGACTTAGGAATTTAATTAAATAATAAACAAAAATATTAAATATGACATTTAATAACTGATGTTAATTCTTTGTAATATTTTCATTTTAAATGACTACTTTAAACAAACTTCTAATTTATGTTTATTTTATTTAAATAAGAATATTTAATAGTGTAAATTATGTGATGTTGTTTTTATTATTTCATTAATATTAATTAATATTCATGAAATCATTAATATTAATGGATAATAAATAACTCTAATAACTTAATCTAATGATTAGATGGTAAAGAATACAATACTGTATTAAACTGGCCATTTTATTTTGTAATAAAAAAATATGATTAATGAAATAATATTAAATTTACTTAATTAATAATATTATTTCGTAAAAGTGTCATGATGGCTGTTTACGCGATAACGGATGCAGTAAAAACTTTATAAATACCGGGAAAATTCGTAACGACCGAAGTTCAAATAAACTGCTGCCGTTACAGACGTTATAGGCCTATTATTATGATTTTCCGGTTATAAAATATGACTGTATGTCTCGACTCTAATATTCTATTTGATAACTGAATGTTGTCGCTGATCGCTCACAGAAATTATTCTACACTATCTTTTACTTGCGACTTCGTTCGCATGACCGGGATATGTCCACTGAGCGAGATAAAAAGTAGCCTATGTCCGTCGATTTCCTATATGTGTATATCGAATTACACAGTGATTGGTTAAGCTACTAAAGCGTTAAAAGGTAACAAACAAACTAAATAATAATAGTATTGTCCTTATATCTTTAATTCTATAAATGTGAAGATATCTTTTTTTACTATTGAGCGCTGGTATTGTCCTTATATCCTTAATTATATAAATATGAGTCTTTTTTTACTATTGAAGGGCCCTGCGATTGATCATGATCGTAACTTTCAATCAGGGGGTCTACCATGAAATGGAATTCCGAATTTTCGGACTCAATTTCGTGTTTTCTTCATACCGAAATCGACCCAGTAAATGGAGCTTAATATTTCGTTTGTCATAAATTCTACCATAAAAGTCCAAAGGAACGATACTTTCGCATTTTTTATATTTTTAAACGGTATGTATCATGTAATTTTAACATCAAATTTGTGTTTCGTTCAAACCCGAAATTACGGAAAACATTTCATGGTAAGCCCTCAGGTGAGATTGAAACTTACGATGTGATCTAAAATGGGGGTCGCGTATTCACAAATAGCCTATTCAAATTTCCTTTAAATTGGTCTAGATTACACGTGGTAGGGATAACATAAGCAACATAATTCACCAGAGGTAGACTTTGTACAAAAGTTGTTTCCTTGGGTACCTTTGTCCCATTCGTATTTCAACCGTGAAACAGTTGTGTTTGTATGGCTGTGTTTCGGTTTGAAGGGTAAATAACTGCTCATGTCTATCAGGTTGTCCGTCAGCTCGTTTGCCATTCTAAGTTGTATAAAAAAAATATTAGCATTATAGATGTTAAAGTGAGTTTGCAATTCACCTCTATTTTTTTTTTATGTTTTTGTGTTTATCTTACGAGATATGTTTATTAGGCTTTATTATTATTAACCGATTTTGATTTTTTTTTATTTAGTAAGCTAGTTTAATACAAGTTTATCTTCATCTGAATTCACTTTGTCTTATTGGAAATACTTTAGTTAATATTATTTATACAATTTTTATATATGTAAGCTATGTACTTGTATTAAAGTAATTCTTTTCCGCTGTTAAGTGTCTACTTATATTGCTAGCAAATAGAAAAATAAAATAATATGGAACTAATACGGGAGTCGAAAAACTTTTTTTCTAAATTAACCGTTAAAAGGTAACCTATTGACACATTTTATTGGTAAATAAAGTTTAAACTAGTAAGTCTATACATATTATATATATATATATATATATATATATATATATATATATATATATATATATTTTTTATATATATATATTTTTTTAAAGTTGGTTAAAAAATCAAGCCTATTGTTTGTAGATTTCTTTTTATCGTAAAGATACAGTCAGAAATAAATTTTGAAATCAGGTAAAACAAAACAAAATGAAATATTCAATAAGAAATATTGCATCTAATGATTAAAAAAAGAAGCAATATCTCCCAAAAGAGAAAAGCGATTATATTAATGTAATTTGAATGTTTTACGAGCATTCTTAACCCTTGTGTTGGCCATATATCCCCTATCTTTTAACCATAAAGGAAAAATGCTCCAAATATTTATACTTAATAATTCTAGAGATATTTTTTTAATGTTTTGGAAACCTTTGAAGTAGTAACGCAGGTGGAAGGCCAACCGGTCTTTTACTACAAAGATTCTTTCTGATCGATCTATCAACGGAACGCCTAAACAGCCGTGGTTTGATATTTGAAATTTTCAATACAGACTCCTTTACGATACAGGAATCTCCACTGATAAAAAACTTTTGGAAAATCATACGGGAACAGAAGATACATAAATCCGCTTGTCAATCTAAAGATAGATTATGTATTTCAATAAATAATATAATACTACATAAATGAAATGTATTGTTAATTCATTTATTTATATAAAGAAAACTACAGAAAACAGATAACTAACATAAAAAATCAGATTATATAGATAGAGTGTCTCCATAGAAATGCTTTGAGAAAAACAGGTCAACTTTTTCATACAATTTTGCGTGATAAATAGTTATGAGCGATTCCTTTATAACTTCTATATTTATTTTGTCTTATAATGTCTGCATCTTTTTAATGCGTAAATACTCATTTTATTTATTAAATAATACATCAAGATACATTTTATGCATAAGTTATATACTTACGCATAATTAGAAAAATTTACACTGACAGAAAAAAACCATTCAGCTAATTTGACAATTTACAAAAAGTTGACCCGTTTTTGAGGCTCGATACTCCATATATATAATCTAAGCATAAAAATTACTATTTTGTAATAATAGTATTTTCTGCTAACAACGTTTTTTATCAATCTTCATAAACAAAACATAAATTTCAAAGTGTTGTAACTCTTACGAAATTACGCAATCTTATTTTCATATAAATAAAAATACATAATAAAATCATACTGCAATAAATGTAAAAAATACAATTCCTGTCATATATAACTTAATTGTACTTAATATAAATTGTAATTAATGTACTAAGACCCAACTGTTTGTCAGCTACCTTGTATGCATAAATTTCAGAAAACTGAAAGTACTTCTAGGAATGCTACGTAGAAATGATTTATTTCATTATCAAAATAAAACGTACACCAGATTTTAAATTACACTTTAGAAATACAACAGTGAAAACCGCATCTAATTTGGATAGATAGATAGATAGATAATTTATTTGCATTACTTACAGCACACAAATTACAACATATATAAATTATTATATTAGATAGATTTGGTGCAATAGTTTTTGTGTGATGCCGGAAAAAGTGCATACACAGACAAATTGATAAAATTACTAAAAAATATTGTTTTGGTACCTTATATTATTAATTTAATCTTAAATATATTAGTAAGATAAAATATACCATACTATATTTCGTAATTTTCCTGTTATCTCATAGATTCTTGTAATAGAACGATGTTACTCGTATTAAAACATTTCATTATCTTTAAAACATATCATCAGAATAATCTTGTGAAAGTTTAGCTACATTGTGAACGAAACCAATAACATTAAGTAGTTGTTAATAATAATTTAATACCTAAATCTTGATAAAATTAATGTGGGACCAACACGAAAGTAAACAATTTAACTATCCACTGCTGTACATAAGCCTACTCCTTAAGCAGTTAGGCTTTGGAGATATGTTAAGTTACATGTATTTACGTTATATGTATTAGAGAGTAAACAATATCAACTGCAAAAACTGTTTATAAAAATCAATTTAGAATTAGAAATTATATGGTATGACATATATATGAAAGGTTAAAAGCAAATTGAGAGTAATTTCCTTTTGCAAGATACTTAAAAATAACTTTTGTCTGAAAGAGAGCATACTCGGTTACCACAAAGATCGTCTGATCTTGCGTCGTCGATATTCGACTATATTAATATAAGACAGTTGCAACAAAGAATTGCTCAACAGCTAAGTATAGAAACTATAAATATAAAATACCAGCTGACTAGTAGCGGATTTGCCAGCAGACTGAATAGGCTGGAGTCTTGGGTGTCAAATTTGGGGCCAATTTCTTTCTATAATCATAAACAATTTTAATTGTATTCAATATGATCGTAAACTAGGATATAGAATTATAGATATTGATCGGAATGGCAAATTTTGAATAGCCTTTCTTTTCCTTTTTAAGAACTGCGTCCTTATCGGTGAAGTTTTTGCCACTCGCTACTATTTTCAGCGAATCTCTTAATTTTTGATACGACACGATACCAATTTATTTCTTGATCTGCCTGTTTTCAATATTTTGCCTTCTGATCTCAATAGTTTTAATAATTTGTCTCTTTTCCTTAACCCTAAGTACGGTACGGTATATACTATACTCTCTCTTCAAATTTGCGGGTTTCGTCTTGTCGATGCAACTAATTCATGCATTTTCTTCCAGCCAGCTCTATTCCAGGTCATTTCTTTGACCTCCCTAAATAACATGACACCTAGTTTTTCCTTTATCTATATTAATATATAGTAGTAGTAGTAATAATAATAATAATAAAACATAATAGTCTGTGTGTCGCAACTTTACTTGAATGAATAAGGATAAAAAAATAGATAAATTTACTAATCTTGAAGATAACATATTTAATATTTATTCAAATCTTTTAGCTTTTTCAAATAACAAACATTATTCATAAGTCAAAACACTACAATTAATTTTCAGAATTCACTTTGGAACGAAATAAAGAAAATATATTTACCCATTTAGTGTTTTACTTAAAAGTGCAGGAAAACAATATGTTACTATTAAAAAAAGTTCTATGAAATTTAACAAGAACAAAAAATGAAAATAAATAAAAACACAAATATGATATGCTATTTCATATGCATGCATATGCTATTTCCCTTGAGGATATAATGCTGGTTTTCAGTGGCACCAATTTGTATAGCAGGATTAAAGGCATGTAGCATGAACACGACAAAGTCAGAAAAAGCTCGATTGTTAAAATTGTTTTTGTCATAGCCGCCATATTTATTTTATACTGTTATCGTGTAGTCTATAATATTCAAACGATATTCTATTTATTAAAAACTATCAAGCCGTTTATAGTAAATTTTTATTTTATTTAATGTATTATAAAATATTGATAACCTCCCTTACGCTGTCTTTACGCTAATATCAGCATTAATACTTACCAATGCGGGATAACAGGTTAAAATTAAATCAATTCTACTGGCTATTGTGATATCACCAGAAATAAAACACCATGGTTTCCAGAAGGACTGCGAATGGATTGATCTAAACTGACCTTACATGATATTGCACAATAAGTGTGCTAGTCTCCTTCACTGAAAATCCCTAGCCAAGGATTTTGACATACGTGTACATTAATTACCACTTAACACATTGCGTAAATATGGTTACGAGTTTGATTCTTAGTTGGGTCAATTTTAGAAAAGACCTAAACTTATCAATTTATCAATTTTAAATTCATTTAATTAGTTATTAGAAGTTGGTGATTAAAGTTGTTTATAAAACAGGCTTCGTAATATAAATTCTGTTTATGAAATAATCTGATTCTATATGTATTAAGTATAACATATACGTACTTCTATAAGAATAAAATTCAACAAAGCGTAATATTGAAGAACTAATTATTGAACCCTCTCCCTAGGGCACAACCCCAAATAGAGCTTAAAGCAAACATTAAACATCAAGCAGAATAGTGTAACGATGCGTCACAGTATAATACTACATTATTGGACTGTATGCATGTTGTATCTTATTAATTTTTGAAACTTCTTCCATATCTTGTTTTGCCTCCTACCGAATCCATTTATTATTACTGGAGATGAGGGCATACGAACATAGTGATATGGGATTTTTATATATTAATTCACCTAAAAAAGAATAATTACAAAAACAAAAGAAAAAGATCGGATACTTGTCTATGAGCATTCGCTTTTTTGTATTTGTTATTTTGTATGCAAAAATACGCAAACTTTTTTAATTGTGCAGTGATCTATCGCAATATTAATAGCTGATTACTTAGTGACAATATACGAGTATATACCTACATAATCGTCACGCTTGTCTTCCATTGAGGTTGGTATAAGCAATAACAACTAACAGTGGTAACACATTTTAAAAATTAAATTTGAATTCATCATCATCATATCAACTTTTACTGTCCACTGCTGGACATAAGCCTACCCCTTGGGGAGTTTTGTTAGTAGTTACCACGCTTGACAAGCGGATTAGCAACCGCAATCAGGCTTTAAAGATGTTTTAAGAAGGACACTTGTTTTTTTTTAATCTTAATAAGTAGTAATAAGTCACCTTTAAATATAGATCGGTAATTAGACGTTACTAGTATAAAAAAAAAAAAATATTACACTTATTACCCATTTATTACGGTTGAAAAATATACAAATTAGGAGGAGTTGAAAAATAAAATATAATAGGACGAGATGGCTTTCTAAAGAAAGTTTTACATTTTTAATGAGAGATGAAATATCTCAGTTTTCTAAGTTAGAAATATATAACAACAGGTATATTTGAAAGTTAAAAACTGAAGTATTGTCATAACTTTATGGAATAGAAAATTGGCTTTATTGATTCTAAAAGTTTTCGAGGATTATTATCCCTGTAGAATATAAAATTCTCTATCAAAGTAAATAAATTGTTCAATATAAAACTTTGAAGTGATTATTCGTTGTTATATATAATATAAGTTCAGTCTAATTATATATTTATATTATAAACATAAAATATATCAAGATATTATATTAAAAATTAAGATTTCGCATAAAGCTAATGTAAACACGTTAACTTCTTATTTTTAAAAGAAAAGAAGGCATTACTTGTTAGGGTAGATTTTATCTCTGTACAGGAAGATGATGAGAAAATATTATAAAGCTTTATAACAAAATAATAATACCTATCCTCTCGATGGGTAACCTTTTGAGCCGACTTCTTGAGGTAAACGAACGATAATGAATGATATTTTTATTTTAAACAAGGAAATTTTATAAGGCAACAAAATTTCGCATTTTGTTTTTATATACCTACACAATTGCTCATATTCGCTTCATTAGTCACTTAAACTGAGAACTTCAGTATTCCGATTCCAATTCAGAGTACAGTTTAATATTTTTATTGTTTACACTTTAAGGTTCAACTACAATTAATGATAGGTCACTAAGAGTAATATGTTACAATTGGTTACGTTATTATTTTTAAACTTATTTCATTTTTGGAAACGATAAAAACACAGTAAGTTCATTAATTTCCCATATGTACATAGACATTTGGTACCAAAATTGTCTAGCAAAGTATCTCTGTCCATCTTGTGTTTTGTTTCTGTGAAACAGCTATACTTTCATGGCTGTATTTTGGTTTGAAGAGTGAGATATGGCTAAAAAATTACAGGGTAATGAGCTATAAGAGCATATTCCTTAGGAATGACAACGTATGAACACATGTTCATTACAGTGTATATTGTATGTCTCTGCTGTTTATATCTATTTGTGGAGGCTATCATTTTACAAGAAGTAAGGCCTTTATTTGCTGTTATAAGGATCATGAAAAAAATATGAATGATTGAATGAAAACCATTGTTCTCTTCAAAGAATGATACAGATTATAAAGATTACACAAACAAAATTAATACTTAATTACAAAAATTTTATTACATAAAAGCGAGATAAAGAGCCAACTTTGGGCAGGCCGCCTATAGTTGCCTTTTTATCTTACTTCTTCATCATCACCATCATTTCAGCCATTATCTGACCACTGCTTTATCTTGCTTGCTTTTCAATCATTATGCTATCACTAAATAGTGAATATGATCAAAGAATTATTTATCTTGTTATTCATAGCAAAGAATAGTTTTTAAATGTTCATATTTTGTAATATATATAATATAGTTTATGACCGTTAACCTACTTCTTCTTATAACTAAGCAAAAGTATGCCAAACAAAAGCAAACAAGTCTCAGCTAAGACTATTAACTGCTTAAACCTTTGATTTTTACATATTATTTTTATATTACATTGTTATACTCACAGACATACATTTTTATGTACAGACTGATGACTCCCCCAGCATCGTACAGGTAGATAGGTAAAAGAACTCTAATTTAATAAAATAATAATAAAATACAGTCCATGTTCTATTAGTTTTTTAACGAATTTTTAAATGTAGTTACGCATTTGTTTGAGCACAAATCAGTTACAAAGAAAAAAATCTAATCATTCCTCTATCTAATATTACTCTATATATCTACTACCAGATAACATATTGTAGTAGCTTCCTCTCTGCGCAGTGTATGAGGACCGTAATATTATATAAATATATATCCATTCCATAATTCACTTTGTATGACAATTTTCCTCAATATACTTGTATACAAGGATATGTAACCAATATACTCGTTTTCCTATTTATAATTTTTACGAGTTCGACGAAAATGTATAAACGAAAAATACAATTACAATGTATGTTTTTATTACATAAATAGTTATTTTATTGTTACGTATTTATATATTTATTATTATTATTATTAGATACATATATCCTACTGCTATTATAAAATTTGTAAAGATTGGTAGATATTTGTTATCCTATCATGCACAAACTATTAAACTCATTTGAAATTAATTTGATTCACAAAAGTATTTTATTCTAATTTAAAACATAGGATATTTTATATAATATTTGACGCGAGCGATACCGTAGGATACAGCTAGTAACTATTAGATGTATTATTTTCAACCTAAGCAGGTGTTCATGGGAGGGTGGATTATTAATCATAAAGATCGACTGGAAGTCGACCTTATAATCTCTGTTATTACTCACATTGTCCTCTCTGTAAACCATCGTTGTTAATTTCGCTATAATTCATCACAATAGGCGAACTAATAAATAACTAAATTATCACTCACTAGTATTCCATCAGCATATATCCAATACCAATAGTACAGGCGGTGTTACTATTTCATTATCATTCTATAAAAAAAGCAATTATTTACCGCTTTTATCTACAACTGCATCATGAACGGTTAATTTTAGACTACCACTTTAAACCCATTTAGAGGTAATAAACAAGATACGAGGTTTGTCCGGAAAGTACGTATAAAAGTTTTTTAAAAATTTTTTTTTACAATTATTCAGGTAAATCAATTTTATCCCCTTCAAAGTACTCCCCCTGTGAAAAAAGCAATTATTTACCGAATAGTTGCTTTTATCTACAGCTTCTTAAAAATAGCGTCATGAACGGTTAATTTTAGACTACCACTTTAAATCATCCATTTAGAGGTAATAAACAAGATATAACGATAAAATGCAATGTTACTTCACAATGTCAGTCGCTCCCGAATAGGGAGAGAGAGCATTCCAGAACATACGAACTTTCCGCACAACATTATGACATACTATTTGTTATATTTTTGAAAATTGCCACCGGTAAGCTCCGTCTGTAACTATGATAATATCATAATATAATAATGATTTAGAAAATTATAAGCCTATAACAGTTATTGCTATTTCTTTATAGAAAATTTACCAACAAATTAAATGGAGAAAGTCCGAAGATATTCGAAATGCAAATAATTAATAAAAAAAAACATTTGAAAATATTAATAAAATTGCCAGTAGCTCAACGATCATTTTAATACAGTATAGTATTTAGCAACTGTAAAATAAAATATATTCTTGTTAAACTAGCAACAGGAATAAAAGATTGCCATACCTACACCATATCAGCCGTTAACCGTCCAGTGCTAAACATAGGCTTCCCCAATAAAGGAGGGTTTTGCCAGTGGTTGCAACGCCTGGCAGGCGGGCTGACAACCGCAACTAGTCTTTGGTGATATTTTAAGAGGAACGCTGCTGACCATTAGGTTATCTTAGTCGTCTCTTATGACAGCCACGGGAAGGGAATGGGTGGCCCATATATAATACAATAAAATACAATAAAACATTACATTTTATACATAATTGTTTTTAAAGAGCTCATGTTTTAAAATACCTCGAATTTCTGATTGATCCATAGTCAATTCGTAAAACCTCGAAGCTCGAACAAAAACGACTCTGTAATAGCTTAATCCTAAACGGCTTTATTTGAATACAGTTCAAATGTTTTTATGAAACACTTGTTTATTCAAAACAAACGCTCACGTTTTATTATTTTCGAGTATGATATAGGTAGTAGGAAAAAGGAAAATCCAATTTTCCGCTTACGTTCTTCCCTTTCCGTTCGTTACCGGGTGTGCACTCTCGAGGCACTTGTTTTTCATGTAGGTACGAGTGTGGTTTATGAGATATCCATACTGATACTGCTTGTCTTCTAAATAGGTTGTCTATGCAAAATTGTAGTTCGTGTTTATATAAAAATAGCTATATACAGCGGCTTTTCCTCTACTTGATCATAATTGAGAATATTCTCTATGTTAATCAAGAGTATAGTGTTTCTAGTACAACAAATTTCATTGAAATCATCCAGCTATTTCCAAATATGCAAATCAATATCGGAACACCTGTATATATAGTCTTTCATATTCATATTAGTAATTTATAGGAATAATTATACACCTCAGTTTTGCCCCGGTGAATTTGAATAAAATGTATTCGTGAATGTGTATGAATCACCTGTGTACGTTCAACCTTTTAAGTTTGATATTAGAACATTTTTTATATTTAAAATATTGGTAGTATTATTTATATACGTAAATTTTATTTGAAATGGTTTGGTAATTCCTTCCTTAGCCTATTCTTCCAAAAGTTAAATTTCTTTTGGTTTAAAAATACCTGTCATCTTGAAGAAGGGTATCATTGTTGGTGTATTAAACTCGATGCGAGAGAGCGCGCGACAACACCTCTACTGTGTTACGCCGGGCCGTTAAGAAAACATCTGCTATTAGTCTGAATGAAACCCTTAAAAATAAACAATAACACTTAAATAGGATACTGGCCAGTTCCAATATGTTATATGTAATTCTATAAGGATTTTCTAAGTTTTTTTAACAAATATTGTCTATATAAGATGCATTTGTCTATGTTTGTTATTGAATTAATTTGATTAGTTAAAACAATAATTTTTGGGCGTGTTTATAAATCTCTGTCGTGCAATTGTAGCTACGTTGTCTACTTACTTTTATTTTATTTCATAATATTAAATATTTCTAAATATTATAAATAAATTGTCCATTATTATACTCATAATTACTACTATATACATACATGATATATTTTATTAGTTAATAGTAGACAATTTATTTGAAATACACTAAAACAACTTAATTTTTTTATCCATCCGTATTTTATAAACTTAGTTACAATTTTTAGTTTCTCTTGTAGCTTAAGTATCATTGTATGCATTTATATCAAAGTATTTATTCCACAATATTCATCTTAACCTTTTATCTTCTGTCTATATGATCAGGTAAAATCCAACCATTTCTGATTTTATCTATTACGTATCTATACTCTCATAATCTTAGATCTTCTGAAAGCTTCTGGCTGAAGATGTTACTGCATCGTACCAAATTTATGGCAAATCCTACATTGTGCAAGCACAGACTTTAAAGATTTACCTGCCTTCGTACGTAAAGTACCTACGTGCGACGAATTATAAATCTTAGGGGTTACAATCGTCTGTAATTTAAGTTTTTAGTAATTACTATCTAGAAAAACAAAAAGTATTATAGAACAAAAATAATTAAAATATAAAACAAAATATCAAACACAATCTATCTTACCATAAATAAGTTAAACATATGGTAGACATGTATGTGTTCAATACATATCTAGATGTTTGCTGCAAATCGTATCTGACATCTGTTTACGACTATGCCCAAGGAAAGGATGTCTGTCTTATTCAAAATAAAATGTATTGTAGATATTGGCATATAAAATAGGAAATAAACATAAATACATCGACTAAACAGTATTTATTAATTTATACAGAGTGTTTGTGATAATACAGTGTTTTGCCACACTGGAGTCGTAATGTGTTAGGTAAATAAAAAGGATTATTTAGATTTAAAATAATATGGCTCGTAATGCCGTATAACCGTACCGACAACCCTAGTGAATCACAGTACTCGAGTAGTACAGAGTACAGTGGAGTAGACGTTTTGTTTCTCGCCTATGTATATGTACATATATATTCAGTAAGGTAAAATGCGACAAGCTAGAAAGAAATATCAAAATTGGTGAAGGCATTCCATATCTGTCTTTTAAAATGACTTACAAAAGAATGAGTATTTATAATAATAATTATAAAATATATAATATAATATAGAAAAATAATAATTAACTGCTTATATATACGTGCATATATATAACAACAGTTTTTAAAAACTTACTATGTTTGTCGTATCCAACAACCCTCCCTAGGGTACAACCCCAAATAGAGCTTAAAGCAAACATTAAACATCAAGCAGAATAGTGTAACGATGCGTCACAGTATAATACTACATTATTGGACTGTATGCATGTTGTATCTTATTAATTTTTGAAACTTCTTCCATATCTTGTTTTGCCTCCTACCGAATCCATTTATTATTACTGGAGATGAGGGCATACGAACATAGTGATATGGGATTTTTATATATTAATTCACCTAAAAAAGAATAATTACAAAAACAAAAGAAAAAGATCAGATACTTATCTATGAACATTCGCTTTTTTGTATTTGTTATTTTGTATGCAAAAATACGCAAACTTTTTTAATTGTGCAGTGATCTATCGCAATATTAATAGCTGATTACTTAGTGACAATATATATACCTACATAATCGTCACGCTTGTCTTCCATTGAGGTTGGTATAAGCAATAACAACTAACAGTGGTAACACATTTTAAAAATTAAATTTGAATTCATCATCATCATATCAACTTTTACTGTCCACTGCTGGACATAAGCCTACCCCTTGGGGAGTTTTGTTAATAGTTACCACGCTTGACAAGCGGATTATCAACCGCAATCAGGCTTTAAAGATGTTTTAAGAAGGACACTTGTTTTTTTTTAATCTTAATAAGTAGTGATAAGTCACCTTTAAATATAGATCGGTAATTAGACGTTACTAGTATAAAAAAAAAAAAAAAATATTACACTTATTACCCATTTATTACGGTTGAAAAATATACAAATTAGGAGGAGTTGAAAAATAAAATATAATAGGACGAGATGGCTTTCTAAAGAAAGTTTTACATTTTTAATGAGAGATGAAATATCTCAGTTTTCTAAGTTAGAAATATATAACAACAGGTATATTTGAAAGTTAAAAACTGAAGTATTGTCATAACTTTATGGAATAGAAAATTGGCTTTATTGATTCTAAAAGTTTTCGAGGATTATTATCCCTGTAGAATATAAAATTCTCTATCAAAGTAAATAAATTGTTCAATATAAAACTTTGAAGTGATTATTCGTTGTTATATATAATATAAGTTCAATCTAATTATATACTTATATTATAAACATAAAATATATCAAGATATTATATTTAAATTTAAGATTTCGCATAAAGCTAATGTAAACACGTTAACTTTTTATTTTTAAAAGAAAAGAAGGAATTACTTGTTAGGGTAGATTTTATCTCTGTACAGGAAGATGATGAGAAAATATTATAAAGCTTTATAACAAAATAATAATACCTATCCTCTCGATGGGTAACCTTTTGAGCCGACTTCTTGAGGTAAACGAACGATAATGAATGATATTTTTATTTTAAACAAGGAAATTTTATAAGGCAACAAAATTTCGCATTTTGTTTTATATACCTACACAATTGCTCATATTCGCTTCATTAGTCACTTAAACTGAGAACTTCAGTATTCCGATTCCAATTCAAAGTACAGTTTAATATTTTTATTGTTTACATTTTAAGGTTCAACTACAATTAATGATAGGTCACTAAGAGTAATATGTTACAATTGGTTACGTTATTATTTTTAAACTTATTTAATTTTTGGAAACGATAAAAACACAGTAAGTTCATTAATTTCCCATATGTACATAGACATTTGGTACCAAAATTGTCTAGCAAAGTATCTCTGTCCATCTTGTGTTTTGTTTCTGTGAAACAGCTATACTTTCATGGCTGTATTTTGGTTTGAAGAGTGAGATATGGCTAAAAAATTACAGGGTAATGAGCTATAAGAGCATATTCCTTAGGAATGACAACGTATGAACACATGTTCATTACAGTGTATATTGTATGTCTCTGCTGTTTATATCTATTTGTGGAGGCTATCATTTTACAAGAAGTAAGGCCTTTATTTGCTGTTATAAGGATCATGAAAAAAATATGAATGATTGAATGAAAACCATTGTTCTCTTCAAAGAATGATACAGATTATAAAGATTACACAAACAAAATTAATACTTAATTACAAAAATTTTATTACATAAAAGCGAGATAAAGAGCCAACTTTGGGCAGGCCGCCTATAGTTGCCTTTTTATCTTACTTCTTCATCATCACCATCATTTCAGCCATTATCTGACCACTGCTTTATCTTGCTTGCTTTTCAATCATTATGCTATCACTAAATAGTGAATATGATCAAAGAATTATTTATCTTGTTATTCATAGCAAAGAATAGTTTTTAAATGTTCATATTTTGTAATATATATAATATAGTTTATGACCGTTAACCTACTTCTTCTTATAACTAAGCAAAAGTATGCCAAACAAAAGCAAACAAGTCTCAGCTAAGACTATTAACTGCTTAAACCTTTGATTTTTACATATTATTTTTATATTACATTGTTATACTCACAGACATACATTTTTATGTACAGACTGATGACTCCCCCAGCATCGTACAGGTAGATAGGTAAAAGAACTCTAATTTAATAAAATAATAATAAAATACAGTCCATGTTCTATTAGTTTTTTAACGAATTTTTAAATGTAGTTACGCATTTGTTTGAGCACAAATCAGTTACAAAGAAAAAATCTAATCATTCCTCTATCTAATATTACTCTATATATCTACTACCAGATAACATATTGTAGTAGCTTCCTCTCTGCGCAGTGTATGAGGACCGTAATATTATATAAATATATATCCATTCCATAATTCACTTTGTATGACAATTTTCCTCAATATACTTGTATACAAGGATATGTAACCAATATACTCGTTTTCCTATTTATAATTTTTACGAGTTCGACGAAAATGTATAAACGAAAAATACAATTACAATGTATGTTTTTATTACATAAATAGTTATTTTATTGTTACGTATTTATATATTTATTATTATTATTAGATACATATATCCTACTGCTATTATAAAATTTGTAAAGATTGGTAGATATTTGTTATCCTATCATGCACAAACTATTAAACTCATTTGAAATTAATTTGATTCACAAAAGTATTTTATTCTAATTTAAAACATAGGATATTTTATATAATATTTGACGCGAGCGATACCGTAGGATACAGCTAGTAACTATTAGATGTATTATTTTCAACCTAAGCAGGTGTTCATGGGAGGGTGGATTATTAATCATAAAGATCGACTGGAAGTCGACCTTATAATCTCTGTTATTACTCACATTGACCTCTCTGTAAACCATCGTTGTTAATTTCGCTATAATTCATCACAATAGGCGAACTAATAAAAAACTAAATTATCACTCACTTGTATTCCATCAGCATATACCCAATACCAATAGTACAGGCGGTGTTACTATTTCATTATCATTCTATAAAAAAAACAATTATTTACCGAATAGTTGCTTTTATCTACAGCTTCTTAAAAATAGCATCATGAACGGTTAATTTTAGACTACCACTTTAAACCCATTTAGAGGTAATAAACAAGATATAACGATAAAATGCAATGTTACTCAATGTCAGTCGCTCCCGAATAGGGAGAGAGAGACCAACACTGCACAACATTATGACATACTATTTGTTATATTTTTGAAAATTGCCACCGGTAAGCTCCGTCTGTAACTATGATAATATCATAATATAATAATGATTTAGAAAATTATAAGCCTATAACAGTTATTGCTATTTCTTTATAGAAAATTTACCAACAAATTAAATGGAGAAAGTCCGAAGATATTCGAAATGCAAATAATTAATAAAAAAAAACATTTGAAAATATTAATAAAATTGCCAGTAGCTCAACGATCATTTTAATACAGTATAGTATTTAGCAACTGTAAAATAAAATATATTCTTGTTAAACTAGCAACAGGAATAAAAGATTGCCATACCTACACCATATCAGCCGTTAACCGTCCAGTGCTAAACATAGGCTTCCCCAATAAAGGAGGGTTTTGCCAGTGGTTGCAACGCCTGGCAGGCGGGCTGACAACCGCAACTAGTCTTTGGTGATATTTTAAGAGGAACGCTGCTGACCATTAGGTTATCTTAGTCGTCTCTTATGACAGCCACGGGAAGGGAATGGGTGGCCCATATATAATACAATAAAATACAATAAAACATTACATTTTATACATAATTGTTTTTAAAGAGCTCATGTTTTAAAATACCTCGAATTTCTGATTGATCCATAGTCAATTCGTAAAACCTCGAAGCTCGAACAAAAACGACTCTGTAATAGCTTAATCCTAAACGGCTTTATTTGAATACAGTTCAAATGTTTTTATGAAACACTTGTTTATTCAAAACAAACGCTCACGTTTTATTATTTTCGAGTATGATATAGGTAGTAGGAAAAAGGAAAATCCAATTTTCCGCTTACGTTCTTCCCTTTCCGTTCGTTACCGGGTGTGCACTCTCGAGGCACTTGTTTTTCATGTAGGTACGAGTGTGGTTTATGAGATATCCATACTGATACTGCTTGTCTTCTAAATAGGTTGTCTATGCAAAATTGTAGTTCGTGTTTATATAAAAATAGCTATATACAGCGGCTTTTCCTCTACTTATCATAATTGAGAATATTCTCTATGTTAATCAAGAGTATAGTGTTTCTAGTACAACAAATTTCATTGAAATCATTCAGCTGTATCCAAATATGCAAATCAATATCGGAACACCTATATATATAGTCTTTCATATTCATATTAGTAATTTATAGGAATAATTATACACCTCAGTTTTGCCCCGGTGAATTTGAATAAAATGTATTCGTGAATGTGTATGAATCACCTGTGTACGTTCAACCTTTTAAGTTTGATATTAGAACATTTTTTATATTTAAAATATTGGTAGTATTATTTATATACGTAAATTTTATTTGAAATGGTTTGGTAATTCCTTCCTTAGCCTATTCTTCCAAAAGTTAAATTTCTTTTGGTTTAAAAATACCTGTCATCTTGAAGAAGGGTGTCATTATTAGTGTATTAAACTCGATGCGAGAGAACGCGCGACAACACCTCTACTGTGTTACGCCGGGCCGTTAAGAAAACATCTGCTATTAGTCTGAACGAAACCCTTAAAAATAAACAATAACACTTAAATAGAATACTGGCCAGTTCCAATATGTTATATGTAATTCTATAAGGATTTTCTAAGTTTTTTTAACAAATATTGTCTATATAAGATGCATTTGTCTATGTTTGTTATTGAATTAATTTGATTAGTTAAAACAATAATTTTTGGGCGTGTTTATAAATCTCTGTCGTGCAATTGTAGCTACGTTGTCTACTTACTTTTATTTTATTTCATAATATTAAATATTTCTAAATATTATAAATAAATTGTCCATTATTATACTCATAATTACTACTATATATACACACATGATATATTTTATTAGTTAATAGTAGACAATTTATTTGAAATACACTAAAACAACTTAATTTTTTTATCCATCCGTATTTTATAAACTTAGTTACAATTTTTAGTTTCTCTTGTAGCTTAAGTATCATTGTATGCATTTATATCAAAGTATTTATTCCACAATATTCATCTTAACCTTTTATCTTCTGTCTATATGATCAGGTAAAATCCAACCATTTCTGATTTTATCTATTACGTATCTATACTCTCATAATCTTAGATCTTCTGAAAGCTTCTGGCTGAAGATGTTACTGCATCGTACCAAATTTATGGCAAATCCTACATTGTGCAAGCACAGACTTTAAAGATTTACCTGCCTTCGTACGTAAAGTACCTACGTGCGACGAATTATAAATCTTAGGGGTTACAATCGTCTGTAATTTAAGTTTTTAGTAATTACTATCTAGAAAAACAAAAAGTATTATAGAACAAAAATAATTAAAATATAAAACAAAATATCAAACACAATCTATCTTACCATAAATAAGTTAAACATATGGTAGACATGTATGTGTTCAATACATATCTAGATGTTTGCTGCAAATCGTATCTGACATCTGTTTACGACTATGCCCAAGGAAAGGATGTCTGTCTTATTCAAAATAAAATGTATTGTAGATATTGGCATATAAAATAGGAAATAAACATAAATACATCGACTAAACAGTATTTATTAATTTATACAGAGTGTTTGTGATAATACAGTGTTTTGCCACACTGGAGTCGTAATGTGTTAGGTAAATAAAAAGGATTATTTAGATTTAAAATAATATGGCTCGTAATGCCGTATAACCGTACCGACAACCCTAGTGAATCACAGTACTCGAGTAGTACAGAGTACAGTGGAGTAGACGTTTTGTTTCTCGCCTATGTATATGTACATATATATTCAGTAAGGTAAAATGCGACAAGCTAGAAAGAAATATCAAAATTGGTGAAGGCATTCCATATCTGTCTTTTAAAATGACTTACAAAAGAATGAGTATTTATAATAATAATTATAAAATATATAATATAATATAGAAAAATAATAATTAACTGCTTATATATACGTGCATATATATAACAACAGTTTTTAAAAACTTACTATGTTTGTCGTATCCAACAACCCTCCCTAGGGTACAACCCCAAATAGAGCTTAAAGCAAACATTAAACATCAAGCAGAATAGTGTAACGATGCGTCACAGTATAATACTACATTATTGGACTGTATGCATGTTGTATCTTATTAATTTTTGAAACTTCTTCCATATCTTGTTTTGCCTCCTACCGAATCCATTTATTATTACTGGAGATGAGGGCATACGAACATAGTGATATGGGATTTTTATATATTAATTCACCTAAAAAAGAATAATTACAAAAACAAAAGAAAAAGATCAGATACTTATCTATGAACATTCGCTTTTTTGTATTTGTTATTTTGTATGCAAAAATACGCAAACTTTTTTAATTGTGCAGTGATCTATCGCAATATTAATAGCTGATTACTTAGTGACAATATATATACCTACATAATCGTCACGCTTGTCTTCCATTGAGGTTGGTATAAGCAATAACAACTAACAGTGGTAACACATTTTAAAAATTAAATTTGAATTCATCATCATCATATCAACTTTTACTGTCCACTGCTGGACATAAGCCTACCCCTTGGGGAGTTTTGTTAATAGTTACCACGCTTGACAAGCGGATTATCAACCGCAATCAGGCTTTAAAGATGTTTTAAGAAGGACACTTGTTTTTTTTTAATCTTAATAAGTAGTGATAAGTCACCTTTAAATATAGATCGGTAATTAGACGTTACTAGTATAAAAAAAAAAATATTACACTTATTACCCATTTATTACGGTTGAAAAATATACAAATTAGGAGGAGTTGAAAAATAAAATATAATAGGACGAGATGGCTTTCTAAAGAAAGTTTTACATTTTTAATGAGAGATGAAATATCTCAGTTTTCTAAGTTAGAAATATATAACAACAGGTATATTTGAAAGTTAAAAACTGAAGTATTGTCATAACTTTATGGAATAGAAAATTGGCTTTATTGATTCTAAAAGTTTTCGAGGATTATTATCCCTGTAGAATATAAAATTCTCTATCAAAGTAAATAAATTGTTCAATATAAAACTTTGAAGTGATTATTCGTTGTTATATATAATATAAGTTCAATCTAATTATATACTTATATTATAAACATAAAATATATCAAGATATTATATTTAAATTTAAGATTTCGCATAAAGCTAATGTAAACACGTTAACTTTTTATTTTTAAAAGAAAAGAAGGAATTACTTGTTAGGGTAGATTTTATCTCTGTACAGGAAGATGATGAGAAAATATTATAAAGCTTTATAACAAAATAATAATACCTATCCTCTCGATGGGTAACCTTTTGAGCCGACTTCTTGAGGTAAACGAACGATAATGAATGATATTTTTATTTTAAACAAGGAAATTTTATAAGGCAACAAAATTTCGCATTTTGTTTTATATACCTACACAATTGCTCATATTCGCTTCATTAGTCACTTAAACTGAGAACTTCAGTATTCCGATTCCAATTCAAAGTACAGTTTAATATTTTTATTGTTTACATTTTAAGGTTCAACTACAATTAATGATAGGTCACTAAGAGTAATATGTTACAATTGGTTACGTTATTATTTTTAAACTTATTTAATTTTTGGAAACGATAAAAACACAGTAAGTTCATTAATTTCCCATATGTACATAGACATTTGGTACCAAAATTGTCTAGCAAAGTATCTCTGTCCATCTTGTGTTTTGTTTCTGTGAAACAGCTATACTTTCATGGCTGTATTTTGGTTTGAAGAGTGAGATATGGCTAAAAAATTACAGGGTAATGAGCTATAAGAGCATATTCCTTAGGAATGACAACGTATGAACACATGTTCATTACAGTGTATATTGTATGTCTCTGCTGTTTATATCTATTTGTGGAGGCTATCATTTTACAAGAAGTAAGGCCTTTATTTGCTGTTATAAGGATCATGAAAAAAATATGAATGATTGAATGAAAACCATTGTTCTCTTCAAAGAATGATACAGATTATAAAGATTACACAAACAAAATTAATACTTAATTACAAAAATTTTATTACATAAAAGCGAGATAAAGAGCCAACTTTGGGCAGGCCGCCTATAGTTGCCTTTTTATCTTACTTCTTCATCATCACCATCATTTCAGCCATTATCTGACCACTGCTTTATCTTGCTTGCTTTTCAATCATTATGCTATCACTAAATAGTGAATATGATCAAAGAATTATTTATCTTGTTATTCATAGCAAAGAATAGTTTTTAAATGTTCATATTTTGTAATATATATAATATAGTTTATGACCGTTAACCTACTTCTTCTTATAACTAAGCAAAAGTATGCCAAACAAAAGCAAACAAGTCTCAGCTAAGACTATTAACTGCTTAAACCTTTGATTTTTACATATTATTTTTATATTACATTGTTATACTCACAGACATACATTTTTATGTACAGACTGATGACTCCCCCAGCATCGTACAGGTAGATAGGTAAAAGAACTCTAATTTAATAAAATAATAATAAAATACAGTCCATGTTCTATTAGTTTTTTAACGAATTTTTAAATGTAGTTACGCATTTGTTTGAGCACAAATCAGTTACAAAGAAAAAATCTAATCATTCCTCTATCTAATATTACTCTATATATCTACTACCAGATAACATATTGTAGTAGCTTCCTCTCTGCGCAGTGTATGAGGACCGTAATATTATATAAATATATATCCATTCCATAATTCACTTTGTATGACAATTTTCCTCAATATACTTGTATACAAGGATATGTAACCAATATACTCGTTTTCCTATTTATAATTTTTACGAGTTCGACGAAAATGTATAAACGAAAAATACAATTACAATGTATGTTTTTATTACATAAATAGTTATTTTATTGTTACGTATTTATATATTTATTATTATTATTAGATACATATATCCTACTGCTATTATAAAATTTGTAAAGATTGGTAGATATTTGTTATCCTATCATGCACAAACTATTAAACTCATTTGAAATTAATTTGATTCACAAAAGTATTTTATTCTAATTTAAAACATAGGATATTTTATATAATATTTGACGCGAGCGATACCGTAGGATACAGCTAGTAACTATTAGATGTATTATTTTCAACCTAAGCAGGTGTTCATGGGAGGGTGGATTATTAATCATAAAGATCGACTGGAAGTCGACCTTATAATCTCTGTTATTACTCACATTGACCTCTCTGTAAACCATCGTTGTTAATTTCGCTATAATTCATCACAATAGGCGAACTAATAAAAAACTAAATTATCACTCACTTGTATTCCATCAGCATATACCCAATACCAATAGTACAGGCGGTGTTACTATTTCATTATCATTCTATAAAAAAAACAATTATTTACCGAATAGTTGCTTTTATCTACAGCTTCTTAAAAATAGCGTCACGAACGGTTAATTTTAGACTACCACTTTAAACCCATTTAGAGGTAATAAACAAGATATAACGATAAAATGCAATGTTACTCAATGTCAGTCGCTCCCGAATAGGGAGAGAGAGACCAACACTGCACAACATTATGACATACTATTTGTTATATTTTTGAAAATTGCCACCGGTAAGCTCCGTCTGTAACTATGATAATATCATAATATAATAATGATTTAGAAAATTATAAGCCTATAACAGTTATTGCTATTTCTTTATAGAAAATTTACCAACAAATTAAATGGAGAAAGTCCGAAGATATTCGAAATGCAAATAATTAATAAAAAAAAACATTTGAAAATATTAATAAAATTGCCAGTAGCTCAACGATCATTTTAATACAGTATAGTATTTAGCAACTGTAAAATAAAATATATTCTTGTTAAACTAGCAACAGGAATAAAAGATTGCCATACCTACACCATATCAGCCGTTAACCGTCCAGTGCTAAACATAGGCTTCCCCAATAAAGGAGGGTTTTGCCAGTGGTTGCAACGCCTGGCAGGCGGGCTGACAACCGCAACTAGTCTTTGGTGATATTTTAAGAGGAACGCTGCTGACCATTAGGTTATCTTAGTCGTCTCTTATGACAGCCACGGGAAGGGAATGGGTGGCCCATATATAATACAATAAAATACAATAAAACATTACATTTTATACATAATTGTTTTTAAAGAGCTCATGTTTTAAAATACCTCGAATTTCTGATTGATCCATAGTCAATTCGTATAACCTCGAAGCTCGAACAAAAACGACTCTGTAATAGCTTAATCCTAAACGGCTTTATTTGAATACAGTTCAAATGTTTTTATGAAACACTTGTTTATTCAAAACAAACGCTCACGTTTTATTATTTTCGAGTATGATATAGGTAGTAGGAAAAAGGAAAATCCAATTTTCCGCTTACGTTCTTCCCTTTCCGTTCGTTACCGGGTGTGCACTCTCGAGGCACTTGTTTTTCATGTAGGTACGAGTGTGGTTTATGAGATATCCATACTGATACTGCTTGTCTTCTAAATAGGTTGTCTATGCAAAATTGTAGTTCGTGTTTATATAAAAATAGCTATATACAGCGGCTTTTCCTCTACTTGATCATAATTGAGAATATTCTCTATGTTAATCAAGAGTATAGTGTTTCTAGTACAACAAATTTCATTGAAATCATCCAGCTATTTCCAAATATGCAAATCAATATCGGAACACCTGTATATATAGTCTTTCATATTCATATTAGTAATTTATAGGAATAATTATACACCTCAGTTTTGCCCCGGTGAATTTGAATAAAATGTATTCGTGAATGTGTATGAATCACCTGTGTACGTTCAACCTTTTAAGTTTGATATTAGAACATTTTTTATATTTAAAATATTGGTAGTATTATTTATATACGTAAATTTTATTTGAAATGGTTTGGTAATTCCTTCCTTAGCCTATTCTTCCAAAAGTTAAATTTCTTTTGGTTTAAAAATACCTGTCATCTTGAAGAAGGGTATCATTGTTGGTGTATTAAACTCGATGCGAGAGAGCGCGCGACAACACCTCTACTGTGTTACGCCGGGCCGTTAAGAAAACATCTGCTATTAGTCTGAATGAAACCCTTAAAAATAAACAATAACACTTAAATAGGATACTGGCCAGTTCCAATATGTTATATGTAATTCTATAAGGATTTTCTAAGTTTTTTTAACAAATATTGTCTATATAAGATGCATTTGTCTATGTTTGTTATTGAATTAATTTGATTAGTTAAAACAATAATTTTTGGGCGTGTTTATAAATCTCTGTCGTGCAATTGTAGCTACGTTGTCTACTTACTTTTATTTTATTTCATAATATTAAATATTTCTAATATATTATAAATAAATTGTCCATTATTATACTCATAATTACTACTATATACACACATGATATATTTTATTAGTTAATAGTAGACAATTTATTTGAAATACACTTGAAAAACTTAATTTTTTTATCCATCCGTATTTTATAAACTTAGTTACAATTTTTAGTTTCTCTTGTAGCTTAAGTATCATTGTATGCATTTATATCAAAGTATTTATTCCACAATATTCATCTTAACCTTTTATCTTCTGTCTATATGATCAGGTAAAATCCAACCATTTCTGATTTTATCTATTACGTATCTATACTCTCATAATCTTAGATCTTCTGAAAGCTTCTGGCTGAAGATGTTACTGCATCGTACCAAATTTATGGCAAATCCTACATTGTGCAAGCACAGACTTTAAAGATTTACCTGCCTTCGTACGTAAAGTACCTACGTGCGACGAATTATAAATCTTAGGGGTTACAATCGTCTGTAATTTAAGTTTTTAGTAATTACTATCTAGAAAAACAAAAAGTATTATAGAACAAAAATAATTAAAATATAAAACAAAATATCAAACACAATCTATCTTACCATAAATAAGTTAAACATATGGTAGACATGTATGTGTTCAATACATATCTAGATGTTTGCTGCAAATCGTATCTGACATCTGTTTACGACTATGCCCAAGGAAAGGATGTCTGTCTTATTCAAAATAAAATGTATTGTAGATATTGGCATATAAAATAGGAAATAAACATAAATACATCGACTAAACAGTATTTATTAATTTATACAGAGTGTTTGTGATAATACAGTGTTTTGCCACACTGGAGTCGTAATGTGTTAGGTAAATAAAAAGGATTATTTAGATTTAAAATAATATGGCTCGTAATGCCGTATAACCGTACCGACAACCCTAGTGAATCACAGTACTCGAGTAGTACAGAGTACAGTGGAGTAGACGTTTTGTTTCTCGCCTATGTATATGTACATATATATTCAGTAAGGTAAAATGCGACAAGCTAGAAAGAAATATCAAAATTGGTGAAGGCATTCCATATCTGTCTTTTAAAATGACTTACAAAAGAATGAGTATTTATAATAATAATTATAAAATATATAATATAATATAGAAAAATAATAATTAACTGCTTATATATACGTGCATATATATAACAACAGTTTTTAAAAACTTACTATGTTTGTCGTATCCAACAACCCTCCCTAGGGTACAACCCCAAATAGAGCTTAAAGCAAACATTAAACATCAAGCAGAATAGTGTAACGATGCGTCACAGTATAATACTACATTATTGGACTGTATGCATGTTGTATCTTATTAATTTTTGAAACTTCTTCCATATCTTGTTTTGCCTCCTACCGAATCCATTTATTATTACTGGAGATGAGGGCATACGAACATAGTGATATGGGATTTTTATATATTAATTCACCTAAAAAAGAATAATTACAAAAACAAAAGAAAAAGATCAGATACTTATCTATGAACATTCGCTTTTTTGTATTTGTTATTTTGTATGCAAAAATACGCAAACTTTTTTAATTGTGCAGTGATCTATCGCAATATTAATAGCTGATTACTTAGTGACAATATATATACCTACATAATCGTCACGCTTGTCTTCCATTGAGGTTGGTATAAGCAATAACAACTAACAGTGGTAACACATTTTAAAAATTAAATTTGAATTCATCATCATCATATCAACTTTTACTGTCCACTGCTGGACATAAGCCTACCCCTTGGGGAGTTTTGTTAATAGTTACCACGCTTGACAAGCGGATTATCAACCGCAATCAGGCTTTAAAGATGTTTTAAGAAGGACACTTGTTTTTTTTTAATCTTAATAAGTAGTGATAAGTCACCTTTAAATATAGATCGGTAATTAGACGTTACTAGTATAAAAAAAAAAATATTACACTTATTACCCATTTATTACGGTTGAAAAATATACAAATTAGGAGGAGTTGAAAAATAAAATATAATAGGACGAGATGGCTTTCTAAAGAAAGTTTTACATTTTTAATGAGAGATGAAATATCTCAGTTTTCTAAGTTAGAAATATATAACAACAGGTATATTTGAAAGTTAAAAACTGAAGTATTGTCATAACTTTATGGAATAGAAAATTGGCTTTATTGATTCTAAAAGTTTTCGAGGATTATTATCCCTGTAGAATATAAAATTCTCTATCAAAGTAAATAAATTGTTCAATATAAAACTTTGAAGTGATTATTCGTTGTTATATATAATATAAGTTCAATCTAATTATATACTTATATTATAAACATAAAATATATCAAGATATTATATTTAAATTTAAGATTTCGCATAAAGCTAATGTAAACACGTTAACTTTTTATTTTTAAAAGAAAAGAAGGAATTACTTGTTAGGGTAGATTTTATCTCTGTACAGGAAGATGATGAGAAAATATTATAAAGCTTTATAACAAAATAATAATACCTATCCTCTCGATGGGTAACCTTTTGAGCCGACTTCTTGAGGTAAACGAACGATAATGAATGATATTTTTATTTTAAACAAGGAAATTTTATAAGGCAACAAAATTTCGCATTTTGTTTTATATACCTACACAATTGCTCATATTCGCTTCATTAGTCACTTAAACTGAGAACTTCAGTATTCCGATTCCAATTCAAAGTACAGTTTAATATTTTTATTGTTTACATTTTAAGGTTCAACTACAATTAATGATAGGTCACTAAGAGTAATATGTTACAATTGGTTACGTTATTATTTTTAAACTTATTTAATTTTTGGAAACGATAAAAACACAGTAAGTTCATTAATTTCCCATATGTACATAGACATTTGGTACCAAAATTGTCTAGCAAAGTATCTCTGTCCATCTTGTGTTTTGTTTCTGTGAAACAGCTATACTTTCATGGCTGTATTTTGGTTTGAAGAGTGAGATATGGCTAAAAAATTACAGGGTAATGAGCTATAAGAGCATATTCCTTAGGAATGACAACGTATGAACACATGTTCATTACAGTGTATATTGTATGTCTCTGCTGTTTATATCTATTTGTGGAGGCTATCATTTTACAAGAAGTAAGGCCTTTATTTGCTGTTATAAGGATCATGAAAAAAATATGAATGATTGAATGAAAACCATTGTTCTCTTCAAAGAATGATACAGATTATAAAGATTACACAAACAAAATTAATACTTAATTACAAAAATTTTATTACATAAAAGCGAGATAAAGAGCCAACTTTGGGCAGGCCGCCTATAGTTGCCTTTTTATCTTACTTCTTCATCATCACCATCATTTCAGCCATTATCTGACCACTGCTTTATCTTGCTTGCTTTTCAATCATTATGCTATCACTAAATAGTGAATATGATCAAAGAATTATTTATCTTGTTATTCATAGCAAAGAATAGTTTTTAAATGTTCATATTTTGTAATATATATAATATAGTTTATGACCGTTAACCTACTTCTTCTTATAACTAAGCAAAAGTATGCCAAACAAAAGCAAACAAGTCTCAGCTAAGACTATTAACTGCTTAAACCTTTGATTTTTACATATTATTTTTATATTACATTGTTATACTCACAGACATACATTTTTATGTACAGACTGATGACTCCCCCAGCATCGTACAGGTAGATAGGTAAAAGAACTCTAATTTAATAAAATAATAATAAAATACAGTCCATGTTCTATTAGTTTTTTAACGAATTTTTAAATGTAGTTACGCATTTGTTTGAGCACAAATCAGTTACAAAGAAAAAATCTAATCATTCCTCTATCTAATATTACTCTATATATCTACTACCAGATAACATATTGTAGTAGCTTCCTCTCTGCGCAGTGTATGAGGACCGTAATATTATATAAATATATATCCATTCCATAATTCACTTTGTATGACAATTTTCCTCAATATACTTGTATACAAGGATATGTAACCAATATACTCGTTTTCCTATTTATAATTTTTACGAGTTCGACGAAAATGTATAAACGAAAAATACAATTACAATGTATGTTTTTATTACATAAATAGTTATTTTATTGTTACGTATTTATATATTTATTATTATTATTATTACATACATATATCCTACAGCTATTATAAAATTATAAGGATGAATAGATGTTTGTTATCCTATCATGCACAAACTATTAAACTCATTCGAAATTAATTGGATTCACAAAAATATTATATTCTAATTTAAAACATAGGATATTTTATATAATATTTGACGCGAGCGATACCGTAGGATACAGCTAGTAACTATTAGATGTATTATTTTCAACCTAAGCAGGTGTTCATGGGAGGGTGGATTATTAATCATAAAGATCGACTGGAAGTCGACCTTATAATCTCTGTTATTACTCACATTGACCTCTCTGTAAACCATCGTTGTTAATTTCGCTATAATTCATCACAATAGGCGAACTAATAAAAAACTAAATTATCACTCACTTGTATTCCATCAGCATATATCCAATACCAATAGTACAGGCGGTGTTACTATTTCATTATCATTCTATAAAAAAAAGCAATTATTTACCGAATAGTTGCTTTTATCTACAGCTTCTTAAAAATAGCATCATGAACGGTTAATTTTAGACTACCACTTTAAACCCATTTAGAGGTAATAAACAAGATATAACGATAAAATGCAATGTTACTCAATGTCAGTCGCTCCCGAATAGGGAGAGAGAGACCAACACTGCACAACATTATGACATACTATTTGTTATATTTTTGAAAATTGCCGAAAATTTGTAAGCTCCGTCTGTAACTATGATAATATCATAATATAATAATGATTTAGAAAATTATAAGCCTATAACAGTTATTGCTATTTCTTTATAGAAAATTTACCAACAAATTAAATGGAGAAAGTCCGAAGATATTCGAAATGCAAATAATTAATAAAAAAAAACATTTGAAAATATTAATAAAATTGCCAGTAGCTCAACGATCATTTTAATACAGTATAGTATTTAGCAACTGTAAAATAAAATATATTCTTGTTAAACTAGCAACAGGAATAAAAGATTGCCATACCTACACCATATCAGCCGTTAACCGTCCAGTGCTAAACATAGGCTTCCCCAATAAAGGAGGGTTTTGCCAGTGGTTGCAACGCCTGGCAGGCGGGCTGACAACCGCAACTAGTCTTTGGTGATATTTTAAGAGGAACGCTGCTGACCATTAGGTTATCTTAGTCGTCTCTTATGACAGCCACGGGAAGGGAATGGGTGGCCCATATATAATACAATAAAATACAATAAAACATTACATTTTATACATAATTGTTTTTAAAGAGCTCATGTTTTAAAATACCTCGAATTTCTGATTGATCCATAGTCAATTCGTAAAACCTCGAAGCTCGAACAAAAACGACTCTGTAATAGCTTAATCCTAAACGGCTTTATTTGAATACAGTTCAAATGTTTTTATGAAACACTTGTTTATTCAAAACAAACGCTCACGTTTTATTATTTTCGAGTATGATATAGGTAGTAGGAAAAAGGAAAATCCAATTTTCCGCTTACGTTCTTCCCTTTCCGTTCGTTACCGGGTGTGCACTCTCGAGGCACTTGTTTTTCATGTAGGTACGAGTGTGGTTTATGAGATATCCATACTGATACTGCTTGTCTTCTAAATAGGTTGTCTATGCAAAATTGTAGTTCGTGTTTATATAAAAATAGCTATATACAGCGGCTTTTCCTCTACTTGATCATAATTGAGAATATTCTCTATGTTAATCAAGAGTATAGTGTTTCTAGTACAACAAATTTCATTGAAATCATTCAGCTGTATCCAAATATGCAAATCAATATCGGAACACCTATATATATAGTCTTTCATATTCATATTAGTAATTTATAGGAATAATTATATACCTCAGTTTTGCCCCGGTGAATTTGAATAAAATGTATTCGTGAATATGTATGAATCACCTGTGTACGTTCAACCTTTTAAGTTTGATATTAGAACATTTTTTATATTTAAAATATTGGTAGTATTATTTATATACGTAAATTTTATTTGAAATGGTTTGGTAATTCCTTCCTTAGCCTATTCTTCCAAAAGTTAAATTTCTTTTGGTTTAAAAATACCTGTCATCTTGAAGAAGGGTATCATTGTTGGTGTATTAAACTCGATGCGAGAGAGCGCGCGACAACACCTCTACTGTGTTACGCCGGGCCGTTAAGAAAACATCTGCTATTAGTCTGAATGAAACCCTTAAAAATAAACAATAACACTTAAATAGGATACTGGCCAGTTCCAATATGTTATATGTAATTCTATAAGGATTTTCTAAGTTTTTTTAACAAATATTGTCTATATAAGATGCATTTGTCTATGTTTGTTATTGAATTAATTTGATTAGTTAAAACAATAATTTTTGGGCGTGTTTATAAATCTCTGTCGTGCAATTGTAGCTACGTTGTCTACTTACTTTTATTTTATTTCATAATATTAAATATTTCTATATATTATAAATAAATTGTCCATTATTATACTCATAATTACTACTATACACACACATGATATATTTTATTAGTTAATAGTAGACAATTTATTTGAAATACACTTGAAAAACTTAATTTTTTTATCCATCCGTATTTTATAAACTTAGTTACAATTTTTAGTTTCTCTTGTAGCTTAAGTATCATTGTATGCATTTATATCAAAGTATTTATTCCACAATATTCATCTTAACCTTTTATCTTCTGTCTATATGATCAGGTAAAATCCAACCATTTCTGATTTTATCTATTACGTATCTATACTCTCATAATCTTAGATCTTCTGAAAGCTTCTGGCTGAAGATGTTACTGCATCGTACCAAATTTATGGCAAATCCTACATTGTGCAAGCACAGACTTTAAAGATTTACCTGCCTTCGTACGTAAAGTACCTACGTGCGACGAATTATAAATCTTAGGGGTTACAATCGTCTGTAATTTAAGTTTTTAGTAATTACTATCTAGAAAAACAAAAAGTATTATAGAACAAAAATAATTAAAATATAAAACAAAATATCAAACACAATCTATCTTACCATAAATAAGTTAAACATATGGTAGACATGTATGTGTTCAATACATATCTAGATGTTTGCTGCAAATCGTATCTGACATCTGTTTACGACTATGCCCAAGGAAAGGATGTCTGTCTTATTCAAAATAAAATGTATTGTAGATATTGGCATATAAAATAGGAAATAAACATAAATACATCGACTAAACAGTATTTATTAATTTATACAGAGTGTTTGTGATAATACAGTGTTTTGCCACACTGGAGTCGTAATGTGTTAGGTAAATAAAAAGGATTATTTAGATTTAAAATAATATGGCTCGTAATGCCGTATAACCGTACCGACAACCCTAGTGAATCACAGTACTCGAGTAGTACAGAGTACAGTGGAGTAGACGTTTTGTTTCTCGCCTATGTATATGTACATATATATTCAGTAAGGTAAAATGCGACAAGCTAGAAAGAAATATCAAAATTGGTGAAGGCATTCCATATCTGTCTTTTAAAATGACTTACAAAAGAATGAGTATTTATAATAATAATTATAAAATATATAATATAATATAGAAAAATAATAATTAACTGCTTATATATACGTGCATATATATAACAACAGTTTTTAAAAACTTACTATGTTTGTCGTATCCAACAACCCTCCCTAGGGTACAACCCCAAATAGAGCTTAAAGCAAACATTAAACATCAAGCAGAATAGTGTAACGATGCGTCACAGTATAATACTACATTATTGGACTGTATGCATGTTGTATCTTATTAATTTTTGAAACTTCTTCCATATCTTGTTTTGCCTCCTACCGAATCCATTTATTATTACTGGAGATGAGGGCATACGAACATAGTGATATGGGATTTTTATATATTAATTCACCTAAAAAAGAATAATTACAAAAACAAAAGAAAAAGATCAGATACTTATCTATGAACATTCGCTTTTTTGTATTTGTTATTTTGTATGCAAAAATACGCAAACTTTTTTAATTGTGCAGTGATCTATCGCAATATTAATAGCTGATTACTTAGTGACAATATATATACCTACATAATCGTCACGCTTGTCTTCCATTGAGGTTGGTATAAGCAATAACAACTAACAGTGGTAACACATTTTAAAAATTAAATTTGAATTCATCATCATCATATCAACTTTTACTGTCCACTGCTGGACATAAGCCTACCCCTTGGGGAGTTTTGTTAATAGTTACCACGCTTGACAAGCGGATTATCAACCGCAATCAGGCTTTAAAGATGTTTTAAGAAGGACACTTGTTTTTTTTTAATCTTAATAAGTAGTGATAAGTCACCTTTAAATATAGATCGGTAATTAGACGTTACTAGTATAAAAAAAAAAATATTACACTTATTACCCATTTATTACGGTTGAAAAATATACAAATTAGGAGGAGTTGAAAAATAAAATATAATAGGACGAGATGGCTTTCTAAAGAAAGTTTTACATTTTTAATGAGAGATGAAATATCTCAGTTTTCTAAGTTAGAAATATATAACAACAGGTATATTTGAAAGTTAAAAACTGAAGTATTGTCATAACTTTATGGAATAGAAAATTGGCTTTATTGATTCTAAAAGTTTTCGAGGATTATTATCCCTGTAGAATATAAAATTCTCTATCAAAGTAAATAAATTGTTCAATATAAAACTTTGAAGTGATTATTCGTTGTTATATATAATATAAGTTCAATCTAATTATATACTTATATTATAAACATAAAATATATCAAGATATTATATTTAAATTTAAGATTTCGCATAAAGCTAATGTAAACACGTTAACTTTTTATTTTTAAAAGAAAAGAAGGAATTACTTGTTAGGGTAGATTTTATCTCTGTACAGGAAGATGATGAGAAAATATTATAAAGCTTTATAACAAAATAATAATACCTATCCTCTCGATGGGTAACCTTTTGAGCCGACTTCTTGAGGTAAACGAACGATAATGAATGATATTTTTATTTTAAACAAGGAAATTTTATAAGGCAACAAAATTTCGCATTTTGTTTTATATACCTACACAATTGCTCATATTCGCTTCATTAGTCACTTAAACTGAGAACTTCAGTATTCCGATTCCAATTCAAAGTACAGTTTAATATTTTTATTGTTTACATTTTAAGGTTCAACTACAATTAATGATAGGTCACTAAGAGTAATATGTTACAATTGGTTACGTTATTATTTTTAAACTTATTTAATTTTTGGAAACGATAAAAACACAGTAAGTTCATTAATTTCCCATATGTACATAGACATTTGGTACCAAAATTGTCTAGCAAAGTATCTCTGTCCATCTTGTGTTTTGTTTCTGTGAAACAGCTATACTTTCATGGCTGTATTTTGGTTTGAAGAGTGAGATATGGCTAAAAAATTACAGGGTAATGAGCTATAAGAGCATATTCCTTAGGAATGACAACGTATGAACACATGTTCATTACAGTGTATATTGTATGTCTCTGCTGTTTATATCTATTTGTGGAGGCTATCATTTTACAAGAAGTAAGGCCTTTATTTGCTGTTATAAGGATCATGAAAAAAATATGAATGATTGAATGAAAACCATTGTTCTCTTCAAAGAATGATACAGATTATAAAGATTACACAAACAAAATTAATACTTAATTACAAAAATTTTATTACATAAAAGCGAGATAAAGAGCCAACTTTGGGCAGGCCGCCTATAGTTGCCTTTTTATCTTACTTCTTCATCATCACCATCATTTCAGCCATTATCTGACCACTGCTTTATCTTGCTTGCTTTTCAATCATTATGCTATCACTAAATAGTGAATATGATCAAAGAATTATTTATCTTGTTATTCATAGCAAAGAATAGTTTTTAAATGTTCATATTTTGTAATATATATAATATAGTTTATGACCGTTAACCTACTTCTTCTTATAACTAAGCAAAAGTATGCCAAACAAAAGCAAACAAGTCTCAGCTAAGACTATTAACTGCTTAAACCTTTGATTTTTACATATTATTTTTATATTACATTGTTATACTCACAGACATACATTTTTATGTACAGACTGATGACTCCCCCAGCATCGTACAGGTAGATAGGTAAAAGAACTCTAATTTAATAAAATAATAATAAAATACAGTCCATGTTCTATTAGTTTTTTAACGAATTTTTAAATGTAGTTACGCATTTGTTTGAGCACAAATCAGTTACAAAGAAAAAATCTAATCATTCCTCTATCTAATATTACTCTATATATCTACTACCAGATAACATATTGTAGTAGCTTCCTCTCTGCGCAGTGTATGAGGACCGTAATATTATATAAATATATATCCATTCCATAATTCACTTTGTATGACAATTTTCCTCAATATACTTGTATACAAGGATATGTAACCAATATACTCGTTTTCCTATTTATAATTTTTACGAGTTCGACGAAAATGTATAAACGAAAAATACAATTACAATGTATGTTTTTATTACATAAATAGTTATTTTATTGTTACGTATTTATATATTTATTATTATTATTAGATACATATATCCTACTGCTATTATAAAATTTGTAAAGATTGGTAGATATTTGTTATCCTATCATGCACAAACTATTAAACTCATTTGAAATTAATTTGATTCACAAAAGTATTTTATTCTAATTTAAAACATAGGATATTTTATATAATATTTGACGCGAGCGATACCGTAGGATACAGCTAGTAACTATTAGATGTATTATTTTCAACCTAAGCAGGTGTTCATGGGAGGGTGGATTATTAATCATAAAGATCGACTGGAAGTCGACCTTATAATCTCTGTTATTACTCACATTGACCTCTCTGTAAACCATCGTTGTTAATTTCGCTATAATTCATCACAATAGGCGAACTAATAAAAAACTAAATTATCACTCACTTGTATTCCATCAGCATATACCCAATACCAATAGTACAGGCGGTGTTACTATTTCATTATCATTCTATAAAAAAAAGCAATTATTTACCGAATAGTTGCTTTTATCTACAGCTTCTTAAAAATAGCATCATGAACGGTTAATTTTAGACTACCACTTTAAACCCATTTAGAGGTAATAAACAAGATATAACGATAAAATGCAATGTTACTCAATGTCAGTCGCTCCCGAATAGGGAGAGAGAGACCAACACTGCACAACATTATGACATACTATTTGTTATATTTTTGAAAATTGCCACCGGTAAGCTCCGTCTGTAACTATGATAATATCATAATATAATAATGATTTAGAAAATTATAAGCCTATAACAGTTATTGCTATTTCTTTATAGAAAATTTACCAACAAATTAAATGGAGAAAGTCCGAAGATATTCGAAATGCAAATAATTAATAAAAAAAAACATTTGAAAATATTAATAAAATTGCCAGTAGCTCAACGATCATTTTAATACAGTATAGTATTTAGCAACTGTAAAATAAAATATATTCTTGTTAAACTAGCAACAGGAATAAAAGATTGCCATACCTACACCATATCAGCCGTTAACCGTCCAGTGCTAAACATAGGCTTCCCCAATAAAGGAGGGTTTTGCCAGTGGTTGCAACGCCTGGCAGGCGGGCTGACAACCGCAACTAGTCTTTGGTGATATTTTAAGAGGAACGCTGCTGACCATTAGGTTATCTTAGTCGTCTCTTATGACAGCCACGGGAAGGGAATGGGTGGCCCATATATAATACAATAAAATACAATAAAACATTACATTTTATACATAATTGTTTTTAAAGAGCTCATGTTTTAAAATACCTCGAATTTCTGATTGATCCATAGTCAATTCGTATAACCTCGAAGCTCGAACAAAAACGACTCTGTAATAGCTTAATCCTAAACGGCTTTATTTGAATACAGTTCAAATGTTTTTATGAAACACTTGTTTATTCAAAACAAACGCTCACGTTTTATTATTTTCGAGTATGATATAGGTAGTAGGAAAAAGGAAAATCCAATTTTCCGCTTACGTTCTTCCCTTTCCGTTCGTTACCGGGTGTGCACTCTCGAGGCACTTGTTTTTCATGTAGGTACGAGTGTGGTTTATGAGATATCCATACTGATACTGCTTGTCTTCTAAATAGGTTGTCTATGCAAAATTGTAGTTCGTGTTTATATAAAAATAGCTATATACAGCGGCTTTTCCTCTACTTGATCATAATTGAGAATATTCTCTATGTTAATCAAGAGTATAGTGTTTCTAGTACAACAAATTTCATTGAAATCATCCAGCTATTTCCAAATATGCAAATCAATATCGGAACACCTGTATATATAGTCTTTCATATTCATATTAGTAATTTATAGGAATAATTATACACCTCAGTTTTGCCCCGGTGAATTTGAATAAAATGTATTCGTGAATGTGTATGAATCACCTGTGTACGTTCAACCTTTTAAGTTTGATATTAGAACATTTTTTATATTTAAAATATTAGTAGTATTATTTATATACGTAAATTTTATTTGAAATGGTTTGGTAATTCCTTCCTTAGCCTATTCTTCCAAAAGTTAAATTTCTTTTGGTTTAAAAATACCTGTCATCTTGAAGAAGGGTATCATTGTTGGTGTATTAAACTCGATGCGAGAGAGCGCGCGACAACACCTCTACTGTGTTACGCCGGGCCGTTAAGAAAACATCTGCTATTAGTCTGAATGAAACCCTTAAAAATAAACAATAACACTTAAATAGGATACTGGCCAGTTCCAATATGTTATATGTAATTCTATAAGGATTTTCTAAGTTTTTTTAACAAATATTGTCTATATAAGATGCATTTGTCTATGTTTGTTATTGAATTAATTTGATTAGTTAAAACAATAATTTTTGGGCGTGTTTATAAATCTCTGTCGTGCAATTGTAGCTACGTTGTCTACTTACTTTTATTTTATTTCATAATATTAAATATTTCTATATATTATAAATAAATTGTCCATTATTATACTCATAATTACTACTATCACACACATGATATATTTTATTAGTTAATAGTAGACAATTTATTTGAAATACACTAAAACAACTTAATTTTTTTATCCATCCGTATTTTATAAACTTAGTTACAATTTTTAGTTTCTCTTGTAGCTTAAGTATCATTGTATGCATTTATATCAAAGTATTTATTCCACAATATTCATCTTAACCTTTTATCTTCTGTCTATATGATCAGGTAAAATCCAACCATTTCTGATTTTATCTATTACGTATCTATACTCTCATAATCTTAGATCTTCTGAAAGCTTCTGGCTGAAGATGTTACTGCATCGTACCAAATTTATGGCAAATCCTACATTGTGCAAGCACAGACTTTAAAGATTTACCTGCCTTCGTACGTAAAGTACCTACGTGCGACGAATTATAAATCTTAGGGGTTACAATCGTCTGTAATTTAAGTTTTTAGTAATTACTATCTAGAAAAACAAAAAGTATTATAGAACAAAAATAATTAAAATATAAAAAATATCAAACACAATCTATCTTACCATAAATAAGTTAAACATATGGTAGACATGTATGTGTTCAATACATATCTAGATGTTTGCTGCAAATCGTATCTGACATCTGTTTACGACTATGCCCAAGGAAAGGATGTCTGTCTTATTCAAAATAAAATGTATTGTAGATATTGGCATATAAAATAGGAAATAAACATAAATACATCGACTAAACAGTATTTATTAATTTATACAGAGTGTTTGTGATAATACAGTGTTTTGCCACACTGGAGTCGTAATGTGTTAGGTAAATAAAAAGGATTATTTAGATTTAAAATAATATGGCTCGTAATGCCGTATAACCGTACCGACAACCCTAGTGAATCACAGTACTCGAGTAGTACAGAGTACAGTGGAGTAGACGTTTTGTTTTTCGCCTATGTATATGTACATATATATTCAGTAAGGTAAAATGCGACAAGCTAGAAAGAAATATCAAAATTGGTGAAGGCATTCCATATCTGTCTTTTAAAATGACTTACAAAAGAATGAGTATTTATAATAATAATTATAAAATATATAATATAATATAGAAAAATAATAATTAACTGCTTATATATACGTGTATATATATAACAACAGTTTTTAAAAACTTACTATGTTTGTCGTATCCAACAATTGTTGAAAAATAAGAAGACTATAAAGAAGACATTCGAATGTAAAATTAAATTACATATATAAAATAAAAAACTTTTTAACTTTTAACTTCTCTTTCTTACTTTTAAATGTGCAATAAAATTTCCCATGTCGAACAAACCTTAATATGTTACTTGAGTGATAGATAACGCCCGATAAAATCAAATTTAAATTATTTGAAACAAGAGCAATATTAATCGTCAGCTTTAATAAACAATATTTTGGTTCGGGCTATTTACATTTACGCCTCGTCAAATAACGAAGTGACATCGAAAGGCAATACGGAAAATTTCTATTAAAAAAAAATTTTGCATCTCTCAATCTTTCGTTTTTTTTTTTATTCTTATATCTGTTTTTTTTTTCGGCTTTAAATTGTCTTTAAATAAATCCGGAAGTTTAAGATGGCGAGAAGCTAACATGCATTCTTATAATAGCTAAAAAATGGAGAAGTCCAGTAAAGAAATTTATAAAATCTTAACACTGCATTCTACGAAAATACGTAAATTATAAACAGTATAATATCATAAAGTGATTAAATGTACATATTTCAGCATTTGTATGAATTATATATATACGATTCAGAATTATGTACCTACTCGTATATGTAGTCTTTAAAGCGTTTATTGGAGGCTGTTATTGTACATGTTATTGTTGTTTCGACAGCTTATTTTTGAGATGAATACGATCATTCAAAAAGAAATGTAAGTCAATAACAAATAAGCACCGGCCCGCTCTAATTAATTATGATTGATTTATTTTTTACTTTATTTTAATATCTATAAGAAATACGAATTTTTAGAGTCAACTTTTGAGTAGAGTAAAGGTAGGAGAAGACTGTGAAATCATAGGATCGAAGCAAAATACTAGAATTTTCATGAATGGCAACGAATAAGAAATTTGGGTCTCACAATGTTATCTGTGATACGAGTATCCATGGAACTATTCATATCTATAGATGACGGTTACCTTCTACCAGGTGAGCCGTTAATTGCTTTACTATTCAGTGTATCATAAAGATACTGATGTTCATATTAATTACTTATTAGTATAGGGTACAGTTGTGCTCCGGCCAAGGAAAGCATGGCCGTACCATCTTTTTCTTGAAGCGCCACTTTTGACTTTCCTGTGATTGTGGAGAAAGCAAGAACTTTGAATTTTTAGTAATCAGAAGGATATACTATAACTAGTTATATTGCCAATATATCTAATAATTATCTTACCTTATAGTTTACAAATTATCGCTAGTAAAAGTTCTTTCATTTTGTCGCTGACCCACTCATTAATCATCAAAATTCTAGGGTACTTCTAGCAATCTCACAAACTTTTAATTTAGAATTTTAGTTAGCATTTAGCATAAAAAAAACGAAATTTCATTATTCATTTTCTTAAAATAAAAATTACGTTCATTCATTGAAATAACGCATCGCACTTGCAGTTGACGGACAAGACATATTACCCGAGAAAAAAAGGACGATGACCTACAAAAAGAAATGAGATCCCATTTAAAACATAAAATGTAAGAAAATGCCAAGTTTCACAACGGTGTTATTTTACTATAAAAAGTTGTAAGTTCTATGTCTATATACATATGCATAACTAGAATTTAACGAACTTACTGTGTTAGTCATTTCCGATAATTGTTTCGACTCCATCTGGAAGTCTTCTTCAGAGGGCGTACGGCGCTTCAAATCACGTCTCGCTTCGCACTGTTATAAGATACAAAATGGATGTTTTGAAAAAAGGAAACTTTATTTTATTTCCTATTTATAAACTTTTATTTAAGTAGACAATAAAAGTCAGTAAGCGTCAGGGGTATTCTTCTCTAGAAATCTGTTCGATTCTAGAATAAGGGCATACGGGTATGCGACCCCGGCCTCCCAAGCCGCTGCAGTGTCCCAGTCCTTTCTGCAACTGCAGTGTCCCCCCCTTTCCTTTCCCATATAAGTCCCTTATTCCTTTCATTCACCAATTTCCTTTACGCATTTCCAACGTTTCCTTTCTTTTTTCCTCAATCCTTTCCTCCATACCGTAGGTGGCGGAAACCACCAACAAATGCATTCCCAAAGAGGGTTGACGTCAGACAGGTGGCCGGTAGTAAAACTAAAAACCAAATCTTTTTGTAATATGGATAAAATCATATTACGCCGACCCCAAATAATTGGGATAAGGGTAGTAAAATGATGATTTAAGTAGACAATACAACGTGTGCGCAAGACGAAGGATGGAACTGAGTTGCCTGGCATGATCTCACAGGTAGACCACCGTGTTCTTAGGAATAATCACTATTGCCTAGTCAGCATAAAGAGAACATAACAATGCGCAAACCCATTCTATGAAATGGTGTAACAGCACGTTGTTAGTTTTTATATAAAACTGAATCAGTTATTTTAGTTAGTGTCTATAGAAGCACCTATTCAATAACTTGGGTACCTCTGTCCCATTCGTGTTTCAATCGTAAAGCAGCTGTGGTTGCATGGCTGTGTTTCAGTTTGAAGAGTGGGATATGGCGTGAATTTACTGGGTACAGAGGAATAACACCTGAGTCCTCAGGAATGGCAACACATGGGAGGTATCATGGGCGAAACAGTATACTCTGTTACGTCCATGGTACTGCACACGTATACGTACTGGTAGGCGACGGTTACCACTTTCCATCAGGTGAACCGTCAGCTTGTTTGCCATTCTAAGTTGTATATAAAAAAAAAAGAAAAAAAAAAGTCTATATTTCTATAATAATTGTATTAACACAGCACCATAATTGTAAACTTCCTACTTTTCCCGTGAATGTCGTAAGAGACGACTAAGGGACCTTAATGGTAGAGTGAAAGATCGTCCCCCTTTAAAACATTACTAAAGCCTGTGATAGCTAACCTGACTGCCAAGCGTGGCAACTACTGACAAAACCTCCTCAATAGGAGGAAGTGTATAATTAGCAGTGGTCAGTTAACAGCTAATATATTGATGATGATAATGATGATGATAATTATCAAAGAATGATCTAGTCCAACATTTACTATTTCGAGTACTAAGTAAATTAAAGAAAAAACTACGTTGCCTGATTTAGCATTTTATTACAAATTATATTTTTATGGAACCTGTACTTAATATAATTCTCATTAAACTTATTTGCTTATATACTTTTGCAGATAAATATCTCTAATATCTCTGTTAATTGCATACGAATAAATTCGTCTTCACATATTTGGTCGTAATAAAATCTAACATTCGGAGCTAACATAACGCTCTCGGCCCCAGTTTAACCCCTGTCAAAACTTTTTCAATTATGTTCCAACGATAACATGTACCTAATATGAGCAAACATATTTATTACGAGAAAGTTTGCCAACGGGAGTATTCAACTTTGAGTCGGTTGAAGAGGCCTGATGACACTTGCAGTACCCTGGAAAAGACAACTTTTGAGTCACATGTATTAATAGTGTTATTAGTATACGTTTATATTTAGAAAATAGTGAACTTATTGTACATAATTCTGGTATCATTTTTTAATATAGATTTTGTAACAATGTTTTGTGTATAATATGTTTTTTTAATCTAACTGCCTAACATGGCAATTATGGAAAAACCCCCATGTCTGATATGATGATGATGATGATATCCTTGTAATATTAAGTGTAATGTCCTAATAATATTGTAAACGCGAATATTTGTATGTATAAATGAATGATTATTATCTCTTCACATAAACACTATTGAAGGATATGAATAAAATTTAGTACATTGATAGAAGATTAAACCGTAACTTAATATCTTATATTCATGTGTGAAAAGTGAAAACGAAATACGAAATACAGCTAGTAGATTAATGTACTCCTACTAAACTGAAATGAAAATTTATAAAGTTGTTTTTTCATACTATTGAAGGGTCCAGCAATTGAACAGGATCTCACCTTGATAGAAAATGAAGACGTACTCTAAGATGAAACTCGCGACTAATCATTTTAATTAATTAATTAAGACCATTTGTTACTCAATCACGCTTAAATGGCTAAACCGACTTTAATGAAATTTGCTACACGGGTTATTTATATCCTAACATAATGCTATGGGGGAGAGACGGGCTTTTTCAGGCAGAAAACGGGAAACGCTTGTAATAAATATAATCTTTAGGGATGCCATTTACTGGCAGTCTTTTTAGCTGTATTGATATACTAGTATTCTAAATACAAATTCCTATCGAATAGACTATTTCAACTCAACGCCTCAAATATTTAAAGGTTTGGGTGAAACTAAAACAAATTCAAAGCGGGCACATTAAGCATTCGTTAATAATCTCGTTACGTTAAAGCAGTCACAGTCGTAGCTATAGTAAAACGAACAAACCTATCGCGTAATGGGCGCCTAAGATCGTTATTTGTTTTCATGATTTCCGCCGCATTCGGTACGTTGTTATCTATTCAGAAAAAGCGGCAACAAACTCGACAATTATTCTTTATAAAACATTTTACAAAGCAGATCAAAAATGCTTTAATGGAGCCAGAAGAGTTTGTGCGTAGAAAATATTTTCACAAAATTGGCTAAGGATTCTTTTAAGCAAGAAAATCGAAATTAATGTTTTCCTTTTTCTCAGATACTTCTACCGGGTAGTTGTTTAAATAAATTACGAAATCGAAAGAATTGTACAGTACAAAAATTTATTTATTTATTTAAACTTTAATGCACAACGAAATTCTATGTACATTCGTCGGACATAACACTGGACGGTGTCCTCTACCAGTCAACCATTAGACAGAGAAATATGAGAAATAATAAATAAGGAATTGCGAAAACATAATCTAATACTTAATATATTCATATATTATAAATGTATAATTAGATTAATATAAACATACACATAATATGTAACATATAATACTACTATAACAAATAATTAACAGTATTATAAAAATCTGTGATTTTTTACCTAAACGTATATAATTTTAATATTTTATTATTAGAAAACACAGAGTTATTAAATTTATTACCCACTCGGTGAAGTGAGTTTGTTTGTTTTTAAATATTAAATTTATCTAACCTCAAATATAAAAGCTTTCTAACGAATTTATAATACATTAGGAGGCGCCATTAGCTTTTTTTTTTCACTCTTAGTTATTTTTACGTTAATGAATGCAAATAAAAAATCTAAAAGAGCCATAAAACATTCATGCAATTAACGAGACATTTTAGTTAATTTATTCTTTTTTTACTAACAGCACCACTGCTTTTATCCATATATAGTAGTTTCCTTATTATAAATTTATAGTCAGTATCTTCAAAAAAGAAGAGAATAGAAGAGGCAAAATGATGAGCCACCTTATATTATATACATGACGAGTTTTTAGAAAAAGGAGAGGGCAAAAAGGAAGGAGAAGACCAAAACATAACTACATAGGATAGATAAAGAAAACACTAGGTGTTATGTCGTATAGGGAGGTCAAAGATATGGCTTGGAATGGGGCTGGCTAGAAAAAAAGGTATGGATTAGTTGCACCGACAAGAGGAAACTCTTAAAAAAAAAGAGAGAGAGAGATCTTGAGAAACTATTGTTAAACAACATAGGGAGTTATATCAAACCACCAATAATAATATGCGAAGAAAAAGCATAGTGCTAATGAATTTAGAAAATCTATATATGCTACTGAAAATGCAGATATTTGAAATTGAACTTTAAAAAGATTTCAATACTCAGTCCAACGAAACGCAGCCAAGCGTCCAGCCACTGAGTTGACACCGCTCCAACAAAATAAACTACGATTCTGAAATGTTTACTTTTTACTTTATTTTATCATATGAATTTTACATATAATTGGTTCGACCATCCTTAATAATTCTTGAATACGATCCTGTAAACCTCATGTCATGAAATGTTTGTACTACTCAACTATAATGTTAACTATATTACTATAACTTGGATGAAAGTAACGCCCTCTGACATGTTTATGAATGTAGTCTCCTAATAAGTTAATTTCAGAAGTTTAAGAAGTATTTACATTATTAGTGTATTGCATATATTCCTAAATATAATATACTAATTTTCTTTACAATCGCTGAAAGATAAATTAGCAATAATAATAGTCGATCTGGACGATATAAAAATTCATTTCATTCTGTCTTAAAAAAGATACATCAATACTGCACTGAACTAATTGACACGCATAAACTTTGCTTTTTTAAATAAATAAAATAATATAATAGATTCTATTAACTTCATAGACTAGCCATTGTCCATCGCTTCGCTCGACCGGAAACCATTATCTGCCATTTCCGATGGAAGATCTTATCGGAAATGTACTCGTATTACCTAAAGAACGTCTGTGCAAATTCCATATTTCTAGCTGCAGCTGTGCATTGATATTTCACTCAGCGTATCAGCTTTTTATTTTATAAATATGTGTCTTATTACCAAACGTATTTAAAACATTGTTTATCCAGATAGAGTTTAACAAGACTCTTTATTTGTAACAATTTTTTTAACAAAATTGATTATCAAAATAGATTATTATAATAAAATTAGTTACTTAAAACTCTATTTATTTTTAATAATACAGATATTTCTATTATTTATACATAAGCAAATGTAAATAATAATAAAATGATTTTGTAGTAAATTGTCTAAACATGTATTGGACACTTGTCTTTCGCAAATTTAAGTTTTTTGACGATTATTACTTATTGGTGCTAAAAATTACATAATTTACGCTGAAACAATAGAAAAATAGTCATTTTTTCTAACTTGTCATCGTCATATCGGCTGTTAACTCTCTACTGCTGAACATAGGCCTCCCCAAATTCCTGAGCATTTTGAGGTCGTCGCTTTATCTAAAAAGTCATCATTTTGCCTGTACGGGGCCGACACTCAAGAAGCTTTCTTCTACATCGGTTGTCGGTTTTTCGAGTTATGTGACCAGCCCATTGTCACTTCAGCTTACTTATCCTTTGAGCTATGTTAGATATCCTCATTTCGAATTCCATCACATAAAGAAACTTCGAATATAGCCCTCTCCATAGCTAGCTAAGCAACTTGAAGTTTCTGCATACGACCCGCCGTGTAGGACCTTATTTCGTTTCCATGGATAGTAAGTTTATTTTCAATGAACAAGAGTAATTTTCTTGTATTGTTGCAAATTCTATATTTACGGGGAAAGGGATTGTTAGCAATGGAGTTTAACAGCCCCATTGCTAGCAATATTCCCTATCAGGTCGACCTCCACGTGGTTCCCCCTGTAAACCAACGTGAATAATTTTTGTTAAATTCATTACGATGGGTTAACTAATCCGCTTCATCCTCACATGTCATATCTTACTGATGCCCCGCTAATGTATACCGGTAGCGAAGACGGGATAACCATTTCATTATCACCCATTAAAAAAAAACTAAATATATATAATACGTACAAATATAATACAGATTAGATTTAAACCAAGAGACACCATAAATTTAATTACCCACAAAGCCTTAAGTACGTCTGGACTTGATGTCAGTTTTATGATTCCATATATTACTTTATTGACGTGCCTCTCTTGAGCATACGTATAAATTTTATTGCTTGCGTGTTTTCGAGTACCTAAGTGTTTTGATACAACTTTCAAGCTAATACAGTGGTCAACAGATAGAAAATCCCTTATCTTCACTATTACGAAATCTTTACGTAAACTATTATAAAATATTCCTTCATACCTACTTTCTACTATTAATCTTTATATCATTATAGAAATTTTGGTTTTATTTGATCTGTTTATTGTATTATTTAACACTAGCTGTATCCCGAGATTTCACCCGCATAAATTAGTATATAAAGCATTTTTTACAATAAGTTAGGATATAATCCATCTTTTTTCTAAACCATTTTTTTAATTTCATTCTAGAATAGATTATAAAAAATCTTTAATCAAATAGACTCGTATATAGGCTCTTTTAAATTGTAATTTTTTTATTGTTGCCCTGCTGGGTTTGGGATGTTGTTATTTGTTGAGAGGAACCCGCAAAAAACTTAACAATCCAACTCCGTTCAATCCCTTCAAATTTAAATCCGTTTAGTAGTTTCATCGCATTTATTATATTAATAGAAATTTTACGTAATTTGTAATGATGGGGCATTAGTGATCTGTAAACACAGATATTATGAATGAATGAATGAATGAATATTTATTTGCAAGAAATATGGTAAATATACAGATAGATAAAATAATATTAAGTCCACATATTTCGCCACAATTAGGCATACAAAATTTTAAATACTTAAATATTAAATTAACAATTCTTACAATTATTCCCTATACATCAAGTACCGAACTCTCATAAAACAGATATCACAAATTTCATTGTATCTAATTACTTACTGTTTTTTGTGAAAAGAAATAGATAATCCAATCATCCATTTATTCATTCATAGACAAACGATTAACTGTCAGCAACAATAAGGAAGAAACGTAAATATAAAACTGATGATACAAATGATTTCATAATTCCAAATAGAAAAAATACTAGGGCGGCGTTAAAAGATACAAAATTAAGAATTCATCTAGAGCAGTCGTTAGCTATAAATATATTATGTCGGCGCTGTAAACAGATGTCCCTAGCCATAAAGAGTTAATTATCTAAGAATACCCTCCCTAGTATACCGTCAGCACAAGAATAGCTCCCTTGGGAACCGTTTGTGCTTCGCCTTTCTTTTTATTTCTGTACTACGCTGCAACATGAATATGGAAGTATTTCTCTGCACAAGAGATTTTATAGATAGATTTATACTCGTACATGTTCGAGCTATTTAAAAGCAGTTTCTCAGATTTGATTTATTTTAAGTCTTGTTATTTTTACATTTTGTTTTACTTTCATTTAATAGCGTAACATTTAAAAAGAAATATAATTATTTTCATTACTTTTTAAATGTTAAGACAAACGTTTAAGAGTTTTATTTTCTACTAGTTTTTACTCGTGAGTTCGTCTATGTCGATTGACCGACATAAATAGTAGCTTATCTCCTTTTTTTATCTCAAATAGTACAAGTGTGCCAAATACGTAGCCCTTAGTTAAGCTTTTTCGATACTCATTTTCACATTTATAATATTATTAAGGATAGGTACTATTTTCAAACATTATTTATTCAGCCGTTAACTGTCCACTGCTGCTGCTCATAAGAGGAGCTTTGCCAGTAGTTGCCACGCTTGGCAAGCGGGTTGGCAACTGTAGTTAGGCTTTTTTTTGCTGTTGCTCATCCCTCGCCCTTTTTTAATCAATTTTCAAACAGTACACAAATATAATAGTCAAATACTAAAATTAAAACTAAATAATTTTTTACGATACTTTTATTCGCTCGATTATTCTTATATTTTAAATATTATATACAAGAATCTTTATATAAATACGAACATGTACGTAAGTACATGATCCTTAATCTATGCATATGTAGAGGTATGATGGTAACAAAGAGATATCTACTCGTATAAAAATACAATACATTAATATTTTACCGAGTCCTCGGCATATGTCAATCGACCGAATGAACAAATGGTTATCGGATATTGGATCTCATCAACTGAGTTGTTGCTGCCAATTTGCCATTAAAAAAGGTCGTCTTGTATGCATTTGGAAATGTCAAATTATTTATTTAGGCCAGCTTTTGCGAAATTTTATGGACCTTCGAAGTGCTGTACCCAAAAGTTTGTCTCTTCTCCCTTAAGTTTTTAACTATGCAAGTAAAAATGTGGATTAGATCAAGAACTACAATGTAAAATTATTTTGATTTCTCGGTTTTAAAATTATAACAAGTTTAGAATCTATTGACATTATATCAGATACACTTGGCAACAGATTTTAAAAATTAATACTCATTTCAACTAAATTATTTTTTCTAGATATAATGTTACGCAATATTTTCTGAGTAGTGTATTATTGTAATAGTTACATCTCTTTATTTTAATATCCGCAATAAAAAAAAATATATATTATAAGACAAATTCATCATCATCTTCCTACACTTATCCCAATTATTATTTGGGGTCGGTGTAATATGGTTATATACGAGTATGATAAGACAAATGATTCAATCGTAAAATAATATTAATTATTTTTTAATATAATATTTATTACTTTGTCTATTTTTGTCTATTTTGGAAAGATAACTATTATACTAAATAATTTTTGGTTAGTATTAAATTGATGTATATTTTTATTTCATTTTGCTAGACATTGTTGGTATCTACTACTAAATGAATGGCTTTTGAGTAACATTCTATCAGATTTGATTGGGATACTCACAATAAAATACTCAGTGAAGCAGTCGTAATATATCTAGCTATACAATATTAGCAATTGTTCTTGTTATAAGAATTTCCTGTTATTATCGTGGTCTATTACATTTTATGTATATACTCTATAAATCTACGTACCTATTACAATTTTCGGAATTCAAGACAAAATGTGAATGGTAATATTTAAGTCCACAATTTATATAAGACACCCACACGCACGCAGGCAAGCATGCATGCACGCACGCGTACACACACTCACGCATACACACGCACGCACGCACACACACTCTGCTTACATTGTGTGGTATTTATCGTATTATTCATATCTAGACGAGATACTTACCATTTTTCATCCAATGACTATCAATTTAAAAAGTAATATAAATTTTGTAAGTTTTTCTGTTGTCATGTAGTCTTTGGTACTCTCACAATTAAGATGAATCTAACGGCATCCCATTTAGTAGAATCCTTAGAGCTCTTACGAGTAAAGTGTCCACAAACGACACGATTCGGCATATGCTCAGTCGAACCGATCTCTCTTTCGATTTGCCTTTTGACATGCCAATTGATATAGATCTGATTTTACCAATAATTTCTTCTTAACAATTGTATATTACAGCGTGTCATTTGTAAGAAAATATTTGAGGTACTTCAAAAAGAAGAAATTTTACTTGTATGTACCTATCTATTTTTAGATATATAAACATAGACATGTTATGCGATATATTCCCAAATTTTGAACGAATTTTAATAATTTTTTTTTTGTTATATCAGTGCATTTATTTTTCCCTCATATTAATTTTTCCACAATTAAAGTTACTGTATCTTTTTCAGAATTCAATTTTAGCTTAGATATTTTGCTATTTATGCTTCCACATATATGAATTTAAATGTATCCACATTTACTTGTATATAAAATATTTTTGAAATTTCGTAGTCAGTTATTTAAAAAAACTACGGTAAAAAACTTTACATTAACCCAACTAATATAATTTAAATATAAATAAATTTAATTGTAATAATTAAATACAATTACAATTAATGTATTTCAATTTAGTTTTTATTAATTTAATTTTCCATCATAATATACGAGTATAGGGCTTGCTTATTGAAAAGAAACCGTGCAATGTAAACGAGAGAGGCAATAAAAACATGTAAATGGTGGTAACTCATAAAATAAAAATGCTCACGCGAGTAAAGCCATTCCCGTAATGGGATTCCTTCCTTAAATGACGACAAGAAGCCGAGATTCCGCCACCTCGGATCAACGTATGAGTAAAGAAATGATTTTATGAGCACATTCTACCATAAATATATTTTTTTTTTTCCTAAACATTGTGACCTCTGTGTGGAAACTTTTTGTGTGTCTAAATCGAGATCAAGCTTACATCTGATATGACTTTATTTCTTAAGAATAGATTTTTTTTTCTTTTTTAAGATATCTTTACCTTTATCTACTTTAAAAAAAATACCCACAATACGCTACTGAGAATATTTATAGCCGACCATATTTTTATTCATATTTAAAATATATTTTTCTTTGGATTCTGAATGTATTTTTATTAATTTTGTAAAGAAGTTTTTATGCTAATTCTATGCGTAAAATGTATTAATAAAAATGTGTTTATATGTATTAGTAGTACATATTTATGTGTGTTTTAGGATTCTTGATTTATAATCTTTAAAAATTTCAGTATATATATTAAGAACTAATAAAGAATTAATTTAAAGACAAAATACCTCCAAATAACTATTAAAAACAATATATTTATTATAGGAATAATAATATGAAATACACAAAATTTGAGAAAAAATTGCGACGTTGGTAGTTTGTGGAAAGGCTTTCATTTAGTTTGAAATTGTGTAATTTATCATGTTTATTATTAAATAACTGGTTATCTATTCTATATTTAATGTATAAATTAATACAATTTTCAATTGTTACAGGTACATAGCGATCGGAATCCTCATATAGAAGTGTTACATTATGCATGCATCTAATAAATTACTTTTATTATACCGGATAAAGTCGGGCCATAAAAACTGTAAGTCGTAACTGTCACATTACGTTTAGTGTGGCAACTTTTGTTTCGTGCGACAAAGTGCCGCGTCTGTGATGTTGCCAGCTAAGGCCGTAAAAGGCGGCATTGCCGAAAATTCTTGGAGATATGATGATGCTCCGTAAAACTGAGTTATTCAGTCTCAACAAAATGCTACTGACGGCATATGCTGCTTTGCTTCTGTGGAGGTTCGACTGTGTGGTCGAGAGCACCAAAGGTAATACGCATGTTTTGTCAACCCTCATTTTTTTTTTCAATTTAATACAGCAATGGCAAACAATCAGTCGATTGTTCATTATTATTGCCTATCTATTTGATGGAAAGCAGTGATTATCACCTTACAGTAAATATACAGTATCATAAACTTCACAGAATACACCGCAAAGCCCATGATACGTTGCCATAAGATTTTATGCCTCCGTACTCTGTAATTTTCCTGCCATTATAAAATACCTCATTATTATGTATGAGTGTAACTCTTTATAAAAGGATATAACCTATTAATTCTACGATGTCTAGGCGACTCGGTATAACTTTTTATTTCTCTTACACAAATTTATTGTGCTTTGATCTCCTACTCCCTTCTTACGATATTGTGAAAATGAGAATATTGTATTGTAACTCTAAAAATGTACTCTGTTTTTACCCCGTCACTCTACAAAACATTTTTAATTAAATACGATTTCTTAAATTCTTAAGTATGTTATTGTGAAATCTTATTTTATTAGTGTTCTGCACAGCATATATTTTATTTTTATGCTTGATTGTAGTCTAAGTTTATACGAATTTCAAACTTCAAATTCGAAATCTTGTTTGTATCCGCACCGAAGTTTTAGAGAGAAGTTGCCCCAAGAAAATAAACTAAAACGAACCTATAAAGAAGTTCTGGCTATGACTTCGTAACGTTTATGTTGGAAATAAAAGCGCATAAGTTAGTGAATTGTCTCAGTGCAACGCTTTGAATTCAAAGGCATTTAGTACCATTCACGTTTCATGGTCGATAAAATCGTGCTAATACTTGTTGTAAAATGTGAATGTTTGTGAAAATGTTGTTTATATTTGAATAACCCTGGAGTGGCAACCTCATACAAGCAAGTGCAGTATGGGATGAACCCCTGCGAGATGGAGTAACGATATTTAAAGCAGCGTTGCCAGGTTGGGTATTTTTTTTTTGCAATTTTTGATAAGAAATTTTCTATTCGCGAAATTTTGGGGAAATGAAGTTCTTGGAGACATTTTTGTAGAAAAAATGGGCTTGGAGAAATTTGGATAATTTTTTGGAAATAGTTTGTGTTTGTAAACTTTGTATAGGTATACAAGGTATGTAATTACAATAAAATATATAACTGAATGTACATAACGGAAAGAAAATAAGAAAAAGAAGAGAGAAAAGTGGGAACAGAAGGAATGGCTCTTTTTTTGTCGTTCAATTTATGTCATATGGCAAAAATAGTGAAAAACGATACAACTTTCTATGAAATTCACAAAATTATATCGATTTGAAGAAAAAGTATTTGACGTTTGAATAAAAATCAAAATTCGCATCTGGCCACCCTGATTTAAAGTGTTGTAGTAAGTCACTGAATACAAGTGGCGTAGGATCATATTTTGTGGCAAAATTTATATCATAAAAATTCCTTTTTGATAAAACATATTCATGAATAGAAATTCTAACGTTCAGAATATAACGTTTTTGAAACGTTTTCTTTTGAAAATTAACATAATAATATTTTTCTTATAAAAACATTTAATACTTCGTAAATATTCAGACATTTCAAATAAATTTTTTTCTTTATTTTAAATAAATGTAAATCCCTACTAATATCATAAATTTGAAAGTGAGTTTGTTTGATTATATCTTATAGCATCTTAACCGCTTAACCAATCACTATAAAATTTCATATTACAGGTATTTAATGAAATAGAGAAAGATATGGGATAATCATACCCCGGATACGCGAACGAAGTAGCGGCTAAAAACTAGTAATAAAGTAAAAAAAAACTTCGAATCACATTTACATTATCGAGAAACGGTTTCCGCTTGCCAAAATTAAGAATATTATTATATTAAAAAATAAATAGATATGCACATTATTACTTGATACTTTATTAAACAATGATTCTTTCAAAAAAAAAAATCATATACTTACGTGAAATTTTTAGACGAAATTTGCCCGGATAAAAGTTCGATAAAAGAGAATTGTCATTTAATACAGATAAATGATTCTTTGTTGATTTCTATGTACCCACTTTACGTAGAATGGCCGTTATCTACATATTACAGAACTATTTGTAATAAAATTCAAGATATTTTTAAACAATTACCAAATTTAAATTAAGGTTCATTATTTCATCCCACATTCTTTTCATATCCCATAGTACAAACTATTTCTACAATTTTCAACCTAAATATTTCACTGTGCTTCTAATGTAGACAGTTGTCGTAGACATCTTAACCAGTGTGCGGACGAAAATGGGAGCTATTTCTTATTTACAATACGAATCTGTTTTATATGCCTTGTCTTCAATTTAGAGAGACAATTTTTCTAATATTATGTATAAAGCTTTCGACTATAGCACACGCGTCTCACATTGCAAAATATTTTCCGTGTTTCCAATAAGCTTTGAGTAAATTTTATTTTTATCTTCATGCCTAGTCCATTACGGCAAAGGCAGAAAAAAGATTGGCCAGATGTATTCGATAAAAAATATTTTTTTAATATTATTTTTTTATAAGGTTTATTTACATGTCGAACTTTTAAATACACCAGAGGGAGACTTTGTACAAAAGTGGTTTGCTTGGGCACCTCTGTCCCATTCGTGTTTCTACCGTAAAACAATTGTGTTTGTATGGCTGTGTTTCAGTTTGAAAGGAGAGATATGACAGCGAATTTACACGGTACACAGGAATAACACCTGAGTCCTCAGAAATGGCAACGCATGGGAAGTATCATGAGCGAAACATTATACTCTGTTATATTCATGATACTGCTCATGTCTATAGGCGATGGTTACCACTTTCCATCAGGTGGGCCGTCAGCTTGTTTGCCATTCTTAGTTGCATAAAAGATAACATCATCTAGTTATAATTTTATTATTATTGGTAAAAGTAAAATTTAACTAAAAATACCTATTACATAAAAATATGCATAACAAATGGTGATATACTTTGGCATTTGTCACGATATAATTAAATTTGTTTAGTTTAAAACTTTTTATTGTATCAGCGGTTAATTGATCATTGCTGAACATAGGCCTTCTCCTACTGGAAGATTTTATCAGTAGTTGTCACGTTTGGCAGACTGGTCGGAAACCGCAGTTAGGTTATGGTGATAATTTAAGAGGGATACTGTTGCCCATCCTGTTATATTACACACACAGTACATGTAGGACTATAATATTATTTTGAAGTCATTATATTACTACCCTTAGCCTACGGCTTTGCTCGCGTGCACCCACTATCTTCGGTTCCTATGGAATTTTCGAGAAATCCTTTCTTGCACTCATCTACATATGGAACACCCGCCCTAATTACGCATTAAATTAAAATTGTTTATGTTTTTGTTACAATAAATAATAATATTTTATGAGTTCAGTTAATTATAATTACATTTTCCGAACAGGACTCGAACCCATACGCCTTAATTTTTTTTAGCTTTACTGTTGCTTCTATTCCACTTTTCCCGATCTTGTGCATCACTCTTAGATACATCATTGACAGACAGCTTTATTTGGACCGACCACGAGATCTAGTGCCATCTATTTGCAGATTCGAGTATCTATGACTAATGTAATCTACCGGTTTCCGCATGACGTGGCCATACTAGCGCAAACAGCTTACTTGTATTTTGATATTTCATTTAGATATATATACCCTATATACTCTAACTATCAAAAACAATTGTATTTTATAACATTTTAGACGATGATTAGCGGACGAATTGTATTGTTGTAATTATAAAAAGTTATAAATAGTGATATTTATTCTCGTTATTATCATAGTCATAGCAGCCATATTATCTCTCCACTGCTGGACATAAGCTGCCATAGATTGCCATAAATAACGATCCTGAGCTACCTGAATCCACTGACTTTCTGAAATGCTTTTGAGGTCGTCACTCCATCTAGTATATATATGAGTGGTCGTCTTACATTTATATTTAATTTCATTTGCCCGTACTACGAATATATAATGTGAGTTTTATATTATAGTTTATATTTAGCGCCAACATCTGAATATATACACATTAATTAAATTTCACAATTTCAAAATTTGATTACTTTTTAGTTTAAAAATTCCAAGACATTGTAAAAATGACACTTTTCGAAATAAGAATATATATAATAGTAGTATTTGTGACTTTATTGAGGTGTGTTTAATTTTTTTCTATGTACTTCTACATATTCTAAAAGTATCTAACAGAAACCTAATAAACGAATTTATACCTTTAGAGTAGGTACGTATAATATCTAAATGGGTCCCATTTGACAGCAAGGTATGGAAATTACCTCAATAAATTTGAGATGAATTTCGTCAAAGTCATACCTAGGGTCGACCTAATTGTCCCATTATAATTGATGGGTTTCTTTAGAGGACCATATTTTGAATTATAAATTGAAGCTAATTTAGATTATGGAAATTCCACAGGAAAATTAAAAATGTACGTATTTGAATAATGTATAATTAATGTAATGTCATTATGATGGAAACAACGACAGCACATCACAAGGTTTTCGCGTCAGCTGGTGTCTAATTTATGTGGTGCCAATCACTTTCACATTTTTATTTAAAAATAAAAGTTGATATTAAAATACAATTCAACCTTCAAATTTTGTCTTAAAAGGCAGGCAACGTACATGCAAATCATCTGGTATTGCTACTGATATAAATGGTCATGGGCGGGGCAAGTTCTTTACTATCAGGTGGGCCGCATTCTTATTTGCTGTCAGAGTTAATAAAAAAAAATACAATTTCAGATCTTGATTAAGTTCTTTTATATTAAAATTCAAGATTTTTTATTTGGAATTACTTTCTATTTTGTAAATAAGCTTTTATACATTTAAAAAAAAACTTAGTTATAGGATTTTGTGTGGGTGTTATAATGTCTATTACATCACGGTTACCACTTTTCATTCATAAAAATTGTTTGGCTTCATAAAGAAAATTAAATATAATTAACTCGCGAAGACGTCTTTAATTAAGATAAAGCGACGTAATAATTTGAATTCCTGGAAGAAGGGTATTGTGTGATTCATCATGTGAAGTACCTAAGTACCTTTTATTTGTTTCTGCAGTGTAGCGATATATGTTTTATTGTATTTCTGTTTAGAGGTATAAAAAAAACAATACTTATTTTCTTATTAAAGGCATATTAATACAACAAAATGCAAGATATAGAGAAAGATAGAACACAATTAATCTATAAGAGTGGCAAGCCATGATGAAATGGTACAAAGTTAGGTACAATAAGTCTTGCAGTATTTTCTTTAATAACCATTTATCATTTATCGTAGTCACATCGCATTGTGTAAATGAAGTCCTGTTGGGTTCGACTTCGGGCCAAATCAATTTAGGATAAACTATCTTAGCTCAACAGGACGACAAAATCGTATAACATATTAGCTCTTGTGCGGATATTTAGGATTATAACTCTCAATCAAATATTTTAATATTCGATGTTCAGATTGTTATAATATAATAAAGAATAAGCAGTTCGAGGACTAGAAAAGTATAAGTAATTATATAGCAACTATTCTTATGTTTCTGTAGGTATATAGGAATCGCCGTGCGGTCCCAGCATAGAATAGGCCACCCCTTCCTTTCGCGTAGCTGTTCTAAAAGGCGAAAGAGAGGGCGAGGGATGGGCAGCAGCTCTCTCTTAAAACATCTCCAAAGCCTAACGCGGTTGTCAATCTGCCTGCCAAGCATGGCAACTACTGGCAAAAGCCTCTAAGGGGGAGGATTATATTCAGCAGTAGACAGTTAAAGGCTGATATGATGTTGATAATGATATAGAAAACTACTTTTTTATATTGTTACGGAGGCAAATAAGCAAATGGTACACTTGACGGAACCGCCGCCTATGAAGACTTGCAACACGAGAGGAGTTACTTGTGTGTTGCCGCCCTTTTTTAGTTTTCATTGGATGAACATTCAAAAACGTATTCATAACATTTCCCCGTATAATAAAAAATAAAAATGTATTCCAATCCACAGCGGTATCGCATTAATTTTACAGCGTCACCATGTCAACCTTGAATTTTGAATATGGAAAACAATAAACACACTCTGTTTATTACACAAAACGGTACAAGAGGTACCATAAAGCGGCTCGCATAGTATATACAAATCTGAATTGTGACGCAAGCATAAAACATTCATGTTCCAACATTCGTAGTGGCCACGGCGTGAGGTGCGCCCGAGGGAGTGACAAAACGTAACGAACCGAGCTCCTACCATCCTTTTATGTTCCAGATACATTTTTCCGCTAGCCCGAGATGGGGCGACTTGTCTTCGGATAGATTATTTATGTTGTCACACCACGTCCTTTGTGAACCGGAAAGGTGTTGGTTGTTACCGGGGACCGCTGTCAACGAGAAACAAAATTAGAAACATTCGGAGCGAACTGGAAAATTCACCTCGATTTCGTATGGTCTCGTTTTTCCCCGTCTATCAAAGTTACTCCGCCTTTAATATGTTTCTTTAGCGTATACAATATACCATTAAATCAATCACGTTTTCAATGAAACCGGTATTAGGGGAAATCCGAAGAATCTGTTGCTTACCTTCGGCAAAAAGTCAGTCTGCGGGCAGGCTTTCGACTAATTCTGAATTTAAATGCATGAGATCGAATGGGTTCCGCAGTGAGTGGATCCCGAGCACGGCTGCCGGTGCTTATGTATTTAGGAAAAAAAGTGGGACTATAGATCGTGCTTCAACGTTTACAAAAGGGCGTTATCAAAAGAATCTCTCGAGGAAAGTTACGTGAGTTAAGAACAACCTTTGTGAGTAAAACCTTTAAGTACTATAAGTTTATGGCTCGAGCCGCAGCAGCCGTAAATTTCGATGCCAATTGATAATGTTGATGCAACATTTTATTTGTAAGTTCAATAAAATTTACTTTACCACTTAAATTACATTGTAAATATTATTATTCAGTTACACTGCAACTATAATCAGTTTTAATATTTGAATGCTTCGCTAGTGAAAATCATATTACTTTCTGATATTTCACTAGCAAAATCACGCGAATACATTTGTTTCATATTCACAGGTAATAATTAAAAATGTAAACTTAAATATACGAATACGCCGTCGACGGCTGTGCTTTTATTACAATCAATTATTAACATCCACCAGATTGCTTATCCGATCTATTTAACTCAAATTAAACTTAATGGATTTGTTCTAAAACACACATTACCATTAAAAAGTCATGTTTTAACTGGACAATAACCCACACCTAAACATATTTACAATCTTTAATACGTATATTTTAATACCCGTATTTTGTTTCATAGAAATAGAAAACAACTTTATTAGTATAGAAATAATATTTTGCAATCAATAGGGTTTACGAGAATAAATTTCCTGTATTGTAAAAAGGATTATCAAAATTAGTCTAGCATTCATAGACAAGCGGCGAATAAACTATATATTGTACACATATATATGTATAACCGCCTATGTTTCCGTTACTCATGACTTCTTTGTATCTCATACATATGGCAGCGATAACGTATCCGTTAATAGATTAATTTGTTACTTGTCTAATGGACTGCTTTTAGACAAATAGGAAATTATCATTAGAGAAAATATAGCTTCAATGTTATCCTACATCTAAAAAGTCTGTTACTATTACTTAGTAATATTAGCTGAATTGTTTATAGTCACGTTAATAATTCATGTAGTCGTTAACATATAATTTATGTGTGGTGTGAAAATAACAGATGTCTAGTGCAGACTCTAGGGTACTGGGAGCCGAGAATGACTGCGTTCGATGGGGCACTGTAGTTGACATAGAGCACCCTTGTGGGTCGAGAGCAAAAAACTGTTCGTTCTAATTGTTTGCACATTTTGTCTCACCCTTGTATCACCCGAGACTGGGGTATTGAGTGTTGCTAGTGAGGGGATAGTGTATTATTATATCGATAAATCGATAAGATTAAATAAATCTATAAATTATCTTTTGTTTTGTGATATCAATAAAAGCTGGGAGGTTAATTTGCAAGATCAATATATAAATTTTATTTCTGTGCTTTTATTAGTCTAATATTATGACTCACTGATATCCTTATCACTGATATATTATAAGTATAAAAGTGTGTGTGTGTATGTGTGTGTAATTTTTGGCGTTTTATTAACTCAATCAATTTATTAAATACAGTATGTATGTAGTATTTGGCATGGATTTGGACAACAAGTAACTTTTATTTTAAAATTAAAATCAATTTTAAGTCATATATAGACATGGCTTAAAATCTATATTGTCAACGGTATATGAAAGTAAGAATTTACTCATGTTATAAAAAACATGAAGATAGAAATTTTGTGAAATTAAAATACAAAAACGGACAAAAAAATTAAATTCCCCGTAATAACATCTATAGGAAGAGAATCAAATTTTTTGTTGATTTTCCACTTATGTTTCTTTTGTGAAAATATTCAGCTTTAATAATAAAACATTTCCTTCAAAAGATGCTTGATGATTTTTCGATTTCAAGTAGTATATACAAATATTTTATATTTGTGTCTTGTACTATACTGATATGTATATTAAAATCATAAAAAATCTTACTTTAATTCTAAACTTATTCTAAAGTGACATTTGCAAGTTTTTGAAAATGTATAAGTTAATTACTAGTATGATAATAAATATTGTCGTCATGTAACTTATACCACTCCTATAATTAAGAACAATCTAACGATACACTTTTACTGAAATACAGTAACAGATATAACGTCTCAATATTCGGAGTTCCGGAAATACGTACATACACAGACGGAAAAATATTACCGTCCTTTCTTTAGCATGTCGGAATCGATAAAATATGAATAGTACAAAATTAGGTACATCACTGGGCGAATTGCACATGTGTTCATCAAACCACCCAAAGGGTGTATTGTGTTTGTAAATCGGTATTCTTGCCCAAAGTGGCTATTTCTTGATCATTTTTTTCACTCTGCAAAGGATTGGGGACCCTGAAGTAGGAAATTGGTTTACTATAGTCCTTCCTTGGAACATAATAAACAGTTGATTGTGAAAAATTGTTTAGTTAAAAATTAGAATATCATTATTTATAATTTGAAATTTCAGCTAAGTTGTCAGTTTTTATTACATACCGGTTATTTCCTTAGGCTTTGATTAAATGAATTAGTAAATAATATAAAGTATCCTATTATATATATATATATATATATATATATATATATATATATATATATATATATATATATATATATATAGATATAGATAGAACATATATATATTATAGGATAGAACATATCCTATCCGTGTATTAAATTTTAAATCCGCTAAGATGTTAAAGCATTATTGAAATACATACATCCTAACAAACAGACAACCTTTCACATTCATAATATTAATAGGATGTAATACGTTACACGATATCTTTTATTGTCTTAATAATTTAATTTTTAATCAAAAGAGTTTACTCCCGTATATTACAACGTAGTGACTACGTTCTGATTTAAATAAGATTATAAGGCTTTTTTTGTAGTTCTATTATTTAGATGAACATTTGTATCTACAAACATAATTATAAACACTGAAAATTATTATAATAACTTTTTCTTTCCACGCAATGGTATAAAAAATGTGTTGAGTATCGGAGGCGATAAAGTGTCAATGTGTGTACCACCCACCTCCATATTACAGTATATACAAAAAGGCACAAAGAGTAAGTATATACTCTGTGTACCCTCCCGTCCAGGGGATTGCACTATTAGTATTGATATACCGAATCTGCAATCCAACAATCCGTTTAAGGTGTAATAAATCACTCAGACACTCCCCTGTATTGTGTCGAAGCTATTATCAGGGGCATTCGTGCGTACTGTCTGAAGCTTAGTCCCCTTGAATTAGAGCACAGATGTGCAGGGGAATAATTTGATTGTCATTTTACCCTGGCGACCTATGACATCGTCTCTGGTCATTATCAATTCCCTTAGACGCCTACGGCAACGTTTTATTTTATCGTTTCCGAAAATTCACTTTATGTATATTATTATGATTATGTATTATGATAATAAATTCTTACTCAATTCTTACCAGAGGGAGACTTTGTACAAAAGTCATTTGCTTGAGCACTTCCATCCCATTCGTGTTTCTACCGTGAAGCAGTTATGTTTGCATGACTTCCGGTTTAAAGGGTGGAATAGGCAGTGAATTTACAGGATACAGGGGAATAGCACCTGAGTCCTCAGGAATGGAAACGTATGGGAGGTATCATGGGCGAAACACTATACCTTTGTTATGTCCATGGTACTGCTCATGTCTATAAGCGACGGTTACCACATTCCATCAGATAAGCCGTCAGCTTGTTACATTCTAAGTTATAAGTTGCATAAAAAAAAACAAGCATTAAAATGTCTGAAATATAATCCAAATTTATATGTTTAGCTATTTCGGCGAACTTCGTATCGCGTAACAATCAATTAATATCGTGTTAGCTTTTACTAACATTTTTTTCCGCCAATTTTTTCTATATATTAAGTTATTCTGCTATTCGGAGTGGATACAAATCCAACAAATGAGAGATCATTAAAATCAAACCAGCCGTTTTTTAGTTATAAATAATGTAACTAACCCGACTTTGTTGTAGGTAAGATTTTTTTAAGACAATTAATGATACATATAAACAAAATCCATGTTATGGCTGAAGTCCTTTTATCGATTTAGAGAAGATAATTTACGATACTTTGTCATTTATGCTAGGGGCCTAAAGGGACAGATAGGGGGACCCGCGTCACAACCGTTTCTATCCTTAAAGTAAATAGTATTGCTCCACAATTCACAACAATTGGAACACAATTTCCAACAACTACAACTATTTATTTATTTATGACAGTATTATTTAAATATGCCTCTATTTATAAGAATATAAGGTATTAATATACTTAATACTTGAAGGTCAAACATAATATAAGGTATATATATATATATACCTGTAAATGTTTTCCCAAATAAAATTTTTATTTATTTAATAATATAGGTAACATCAGCCAATTAAAAAATATGATACCTTGACAATCGTACATCACGAATAATTATATCATACACAGATATTTCTCTTATTCATTTATTCATGGGTTTGGGTAGTCTATTTGTGTGCTACAGTCGAGCCATATTGTTTAACCTCATGGAATATCACAATTTGTTGTGAAGTAAAGAGTATGTGACGCAAAATTTCAATAGTAAATAGTTTTTAATATTTAAAAATGTATAGTTTAAAAACAATCTTTTACGAGATTGTTTTTAGGTCATAAGCTAACATACAATATTTTTGTCTGGCTATATACCACAGCACTGTCGACGTGAATTAATACAAATAGTATCGTATATGGAAAACCTAATTTAGTATATAAACTTATCCGTATACTCAAAAATCATTTAAATACGAATTCAATATAACCCCATTTTATTGCCTTATATAAAGTATGAATCATATAACCTTTACAATAAACATATAATATTGAACAAATCTTATAGTAGAACACTTGATCATTTGGCCAGATAAATAAATGTTTGATCGTCTAGTAATGTAGGACCCGTTGTGTGTGTAATAACCAAAAGGTTCTTTAATTGGTATATGAAAGGAGTTAAATAATGAAGATGATTGATAAATATTTAAGGATTAAGAATAATTAATGAATTATACTCATAATTCATGTAACTAGGAAGTTAGAATATAATATATTAATTTAATAATAAATTACAAATAACTGTAATAATAAAAAAAAATAATTAACTAATGGACATACATTCATCTCTTCCTCGGTACAAACTTTCACATTAATACATGGTAATAGCAATGAATTTATATACCAAACATAAGTACATTTACTTCAACATTACAGTGTACCAGCCCCACGACTTCCAGTATAAATTAGTGTTTGCCAGAGGCAAACAAGAATTTTCCGTTCACTCCGACACGAGAGCTTACTCATGGGCATGACCCTTTCAGTCCTATATGGCGACATAGAGATCACCCATTACAGTACGATTTTCCCAGCGTCACCCTTTACGTGTCAATGGGGGTTTCAAAGAGATCAGACCAAGAAGCGATTCACCCAGACACCAGAACTTACTTTGTTGGGACATAACCCTTCGGCCCTATAATGTGACATTAGATTGAAGACAGTCCGATAGAGATGAAGATTTGTGTGATAGGGGATACCTTCCACACCCTGGAATTAGCCAAGCCATATAATATTGATAATTGCTCATATCATAACATAGCATTGTCAATTTAATATTATTTACTTAATACCAAGAAGACTCAAGGTTCAAGTTAAATCTGTTGATTAGGCAAGAACGATAGTCCAACCCATAGGTCGAGAGCTACAAAAGTAATGAGTGCTATTGAATGAACTATAAGTCAGTCAATTATATATAATATTATTGTTGATTAACCACATTGTGAATTAACCAATTATTTATTCAGAGAGATATATCTAAAGGAACTATAAGTCCTTTAAAAGACACTGATTAATCACAAGTTAACAACGTCTCGTGAAATAGCCAGTTGGGTTTTCTATAAGTTTGAGGACACTAAGTCCAACAAGCTATTATTGTTTTGAGAGTAATAGAGATCTTTTGTAGTATTTGTAGAGGTTTGATTAATCACATTGTGAAATAATCAGATTAAATAATTATGTAGCTTTATAGAAAGGACTATAAGTCCTAATTGGTTTTGTCATAAGTACTGATAAATTACACATAAAGTGCCAGGTCAATTATTATATATAGGTATATAGGAAGGACAATAAGTCCTATTTGTGTATGTTGTAGTAGTAGAGGCAATATATTGTATAATTATAATGTAAAAGACATAGATTAAATATATATTTGTATAGAAAGGACAGTAGGTCTCTCAATTATTGTATTGTACTAAGTTATACTATATATAGTGTCTTAGTAAACCTATTTACTAAGAGGATTTCTCAGATAAACAAGTGTTTTAGTGTTTAAATCATCATGATTAAATCCCTAAGAAATTAGGTCTTTAAATAATTATCATATCATTTAAGTAAAATTTCTCATATAAATAATTCCAATATTTCCCCTACAGTTATTATAAATAAAGAAAATTATATAAATTTTCTATAGACTTAGATATAGAATCATAACGTGTATAATCTCCTTTTTTGTTTGACATCTGTCACATTAATGACGTATTGAATGACGTATTGATGTATTGAATTGAATTTTGATTATCTATCACAACTGTCAACGTAACAAATACTAGCAAGTTTGTTTATTTGTATTTTTTAATATAATTAAATATAAAATCATCATATATCAACCGTAATATACAACTAAATTATCAGTGACATAAATAATCATGGTTTACACCAGAAATAATTAATAGTATCCAGTAATGCTGCAGTTTTATATTCATATCAGTAGCCAAATGTCTTTCAAATTCAAGAATGAACAGAAGATTAGAAGTTTAACATTCTTATTGCAATTGTACTTGCAATAATATATACATACAGTACTAATTCTCAAGAACATTCCTCAAATACATGTGTGGTGAAGATTTTCCCAATATGCTATCTATTTGATTTCTAAAATGTAAATTTATTAAAGAAAATAATCAGTGTTAGTGTTTGCTTTATTAATATTTAAAGTAATTGTCCTAACTTGATATTAATAGGTTCATATCTCCTTGGATACAGCCCAACATATGAAATTTATAAAATACTAATATTATATTTTACTACTTGTATATCTCCATTCTATTCCCATAAATATTCAAAATATGTATATTAAATATAAATCCAATAAAGATTCACTAATATTAACCCTGTCTGAACTTGTCTAGCCAATATAACATGAACAAACAACACACATACAAACCATATCGCTATGACAACTTTCTTCCTAAATATAAGTAAAATACATAGCTCACACTTGTCATTTAGTACTAATTTTATTGTGTACCTCATACCTAGTTAAGAGTAATAATAGTCAGAGAATCCTTTAGTACATTTATTACCATTAGGAAATAAATCCACACCCATAATATTAGCATAATTAAATATTATTAGAAACCAGTAATACATACATTGTTATTATCAGCTGACTACAATAAAATCAATATTAAATATATATATATATATATATATATATATATATATATATATATATATATATATATATATAATTTATCTAGTAACACAATTAATAATGTATTAAAAGTTACATCCACATAAAATCACTTATTAAGCTGTATATCTGAAAACAAATCCCCACATTAGTCATGGATAATCATATAGACTAAGAATGTTAATCTGGTCGACCGAGTAATGGTATAAAAACACTTCACCATGAAGCGTTAAGTATGAACAGATATTCCAAACCAACACTGTAATAGTGTAATAAATACAAATATTTCATCATCATCATCGTCTCAACCATCACCAACCCACGACTGAATACAGGCAATTTCCACCGACTGACACAAGGAACGGCCCCACAATACACATAAAACAGTCACTCCAAACAATGGAGATAGCCACACCGCTTTACAGGGTCGCCACTCAATAACCCCTCTCTCTCATCAATGGCTGTTTCCCCAGCAATGAGACCAGACCATAGTCACTTTAGTCTATTATCCTCAATAAATAAATACTTTATAATAACTAGATATGAAACTAGTTAGTATTGTAATAGTTCAATAATTGATTCAATAAGTATTTTCCAAAACTGGACAATTAGAACATTGAATAAAATTGATGAAGTTCTATCAAACGACCATATAATTGGATTTTGTATATGAGTAGAATAACGTAAGTACGTAAATTATATTGATGTAAACTTTGTTCAAATGTAATTGCATTTAACGATATACGCATTACCTAAAGGTATATGGACTCGACTAAATACGTATTTTAATAGTTGTTGGGAAAAATATTAAGTATAGACTTTGCCTGTGATCACAGTCAAAAATCTAACTACGTAATTTAATAAATGGAACAAGCTTCCTCCAGTCTTCTATTGATTAATTTCATACACTTAATCGATAGTGATACACTAAGATCTCAAACCCCTTCATCGAACCAGTCCCTCCTAGATCTATATCCTAGTTATTTTTTTATTTTATTGCGCAGTTCCTTAAAACACGACTCCTGCGCCATTTTTTTTTCTCTTTCCTCATTGCGCAATTCCTAAAACCGACTCCCCACGCGCCCGCCGATCTGCCGGCTCTCCCTCTTTTTCTTTTTTTTTTTTTTTCTCTTCATCTAGTAATGTCATAGATTATGTCACCGAAGGGTATATATTTCAATAATCAGATTTAGCCTATTATTCGAACTGAACTTTTCTTTAAATTCAATTTAATTATATGTTAACGTATTTTGGTATTTTCTATTAAATTGATTATCGAATTTATAAAACTTTAAAGGCTCTCATAAACCTTATTAAACTGTGTTGTATGCATCCTTTTTACACCTGATGAGAAAAAGGTAAACTATAATTTGGTTAATATAAAATATAATATATTTTTGTTTAATTTATTTAATTTTCTTGTGACGTCCACTACACTTTGAAAACACATCAAAGGAGTATGTAATATTTCATATATGAACGTCTTCTCTGTATACTATTGTGAACCTTGACTTTAAAGTTTGTTTATATTAAATAGCTCAGCTTTCGCAGCGGTCACCCATAGGAACCCCTGTTTCTTTTCTATGTACTTATGGTATTAAACCTATTGTACTATAGGCGAACCGTCACATGTCGACGTGAATTAATACATATAGTATCGTATATGCTAATTTAGTATATAAACTACCCGTATACCAAAATCATTTAAATACGTTCACTAGTTTTTGCGTGAAAAACTAACAAAACTACATACATTTATTTTGAATACACTATCGTGACTTACGCGATAAAAAATTTTTTACAGGTAAATAGCTCTACATGCCTGCTTCTTTATTGCCGACGTTTTGGCGTAGATTGCACTTGTTGTAACCACAACGTAGTATTTACCTGCAAAAAATCTTTCAACCGCGTTAAGTCTCATTAATGTATTTAAAATATGTTAAATACATTAATAATTAACTAATACATACATTCATCCGTTCCTCGTTACAAACTTTCACATTAATACATTAATAGCATTAATTTATATACACTTTGTACATGATAAGCGTATACGAATATGTAGCGTACAAACAAGAATTTTCCGTTAGCGGTCTGGCAACTTATAATGAGCACGCATTATGTTGATTTGGCAATTAGTGTCAAATGGGGAACGTTTCATCTGACTCGTGTTAGCGATCGCATGCGTTCATTACCCAGTACCGTGTTCCCACAGGCTGATATATTGCTCTCATTGTCGCGAACTAACAACGCACTATTCTGGCTAACGGTCCACAATACTGACCTCATACGTCCGCTACATTGTTACAGCAGACTAACAAAGAATAAAAACAGACACGGAAAACATTAGCTAATGAATTTCCTGCCCTTACCTCTGTTTTCTTCGCAAAAAGTGAGTCGAGATTATAGAAATGGAGCAAGTAAGGATGATTACAGGTGTGCGAGGATTAGAAGGAAATGTAAGAATAGGCTTTTATGTTTTTCCTCTATTATTATTCTCTTTGAGCTGACATCGTCTCAGGGTTGTGCTGTAATCTCGTGATACGGAGAATTACATAATATTCGTATTCTCTCGATTATATTTCTAAATAATATATAATATTAACAGAAAATTTATTTAAGCAATAGATAGGTACACACCGACAATTCTACAGATACGTCATAAAACTAAGCAATAAAAGTTTATGTTGTATTTATGTTATGTGTAACCATCGTATGTTATAGTATCAGCCGTTAACTCTATTGTTGAACATCCTCCTCATAATAAGGGGTTTAAATATTTTTAATATAAATAATTAAATATTTTCAATATAAACAGACGAATTCATGATTACAAATGATTATATTGTACGCGAAATGTATCCAAAAATGTCAAAAGAAGGGATTGTGAGTTAGGCCACTAGTCTAACAAAGTATAGATTGAGAAGCTGTGATCAAAGGAAGTTTATAAAAAATTACACAAGAACAATAATATCAATACAGCTACCTTTAATCAACGCACTACTCGCCATGTCTGATTTTAATCGAATAATAAAAGGGGAATTACGAAATATGCTGTCTTGTCTGTGATAGGTCTCATACGTTGTTACTTCTAAGGAATATGACCACGGTTCACTATATTTTTTCTACCTATGACATTCACCCTTGAAACATATATTGCATGGCGACCTATTCATGGCCTTTGTACAAAATAAGCATATTAATATTTACAAGAAAAGTTGCTATACGAATTTAGATGAAAGTTTCTATAACCATCACTTAATTTATAACTTTACTTATTATTATCAGAACTTTATTTATATAGTGTGTATCTAAGAGGTTATAATTGTCCAAAATCTAGCAAAAATTACTGAAATAAACTGAATGTGGTTTCCACAATTGTATTTCTGAAGAACTTCAAATATCTAATAGATAGATACACTTTATTATTTCCTCCAAAAAATTATAATAGTAAACTTATTATACGTTCAAACAGTTGCAAGTTATTTATTCTATTAATTACAAAAATGATCATAATGAGAAAAAAATGGGCGATCTTATCGCTAAAAGCGATCTTTTTCAGGTAACCTTTGGATGGAAAGGAGTAATAGGTAGTACATCGACGTAATTTATACCCATGATGTATTCCAGTAATTTGAAGCTAGTCATGCTCACTTCAAGGTCCAATGATCTGCGCATTGATGGCTGACTCATTCATTCTACTCGTAAAAGGGAGCTGCGTGTGGGGGCTGGTCTGCTCATATTTGCTCGTTTATTTTATATTTAATAATATATATAAATAACTACTAAATGCTAATTACATTCATAGTACCCATACAAATTCTTCTCAGCAGAAAACAACATTCCGAACCCAGCAGTAAACTCATAAAAAATTGACAATATAAAAGAGCTTGTAAACAAATCTATTTGAATAAAGATTATTTCTATTCTATTAATATTCTATTCTATTTCACTCTATTCTACTTCTGTTACATTCTGTTCTTTTCTAATCTGTTCTATTCCGTTCTATTATATTTGGAATATGGTTTTATCTTAATGGTGTATTAATCATTATCTAGAAGTGGTACTATTTCCAAATTTAACGCATACGAAGTTGTTACGGCTAGTATAAAATAAAACATTGTATATTATATCGCGTAGTAACCTATATTAACGTCATAAATATTAGAGCTTTCACTCAAAGTAGGTTTTCAGCTTAAATGAAATTGTGGACAAAGTTTGCACCCTAGGGGATAATTTAAAGTCATAAAGTAATAAGCGGTTTATGTTTAAGAAGAAAAAATAACATAATCATTTTAGGCTTGGAAATTCATAAATGAAAACCAAAAAACAATTTAAAATAACGTAATCCGTTGTACGTAATTTAAGGATTCTTTTTAATCATTCTATAGTGTTTGCGAATTGTAAATAAATAAGATAGAACTTTATTAACGAATACAGGGTTGCACTGTTACATTTTTTTTTTTGCCCTAGTAACTAGATAGAGACGACTTCAAATGTAGAAAGTCATTGAATGCACGAGAACAATAAGAATCTTATGACGATCTATGGGGGAGATCTATATTTGGCAAGGGAATTGTAAATGGCTGAAATAACGATGATGAGAAATCATGATAATAATAACTGACATTTTCATCATGATCACGATTGAATAATTTGAATATGAAATTTTATTATATGAAAATAATTTGATTTGTCTATTATGTCAATAATACTTCATTAAAATAAGCATATACATAGCATTTGGATTGGAGAAGCACAAAGTTTTAACAGAGTCTGTCCTATTCATGTTTTTAGCCGTAAAGCATTAAGAATTAAGAGTACATTACGGCCACTGCTGGTACACTGGTTCTATCCTAACAAAATCAATGCATTGCAACATGAAAATATCGAAGGAGTTAAACCACTTTAGTTGTTAATAAGGCCGTATTAAGATGAGTAACACGCATGTGATACCTCTGGTGTTACAGGTGTTCAAAGGCTATAGTATCCATTTACCATTAAACGTACTCATGAAAACATAGATGTCTATATTTTCAAGTGACGAAATACTTCTAAGACGAAGTGTGTAAAACACTTCTAACTAAGAACCTTCTCTTTTTGAAATTCACTTAAAATAAAGTGATATTATTTTCGTTCTGAAGCAACTGGTGCCTGTCCGCGTGATCGCTTTATCTACAATGCCTACCACTAACAAATTGTCAAGATTATCTTCCCGTCTCCAGGCTATGTCAGACAAGTAACAGAATACTGATTCAGATTTGTTGTTTATTTTGTCAGCACTTTGTTAATCTTTTTTTATCATTTTGTTGGTAATAACTGTATTCCCGCATTTGAAAAAGTTACGTCTAATAAATTTAGGTATTAAATACTTATTTATTTAATGAGTGATCAAAAAATATTAAATGATGGGTAGGCACGACAAATATGTAATAAAAACAATTAAAACAACAAAAGGTACCAATTAATATTAGTTTTACTGCTTTTACATTAATAATATTAATAAAGATATTTAAAATAAATAACTTATTTATTATTATTTTTATTAATTCTTTTAGATTATATAAGTATACTATTGCAATGCCACATTTTATGTCTTAGTATATCTATTTTGTTTCGCAAATAAACGGTTTACGATTGAATCGTGGAAAAATTTGTATCTAAAACTAATTTCCATATTAGTACTCTTACTAATACGGAAGTTAAATCAACACTACTGATTATAAAAGGAATTACCTAAAATTGGTTCGGCATAAATGAAAATATCACACAACAAGATAAAAAATCAAACGGTCTCCACTTTGAAAAAAATGGTAAAAATTACATAATGTTCTTATAAAGATGTCTACGAAAAATGTACGTGTTTTGACAAAATACTGATATTGTTTACATATATATGAGTATATATAAACGAAAGGTCTGTTTTGTTTGCTGCCCGTTCATTACAGGCCGCTGAAAGCCCCCGCAACGTGATAGATGACCTGCTCATCGAAAATAATGGCCCATTCAGAGTCCTTTCAAAATCATTTACCTTGTCCAATTACTATATACTTGGTATGCACATAATTTGCTCGTGACCAATGCAATGGGAGTGTTGTGGTAAATTTGTCACTGAATTTAATTAAAAGCCAAATATGAGACTGCATTAATTCTCCTGGCCCAAGTTACGGTTTTCATAAGCATCGCTTGTGACTCATACGAACTAGGAAATATATGAGAAAGTTTAGTTGGAGTTGTATCTCCAGCTCGAAGTGTGTTCGCTCTTGTATTTACCGACTACGTTTATACAGAATTTGTATGTATTATAGACATAACGTATTAAATAATAAAATAAATAAAAATGCTCACAATTATAATGTCAGATAATCAGAGTTGGACGTAACGCTTAATATGTCCACATTTTTGGCTAAGCACGGAAAATAGAGTCCTATTCACATTTCACACATGTCCACATTTCTCCTCGCATATAAGATTGCAATGTAACAAGGTGCTGACTTACCGTTGTTATTTGGATGATTCGGATTTTTATCCCAACCATCAGGATAAATGGCGGTCTTCTAACGTGTGTTTTTCAAAACACCTTCTTCCATGCATAATTATACTTTGAAATCAACTTCCAGCAGCAGTATTTTCGAACCGATACGATATCGTAACCTTCAATAAAAGAGCACATTCCTTTTTAAAAGGGCAGTTATTCCTCTGGTTTTGTGGGTGCTCATGGACAGCGGTAGTCACTTACTGTCGGATAGCCCGCATGCTCAGTTACCCCTTGTGTTATAAAAAAAAAGTATTTTCCATCACCAGCGTGTTAGTTGTAAATTTAAATTGACACAAACAAAGTTTTTGGTGCCAGCCAGGGCTAGCCAGGTACTCATGGGCGAGGATAGTTACTTACCATCAGGTGAACTACATGCTCATTTGGTCCTGTATTATTAAAAAAATCAGTAAGAATATTGTGACTAAAAATTTCAAATGATCGAATACACGATATCAGCAAATAAACATACCGTCTAACTAATATATGTTATATGTAAATAATACTATATTTATGATATGTATACGTAAAGAAACAATTCCTACCGCATTTTTTTAAAATGAATAGTGCGACAGTATTGTTCAAAATGAAACTTTTTACATACATTGATAGATGTAGTTCTTTATAAAAAAGAAAATTAAAAAACAAATGAATTATAACAAAATATAAAGTACATCAAGTCAACAGACGGCATTTTTAAATTAACCCAAAAACTTGTATGTTGAAATTAAATCGGCGCTTCTTCTTTCTTCTTTTTCATCTTTGAATTATATATTAGTAATATAAAAAATAATATATAACAACAAAAACCAGCATATTTTTAAACAACTATTAACTTTGTTATGATTGAAATTACTGTTATTTTCAAAGTAAAATCCTAACATTTATAATATAGATTCTATACTATCATGTTAATAAGGACTAACAGTTAGAGAAGTTAGCTTTCAATTCATGAATGCAAATAGCAATTAAGTGACATTAGCGGGAGACTTTGTAAAAAATTCGTCTGTGCCACTCATGTTTCTGCGATGAAACAGTTGTGATTTCATGACTGTATTTCAGTTTAAAGAATGAGATATGGCAGTAAAATTATAGGGTACGCAGATATAATACCTTCGTCCTCAGGAATGGCAATGCATAAGTATCACAGTGTATTCAATGACATTCATGTCTATAATGTCGATTGCTACTTTTTAGGTGTTAGGTTATGTGTAGGTTTTTACATTAGGTGGGTCGTCAGCTTACTACATATTGTATCATAAAAAACGACATTGTTTTCAAAGTTGCGAATGATTTTTTTTCCAAAATATTACATGACTAAAAGCAATTCTAAACCTTGTACCATCACACACGTTATTAATTTATATTTTCTCGCTAACAAGAGAATGGTGTTGAATAAAATTGTTGGAGTACACCTTGATTGATGGCTATGTCAGCCATTGAGATGAGAACGGGCTATTCAGGGCATACCCTTAAATATTACGCTTCTGTTTACTGAAACACTTTCATTGTGAATACATAATATTAGCAAGTTTACTCGAATATACCTTTTTTTAAAATAAATTTTTACTAATAATTTCCTAAAAAACATGAGTAAAACAGTGACACAAAAAATTGTAAACCTTCTTTATCAGAAAGGAGTGTATTATACAGTTGTATGAATAGACAATAATTTTTAATCATTTCCGATATTTATCTGGAAAAATTAAATTTTTCTGGCAGTATAGGTTCATATTTAAAAGTGCCTTGTGACCCCGGCATAGAATGGGCTACCTTTTCCTTCCTGTGGGAGTCGTAAGAGCCAACTAAGGGAATTTGATGGTCAAGGAATTAGCAACAGTGTCCCTCTTAAAACATCATCAAAAGCATAACTATAGATGTCAACCTGCTTGCCAAGTGTGACAACTACTGGCATATACCTAAATAAGGGGAGGCCTATGTTCGGCAGTGGACAGGCAGTGGACAGTTAACGGCCGATATGATGATGATGCATGGTAATGATTTGTATTTAAACCTGTAAGTTTAAATAGAAATCATTACCATTAGTATTATTAACAAAATTATGTAGTCATTCCACTGTCAAATAATGTAAGATATTGTTCCATAAAAAAAAAACACTGATTTCAATTCATTCTAATATAAGAACTAAACTATTTAACCGACTTTGTAATTTGAGTCCTTTTAGATAAATAAAAAAAAATCCAAATCGATTTAGAAATGACAGTTATGAAGTAACAAAAATATAAAAAAATACTTTTGAATCGAGAGTCTTCTCTTTTTTTTGTTGAAATGAATGTAATAAAAAATTAATTTTTTTGACATTCGAATTCAAACAAGGAATATAATAGGTATATCTAGATTTTTTAACATAAAGCACAGCCCATTTATTGATGGATTCTAAGAATAAATGGGATGCCGTTAGATTTATCTTTATAGTTTTTTTATGGGTAATAATGGAATGGAGAACACATCACGTAGCACCAAATAGTCCCATAGTAAGCACTTGTACTATAGGAATTAGACAACCGATAAACTCTTAAAATACAGGGGTTGATCCGTGAAAATTTGAATTTGTATGTATTTTTCAATGCTAAATCATAATAAAATAAATACATACATATATATACTATATAAACGTTGTTTCACAATTTATATATAAATATAAAAATATATATATATTAAAATACAGGGGTTGATCGTAAAGCGTGAAAATTTGAATTTGTATGTATTTTTCAATGCTAAAACATAATAAAATAAAAGTAAAAAAAATTGTCAAAAAAATAAAAAAATATATTTAGGGATGAGCTATTCTTGTCATTGAGGGATATGAAAAATAGATGTTGGCCGATTCTCAGACATACCCAATATGCACGCAAAATTTCATGAAAATCGATAAAGCCATTTTGGAGAAGTTTGGTAACAAATATATATATATATATATATATATATATATATATATATATATATATATATATATATATATATATATATATATATATATAATAGCCATAAACTGTCAACAATAGACATTATCATCATATTACCCGTTAATTGTCCACTACTGAACATAGAGTTCCCCCATAAGGCTTTGGTGATGTTTGAAAATTGACGTTGGTACCCATCTCTTAACTATTAATTTCCCTTAGTCTCTATTACTACGCCCACGGAAAAGAAAGGGATGATTCATTCTATGCCAGAACCACACAGCACAGTAAAAATTTACATGCCTATTTTATTATGCAATATGTCGAACAATGTAAAACATATGTATCGTTCATAATCCATTCTGCATATTTACTCATACTGCGACTCTCATGCTTGGTTGTTTCAACGAAGAACTTGCGCGGGTTACTTACTGTAATTAAAAACAAGGAAGACATCACAATTTGAACACCATTTATTGGGACCACAAAACACATACATACGATGGGCAGAAGAGAGTACAATCTCTTTTCATTACACTGGTTGACAGATAGGACAGTATGTGACAAGTAGTGGGTTGCCATTATAAATTATTTTTGTAAGTAATACATTACATTGTTAAGACGAATTATGCTGTTAATGGCTGTAATTCAGATGAAATTCGGAAGTAATACTTTTTAAGCGGAATAAAAAACAGTTTTTAATTCATGTGCACTATTTCTAGAGCTATTTTAAAAAAAATATTTTTGACAATTGGGGTTCGTGCCGTTAGCCTACTGGCCACCATTTTTCTTTGAGAATCAAAACCTTTTTTAATGCGCAGCAAATACGATTCCGCATTCTAAATTCAAATGTTTTAAATTCAACTGGTTATCTCGTTGTTTATTGGTTTTTAAATAAGAATAGTGAGATTACTAATCAATATCACAACCAAAGTGGCTATTTTTTTGCGCAATAAAATATTTTAGTAGCATTTATACCCATAGATTTATTTAGAAATATACGTTCAATTATTCACTGTCATCTGTAAATGTCAGAATAGGTTATTACTCCAATATCGTATATGTTTAGAATCAATAAATCACCATCCACCATACTTTTGCTGTATGCGTTCCCCCTTTTCTTGAATGCTAGAGTGAAATGTTTTATATATAACTAGGTAGGTAGCTGTAATTCGCGACGAAAAAGAGCGCATATCTAATTATTATAAAATATTACGAAAAGGGTGGAATATGACAGTGATATTATAGGGTACGGAATCGTAACTCCTCAGTTGTCGGAAATAGTAATGCAATAATAGTAATGATACCTGCATGCTTCTGCTATTATTGTCTAAAGATGATAGTTGCTACTTTCCATTTACAGGGACCTGTAGCTTGTTTACCGTTTATATTGAAATTGTATAAATAAATATTAAAAATATTTATTTATACAATTTCAATATTATTAGAACGATTCATGGCTTAACATAGATATAAATTTGATTATGTATTGACTGTAATTCAGCTGTACGTTTACCAATAAATAAATAAATAAATAAATAAACTTATTTATGTAAAGTACTCACTGTTACAAATTCTGTACAGTCAACATCTATTGGTGTCAGCCATTAACTGTCCACTGCTATAGGCCTTCCTCATTAGGAGGGGGTTTCCAGTAGTTGCCACGTTTAGCAGGTGGCTTGACAACAGTAGTTAGGCTTTGGTGATGTTTTAAAAGTGATTCCTCGACCATTAAGTTCCTTGTTTCATGTAAGTCGCCTCTTACGACACCCACGGAAAAAGTAGCCTAATCTATGCCGGGACCACAAGACCGGGACAACATCTATTACTATTGTATAATTCTTTTATATTAATAGATAATATTAATTAATATTATTTACCATCCTACTACTATTATAAATGCAATAATTTAAACGGATGTATGAATTGATCTTTGTTACTCTTTCACGCAGATACTACTAAACAGATTTAAATGAAATTAATCTTTAATTTAAAATGGGGACTTAAAATATAAGAGAAGCACATTATTTATTGATTTACATAGGCGAAGCCGAAGGATACAGCTAGTTTAAATGTTTCATCAAAATAATCGCACTGTAAGCACGCAACCGAAAGGCTATTATTATTTTTCCCCGTCATATCTAAGCAGGAAAACATTGTTAATAGAGTTACAAACTTTCTGTACAAATAATGCCTTCTGAAGGCAAACATTTCACGAAAACCCAACAAAACATGTGTAACGGCCTCCGAAAAGAGCAGTTCCAAGTCTTATCAATTTAATAAACCCCTTTAAATTAAGTAACCGAATGAGGTAACTAGGCCGAATTTCGTCCACAATTCACTGTGAGGCGTAATGGCGTCGTAAAAATCACGAGAAACGTCCAACAATCAGAGGTAAGATTAGAAACGGCAGAAACATTGGCCAAGGGCCCCGGATGCTTTCGGCGTCGTTTCGCGCGACTCCGATAAAAAAGGGTCAATTTATAAAGAGAAAGGAAATCGGTGGATAGGAGTTAATTCTTTGTTGCCACCCACTCCTACGCGACATTGGAGGTAACGTTTTAAATTGTTTTCCCTCCTTCTATACGTAACCGTGAATTCAGATCCGCCTCAATTACCATTGTAATTTCAAAGTAATTGACAAGTATCTTTGGAACTATGTTGATTTTGTAAATAGACAATGCTGAAAACGTAGTATTTTATTGAAATTATGGAGAACTATCTAATTTCGAGAAATCCCTGTCCGCTGTCAAAGTAATGGTCTGAACCCAGAATGATAACGATCATAATATACAATGGGGTTGACAGGTTTTATTATGGGTTCCCATTCGGTCTTGCCTCGTCTGATGGTAAGTGATGGTATCACCCAAGATAGAGCCAGCTACCCAGAAAATCCCTATTCACTATCGACTTGATTTGTCTCTGGTGTAGGGTTGCATTTTTTTTATAAGTGCCATCATTTAATTCTTTAACAGCTCGTATAAGAAAGAAACTTTAAGTCACATAAGCAATTAAATTAATAAAATGTGAGGTAAATTAATTGAAATCTAAGAACATTGCATATATGAATACATGCATTGCATATATAAATTAGCTATGGAAAAACTGCAAAGAAGTTTTGTGGCCCTAAGCATATATGTATGTTGCTTATATATTGTACAATACTAATAAACACACACTACTATGGTAGTCATCGTCATCATCTTTTCAGTCGTTAACCGGCCAATGATAAACATAAACGTCTCCTATAAATTGTTACAAGGAACGGCCCTGAACCACCTGCATTCACTAAGTCCCTGTTATATATTTCTAGTTATCGCTCCATTTAGTAGATAATTGTCCAACACTGCGTTTGCCTGTACGAGTACCACTCTTTACCTAGAGTACCTTCCTTCTCCATCAGATATCAAATGCTGTCCATTAATGTAACTAGACATGGATCTCTCTCCTATAGAATAAGATCTTGGCTTATACATTACCGTACCTTATATTGTGCAGTGTGGTTCTAGCATAGAATACCCCTCTTTCTCAAGGGTCTCTAAAGGCGTGATATGCAGCAGCGTCCCTCTTAATACATCACCAAAGTCTAACTGCGTTTGCTAAACCGTCTATCAAGCATGGCAACTACTAGCAAAATACTACCATGACGGAGACCTTTGTTCAGCAGTGGACAGTTAAATATGACAGTAAAACAAACGATATCGTACCGTACCATGGTATTTTTATATAATTTAAGACTGTGTTCCAATAAAACCAACTTCCGTTCTGGCATAACGAGTTATATTAATTTAAAAACTAAGGAACCGATTTTAATAAAATGTCAATTTGTAAATATATCCTTTCATACAAATAAAGAATTTTCCAAATCTAATTATAACTGAAGGAGTTATGATATGAACAAACTTAAAAAAATATATAAATGAATTGAAAACCTTCTTTTTTTAAATAGGTTGAAAAGCACTCATAAAATACATTCCTAACATATTAAAAATAACTAATAATAACATATAATCATTAATAATAACATATTAAAAAAAATCCTAACATAAAAAACTGCAAGTTATAATAATAAGCGCTTTCTGCATAAACCAAGAACATTCCTCTGGATATAAATTAAGAAACAGGTGGCCTTAACTATAATTTGAAAACTGTAATATAAAATCTAAATTGCCCGCTACTAAAAGCCATTTAAATCCTTTATTTTTTTGTTCTATAACGTATTTTCATTTAATAAAAACACCAACAACGTATAAATTATAATATGTCATATTAGTGACAAATCAAAAATCCATTTCTGAATATATTGGAACATTACGGCTATAAACTTACCCTTTGTAATTATAAAAGGAATTGTGTCGCTGTAAGATTTTTTAAATAATTAGTTGCATCACGCGGTTTCGACTGTGTGAATCAGTATACAAAGTGCTAATAACAGTACATATAGATAGATATAACATACCTGTGTACCAAATTTCATTCAAATCCATTCAGTTTAAGTATAACTAAATAACAAACATAGAAATATTATACGATATTAATGGGTTAAAAGCCTATATTACTTTATTTCATGAAAAAATCTTATCTAAAGGGTATAAAATGTATTTAAAATATTATAATTCAAATTTGCACATTTTGCAAATTAATATAATATCATTGTATTATATTGTGATATCTTTATCGTACATACTTTACATTGGAGACACATATTATATACAAAATATTTAATATACAATAACGGAATTATCACATAGAGGAATATCTTACAGTCTTACAGTAAGATCTTACAGTCAACTTTAGAGAAGCTGAAAGAAAAAAATAGAATATTCTAAGATAAAAATTTTACAACTAAAGATAAAACATAATAAAACCCAGTTAAAATTAAAGAATAAATTAAACTTATATTAAATTAAAGATAAATGAAACTAATTAAGGATATATTACAATAATAAGTAATTGTATACACCTACATGTATAAATAATAATAATACATCATCAATTCTATTAATATAACTAGCCTAACACCATTAAGTTTCTTGACAGTGTACTCCGTAATTTACCAATATTATAAAATAAATAATAATAGATACAATATGTATCTAAATGCGTCTAAACTTTATTACCCGAATAGCTACCGCTATAGACGATGGTCCTACTTTATGAGAGCTTACGGGAATTAAAGATTCGTGAAGGAAAGGATTAGAAGTACAAAGCTTATTGTTTTGTTCGGATGAATTATTATTTTTGTTATTGTTACGGTATTAATCCGAAATAAGGGATGTTTTGGATTCAATCGGAAAAGTTCTACGTTACTTAATAAGTTATAAGTACAAATGTATATAAAATGTGCACATATATAGTATATAAGTACAGTGTTGAGGAACTTATTTATGTACAACTATATACTTATAAATTATATAACGATTACAGATATATAGATTTTTTTATAGCGTTTATAAACACACATCAAATGAAACTATAAATTCATTCTGTCTATTATTAATCCCATTTTGTTCTACAGCCGGGTATAAGTCTTCACATCTCTTAAAAAAAATCCTGTACAAAATTCATTACTGCCTATTTTGTACAATATTTTCGTCGATTCTTCTCGAATTTAGACGATTAAGACAAAAATTCTCAAGTTGTGACGGTTCGCCTATAGTACAATAGGTTTAATACCATAAGTACATAAAAGAAACAGGGGTTCCTATGGATGACCGCTGCGAAAGCTGAGCGTTTAATATAAACAAACTTTAAAGTCAAGGTTCACAATAGCGTACAGAGAAGACGTTACCATATATGAAATATTGACACAGAAGGGAAACTCCTTTGATGTGTTTCCAAAGTGTAGTCGATGTCACAAGAAAATTAAATAAATTAAACAAAAATATATTATATTTTATATATAACCAAATTATAGTTTACCTTTTTATCATCAGGTGTAACAAAGATACATACAACACAGTTTAATAAGGTTTATGAGAGCCTTTAAAGTTTTATAAATTCGATAATCAATTTAATATAAAATACCAAAATACGTTAACATATAATTAAATTGAATTTAAAGAAAAGTTCAGTTCGAATAATAGGCTAAATCTGATTATTGAAATATCTACCCTTCGGTGACATAATCGTTACGTTATTAGAGAAAGAATAGAAAAAAAAAAGAGAAAAAAGAGAGACGGCAGATCGGCGGGCGCGCGGGGGTCGCTTTTTAGTAATTGCGCAATAAAAACAAAAAAAAAAAAAAAAAAAAAAAAAAAAAAAAAGATGGCGCAGGAGTGGTGTTTTGGGGATTGCGCAATAAAATAAAAAAAATAACTGGGATATAGATCGAGGAGGGACTGGTTCGATGAAAGGGTTTGAGATCTTAGTGTATCACTATGATTAAGTGTGTGAAATTAATCAATAGAAGACTGGAGAATCCGGTGAGCTTGTTCCATTTATTACTACGTAGTTAGATTTTTGACTGTGATCACAGGCAAAGTCTATACTTAATATTTTTCCCAACAACTATTAAAATACGTATTTAGTCGAGTCCATATACCTTTAGGTAATGCGTATATCGTTAAATGCAATCACATTTGAACAAAGTTTACATCAATATAATTTACGTACTTACGTTATTCTATATATACAAAATCCAATTATATGGTCGTATGATAGAACTTCATCAATTTGATTCAATGTTCTAATTGTCCAGTTTTGGAAAATACTTATTGAATCAACTATTGAACTATTACAATATATTAGTTTCATATCTAATTATTATAAAGTATTTATTTATTGAGAATAATAGACTAAAGTGACTATGGTCTGGTCTCATTGCTGGGGAAACAGCCATTGATGAGAGAGAGGGGTTATTGATTGGCGACCCTGTAAATGCAAGTGCGGTGTGGGCTACCTCCATTGTTTGGAGTGACTGTTTTATGTGTATTGTGGAGCCGTTCCTTGTGTCAGTCGGTGGAAATTGCCTGTGTTCAGTCGTGGGTTGATGATGGTTGAGACGATGATGATGATGAAATAATTGTATTTATTACACTATTACAGTGTTGGTTTGGAATATCTGTTCATACTTAACTATGGTGAAGTGTTTTTATCTCTCTCGACCAGATTAATGATTCTTAGTCTATATTTGATTATCCATGACTACATGTGGGGATTTGTTTTACACCAGATGTACAAAGAAACAGCTTAACTGTTGCAAGTGATATTATGTGAATGTAATACTTTTAATACATTATTAATTGTGTTACTAGATAAATTCATGTGACTGTGGGGTGTTTATGGTAAACAAGCCTGTATTGTTTAAATAGATATTTTGTCTTGATTTATTATAAACTTTAATATTGATTTTGTTGTAGTAAGCAAGCTGATAATAACAATTCTGTGTGTATTATTGATTACTAATAATATTTAATTATGTTAATATTATAGGTGTGGATTTAATTCCTAATGGTAATAAAATTATCAAATGATTCTCTGTCAATAATTACTCTTAACTAGGTATGAACAGTATAAAATTGGTACTGTATGACACTTGTGAAGCTATGTATTTTACTCATATTTAGATAAAATTGTCCTGGCGATAAGTTTTGTATGTGTGTTGTTTGTTCATGTTATATTGACTAGACAAGTTCAGACAGGGTTAATATTAGTGAATATTTATATTTATATTTAATATACATGTTTTGAATATTTTATGAATAGTAACAAGATATAAAAAAAATATAATATTAGTATTTTATAAATTTAATTATTGAGTTATATGTTTAAGTCGGACTGTATTCAAGATATAACCTATTAATATCAAGTTAACATTATTTAAATATTAATAAAAAACACTAACATGATTATTCACTTCTTTAATAAATTTACATTAGAGGTTAAATCAAATAGATAGCATATTGGGAAAAAACTGCACACATGTATTTGAGGAATGTTCTTGATAATTAGTAATGTATATATTATTGGATATAAATTGCAATAAGAATGTTAAACTTCTAATCTTCTGTTCATTCTTGAATTTGAAAGTAAACTGTACTATAAAATATAAAACTGCAGCATTACTGGATACTATTAATTATTTCTGGTTTAAACCATGATTATTTATGTCACTGATAATGTAGTTGTATATTACTTGATATATGATGATTTTATATTTAATTATATTAAACAAATACAAATAAACAAACTTGCTAGTATTTGTTACGTTGACAGTTGTGATAGATAATCAAATTCAATTCAATACATCAATACGTCATTCAATATATTAATGTGACAGATGTCAAACAAAAGGAGATTATACACGTTATGATTCTATATCTAAGTCTATAGAAAATTTATATAATTTTCTGTTATTTTATATTAACTGTAGGGGAAATATTGGAATTATTTATGTGAGAAATTTCACTTAAATGATATGATAATTATTTAAAGACCTAATTTCTTAGGGATTTAATCATGATGATTTAAACACTAAAACACTTGTTTATCTGAGAAATCCTCTTAGTAAATAGGTTTACTAAGACACTAAAAGGAAGTAGATATAGTATAACTATAGTACAGCTACAATAATTGTATGGGACTTACTGTCCTTTCTATACAAATATATATTTAATCTATATCTTTCACATTATAATTATGCAATATATTGCCTCTACTACTACAACATACACAAATAGGACTTATTGTCCTTCCTATATACCTATATATAATAATTGACCTGGCACTTTAATGTGTAATTTATCAGTACTTATGACAACAACCAATTAGGACTTATAGTCCTCTCTATAAAGCTATATTGTTATTTAATCTGATTATTTCACAATGTGATTAATCAAACCTCTCCAAATATTACAAAAGATCTCTATTACTCTCAACACAATAATAGCTTGTTGGACTTAGTGTCCTCAAACTTATAGAAAACCCAACTGGTTATTTCACGAGACGTTGTTAACTTGTGATTAATCAGTGTCTTTTAAAGGACTTATAATTCCTTTAGATATATCTCTCTGAATAAATAATTGGTTAATTCACAATGTGGTTAATCAACAATAATATTATATATAATTGACTGGACTTATAGTTCATTCAATAGCACTCATTACTTTTAGTAGCTCTCGACCTATGGGTTGGACTACTCGTTTTTAAATCAAGAGATTTAACTTGAACCTTGAGTATTCTTGGTATTAAGTAAATAATATTAAATTGACAATGCTATGTTATGATATAGCAATTATCAACATTATATGGCTTGGCCAATTCCAAGGTGTGGAAGGTATCCCCTATCACACAAATCTTCATCTCTATCGGATGTCTTCACAGGTGATCTCTAATGTCACATTATAGGGCCGAAGGGTTATGTCCCATCAAAGTAAGTTCTGGTGTCGGGGTGATATCTCTTCTAGGTCTGATCTCTTGTGGAGCCGAATATTGAGTAAGCTCATAACAGAGTGACGCTGGGAAACAGTTTCGTACTGTTAGTGGGTATCTCTATGTCGCCATATAGGACTGAAAGGGTCATCGCCCATGAGTAAGCTCTCGTGTCGGAGTGATCCTGGGATTTCAGTTCCGATCCGTTTGCCTCTGGCAAACACTAATTTATACTGGAAGCATCGGGGGGCTGGTGGAGCCACTGTCATGTTGAAGTAAATGTACTTATGTTTGGTTTGGAACTGAGAATACTATTTTTTATTACCATCAGAGTGCATTAATAAATACCCTTCCCTACCTTTTAGGAGGAAGAGTTATAGATAGTTGGAAAGTCTTCCACTGGTCGTTGAGGGGCCCGACCGCTCCCCCATTTTTTTTTTTTTATTATTACAGTTATTCTGTAATTTACTATAAAATTAATATATTATATTCTAAGTTACATGAATTATGAGTATAATTCATTAATTATTCTTAATCCTATATATTTATCAATCATCTATTATAACTCCTATCATATACCAATATAAAGAACCTTTTTTATTACACACATAAACAGATATTACATTAAACTATCACACATTTATTTATCTGGCCAGATGATTAAGTGTTCTACTATAAGATCTGTTCAATATTAAGTGTTTATTATAAGGGTTTATATGATTCATAGGATGTTTGGGGTGTATAAGGTAAATAGGTATGGGCTATATTGAGGGTGTTATTTCTTTAGGGTAGATTTTCATTATATTTTCATAGATTTCATTTAGACGATTAAGACCAAAAATAGTTTTTATATAGGGGTACTCACAAAGTGTGTAATTGTAAGTAGTGATAGGTATGATGTTTTGTGTTATTGATGTCCCAAATTTGATTCTCGATTGGGATAATTTAGAAAACTATTTTACATTGGGGAGGTTAATTTCTTATACAATTTATAATGGCAAATAATCTGATACCCAACCTAATGAACATAGTAACCGTCATCTATAGAAATAAATAGCATTATGCACAACACAGAATACGTGATACACTCCATGTGCTGTTAATTCTGTTAAATATGTTCTCGAGTCTCAGTATCATTTAATTTCGTTCCCATAACCCATCTTTCAAATGAAAAAATAGCTATGTTACAAAGTTGCATTACGACAGAAACAGGCGTAGGACAGAAATACCCAAACAGACGAATTTTTTACAGTGTAATTATAAGGTCTGGTAAATCATTACCCGGTTTCTCGCACATGTTCTCATAAGTCAAATGCATTGCAGAGAGTCAGTAGATGCAGTTGGCGCAGAACCGTTCCTTGTAGCATTCTATGGGAGAGGTCTATGTTCAGCAGTGGACTGATAATGGCTGATATGATGATGATGATTCTCAAAAAGAGACCATTGATGTGATTGAAATTTTTTTTTCTAATTGAAAATGTTTTTATATATTTTCTTCAGATTGATTAATCGACTGATTGAGAAGACAATTTTCTGTAGAACAAAAAAAAAACAATATATAAACAATACTACTCGTATGTATGTATGTACATATACTTACGACTATATTCTATTACAGGCTAGATGTGGTAAAGGTAATACTTAATAATGCATACATTTCGTCGAGGACATTGAAAGAAATAAATTTGTATTGTTTACTATTTGTGTTTTTGGTTATTATCCCAATAACGATGGTAAAATACAAACGAAAAAATCCCCGTGCTGTGTGTGATGATGTGTTACAAATCGGATTACTTCACTCTAATAGATATAAGGAAATGTTAATCGTTTATTGAGCAGCTTAGATACTTCTGATTAGTTGTATTTCGAAGTAAAGAGGAAAATGAGAGTTTCCTTAAATAAGCGGGTAATTAGGGAAAAGGACGGAATCGATTACTGTCGTTAAGAAAAATTTTGGAACATTTTTTTAATCTTTAATTTTTTACTTGCGTAGTCAGAATTTTATTAAAGAAACAAAAAGAAATTAATAGTCGCTATAAAAAACAATATTTAAATGAAAAAACGTGGGAATAGAAGTAATTTTTGGATGATTTTAAATGCGACGATGCATAAAATTAATAATTTTTTGTTCAGGAGCACTTTGACCGGGCGTTTACTTATACTGCTTAAGACTCGTGATGACAAGGGCAGTGATATAGCGGAGAGTGGGGAGTTAGCTAACTTTTGTTCATTTATTACTATATCCATAATTAAGTGTGTAATGCTGCGAAAGAAACAAAATAACATAAAAAATCATAAGCTAATATTACAAAGATAGGACCTTAATCGGGTAGATTAAACTTATTGTGGAACGTAATGCGATTTTGTCGCTCCTAAACAACTATTCGCAGAAAATCCACAGGTAAAGGAAATTAAATTTCAGAAACAGGTGTACTCTACACAAAGAGTAAAATTATAAATCCTTTCTTATATTTTATATAGAAAAGTGAATGCGTTTATTACTTCTAGGCGCATTCAGATCTTAACCAATCGTCGGATTAATAGTACGAGTAACTTTATAATTAAGTCTAAAAATTTTACTTCTTTGAGTGGGAATAATTATTTTACACAATATAAGCTGCAAAATTTGAGTAGGTATCGATATAGCAATCAGGTTTATTAAGGCTTTATTGCATAAAGAAATGTTATTAAATTTATAATGGTATCAATATACACGAGACCTATAAAATATATGGCGAAGATTTAATTAATACGAACAAGAGAAAGCGTGTCAATTTTCAATACGAATTTTCATGTTACCAAATAAAACTCGACTACAATTTTTCGTACCTTTGTGAAGGCTCAAATATATTTATTAAAAATATCACTTGATTAAAAACAAAACCATAAAATAAAATCAATAATATTTACACGGAATGTATTTTTTTTTTATGAAACTTAGAATGGAAACTTGACGACCTGATGAAAAATAGCAACCATCGCCTATTGTCATGAACTGTTATTCCTGCTATACCTATATATTTATGATGACAATGGGTACATCTCAGAGTATACTGTCATGCCCATGGTACATGACGAGCGTTGCCAATAAGCACTAAGGGTATAATAATGTCTCCAGACCTTGTAATTTCACTGCCCTTCAAACTGAAACACAGCCACACAAACGCATATTTGATTTGTAAAACAGAATTAGAAATTGTACCTTTATTCCAATATATCGGTTCGTGCTGTTCAATTTTGGCAATTTCAACTTTGCGAAATGTTGCTCATGGAGTTATTTAGGATCCCCAGGCGGTTTTCGATTTTGTGTTGCGCTTCAAAAAGCTTCGATTTCCAATTTCGTAATGCTTGATTCATAATATACCTATCAATAGGTAAATAAACTACATTATTAATAATAAAAAATCATGGACAATTTTTAAATTATCATCAATTTTTAAAATGTTCTAACTAAAAAGTAATAAAACAAATGTTTTATTTCAATATTACTGATTTTTTTTACTGCAAAATTGTAAAAAAAAAACATTCTGTAAAAAAATTTTTTTATTATTTCTTTTATATTTATTTTGAATTAAATAATTAATAATTAAAAATAATTTTAATTTTTATTATATATATATATATATATATATATATATATATATATATATATATATATATATATATATATATATATATAAAATTAATTAAAAAGCGAACAAAAGGTAACATATTAATTTTGAATTATAATTTTCCTGTTACAAAACAAAATAGGTTTAAAAATATATTAAAATACTTTTTGAACCTATATATTAATTATAAATGAATTTATATATTTAAACTTTATTATTACTTATATCATTTTAAATACTTAATTTATCTGTATATTTTATTATATATAGCGTATTGTATAATTATTAATTTCATTCTATACTTTGCGAAAAAATAGGAATGCTAAAGTGAAAACAAATCGATTAAGTATATGATATATGTATATATGATATGTTTGAATTACAATATATTTCCCAAGCATTTGTTCTTATACTCTAGAGTTGTGACAAAGATCTAATTTTAAATTACCTAAATACAACATACCCACATACATTGTAAATAATAACGCTGCTTTCTCCTTTCTTTTCTCTAACATTATCTAATTTGTTTAAACTCCTCAATTATGAACATCAAAGGGACATGTTTAATTTCAATTACCTTATTTAATTTGGTGAGTTGAACAACAAAATTACAATTAATTAAGAACATTATAGAAATGTGATATGAAAACGAGACTAATTATAACTTACTCTAAAATGACGTGGGTGTTCGTGTAAAATAATATTTTATAAATATGGCAACACTGTCGTCCGACCGAACACGCTGCTCAATTTAATAAATAATTAAAAATTCAACAAAATATTTTATAATACATATTTTGAAATTATTAAAATAAGTATCATTACATGTATATACACATGTATGTATAATAATGTGATATATTTAGTTTGTAACAATTTGAAATACCAAAATAAAACAGGCCCACTTAATAAAAAATTTTATTCATCGCCTGTACTGTGAACATTATAATAAATATTATTATTAATAGTTATATTTATAAAAATTCATAATTATATATAAATGGAAAAAAAGCAATATTAATTATCTTTAAATGAAATAAAAACACAACTGTTTTTCTTTACGTGATACAAGGATATTTTGTTCACAAGCAATATTGTAATACAAAATGGCGAAACCAACGGAACATTTCCGCTAAATTGAGGCTCAAGTACGTTTTGTCATAACAGGGAGATATTGGATAGATCACAAAGATAACACAGATTGTGTTAGTATTACTTTTATTGTGGACATATAAAAAGTCAATATTGTTAAATAAGAAGGCACGTGTACTTAATCTATTAAATGAAATATATATAAAAATCAAAGTAAAAACTATTTGAACAAACTTATTGTTTTATATTTACTATTTTATATTTAGTATGGTAAAATATCCTACAACACCCTTGATCGAAAGCAGCAACTGTCACGTCGCCCACAGATATGAGTTATATCATGATCATCACAGAATCATTATCCTACCAGCCGTTAACTATCCACTATTGACATACGTGTCTTCTATAAGGAGGCCAGTAGGAGCTCCGCTTGGCGGACGGGTTGGTAACTGTAATTATACTGATAATGTTCCAAGTGGGAGGCTGCTGCTCATCTTTTGACCATTAAGTTCCCTTAGTCACCTTCTATGACACCCAAAGGAAAGAAAGGGTTGGCCCATTTTATGTTGGCACCACACAGCATCACAGAATACTTAATATTAATTAATTAAAGATTTTACTTTTAAATAAAGCATTACAAACAAAACACTGTGATGTCCAAAATCCTTTTATGAAATATCTTTTTATTGTCTTCATATATCCAAATATACTTTAGACAACTAACAGATACATTTAACCACTTTTTTGTAAATAAAAATAAAAAACAAATATGTATGAAGCGAGGATCGAACCCGCGTGTATTGAACACTACCAGTCTCGTCAAAAACAAAAAAGTATTTAAAGAATTTATGCACAAAAAGATAAATTATTAAAACTAACAATGACATCCGCTTGTCACAAATTCAGTTTTTTCTCCAAGGTTTTTTTTTTTACTTTCCTACACGGGTTTTCCATATCTCTTGCTTAATCGTGCGTCAGAAATCACATTTGGAGCTATGAAATACTGAGGGGACCTACCCAACTGGAAGCATATATCGCTTTTCTAATTTGAATAGGCGTATAGGGTCAGAGGTCCACAGCCCTCACTCAGAGAGTGTCACATAAATTACTACTTTATATGTCCGGTCACTATATCTTCGTGGATGAGCCGAGATAGAAGCAATAAAAATGCTCGCCTTTACATTGCTCTGAACAAAGGGATGAAATCGATTCGTTATGAAAAAGTATGACGATCGACACGGGAGGTTATATATTTTTGTTGCATTATTCGCCGCTCTATTATGGCTTTGTTTTATAATAAGGCAACATTAACATATTCTCCGTGCGGTCCCAGCATAGAATAGGCCACTCCTTCCTTTATATTTCGTAAGGGGTGAATAAGATAATTATATTATAAGGTCAAGAGATTCGCAGCAGCGTCCCTCCTAAAACATCAATAAAACCTAACTACGATTGCCAACCTGCCTGCCAAGCGTGGCAACTACTGGCAAAACCCCCTTATAGGGTAGCCTATGTTCAGCGGTATTAAAAATCCTGCTCCATACGAACCATAGTAGTATTTGCTTTGTATAATCCGTTGATATACATACGCTATTTCGTTTATATGATACCCTCTGTACGAAAGGTCTATTAAACACGGCGAGTTATGCAAAACAAATCCAATTGTGATTCGTATGAGAAAGGCCTTTTAAACCTTCTGACTTCTTCATTAGACAGCACACAGTCTCTCTGTTTAGGTATACATCAGTATTTGTATTCTTCCACTTTCACATTGTTTATTTCTTTTGTTACGAGTAACCTGTGATATAATATTTTTTTCACATGCCCGAACCAACATAGCATCATTTCTCATTTTAGTACTGACACTTTCTTTTAAGCTATTATTTGCTCCCAATCCACCAGCAGCCGTTAACTGTCCATTGCTGAACATAGGCCTTTCCTATTAGGGGGTTTTGCCAGTAGTTGTCACGCTTGGCAGGCAGGTTAGAAACCACAGTTAAGCTTTGATGGTTTTTTAAGAGGGATGCTGCGACTCATTCTTTAGACATTAAGTTCCTTTTGTCGCCTGTTACGACACCCATGAAAAAGGAAGCAGTGACTCATTTTATGCCAAGATCACACGACATACAGTGATATTATTTATCAATGTCAGTTAATGTCATCTTAAACGAGTATTCGTACATAGGTATATAAAAATCTATAATACAATTACATTTACCAAAAGCAATTAATCGAAGTTGTATTGCTATATACTTACTCGTAATGAAGTATTAAAATTATGTCTTTAGCCTCAATTCATAAATTCCCATAAATAGGTAGTTCTGCTCTAATTAAACTCCTAGATTTTCATTCAGAACAAGTTTTCATTAATTTGCTTTAATACTTTGTTATAATTGGAAAACTTATATAATTTATATTACGCGAATTAACGTTGCCTAATAAATGGCAGTTGCTGATTTATTATTATAAAATATTTAATTATATATTATATTATATAATGATACATATATATATATATATATATATATATATATATATATATATATATATATATATATATATATATATATATATATATATCCAACTATCAAACAAAAAGGATAATGTTTTTCATATTCTGTATATGTGTCGTAGGGAAATAAGAATATCAGGGATTTCGTAAAATACCTAGGGATATCACGAAATCACAGATTATTGGGAATGTTTTATCCTATTGTATCATCATGTTTAAAATGAAAAAAAAATGTGATAATTTGTCAAAATACTACAATAGGTCTAGTGACAGGTTGCTTCCCAAAACTAAATGTAGGATAGGGGAAATTTTTTGGCGTGGTTTTTATATTAGGTTGAATAAATTAAAATCAGTATCATATGTCCGAATATTTTGACACAATTTATGACTTTATTTATCCACTTTTTATTGTACTACTTAAGAAATAATACAAAAGTAATATTACACTTATGAAGTACAAAAGACGGTCTTATCACTAAAATGATCTCTTTATTGAAATATTTCTATTTATAACTGTTGGCAATATGTTTCAATGCTTGTTACTCAATCCTGCTCAAACGTCTGGATGTTGGATGATTAATTGTCCACTGCTAAACATAAGCCTTCCCCAGAAGGGAAGTTTCGCCAATAGTGATGTTTTAAGAGGAACGCTGCCCATTCCTCGACTGTTAAGTTCCTTTAGTCACCTCTTACGACATCCATGGAAAGAGAAGGGGTAGGTCATTCTATGTAGGGACCTACACGGCTAATGCGGACCATATAGGGGGTTAAGTTATAAAAATAAAAAAATCGCTAGATGTCCAAAATGTGCTAAATGTTGTAGTTCAATTTTTCTCTTCGTAAGATAGAAGGTTGTTATGAAGAGGAAGGTTCTTATGAAAAGGAAAATTGGAAAAATTGCCTAGAAAAACGGAAACATCCCATTTATCTTTTTCTCATACAAATTGTTCCTACCTACCAATTTACACGTTTTTTTTTTTTGATAGAACGACGTCTATCATGTCAGCTAGTGTAAATAAAAAATCGTGGCAGTAACTTTTCAAACTTTACAAACGTATTTTCAGTGTCTTTTCACCACTTTATTGTTGTTGTTACGTAAATCGTAGTATGAGAGCAAGAATTACCTACGCAAATGATACCAATTACCTATTTTCAAGGTAGAAATATGATACAACAAAATCCAAACCACAATGAATAACTAGAAGCGCATTATACCGTGCCAGTCTACTATAATCTTCTAATAATTAATTCTTTTGTGTTTATCTCACCCATTAATAAAATTTTCCTAGTAAAATTAAAATGTGAATGTTTTAAAGATACTTAGATGTTAAGATTTTACTTATTTTTCATATTTGTTAAATGAAATGGTAAACATGCTGACGCCTTTATAAACTGATTGAAAATGTTAACCATTGCTTATAGACTTTAACATATCCATAGATATAACAATATATGTATACTGTACCTTTCATTCGTAGTCATTTTTTAATACTAAAACAATAACATGATAACTTAAAAACAATGATAATGAGATAGAATAGAAAAAGTGAAAATTTCAAACAATTGTAAACTTCACAAACGAAAATGATTTTACTTTTTAAAACAAATAACCTTAATAAATTATTTTTATGCTATATATATATATAAACAGCCCAAAAATGTACACAGTAACATATCTAGACAACAATTAATAATATATCTAATACAATACAGAAGAATATAATTTAGTTTATGTGCTGCATATTGTGGGTTTTCTCCCAAGGAGTGAACATTAATTTTCAGCATTTATCCTTGTACGAATTCGTAACATAATTATACTTCTGTGTGGTGACAGAATAAAAACATATTGCGTCACTATTCCTTTTCATTCCCATGATGTCGTAAGAGACGACTAATAGTACTTAGTACTTGGTAGAAGAAATGTTGAAATAAAACCCTGTAACCCAGCAATTATATAAGTTATAATAAATTAACTAGACAATATAAATATGTTACCCTGTTAAGTCGAACTTCATGCGTCTTCTCTACAAGCCATTGTGTTTAATTAATAATAAATCGTTATCTTTGACAAGCTTGCGTAGTCTCATAGCAGCGCAGATAGGCTTGCCTTTCCATTTTCATCCATTTAAAAGAATTTCCAATTGAACAAAATAAATTAATTTCATTTCATTACATAATAAATATGAACCATCATATCTAGTCATTATCGCATTAACTAGACTCGGTGGTTTATATTTATTTTATGCACGACTTTCTTAAGAAAATTGTAAAACAAACATAGAATAGTGAGAAATGTGTACATAATTTAATTGAAACCACTATTTTAGTAGCGTTTTTAGACTTCAATTCCTTACATTTTTTGTATATAAATATCAAAAATATCCCCAACCTGTGAACAATATACAACCCAAAAATATTTTTTTTTATGTATCACCATTTTCTTCTTTGCAGTTGTGAAAAGCAGTATGCGGCATCAAACAACGTCGCCGCTTAGTAGAGTGGGTCCCACTGTGTCCCTGCGTGATGCAGAACCAGATTTCACTGGACCCATAGAGAACGTTACGGTCGCCCTCGGAAGGGAAGCTGTACTTACATGCTCAGTATCTGATCTTGGGGATTATAAGGTAATTAATTATTAATTTACTTTGTACATAAACCTTAAGCTGATGAGTTCCAATCTAGCCGATAATAAAATATTTTGATAATTTAATTTTCGAATTTCGACGTCCAATAATAGGAAATACTATCATCAAATCAAATTATTCCGAGTAATGGTAGTGTGTTCGCCCTCTGCCATGTTTGATTCAAATATGCTCAATCAAATGAGTATTATGTCCTTTACACAAACCCAAGAGATTTAGGGGGGAAAAGGATTGTTAGTAATGGAGACTAAGACTCCTATTTCTAGCAATATACCCAACCAGGTCGACCTCCTCGCGGTTCCCCTTGGAAACTATTATGGTTAATTTCTGATGAATTCATCATGATAGGCTAACTGGTCTGTTTTCATTCTCATCAATCACCCTTCACTGGTGCTCCGCCAGCGTATCCCGTTAGCGCAGGCGGGGTAACCATACCATTTTCACCCATAAAAAAACCCAAGAGGTTTAAATGGTAATAAAATCTCTTAAATTTTTTGTACGTATTTGCATGATAAGTAAATAAAAAAAAACCTAGCTCATATTTTTTGTATCAATCCAGGATGAGTCTTCTCTCTCAATGAAATATCATGCGTGGCTAACTAAATATGCAAACATCTTTACAGACTCTTACGTTTTTAGTATTAGTATTATATTATGGTAATATGTATAAAAAGGGTTTAATATGACTCCTACGGGAACGGGAGCTAATGGGTCCCCTTCTATGTAAATTAAGTTAAACAAATTGAGTCTATAACTTGTCTAGCTATTTTAATAATAACTTGGTTTCTTTAATACTTTTATCGACCTATCAACTACAAACATAATTACTGGCGTCTCGCTCCAGCTTCGTACTTTTTTTTAAAATAAAATACAGCCATATTACTAGCTTATAACGTAGATTTAAATGAAAGTTTTTTTATAATTGTATTTTTTAAGTTTATCTATTGCAAACCAGAAGTCAAATTATTTCTCTTTTACTATTAGTTTAGATTAATAGGTTTATAAATTAATATTCCATACAAGTCATTTCGATGGAATAAATAATTATAATTATTTAATACAACTATTGGTTCTTATTCTTTTATTCATCTATCCTACTTTTAATTTGAATGTAAATGTGTCTCCAAATAAATCTGTAATACAAAGTTTCAGAAAAAAAGTTTCTTTGTATGTTAGTTTTTTCGTTTATTTAACTGTCTACTGCATTAACTCAGTTGTGACATAGAAATAGAGTATAAAAATAGTTTATATAGTCATAAATATAAAAAAAACTAGAAGACGTAATCATTACTGATCCTTTTATAAATAGTACAGATTTATGAACATAATTTTAACATTGATGCGTTTACTTTTAACATAGATATTAGACTATAACAAAATTATTTATTATAATATATATATATATATATATATATATATATATATATATATATATATATATATATATATATATCAAAGGATAAATAAAAGTGCAAAATTGGTATCTGCTGCTAGGGACGTAACAACTGTTACAAAGTCAAGAGGGCAAAAGATTAAATATCTGAACGAATTTTTATGCATTTTGTAATAGTGAAAGAATATTTAAAGAGCATAGCATAGCAAATAAAAAAAATAGTACACAGATAGATCATATTGTACATAAACACCGTCTTACCACAGAAAAGATAAAGTTCTGATAGATTCATATTCAATATAGGTTTAGATATTTTACTACAAAAGCGTGTTTTAACTTCTGTTTATGTCTAAAAAAATGTCTTATTAAAATTGAAATATATTTAAAATAATAAATAACACTGCAATAAATATATAGATTTTGATACAAAATTATAAATAAACATTATAAAATGGACTAAAAAATAATTAATCACTTAGGTAGAGTTCTGTTACACACTGTTTAGATAAACAGTATTTTAAATATTTTTGTAGCAAAAACGGAAGAAATCATTTTAATCTAATTCTACCTGGCCAGTCACAGAATATAAGTAGACTAACTATATGGATATAAATATATCCTTTTTATACTTCAATGAAAGGTGTGGAAAATATTTTTTTAAGTATCCATAAACTTGGATTCAATTATATAAAGTTATACCTACGGTTGTCAATAGGGACCGTCCCAGTTGGACGTAATTGACCAAATAGGTGAGAAATATAGGAAAAGGGTTAAGAAAAAGTATTCGTAAGTGGAACTTGTATGAATAGATTGATGAATTCAAAGAAAGTGAGGGAATGTTGTTTGAATCGGAATGTTTGTCTTTCTATTAGTTTTTTATATCACTTAGTTGGCTTACAAGAATACAGCCCACATCTGCAATGACAGAGGCATTACGCGCGCATTGCCGATCCTGAAGAAACCTCTTTATCTCTTTTTTGAAGAACCCTATGCTGTAGTATTTGGAAAAACTTCGACAGGGAGCTTATTCTGTAACCTGAGTATTCGTGGGAGGAGATATCTCTGAAAGCGCACTGTATGACCATCTAGGCTCTAAGGTGATGGAGGTGAACTCCCTGTCGATGACGAGCTGTACGATGGTAGAAGGTGGTTGTGGGCATCATATTGAACAATTCTATTTAAAGTTTTATATATAAACAATTCTATTTTAGTTAAAATTGACTATTAAATTAGTATTATTAGTATTGAATACTAATGCTACTAAATTTGATGTCAAGACTGGTAAATTCACGAATACTAATGAAATAGCACTTAAAATAAAATAAATTATAATAAAAACAACCAATGATTAGAAAAACAGTAAAATAGTACTTAATTTAATAACACGTTTATCTATTTAAAGAGTCAAACTGTTTTAATTCTGAAATTTTATTAGTATTATAAATATAAAAATAAATTTATTTGTTTCTCATGTCTCAGTGTTAATTAAGACAACAGTAAAAGATTATCTAATTTAATAACATGATTATTTTTCTATTTAAAGAGTTACGACTGGTTTCATTCACAAATATTATTTATATTATAAACGTAAAAGTAAATTTATTTATTTGTCATCTCTTGGTGTTAATTAGGACAACTGTAAAATAATACCTAATTTAATAACATGTTTATTTGTCTACGCCACCTCTTGGTATTTATAATGATTTTATAATTATAATAACAATTAATTTGCTTGAAATGTGGTCTGTATGAATTATCTACCAATTATCTTATAATTTTATACACACCTACTATTTGAGATAAGAAGGGAAAAAGAAATATTAGAAATATTTCGGTCTCGCCGACCAAGTAACAGGTAGAAACTAGTTTAAAATATAACTTTTCTAAGTTCTGACTATATTGTATTTGATGATTTCTATTGTCTAGTATTATATAATATACTGGTAGAGCATTGTATTTTGAAAACTTAAACTCAAACTCAATTTTATTTATATTATTTAAAACCTATTCATAGTTTTGCCATAATTATTTAGGCATGGAGTAAATTAAAATAATACAATACGTACATACATATTTGTTACGTCTGTCTCTCATTAGGGTTGGCAGATTAATGGAACGCCAAATGATTCGATTTCGATTTCGGTTCGAACAAACCTCTTTCGCTTCCTCCACATTCATCCATCTTTTTATACACGTTCATCGGTTACAAATACTTTTACTTTGGCACTTCTTCAGCACGTAGTCTATTAGGTCGATATATGTCCATCTAGGTAGGCCCCTACCGACATCTTCTCCATTCTTGCTCGATAAGCTCTTTCGTAATTCTTCTTTTATGCTTCCTCTCCAAATGGCCAAAATGGCGCAACATTCCCTTTTTGATTTTTCTCACAACATCATCTTTCAATCCTCACTTCTTTCTAATCACACTGTTTCTTACTCTATCTTTTAATGTTACAGAATAAAATTAAATCAATGTAACAAACCCCTAATACATTTTTATTATTATAATAAAGTGTCATCTATTTAAAGCTACCAAAATATTCAATTTGCCGCAACGATGGCTTGGATAAGACGAATGTTTTCTTAGAATTTTCTTTTGTACAAATTATGTTAAAACAATATGTTCATTGTATAATTTCTCGTACTAAAAGCAATTACCAGACTGAAGACTAGCCAATTTGTATGATAACAACTGTATCTATTAATATCATGTCATTTTTTTTCTTGACATATTATTAAGTAGACGAGAGAGAACGAAGCAGAACTTGTATTATGGGTACTAAAAACTAATAAAAATACTTTTTTCTACCCTAATGGGAGACAGGCATGACAGATATGTATGTGTGTATGTATTTATGTACGTAAATTTTTTCTTTATGTATATGTATATACATAGAAAAAATCCAAACTAATACAATTTTGAAGATAAGTTGGTTTGGTAAATTACTACACAACCAAAGTCCTCGTAATATATGCTTGGCAGGCGAGTTGGCAACTGCAGTTAGGCTTTTGGTGATGTTTTAAGAAGAACGCTGCCCATTCCTCGACTATAAGTTCTTTTAGTGCCTTTTATGGCACTCATGAGAATATGTTTCTGACTAAATCACGTTTAAACAGTTGAACGGATTCGAAAGAAATTTGGTACACAGTTAAGTTATATTTAAAATTAACACAGGATCGCACGAAGCAGCTAGTAAAGTATATAGACAGATCTTTACACCAGAGGCCAAATAGTTTTACAATGAAAGAATTAATGCAGTATCTAAAGTTTAGAATCTTTGCTATTAAGTACTACAGTACATTCTTCTTTAGTATCTCACTACAGAGACGTTCTACAACAAAACAAAATTAATGATCTTTCAATTCGAGACTACTCTAAATGTCTGTCTAGCGAATTTACTCTTTTCATGTGTTTTTTCTGCTCGAATAGTAGAAAGTGGACCGTAAATAATCCTCGTTTATTGAGGATACATTTAGTGTCCTCTTCATGACAAACGATCTCGTTTTCTTTACAACCAATCGATCAATATAATGATGTCTAAATATATAGCTACCTGGAGTGTAGTTGTCATGCCGAATATTGATAATTTTTTTTTTTGTAATTTTTTGATAAGTAAACTGACAGTTCGCCTGATAGAATGTGATAAACGTCGACTATAAACGTGAACTGTATCTTAAACATTACAGAGTACCTATACTGTGTCGACAGTGATACCTCCCATGCGTTGCCGTTCCTAAGGGCTAAAGTGTTATGACTTTACCCTGTAATTTTACTGCTATATACAACTCTTCAAACCGAAATATAGCGATCAATATAATGATTTTTCTATTTACTCTCCCTCTAGTACATATTATTATTTTAAAATAGATGTATATTATAAACAGTGAATATAAATGTTTACTTATTAACAATTTATCAACATAGATAACACTAATAGGAATGGGTAATATCGGTTTGGCACCGATATCTATATATCGGTTTCCTCTAGATATTGAAAGCGAAAGAAGGTTATTAATTTTTATATAATTATACCTACTTTTTAATTAAATTTTATTATTTTGAATTCTAAATTTAAAACAATAAAATTGGAAATAAAGGAAGAGAATAACATAGGAAGAAACTGTTTATTAAAATAACTTAATTTTTATTTTATATCTAAAAAAACATTGACAGTAATACGATAGTACAGTCACACGAAATGTTGTCACCAGATGGGGACTTTGTAGAAAAGTAATTTGCTTGGGCACCTCTGTCCATTTCATGTTTTAACCGTGAAGCAGTTCTGTTTGCATGGCTGTATTTCGGTTTGAAGGGTTAAATATGACAGTGAATTTACAGGGTACAGAGGAATAACACTCGAGTCCTCAAGAATGGCAACGCGTGAGGGTATCATAGTCGAAACAGTATATTCCGTTATGTCCATGGTACTGTTCATGTTCACAGAATTGTATCTTGTTTACAAAGCATTCTTATGATTTAAAAATTACTCCTACATAATATTCCAAACTTATTCACATGAATATTTTCTTCAAATGATGTCTATGTAACAACAGTGAGTGAACTTTGAATTCTCTTCTCAAATTGTCTAAGATTAGAAGCTTTTGATTGAAGGATAATGTTAGCATAATAATAAGTACTTTCTTTAACATTATTTGTTTAATTATCATTTATTATCTATTTCGCGTAGCTTTATACACAAATCTGTATATAAAGTTATATTAAGGTTGTTTGGAAGAGATCGCTATTTAGGCGATAAGATCGCTCATTGTAAGTTTGTGTTATTAATTATTAATTTTTGTTTGTGCACATATTGTTAATCTTAATGTCTTTCTGTATTATTCTTTGAAAAGAATAGTAAAGAGTTTTCATTCATTCATTCAAGTTAATATGTATCTATAGGAGGGAAAGAGATTGTTAGCAATGAAGTTTGATTGCCCCATTGCTAGCAATATGCTCTATTAGGTCGACCTCCACGTGGTTACCCGTCGTGAACAATTCTTGAGTCACGATATAAAATTATCCTCAATCGAAACTGGTGTATACCGATAGCGTGGGTAGGGATACCATTCCATTATCACCCATTAAAAAAAATATATATATATATATATATATATATATATATATATATATATATATATATATATATATATATATATATATATATATATATGAATGTGCAAATCAGGCTTAAGGCTTAGTATGATTGGTCATCATTATTATCATCAACTGTTTAATGTACTAGCTCTGCATCATATTTTGCTACACAGTACTATTCGGTTACTATAAGATAAAATCAATTTTATCAGATTCAATAACAAATAATATACGAACATTGTTCTATAATTTATTCAACAACTATTGAATACTCGTGATTTAACTACATGAACTATGGTTGTAATAAATTAAACCATGTGAAAGCGTTAACGGAGTAAAAAATCCTATGTTATACAGAACAATACATGGCCTATCCGTGTGCCAAATTGCATCCAAATTCATTGAACCATTCATGCGCGATTCAGTAACAAACATTCAGGTAACTTCACGATATTTTTTGTTAGTTAAAATCTATTGTAAAAGTTTGTAAATATGTTTGATTGTTTGTTACTCGATTATACTTAATCAGCTGATCGAATAGGAATAGGATTGAATACACAGATAATCCATAAATTATATAAGTTCTTTATATTATAACTATGCAGGAGAAGTTGTTGAAAATAACTAGTATATAATATATCAATAAAAATTGTTACATTGTATCACAAAAAGTATTTAAATATATTAATAAGGTACAAAAGATAAAAAAGACTAGAGATAAAAAAAATATTTAAAATTTCTTCTTGGGTGAACAAATAAATACTTTATTTAATGTATTGTTTAATTACTTAAAATAAAATGTATTAAAAGTCTTTCTTTCATCTGTAAATAATTTTTTTGGAGATATAAGTACTTTGAGATTATCATTTTTAATGATCCAGTAGGTTAATGAACTGTGATCTATTTAACGTTTGGGTACATTAATTTAATATTATGTTGATAATATTTATATCATCGCTGTAAATTAAATATTAGCGATGACTAAAAACAACGTGATCAATCACGTCGGGATTGCGGAAAATGACAACTTGGGGAAAAAATCTTGACAAAAAGAAGTAGATTATCTCTAAAGATGCTGAAAGTTTTATAGCCTTAGTGATAGAGTACAAAATTGAATAGCAATTTTACGTAATTTTTTTAATCTCGTTTAGTGTTTTTACAAAGTCCTGTTTCACTCACTCATACATTGATGATATTTCTGTCTTCTAATGTGATTTGATTGACATAAGGAAAAAGGAAACAATGTTTTTGACGGATGTGAGATGTGGCTGATTTATTATATATTGTTATTTAGGTATAATCCTATATATCTATTGTCATCTCACAGATAATATTAAAGATTTTTTCTTGGTTTATTAGAACTATTTCTAATAATTACATGCATTTGTTTGTTTTAATAATCTTTACTTAAGTAGACTTATTTACAAGCTCTTTCAAATTTCGTAATTTTTTGAGATTTTTAAGTTTATTATCTGCTGAAAAGAAACCCTAATGAATCTCTACAGTTACTTATTTTAATTCAATGATGTACATAATAATTTTATATTTATTTGTATTATGTAACTATAATTAGCATTGAGTCCTATTTATATGTATAATTTAATGTGAAATAAACAAGCAAATAAGAGTAGACCAGTCCCCACAAGCAGCTTGACGACTACGGTGGATAAGTCAGCCATCGTTGCTCTCAACCATAGTTTAGAAAGCTCAACGACTCGGCTCCCAACACTGCCATCAGCCTGGACCTTATAGTTAGCTTCAAATTACTTGATTACGTCATAAGTCATCAATACACTACTCATATCAAGGTGATAATTATTATTTTTTTATTTTTTGTTTTCTCTTTTATTTAATTTCTTTATTTTCTTTTCTTTTTATTTTACCCAAGATATTAATATAGATATTAAAATAATGTATAAATTATAACGTTCACTAGCTGATTCCAATGTTATTTATATATGTCCCACATGTTAATTCAAGCTATATTCTATTATTTATTGTTTATTCATCCACTGCTAAACTATAGGCTTCCCCTGCAGATTACCATAAAAAATATGCATTTGCAGACTCCTTGCAATACATATTTTGAGATCCAACTCTACAACTAGGGGGTGTCCTACATAATTTTTCAATATAAAGTTCACCTCGAGAACCTTTCTTCTCATTGGTTTTGGCTCTTTGACCTATGTAGCCTGCCATTGTGAATTCAGCTTGCTTATCCTTTAATCTATTTCTGTCGCAGGATCTTTTACGAATATCCTCATTTCGGATTCAATCATGTAGCGGAACTCCTAACTCTGAAATATTATTAGAACAAAATTGAAAAATTAATATTAATACTTCCTTTATTCATATTTATTATAACTTTATGTTTAGTTTGAATAAATCAACGTACTTTCATACTTGGTATTCAACAGACGGGTATGACTCATCCAAGAAAATAATAAACACGGGAAATTTGATTAGATATTGACTACAAAGTGTAGCTACAAGTATTTCAGGACCTTAGATCACTGGATGTGACAAAACACGAAACAAAACTTTTAATGATTTGCGCCTATCTTGTTACATTCTTTATTACTCTTACAATTTCCAAACAGAATTTAGAATAAAATAATTAATAATCATAAGTTTAGTATATATCTTATCATAAGTAGCGTTTTAAAAAATATAGTGTAGTGTAATCCCGGCAAAGAATAGGCCAACCTTACTTTCCCGTGCGTGTTGTAAGAGACGACAAAGGGAGGGCAAGAGATGGGCAGTAGCGTCCTAAAAGCGTCGTCTTAAAACATTTCCAAAGCCTAACTACGGTTGCCAATACGCTTACCAAACGTGGCAACTACTGGCAAAATCCCTCAAGGAAGATATGATGATGATTCTTTTAAAAAATAAAGTAAAACTTTTTAAAATGAAATGCAAACTGAAGAATGTCAAAAAGTTTAGAGCCTCTCCCACTAATCTATGTACATTTAATGGAGAATGATAAAATTCTGGTAAAGAAATTCTTAAAATTATTTTAATTTCACTCTGTAACTTTTTTTTTTCAAAATAATATAAACATTTATTTTACACGATCTGTTAGATTACTTAGCTATAAGCATACTTAATAGAGTCAAATCTAATGAAATCAATTACAGTATGGCATTTTCTCTATAGCTGAATATATATAGCCATCTTCATTAAATCAGTTCTTAGACTTCACAATTTTGCATGATCATCGGGTTTAAATACAAGTCATTACACAAAATTTAATCAAGTCTGACGAGAAATAGTAAAAACTTCGAGTCTGCAATTTGTCCCCAACATTGTACCTGAGAAGTAAAGTTACAAGTAGAATGATCCATTCTTATTCAGTTGTTTAAAAAAAAAAACACGATAATTTTTGTAGTGTCAAAATTTAATATAAATGATGTAATGAAAGATTGAAATCAGATCAATACCTAATATGATAATTAAATTAATGTCTGTATAAATAACGAATAATCAAGAAAGATTTTCTATTGCAATCCCATACAGGTAAACGCCATATACTCGTAAAATGTCCGCACATGGATAAAGCGGGGCGTTTAAAAAGATTGTAGAGAGTCAAGGGATATAGGTGGCTTAGGACCGTCCTTTATGACGGTATATTTTCCATTGTAAAAGATAACTTTGCTGGAGTGATGATGAAATGGGGCATCGTAACTCTCACAATAGAAATAGATCATAATAATAAATAAATAGATATGGCATTGCCAAGAATAGATTAAGCCATATGGTCCCAATATAGAACCGGCCACTCCTTTCTTTCCCGTGGGTGTCGTAAGAATTGACTAACGGAGGGCGAGGGATGCGCAGCAGCGTCCCTCTTAAAACATCTCTAAAACCTAACTATAGTTGCCAATCTGCCTGTCAAGCATGGCAACTACTGGAAAAGCCCCCCAAGGGGGAGGATTATGTTCAGTAGTGGATAGTTAAAGACTGATATGATGATGATGATGAAATAAATACGGATAACAATATAGACGAATCACTAAAATTTTTGTATTTAGTGTCTTTGCCATACAACCTGCTCGCATGCTATGTGTCGGTTTAAAGGTTGGAGAGATGAATAAACACCCCGAAGTTCGGATATTAAATATTCATGTGGTGTAGAAGGTAATATATAGTATGTTTTGGTATTATATAATATGGCGCAAAAAAAAAAAAAATTAAGTGCTGTAACTAAACATATTTATGTCTCATTTGGGATGGCAGAATCCAAAAAAACTTTTCTCACCGTCAACGCACTATGTTATGTTTGAGTGATCCCATTGAATAAAGTGATATAAAATCAAAAACTATTACTAACATAATTTTCATTTAAAAAGTTACATTTATCTAAAAATTACATATACATGCCTTAATAATAGCAACTCATAATCCACATTTATAAAGTACACTCGAGGAGGCATTCCATACAACTTTATTCCTCGTCGTGTACCCACCGAGCCATCAAATTCATTTGCATTTTACCAAGGCGTTAACTCATTACGATTTGCTGATTCCTCCTCCTTCTCATCATAAACTTTGTAATAATTCATAAGTCCTTCGCAAAATACCAAGTTTATAGATTGACGCGACACGGCCGATACATATTTATGGAATTCTTTATAAGGTTTTGTTAACGCTCGCCCGTTGCCACGTTGTACGCTGTGGCTTTTTGAAAGTATAATTTTACAAACACCTTTTTATACGAATGGCTTTAGTTACGGCTTCTTATTCAAACCGCTTTTTTATGTAATTTTATTGAACATAATAAATATCATTCGCTCTCGTGGTCTTTTCAACGTTGGCCAAATTTATAACTGTTGATCAAAGCTATTACTAATAATAATGCTATTGATTTAATTTATTTAATGAATTATTCAGCATCCATAGTTTTAATTAATTTTTTTTCTTTAAGAGTTTAATTTTTAAATAAAGAATTACTGGAACTTTAATTATTTTTGAATAAGAAATAAATATAATTAGATATACATACCTAAGATAAAATCACGAGTAATTGTTAAACTATAGCTGTATTATCCTGATTGCCCTGTCACCATTCATAATTGCGAGCCAGTTGCCCAATTTCTGGGTATTTTATGCTTTCGATTCTCAAAGAATAGTTATTATTTTATTAGTTCTTACAAGTAAGGTAATTAAATACGAACACTACAATAAAGATCTATTCCGTGTGGTCCCAGCATAGAATAGGCCACCTTTCCCGTGGATGTCGTAAGAGGCGACTAAGAGAGGGCGAGGGATGGGCAGCAGAGTTCTTCTTAAAACATCTCCAAAGTCTAGCTGCAATTATCAATCCGCCTACCAAGCGTGGCAACTACTGGCAAAACCCTCCGAGAGCAAGACTTATATTTAGCAGTAGACAGTTAAAGGCTGATATGCTGACTACAGTAGAGATTAGTGAGAAATACATTATGGTAAAATACGAGGTCTGTCCGGAAAGTTCGTATAAAAGTGTTCTGGAATGCGAAAAGAGGAGTGGGGAGGCCAGGTAAGCGCAGGACCCCTTCCTTAAACAATGCTTCAGTTCTGGTCTGACCGCCGTGCGGGCGAATTATCTGTGAAGTTACCTCTTAAATGGAGCCCGCTTCCGTTGAAGAGCAGCGCGTCGTAATCAAGTTTCTCTCGAAACTAAGAATGGCCGTGAAATTTTTGCCGATCTCAGAACAGTTTATGGGGATGATGCTGTGAAGGAACCAACCGTCCACAAGTGGCTAAAAAGATTCAGAGAGGGCCGAGAAAGCGTTCAAGATGACCCACGTTCAGGACGTCCTTCCACTTCACATTCCGACGAAAACGTGGAAAGAATTCGAACTTGTGTTAATGGGGACCGTCGTTTAACGGTCAGACAGGTGGCTGAAGAGCTTAATTTGGGCAAAACCGTGGTCCACGAAATTCTAAGAAACGAACTTCAAATGAAAAAAATTTGCGCCAAGATCGTTCCGTGAGTTTTTGAGTAAAAATTCCATTACGGTGACCGAACACCCCCCCGATTCGCCGGATTTGGCCCCGTGTGACTTCTTCTTGTTCCCAAAAACCAAAGTGGTACTTCGGGGGCGGCATCGGGGGGACATAAAGGAGATAAAAAAAGCTACGACGGGGCAGCTGAGAAACCTACAACCAGAGGACTTTCACGGAGCCTTCTCACAGTGGAAACGGCGTTGGCACAAGTGCATTATATATAAAATTGATTTACCTGAATAATTGTAAAATAAAAATTTTAAAAAACTTTTATACGTACTTTCCGGACAAACCTCGTACCTTACTAATTTTTAAAATCGTGTTTATAAATCTAAAACAATTATATTAATTTCCAAAGATAGTGTGATATTTTTATTCTTTTTACAACGATTTAAATATATTTAAATATTGAATTCTCTTTACCTACTTATAAATATATATAAATACTTTAAATGGAAGAGTATATTAATACAACAATTGCCGATCGAGCACGATTCTCCGTATAAATCCATTCACATCAAGAGCACTTTCTTAATGGGTCTAATTTTGGAAATGATCTTTATTATTATATTTTTCTCTATTGTTTTATTTAAATTCTCTATCTTATACTTAAGTACAAATTCAAATTAACCTTGAAAACTGACCTTTAATAATAATACAATAATATGATTATTTTATAATAGATCTATGTTCAAATTTAAAATTAAAAGGCATTTTATAAATTACTATGAATCTCAACATTCGATTGAATAAAAACAAAATTAAAAAATGTTCCGCGAAATTGTTTTAAACAAACCGTAAAATTTCATTTCATTATTTTTCATAAATATAACAAAATTTTGTTGAGTGCTACTACTACTATTACTACTACGCGTATTGTTTGCATTTTTAATTTGTTTGACCTTCAATTTAAGTAACTTATTTGTTAAAAGAAAATTATTGGATGCTTGAACCATCAAAGTGACAATAATCAAACTCACTTTCGTATTTATAATATTAGTAAGGTTTAAAAATATCATCGTTAGAATAACAATCAATTAACGTTATAAATTTATTTGAGCGTAAGTATAATTAATTACAAATCTAATAATATTTCATTCCATTGGTATATAAATGATTTATTAATATATATCAAATTATCAAAACGATCAATATTTTAATACAATTCATAATTAAGTATATCCAAATTCGTGTATTCTAGGTTCGCATATGTTGCCTTTATTTATTTATGGGCAGCAGCGTTCCTCTTTAATCATCACCAAAGCCTAACTGTGGTTGCCTATCCACCTGCCAAACGTGGCAACTACTGGCAAAAATTTTCTTATGGGGAAGGCTTATGTTCAATAGTGGACAGTTACTGCCTGATATGATGATGAAATGTTATTTTTGTAATTCCTTAGAGCTTGTAGTACCTTGGTATGTTTGAGAAGCAAGCAATGCTGTGATAGTTGAGCACTTACTGAAATGAATTCTTTCCATGGTTGCTTGAACATTGTTTGCATAATTTCTATTAAAATTGTTGAACAAGCAACTTCTTTCAATATCCTCTTCGAATCACTCTTCAAAAATGCTCATTTGGCTTTAACGCGGCTCTTAAACTGTGATACTTTGCATAAAACCTTGATCTGGTATTCCCTAGAAAGTTGAAATTTATATGGCACGCAAAAATCCGTCGATAAGACCGTTTCAACTTTATACTCATATCTACGTTGTAACACTGTACTCAGCGTTTCTCGTTCACAACGTTTCCCATAGCTTGCATTTTAGGAGCAAAAGTACCTACTTCTTTATATGTAATAAAATCGTAAAGAAGCCAAAGCTATTCATTAAATATTTTTAGATATATAGTTAATGGTTGTGATACCAAATAAAATATAAAGTGATTTTTTTTTTAATTTTTCCACTTGTATGCTTATTTGTAACGGCCAGACTGATTGTGATGAAATTTTCACTATATATTGATATAAACTGAGTTGGCATATAAACTATAGAATATAATAAAAACTATTTTGGAGAAACAGTTACTTTTAAATTGATATTTCTAAAGCAATCTATTGTCAGATAGAATATTAAATGGAAATATTTGCTAATAAAGTGTAAAATATTGTAAAGAATAAATAGTGATTAAATTTGTTATATATATACATATATAAACAAAGTTGCAGGTATAGCTAATAGCTAATTGATAAAGTTATATAAATAAGAAAAAAAAAAGCTTTTACAATAACATAATCAAGGTGACTCGAATCTGTTGCTTAAAGAAATTTCGTTAGAATTACAAGTTGTTTATCGCAGCTTTCTGAGAAAGTAGAATTCACAAACAAATATAGTATATCTATCAATTAATATAGTTATAATATTACTAAATAAGAAATAAGTGATTTTATTTTGAAAAGTTTGATATTCGTCTGCCTTAAGAAACTACTGTTATGTCCATGGTACTGCTCATGTCTATACGCGACGGTTACCACTTTCCACCAGGTGGGCCGTCAGCTTGTTTGCCTTTCTAAGTTGTATAAAAAAAAAACTACGACTTGAAATTATTTTACATATAAAAATTTCTTAAATAATATAGATTTTTTTATACAACTTATAATGACAAAACAAGCTGGCGGTCCACCTGATGGAAAGTGGTAACCATCGCCTATAGACAAGAGCAGTACCATGGACATGTAATATTTAATAAACAACCTGTACCTGTACTCAACTTAAATTATAGTAAAATAAATTATTTTTATTTAAAAACTGAACTACTGAACCGATTTTTATAAAATTTCTATGGAACTAATCCGTAAATATATCCATTCAGATAAAAAGAAGAATTTTAATAAAGAAGAAGAAGGTAATAACAACATAATAAAGACAACGAAATTAAAAAACTTTCTTTTTTTGAAGTCGGTTATAAATTATCAAACACATTTCTTTATTTTATAATATTAGTAATTATATAAGGTTCGAGTAAAAGTCTTATATACTCTAATAAAGTCAAAAACGTAATTTTATAAAAACGCAAAAGTAAACAATAAAAGAACAAAAAAAAATATGAAATTAATTTAAATACAAATATAAAAGTACATTTTTGCAGCTGTCGTTCAAAATTGCGCTCTATAGGAAAAAAACTCGAATCATATTTAAAGAAACGGATAAAACATTTAAGAGTATGTAGGTTTCTTTGTTATCTCCAAATCCTTTATTCATTTCGCGCAAAACGTATTTCTTACGCGTATCTATCTGCCCTTATTATGTTCCCCTAAACGTGTATTGTATTTTTGCAATTCCGTATTGCGATTTGCGAAAGTGCCCGGGAGGATATTCAATCCTAAAATTCGCGTAATTTCGTCGATTCTTGTGATTTTTTCGACGCGTTTCCATCATTACTGATATAACGTTCACTCTGGTAATATTATATCCTTTACGCAATTTATTATTCAAACAACTCAATAAAGAAACCTTTATTTGTCAATTAGTGAACCTGTGGAAATCGATATGGAGACCTTCGTGGTGCAAAGTATTAGCACACTGCCTAAAAAACCAGTTATTGTGGGTTCCATTAACGCACAATACAAACAATTAAATCACCAGAGGGAGACTTTGTACAAAAGTCAATTGCTTGGGTACCTCTGTCCCATTCATGTTTCAACCGTGAAGCAGTAGTGTTTGCATGGCTGTGTTTCGGTTTGAAGGGTGGGATATGGCGTGAATTTATTGGGTACAGAGAGGAATAACACCTGAGTCCTCAGGAATGGCAACGCATGGGGGGTATCATGGGCGAAACAGTATACTCTGTTATGTCCATGGTACTGCTCATGTCTATAGGCGACGGTTACCACTTTCCATCAGGTGGGCCGTCAGCTTGTTTGCCATTTGCCATGCCAGTTGTATAAAAAAAAAAACTTAAATTCATGCGTTTTTTTTTATATGTTTGAGTATTTTCTTTGTATAATAAATATATTTATTAATAAAATAAATAATTTAAGTATATCTATTAGTTATCTAGTACCCATACATAACAAGTTCAATTTATGAATGGTACTATGTATACACAAAAATTTATATTGACATCATATAGTTTTTAGTATCGGCTAGATTCAAACTCACAGTTTCAATGATATTTAATTATATTATTTATTATTACTGTTTTCACGTTGTTTATATCTAAGCTTTAATAAATAATACAACTTCATTTAACCCACTAGCATAAGTTTTCATTCAACAAATTAGATATTATTAGCGCGAAATGCAAAGCATGAAAATGTAATCAAAATTTGGCACACTTTAATTACCTATTTAGAATATCATCAGACGGAGTCTAGTGCTATGTAATAAAATTATTCTATATTAAACTACAAATATAATATCTCAGGGCAATGAATTTGTTGGTTAGCGGCTTACTTTTTACAATTATTTAACCAATTTATTAGGTACACAAATGTTGAAAGTTCACCGTTTACTAACCGTGATACGATAAGTAACTTGAGATAGTACGTACTTCTATTAGTTTTTAGGTTTTTTTTTATTGGATGTAAATGGAGTGGTAACCCCGCCTGCGCTAATGGGATATGCTGGCGGGGCACCAGTGAAGGGGTGATCGATGAGGATGAAAACAGGCCAATTATCCCATCATGATGAATTCATCAAGAATTAATCATGATAGTTTCCAGGGGGAACCGCGAGGAGGTCGACCTGGTTGGATATATTGCTAGCAATGGGATTCTCAGTCTCCATTACTAACAATCTCTTTTCCCCCCTAGTTTTTAGGTTAATATATACATACTTACAAGTATATATAATGCTTGTATAAACATAATTATTTATTAGTTTTAACAGATTTCATCGTTAATTAACGGAGATAAAAAGTAGCCTATGTTGAATAAATGAATAAGAATACTTTATTTGCATTATACAATATAGAGAATAAGCAAGACTATTAATAAATATAACAATACAGTTGTATAAGTATAGTAAGGCGGTCTTATTTCTGAAAGCAATCTTTTCAAGACAACCTTAGTAATGGACCAATTGTTGTACAAGTAACTATGATAATACTTTATAATTAAGTTGTATAATGTACCGTTATGTTATTAGGAAATATCATACAAACTCACTCACGTTTATAATATTAATAAAGATTTAAAAATATTAACTACAAATGCTAAACTTTCTTGAGACTATAGCCATAGTATATGTTCTGAATCCTTTTTTCTAAGAAACCGTAATAAATGCAAATAAAGCTACGAAAATAAGTACGAATGTGACAATATTACTCAAAGCATTATATACTGAAAAAAAAAGATAATTGAGTTTTTAGAGAAACACAATTAAACATTTATACTTATTTAATTAATATATCAATATCCACACGACTGTAATTTCTGATTGGATAGTCAGAGGCGTAGGTCAAATGTTACCAGTCTACTATACGTACTGATACTTTACATGCCTATTTCTTCAAGTATATTAGAATTCAAGATTATTACATTGAATTTTGTCGCGGTCGCTTTAGTTTAGGTCACTTTTAGTTAGGTTTTTAACGAATTAATTTAACAATATCCGATTTTAGAGAGCTAGAAACAACAGTAAGTATAGTGGGAACACGATGGACAGAATAGTTGAGTAAAGTTATGAACAAAATAAATAATAAATATTCCAATAGAAATTTAAAAAAATTTTTTTAACTTTTAAACTGCCGTATCCCTCCCCGTCCTTAAACCATGTTATAAGAATCATTTTATTCTTATGAGAAGAACAAAACATTGGTATTGAATAAATGATTTAACTCTCTTTTTGGAATGTTTCCCAGTCTTTATACATTCCAATTTAACGTAATGCGATTTCTCTTGATTTCTGACCAGCCTAATGGAAAAATTCACTTTGGCATTACGTCTTTTTTACCTTAGACCACTTTGAATGGAATTGAATTTGGCTATAACTCGTTTTATATTAGCTATTTATAAAATACGTAAATTTGAATTCTAAAAATATATATATTCTAAAAATTGATTTCGTTATTATTTTCATGTTCTTATACGATATTATCTCAATTAGAATTTCATTGGGAGAATAATGAGAAAAGACTCGGAAATATTTGTTACAACTTTTTTTTTTAATACGAGTATAATAACTTTAATACAATACAGGATACTAATAATTTGGCTCTACTTATTATCAAGATAATACGGCTATATACTACAAGCTTCATTACCCAAATTATGTTTTTCGTAATTAATTATATTTAGATAAAAATTCCAGATACATATACATTTATTTTATCGACTATAAGGTTTGAAATACTAATACATTCTGTGAATTTATTTATTGCGTCAAATATTTTTATAATTTTAAAATAGCGTATAGGATTATAAAAAATAAACAATTGCTACTATACATGATTGACACACAGTGTCATCTAACCCCAAACTAAGAAGGTTTAGTTTGTATTAGACTACATAAATATAGCAAATATTGTATTAAAAGGATATCAAACGGACAACTATTGGAAGATGAGATATCGCTATACACCAAAGTTATACAACGATCATGTACTACCAAAAAGCTTTTAAAGTCATAAGAAAATATTACCAAAAACATTTCATTTCCAGGTGGCGTGGATTCGTGCAGATGATCAGACAATCCTCACCTTGCACACACGTCTAGTCACCCACAGTTCACGCTACGCTGTCACCAACGACTCTCCAAACTCTTGGCAACTTCACATTCGACCTTTAAAGGTGGAAGACAGAGGATGCTACATGTGCCAAATAAATACTAGTACAATGAAGAAAAAGATTGGCTGTGTCGATGTTTTAGGTAAGTAATAACGTTCTTTGTGTAGTTTAATAAAGCATCAAGTTTTCCTGGTCTTCACGTCATAAGTGCAAAAAGAAACTTTAATATATAACTACCAAACTACTTTCCACATATTCCATCATCAAACCTTTCAAATTTAGTCCTATTTGTCTTTTTCCTTTAATTTAAGGACTCTTATCGGGGCAACTAATACATTTATTCTCTTCCAACGAACCCTATTCCAGACTATATCTCTAACCTTTCTATACGACATTTCATGTATATATCCTATTTATATTGTTAAAATCAAATCTTTAAAATTATTCTAAAATGAAATACAATTAATATTTTGATTAATATTCATTATAGATTTTATCAAAATGAACGATAAATTAATCCAGTTAAAGTAAAGTAATATAACTATACGGTACTTAAATCCATTTTAAATGTAAAAATAATTTTTGAAAGGATTACTCGAAGGTTATTAAATATTCACATAAAAACCCCTCTTATTTAACGTAAAAATTAAAGACAAAATTAAAATAAAATCTAAATAAAATATGATTTATACCAATTACATTAGAATTGAAACAACTATAAGTATCTACAGAAGTTCCGAACTCTTTTTTAGGTAATTAGTAAAATATTCTGGAGATATTTAATTTTCCAAACGAATCTCATCTTAATTTGAAACAATAGTAAATACAAAACCGTTGGATAGCAGAATGTTACCACAATTTACTGTTACACATTAATATTGCAGATTCATAAGAGATTTCAGCTTATTTGGCTCCATAATTACCTAACTGAAACACTCCCAGTTCTATTCTTGGCAGTGTTCCTAAAAATTACCGCAAATAATGGTGATAGCCATCTATTAACTATTACATAAAATTTATGAGGAAAACAGATGTACAATGCAATGTTTAATTATGCTAAAATTTTAAATTTATTCACTAATGTTTATTTCATTACAATTATTTTGTTCAATTCTGCTACCATTAGTATGCGTGGGACTGCCGACACTCGAAGATTGACTACCTCTATTACTTCCAGAAGTTCACAATGTGAAACTTCTGGTAGTAATAGTGTAATAAAGTAACGGAATTAAACAAAATCATTCTTATCAAATAACCAGTAATATGGATTTCCGCAAGATAACAGTATAGTAAAATATTCATTGATGATAAACATGCAAAAAACAAGTTAGTAACATAGTAGATAGCATAAAAGTCTGTAAAAAATCATACATAAGCGTGTTACTCAATCATGCTTAAACGCTTGAACGGATCTATATAAAATTTAATTACATTGGAAACTAAGCTAAATATTTTTTTAAAGTGATGAACACATTCGTCAACTTCGAGGTCATCCAAAGAAAACTCTCTCATCTATGTAATCAAATTCTTGTCTGATAATCATTTTAGCACAAACTTTCAGACAATATGATTTAGCTACAAATTTTATGTTAAAATAATAATTTTATAATAATAAACTACAATTGAGACTGTGGTAGTAGCAAAATGTACTTATTGTTCCATGGATCTTCGTAACTATTAAAGTTGTTCTAAAGGGCCCTCTATGTCCAAGTAAAGTTTTCAGTAACAAGGTACTTGTGACGACATTAAAAAATATTTTTTTTTACTAATTGCATTTTTCTGAAAATCTATATCTAATATATAGTTATTAGGTAACTGCTACTGATATTAAACACTGAATAAAAGAAATACCAAATAAATATTATATTGTCTAAAATTATCTATTTTATTCATATACATTTTAAATTAAATAACCAAGAATTACATAAGTTTTTTACGTAAAAGAAATAAAAATAATATTAAAAAAAGATTTATTTTATTAAAAAAAAAAACTTAAAGCTAACATGCACTAGTTCACAGTTTCAAAAATCTCATTGTCACGTAGTTATAATAACGCCCAACAGTTAAAAAATTTCAAATGTAATTGAAATTTTCGAATATTCATCAATTTCATTATTAACAATAATAATACTCGTAATTTTTTTCGTTCTATTTTATACGTGATCTACTAATAGCAGTCTCGTGGGTTACAATGCAATATAAACTTCAATAAATCTTCTATAAATTTTTGTTACATTAAATTATAAGGAAATCTTATAGCAAGAAATTCTTGAAAATCAGAAATTCTATCGGACCGCTACTAGGGGAGCATAAGAGGAGCAAAGCTTAGAGTCTCCGTAGGGGTTAGGAGCTTATCTGGAATGAGCACGTAGCTTAATAGGCGCGTGCTCGCATTCATGGCTCCCTACAGGACGTGCCACACGCCGCCTTTATTTCGATGAAACACAATTTATATAATAATCTTACAAAATAGTTGTAAAATTATTCGCCATTTTAGATGATTGAATATAACTGACAGCATATAACAGATAAAATTGTAGAGTCCAAGCTAAGGTGGTTCAGACATGTAGTGAAGCTACCCGATTGCTATGTTATAATTTTATGACTTCCAGTGACTGTCAAAAAAAAGTTGAAATAGGTCGCAGACTACCTGAATATCAAATGTCTAGAGGGACATGAAAGAACTTTTCCTAACCGATAATGATGGGAGGGGAAAGGATTATTAGTAATGCGGACTACCAGTTTCATTGCTAGCAATATACCCCGTCAGGTCGACCTCCACGTGGTTACTCCTGGAAACTATCGTGCTGAATTCCAGATATATTTATCACGGTGAGCTAACTGACCTGGTCTTTTATTTTCACTAATCATCCCTAACTGGTGCCCTACCTGTATATAACATATATACCGATAACGCAGACGGGGTTACCATTCCATTATCACCCGTTAAAAAAACCGGTAATGATACATAAATATACTAATACATAGCGAAAGAAATGTTCCTGCATAATTTTGAAAGCCAACCCCACTTAAAAAGAAGAAGCGAGGAAAAAAATAAGAAAAATTTAACAGAAAGTAAAAATTTAAAATATCTGTTAGAGGTTATGCAATTATATACCTGAAATAGGCGCGAAAACCTAAGAATACGTGTTTTTTTTTATTCTATTGGCGTTTTATTTGTGTATTCTCTTTATTCTGTTATGAGAAGATTAATTTTTATAGAATTTTCAACATTTCACCTTCGTGGAAATTGGTATCACTCGTTTCTTTATATATTATTAGGAAACTTATCATCAAGTGAAACGCAAACTCGTTTAACGCCCCTTGATATATAACGTCATCTAGACCTCTTGTACTAAACAAATTATAGACTATGAGTTTATTATTTGCTTAGTGCTATGAGTACTAAATAAGTGATAAGCACATTTAAATACCTTTTTTAAATACATACACGTTATACATAGAAAACATCCAGACCAGTACAGACATATAGATAAATACAAATATTTGTGTTGTGCAGGAATAGAACCCGTAACCCGTTTCTGGATTACCAAACTCATCAAGATTAAATGATTGAATGTACTAAAAGAATGATGCAAAATACCAGAGGAAGACTTTGTACAAAGTTGGTTTTCTTGGGCACCTCTGTCCTATTCATGTTTCAACCGTGAAGCAGTTGTGTTTGCATGGCTTCAGTTTAAAGGGTGGGATATGGCAGTGAATTTACAGAGTGCAGAGAAATAACACCTGAGTCCTCAGAAATAGCAACGCATAGGGGTATCATGGGCGAAACAGTATACTTTGTTATGTCCATTGTACTGCTCATGTCATAGGAGACGGTTACCACTTTCCATCAGGTGAACCGTCAGCTTGTTTGCCATTCTAAGTTATATAAAAAAAAAGTGGTCGTTGCTCTACTTTTTTTTTCAGAATATCGATTTGAAATTATGTAACTGCATTCGAGAAATAGGCGTGCAGGAGTAGGTGCATAGTTTTTATTTCATTCATTTTGTTTAATAATACTTATAATAACCAGTAACTGATAATCTTTTTTATAGAAAGAGATAATCGTTGCCTATAGACATTGCATTAATGTAAACCCGTGATGTCTCTGATGCCTTATCATTCCTGGAGACATCTTATGCCTCCGTACCTGTAGTTACGTTTATTAATATTATAAATTGGAAGGAAATTCCAATAAGCTGGCTTCGCGGAAATCTACTTAACCCGTTTGTTTATATAGTTCCAAAAAAATTTAATACATATATATATCTATGTATATGGCAATATAGAAATTTACTTATCAAATAGATTTCATTCGAAACAAAGAATTTTCATTTGTATAAAGTTTATTTGTAACATACTCCTTTACATGGGTCTGTCTTAAAATTTATTAGGACTTAAATTTATATCGTTTGAAGCTGGCTCAGAAACTATTTGGACATAACCATTTGTGTAATCTTTGTATTCTGCTTAAAGATAGGCCGTTATAGCCAATTTGCGGTAAACGATTTAAATTTATCTTCCAATTTTATATTCCATTTTCTACTTACAGCTAAATAAGAATAAAGAATCGAGGCATTATGGAGAAGGATAAAGGAATAAGATCTAATCTGTCTACAAATTAATTTTTTTTTCCTATATAAGAACTTGATCATCTTTTTTGATAACTTAAATAAAACTAATATAATATTTGTTTTACGCTCAATGAACAACTTAAAAAAGCATAACTGTACTTATGAATGATTAAAACAACATAAAATGAAATAAGGTGATAAAGTTTTATTATTTGCGCGAAAGTATATGCAAATTTAATAAAATATCATCTTTAGATTTCATTTTTCGCGCGCTTGTAACGTAGCAATTTTTTTTCTTTTCTTATAATATCTTTACTATATGATAGCTGACAAGAAAACAAGACAGACGTCCCATCTGATCTTCGTTTTCTAAGATGCAGTTTCATTCCTTTTACTATGTTATTTTGTAGCATTGACATCAACTATTGTCTTCGAAATACTTTGTATTAAAGGAGAGTATGCGATCTTTTACTTGCACTTTGAACTCATTATTTAATTTATATACTTAAACTACAAAATTATTAAGAAATGTTAAAAATTATCTTCTGTATATATATTCATTAAGAACACAGGTAAGAGAATTTAATACGTAGCTACAGAAAGGAAATTACACGTCAAACTTGGCTGCATGGGCTTTATTCCCTTTGCTTACCTTTTTCAAAAAGCATTTGTTTTTTTATGTTTCATTTTTCAATAAGAAAAATGGAACATAAAAAAAAACAAATATATAATGAAGAAAGAAATATTTCGTTCCAATCGTCAGTTGTGATCGAGTTTCTCCAACTTCGTGGGCAACTTTTCCAATTTTTCCTTCCATGAAAACCTTGTCTGATTATTACGAATTGAAAAAATAACCAAATCCATCCAAATATTTTCGTGTGATATGATATATTTACCAACGAAAAGCATTTTATTTATATAAACATACGTACTAACGACCCGCTCCTGCTTCGTACTGAAAATAAAATAAAGCTCATGTTACTCGCTTATAATGTAGCTTTTTGTAGGTGAAAGAATTTTTAAAATTAGTTAAATATTTTTTAAGCTTATGCATTATTTTTTATTATTATTTTTATTTCAGCCGTTAACTGTCCACTGCTGAACATAAGCCTTCCTTATAAGGGGAGTTTTGCCTATAGTTGCCACGCTTGACAGGCGGGTTGGCAACCGAAGTTAGGCTTTTAGAGATGTTTTAAGAGGGACGCTGCTGCCCATCCCTCGCACGCCCTTAGTCGACTCTTACGACACGTACGGGAAAGGAAGAGGTAGACTATTCAATGCTGGAACTACACAGCGTAATAATAGTCTTTATTACATAGATCTTGCTATACACAGAGTATGCATAGGACTTTGTGTTCCATTGGTTATTTTCTTTTTTTTCAAATTAAATCAGTATAAGAAGTAACCTCCTAATAATACATAAGAATCCCAACCATCTGGACGAGTGGCGGTCTTCCACCGTGCGTTTTAATACGCTGTCTTCCATACACAACCACTCTTTGGAATCAACTTTCAGCAGCAATATTTTCGAACCGATATGACATCGTAACCTTCAAGAAAAGAACATATTCCTTTTCAAAAGGCCGACAGCACACCTGCAATGCCGTTGGTGTCGTGGATGATCATGAGCGGCGGTGGTCACTTATGTAAAAAAAAATAAGGAAAAAAATTATACAATATAACTCATAAAATTTCGATAGGTCATTATCCGTATTATTCATTCGTATTACCTTTATTGTACCTACACGTTATTTCCACTTAAGCATGTATAATAAATTAAAATATCAGCATAAATATTTATCAAAGATTCGTATCGTCAAATTTATGTTCAAACAAGCTTACCAGTGAACAGAGAAAAATCAGAATAATGGTATACCTATATATCTTCTTATAAAAATTTATTCTCTTGGCTGCGAATAACAATCTTCTTGTATATAAATTACCTACCTAGCAGCTATTTTATTGAATAACACTTGATTTCCTAATTTTTTTAATATTTTTCCTTCTATTTTTCTGCTGACACTTAAACTTAATTCATGTGAATTATAAATTTTACTCAAATAAAATATTTAGCTAGTAAAAAAATTTGTAAAAAAATTGTATTTTTAGATACTTGAAATATTTTTAAATTTAATCTGGAGTAGATTGTTAATGCTACGTGCGCGGTTCATTTTAGCAATAGAGATGTGTACCACAAAGAAATTCCATGGCGGCGCTTATACGGAAACTGTTATTTCTTGTTTTCGCGGGTATATGTGAAAGTTTAGATTAGATATAGCGACTTTTAATGTTTCTAGAACCACCAACTTATTCTGTGCGTTGAATGATTAATCAAGAAATTTAGCTTGATTTACCTTGTTATTTTCTGATTTTATTGAAATGTCTAAAAAAAAATTTCGTTCAAAGTTGTAAACTTCATTCTGTATTTTACACAGTACGTCATTATGCTAACCAATTAAGACAACTCCACAGTACTTATGGTACATATACTATTTTTAATCTATAGTGTACTTATAATCTTTTGTTATTAAATATAGTGTACTTACTGCTAACGTAATAAGCGTCTTTTACAGACTAGATAAAATAACATATATTTTATTTATTTTGTAAAAGAATTCTGATTCTAATTTTAAAACACTTTTTTATCTCTTAGTGCCTCCAAACATCGTGGATGCCGGCACGAGTGGCGACGTAATTGCCCGAGAGGGTGAGGACGTTAGCTTGTCCTGCCGAGCCGATGGTCGGCCGCTCCCCCGCATATTATGGCGGAGAGAAGACGGCACGAACATACAACTGAGAAATGAACACGGGGAGTTACATAAAGGTAATTATTGGAATAAATGAATTATCATCCATCAAATGGCAAGTAACACAAGCTCCTCTATTAATGATAATGTAATAATGATCTCAATATTTGCCTTTTTCGGTATAATTCGGTTCACTATGTTTTGGAGGTCGACAAATTTCGAACTCATCTTTTGGCTCTATAAGTTCGTGTACTCGGAGGTGAATTCATAAAAATATAAGCATTCGAAAATGCTTTTAATTAACTATACTTGAATACAGAATTGTTTTTATTAATTTTATAATTCGTAAGCTGCTCTATGAACACGTATTTTCGTAGGGAAGGATTATCTACGTTTATATTTACATATATTATAGATATATATGCAATGTGACAAATGGCATCATAAATTTTATGATCAAACAAAATATACTGAGCTTTGAAATTATCGAGGTTGAATAAAGTAATAAATCATATCGGCGTACCATCTTTTCTCATCAGTGGTTCATTGGACAATTTACGACCCTTCATAGAATCTGATCGAAATTACGGTTGCTTTAATATATTGACGATCATGATTCTAATCTTTGTGTATTGTCGTAATACCTACAGAGGTTGTGATAAAATAAACTGTTCTATCGATAAGCCGTAACCTGTAAGCGATGTTACATATATCCTAGTATATATTATGTATATATAACAATCTTGGTATATCACTCAATCAGAATAACAGTGCTTAAAATGAACAAATTAGTTTTCATGTTAATCAATTAGGTATAAATATTTTCGAGCTACTGCAATATAAAGGAGCTTCTCAATTCGTTTGTATTTTTTTTGTTTGTTACCTCATAACTCTGACAGCTATAAACCAATTTGTAAAATTATTTTTATCTTTTAATGTACTCACAAATTGGTCCCATAGAAATTTTATCAAAATCAGTTCAATAATTTAGTTTTGAAATCAAAATAACTGGTTCTACCACAATTGAAGTTGGTTTCTTTTGTGGGAAACACAATCTTAAAATATTTATATTATGTTTCAATTTCTATTAATACGTCTCTCAAATTTATTAATTATCTAGACTGTGATCCAATTTTTGTTAATTATATGTAGTAGCTTCTATTTTTTTTTTTTGATGGATGATAATGGAATGGTAGTCCCACCCGCGCTATCGGTATACACCGGCGGGGCACCAGTGAAGGATGATAGGTGAGGATGAAGTAGTTCAGTTATCCCATCGTGACGAATTCAACAAGAATTGTTCACGATGGTTTCCAGGGGGAACTACGTGGAGGTCGACCTAATAAGGCATATTGCTAGCAATGGGGCTGTCAAACTCCATTACTAACAATCCCTTTCCTCCCAGTAGCTTCTAATTAGCTTATTGTGGTCATGTGTAATTGATTATTATTAAGTTATTACAGCTGTAAGCTTCCTTAAAACATAATAAATAAATAATTATATTAATATGATTAAAATATTGTTTTAATGTTTTTTCTACACAGTGGACATGTTTATGGGCCCAAATCTGAACTTGACACGGGTGGAGCGGCGACAGATGGGCGCATACCTGTGTATCGCCTCCAATGATGTGCCACCATCAGTCAGCAAGAGGATCATGCTGAGTGTTAATTGTAAGTCGAGTTACGAAAGCTTCGTACTGTAACGGTTTAACATATCGCTTCACCTTCCGATGGTCGCGGATATAATAATAATATTCGATTCATGTGTATGTCTTTTCGTACCAGTTTCGGAGTTTATAACCGACTTTAAAAAGAAGGAGGCTCTGAATTCGGTTGTATTTTTTGTGTTTGTTACCTCATAACCTTGTCAGTTATAAACCGATTTGGAATTTTCTTTTTTTGAAAGGATATACTTACAGATTGGTTCCATAGATATTTTAGCAAAATCCCTTCAATAGTTTCGTTTTGAAATTAACATAACTGGTTTTGCTATATTTGAAGTCGGTTTTTTTTAAAAAACGATCTTAAATTTTATCTGTGTATGTATAAGTATGTTATGTATCTATAAAAAGAGGATTTATGTATTTATATTTGTTGTTTTGAGCCCATTGTATCCTACATTTTGCGTTTAGTTTGAGATTGTACTGTCTAATCTGTCGAGTATTATTAAGAAATAAAGCTCACATGTTCTCGCCATAATTGACACGTGGTTTGATATATAACATGTTTTTCAATATAATAATTGACGTCCAGATTTATCTAAAAAAGAAAAAGATTTTTAAGTTTAACTGTATTTGTTTTTTTGTATGTTGTACAATATCTTCACGTACAAATATGAAAGAGTATTCATATATCTATATATCTTCATCAATTGTGATGACTTACTGACGTGACGTGACTCACACTTTTTAGTAAGCTATTACGTTCTTTTAAATAAAGAAATTGCTGCAAAAATAAATAATAAAACACTTCAATAATTAAAATAACAATGAACTTAATATATAACATTTAAGTTAGAACTTTATTACATTCGAGTACATTCGTATTCAAACAACTTAGTTGGAACAGTCAAATACACGAATTACTATAAGCACTTGAACAATGCAATATGTGAGTATAATGTCAACTCAACTACATTTGACTTGAACTTTGTAACTTTGTTCACAGTTGCACCATCGACATTAGTTGCGACGAAGGTAATAGGAGTACCAACAAGTTCCACAGCAAAACTGGAGTGTCTTGTCGAGGCGTACCCTCAAGCTATCAATTACTGGCTGAAGAGCGGCGAAGAGATGATACTCTCCGAGTAAGTTGCGCTTCTGTATGTAATATTTGTTTTCGTTTTGCTTAAATTGTAGATGTTTTGTGTTGGTATTTTTTATTGATAAATATTTTATTATACCTGGCTTTTTGAAAATAATTTTGGCATAATTTGTATAGAAATTATCATAAATTAAAAAAAGGCTACAGAAACTTTCCTTAATGTATACCGTAGAAGGAGAATACCATTATAGATACTAATACTTCGTCTATAAAAATTAGTAATTGAAAATATATACAATAAACAAAATGGACAGGAAAAAATATATTTAGATGTACTCAGATGCCGATAACTCCTAATAATGATTTTAATGGGTTCCTTAATAATAATACACTCTCAATCTGAGTTAATAATTTTGTTATGCTTATCGGTTTTAATTTGTTTTTCATTTTTTATTTCATTAGGTAAGCAAAGTATTAAACGTTCCTCGTAAAACTGTCATTGTAAAAATAGTACTTACTCGTTTTCTTTTAGTAAAAGTAAATGTAATTAAGCGTAAAAACAAATACATATCGGTAGCTTATTTTTATTTATATGTCTACTTAAAAGAGAAACCTGACTCCTCAACGTACTGCCGAACGGTTGGGTCTAAAACATTAAATTTTGCACAGAACTTTCATTCCCATAAATGACTTTGTGTTGGATACTGTTTCATTCCACTTTTACAACAATTTCAATTTAAACAAGGTCACCTTCAATTAAGTGTATAATAATAAAATATTGTATAGCCAGGTAAGGGTTAAATAAATTAGACCTGACTTAATTACAGCCACCTATAAAATAGTACGTGAGCGGCCACGGGCACAAACACTCAGTACTTTATATTCAAAGTAATCTAAACAATTTATTGCCTGTATAATATCCTTTTAACTGAATAAAAGCCGCAATATTACATATGTTTAGGGCCTTAACATTAACAGGAACGAGGATGGTACATAACTCGCTAACTTTAACTGTTTTAAAGCCACGTAATGGAATAAGTTCAGAAAATTCCATGTTCCCCACAAACTTTAGACTGTCGGGCAAAACTATTTAGTTCTATCCAATTATGACTTTCTCTGTTAATTGCTAACGTAAAAGAAAAAACGACTTCAGTTTAAAAGTTTCGTACACGTTTTACAACTTAAATCTCTTCAGGTTTAACTATAGAAATCTAGCTTAGAACACGTACAAATAATTACCCTCGGGTCACATTTTAGACAATAAAGTACGAGTATTTATACTTATTTTTAAACTATACTATTTTAAGTTACTTTAAAATTAAGAACTTTCTCAATTCGCATTTATTATATTTTTGTTTTACGTACAGCATATAGAGTTTTTAAGTTACAAAAAGTGTCTGAATTCGAAGTTAAACGAAAAGCGTTTGCAAATAAAAAAAGTCGACAACCTAAAGACTACCCCACCTAAAGCCTGTCCCTACAAATTGTGAAGGGAATTCTTGTTGAAAATGCCATTTTTGTCTACGCACCATTTTTTATCGTGACGTCTTCTTGGAAAAAGATTCGATTTTACCATGACACATTTTTTTTAAATGATTCTAATGATTTCTAATTACACTTCTACAATTTAAATAAATGTGAGTATATACTAATTTAATTCGTGCATATAAATATAAAATACACAAAAAAATAAAGAATAATAAACAATTAAATACAGTGATAAAATATTCACTACACTTTAACTCTCTCTCAACCATTTACTTAGTAATAATAACATACTAATTGTAATTATTAGTGTTTTGTTACTTTCTTTCAAATTCAGAATTTAGTGCGAATAAAAAAGACAAAAGACTGTAATAACTAAAATAGATTAACGAGACGTTTGACATTTTATGTATAAGAAGAAAGGCGAGATATTATCACATTATACGTAGTAAATGTGATCCAGCATTACCATGAGTTTTTTAAGTAAGCTAATATAATAAATAAAAGATTAAGGGCAAACGAGCCCGTCTGCTGGTAAACGGTCACTGTAGCCTAGGGACGCCTGCAACATTAGAGGTATCAAAACGCCTGAAGAAACTTCAGTATACCCTTTTTGAAGAATGAGTCAAATACTAAATACGTTATTGCCATTTCATTGTTTCTGCCTACCCTAATGGGAGACAGGCGTGACAGATATGTATGTATATTTCATCATAGTAATAATATCGATAAATCGGGTATCGATTATATATTATATCGATGCTTATTTCCGAAACCTACGATAATCATCGGTTATTGCTGTTTTACTGCTTCGTCATGTATAAATCTCTATGGGAATTCCAATTTGATGTAATACATCGAACTAACGAACTGTGAAATATATGAGATGAGATCGAAGTGTATCTACGAGGGTACAAGAAAAAAATACATATACTCCTAATTGACTTAAATAAAGGAGGTTATTAATTCTATTCTTTTTTTATTTAAATATACTTTAATTCAGTTATGGATACCGACTTTAAAAAAAGAAAAAAAAGCAATAAAAAAAATACAGTGGAATTGAGATTCTTTTTGAAGTTCGTTGAGAATTATTATTTCTATGATGAAGCACAAAACGTGTAGGTACATTGTAGGACTAGAATCAAAAATGGATACCATTTTAATTTTTAAAACCCCTAATAGCACAGATATTATTACGTCATTGTAAATTCATCTTCATTTGAGGCCTTATCTGGCACATATTATTTGAAGCTTAATAGTAATTATCCATCTAATGCTAGTCTGCTTATTTACGCAATATTGATTACGAGTTTTGGAAATGTAATAACGTTCATAGATTTTTGATGCCGACTGTACCTACCTACATGTACCTGATACATAGACATAATATAAAACGAACTTCAAAGAAGAAAATATACTATAAATAACGTAACTGGAACTCCTTGACTTTGTATGAACGCGTCTCCGGCATTTATTGTGAAACCTTTGTGGATACTTCGAGCGCGAGTTATTGAACTCACATCGGGTTTGACTTTCGCTGTAATTGTATGAACACTTTTGTACCAATATGATCGGTGTCAACCCTACAATGCTAGGCTTATCAAAAGTTTGTCTGCTTTCGCTTTCAGCATTCAATACATGAATAATTATCCTACTTCCCTGTCTAATAAACCTGTCTAATAAAGAATAACTAATTTAAAAATAAATACAATAGTTAGAATAACTTAATACTATTATATATTGCCAGTGGCTTTATCTAAATCATATTAGTAGACAGATTACGAAGTTTTGCTGAGTTGAAGACCTTTCTGAAGTCTTGTTTTTTATCTTTTCTTTTATATAATAATCGTTTAGAAATGGATGTAACAGTTATTTTTATTAAGTTGGTATATTATTCTATTATATATTAAAAATATATGTTGAAAGTATAACATTAAGAAAAAATATTAAATAAAATTGTATAAATTATTAAAATTCTATTTACTTTATATATTTAATATAAAGTAAATACAGTTTTTAATCGACTTCAAAAAGAAAGAGGTTCTCGATTCGCTTGTATTTTTTTTTTATGTTTTCGGTTCAGATTGATTTTTAGATCATAATAATTGATTTTGTCACAAAAAATTCGGTTTTTTTTTTTGTTTTTAAACTCAATTTAAATAATGTATATTAAAAATGTATTATAAAATGAAACTCTGTACTGTATCGATCTTTTGCCAGCCTCTAGTTGCCCAACAGACTGATTAAACAATTCATCCTACGACCCGACCGCATTAATAAAAGTCTAAATACGAAAATGTATTTCGATTTTGACCGCAGTACGTGCTCAGTTCTCGTCGAATTGGTTTATGAAAATAATTAAATTTAATATTTAAATTGAATAATTAAATTTAAAAAAAAATTTACTATCATATTCACGCGACTTCATACAAACGAATACTATGTATTGTATACAGAAATAATTAAAAAAAGTTAAATAATTATAGATTGTTACGAAATAATACGAATCTAGAACGTTCTTTTAAAAGGATGCCAATCATTTTGATTTCTGTATATACTATTTTATGCAAAAAAAATTAATTGTAAAACAGCTGGAGATATTGGTATACGCCGGAGTGGTAACAATTAATGATGATAGGTGAAGATAAAGTTCACCGACTTCGACGAATTGAGTTTATTTTTACTGTTGAAGAGTCCTACGATTGATTACAATCTGACCTGATGGAAAACAATGATGTGGTTTAAGTTAGCGCTCGCGGGCCCATGAAAAACCTATTCACATTTGCCTTAAATCAGTGCAGATTATATTGTATTTGGATGAAAAAACTAAAAAAGTAAAGATTAATCACGATAATTTCGAAGAGGTACTGCATTAAGGTCAATCTGGCAGGATATATTACCAACAATGGGACCTCTAGTCCCCGTTACTATTTACCACTTTTCTCTCATATTTCATAATATACATTTATTTCAGTAAAAAGTCAATATGTAACACTATAACTAGTCTAACCAAGAGAAAGAATTGTTAATATTAATATTAGTATTCATTGCTAGCAATATGGGTATCAGGTCAAGCTCCACACATCCTCCCTGGAAATCATCACGGTTAATTCTTACAGAAATCATCACCAGCGTGAACCAGCTGACCAGATTATATCTTCACCTATCCTTCTTCACTAGCGCAGGCGGGGTTATTATTCCATTTTCAATCCATCAAAAAATATACTCTAACCAGTCGTCTCTCACGTTATTCTGAAGATCATCTTCGCTATTATTTCTCGAACAAAGCTCAGCACATCAGTACAAAATAAGAAAATTTGAAATAAAATCCTACACCAAGCCGCATGAACAGTACAGAATATTCCTCATTGGAAGAGTGATTCCCAACAGCCGTTAATAGGTTATGGTGGTATTGTATGGTATTACATTTCATACGTATATACAGCCATGGATTCCTCTTTTATAGTTCTACTGATATCAGAACAGTGATTCCTAACATCGTAATATTTCCTTGTATATTATTACTAGCTATTTGCGTCCTATTTCGTGGGTATTTCGGGAAATCCTTTCTTTATACACGCCTACGTTATATGTACTATCTTAATAGTTATAGGATTCGTACAAATAATTAAAATTAATACGAAGGAGGGAGGGCCTTCATAAAAGCAATCGAATATTTTTTTTTATTGTTACCTTTCTTTCTGTTTGTATATTTATTCCGGCATCATATCATCATCATGATCATCCTTTCAGCCATTATCCGTCCACTGCTGGACATAAACCTCCCCCATAGACTGCCATGAAGATCGGTCTTGAGCCACATCATATACCTATCTGCCTGTTAGCCGACATCACATATCTGCACCAAATTTGAATACGGTTTCAACAGTTTCCTGAAGGTCTAACTCAAAATATTGATACGCCAATTCGAAGTGACTACCAACTTCCAAAATCTACGTGTAAATGCGAAGTTGCGGGCAAAAGCTAGTATCGTATAAGGAAATCCTGTACAAAATCTTATAGATAAGATTTGCATATTTAACAATATTGTATTTTTTTTAATGGGTGAAAATGGTATGGTAGCCCCGCCTGCGCTAACGGGATACGCTGGCGGAGCACCAGTGAAGGGTGGTAGATGAGAATGAAAACAGGCCAGTTAACCCATCATGATGAATTCATCAGGAATTAACCATGATAGTTTCCAGGGAGAACCGCAAGGAGGCCGACCTGGTTGGGTATATGGAATACCGCAAAATAACACCTAGTTCAATAAAATACTCCACTAATTTCAAATATTACATTAGTTCAAATCAAACATCAATAAATTGTTTGAATGTTTTGATTTGTTCCTAATTTCACTTAAATAGTATTTCAATAATAATTTCAACTATATTTAATTACTTTCTCATTAAATTTTATTAGACCGAAATTACTCGTAATTGTAATGATTTTGTAAATAAATTATGGAAACACCATTGGTTCAAGTTGTACACGTAGAAAAAGGACCTATTAGCGTCAATATTTTTTATTAAATACGCTGACTGTCAATATTAGAGTAACGTTTTTACATTCTTAATTTTTTTATGTAAATATAAAAAATAAAAATCTTCCGCGAGATTCTTATTTGTAGCCACAATCTGTTCGCTGCAGGGGTATCATTTTTCTTGCCTCATGTCTCGTCGCTTTATGTATTCTTTTTGTATATCAACAGCAACAAAAATTCATGCCTTCACGACACCGTTTATCCCCAAGTGAGGTATAGAATTTCCTCAGTCACTTCAAATGTTAAGTTTACCTATTTTTCTTTTGTTCCAGCGAGATACATGAGATATCTGAGATACGAACATCTGTTTATCAAATTCGACTAATATTAACCATATCAGATTTTAGAAGCGATGATATTGGAACATACACATGTGTCTCTACAAATACCATGGGGAAATCTGAAGGAACTATTCGACTTTATGGTAAGCTAATAATTTTCAACTTCAAAAAATATTTTTATTTTATTTATTTATTTATTTACACTTTATTGCACCTAGTAAAAAAGTAATAACGGAGATTCTCTTTCCGACAATTTTTTTTACATTTTTATATTACACATGTTTTATCAATTCTGAACCGGATTTGATTCTTTTTGCAATCCATAGGAATTAGTCATAACTGAGACCAAATAATTTTATTGTGATTAAAATCAGTTTTTATTTTTGTAAATCATATTATTAATGCATATGCTATTAACGTAATCAGTATCATAGACTTGATTCTAAAGAGGAAAGACTTCTTATGCGTTTACTTATAATGGATAAACTTAAAACCTACTTAACCGTTTTTTAATATAATCAGCGAATAAATGTAGACTGTAAGTCTATATTCGACTTACAAGAATCAGTGTGAAGCCAGGGTGGATCGCTAGTTATTAAATTATAGTATTTTTTTTCTACATTAAATTATTGAGTACCAATATAAAAATATCTCAAAGTAGTCTAATAATATGAGGCTGAATTATTAATTTCCGATTATAACTTTTTTTTTAATGAAGTGACATTTAAGATTCTTTTTTTTAAATATAACAGAAATTAAAATAACAACAACGACGACGACGACTACGACGACCACGACTACTACAACCACCACCACTACCACTACGACCCCACCACCAACTACCACGGAATATACTCCACCACCACGTGAGTATATAGATAATGTAACAAGTAAAAATAATTTATTACAAACAATTATCAGAGGGAGACTTTGTACAAAAGTCGATTGCTCGGGTACCTCTGTCCCATTCGTGTTTCAACCGTGAAGCAGTTGTGTTTGCATGGCTGTATTCCAGTTTGAAGGATGGGATATGGCGTGAATTTACTGGGTACAGAGGAATAACACATGAGTCCTCAGGAATGGTAACGCATGGGGGGTATCATGGGCGAAACAGTATACTCTGCTATGTCCATGGTACTGCTCATGTCTATAGGCGACGGTTATCACTTTTCATCAGGTGGACCGTCAGCTTGTTTGCCATTCTAAGTTGTATAAAAAAAAATTGCACATATTTTAGCAAACGTTGCTTCATTATCCAATAAACAAATTTACATCTCAAAATCGATAAAGATGCTATTCTGAAAAGAAGGTAATATAAAAAAATAATAATTCAAAACAATACTTTTTTTTATTACAGTCTACGTGCATATTTCACATGCTCATCTGCTTTGTAGATACAAAAAATAATCATTATAAATCAGTCAAATACTATGCGAATATGAACCTAAAATGAAGATCGTTAGAAAAGCACTGGGCGTGTACATTGACTGTTGTAAAAAAATTAAAAAATATATATTCAAATAAACTTAATTATATGTATAAGCATTTTTGAAAAGTCTTTTTTTTCGAATAAACTATCGAATTCAGAATATAATTTCAGCGAGAAATAAACAAAAAAACTATTATCTAAACAAAATCTGGTTTATTTGTTACATTAGCTTATATACGTCATATTTCATGATAATATATTTTTACGTAAGTTATAGACATGTTGTTATATAATAAATATTGTTATTTAACTTATAAATTATATAAAGTGTAAATTTTCAATGTTAATTCATTTTATAGGGTTCGTAGTTCCATTGCAGCCTGCAGAGCAGAAATTCTATACACCAGACGTAACAACATATGGTAAGTAAAAACGTAATATATTCAATTTCCATAACAATTGCCATCAGATTTTACAGGATTGTAGTATAAATAATTTTAACGATTCGTTTAAAAAAAAAAACCTAAACATTATTACAGTGTTGTGCAGTAATTAAAAATAATTAATGATTGATATGATGTTAACAATGACTATTACAATGCTATTTTAAATACAGCTGAACAATCAAAAAAGAAAGCATTCTTAGTAATGATTCGTTATTAAGCAACAGCCGATTACTTTTTCACCTCTCTGAGTGACAATAATAAACTTATTACATTACCTTTTTATTTCAAAGGTTATTTTTTATTTAATTACAAAACTTGTGATACTTATAAATAAGTTTTTTTTATAATAAAAATAAATAAATAAGTAAGAATAATTACTGATATATTATATTTATTTTTTATTTTTTATTGTACCCAATGAATATTGCCAATCTTATGGTACACGGTTTCTCAATTAATCACTATTACTGTACTCTCTTTAACAGATACAATGCAAAACGTCATAGAGCAGTCTGTCCTCGACAATCACTGGTTACCAACTGCTGAATCGACAGCATCAAGCAAACACCAAATTTTGCCATTCTCTACTCTTGTAGCCATTTCATTATTGCCATATGTAATAAAAAAAATTATACTCTGTAGTTTTATCGATTATTATTCACACATAATTATTCATCGAAATTCACATATTACTGAATTACTAGCACAGAGTAGAAGATGATAAGTTATATTTTTAAATATGATAAGTTTTATAAGTCACCGCAATTGATTTTCATCGAATGCTATAATTATAGTCCATTTATGAGCGTGTAAATGAAAAATATGTATAAAGGTAATTTAAATTCGTCTATTTGTACTTATGTGTAGTAAAATATGTATCTATATTAAGTTTGAGGATTGTGATAGCATAGCAACATAAAAAGCGTTAAAAGAAATATAGTTTAAGATGATATTTTTATTTCATTTGATATAATAACATCATGATAACATACCTATTTGTATATGGTAAAATAAAATATAAAATCGTAAAATATCATCGATAGATGTATCACTTAGCAATATGTATATTTTGGTCTTAGTGTATTTATATTAATTTTATACACTTATTGTGTTATAAACACAAGAACTGATTAAGCCCATAATTTATTTTATATTTATGAAGAAAATATACCTATTAATTTCTACCGTCGAATCTATGAAATCTTATTTATAAAGAAGTGCATATAATAGCTTTATTAATACTTTTTCTGTAAAAGCGTAAAGCTATAATGTAGAGAAATCTCTGAAGAAAATGGGATGACAACGTAAAATATATTGCCTTTAGTCGACATATTCAGGTAGCTCAGATTCTTTAGACAAATAGAAAACTAAACTATCGATAGCTATATTTCTGCGGCATATATGAGATGAAACAAGATGGTGAAATCCGGCGTCTCGTTCTTTCTCGCACAGTAACTAAAATCTACCAATAGATTAGTTTGCCACTTGTCTAGAGCGTAGACAGATATGCAAGTCTGCAAGAGCCTAAAGTCCAGCTGTATCTACCTCAGTTTCAATATCCACTTAAACTGAAATAATAATAATGAATTTACGAAACCAAAGTTACTTTTTCTTTTGTTTAATAAATGCATACATTATTTAAAAAAAAAGAGTTGTCATTTTTGGAAAAGGATACAATGAATTGAAATAGAAATGGCAAAAAGCTTTTTAGAATTCATTAACGCAATGGTAACATTTATGTATCATGGCTTAAAGTCTATAACCGCGCCACTCGTGTTTTATTTTCTACGTCAGGTAATATTTTACTGGTGATTTAGTTGAACATTTACATTTTTTTTCATTGTTTTTAAAACATTTTATTTCTTTTGTGCATAACTTTTAATGATTTTTAATATAAAATGTACATAAATATTTTAACATACTTTGATATTTTTTTATATCTGTAAGCGACTATAAAGTCTTAAGGTATGAAGAAGAGCTCTCTAACGACAAAAGATGTGACAATAAACTTATAATTCTACCTACCAACAAGAAAAAGCATATGTCACAAATTTTCTGAAATTATTTATTAGTTATCAAATTATATTTATTTTGATGTTAACTTACATGTATTTAGATCGAGAAAGCTCGACTATTATATTTATTTATCTATTGAATTTTAAAATAATGTAAAAGGCAGAATTTATATCATATGGTGTTATCTACACCACCGAAGACAAGAAAAGACAGAAAACATATAAATATTTTCTGTTTTTGAACATAAGTTCACAACGTTTTTTTTTTCTCTTTATCTTACGCTTTTTCTTAAGAAAGGAAAATTATTATGAAATGCATCACAGGGTTAAATCAAAATTATTCTCTGGAATTAATTTTCCTGGATTTTCTGTCGGTGACAGAGTATTTTAAATAAACAAACATTGAAAACAAAAAAATAAAAATTTTCGCCGTTTTTAATCTTTCAGTAATCGAGAGCAGTAAATTTTGCGTTTTCATAGTCAAAGTTTATTAAATTTTAATGAACTTTGGATAAAAATATTCAGTTTCATCGTTATAACACTCCTTTAAAATATATCTGTAATTTCGATTTAACTATGTAGATGTTTGTAAAAAAAACTACTTTTGTCTTTTAAGACTCGGCGCATCTTTACAATTTAATCATAACATGTTAAATACTTCAGCTTCAGCTTCTTATTTGAAACTCGAAATAATATATTGTTCAATTAAAACATACCAAAGCATATCAAAAATGTATAGAATGAGCATCCATTGTAAATATTAAATAATGTATTATTTTACCTAATAAGATTGCTAATACTCGTAACAGAAAATCGAAGATTGATTAAGAATATTTAGATAATAAGGTCTCTCTTACTCTACTTAACTATGTTATACCTACCTTTATTTTAATATTGCTTAATTATCATAAGAAATTTAAAGTAATGAAGCACTATGTCGGCCTATTTTTTTTAGTATGTTGATTAGTTATATTGTTAACTTATATATGTATGTATTGAAAACACATGTGAAGTAAACTATTAACTTTCATATCGTATAAAATGTTATTATTTAATATTTTATTATTACATTAAAAGATAATGCAGATATGTTGATAGCAAAGCAAGTTTTTTTTCCATTTCATTTTAATTATAAGTGACTCTACAGTTACTAACTGTTAGTAACAGTTACTGGTTCTGATATTCAATGATTTTTATTTATTAGTATTTATAAATATGAGAATTTGTAAAGATACTTGGATATCTATTACTCAATACACCTAAATATAGTTCAGAGAAAATTGGTACATAGACAAATCGTATTTTGGATTTAAACATTGGATAAGTTATATCCAAATTCATGTGTAAAAATCCGTTCTTTATTTGTACAGATAATTAATTTATAATCAATTTATCTACTGTTTTATATTGTTTTAAAACATCCAATTAAGATTTTTTTTAGTTTCTCTAAGATCTAGTGTTGCCATATTTAAACAGGCGTAAAATATTGTTAAATATTTTATATTATTAGTGCTTTGTTTTGAACGGATTTGAATACTTCCGCAATATGAAGCCGCTGAATTGTGTTGTTGTAAGCGTTATTTAGTTTTAGGGAATGTTATGTAAATATTGCTGGTAATTTTATTACAATGTAATTTAAGTAGGTAATCTACTTATTGCTACGTATATAATAATAATTGTACATAATAAAAATATCAATAAACGAACCATTTATAAATACCTGTGTATTTTTATTACAATCACCTGTTCAAATAATATAGAAATGCAAAAGAAGAAGAAATTATAAAGATACTATGAGCTTTATCGATTACTGACAAATTAAGGTAAAATTGAGGAATTAGGTACTTTGTGTATATACAAAATTACGGACTGTTCTCTGAAAATCAGCATTTTCCAATTTTTCTTGCATTCACAAGCTGTCTTACTTTTTTTGTCAAACAAGCATATAGCCCGCATGGTGGTAAACAAGAATATCACGAGTGCATTTCTGATTCCAAAGAAACCTTAATACATCCTCTTTGAAGAACCCTATAGTGTAGTATCTATAAAACTCCTCAAAGCAAGGAACTCATTCCACAGCCTTCGTTTGTAAGAGGAAACTTCTCTGATAGCACACTGTATGCGACCATTTAGATTCTCACGTATGAGGATAAATTGCTTATCGATGACGAGCGATGTGTTTTGTTTTTCGAATACTCTAAATATACAAAAACTCATTTGTATTATTTATTTTTCATCTATGACCAATTTGTTAAACCTAAGTTAGGATATAATAATTAATTATTTAAAAACAAACTTCTTATTGGCAAATAGCTGAAATGATGTAAGTATATAAAGAAAAAAAATCCTGATGAAGGTAGTCTATGTAAAGTATCATATAAAGATATCTAACAAAGAATTTCTTAATAGTGTAATAATCTCTTCATACCAAACTGTAACAGTGTTATTTTTTTTTATTTAAACAATACTATCACACAAATCCTGTAACATTGCAGGTATTGTGTTAAATAAGATTAAAATTTAATAACAGATGATACAAGAACGCCGCCAGTGGGTGTAACTAACCTAAATTCTTAATTAGAACTCCTTAACTTTTAATTTATGATTTTAAATTAAGTTTAAAAAGACAAGAAGGTAAAATGAGATTATGTATGTAAGAGTCTAAGCGTGATAAGGATTATATAAAAAGAAAATCTATGTAAATGAGCTAACCCGGTTAATTACGGAATGTTCCGCAGTGAATGCATCAAGACCGCGGTGTGACCCTCTGTAACCCTTATTTATTGTGCTGTCTAACCCATGTATGGCATGCCGCACTTTCCTATGACTCTTTGTAATGCAAATAGAAAGGCAAAGATAATTTATATGTTAATTTGTTTATCAATGCACAAAATTGCGCGGTCGCTTAAATAAACGACCTTGGTTTCGGCAGTATAAAAAAGCAATTCGACTGAATATTTTTATAATTAGACAATACAATAGGGGTCATTTGAATACATAAAAATTGTGTCAGTGAGCTGAAATGTATAGAATTATATATATATATATATATATATATATATATATATATATATATATATATATATATATATATATATACAGAATTTGTATGATAGTATTGTTTGAATTTAAAAAAAACTTTGTATTTCGCGACATGTTACTGTTCAATTTTAATAAGTGTGAAATAATTTTGATAATATTATATATTAATTTTTTTTTATACAGATAGAAATCTCCTTGAGATCATTGTCGACTGAAAGGATACTCAGGAAGCTGACCGCACTGTGATAATATTTCTTTCTCCATATTATTTAATCATCATTTAATTAGCAGTTTGTTGTGACACAAAATGTTAAAGTACAATTTTTTTTCTAAAATCAAATGTCTCATAAAAATTTAATAATTTTGTAATATCGTTACTAGTCTTTTAACTGAGGTAAGTATCAATAGTGTTCTTTAGTAATATTAAATTATCTCACGAGAAGTCCTTCTTGTGTTAATGCTGAATTCTATTTTAGCTTTGTAAAACACTACGTGGAGTCTTGATTTTATTCATTCAGTATTTAAGAGCCTCGCTTTTGTCGGAGCTCTTGGTACTTATTACGCTTCATAATTTTGTATTAGGCAATATAATCAACCAAATGAAATCCTTACTAAAATTATAAATGCTAAAGTGAGTTTGTTTGTTCGTTCCATTGTGGTGCCTTAATAGCTTAATTGCTTACTATAAAATTTTATATAAACGGATAATATATATGGAATGGAAAAGGTTTACTCGGACGAAGTCGCGTATAAAAGCTAGGATAAAATAAAAATGAAATATGCTAATGACTATAATCTCTAATAGGTCTGTCAGAGACATCTTTCGATTCTACCTCTACTGAACAAAAACAGGTACTGTAAGTAATTTGTTTTGTTATATTTTGAAAGTTATAAAGTTTTTGGTGTCGACCTTTTTTTTATACAACTTAGAATGGCAAACAAGCTGACGTTCCACCTGATGGAAAGTGGTAACCGTCGCCTATAGACATTAGCAGTACCATGGACATAACAGAGTATACTGTTTCGCCATAGCAACGCATGGGGGGTATCCCCATGCGTTACCATTCCTGAGGACTCAGGTGTTATCCCTCTGTACCCAGTAAATGCACGCCATATTCCACCCTTCAAACCGAAACACAGTCATGCAAACACAACTACTTCACGGTTGAAACACGAATGGGACAGAGGTACCCAAGCAATCGACTTTTGTGCAAAGTCTCCCTCTGGTCAAAAAGACCTGATAGATTACAATGTTTGCTATTCTATTATTGTTGTTTTGTAAGAGAATTTGTACAAAAATTATCTGCAGGAATACTTCTACCACGTTCTACTGTCGTGTTTCAACCACTATTAGCTACATGAGTATGGATGTATTTCAATACAAACGAAATAATATTGTCTTTGATTTCAGAGGGAAGGATTCGACAGGAAATTATAAGGTGTGAAGACATAACACCTTAATTCTAAGAAAGGGTAATGCTTGAGCTTAGATTATATAGATAGAGTGTCTTGAGAGACAAATGCTTCGCTCAAATGCCATGTTGCATGAATAGGGTTACCATAATGGACATATATTTATTACTGAGTATATAGAAGAAAATATATTGTAAGATTCAATTGAAAAATAAGAACGATACAAAATATATTGGCAATAACCAGATAAACAATCCATAGTTATTTCTAATCATTAATATTTCACTTACAGTTACTAAATATTTTGAATTACATCTGAATAAAGACATAAAATATGTTTTTGTTTTTATATAATTTAAAACAGGTGATATTTTATTTAATACATATATATTAATTTGTAAGCAATATATACATTTGTATATTTACATCGTCTCATAAAAACAGTTTCCAATTCTAATTTAAAAGTCTACTAAATTTTAATCTAATTACTTGCAACACAGGCAAGTAATTAGATAAGTAATAAGTACGTATGTTTTGATTTAAAAGAAATGTGAGCAAATTTGACAATTGACTGATAAAAAGTTGACCCGTTTTTTACACTCGCTACTATCTATATAATCTAAGTCCCTAGGGATACCACGGTCATGATTATTACAATTCGTTCAAAATTTATATTTCCTAAAATACGAAGCGTTTATTGGCGTGATATTAATCATTATTCTTCTAACAAAAATATTTACCATGCTGCCTGCTGTCCATAGTACTGTTTATGTCTATATACACCGTTTGTCATTCTTTCTACTATTTTAAACTATGTTGTAGAAAAAAGTTATCAAACTGACTCTCAGCATAAATGTAAACCATCGTAGTAAGTTTGGGAAACGGAGTGCATTGCTGCATACAAATATGCTCTCAACTGCACTAAGTTGACAAGATAAAACACCTGAATATATGACTTTTTAAGACACTAGTCTTAAAAATGTTTGTAGAATATAAAAATTCAAAGTTTCTTGAGACTGAATATTTGTTATTCTCCTATTACTTCAATAATGTTTATTAGGTATATGTATGTATGTACATTATACAATGCATGTAAGCACATCTGAATCATTTGCGAAACGTGAAACCTAAACGAATAGATTTTTTTTTTTTGTAAAATACCTATCTTTAGATTATTCTTTATTTTAGAAATACATTACATTACGACAATCAATACATATAATAAAATCGTAACTGGTCGCTGTCTGTACATGGAAGTTATGTAAGAAAAGCTATTACAGGGGGCTTTATGAACGCAATAGAACCTAAAATAATGATTTTAAGAATTTTTGTCTGTACGTTTGTACGCTAATTTCAAAAAGAGCTTACAGATTTAAATAAGGTTTTCATTCATGAGTCGCGATTTACTCCATTTAACATTCAGTGTGTTGTATTTCAATCGGTTCATAAGTAAAAAAATTATACAAATCTAAAGAATCACGTATAAAATATTATAAAATAACTTATCAGAATTGATCAGTTGAATTGGCTGAAACTTTATGAAGGTTTCAGATATATAATTATTGTTTAAGTACATAATACAATATAAGACCGGATTTATGGAGAGTACCAATGGGAACGATATCCGGCAACTACATAGAAGCGTGCAATGCCACGGGAATAGCTAGTATAAAATATGGTGGCCATAAATTAAATCCACTAAGTATAATCCTGTTAATTACATTTTACGTGCAATCTAATAGCATTCTCAGTGTTCAACTGCTGTTTTAAGTTAGACGAGACATAGTACTTGAAGTAAATAGTGCAATCACAATAAAACTCCCTAAATTGCATGCTACACGTACTACAAAGCACATGCGCAAGTACTTGACTTATACAAAGGTATATATATATATATATATATATATATATATATATATATATATATATATATATATATATATATATATATATATATATATATATATATATATATATATATATATATATAGATATATAATTATCCACATCTTATCTGTCCCATTCGTGTTTCAACCGTGAAGCAGTTGTGTTTGCATGACTGTGTTTCGGTTTGAAGGGTGGGATATGGCGTGAATTTACAGGGTACAGAGGAATAACAACTAAGTCTCTGGAAAGGCAACGCATGGAGGGTATTATGGACGAAACAGTATACTCTGTTATGTCCATGGTACTGCTCATGTCTATAGGCGACGGTTACCACTTTCCATTAGGTGGGCCGTCAGCTTGTTTGCCATCCTAAATTGTATAAAAAAAAGCGTAGTACTTTAAACATAGCTGATTTTATAATCGTTTTATCTCACTCTATCAGGAGTTTATTGTGTCCGTATGTGTATGTGTACACACACACCTACTTCCAGTAGCAACAACGTTAATCATTTAAATATGAAACAGAAAAGTCACAAATGCCTAAGAAATATTGTGTGAATACCTAAAATAATTTAGTTGATACAAAAACCGTCTGTCTTAATGAATTAAGAGTTTTGAAGAGAGCAAAGATTGTCGAAAGAACAATTTATAATACGAAATAACAATGTCAGAATTGTCACTTGTCTGTCTCTGAATTTCTTTGTTTATTAACAAACGGGAGTCTTCATCAAGGAATCCATCAAATTAATTGTTTGTCATTATTCTCCACGAGTTTGTTTGAATAAAGTAGGTAAATATATATTATTATATGTTTGAATTGGAAGGGCTGTGATGTAGACTCTTAGACCATGCATATACATCCAGTGGTTGATATGCAAGAAGTGGACAAAGCTTGAGTTAGAAAAAAATAGACATAGAAAAACCTGTTTCATATAATTTTATTCAAATAAATACTGGACTTATAATCTTTACAAAATGTTAATAACAATAAAATTAAAACGCGATAAGAAAGAAGCTCACAATAAATATTTTGTCCGCTTTCAAGTTCTAGCTAGTTAAACAAAAGTCTTTAAATATATATATATTTTTTTTATCTTATATATTTTTCTATGTTGTTTACGACTTTTCTTAATTTTTTTAACACTATTTATTAAATAAAAGAAACAAATAAAATAATTACTTATAAAGATTAAACTGTAAAAAATTTTTTATGAGTGCAACGTAGAAAACAATCAGGGTTTCTGTTTTATTTAAAAAAAATACTCAATAAATACAAAGAACCGACAATCAATGGAGGAAAAATTTTTAGAGTAGCGATCCCTTAATATGAAATGCAATGTAGAATCACCCTCTTAATAGAGAGTGGTTCTATGGTGGTTTATCTAGTGATAGAGCGACAACCTCAAGTTAAGGAAGTCCACTGTTGATCATAGTCCCTTTAAGGATCGCCAGTAGTTGTCACGCTTGGCTTCGGCTTAGTCTTTGGAGATATTTTAAGACCATCCCTCGACCACAAGGTTCCATTAATCGCCTGTTACGTTATTCTTAGGAAAAGGAGTGGCCTGTTCTACGCCGGGACCACGCGGCAATTTTTATATACCTCATTATTTTGACCTAATTATCATATCCAGTATAATTATACATCATCGTTTAATAGTATAGGTAAATGAAGCTGTACAGTATATCCTGTATTCGAATCACGATTCGTGTACATTTATCCAAGTCTGGCACAACGCATTGTCGAGACAGGAACAAAGGCGAGATTTTATCACATCCACCTCGGCATATCGCGATGTTCGCAGTAAATAATGGACGACGGAATTATGGAGAGGCTTAGATTTAGTATGCCTACATGTTACAAAATAGGCTATTTACTCTAACGTTACGTGTACAAATATAGTTCTAACCAAGATTATATCAATAAAATCAACAATTCACGTGAAATAGAATATTATTTTATTTGACTTTCAAAAAATGTGTTTCACAGAATTCTCGAAACACGCTTATTTTGCCCAATATAAATAAAATGAAGTAAAAACAAAACAAAGTATGTAACCAGCAAAGTACATACAAATTAGTTTCCTGACTGCGAATAAATGTATGAATGAAAATTATTGTTCCATTCAAAGAATGATAAAGATTATAAAGATTGTTAATCTTTATAATCTGTATCAATAAATGTACACAAACAAAATGCTTGCTGTGTGTGTACTAATGAATATAAAAAATGGTATACCTATTTATTAATAAAATAAATGAAAGTAATTTATTTCCTATAAATTTATTAAGTGTTGAGATTATCTCAATCACTATAAACTACTTTACTAATACAGTAAAATGGAAGAGTTTGTATGAACACAGTAACCTCTGGAACTACCAATCAGATTAGAAGTGATATCTTTGTATTGATATTTCATTTAATGAGAAAGGTTATATTCGACATCACGACACTACCACAGAAGAAGTCGTGGGATACAGCTCTATCATCGTCATCATCTCAGCCATTATCCAACCACTCTTGAACATAGGTTTCCATAAGGAATGGTCTCGAGCCACCTGCATACATGCATAGCCATGCATACAGCTCTAAAGTTTAATATAACCTATCAATTCGTTCCGAAACAGCCTATATAAAGCAGTAAAGATTTTATATATTTACAATAACGTTATTAATATTTATTTATATAAATTATAAAAGGTAAATATATTTTTTTCCGGAAGTTCAGGTAAAAATAAAAATACATCAGATTCATAAATTCATAACATGCAAAACGCTGGTTGCTTCAGATATTTATGCACATATTTTATGCAGTTATTTAGTAGCTGGCTGTTATCTTGATTAATGCTTAGAGAATGTGTTTTAATAAAATTGAAAAAAATATATGTTAGGAAAATGTTTGAAAATATTATAGCAGTACATAGCTCTTGTAAATTATTGTTTTTGAACTTGAAAAAAATTAAAATGTATATATGAATAAATACGTATTATACTTATTTTTTATGCAACTTAAAATGCCAAATAGATGTAAGAAATATAGCTTCAAAAAACCGCTATATTTAACTGAATGTCCTTGTAACTAAATTAAGCAATATAAAAATTATGGGTTCGCATCATGTAACCAAACGCGCTTGATTAATACCAACATTCCCAGTGCACCAAAATGACCCAGTATATTCATTATTTTGTCCTGTCCATGGACATTCGTCGAAATTATTCATCAGATGGTTTGTATCGGCTTGTCGGTTCCGTAATATAAAAAACATTCCTCATACAAAATTAGCTTTGAGAAAATACAAACTAACAGAATTGCTACAAGAGAACAGTATTAATTACAAAACGAAATTTAAAAAATGCGATATCACGTTACGTAAACGATTCTACAACGAGGGTTGTAAAAATAAAACCGTTTTTACAGCTCGGGTCTAATCAGATGTCACATGTATCCGAAATGGGCAAAACTGGGGACAACTGCGCCCCCGTCACGCCGACACCTCCGATAAATAAATTACGGCGCGAGTGCCCAACATTGAGTAGGGTTTGAGACCAACAAATAGAACAATTATCCACCCCTTTGCGGTGGACGTGTATTTATTATTGACGAAAAAGGTGGTAGATACCTGGCTGCGAACGGAATTTTAAGCTATCACTCGATGTGTTTTATTTTCGGATCTCGTTACGTATTTTGTCCACGAGATCCATTAGTGTTATGTGACGTCAAAATTTATATTTTTATGGCTTTTAAAAGATACGCATAGTCGAATTTATCATTTTTTATGATTACACCATCTAGCGGATAATTTTGCAAACAAATATCTATCTATCCATTTAAGAGCTGCGCTCTTGTCGGTGGAACTCTTGCCACTCACTACGATTTTCAGCGAGTCTCTTCACCTCTTGATAAGACACGACACCAACTCCTTCCTTGATCTGCCTGATGTAACTATGTCTCGGTCTCCCTCTCCCCATTCTTCCTTCTATCTTACCTTCTATTATAACATTCATAAGTTCGTCGTGTCGTATATAAACAAACAAATACCTAATTAAAAAAAAACCTTTACATTCTACGTGACTTTCATTTAACATATAATAAAGAAATAATTACTTATCTCTAATTATATATCTAGGTTATTTATACATCAATGTAATTAACATGTATCATTTACACTTTGTACGCAATAAAATACATAATCTATTTAAATAAAGAAGGTAAATTATATATCATATTTCGCTCAATCAACTTACAGTTTTTAAATAGATCTATTTCAACTATAAAATATCATTTAAATTTATTATTAGGTTTCAAAGATTTAAAGATATTTAATAATCATTAATTAGATTTAAATGAAAATGCAATTACATCTTGAACGGAAATTAAATGAGTTGTGAAGAAATGCTCCTTTATTATACAAGTTAAGTCACTAAAGAGATTTCGTGGAGGTCTCCGCGGACGAGACCTGGCAAAGCGTTTTCAGTGCATACCTAAGTAAAGTTGCAGCGAAGATTTACCTCCCGTTTTATTAGAAAAGCCATTCCTTTAACCTGTAACTAAAGTACTGAGCTAGATTTTTAACGCATCTAAAGATTTAATCATTATGCTTTTCTTACAACGTATTTGAGCAATGCTATCAGTAATATAATATTAATATATTTCATTAAAAAGTTTCAATAAAATTAAAAATGTAGTTAGGTAGGAGTTTAATAAACTGGCTTTTTAATAGTTTTTAAGGAAAACTCCATCAAATGATTGGTCGTCCTATACTACGTTTGTCCATATTAATAACATAATCATAATTCTTACTAATATTATCAATATGAAAGTAAGTTTGTTTGTTACGTTATAGCACTTTAAGGGCTTAATCGATCACTATAAATTTAGTAAATAGGATGAAGAACGATGCAGGCTACTTTTCGTCTCAGTCAGTAAACATATGTCGGTTACGCGGATGTAGTTGCGGGTGAAAGCTAATTACAATAAACCCAAAACAATAATTAAAAAATAATTGTTTGTTTGTCTATATGTTTGGTACCTGGTACTAAGCATAAATGACTGCACCAAATTATTCGTATTCGTATTCATAGTTGTCTTTTTTAAAGTCTAAATCAATAGCTGGTAATATCTTGATACGCCATCTAGAAGGAGTATATTGCATTGGTTTCCTTGAAACCTCACTAAGCTAGCTGAATGAGTGTGACACAATGTCTTCACAGACTTTTGGTATTCTAACCATTTCGTTCGCCCTATAGATACTTTCATTATACGTGCGCTTAGTTTTAAATTTATTCATCACAACAGGCTAACCGATCTGCGTTTTCATCCTAACCTATCATCCCAATGGAGACTGAGAATCCCATTGCTAGCAGTATACCCAACCAGGTCGACCTCCTCGCGGTTCTCCCTGGAAACTGTCATGGTTAATTCCTGATGAATTCATCATGATGGGCTAACTGGCCTGTTTTCATTCTCATCTATCACCCTTCACTGGTGCTCCGCCAGCGTATCCCGTTAGCGCAGGCGGGGTTACTATACTATTTTCACCTATCAAAAAAATCTATCATCCTTACTGCTACCACTGGTGCTACTTATATCTGTAGATGATAATTACTTATCAGATGGGCCATTAGCTTGTTTGTCTTTCTTTTTTTATACAACTTAGAATGGCAATCAAGCTGACAGCCCACATGATGGAAAGTGGTAACCGTCGTCTATAGACATGAGCAGTACCATGGACATAACAGAGTATACTGTTTCGCTCATGATACCCCCCATGCGTTGCCATTTCTGAGGACTCAGGTGTTATTCCTCTGTACCCAGTAAATTCACACCATATCCCACCCTTCAAACCGAAACACAGCCATGTAAACACAACTGCTTTACGGTTGAAATACGTATGGTACAGAGGTACCCAAACAATCGACTTTTGTACAGTCTCCCTCTGGTTTAATTTCTTGTCATTCTAAGTATTATAAAAGACGTTACTTACTCTACCTGCATCCTTTTACTTCGTTCGTGCAATGTCAATTATCTCCCTACTATATATTAATTTCAAAAACCTTATTGTTAACTTCGAAAAGGGTGAATGAGAAAAGAATATTAATAATAACAATAGAGAATAGAAGAGGCAAAATGCTGAGATATGTTATACGACATGACGATTTTTTTAAAAACATACTAGAAAGAAAAATAAAGAAAAAGAGAAACATCAAGAAATAACTACATGGGACAGTTAAAGGACACAGGAGTCATAAGGTAAGTCAAAGATATGGCCTAAAATAAAGCTGGCTATAAGAGATTACATGAATTAGTTGTCCCGACTAGAGGAAAGACTTAAATAGAAAAAAAAGCGTTAACTTATAAACATAATTATATTAATTAGTACATCGAAATAGATTGACCAGTCAACTTCTCCTTTTATAGTTATAGATTTAATATTTATTACAAAATTTTTAGATACTGTAAATAATATAAGGAATTTTGACTATCTGAATTTAATACTTAATAAACTCGGAGCTTGTTATTAAAATTTCAACTATAATTCAAGAGTTCTAGAGATAAGAAAGTTTTCACTTTATAATAGATTTTGAAGATACTGTTATTAATTAAATGATAAATATTTTTCGACATCACCTTCAACTTATTTTCCATGATATTCTTCGTTCTTATTTGTATAAATAAAATTTGAATAATTGCAATAAAATATTCTTTTTTTAGTTATTACCTACGTCTTTATTTAATTTTTCTACAACTTTAAATTTGATTTTTATTCTTATTCTAAACTACGGTTACGTATTATTATATCACTCATATACACTTATCTTTACTAATATTACCAGAGTGACTGAGAATCCCATTGCTAGCAATATACCCAACCAGGTCGACCTCCTCGCGGTTCCCCCTGGAAACTATCATGGTTAATTCCTGATGAATTCATCATGATGGGCTAACTGGCCTGTTTCCATTCTCATCTATCACCCTTCACTGGTGCTCCACCAGTGTATCCCGTTAGCGCAGGCGGAATTACCATACCATTTTCACCCATCAAAAAAGAAATACCAGAGTACCATCATATCAACCGTTAATTGTCTACTACTTAACATAGACCTCATACTAACGGGAGTTTTACCAATACTTGCCAATCTTGACAGACGGGTTGGCAACCGCAGTTAGACGTTGATGATGTTTTAAGAGGGACACTACGACCCATCCCTTAACTATTAAGTTGCCCTTAAGACACCTAAGGGAACGTATGCATATAAGTATATTTCGTATATTGCGTACGTACGTACGCAAGATTTATCTTCTAGAGAACACGGCGGAAAAATGTATATGCCGAGATCGGAGACTTAGCCCTCATGCTCTATAATTTGACAATAATATAAAATCTTGGAATTTGCCTAAATTTTGTTACTATTTTATTTATATTTTTTGTAATATTTTCGTTTTTTGTTACATCAACAAATTAATGGTTACACGTAAATACAAGTTAAAAATATTATGCAATTTAAAATATTGGACAATTAAGTCTTTTAACATTCAGTGTGACACTTGATTCTTCATGGTTACTCTACGTACAATATTATGAAAGAGCTAAAATTACAAATACCAAGAAATCATCAGCACATACCCACCTTGAATCGATGTCACTTCACATAATGAAGATGTACGCTTATTCAAAGTAACTGCGCTATTTTAATTACATAAATTTCTGTAATGAAATATTGCGTTTTCTTACCAAAAAAAAAGCTGATATCAGAACCTTTCGTTTCCGCGGATATTTCTATAAACATTTCTTGGATTACTTTTCAATTTTAAAAGTCAACAAAGCTTGTTGACTTTTAATATTGTTTCCAAATATGACTGTGTAAAAAAATAATTAGTTTTGTCGAGTTTTCTTTTTCATCGTCATAATATAATTATTAACTTTCTTGTTAAGATTTGAGATTTTGCTCCAAAAAAGTGACGTGACAAAATTTATATGGGACATACTGTAACCGAAATATAACACTATTCATTAAGATTTTTTTTTAAATATGTCAGTCCTTCAGCTTATAAACGAACTACTCACCGATGTACGGGATAATATTAGTATGAATAACATCAAGTGAAATAAGAAATACTTCTTGCATGATGTTAATACATGTCGAATAGTTTCAATGTATTTAGCATTACTTACGTGGTTTCTGAATACTAATAGAAAATGTTTTTTTATAATTCAGATTTTTTTAATAATGTATAAATAAAAAATAAATATAGTAAAAATATCGTAAGAAACGAATTATAAACGTCTGTTATGTATACTATTTTATTTATCATATTATATTCTAAAAAGCAAATCAGTGAATCTGCTCTCGTGAAAACTGATGTAATTTTTCTTCTATTTATAAAAAAAACGTATATTACATGTGTAAAGTATTTATACCCAATTTTATAAGAGCGTATTTAAAATCATTTGCGTTCTTTCAAGGTGGTGTTATAATAATGAAATTGAATACATTTTCAAGAAGATTCTCGATTCAGTTGTATTTTTTACGTTTGCTACCTCATAACTCCATCAGTTGTAAACCGATTTGGAAAATTTATTTTTATCTGAAAGAATAGAAGAGGTAAAATGCTGAGCTATAGAATAAAATATTAATAGTTGTAACACTTCAGCTACCCGCTAACAATATGTTTTCTAACTGTAATAGGTTGACTGGAAGAGATCTCTGTCAGAGATAAGTCCACCCTTGCTCACAATATTTATAAATGTATTAATAATGTCATTTACAAGTGCAATAAGAATATATATAAAATAAGATAGAAGTCAGTATTTTTTTTGTGGAACACTATTTTTCACCAAAAAGAATATAGGAAAAAATTTGATTTTTAACCAATGCACGTCCAGCAGTCGAGTTAGATGGACATTAAATTTTTGACTTCTTTTCGATAAATGTTTGTTTTTCAAAAGTATTCAATTTCATTGATATAACATTCTCTTTAATAACATATTTATGTATTTAATTTCAACAAAATAATGAGTTTCTAACTCCATGCACATTTCATTTGCAATAAGAGAAATTACATTAGAAAAAAAATACAAACAGTTATACTTCGTTTTTATCATTTAAACTGTAATCGAAAATATCCAAAACTTACTAAACATTAAGTGTATCTCTAACTAAATATTAGTTTTGAATATTTAATAAGAAATTTCTATTACGTAGTAGTAGTAGTAGTATAGAAATTTCTTATTAAATTCAAGTTTAGCATTAGTATTGTTATGATTGGTTTGTATGTTACAGGCCCCATGTTCTCATTTTGGATTCTACACACAAAAAAACTGTGAATGTATAAAAATATATAACTGCAATTTTGAAACATTTTATTTCTTCCACTAAAAATTTTATAAAATTTTATCTTGCAAAAATAATCAGTGTTATATATAACATAAATAAATACAAAACCGACAGACAGAAAAACAAAGAACGGCAAGCAACAGTGCACAACTTGTTAATAAAATTTATGGAAACAAAGAAAAACAACTCGGCTCCACGCCGCGAATGAGAAAAGAAAAAAAAAAGGTAAAGTTATGTCACGAAAGCATTGAGAGAATTGCAATATCATTTAGTCGAGGAAGACGGACTTTTTATTCGCACAGATGCATGTGATAAACGAGCTGGCGAGGAAGAAACCTACAGAAATATAAAGATTATTTTATTTGGTTGCTTTATTTCAGAGTAAACACGGCACGGGCGGGAAAATGAAACGCGTTTGAAATTATATTATTAGATATGAATATGTAGAAACACACAATAAACTTGTAAACGTATTAAACAGAGAACTAATAATATGACACACATTATCCTTTCAAACATTTTAATATATACATAATCTTTGTTAATATAGCTAGTGCAGTGCATACTATGAACTCATCATAGGGTTGATAACATAGACATACTATTACAAATTCCATGATATAGATGTTACAGCCTATTCTTTGTTGTTCATATAACATATTATATGACAATAATTTCTTATGAAATATATAAAAAAAGACAGGCAATTGAGAATCTTCTTCTTTTAAAAGTTGCTTAAACAGTTATCGATATTCAATAATTAGTAAGTTAATTATTAAATTACTTTCCAACAATAATGTTTGTAATTAATATAAAACCAAATAATAAACAGACTGTTCTGTTTTCTGTTGGTATAGACCAATAATAAACATTTATTATATATAAATGGATTACAAAAACTTTATTTAACACAATAACAATAATAGTGAATCATGCAGAAAAAGTGTGTTGCCAGTATATGCTATTAAAAACTAAATTTTTCTAGGCTTTATGTGAAATACGGGCTTTTTCAAGCAAAAAAAAAACCTGTGACACTGTGACCTTTCCATTATCTTTTATGCTCGCCTTTTTTAAAGTTCGGTGTTAATTCCTATCATTGATAGAATTTTTTTGTTCTCCAGGCTTACAGCCTTCTATACTATTATATGCTAATATTGTAAAGAGTAAAGACTTGATTGATTGTTTATAATGAATAAACTCGAAAATTACTTGATTTTTTTATAACACAGGGGCGAAATAAGCATGCGGCTCACCTCATATACTACTGATGTACTAAGTGACTATAGCTGCCTATGATCACTTACAATACCAGAGGCATAACGGGTGTGCTGCCGACCTTTTAAAAAGGAATATGCCTTTTTCTTGAAGGTTATGATCTCGTATCGGTTCAGAAATATTGCTGCTGGAAGTTGATTCCAAAGAGTGCTTGTGCTTGGATGAAAGTGCTTTAAAAACGCACGGTGAAGGATTGCAACTCATTCAGATTGAATCAGCAGCAGGAATATTTATAACCGAACAATTTCTCAGAACACTCTTCATGGTAAATTCGGTAGAAGATGCACAGAGTTGCAACATCTCTACGTAATATCAATGGATCGAATCGAAAAGTAAGGCACTGATCATCAATAATTCGAGCCACCCGACTTTGAATACGGTTTAGTGGAAGGAGCTGGTGCTGTGGTGGTCCTACCCATAAGTGGAAACAGTATTCCATATGTGACCTGACTTGAGCTTTATACAATTCAAGCGATGTTTTAACGTTATATACCCTACTATATTAGCATTCTTTATTTCACTTTTATGACTGTTTCATACAAAATTAAAAACAATATAATATTTTATTTTTACAATAAAAACAATTGCAATCATAATTAAATTAATACGAAACCTGCATGCGAGTAAATCTTATAGTAAAAAGAATCATACCAGCAGAATTTTGCTCCACAAAAGAGCAACTTCAATTACAATTAAATTCATGATACAAGATTAAAGCCTACCGATTGCAAAAATAAAAAAAATATATACCACAAGGGTGACAAACAAACATACAGCTCGTTTTATGGTATACGGTCACTGTAGCCTATGGACGCCTGCAACACTAGAGATGCCACGTGCGTTTTGCCGACCCTGAAGAAACCTTAATATACCCTTTTTAAAGAACTTCACACTGTAGTCTCTATTAATAAAAACCTTAGCAGAGAGCCCATTAGTTCAGGAGTTTATACGAACTAATCATACATAATCATAATCATCATAACATACATGTGCATAAATATGTATTTAATGTTTGTGATATGTGTTATAATGCAATATGCTGTTGATAATCCTTTACATAAATAAGTAAATAAATAAGCAAGTAAAAGGCAAATAAGCAAGTAAATCGGCAAAAAATAAGCAAGAAAATGGGCAAGTAAATAGGTAAATGGGTATTTACCCATTTACCTATTTACTTGCCAATTTTATTTATTTAAAATTTTTATTTAAATTAATATTTACATTTAATTTTATTTAAAAAAAGGTAAATAGGTAAATAATTGAATAATTCTTATTAATTAAATAAATAATTCTTTGTATGAATACATCAAACAAAAAAATGTATATTTTTGTTGTTTGAGAAGAAGAACAAAAAGATTTCTCGTCTAAAACTGTCTTAAAATTAGGTAAATTTATAAAAAATACTAATATAGTAGTGGTTTATTTAAACAAACTTAATTATTTATTTGAATAAAGATTACTATTTCAATGTTAAGCGATATGAAATTAATTCATCTATCAATCTAAATGTTTAGTAAATTCTGACATTATTTTCCATTCAAAAGCCCGCCAGTTGTCATACGTTAATGTTAGTTGCCAGGCAGCTATTAGTCACTAAGCCTAGCACTTTCGGGGCCACTTTCGAGCAGTCTAGAAACTTTGACATTTCTCGGTCACTAACTGCCACTGGACAAAACCCAATCAACAAAAACTATACTAGCCTGTTTCAGATTTTAGAATATTTCACAGATTACTATTTAGAGAGTTTATGTAGTTTTAACCATCTCTCTCCACTGCTGGTCTCTGTTGGGGATAGATGGAGATTGTAACCTATCTATACGTATTATTTCATTCATTTCAAATTGTACCTCATGTTGTTACTTTATTCCACCTTTTGTGAAGAGAAAATAAACCGTTCATTCATTCATTCATTTGAAAGTCCTTCCTTTCCCGTAGGTGTCGTAAAAGCCAACTAAGGAAAGGCAAGAAATTCAGCGTCGTTCTAAAAACATCTCTAAAGCCTGACTGCGGTTGCCAATTCGCCTGCCAAGCGTGGTAACTACATGGCAAAACCCCCCAAAGGAGAGGACAGACAGAGAGAAAGCTCAGCAGTGGACAGTTAAAGGCTGATATGATGATGATGACGATTTCAAAGTCCTATAGAAAAAATACTTCTAGTTACTTGAGGAGGCGTGGGGGGGCGATATGTCATCATGGAAGTTTTGCAAAAAGCAGCCTTCGCATAATCGAAGGCTGTCTGGAAACTTTTTATATTAAAAGCCAGAGACAAATAAATGGTTTATCCTCAAAGAACAAATACTTGGTGTGTAATGGACCATTTGTGATCAACATAATATATATACTGGCGATAAAGAATCTCCGACAAATTCTTCATGTAACTGCAAGACATTTTATCTAGACTTATTTCTCTGTAGATAGTTCGCAAAATGATTCTGTAGACGGCGGTATTTATGCTTAGGCAAGCGACTTAATAAACAACTCTAAACCTGTCCCTCTGGCTTTGCCGTGCCAGTGAAATCCTCAGTAACCCTATTGGTTGTATTTCAGAGAATCTCGCCAGGTTAATTTATTTCTGTGATACGTTACAACGAACGATTCAAGGGGGGCCGGTGCTCATTTATCTTATTCAGTTTACACAAGGGCGTGACTCGGTGGAGTTTTACATTTTAATTCGAAACGCGGTTTTAATATGTCAGGGAAAACAGCACCCTGCCTATTTATGGTAAGCCTATATCGACGTAACGTTTCGGCGTGTCATCATTTTAAAAATGCTATAATAATTTATGCCGCTTTTTTGTGTAGTATAATGATAGCATTTAAAATTTAGATAAATTTATATGGTATTTTAAAGTCATAGACACCGTAAAAAGAACAAGGTTTTTATAATCGTAAGATGAAAATATATTTGCAAAAAACACAAAAAACAAACCTATTAGAAATAGGTTTGTTGTTTTGAAGTTACTTCTAAAAATAGGTTTGCAATTTCCCTATGTTATTATTATTTATTTATATTATATTTATTTAAAGACGCTATAAAGCTATACATCAAATAAGTGATAAATGCCGATAACGCACTCCATTTGATATAGGCTTATATATATATATATATATATATATATATATATATATATATATATATATATATATATATATATATATATATATATATATATATATATATATATATATATATATATATATATATATATATATATATATATATGGACTGCAATGTTTCTTACTTCTGTTCTTCTTTAGATGAGCTAGCTTGCTCTTATCTCCCGAAAAACAAATCTTGTTATTTTATTATTGTCAAGCGCATAATTTTGAAGTATTTTGAATAGTCTTGTTATTTTTAATACGCATTTAAGTTAACATTTTTAATACAGTACAAATACAACACGTAAATAGAGCTTACAACAATAATGTTCAATTGTTATAATTGGGCAAAGTTTGAATATAAATTAAACAATTCGATATCGCCTAACACTAGTTCTGCTGAATTAACACTGCCCCGATCTGGGTATCATAAGTTGGTCCTGTAGACCGATGCACTTCGTATCTGCTTAGCAGAATTTACAATGTATACACAGTGAATTTCTCCATACAATAGCTAGAACCTCGCAGAACTATATGTAGTACTATGTTATGGGCCCAGTACAACTGATAGACGACATACAATTTTATAAGAATTAAATTAAAAAGGTTACTATTATCGAATACTAACATACTTTATACCAATAATAATATAACTAGAACTATAATTCGAATAGTAATTATTATTAATATACAAGTAGGTAATATTAATGTAATTTATCAATCATCTTAATTAAGTTACACCATTTATGTGATAGTTTACCAAACTTCATATCGTAATAACCTATCTTCTTACAAACAACATCTTCATAACTTGGGATATTATAATTATTTAAAGATATTCCTTGGCAAGTTTAACTTGGAAGGTAATCTGTGTTGCAACAGCAGTTTGGGGTTAATTTCACGTTAGTCTTGAGGGTTACAGTGCGCAAGCTTGTATTTATAGCCAAACTCGTCTAATGGTCTTTATATTACGTAATGCGCACAGTGGTGCCGATACGATAGTTTTGATCCTGTTTATATTATTATAAAATTAAATATAGATTTTAGTAATAAATAAATAATTACAGTAATAATCATTATTAGAGCATAATACAGCTCACATATGCAATTTTAGATTTTTGCCAAAGTGTAAAATATTTTTTTTTCCAAATCGATACAATTACCCTTACCTTCACTCGATCAAATCATTTAACGACGAAAAATAAAAACAAAATTTCTTCAAGCCCATTTCAGTTTTCTCTAAATGTTTCTCCGAAATTTCGAGAACAGAATTTTTTATCCAAAATGGCGAAAACAATACCCAGTCTAGCATGGCTGGTATAATATTAATTCTAATTAATAATAATAATAATAGTAATATATAATAATTTCCAGTTAGATAATTTGAAATTTAATAGAATTTTCATTTAAGATAACTATATCATTTACATGTTGCCTCTACTCATGTTTTAGCTACCAAACAACTGCATTTTTATGGCTGTATTTTGCTTTAAAATTATTAAATAAGAGCACATATAAATAGACTATTATGAATTAGTTCTTGAGTTAATGCTGATTTTTTTTTTAATAAATAATAATATGTCTATAAAAAATCGTATATTCTAATTAAGTATTTTTACCATAATTTACAGAAATGAAACGCTATGCATCTGAATAAGAAAACAAAGGTAAATACCTACCAACTTAATGACTATCGTTTACTTAAAAGTGATTTATCTTGCTTATGACTCGAAATAAGAGAGAGTAATTTATTGAAAGTTAAACAACTATCTTAGAGTTGTCAAGTTTATCAATAAAATACATATTTGCTTATAAATAATAATTCTTATAATGTTTTATAGAAAATAAAATGCAAAAAAGTATATTAGGTAAATGAAACAAGTGAAACAATGAACTTGTGAAATGTTATACTTCACATAAATTCTTTGTAAGCGTCCTTTAAAATGTATAATAAAGAATGTCTAAACAGCATTTTTGTGTTTTTGTGACATTAAACCTTTCTTATTAACCCACAAAAACCCCTAAAGGGTATCTCTTAAGATTTTCATTAGCAGGCGTAGACTCTTTTGTAGAACGCCTTGAAATATTTAAATAAGTTCATTATTCAACTTTTAATAATTTATTGTTCCTTTTTTATTTTAAATTTTTATACTCTAAACTATGTAAAGAAATGAGTATATATAAATATCTGTTACGGCTTTGTGTCGTGCATCTCGCTCACACACTCCAGCGCGTTGTCTGTGACAGCTGCCACCTTTTACAGTTTTAATTGTCAATACAACTACGATCATCCCACCGTATACGCATCCAGGCAAAAATAAGTATCTTACTGCCCAATATCTTAAAAAATAAATCAACCATTTCATTTCATTCCTCTTACATAAACTACAATGAAATCACCATAACATTGAGGAATTCTGATTGGAATTTCTATAAGTCGCTTAAATTGGTTACTTCACACTCAAAATCTACAGTACTTATTTAAATTATATACATTTAAAAAAACTTCTTTTAATATTGGTCTGTAAATTTGGTATGCAGATCTTGTTCAGAAAGGCAGAAATAAAATAAAAATGAAGATATTACAGGATACCAAATAACGAAATTTCATACCCCTTTTGTGGGCGCTTATTTCAATTCTGCTCAGGAAGGGTCTGATTGACCGTATCGCAAAAATATGCATATTAAACAACACGGAAAATGTTGCCCGGCCCACCTGAAATGTAAACATTGAATCACGTTTTTAGACAAGTAAATCATTCGCTTTCCTGAGCGCGTATATACGAACCTTCCTTTGCGTTTTGCATATTCATTTGCTTTGCCTCTCTTCATCTAAAGGATAGTTATACTAAACTTTGCTTACCGTAGTTGACCTCGTCTCCATGATATAACAGTTTTGCCTTATCTATTTAACGGCTCAATGAAATATTTTTTTCAGTATTTGTGAATACCATAAAGTATTTAAAAACTAAAGCTTGTGATTAAAAGATGTATTATTATACATTTATATTATTCCTTCGTCCATTGTTCCTTCTTGGCATGGAACGTTTTTCAGCAGTTGTTAAAAATTCTACTCATAAAGGAGTGAATTAGAGGATGATTGATTTAAATGAACATTTATATATAACTAGTGACCCGCCCCGGCTTCGCATGAGTGCAATATTTGTTTGTGTAACTTTTTTGTTATAGATTTTATATCTTTATTTAAAACCTTTCAGGCAGCGCACATTGTATTATAGATTTGTTGCCGAATTCAGTTACATTTATTGTAATTAATTATTGAAAATATATATTTACCAAAATAAAAAAAAAATTGTCTCTAGCACTCGGGGATAAAATCGGATTAGTAATACCGGAGATTACCCCGAACATACAAATTCACAAACTTTACCTCTTTTTAATATTAAAACAGATATCAATTTTGTTAATTTTAAGTTAGGAAAGCGAAGTTTTAAATTTAGTCTTTTGATAAGTAATAAAATGTTGTATTATGTATAAAAACCGAATACCACACGTGAGCGAAGCCACGGGCAAAAGCTTATTCGTAATATTAGTAATTGAAATTGATAACTTGCAGCGTTCAAATGAAATAAACCTATCTGTAAGCAAGTTCAGCCTATGCAGAGGTGAATAATGGCTTAGGGTAAACCACAACGTTGTGGCTTATCCGGAATGTCAGATATTGGATAAGACGTAGTTCCTAACTATAATAGATATTGCTGAAATATCATAGTTGAATAGCCATCACGTTAAATCTCTTACAATTAATAAGTCTTCGTCTAAAATTTTAATAACAGGACTGAGGTTACTTTAAAGGAACATATAAAGATAATGGGGTGCGTAATGAATAGACCTGTGAGATATAGGAATGGTCTCTTCCATATAGTCTTCGTTATATAACTTTAGGTCCTTAAAGAATAGTATGAAAAAGCACTCGACTAATCAATATAGTGCAGCCAATCTTTGAGATAAAACCAGTCAGGTGCGAGTTGAATTCACGCCTAAGGTTCCGTACATAAAAATATAAATATGAGATAAAATTACCTTCATTGCATATCTCATACTAAATAGACACCTAATAATTATTACTATTAACACTACAATTTATAGTTTCTTATTATATTATGCTTAAAAATAGGACTGCATAACTAAGTTTGTTTAAAGAGAACGGAAGGGAAGTTTATGAGAAGTTTATTTAATGAAAACTTTTGTCTTCATCGCTAACAGTATTTCCTATTAGATCTACCTCCATATGGTACCTAAAAAGCGCTGTGGTTAATTTCTAGAGAATTCGCCATTATGGGTTAACTGACCAGACTTCATCCTCTGCTTGTACCCTGCTATTATATACCATTAGCATAGGCAAATACACCATTCTCTCTTCCTGTATAGACAAACCTTTAGAATTCCTCTCTTTAATTCTTCACATGATGATTTTTCATATGATGACGATAACAGTGTTCACTTATGTGAGGGGACACTGTTACCGTCATCATAACAGCATTTAACTGTCTACCGCTAAACATAAGCGTCCACTTTCGGGGGTCTTGCCATTAGTTGCCACGCTTTGCAGGCGGATTGGCAACCGTGGTAAGACTTTGGAGATGTTTTAAGAGGATTGCTACTGCTCATCCCTCGCCCTCTCTTAGTCGCCTCTTAAAACACCCACAGGAAAGGAAGGGGTAGCCCATTCTATGCCGGAGCAAACACAGCTAACTGTTACCGTACTGGAGGAAAGAGATTGCTAGTAATGGGGTCAATTAGGTCCATTACCTTTGACCGTTGACCTCCTCGTGGTTCCCCTGGAAACCATCGTGGTTAATTCTAGTTGAATTTGTCAGGATGGGCTAACTGGCCTGCTTTCATTTTTTTTATACGACTTAGAATAGCAAACAAGCTGACGGTCCACCTGATGAAAAGTGATAACCGTCGCCAATAGACATGAGCAGTACCATGGACATAACAGAGTATACTGTTTCGCTCATGATACCCCCCATGCGTTGCCATTCCTGAGGACTCAGGTCTTATTCCTCTGTACCCTGTAAATTCACGCCATATCCCACCCTTCAAACCGAAACACAGCCATGCAAATACAACTGCTTCACAGTAGAAACACAAATGGGACAGAGGTATCCAAGCAATTGACTTTTCGTACTTTCATCCTCACCTGTCATCTTTCACTGGTATCTTGCCAGTGTATACCGATAGCACAGGAGGGATTACCATTCCATTATCATCCATTAAGAATCTGTTACCGTACTCATTTTAAATAGTCACAAGTTGAAGTACTTATTATAAGAAAGTAGATAGATATATACCATTTATCTATTTTAAGTTGTAAATAACTATATATGTCATATTTCGTATGAATCGTGTATTTTTAGTGGAGTGTTTCCCACAATATCGGACGGGTAGAAATATTATATTATTGTCACTATGTAGTTACATGAAAACGTTTTGTGAATAGCATTTAGGCTCCAGTAAGGCAAACAGACAGTACAAAGGCTTCTGTATTGTAACGACATGCAAGCGGCACTTACAATTTATGGCCAAAAGCCAGGTCGACTGAAAGAGTCAAATGCAAACTAAACGACACACCACTATTGTACCTGACATATTCTACAACATACTTAAAAATATCAAAATTATGTAAACTAACTTTTACCCGCGATTTAGTGAACCGGCATAGTACGATCAACTTTAAATAATTATCTTTTCAGTTGATCATATTGTAGAATCATATTATTTCTATATTCACTCAGAACGGTGTGATCATATGTCGTGCTATAATAATAAAAAAGCATCTGCCATATGACCAGGATATGTTTATTGACCGGACTCAAAAGCCTATATAATTCCTCATATTATATATATATATATATATATATATATATATATATATATATATATATATATATATATATATATATATATATATATATATATATATATATATATATAAATTTATTATGTACTCGTAAAGTACAGACGAAGTAGTAAGCAAACAAGTAGTTTGACTTTTACTGGAAGCCAATAACATTTACTGTGAATCAACATGTAATGTATCTTGTAATTGCAACTGTATACTTTTGTTTAATAAATCCAGAGGGAGATTTTGTACAAAAGTCGATTGCTTGGGTACCTCTGTCCCATTCGTGTTTCTAGCGTGAAGCAGTTGTGTTTGCATAGCTGTGTTTACAGGGTACAGAGAAATAACATCTGACTCCTCAGGAATGGCAACGCATGGGGGGTATCATAGGCGAAACAGTATACTCTGTTATGTCCACGGTACTGCTCATGTCTATAGGCGACGGTTCTAAGTTGTATAAAAAAATCAAATTTAATAGTGGTTGTTTAAACCATTAAGGTGTCAAGAGATAACAAATAAACTCACCTTAACATTTATAATATTAAGACGTAAGCAATTAACAATTACCGTGGAATCCAGCTCTACACAGAATATTACACCTTGCAATTATGAGTAACAAGTAATTTTACTTTTAATAGGAGAATTGTAAAAGTTTGCTCCATCACTATACACTTACAATCACCTAGGATAATGGTGATGATGTCAGAAATTAACAGGGATAAGAAAAAATGGGATAAACTGATAAGGTTTTGGTTTTATGCTGCAGATTTGGGAATGTGATTATGTGTAAACTAAATAAAAAACAGCTCATGATGGCGGATAAATAGTGTTGTTTACTTCACCATATCTATTTCATTTGATTTATCTTATGAAAACCATAACCAATAAACCATGGTCCTTGATGTTATGATAAGTTTTCTGAAGGAAACCCTAAAAATAATCGAACAAAATTGGATCCAGCCATAATATAGGATTATGGAAGCTTATACTCCTACCCTCGGATTCTCTAGCTACATAATGGGAGCCAATCATAGACTGTAAATAACGTCTAATATTGGTATGGCTCTAGCGTCTGAGTAGGATGTATTTCGGAAGATTCTCTCAATGTCAAGATCGATACGAAATTTCCATAACATTTTACTCATTTTATCAGTTCAACCGGAATTTAAAATTTTAAATACTAATTAAATTTAGAATTTCTAATACAAAAAAGAAAAAAAATTTACAATAAATATATAAATATAATCAAAAACAGTTGCATTATATTTTATTGCATAATACATCATGTAATAATGTAGAATATCATCCATCTATGCATAAATTTTTTTTTCAAATCCAAGCATTCAAACATCAATAAAATAAATAGTTAATTTTTTTGTTCCAACATTAAAGTACATTCATTTGCAATTTATTTTCCTAGACTCCTTTTAGCTCGTTTCAATTAATTCCATTTCATAAATTCTTAATTAATATTACAAATGTGAAAGTGAGTTTGTTTGCTTGGTGCTATAACGACTTAACTGATCATCATTTGACGTAATCATGATAACGAGATGCCGTGGATAATTTTTTTTTATACAGTATACACAACATTATAGATCTATATTTAAATAAATATTATACTTTACATAGTATTTAATAATACTGATTTAAAACAAAAACAACAAAATTGCAATAATGTATTTTTTACCGATTTTATGAAAACTGAAACAAACCAAAGGTTAAAAAGTAAAATAGCGAATAAATTATTCAAAAACAAGACGTAAAGTACGTCGAGTCTCTTTATGTAAAATGGTGTTTAAATGTAAATCCAGAAATTACTATTCTTAGCTTTATATTTTAGTAATACTTTATAATTTTCCTTTTTATCTAAAAGTGCCCTTAAGTATCTTGAGCTTTAAAGTCTGAAGTACGCGATTACGTTATATAAGAAGTGGACAGACAGTGTCCTCAATAGAATGGCGCCCTCTTCCTGTTAGGACACCCTCTTGCATTCCGTTAAGCCCTCTTGATTCTTCACAAACCCAAATTCGAACGGGCTAGTGACTTTCAACACGAGGCACCCTCGAAACATCGTGTTCTGCTTGTTATCCAATGTTTTTCTTGTCATCATTTTTCATTGACCTGCAGATTCGATGTGTTAGGATTCATTTTTATGTTTATTAAATGTAAGTACTTCACAGTAACAAATATCATCGATTACTTATAAATAAACTAGATGTAATCTTCTTCTTCTTGATGATTCATCCACTTGTGTGCGAGCCCATGTGGTAATATAAAATATGATCCTTTTCACGCAAAAACTACTGAATGAAATTGAATGAGAATTAGTGCATGTGTAGATATTTTTTTAATGAAAGATAATCAAATGATAAACCCACCTGCGCTAATAACATACGCTGGCAGGCCACCAGTGAGTGGTGATAAGTGAGAATGTAAGGGCAGGTCAGTTAGCCCCTCGTGCTAATTACACTTTGTATTTAACACGATGGTTTCCAGAGGAACCACAAGGAGGTCGACCTAATAATAATAATTTATTTATTTACTCGAAATGTGGTAATAATAATGGTCTTAAATATAATAGATCTACACATTTCGCTTTATCTAAAGGCATGCAAATTTAGTATTATAATTTAGTGGCTTACGTATATTAATAGCCTAGTAGGATCAATCCATAAATATTGGCAGCCGCACACATACTAATGGTAGCAGACTAAACAAATACAAATACAAACTAAACAAAAACAAATACATAACAAGTCAATAATATAACAAATGTCATACAATACAAATGAATTACACAATTACATACATGCATTTAATTTATTAAAAAGTCATTTATTGAATAAAAATTGCATTCCAGTAACCATTTTTTTAACCGTAATTTAAAGTGACTTACTGGTAGTTCTCTTATTGATTTTGGTATTTTATTATATATTTTAATAGTCATTATATCACAGTTATGTTGATACAGTGTGGTTCTGCAGATGGGCAGTTTCAACATTCTGGGATCTCTTGATCAATATGTGGGATATCTTGATGAATAATCGTATTCGAAACTTTTGTAAAAAATTGTGGGTTTTGTTTAACAAATATTCCTACTTCATAAATATACATGGATGTAAGTGTTAATATTTTTAATTTTTTAAATAATGGTCTACATGTGTCTGTTTGTTTTACACCACAGATAGCTCTTACGCATTTTTTCTGTGCTATAAAGACCTTTTTCGACATTATAGAATATATTATATAATAGGGTATATTGTAGCCAATGTGATTGATAGTCCGCATTATTAACAACTCTTTCCCCCCACATGTGTAGGTTTGGTGACGCCAGTTTCAAATTTAAAATATAATTTATGTTATTATATTATAATAATAAGATTTTTTGTAAAAAAAAAAATAATAATAATAAATCGAAAATATCTCGACCTGGCTCACGATGTGACCGAAATGTGGGGGGTGACGTCCACAGAAATCATTCCAATCGTTTTATCGGTGAACGGTCTTATCCCAACCAGTCTGGAACGACATCTCAGACGGTTGGAAATCCGAAGCGACTCACTCCCGGGAAAGATGCAGAATGCGGTGCTCTTAGATTCTGCCTGCATTGTACGCCGGTTTCTCTCCCTGGGGCCTTGAACCCCGGCCGACTGTGCTTCTGCCAGGAGTTAGTTGCCATCTCCTCTCCTCAAGAAAATTTTTTATAAAAATTAAAAAATAATAATAAATCTTTTATTTTCAGGTATATACCTATAGTGTACAGTAATTATAATTGAAGATTCCTTTTAATTAATTAATTACAATTTTACATTATCAATTAATTATTAATTATACAAACTATTATTATTATTTTTATTTTTAATACACATTAATTACAAAATACTAATTTAAATCGTTTCATTATAAAATCTTTTGCCGTCAGGTATGCAATGGGGAATACAGTCTTTACGATATGATTACTTATTGTCATTAATCTTTCATGAAATTTTGCCTTACATTTACGTAAAATAGCAAAAAAATCATTAACCCTGTTCTCTGCAAACCTCGTTAATAATTGTATCATTACGCTTTTCATTATACATAAGGGATAGGTAGTTTACTTGCTTACTATTTTAGTGGTAGTCTGTAACCAATGGATTGATTATGTCTACTTTACGTCAGTGCTGCCCTCTCACCCGACTGGCCGCCGTCTCCCGTATTAATTAATTATTAATATTATTCTTCCATATTTCGTGCCATCTTCGTAACCATCAGAACACCGGACCCTGTAAAGAGCTACTGGAATTATTAACAAGTGAGTACATATCCTATTTTCCAAATTACAAAAGACGAGGTAAAAACCAGCCGGCGACCCAGCTCAAATATCAAAGGAAATAATAATTATTTATAATATTAAGTCGCTTCGCCAAGGTTGTATCCAAACTTAGCAAATACGATCCCTTATATACTGATTTACGCGAATTCAATAAGGAAAAAAATATATTGAATTTATAAGTTTTTCCTATAAATTGATTTCCAAGAAGATAATACCAAAATAATCTAGTGTCTGTTTAATAAAAACCGTATTTCATTAGCGGAAATTCGATTTTCCTAGTAATCAATTCCCTAGCGAAAAACGTACGCCTGAAATAATATATCTAGTTACAATCAATTTATTAAATAAATATAGACAGAGAAAATAAAATAAACATTAATCAGAAATGTAAGTTCTCGTTAAAGTTACTCCACACGATGTGTTTGTGGGTTTAAATAAACTTCTTGGCAATAATCCATTTATTACCTTCATCCTATTAAATTCTCTACTAGGCACGAGTCTTTTTCTATTAAAAAAGAATATTAAAATGCTATAAAACTGGTCAGATGGCTTAACACAAGGTTCTATTTTAAATTTTCCATTTTCTTTCTTTTCAACTGATGTAGACCCCATAGTCATATCGTAAGCCATGCCTCTGTTTATAACACTAACTGTATCCCGCAGCGTCACTCGCGTGGATCACTATATAAAGTATCTATCTTATATGCTAAATTACGATATAAGATATAAGTTACCCATATACCAAACTTCATTTCAATCCGTTGAGTAGTTTTTGCATGAAAGAGCAACAAATATTTATCCATCCATTCCTTGGTTACAAACTATCGCATTTAAAATATTAATTGAATATTATACGAGTATATAATTTTAAACTGCACCTTTGTATATAATATAGGTGTCATTCATACTCTTGATACTAGAGGGCGCTCCCTTCACATAAATAATGGTCCTACGCTATTAGATATCTATGTAGATATAAATATTTCTTGTCCAACTGTTGCCAAGTCGACTTTTTTCATAGACGATCCAAAAAAAGAATGAACTCAACACTAGGTACGAGTACAACAAAACTGCATTTTTCCTGATCCATGCCTCAGTTGAAGGTTTTTAAAATAAACACATCGACTTTTCTGTGATTTGATGTATCATATTTCGATTTGTATCGATTTAAAAATCGATTTTTTCCGGAATAATCTCTTATATAATGTGCTTTGTTTCCTTAATCATCTCTTACGATATCCTAAAGACGAAAAGGAATGGTGGCGTCATATTATTTTATTCTGTCAGCACATATAAGTATTAAATACGTTACGAATTCGTATGAGGATACATGTTGAAAATGAATGCTCGTTCCTTCGGAAAAAACCCACAATGTGCAGCACAAACTCAATTATTTTCTTTTATATTGTTTTAGGTAATATCTGGATGTGTCTGTTCATTTTGGAGAGTTAATATGTTATATGGCATTAAAATAAATTCGTGAAGTTTAGTTTAAAATAGTGTAGAATTTATCTTTGTTTATGACCATATACAGGTATCCATATGTTTCGTCTATGTTCTTACTTCATCATTCACCAATCAACAAATGCACATTCCATCTTACTTTATACAAGTAAAGCCGTTTATAGCTAGCGCCGTATAAAATATTAAACTGCAAAGTAAAAGAAAATTCACGTACAATTATAACTCAAGAACTCTCTTGCAGATTTTCCACACAATGAAACTTAGAAAAAGTTGCTTTGGAGGCATTATTGTGAGAATATGTGGGACAGATGTTCGGAAATTTTCGGTGCGGCAGAGAGGCTCGAATTTGTGAATGCAAATAGTAAAGTAGGTCTCCGCAGTCTTGGCGTCGTGCCCACTGCACCGGCTCACGTAGACGCTTCTAATCATCTTATTATTGTTGCCCACTTTTAAAGTTGAATGTGATAAGGTTTCTTATTTATTTTGTCCATGCTCTAGAATAGTACGAGCTACTTTGAATATAGAATTTTAAAACTTCATATTTGAAGTAGTAGTATTTGTTTTTTAAATTGTACCAACGAGTGGACGCGCAAATTAATGCAGTAGTGGATGTGACAATGACAAAGAAAAATATATTTTTTGTAGTTTATGGCCGATATAGGTTTTTATTTTATGCTATCATCGTATATCCAATAAAAATATACATAAACTCCGGTTAATAATATTAATCTACGATTGAACCGTTTAAGCATTAAATATCTGTACATAACATATATTCATATATAAAAAAAAAAAATAATCATTCTTCAGCAGAGGATAAAAAAATAAGAAAACAACGAGCATGTTCTCAGTTACAATAACCACAATAGATATTATAGTAGCCCGTTTTATTATATTGTTATTAAAAAAATGCTTACTGGTTATACGACCAACGCCGCGGCTACAGTTAGTATTAAACAAACATCTGAAATGATTTGTGCTCATATTTGACAATACAATATCAATATAATAATATTATATTAACGGAATGATGACAAGATATGAATGTCTACTAGAAAATTGTCGTATGAAATGAAAGAAAATATTGTTAGAAGGACCATATTAGTATTGTGTACAAACCAAACTGAACTGGACTAACACAATAGTTTTTTTTTTTTTTGTAATGATTAGGAATTAGGGATAAATACGATAAGAAATGTGGTTCCGGCATAGAATAGGCCACGCCTTGCTTTCCCGTGGGTGTCTTAAGCGATTAAGGAGATTTAATGGTCAAAGAATAGACAGCAGCGTTTCTCTTATAACATCACCAAAGTAACTGCGGTTGGCGACCCGCGTGCCAAGCGTGGCAATTACTGGAAAAGCTCCTTCTTATATGCCTATGTTTAGTAGTGGACAATTAACGGCTGTTATAATAATAATAACAACTATCTATACAGTACTAGAGGCCCGGTACGTGCTTCGCTACGTATAAAATGAAATAACTGACAATTTGCTTTAATCGAGGCACGTCCAAAATGAAATGACCACATAAATGACATAAACAACATGCTTGTACTGTCAACACTGAAAAAAGTTTCAATTTGACAGCACAATCCCCATCTTAAAAAAGTTTGAATTTAACACAAAAATCCCCATTAACAAAGTGATCTGCCATTTATTGAATTCATTTGTTACAAAAATGTGATAAATAAAGAACCGCTCGACAGATTTTGTGCAAACTTCACATAATAAATAGTCAGAACAAAGCCTAAACATTTGATTTGGATAGGTGAGCCCATTCTTGAGTTATAAAATTACTGAACTTGCTTAATTGTTACAATTTCTATTGTGTGCGTGTTATTATATCATGTATATCTCTTAGACTGTAATTATGTGAAGTAAGAAATACTAGGTATGTAGGTACTAAGTCTACAGGGAATTGTAAGAAATGTAAAGGTAAAGTTGAATATGTGTGTATTAAGAAAATGAAACTCTGAGATTACTTACCACTTCTACATTAATTACGTAACACAATTGTTACTTAATAACATTATAAATAAGCTTTTTGCCTACCACTTCGTACACATGTTTTCAAATGTAGGTGTTAACACATGAAAACTTTTTGGTATTTATAATAATTTGAATTTAGTAAAAAATAAAAACTTATTCTTTTTCTAGCTGTCAACAAGTCTTTTATTTCATAAAATTTAAAATATTAAAAACAAAGCAAAATACAGCTAGAACACAAATAATAGGAAAACTAATGAAGTAGAACACTTCAAGATAAAACATACAACAGATTTTAAAATAGATCTTCAGGAATACAATTGTGAAAATCATATTCAAGTCGGTGTACAAGTTTTTACGTGTTTTTACAAACAGACAGACAAATTATAAGAAATATTATTTCAGCTTCTATTGGTTTTATAAAGACTCCATATTAATTATTTTTATTACCCATGTGTAGACATTGTGTAGTTACATTTTTGTTATATTAGTAAGATGTGAAAGTGAGTTTGTTTATTTTAATGCAAGCACACGTATTATATTTGAAATTAAAAAGTAGGTAAGCTACTTTTTTCGGTTAAACGCTATAATATCACCATACATGAACGAAGTTGCAAGTAAATAGTAACAAATTCGTTAAAAAATAAAAGAGCCACGTGGAAATCAACCTAATAAAACATATTACTTGTTGGCAATGGGGACTTTTTTTTTATACAACGTGATGAACTGATGGAAAGTGGTAACCGTCGCCTATAGACATGAGCAGTACCATAGACATAACAGAGTATACTGTCTCGCCCATGAAACTCCCATGCGTTGCCATTCTCGAGGACTCAGGTGTTATTCCTCTGTACCCAGTAAATTCACGCCATATCCCATCCTTCAAACCGAAACACAGCCATGCAAACACAACTGCTTCACGGTTGAAACACGAATGGGACAGAGATACCCAAGCAATCGACTTTTGTACAAAGTCTCCCTCTGGACTGTCGTTTCTTTTCGTTTTATTGAATATTTATTGATATATTCCTAAACTGCCTTATGGAGTTTCAACGGAAAAAGTGAGAAAATAATTGATAAGCGGGCGGATGAGTCATTAGGGACTCGAGTGGCAGCCATATATCAAAGGCATAGTATTCGTTAAGAAGCTAAATGATTCCGTGAGGACTCGTGTGGGTGGATGGCAAATTGAGTAAGAGATTATCTATGATATTGCTACCTGTATCTATGTACATATCAATAAGGAACTAGTTATATCAAACATCGAAATCTTCCGCATGCAATTTTAACTTTTATTTAAATAAGCAACAGTTGATTTTGCCATGTTGATTTCAGCTAATAGGTAGGTACGTAGCGGAAATGTTTATTGCCTGAATGCCTGAAAGTGACAGAAAGTGACCTCTGACTACCCCTTATTTTCTGTTATTTATTTATTTAGAATATAATATCAAATGGAGGCAAATGGACACACACAATGCATTTTATTCATATTTCTTTTTATTATTATTTTTAATAAGGAATTTAAGCGACTGACTCTTGGCCACAACAGAATATCAGTATTTTGCTCTTTTAAGAGCAAAGCAGTAAACTGAATAGTGACCATTTTGTGTTACTATGACACGCGTATGTAGGAAAAAAAAGATTGTTGTTTTATATATTTTGCATTTTTTTTTGTAGTAATGTAAACAAATTATCTATCTATCTATCTATGCATTCTTGTCAAAGATATGAATGAAACGTTCTGAAAAAATGTAAGTACTTACTCGATACTTTTTTCCGCCACCAAGTACTTTGGGATAGATACTTTGAAAACAAGTATCAAGTAGGAATCGATGACTCGTGGCAGTGAGTCAATGCCAACTTAGATTTATTAATATTTGATGCACAAAAAATGAATATTTTTTTGAAAATCAAATATTAAATATTCTTGAATACATCATAATTCTAATTATGCGCAGATGGTAGACTTGTCTATATTTGTCTATTTCAAAAAATATCGGAAAAAATCAAAAATTTATTTTTTGTATTGACCGCCTATGAATAATAAAGCTTTTTTATGGCTTACCACTGAGATATGATATTTTTTTTTTTAATTAGATATTAATATCTTTAAACAATATGTTCTTATTTTTTTTTTACTAAATTCTACAAACAAATCAATCGATACTTTTTAATCAATATTTATTTATTTATTTATTGGTCAATAAAACTTTTTACAAGTGGCAAGCTTAATGCCATATGACATTCTCTACCAGCTAACCACTTGGTAAAAACAGAAAGCGTATGAAGGGCAGATATGGTAAAAAATATGTGACATATTTATAGTAACATAGTAAAATAATTGTACATAATACATAAGAACTAAACATATAATACATAAACATTACTTTTAATATATAATATATAAACATATTATATAATATAAATATCGAGTAAATATCGATACAATGTATAGAAGTAAAAGTACCGATACTTTTTTTTATATACAACTTAGAATGGCAAACAAGCTGACGGCCCACCTGATGGAAAGTGATAACCGTCGCCTATAGACATGAGCAGTACCATGAAAATAACAGAGTATACTGTTTCGCCTACTCGTTTAGTAATACATGATACCTCCCATGCGTTGCCGTTCCTGAGGACTCAGGTGTTATTCCTCTGTACCCAGTAAATTTACGCCATATCCCACCCTTCAAACCGAAACACAGCCATGCAAACACAACTGCTTCACGGTTGAAACACGAATGGGACAGAGGTACCCAAGCAATCGACTTTTGTACAAAGTCTCCCTCTGGTAAGGTAAGGTAACTTTAATGCTATAATTTCATCTTTAGTCAAAAAATTAAACTTAAGAATGAATTCCGAATTGAACTCTGGAACCATGATAAACAACTGTTTAATAAAATTAAAATTATGTTTAGATTAAATCACGGGAATAAATTAATAAAATAACAGCCTCATCAAGCTCAAGATAATAATAACTAAAAGGTCACAGCTGTGTTCTTTCATTTTTTTAATAAATTTTTAACACGGTATACCATTTTTAATTTTAAAAATTATATTAAAGTCCTTATTTTCATTTCATAAATTATTAACTTTTTCCCTTTTTATGTTGTCGTAATAAAAATTGAGAGACAATTTATTTATAAGCGACAAAACACACTATATTTTTTTAGATGCATTAATATTTAAAGTTCCATAAGTAAATACTTCATAAAAAATAAGCAAAGTAGCAATTTTATTGATAGAAAAAAATACAGAGAAAAAAATATTCTTTTGTGACACTTCTAATGGCAAATTATCTGCCAACAAAACAACACATCTGATGGAAAGTGGTAACCATCGCTTATAGATATGTTATATTCTCATAGTACCCACACCTTCATTCCTGAGAACTATGGTTGAAGTAAAGTTATAATGAACAGATAAAAGGAAACTATCATCACTATCATAATTTCAGTCATTTCGTCTAAAGGAAACTGGGTCACGTGTATGTCAATATGTCATTCCATTTCATAACTCCAAACTTGCAAAATGTTGTCATTAATTTTGATTAAACAAGTTCTCATTTATGAATAAACAATAAATTATTAAGCGAATAAATTATTCTTTGAGATGAATTTATTATTTGCTGTAAAGTATCCACCATGTCTCATTGGCACAGCCAGAACCGCAAAGTTGGTTTACGCTTTGTAGTCAAAGCAAGAAGAACTCTTTGGGCGCAAGAAATTATTCATTAGCTTTCACCATAGCGACGATATTGTAAATAATATCTCTCGATTCTGGCTAAAAGTATTTTTTAATTATTTATAGGATACCCGACTAGTTACATAAATTAAAAAAAATTAGACCTACACATATGTAAATATTCACATATATCCATACAAACATATATATATATATATATATATATATATATATATATATATATATATATATATATATATATATACAACGATAAGTAGTGGGATTTAACTAAATTTTTTTTTTTATAGAATGTGAGTTCTACAAACGAACTGCATGCTTTATTTTTTTCCTCCTGGCGACTTATCGTTTCAATCTTGCCTGATAAAATTTGATATACACATACTATATATCGAAAAAGACGTATTATTCATCCCAGTCAATAAACATATCCCGATCATAAGAACGAAGTTGCGTGTAAAAGCTAGTATGCCTCTATCTACAAAATAGAAAACTAATTATACTGATCGATAGAACATAATGACTAAATTAAGTTCCATTCGTGTCTCCCACGGCAACTGGGAAAAATAAGTCGGGGTAAATCACCGGCCGGCAGACAGGGGCTGATTTAGGTGATCAATCACCCCCGGAATCGACCGTCTACTCGTATTTATTTAATACTGTCGCGCTATACTTAACCCGGTATTGGTATTATAATCCTTGTAACCTTTTCAACCCGACAGTTAAGTGAGTCTAGTCGCTTGTATTAGGCTCGTATCGCAAATCTATGAAAATGCCATCCCCCTAATCCCCCTCATTCTAAGAATAGGCCTGGAGGCAATAGCTTCTTCACACAACGACGAATTTCATCAGAACCCTGATTTATAACAAATCGTTTTTCTAATTGGCCACGCAATTTTTCGACTAAGTTCAAAATTACATTTAAGTAATAAAAGTCTAATAATATATTTATTAAATGTCATATACCTACCTATATTATTCTATGTATCATAATTATTTATATGTTTTTTTTTATAACAGTATTTGTTACTACACCATCCTGACTGAACGCAGACGACATAGTCCATAAATACGACCAACTGATAAGAGAACGTTGAACCTTCAATGGTTGGACACACTATGCCGACTCATTAAGTGCTTTTTCACGCTACGTTTGAAGGATTCGAGGTTATAGAACAAAGATATGTTTTAGGATATAAAATAATATTTCAATAAATAAAATATATGTATATTATAATTACATATCTTTAGGACTGCAGGCCTACACTAATCTTGTGGATTCAAGTATGCTACTCGTCAAGTTTTAATATAATAATCCTGAGTGGATCGTATTACTTTCCTGCTTCCGCTATATAATCAGTTTTCCTCCTTCGCATATTCTTGGATGGATTCTCTATGGTCTTATATACTGAACACTGGCATTTAATATCAGAATTAAAATCCTTGAACTGACAAAAAGTATTAAAAATTACTTGTTTTATTATATATTTCTCGTAATTTCCAAAAGCAATAAATGGGAAATAATCCTAGAGTTCTAAACAGTATTATAATTTTAAAATATTTGAAACTAAATATAATAAGTTAAAAAATTTTACATTCTTACATTTAATGAGATTCAAACCCTTCTTAGCTATTCGTACCGAGTATGTTTTCATTTATATCATGGAAGGAATATTGTCAATATGCAGATTGGTCGTTGGAAAGAAAAATTGTTTTAAATTTCCAAATGTTTGATTACGCTTTTTAAAATATTTTAAAATTAAACTTTTATTTAAAAAAATTACTCTGTTTCTCATGTTCATAATTCTCGGTAACTGTTATCGTGAATTATGAACGTAAATTTAAAAATAAGAACTTATTTCTACCACGCACCTATAACCAGAATCATATTCAAAGTCACGCTAAAGTCTTTGTTTATAAGGAAACTTGTTATGATATTATATTTCTCATAGTAATATAATGTTCAATGTAATAAAAAAGTAATAAAATTAAATTGGTAAATACTATATAACCTAATAAAAATTTGACTTATTTTAAACAATAAGAAAATCTATAAATCCCAATGTAAGGAATCTTGCATGATTTGTTTACAGTGGTTTCGAAAAGGAAATTGGATGATAAATCTGTTTATGTTACTTTGCAATTTCAACGTAATTATTTCAGAAGACTGTAATTCGTTCGGCAACGGTTCGTGAAATAATTTCGAATTGTATATTTTAACAGTTACTCGAAAATTAATTTTTAATTTGCTGAAGAAATTTGTTTTAGCTACCGACAAGAATTTACCGTTAGATTGGCCGAGCTGTTGGACCAATGGGACAGTGCCGTTTGTTTTCGATTTCTACTCATTAAGTAAGTATATTTATAACATTTTCGTCTTTTTGACAACTGTTTCATCTTCACAGTGTAAAACTTGAAAAACTTTTTTATCTGGCAAGGTTTCTTAAAATCTTCCCTAAAGCCTAATGCTCGGAATTCTTCAAAAAAGGTAACACCCTTACCGAAGCCTATAGGCGAAGATAACTGTTAATTAATTTATTATTTAGATATCATTAAAAAATAAAAAAAAGAATACTGACAATTTTAAACAACCTAGCCGCTAAAAAAAACTTGTGAATTTTTTTGTTTTTTTTTTTATTTAAGTTCTATATATTTACGCACAGAACGTATCTTGATTAATCTATATTTAATTATTTAATAAATAAAATGAGTTTTTGCGACACTCTATCTAATCTAAAAATACAGGTCGACCTCCCCGTAGTCCCTCTGGAAATCATCGTGCTAAATCCCAGGTGTATTATGTGTGTATGTGTGTCTCGCCAGCATATACCGTTAGCGCATGATGGTTGCCATTCCATTATCATCCATTAAAAAGCTACTTATCTGCTGGAAAGTAGCAACTTCTTTTAAACAGATGCGAATAATACTGAAGCAGAATATTATGTTGTCCTACCTATATTGTCGCTGCCATTTTTAAAAATTTGTAATTTCGTGTCTTGTATTAGAAATTTTGGCTATTTTTTAACTGAGACACAATCTACATATTAAATATATGTTTATATAATTTGCTTAACAGTTGAAAGAAGTAAATAAATAGACGGTGGGTGGGACGGTCGAAGTACATCATGAATATTCATAATATATATTCGTAATTTCCGCTACACTAACTTTAAGAACAATTCAATTTATATTTAAAATTAATTGCGAAAATCAGAAAGTCATTATTACGATTTGCCGATGAAAAAAGGAATTAACCCTTTATTATTCATGCGTGTATTTTCGTACTATAATAATACCGTATTTCTAATTAAAAGTCTATATGTATATGTTTATTTTGGCTTAAATAAAATGTATTATATTTAAACTTTTTATTTGCATATAGTTACATTACTTGTATAAAGCTAAGAAGAGATCTATATTTTTGTTCTCAGTTTAAAATCTGGTATTTATAACAGGTTATCATACTTTACACTGATCCATTCATCATATAGGTATTCCTAACACATTAGGGTCGGGGGGAAAGGGATTGTTAGTAATGGAGACTTAGAATCCCATTGCTAGCAATATACCTAACCAAGTCGACCTCCTCACGGTTCCCCCTGGAAACTATCATGATTAATTCCAGATGAATTCATCATGATGGGCTAACTGGCCTGTTTTCATCCTCATCGATCATGTTTCACTGGTGCCCCACCAGCGTATCCCGTTAGCGCAGGCGGGGTTACCATACCATTTTCACCCATCAAAAAAAAATAGTATACACAGGCGGGGCACCAGTGAGAGATGATAAGTGAGAATGAAAAAACAGATCATTTAGCCCATCGTAATGAATACACCTAGAAATCAGCACGATGGTTTCCTGGAGGGACCACGTGGAGGTCGACCTGATTCGATATATAGCTAGCAATTGGGCCTTATTCTCCATTACTAGCAATCACTCCCCTCCCCCTCAAATTACTATCCATCCACCATTTATTGATACTTAAGTCTTCTAAGATCCTTGAAATTCTAAATATTATACCACAATAACCCATCCATCGTATGTGCACCGGCATATAATGGGCCGCCCCTTCTTTTTCCGTAAGTATCGTTAGTGACGACTAAAGAAGGGCGAAAGATGGACAGCTAAGTACCTCTTAAAACATCTATAAAAGCCTAACCGCGGTTGCTAACCCGCTTGCCAAGCGTGGCAACTAATGGGGAAGACTTATGTTCAGCAGTGGACAATTAACGGCCGAAAAAAATCCATCCATACGCCTCATAAGAGCAAGACTCATAAAACTTTATATACTTTGAGGTCGATTCTAAAGCGCCCTTTGTCTAAAGTTATCTCTAGATATAAATTTAATTTAATATCACATAGCACCAATATGAACTAAGTTTGTAATAAATTTATAATAAATAACTGTTAAATTAATGTATTGGGTTAATATATTACATATAAGTTTAGAAAAACAGCGCCTCAGAATCGACCACACAATTAACTGGCGTCCGATCGGAACGGAAAAAAAATGGTGGAAACGGTGAACATTTAGTTTAAGTTAAGGAACTGTAGTTTGAGTATACATAAATATGTGATAGGACAATGTATGTTGTCAAAAATGGCGGTGTATTGGCATTTTTTTTATGGGTTATAATAGAATGGTAACCCTGCCTACGCTATCGGTATACCCTGGAGATGTACCAGTGAGGGATGATAGGTGACGATGAAAGCAGGTTAGTTAGCCCATCGTGACGAATTCTACTAGAATTAAGCACAATGGTTTCCAGGGGGAACCATGTGGAAGTCGACCTGATAAAGTGTATTGCTAGAAACGGGTCAGTTAGACTCCAATACTAACAATCCCTTCCCCCTCCGGCTGATTGCCACTAAGAAACAGAAGAAGAACTGGTGTCCATTCTAAAAGGTCGCCATAATTTATGTATACATACCGTTATTATTTTGTTTATTATTAGTTGAGTCAAAATTTTGAAATATTATATTTTTTCAAGGCCCAAGACGTTTAGTAAGTTTAATTCATCAAGGTCATAATTATTTAGAAGAGCATTCATGCTTGGTCTTCGAAGAGCATAATCCGGTTACGTCAGCTCGAAAGAGGAACTTCACATATCTGTACTACATATACTCCGGTGTGTTAGAAAGCTGTTGCCTGCAATTTTACACAAAGCCCGTGGGGAGACGAGTACGTAATTAATTTATTTACACACGTACAGCTTAACCTTTTCTCTTATCTATTTCTAAAAAGCTTTATGTTTCAATTAAATAAACAATAAACAAGATTCGATAATTTATTAAATATTTTTATTAATTTAATTACATTTATTCTGTTATATCGATTTTGTCCATACTCACGTACTGGCAGTGAAATTAGAAAAACTAAACAAAAAAGTAGTTGTATTAATGTGTGTGTAATAGACTCGTAAACGTGTGTACGTGACCGTTCTAATTACATTGTACCTACTAGTGTCCCGCCGCAGCTTCTCACGAGTGCAATATTTGTTTGTGTAACTTTTAAACTGTTCAACACATTTTAGTAAGGCTGGTATTTTGGGCATGTATAAAAGTACCGCAATAATATTCTCTAAGATTTTAAAATTAACAACCTATTTAGCTTGATTTGATTTGCACGCATTTTATTTTTACATTACCAATCTATATATTTCGTTATCAAAGTAAATATGCATATTATCATTGGCATACATATAATATGTAGCGTGGAGAAATATTCTACACTACATGCCAAATTTAAATATATTATGCCAAATTTCATGACAATTGGTTGAGCCGTTTAAGCGCCAAGGGGTAATAAATAAAGAAAGTTCACTTTTACAGTCATAGCATAATATATTTATAATATTTATTAAAAAATATACCAAAACGATGGCGGACGAGCCCCCAACTAGATGGAGTCACGATCTCAAGTGCATTGCAGGGAGTCAGTGAATGTAGTTGGCTCAGTACCGTTCCTTTTGGCAGTCTATGAGGGAGGCCTATGTTCAAGAGTGAACAGATAATGGCTGAGATGATGATGACATGATGACGTTAATTACCAAGGAATCAGCTGTATACAGAATATAATACCTTGCAATTACCTCTGTTCTACCCGTGTTTCTGCCGTGAAGCAGTTGTACTTACGTTACTATGTTTCAATTTTAAATATGAGATTATTATATCGACCGTTAACTATCCACTGCTGAACTTCCCCTTCCTGAAACCCTCCCCATAATTGGAATTTTGCCGTGGTTACCACATTTGACAAGACTTGGCAATCGACATTAGACGCTGTTAGAGTTTTAGTAGGGACTCTGCTGACCATTACTCAACGATTGAGTTCCCTTAGCTACCTCTATCACCCACGGGAAAGAAAGTGGCTCATTCTATACCGGGACCACAAGACAATATGGAATGTGGTAATGCAATTACATGGTAGAGACATAACACCATAGCCCTCGGAAATAACAACACGAAAGAAGTACCATAAGCATAAATTTACCAAAGTGTCGTTCATCTACAGATAATGGATACAGATAATACACTTTCTATCTAGTAGGACGTTAGCTTATTTGCCATTCTAAATGACATAAAAAAAAATACTAAATAACTAATATAAAAAATTCGCCGTGTAGGTTCCGGCATAGAATAGGCCACCCTTTCCTTTACCATGGGTGTCGTAAGAGGCGATTAAGAGAAGTCAATAGTAGAAAAATGGGCAGCAGCGTCTTTCTTAAAATATCACTAAAAATCTAACTGCGGCTGTCAACCCGCCTGCCAAGGGAGACAACTACTGATAAAACCCCTTCTGAGGAAGACTTATGTTCAGCAATGGTCAGTTAACGACTGATATGATCTTGATATTAATAAGAAAATAGCTTTTATTTCCGATTCAAGAAAATTATAATAAAAATAATAAATTATTATTTCACAGGTAATTTTAATAACTCCGCTATGTACACTGCCCTCCGATATAGCTCATGCTACTCTTCACGCTCTTGGATTGATGCATTGGAGAAAGGAACCCTTTTCTAAATATAAAGCAAAGGCGATCTTATTTCCATATGAATGTAAAGGTTATGATCAAAAGATAAAAGAATTCGAAGAGAAATTTTAATCAATAGATAAAGTGACCTGAATTGGATTTATATTTTATAATAGGTATCTTAGTAATAAACATTTTTATTTAATTAACACTAATCTACATTTATATAATAATTTGATCTGACTATCAATGCACAATTATGACTATGAGTTAAGTCTAGAAAACTAAAATTTGTAACATAGATGCATTTTATAATGTAAGCTAACAAACGTTAAAATTTTTTTAAAATTTTACCTTAAAGGTGAATACGACAACACGCGTGCAAAGCCGTAGGGAACATTTATATATGTATATTTGGCCAGATACAAAGGGAAAGCAGTTGAAAAAATTTTTAATATGGAATAATGTAAATACTAAGATGTAAATACTGTATGTAAATACTTTATTAATTTACATGTTCGTATAATGACAAAATAAGGAAACAACGTGTCATCACTCCGTTCATCCTCAGGTTGAAATTTTAAAGGGATATTGAGGTATCCCTTTACAACTTGGGGCAAAAATGACAAAAGAAAATACCTAAAACTACTAAACCCATAGGAGCGAGATAATGGCAAGTAAATGGATATCAGGTCCTTCTTCTATGGTTAAAGAGCCTTATCCAAAGTGATGTACCAATAAACTATACCAATAGTTATTAATAAAAATATGTGCTAGATAATTGAAAAGAAAATTTATAATGAATCTGATGTATGCAGTATTAAAGTCCATTCAACTAGGCCAGAACTATACTGGAAGTTTAATTAAAACAAAATTGAATGTTCACTTCCATTAGCCGTGGTTTCCTGTACACAATGGCACTTTTAATATTAACGACTTCTACTTCAGTTAAAAGCACAATTGTAATTTTAACGCGAGAAATATTGCGAACGATGTGAACAATAATTCCTGTCTCAGAACCCTCCCTTCCTATTCCGGAACAGGCATATAACAGTTACGGAAATTTATGATTATTTGATTTTACATTATAACAATATTTCGACGTAATCTCCTGTTAACTTTCGCTCAGAAGTTAACTTTTGATTTTGGAAATATGATTTTGTTCATTTTCAAAAAGTTTCATATTTTAAAATATATAATAATATTATAATCAGCTACATACTTGCAAATAATTCGTTCTAATTTACGAGGAGACTTCTTTGATAAAAATTATGAAACAATAAAATTATATATAATTTTTTATTTATTTTTTTAACAAAAAATTGTCAATTTTTTTATTGAAGTGTAATGCTTAATCTATTTATATCTTTATATTATACTTTACCTTTATATTATACAACAATAGAATAGAATAGAAATCTTTATTCAAATGGACTTGTTCAAATGATTTATTTATTTATTTATTTATTTATTTATTTACACTTTATTGCACCAAGTAAAAAGAGAAATAACAAATACAGTAAATATTAATGAGAAGTGATACAAAAGGCGGCCTTATCGCTAAGCAATCTCTTCCAGACAACCTTTGGGTAGAGGACATTGAGAAAAAGACAAAGAGTAGGTGGCGCACTATTATATAAATATTATCATATACAAACATATATAGATACATACATACATATATACACATACATATATAATATATACACAATTAAATATAAACATAACATACATACACATACATATATAATATATACACAATTAAATATATACATAACATACACATACTTAACAGCATACATACAACAGAAAAAAATGATGAAGGAAAACGAAGAGAGAACACAGGAAAATAGTACTAAAGTGAGAGGTAGTAAGATTTAACAGAGGTTTTGAAGCTAGTAAGAGTTTGAGCGCACCGAATAGAGGTAGGTAGTGAGTTCCATAGACGAACTGCCTGAACAGTAAAGGATCTAGAATAAAAGGAAGAAGAATGAGGGGGAAATTTAAGTCGGAGGTTATTGACACTGCGTAAAGTATGATCATTAGCCTCACTGAGAAACAAGAATCGGTCTTTTAGATAATCAGGAGCAGCAGGATTAAAAAGGATTGTGTAAAGAAGAGACAGGATATGCAGATTACGACGAAAACGGATAGAGAGCCACTTGAGTTGAGTACGAAATTGAGAAGTGTGATCATATTTGCGAAGACCAAATATGAAGCGGATACATAAATTTTGGAGACGCTCAAGCTTGTTTAATTGCTCTTCAAAATTGTCAATTTAAATGATCATTTAAATTGACAATTTTTTTGTAAATCTATTGCTATTTGTAAATCTATTATATATTATTTACTTTTGCATGGGTACCTACTGTGCACTATGTGTACTATAATTAGCATTAAATTTTATTAATATGTATTATTAAGCGTAAAATAAACAGGCAAACATGAGCAGACCATTCCTCACAAGCAGCGCCCGTTCACAAGTATAACGGACGAGCCAGTCATTATTGCGCTCAACCATATTATAGGGAACTCAACGACCCAGCCCGTCACAGCGTCACCAGTCAAGACCTTATAGTGAGCATGACTAGCTTCAAGTCACAAGTCAATGATTACAAATTACATCAATACACTACCTATCCTCATCATCATATCAGCTGTTTATTGTCCCATAAGAGGGGGTTTTGGTAGTTGTTGCCATGCCGGCAGACATTACCTATGTGATTATCAAAATACGTTAAAAGATTTGAATTGACGTCAGTAAGTTCATAATAAAAATATCAATTTTTATAGATATAATTAATTAATAAGACAATAATATCAATATCTCATCATAACACATCGGTTCTTTATTTTTAAGTCGGTATTAAATTTTGTGCGTAGCTCTGAAATCTTATACGTTTAAGTACATAATATCAAGATCTGTACCTGTGTCTACTGTAATCTAATTAGATGAAGTGGTATGTAATGAGATCTAATGTATTATGTCGCAGGCATGCGCAATGTTTCTTAATATAATTGAAGTTTGTTCCAATTTCGAACTTTTGATTCGGTTACGTAGAAACGTCTTCTCGTTTCTTATTGTTCCAAGAATGTTCTCAGTTCGTTCAATAAAATGGTATTAGTATTGTAAACTTTGTCTTATATTTCACAAAGATTTTGTTTATTAATAAAAGTAGAATATATGAGGTATCTAGGTCGTATAATATGAAATCGACTAAGAACATATTGCAGTGGAAATTTATTTGTAAATTACCTCATACCTGAAGGCGTTTTTCGATTCGTTGCACTCACTCTCTTACACAGACAAACACTCATTATTGTTATTATTATACAAAACATTGACATTAATCATCCTGTATCCTGTTAATAGATGTTTTAAACTATAAATAATATTAGATTTGTTAATTAATCATTTATCTATTTATATGACTCGGTTATAGTTCTTTTTTTTTTTCTATTATTGGATAATCTTATCTGTCTCTAAAGGAACACAACACTGACTTCTGAAACATAGGTTTTTTTTCCATCTCGAAAGTCAGAGCATTCACAATTTAATTCCTGTATATGTTATGTCAACAAAGATATATTATTATTATTAATCTATGGTTAAACTCTTAATGAAATTTCTGCATGAAGTATATTTCTGTTATTTGATACATCGACAATAATATTTTATTTTATATTTGTACTAGTTTTCAACCACAATTTCTATGACAACGTGGGATATATCAATTTGGTGGTTCAAATTGTGTTCCAAAATAAAACCGACTTCAATTGTGGCAAACCCAGTTATTTCGATTTAAAAACTCCTTACAGAACAGATTTTGATAAAATTTCTTTGGAACCAATCTATAAGTATGTATGTCCTTTACTATTGTAATCTTTTGGAACAAACAATAAAGAGTATCTATCTATCTATTCTTTTAGAAAAAAAAAGTATTTTCCAAATCGGTTTACAACTGATGAAGTTATAAGTTAACAAATCATAAAAAATACAACCGAACTGAGAGCCTTTTTTTTATACAACTTAGAATAGCAAACAAGCTGACGGCCCACCTGATGGAAAGTGGTAACCGTCACCTATAGACATGAGCAGTACCATGTACATAACAGAGTATACTGTTTCGCCCATGATACCCCCCATGCGTTGCCATTTCTGAGGAATCAGGTGTTATTCCTCTGTACCCTGTAAATTCACGCCATATCCCACCCTTCAAACCAAAACACAGCCGTGCAAACACAACTGCTTCATGGTAGAAACATGAATGGGAGAGAGGTACCTAAGCAAACGACTTTTGTACAAAGTCTCCCTCTGGTATACCAGCCTCCTACTTTTTGAATACGGTTGAAAGTAGCCCATATCCTTCTGCAAACCAAGTGCTATATATGTACGAAACTTAATTATTATTGTTTCGCGTTAAATGTACTAAGAGATAGGAATAAGCAAACTCATTTTCATATTTTTTTATACCACTGAAGTGGCAAACAAGCATACGGCCCATCTGATGTTAAGCGGTTACCGCAACCTATGAACGCCTGCAATACCAGAGGTATTACGCGCGCGTTGCCAACCCTGAAGAAATCTCTTTACCCCCCTTTTGAAGAACCCCATGCTGTAATCTCTTGGGAAAACCTCGGCAGGAAGCTCATTCCATAACCTGAGTGTTCGTGGAAGAAAACATCTCTGAAACCGTGTTGTACGTAGCGATTTACCATAGACCATTTTCATATTTATAGCACTGGTGAGGTTTTGTCCACTTTTCTTGAGAATATTTTCACAGAGATACTATAGATTTTAATGGCCTTTAGTTACAAATTGAAAATTTATTATAATTAAAAACTGATTTAATTGGCTATAAATATAAAATGGCTATCTGCAATGTACATGTACGTAATTACAACCTTAATAGGACTTCACGCTCAAAATTCATTATGCTTATCTTAATGTAATTTAAAATTGTAAAATTATTCTCTATTTAATAAATTGAGAATAAATCCATCTGGGATATCTTTAGTGAAATCATGAATTATGAATTATCTGTGTACCTATATATCTGTAAGTAATAACAATAATATATATTCACGATCTTTCTCTATATATATAATTATTATATTAAATATATATGTAATTTTAATTATGTATGTATATCAATAATTAGTAGTACCGCATTCGAGTAATGTGACACTTCCCTATGGTTGACTGGGAGAGAATGCTTTTAGCATTAAGTCCGCCATATACACATATTTGTACTAATGAATAAATAAATAAAAATTTACACTGGACTTTAAATTTTACTATTTACAATTTAGTGCTCTAGTTTTTGTGTTATCCCAGAACAAACATTAGATAATAGTTGCTATTAAATAATAATTGTTTAGGATTCTATCTCTCTTGTTAAGACCGCTCGTATATTTTGTTTAAACATATTCTATATACAGACATCAGTCTAGTTACAATTTCATTATATTAATTGTCTATCATAAATTTTAAAGTAAGTTTGTTTGTTTGTTTGCTCAATTAATTGTCATAAAATTGGATATAGATGTACAATTTAAAATGGAGAAAGACATAGGTTACTATTTCTCTCTCAATCAAAATATTATCTCAGTCACGCGGACGGATATGCAGATAAAAGCTAGTATTTATATATACATATTGTACCTGATATAGACAAACTGGGAGTAAAAATTAGTAATGCTAACTACCAATCCCATTGCTAACAATATATTAGGTCAACCTCCACGTAATCCCCCCTGGAAATTATAGTGCTGAATTCCAGGCGTAGTCATCACCATGGGATAACTGACCTGCCTTTTCATTCTCACCTATCATCCCTTAATGGTATACCGCCAGCATATACTATTATATATATTACTTCATTTTTTCGCACTGTATAACTACGTTAATGCTGTAAATGTGCATTAATATTGTATTATATTTAATGTTTGTTATATATGTTATAATGCAATATGCTGTTGGTGTTCCTTTAAATAAATAAATAAATACAGCGCAGTAAAGGTTTCATTCCATTATCATCCATTAAAATTTATATATAATAAATATATACATCTGTATATAGGTATATATCTATATTACCTTCGAGAAACAGTCGTTCATAATAATATGTATTATGAAAGCATGGTAATACGATCTATTTTTATTTGTTTGATACTAATAATTACCTTCTATTTAAATAAAAAGCAATATTATCTATAATATTTGTACAAATAGGAACAGTATATCCGAATGAATAAACAAAATAATATAACTTTACAGATAGGTACATCGCTTAATACAAATAAAGGTTATTGAATCGTTTGATATGAATTCTCTATACTGATATTGCAACAAACATTTTCAATTTCTCTACAATACCTACTCTAACAGATAATATCAGATATCTTATATTGATTCATACTCTTCTTTTTAAAGACACTTAAAATGCCTCCAGCAGTGTGAAACTCGTCCAGTATATATTGAACCCTAGGTTTCACATAGTTATATCTGAAACGAACAAGCTGTAGAGGTCGTGTAACACGGTTCTCTCATTGTCTGATCGCAATGCGTTTACTGGGTCGATAACATCTCTTTGTTTGTACGTATATCCTCGTTTGCAGAAGAAACTGCCTTCGAGACACGTTCGTAATTCTTTTAAGTATATATTAACTTTAGAATAAGTCTAAAATACTATAAAAAGAATGTTTATTTCTCTTTTATGCAACTTCGAATGGCAAACAAGCTAACGTTCTACCTAATGGAAAGTGGTAACTCGCCTATAAACATGAGCAGTACCATGGACATAACAGAGTATTCTGTTTCGCCCATGATGCCCCCTATGCGTTGCCATGCATGAGGACTCAGTTGTTATTCCTCTGTACCCTGTAAATTCACGCCATATCCCACCCTTCAAACCGAAACACAGCCATGCAAACACAACTGCTTTACGGTTGAAACACGAATGGGACAGAGGTACCCAAGCAAACGACTTTTGTACAAAGTCTCCCTCTGGTAATACACATAGTTGTACACATGAATAGGGCTTAAAGGTCATTACTAAAACACTGACGCACGTGATACTATTCATGAGTTAGAATTTCTTAGGAGTATAGTGTTATGTATATATATTCGTATATGTCGTGTGATGTGGCATAGAATGGGCTGGGCAAAAGGCGAGTAAGGGAACGTTATGGTCGAAAGATAGGTAGCAGCGTCCCTCTTAAAACAATACCGACATCATATCCTTCAAGAAAAGAGCATATTCCTTTTTAAAAGGCCGGCAGCACACCTGCAATGCCTTTAATGTTGTGGGTGACCATGGGCGGCGGTAGTCACTTACCATCAGGTGAGCCACACGCTCGTTTGCCCCCTGTATTATAAAGAAAAAATACCAAAGGCTAACTATGGTTGCCTATTTGCTTGCCAAGCATGACAACTACTGGCAAAACTCCTCTTATGGGGGAGGCGGTAATTACATCGTCATATTCCACGGTTTAAACCGAAATACAAACACTGCTTTTCGACCGAAACACGAGTGATAAATACTGACCAGACCACCCCTCCTCCCACTGTGTTAAAAAATAGAACCGTTCAAAATATTAGTTGTATAGCATTTCTAAAATTTAATTATAACGACTGAAAAGTGTTTAATATTTCTAAGAAAAAATATTCCAATGGTTGCTAAAGTGGCCGGTAAAACTAATAATAACGACATTTTATATTTCTCCAAAGAAATATAAATTAAAAAATAAGCTGTATTGTCATTATCAGAATTATTATTGTTACTATATTAGCTATTTTACAAAGAATGTAACTAATTGTTGTATATGTGGGTAGTATTAAGTATGTACGGGTGGCTACGTCCACCTTTATAAGTCATTTGACCTTCTCAATTAAACCAGTGTGTAACCGACCTCTGTGTTCACTTGTCGCGTACCCAACTTCGCAATATACAATACTAATATGTATGAAAATTTATAAATTTGAAATTTATATATATAATACATAATAAAAATATATAATATTGATTTACTCTTTATTTATTTAATTCCAAAAAACATGATAAGTGTATATTGCACCACTTAAAGAATAATACAAAAAAAAATTATATAAATATTACACTTATGAAGTAGAAAAGGCGGTCTTATCGCTAAAGCAATATCTTCCAAACAACTGTTGGGTAAAGAGGAAAAGAAAAAGACGGTAGATATTTGGCGCAAGATTGCTTGAGCGTTTTTTTTTTTATCAGAGAGAAAAAAAAATGCTCATGTTAATAAAACATATCCAATTGAGTCTATTATAACGTTAAGTCAACTTTATAATTACTATAGTACTCTATATAGGTTAATAATATTCAAATAAATTCATTCTAAATCATCACGTAAGGTATTTTTTACTCTTATTAAAACGAACGAAGCCACTGGACACAACTACTTGTAATTTATTCATGAAATTTAAATATATTTCATATTAATCTAGATAAGTAGTTTCACAATTCCATTTCATTATTCAAATTTACATAAATATCATTTATTGTGTATTGTTCGTATCAAAGGAATATTAAATCTAGAGATCATAAATTACAGTCAATTCAAAGTCAGTGAAACATATTCTAATAAAAATATATTTTAGAATACAATTTACAACTACTATATTATTAATAAATAATGATGCCTGTAACTACGAATATAATACGCTTCGCAAAAAACTATTTTTTATTTCTGCAAGAAAATCAATCAATACGAAAAAAATGGCATAAATCAATAATAAAAAGAAAATATTACATTTTATTTGCAATAAGAGTAAATAATGAAAATTTAAAAGTAATCCAAATTTGAAATCGATAGCATTAGTGGCTGCTTACATGTGTAAATTAAGCAGACAGACAGGCAATTATAGTCGCAAAAGTAATTTTATATACAATATTATTCGAAAGACAGGGTACTTTTAATAGATATTAATGAATTGGTAATCCTGCCAGAGAGAGACTTTATACAAAAGTCGATTGCTTGGGTACCTCTATCCTATTCGTGTTTCAACCATAAAGTAGTTGTGTTTGCATGGCTGTGGTTTCGGTTTGAAGGGTGAGATATGGCGTGAATTTACTGGATACAGAGGAATAACACCTAAGTCCTTAAGAATGGCAACGCATGGGAGGTATCATGGGTGAAACAGTATACTCTGTTATGTCCATGGTACTGCTCATGTCTAAAAGTGACGTTTACCATTTTCCATCAGGTGGGCCGTTAGCTTGTTTGCCATTCTAAGTCGTATAAAAAAAAACTATCAGTATACGCGGGCGAGGCACCAGTGAAGAATTACAGGCGAGGATGAAAGCAGGTTAGTTAGCCCACGGATTCATATAAGAATTAAATGCGATCGTTTCCACGAGAACCGCCTGTAGGTCAACCTGACATGTTATGAGGGGAAAGGGATTGTTAGCAATGAAATTTGACAAATGGGATTGTCTAGCAATATGCTTTATTAGACCTCCACGTGCTTCCCCCTGGAAACCATCGTAAACTATTCTTGTTGAATTTGTCACGATGGGCTAACTGACCTACTTCATCCTCACCTATCATCCTTCACTGGTGCCCTGCCGGTGAATACCGATAGCGCGGGTGGGGTTATCATGCCATTATCATCCATTAAAAAAATACCTGACAAGCTAAGTATATTCCTAGCAATGGAGTCATTCGTTATTCCACATTACTAATAATCCCTTTTTCCTGCGGGAAAGGGATTGTTAGTAATGAGATCTTACTGGCCCTTTACTAAAAATATATCCTAACAAGTTGACCCTCACGCCGTTCCCTTTGGAAACCATCGTGGTTGATTTTCGATGAATTCATCGCGATGGGCCAACTGACCTGCTTCATCCTCACCTATCAATCCTCACTGGTGACCCGTCAGTGTATACTGATAGCGCAGGCGGGATTACTATTCCATTTTTATGCATTAAAAAAATCCCTTTTTCCTCTTAGTGAGAAGGTTTAAAAGTAAGGGGGAGCCTTACACGAATTATCGTAGTGTTTACTTTACATTACCCGCCGAGTTTAATGGGCCTCTTTCGCTGAAGGCGTAATATTAACCGCCTAGTATATTTACGTTTGACGGGTTATACAAAACAAATCCTATTATGATTTCTGAAAGGTGAGCTTTTAACCACTCCGCTTTTTCTAAATCTTCTAATATATATGCGGTCACATACCATTACATGGTTAGTTAGAAATGCCATGTTCTATTGGTAACGAGTCTATTCAATACAAAAAAAAATTGAGTTAAATTGGAAAATCAGTGAACAGGGAGGTCTCAGAAAATTACGTTTCTTTCACATCGCCAATAAGAACGCGACGGTGGCGCTCGCTATCTCGTATATCTCTAATGGAAAATAATATTTAATCTATCCTATTGTACCAAATATAGAATTTAATTTGAACATAACGACTGAAGTGTTTGTTTTTTACTTCTGATTCTGTATCATACATAATTGAAAAAAAAAATCAATGTCGGTACCTACAGACACGAGCTTGTTACGATTTTTATTTGGCTTCGAAAAGGAAAAGGTTCTCAATTGAAAGGGCTAAGGGTGGCATTTTTTGTGTGTACACGCAAAATACTGGTCTCCATTCTCAAGCAAATCGCGTAATGTAACGCGATTTGTTCGTCAATGTTAAACCGATTTTGATGATTCTTTTAACAGTCAATGGGATTTAGTCCCATGTTGGTATTGTACTAATTTAATTTTAAATAATATTAAGTGCATAAATATAGATAGAGACAAGTATCGACATATCAATCCTTTTTAACCGACTTTAAAATGAAGGAGATTCTCGATTCGGGTCTATTTTTTTTATATTTGTTACCTCACAACTCCGTCAGTTCTAAACCGATTCGCAAACTTCTTTATGTTCCTAAAGGATATACTTCCACATTGGTTCCATAGAAATTTTATCAAAGTCGACTCAGTAATTTAATTTTTAGACCAAAGTAACTGGTTTTGTCACAAATAAGTTTTTTTATGAAACGGAGTCTTTAATTCTTTTCTTCAATTTGAAATGACAAACAAGCTAGCAGCTTATCTACATATAATTTAATTATTTTATACAACCTGGATCCATTTTTGTTAGTAAATGTACTTAAAAACTATGTTAATACTTAATCACTAGTAATGATCTAGTCCTCTCAGCAAGCCTTCTCACGAGAGAACTATCTAATTTATTTACAAACATGTTCAGGATACTGTAAACATACATATACCACAAGAACACGAATTATTTATTCTTATACTTGTACAGTACAGTATATATATTTTTTATAAATAAATTATAATATTGTAAGTAAATATATAATATTTATTTACACACATAAATAAGCCCTGACTTCTAAACCAGGTATGACATGTATTTTGAAAAATTAGTTCTTTCCTTTTTTTAGTACTCTAGTATATATATATATATATATATATATATATATATATATATATATATATATATATATATATACTAGAGTCAGCTAGTATATATATAACGTTGTTTTACCATATACATTATTTTTAGAACTATACATGAAAATTTATCCTACTAAATCATAATAAAATAAAAATGGAAAAATTTGTCAAAAAAATAAAAAAAAAATTGAGGAGGGTCACCCTTACCATTGAGGGGTATGAAAAATAGATGTTGGCCGATTCTCAGACCTACCCAATATGCACACAAAATTTCATAAAAATCGGTAAAGCCGTTTCGGAGGAGTTTGGTAACAAACACCGTGACACGAGAATTTTATAATATATATATATAAAATAAAAAAAGGAAAATCTCTCAAATTGTTTATATGATTATGATATAATTATAGCTATTATATGAGTAATTATGTTCAGGCTGGAATATATATCTAAATTAAAGGGTTATATGGTGTTCTATGATTCAACGAAACTGAATATTTTCACCACACAAGTATGGGTTCAAAAGCGAAATAAAATTTTGTGCTTCCCATACTAACACAATGATTTTTTTTTGTCTGTATATATATATATATATATATTTCTTCAAAACAATATCATGTAAATTTTTTCCATCTTACAATTTATCTAAAATCTGACTGTCATTCTCTTTAAATAAGCACTGTATAATCGGGAAGTGTACTTACTTTGATTCGAAGATAGCTTTGCTATATGTTCCATCGCCTTCATCACTCGTTGAATCCCGTCAAGCGATTATAGTCTTTATTACTACTGTAACAGGAGCCCATAGTTATAAAAGAGTGCTGTGTACATAATTACATTACATTAATGTTTAGGCCCTCACATAAAAGCCAATGAGTCGGTTGCGCTATATGAAGACCGGAATCGTTTTATTTTATTGTTATACGCCATTTTATTCCTTTTCTGGTCAATAAGTTTATTATTAACAATACCACCACACCCCTATATAAAATAAGATCGGCTTAATCTACCAGAATCGACGTACTTTAAGTATTTAGTTTGAATACAGGATTATTGAAAAAATTAACTTGTACTTTTACATAATAAACCCAGACTACGTAAAAAACATCCTCCTCTTTGAAATTGGTTAACAAAACTGTAACATACATGCAAAATACAAACGTTAAATGAAACATATTCTATAAAAAGTAGGTATCCCACGATATACATAGGATACCTACTTTTTTCATTTTATACCTTAATTCTGCACATTAAAATACGCTGATCTGTATTAATATGGAAACTATGGTTACAGTACATTACAATAAATTACTAATTTACCCGACAGATGTCGTTCTATCCAAACTAACTTTTTCTTTCCCTAAAAACCTTAAATGAAAAAAATAATTGCAAAATTTCTCCCCCTGTCCTTGAGCACAGTATTTGTAAATATAAGACTTATTTTTTTTAGACGACTAGAAATCTGGACCCGGTTCACACGGGCACAGATAATATAATACTATGCACGGATATTACAGAATTTTCCAAAATAATATATCACCTATATTATTCGCTAATAATGTAGCTTTCTATAGGTGAAAGAAATTTTAATATCGATTGACATATAAAATTTTTGAGTTTATCCATTACAAACGTACAATCAAATGATTCCTCGTTATATTATTAATATAGAGATCTCACAAAACCTTGTGCCATATACTTCCATTTATAAAAAAGTACACTCCTGTGACCACAATAACAAATCGAGCAACAGCACTATAGATCCCGTAAATCTCTTTACCTCCGCCTAAACGAGCCTCTAAAGGAAGGGTGAAATTGGATTCATTATTGATTCAAAAAGGTCAACCCTGTGATATTCAATCCACCTAGTGGCGGAATTGGCTCGTTTCGCGAAAGTGACGCTCTCTTACCCGTGGGTACATTTGTGTGCAAGAGTCGTATCGTATCTCCCAGAAAAAGTGTAGTTCCTTTTGAAATTTGTGTCTACTTTTAACCGACATAAAAAAGAAGGGTCTCAATTCAGCTATATTTTTTTCATGTTGGTTACCTCATAACTCCGTCCATGATAAACCGATGTAGAAAATTCTTTTTTATATCTAAAAGGATATACTTACAGATCATACATCAGATCAGTCCGTTTATTATAAATAAAAATAACTGATTTTGCCACAATTGAAAATGGTAATTTTTTTTTTGTGAAAAACAATCTTAATACAAATTCACTGTGACGTCACTTATTGCTATAGGTAATTATGTTTTGTGTTAATGTTAAAAAACGGAATATCCATCCTTATGTGATAATACCTATTTGATGCTAGATTAATTAAGTATAATATAATATAATGCAGGTAAGACTAATTCTTTGAAATTTAATGTAAGATAATTTATCAAATTTCCATATTCAGAGTCAAAGATAGTGGGGATATAATAGTGGGTTACAGACTTCGATATCTGTAATGAGAATTATGAATATTTTTATTTTAAATTGATTATTACGCAATACATCTGCGAATTCTATTTCGAGTTTAATTATTTATTTATTATTAGAAAAATATGAAGGTACACAAACGCATCTGAAAACACTCTGAAGTAAAACCAGTAATAACAAAATATTAAATAGCATCTAATAATTTTCATTAGTTGCAAAGCTAACTAAACTTTCTAAAATAACAATAATATTAGTGAAGCGAATTTCTGTTAACCGTTACTGATAAGGGTTACAAGGTTATAATAACAACTATGCAAGTAACATAAGTAACATAATATTAAATTGCTGGATTTCAACCGACTTCGAAAAAGGAAAGGTTATCATGTTGACTTAGTTTTTTGTGTGTAAGTTTTTTGCTTGCAAACAAAAAAGAATTAAACGATACCTTCGCCATGATTAAGTTGCATCTGATTTTGTTAATTAGAATATGCATGTATGCACTGGATACGTTTTTTTAGTGTGGGAATGGCAACTAACATTTGGTAATTTTAACTATAAAATAATTACCAGAGGGAGCCTTTGTATAAAAGTCGATTGCTTGGGTACCTCTGTCCTATTCGTGTTTCAACCGTGAAGCAACTGTGTTTGCATGGCTGTGTTTCGGTTTGTAGGGTGGGATATGGCGTGAATTTACTGGGTACAGAAGAATAACACCTGAGTCCTCAGGAATGGCAACGCTTGGGGGGTATCATGGGCGAAACAGTATACTCTGTTATGTCCATGGTACTGCTCATGTCTATAGGCGACGGTTATCACTTTCCATCAGGTGGGCCGTCAGCTTGTTTGCCATTCTAAATTGTATAAAAAAAAATGACGATGATAATAATATCAGCCCTTAACTGTCCCTTGCTGAACATGGGCCTTCCCCATAAGAGGGGGTTTTGCCACTAGTTATTACGCTTGGCAGGCGAATTGGCAACCGCAATTAGGCTTTAATAATGTTTTAAGAGGGACACTGTCGCCCATTCCTCGATCGAAAAAAACGGATGACTATTCTATATCGGGACCACACGACCTATGTATCTATTTAAAATAATTATACTAAAGGAAGATTAATAAAATTATAATACATAATTACAATTAATAAATATTTTTTCACAAAAAGCTTAAAATATTATATTTTTAAGTTATATTTACTTCAGACACCTGTATTTTTAATCCAGTAATAGTTATTTAGTAATAGAGGGCAAAAGAGGAAGAGGAAGACCGAGGATTAACTACATGGGACAGATAAAGGAAACACTAGGCGTCATGTCGTATAGGGAGATAAAGGATATGGCCTGGGATAGAGCTGGCTGGAGGAAGATGCATGAATTAGTTGCACCGACAAGAGGAAACTCTTAAATGAAGAAAAAAAAATAGTTATTTTAATAACTGCCAATATTTATATCTATAATAATAAGCACTTAAAATCTTTGTTATTGTTGTTATAATACAAAATGCATGTTAATTAATTATAACAAAAGCACATATAACTCCTAAATCGTTTTCGAGGAAATACTCATTTACAAGCAGGTCTATTAAAATTCAACATTTTATATCTAGTTATATATAATTATCCATTGCTCTTTGTTAATCTCGATTAAACACAAAAACGGCTTGACCGATTTGAATATTTCTTTTTTGTTGTGTTCGTTGTAATAAAGGGGTGGTTTAAATGAAAAAATGTTTTTTTATAAAACCCCTAAAGATCAGTTGAAAAATGGAAAATTAAAATAGGTAATTTTGTATAGGATACGCCACTTCGGATTACATTTAATAGATGGCGTTGTGGATGATACGAAGTCCACCGGGTCATCTGGTATACAATATAATATCTCCACCGGAAAATGCAAATCAGAATTGTTCCATCCATACCACGGGTTACATGGAAAAATGAATTATAATGCTTTTTGTGCTCGACACCACGCTCGAGCGTTGGCCGAACAAAAATTTATATTCCGCCTCTGAAACGCTATTATGTTTCAATAACATACCAATGTAGGCTCACGTATAAAGAATAAAATGTCATATCGAAACATAAGTTTGTTTACATTGTCTAGTATTATAATATTTATAACATTTTCAGACTGTCTAATATATGTATGTATATATATACCGTCGTGAATTCAACGGTGTCCCTCAAAAAGCGCACCAGCGCCCTCTCTCACGACCCTCGGTTGCGTACATTTTTCCCTCGTCTTGACGAGGGCAAAATGTCACCACCAAGGGGATCGTCAAAAACTTGCATAGGGACGTCAGGTAAGTTAAGACCGGCTGCTCGTACTTGTAAACTGTGTTTTAATGGTATCTAACATTTATTTTATTTTTACTTTGTCAGTACACGAACGGAAATCACCATTATTTTTCTAATCCTTTCGTTTTGAGATTGAATTTGAGTAACTTGTGAAGTAAATTATTTAAAAACATATTATAAAAAGTATTTTTACTTGAGAGAATTGTAAATGTGATATTAATTACGGATCAATAAATAATACAGTTTGAAGGGAATTCATTATTAATTTTAACAACATTACAGAATACCCTATAATAAACATGCTATGCTTCGTGCATTATTATTTTTATCCTCTTAACCCTTGAAAGTATAAAAGGTTTTACAAATTCAAAAAATCTTGGCAAATAACTTTAAAAAAGGACAGTTCAACGTTCCTATTTTTTCCCATTAAAAAGTGTCGGGAAAAAATAAAAAATAAAAAAATGATTTTTTTTTCTTTATAAGTTGCGTTCATAACCTCTATGTTCTTGTAGAAATAAAAAAAAAACAAAATTATTTATTCCCTACGCATAACCCGCCAAAAATTAGAAAGGAATCTAAAGATTAACGGTTCAAATACGTATTAAAGTCTTTACTCTGTAATTTTACTGCCACATCCCACCCTTCTAATGGCTTTTAGAGCAGCTTCTAGCTTATTTGCAAAATTTTTAGGCTTTGGTGATATTTCAAGAGGGATGGTGTCGGCCATCCCTCAACCTCCCATTAGTCACCTCTTACGACACCCATGAGAAAGGAAGATGTGATTCATTCTATACCGAGACCACATGGCGGAATTACTTTTATCTATAAACATAATGAAAATAACAATACTAGTTTTATCGCGTAGTTTGCCTGCATAAACTTTTTATCGTAGTATTATTATAAATGCAAAGGATAATTATAAATAATATATTCGTAGATAATAGGAAAATTTCAGAAAACTTAACGAGTATTTTAACTTAGTGTGTTAGACAGAGACATAAATACATTTGATAGAACGTCTGTCAAATGTGTGAAGTGGAGAATAGGGTCAATTAGGGCCAGCGAGTCCTATTATAAAAGAAATCTCTGTATATTGATCTAGGACTATTTTACTTCACAGCAATATACAAAATCAGTGAAGCATACCACAAAATTAGTAACTAACGCGCCGCTACGATTCGTCGACTATTAGCGTGATCATATATTAGCACAAATTATGCAAATAGGTCTTGGTGTGTACACGTCATGGTAGTACAAGCCCTCGTTTGTCATGATAATCCGCAGGAAGCTACTGCCATTTCAATTTACATATAATATATTCAACTAATATAACATCGAAAGTTGAAATCTTGCATTGTTTTATAGTAGGGTTCTCTCCCAAATTCTGTTTTTCCTTTACATCTTTATTAAACAAATTATATTCAACATGTTGTAAACTCACGACTATAATCTCTAATAGGGTGATCAGGGGGGAAAGGGATTGTTAGTAATGGAGACTAAGAATCCCATTGCTAGCAATATACCCAACCAGATCGACCTCCTCGTGGTTCCACCTGGAAACTATCATGATTAATTCCAGATGAATTCATCATGATGGACTAACTAGCCTGTTTTCATCCTCATCGATCACCCTTCACTGGTGCCTCGCCAGCGTATCTCGTTAGCGCAGGGTTACCATTCCATTTTCATCCAATAAAAAAAAAATAGGGTGATCAGAGTTATTTATTGACTGTTACAATTGTCGTGAGTGTAACACTTGACATCATGGTCATTATCACCAAATCAACTGTTAACTATCCACTGTTGAACATACACCTCTTCATATTATCAATAGAGTTTTATCAATAGTTACTACGCTTGGCAGACGTATTGACAAACGCAATTACGCTTCTAGTGATGTTTTAAGAGAAACATTGCTGTCTATACCTCAACCAGTAAGTTCCCCTAGTCGCCACCTATAATACCCATAGGAAAGGAAGGAATGGCCCATTCTATGCTGGGGCCAGACGGCTTCACTTGACATGCCCATTTTTTTAATGGATGATAATAAAATGCTAACCCTAGCGGAGCTATTGGTATACCCTGGCAATATACCATTAAGGGATGATAGGTGAAAATGAACAGGTCTGATAATAACAGGTCCGTTAGCTTATCGTGACGAATTCGTCAAGATTTTAGAGGAGGGAGGCATTGGTCGGTCTATTTATCTATAACCGTTTGTATCTTTGTCTATGAATTGTTATCAAAAGTATATTATAGTCATATAAATTAATAACGTGTTCTGAGTATTAAATTATTAAAGGCGTATTAAGATTTCTTATGGGTCGGCAATGCGCACGTGACTTATCCGGTGTTACAGGCGTCTACAGGCTACGGTAGTACCATTAGACAGACAGTGTGCTTGTTTGCCACCAAAGTAGTATAAAAAAATTATTTAAATCCCTTCAGTTATTTAAACATAATTGAGTGATAAGTCTAAATATATTTACTTTTTCATAAATAGATACTATTAAAATTTTACAGAATTTTTTTAATATAGGAAAAACATATTTTTTATGTACATAAATTTCTAATAACTATATAAGGTTATTTCTTTTTTTATTATTCTATTGTTTTCTGGAAGATCAAAATAAAAAAAAATATTATATGTTTTCGAACGAGTGATCGTTTTTATAATAATCATATTCTTTGAGATCAAAAGTTACAAATTAGGTATAATATTTTACAATTTTATTTATAATTTCGAATACATATTTAATAATACTATGAAACAATTTCGTCAAACACGGTTTCTGAACTATAATTGGTAGTTCAGAAGTGCGTCACAATGATTGTTCTTAAGGCGAAGTACTTCGTTTTTCAGTAATTGATTACTTGGGGTCATTTAATTCTTTAGTAGGGTATTAACAATTGTCACACGTACCTAAGTTTAATTTAATATAAAAACCACAGTACTTATTTTCATTTTCAGTAATATGTATATATTTTTACTAGTTCCATCTCGTGATCTTTGCATTTTTGTTGTAAGTAGTTGCGTTCTTATTTATGCTTAAGTCCAGTGTTTATTTCAGTATATGATGAATAATGCCAGATTTAGTAGGCATCCACATCCAAGCGTAAACATATTTACAAACTTTCACATTTAGAATTAGACCTTTAGTAATACAAATGTAAAAAACCGCATTCATTATGATACAGTAGTTTTTGAACTGAACAAACACACAAACAGACACACAGACATACAGACTGACATGCAAAATTTTTTAAAATTGTTTTTTATATATTTACCTCATCAAAATCCCTTATACTATTTTTTCTTAATTGTCTCCCATGTACAGATGGTCTACATGTTACAATTTTATTATATTATCAAGATATATTGAAATATAAAATCCTTAAAGTTTCAACATAAAACTCGATTAAAGCCACAATAATTCAGCCTCTACTCACGGAACTTGACCTTAATATTGGGAATTATTAACAGCGAAATAAACAGTCTGAATCTCTTAACAAACTGTCCAATTAACTAAATAACATCGAGTTTCTCGTTATAAAATTGTATTAAACGAATAAACGGAATGAACTTGTAAAATTAGATAAACACGTCCAATTATAGAATGGTTTTCAGAATCTTGTCATTTTATTTTTACCCAAGAATCCAACGTCAAAAGGAAGGATTATATTTTAGCATTGCGTAAGTTTGTATTTATGTATGTGGCTTAAAATAATCAAATTTATCAGAGGGATACTTGGTATAAAAGTCAATTGCTTGGGTACCTCTATCCCATTCGTGTTTCTACCGTGAAGCAGTTGTGTTTGCATGGCTGTGTTTCGATTTGACGGGTGGGATATGGCGTGTATTTACAGGGTACAGAAGAATAACAACTGAGTCCTCAGGAATGGCAAAGCATGGGGGGTATCATGAACGAAACAATATACTCTGTTACGTCCATGGTACTGCTCATGTCTATAGGCGACGGTTACCATTTTCCATCAGGTGGGTCGTTAACTTGTTTGCCATTCTAAGTTGTATAATAAAAAATTAAATGAAATTGAAGTCGATCGATTCGTTATTACAGTCCAAATCAATGTAACGGTTACTTTAAATTTGCTATATAAATAAAAAAAAATCCTAATTAAAAATAACCTTATATGTATTTTTTATATTAAACACACACACACACTAAATTTTAAAATTAAAGTTTGTCAAATGCGTCAAGAGGTAACAAATTAACAAACTAACTCACTTTCACATTTGTTATATTAATATGAATATTTTTGTTATTTTAATTAAGTTACTTTTTAGGTTAAAAGCATGTTTTGATATTGACAGCACCCATTTTGATAGTGGTTAGTACCTACTTCCTTTATTACGGACGCGAATGCATTCCCTAAGTGTTGTCCTCTTAACATGGACATGGATTATTAAAATTATTTTTAAACGGCTTTTAACCGACTATATCCCCATGACCGAAACGTATACTGACTGGGGTAAAAAGTAACCTATATCCTTCTCAATGCACCAACTGCGGTTGCCAATCTACCTGCTAAGCGTGGCAACTACTAACAATCCCCTCCCCCTTACGAGGGAAGCCTATGTTCAGCAATGAACGGTTAATGGCTGATATACTGATGATGATCCTTCTCCATTCAATATAGTACATAATAAATAGTATAATAAATTTCATAGTAATTGTGAAGGGCGTTAAAGTACTATAAGGTAAAAAACTGACTTTCAAAATTATTATATTAACTAAAGATTTACACAATATATTTTATTTTCATGCTAAGTTATATCATTATTATATATATCTAAAAAACTAATTGAATACTCGTAAGTAAATAAATTTACATACAAATCAAACATATATTGTAAATGATTACTATCAGTGTGATCTCTGTATACAAGTTGCTAGGACTCTAATGGTTTATTCCATAAACTCACTTTCAAAATTATATTATAATATTAACTAAAGATTTACACAATATATTTTATCTTCATGCTAGGTTATATCATAATATATTTATCTAAAAAAATAACTAAATACTCATAAGTAAATAAATTTACTTACAATTCAAACATATGTACATTTTGAATGATTATTATCAGTGTGATCCCTGTATACAAGTTGCTAGGACTCTCATGGTTTATTCCATAAACTCACTTTCAAAATTATAATATTACTAAAGATTTTTACAATATATTTTATTTTCATACATATGTATGTATATACATATCTGTCACGTCTGTCTCCCATTAGGGTAGGCAGAAACAATGGAACGCCAAATTTATCATTTTTTTTAAATTTATTTATATTTATTTATTTTTTTATTTATTTATTTATTTTATTTTATTTTCATGCTAGGTTATATTATTATTATATTTATCTAAAAAACTAACTGAATACTCATAAGAAAATAAATTTACTTACAATTCAAACATACATTGTAAATGATTACTATCAGTGTGATCTCTGTATACAAGTTGCTAGGACTCTAATGGTTTACTCCATAAGAAAATTGTAAAACAGAAGCAATATATTTACACACAATAATTTAAACACTTACTTGTGATAAATTTTACAACCAATTTATTGAAATATCTTTTCTAAATTCTGTACAGTAAATAATGTTTACTTATTTATTTACAATAAATTTTTTGACCACTCATAGTGCATTATTTAAAAAGCAAGTGATGCTAAATCTCGTTTATTATTTATATACAAATAATAAGTAAAAAAATAATTACTCTTAGTAATTCTCATAATATGGATACATACTCAGGAGTTCATAAAAATTTTACTAGGCTCAATTTACTTTCAAACCAAGTAAAAACAACGACCGTGTATAAAAAATGATATAATTGTATGTGAATAATAGCAAGCTTGGCAAGTACTGGCTAAACCCTTCAACAGGAGGAGCCTATGTTCAGTAGTGAACAATTAACGGCTGATATGATGATGATGATGATGATGATAAGTAGTAAGTGGGTATGAACGAAATACAACAGACAAAATTATTTCTTATCTTTACTAACAGAGGGAGACTTTGTACAAAAGTCGAGTGCTTGGGTACCTCTGTCCCATTCGTGTTTCAACCGTAAAGCAGTTGTGTTTGCATGGCTGTGTTTTGGTTTGAAGGGTGGGATATAACGTGAATTTACTGGGTACAGAGGAATAACACCCGAGTCCTCAGAATGGCAACGCATGGAGGTATGGATAAAATGGTACTGCTCATGTCTATAGGCGACACCACTTTCCATCAGGTGGGCTGTCAGCTTGTTTGCCATTCAAAATAATAAAAAAATATAAATGTGAAAGTGAAATTGTTTCTTTGTTACCTTATAGTGCCTTGACAGCTTAACCAATCTTTATGAAATTTGGTACATACGTACAATATGGGATAGAAAACAATATAGGCTATCTTCTTCCCATCCTTCTTATCCCATTCTGTAAACGTGTCCCGTTCAAGCGGACGAAGTCGCAAGTAAAAGTTAATAAAGAGTAAAAACTAATTTGTTTATTTTACATATTAGCATACATACATATACATACATATCTGTCACGCCTGTCTCCCATTAGGGTAGGCAGAAACAATGGAATAAATATTAGCATATCCACATTAATATAGACGAATGAATTGTAACTTATGGTGAGAAAAATACGGCTGTCTTTTCGCGTCAGGATTATTAATCAAAAGCATTTGATACGAGAAAAATATGATTTTCTTCTTTAGCAACGTCGCGTCTCCCCGATGTTTAAGTGATGTATTCTCTGTTACCGAAAATGAATGGTATCTGTGCTCCACTTAGCACAAAAAAGGAATATTAATTTATAAAATAAATAATTCATAGATCTATATTATTATTTATGAAAATTACAATTTTAATAATCTAGACGCCTAAAAATTTACGCTTCAATTCGATATTCAATTATCTTTTCTTTCAATAGAGAAATTGGAAATTTAGAGAATTCCAATATTAATATTTAACTTTTAATATTTTTATTTTATTTTTTTCGTGTAATTGTAGTAACGTGAAACCTTAATTAATTTCGTTTGGTAAAATTATATTCGATTGTGAAAAATAAAATACATTTATTTTATTGTAACAGTATTGAAAGCTTCTCATTTATGTAGAAACTCGTGCCTAACAGTGGAACACTAACAACATAATGTTGAAGTGACCACTTTTAGTATGCTATAAAGTTGTTAATTAAATTCAGTACAATCCACAAATTTTAATTACATCAAACAGAAATAATTACTATTTCGCATAAGATATTATTATTTTTATTTAGTTCTATATTCCATTGTAAAATAGCGACTTTTGTACATACATCTACTATTGTAACATATAATACAAGCGAATGAGCATAGAATCAGTCATATATTAGAGCCCAATTCTTAAATTTAACATTACACTACACGTTTACAAATCAAACACGATGGTTTCCAGGTGGAACCGCGTAGAAGTTGAACTGATAGGGCATATTGCTAGCAATAAGATTGCTAATCTTTATTACTAACAATCCGTTCTCCCCTTATCATATAAGTTAGCTATCTTTAAAACTGCCGATAAACGATATTCTAAAAATGTCACATTATTTAAGTATTTGTTTTGCAAAATTACTATTTAAATATTAACAAAATTAATGTGAGAATAACACGAAGAATACTGTCTATTAAAAAAAGGATCATCAAAATCATCTAAAAACAATAATAGTTTTGTATTATTATTTGACCCCTTAATTGTCCACTGAACATAAGCCTTCCCCATAAAGGGAGTTTTTCCAGTAGTTGCCACGCTTGGTAAGCGGGTTGGTAACCGCAGTTAAGCTTTTCCACATCTTTTAAGATGGATGCTTCTGCCCATCCCTCCACCATATTCCTCCTTCATTCCTCTCACCTCCCTTATTCGTCTCTTACGACACCCATGCGAAAGGAAGTGGTGGCCCATTCTATGTCGGGACCGACACAAATAACAATATAGTTAAAAACCTAAACCTTCACTTTTTCAAAATTGAAAAAGAAAATGTTTAATAACTTTAAAAGAAAATCTGTTATAGACCTATGATATGAATAATCATAAACTTTAAAGAAATAATGTGCAAGTTATACAATACAAATTAAAGATATGCAAGTTCTAAAATAAGGCATGCGTAGTCAAGTCTTAAGAGACAGAAAAATGAAATTACAAAAAAAAAACTGAATATAAATCGTATTCCAAACAATACCCATTACCAATAATAATATTAAAACATGGAATAAAGTTTATTTTTCCCCTTTGTGTGTTTTTACAGATAATGTTCCCATTATCCAAAATTCTATAGACTCCCGCTGAGTTAGGTATTACACTGTATTCGACAAGAGACGATGTCAAATAAAGGTTAACGAAACAGATACAATTTGAAAGTGGAAAATTGCAGGTACTGAGAAAGGTCTAATGTAATAAAATTGTGACTAGACGATATCTGTATTAAAGAAATATTTAATAAAAAAAATATCTAAGTGGTCTTAATAAGACCAATAGAAACCAAAACAATATTTTTTTAGAAATATTGCCCGTTTTTCTGACTGTCTGTGAGTTTGTTCAGACGTCACGCATAAACTACTATGCCAAATTAAATGCAGTTTTTGTAGTTATATTTCTAAAGGTGTAGCTTAAAAAATTGTATATTTTTATCTTGATACACCATCTAGAAGTGGTTTGTATCATTGGTTTTCTTAGAAATCCATGCATACTAAGTAGCAAGCGAAAAAGTAGTCAATAATGACTGTCATCATATCACCTGGAAACCATTGTGAACAATTCTTGTTGAATTCTCAAGATGAGCTAACTGACCTGCTTCATCCTCATCTATCATCTCTCACTGGTGCCCCGCCGGTGTATACCAATAGCGCGGGTGGGGTTACCATTCCATTATCACTCATTAAAAAAAAACACTTAGAAAATGCATTCGCGTCCGTAATAAAGGAAGTAGGTACTAACCACTATCAAAATGGGTTCTGTCAATATCAAAACACGTTTTTAACCTAAAAAGTAACTTAATTAAAATACAAAAAAAATCCTAGGATTTTAAGGATGTTTTAAGAGAGAAAAGCTATTACTAGTAATTAGATAGACCTTGTGCTGTCTGAGGTGTAAGTAGAGTTATCAGAACCAATCTACTCGTATATGCGTAGGGCGTTACATGAAAATGAATGAATTTCTTTAGTTTAAACATATACATGGTAACAAATTTTCTGGCATAGCTCAGGTCTAGTAGTTCCTTGTTATGTTGTGATTATCCCATATTTTTGTTACTTTATCTCTCATTACACGGAATATACAAGCCTGAAAACCAAATTAATAGTGTGATTACGTGACACTATGGTATTGTATTTAAAGACATTTTAACATGCTATTTTCCCCCAATCTATTAATACGCTTTAAAAATGTTTAGGCGACTAAAATTAAATTATAAAATTTATAATATAAACAATAATTACTTCTTTTATAATATATGTAGATTCCTTTCTGTTTTCCCTAAAACTTAAAACCAAAAGAGATTATTTCTTATCGCTATGTTGTTTTGTAATATTACACACACATATTACGTTATTGAACGTTAATACGTTCATAGTGATGATTAGCACAAACGTTAAATCATCATATCAAACGTTAGCTGTCCGGTTCTGTATATAAGCTTTCCCCATAAGGGCAGTTTTGCTAGTAGTTGTCACGTTTTAGTGATGTTTTAAGAGGGACGCTGCGGCACATCTCTCTACCATTAGGTTCCCATATTCGCCTCTTATGACACCCACAGGAGTGGAAGGAGTGGCCTATTCTATTCCGGTACCACGTTAAATAATTCCTGTTAATATTAATAAAATGAAAAGTTTTTTTTTCTTTTCACACTTTTGACATCTTAACAACTCGACAAAAAACAATTTGGCCTATTAGTATTTTGCGTGGCAAAAAATTTGGGTAACTTTTTATTTTGATTAATAAGTAACGTCTTTTGGTTCCGCCAAACAAAGTTGCGAGTAATACAGTAATTAATATATTTTTCCTATCGTAGGATGGCAACCCTAGCATATCTGCACATCACAGCATAAGTATTTGCACAGTTGGTAGATTTATCGACTATCATAACGTTAGAATACTATATGAAAGATATTGTAATACTTTGTCTGTAGTAATTATATTACCATTTGTATATTTATTACAAATATAGAAATATCAATCATTCAATTTGGCATTCATTGTATTTATTTATACTTTATTGCACACACTAATAATATATAAAAAAATATGACAGTGAAAAACAAATGTACAAAGGCGATCTTAACTCTACTAAAGTTCTCTTCTAGCTAACACAAAGAAAAGAATATCACATTTTTTTTATACAACTTAGAATGACAAACAAGCTGACGGTCCACCTGATGGAAAGTGGTAACCGTCGTCTATAGACATGAGCAGTACCATGGACATAACAGAGTATACTGTTTCACCCATGACGCCCCCCATGCGTTGCCATTCCTGAGGACTCAGGTGTTATTCCTCCGTACCCAGTAAATTCACGCTATATCCCACCCTTCAAACCGAAACACAGCTGCTTCACGGTTGAAACACGAATGGGACAGAAGTACCCAAGCAATCGACTTTTGTACAAAGTCTCCCTCTTGTAAAATCTCATGTAAGCGGATAGAACAGTATACAATACTAAATAAATTTACAAACAAAAAAGTACAAACTAGACAAGCGTAAGGTTATGCGTAACCAATTATATTCAATCGTGTATAATACACATAATTATATATTTATACATACATACATACATGCATACATATAAATAAAATATATTCATTGGGATAGAAGATGCTCTTTAAGTCTACTCTTAAAAATATTTAGGGATACACGGATATGCATGAGAATGGAATTCCGCACTTGAGCAGCTCATGTGATATTTGATATGGAGAATGGCATATGCTATTTTTTCCTGGTCATTCAATTAGTCCCGGTCACGCGGACAAAATCGTGACCACGGCTCTCGAATTTATAAGCTTTGGCTGGAGATATTTCACGTGGGATGTGTAGAGAAAGTCCTTTTATTATATGGTACATCCATACATATACATTTTACGAAGCCAATTAAAAATTTAATAATACTACTACCTACAAAGGTAAATACGAACGTGGTAGACAGATTAAAAATAAACGTTAACAAACCTTATTAATCCGACAGACGGCAAAATATGCCCACATTTCGAGTCGAGTGTTTATTTTGACAGGAACAGTTGACAAAAATTCTCTGTATAAAATTATCTTATATGGAATTACTATTGTGAGCATTATTATTTATTACCCATTTACTCTAACGACATTGATGTATTTAAAATCTAATTTAACGATTACATTTAATAATAACCATGACTTTGTGTGATAAACAAAGAGAACCAAGTACCAAAAGTCTCTGTTCTAATACACATCCTTTGACTCATCCATTTCCATATATAATACACATATAAAAGTGTATGAATCGAAGAATATATGTTCTTATGGTCTTTTTTCTAGTTGTCATAGATTTTTTTTTGTCTTTCATTTAATCTAGAACTTACGCATGTTATTTTTATTTTAAATATTCTAGACGTTTCTATGATTTATTCTAACTACATTACTACGCGCAACTTTATACATAGTAACGTTTTGTTTGTGCGAGAAAATATATAATAGTTTATTGATGTTTATCAATCATCTTCATATTTTAGGGCTTTATATATTATGTTACATACGTTGATAAATAAATATATTAAAATAAATCGCATGTGCATACAAAGTCCCTAAAAAAAATAACATTTATATAGAACTTAGCATTCCTATTAGTATTTATATACTTTCATTCAATCCTATTACTTATAATTTATTCTATTGAATTAATAGAAATATTAAGATTTTTGGATGTTTGGTACACAAACACGCCTAAACGGCTAAAGGAATTGGAATAAAATTTGGTACATATCAATTTCTATACAGACAAAACCATGGATCAAGATCAACAGATTAAGTCACATTTATTTTATTTTTATTTATTTAGACCAATTTATTTAGTCTAAACGATTTCTCAAAAGTACACATTCAAAATTCTTAATCTTCAGTTTTAATTTAACATATTTCCGGAAGTAATACTAATAAGTAACAATCAAAATAATGAAAGCTAACAATGGTACTGAGGGTAGACAAGCGCTCTCCAGAGCCCTGTTGAATAAAACTTAGCTGAACACCGCAACCGCCGCCGACTTATTTCTTACTTCCATTAAGTTAAATTTGAGACAAGAATTTAATGAAAACTAGTTAATTCTCTCGTCTTTGCTTAATAAATTTTGAAATCAACAAAATTCTTCAAGAACTATTTTTTCACGTCTTTACAAGCGACAGTTCAGTCAGTACCTGACAAGATTCCGAAGATTCTAGGCTCTATCCCATATACTGAATGCCTCGGAATTTATGAAAATTATTTATTTATTTATACTTTATTGCACGCAAAATTTACATTGATATAAATTCTTCATAATTCCAATTTTTAATAAATAACGATTTATGTTCAAATACTTTTAATTATTGACATATACTAAACACGTTTAAAGGATACGCCTATACAAATAGAATTCCAAGGAGATTTAAATTATAAAATAATAATTAAAAATTCCTAGTAAACTGGCGGGTTAAAAATCCCACTTCACACAAATCCTAATTAGATTCACTTTAAATAACCCGCCGAGTTTTAATAGGCCTCTCGAGCTAATGAAGTAACATTAACAGACTAATCCATTTACAATGGCGGGTTATACAAAGCAAATCCTATCACGATAAATAAATACACTACAAAGTTTTTAACCACTCCAATTTCATGCTTACTTGTTATATTTCACAAGTTATATTTTCCAATGGCACAGGTAAATTTATTATTCCATTAAAATTTATTAAAAATTACTATTAATAATTTTTAATAGATGATAATGGAATAAAAAAATTGTAGCGAGTCCATTTTTATTCCTACTCATTATTTCGTAGTAATTTTATTTATATTAATGAAAACTATATTCATTTAATGCCTTAATTTTGAATTTTATGTAACGATATTTCTTCAAACTTTATTATTATGTCACTAGACTTTTTTATTAAAATAAGATAATCTATTGGAACATTTGTCATTATCAATTCTGTGCATTCCGGAACTCTCTCATTTCCCAACGAAAAATAATAAAAGTGACTGATTAGTCGTTATATGTTCTTTCTGTCTGTCAGTTCTGGGGTCAAGCTGTTCAAAGATTTTATTCTTTAATTGGTTAATTCAATTTTCACATACAAGTAACAAGTAGTAATTATAATTTGGGCGAAAGTTACTATACATTTATGAGATTATTTTCTCGTTCAAATACCAAATTTATCAAAGTCATAATTACCTCTTTACATACATACATACATACATATCCGTCACGCCTGTCTCCCATTAGGGTAGGCAGAAACAATGGAACGCCAAATGCTTCGATTCAAACAAACCTCTTTCGCTTCTTCCACATTTATCAATCTTTTCATACACGCTCGCCGGTTACGGGTACTTTTAATTTGGCCTTTCTTCAGCACCTCTTTAAAAAATACTATTTTCAGAAATAATATAAAAACTTATAAGTCTATATCAAATGACATTTAAATACTTTAAATCACTATAAAATTTTACAATTCATACTCATATTAATTAAATTTCAGATGAATTCATCCTGTGAGCTAATTAACCTGACTTCATCCTCGACTATCATATATACTGCTACACCTCATCCGTAGACCAAAGGTAATGTTACCAATTATTTTTTATATATGAAAAGCTTTGTAATAGATATATACCTTATATAGAATTATATATCGGTCGATCAATATATCCCGGTCACGCAAGTTTTAATTAGTACTTTAAGAATGAATCAAATCGTTCATTTATATTCGAAAAGATTGCAATTTATATGAGATGTATGTACCTACAGCATTAGGAGAGGGATTGTTAGTAATACGGACTGCTAATCACATTGCTAGCAATATATCCTGTAAGATCAATCTCCACGTAGTCTCCCCTGGAAACCATCGTGCTGAATTCCAGGCGTATTCATCGCGATGGCCTAACTAACTTACATTTTCATACTCACCTGTCATTCTTCACTGGTGCCCTGCCAGCGAATACTGTTAGCGCAGGCGGGGTTACCATTCCATTAACATCCATTAAAAAATGCAGCATATTATTTAAACTATTAAGAAGTTGTTTCTTATATAATGATTGTGTATAAAATAATCAACAAACAGACATCTTGTTTAATTATATATATATAATTTATACTTTTGCTATGAAGGAGACTCGTAAAAATATTCAACATAGCTGCTGTCGTTCCGAGCCGTTTTTATTAGGTATTATCATTCCTTTGTGGCAGAAGATTTGATATCGTTACCAAGTTTGCTTACTAAATTATGAATAGTACCTCTTAATTGTACAACAGTTATACGCTTTTGTTTTTTTACATTTTCTATTTCGTTCGCGAATTTTGTTAGCGCGTAACAAGAAAGAATTTTCTAGCTCATTTAATTTATCTTTTTCTTAATCTTTTACATTTCTGTAAAATTTTGAGTTCTATTCTAATATATTTAGAACGAATTTTTCCTCACGTATATACATAATACCTTTTTCCTTAGGCATCTAAGATTTCCTGGTAATCAAATTTTGTATAACTCTATTGAGTGAGCTAAAAGGAAAGGATCTATATCCTACTTTATTACACAAATTAGGTACGAGTAGATAGATAAATATTATTTATTATTCCCTTTAAAAAACTACCGTAGTAAACTTATTATAGACAAATCTAATATATAAAATTCTCGTGTCACTGTGTTTGTTACCAAACTCCTCCGAAACGGCTTTACCGATTTTCATGAAATTTTGTATGCATATTGGATAGGTCTGAGAATCGGCCAACATCTATTTTTTATACCCCTCAATGATAAGGGTGACCCACCACTAAAATTTTTTTTTATTTTTTTGACAAATTTTTTTATTTTTATTTTAATATGATTTAGCATTGAAAAATACATACAATTTAAAATTTTCACCCTTTTACGATCAACCCCTGTTTTTTAATCGCAATTTTTATATTCCGCTATAGGGTTGCAAGATGGCAATCTAATATAATTTTCATGTATAGTTTATAATTACAATTTACTTTAATTATATCTTTTTTCTTAGTTTAAATTAATTATCAACCCTCATCGGTCGATAATTGATCAACTACCAATCGATCAATTATATTACGGAGTAGGGATGAGGCGAAGCCGGCCTCCTTTAATGTATATGGCAAAACAACTTTTGCGGGGTCAGCTAGTATATATATATATATATATATAGCATATAAACAATTACAAGTAAGGGTCACACTAAAAAAACAGACAATAGGCAGACTTTTCACCATAAATGACCTCTTCCAGGCAACCTTTGGATGAAAAGGAGAAGTTATAAACAGATCAGAGGCATGATGACTATTCTATTATTTTTAAATACATATGTAAAATGTAACACATAAATATATAAACATCATACAAATTAGGTGATATTATAATAGATAAAGACAATTTTTTCATAAACCCACAGTAATAAGAAGACATTGCACAGAAATTGTCAGAATTTTCATTCTATAACTTTAAATAAAATCTAAAAATCAATACCATCAATGTGTGTACCGATGAAAATATTACGTAAAGAATAAAATTTTACTTTTTGTAAAACCTTAATTTTCTACTCTAAAGAATTAGTGTTTTGACTGACAACGGTTTTTTTGGTGTTTAAACGGATTTATTTTGTTTAAAAAATCAACAACAATAACCAGAGGGTTGTTTGTTTAGAATAAATATAATAATTTATTAAAGAAATTGTTTTTATAATCAATTTTACAACGATTTCAATAAGACGAAGAATTTCAATTAGCCTATATTTTTTGTGTGCATGTTAATGATTCTGAAGCGATTTTGATATATTTTTGCAGTTGACAGGGCTTTTCCCTTTATTAATTGTTTTTATTATTTTTACCATACCATATTCATTCTCGGATTTCAAACTTTGTTGACTTTTACTGATTAATTTTTGTTTTTACTTATCTGTAAAATATACCCTTTCACCATATTGAATTAAATCACCAAACTGCATAGTACTGATAGTTTGTTGACGATATACGTATATTAAAATTGTATTTAAAACATTAATGTTACGTTACAAAACAATGAATATAGTGTTTAACTATAATATAAATTATCGCAACATACCCTATTAAGCGGTATCTCCCAAAAATAGCAGTTCCCTCTATTTCTTAGTAAAAAATTTGAAATACATTTTCCCTACATTTTCAATCACTGATTTCTTAAAAGTTAAACACAGTATAAACAACGCTCTTGTTTTCATTAAATTAATGTAAAAAATACATCAACGTTAAATAAGATAAAAAGTTAGTTACCACAGAAATCCATTTCCAAGTTAAACAGATCTTTTATTCGGGTTTTTTACTCATTGAAACTGGCAACTCTTGTCTCATATTTTTAAGGGTTATCGCTCAACTCCAGTTTAATTACTATAGGGCAGGCAAAAGGGTAGCTCAATTCAAATTGAGTAAGTTCATTAGCTTAGTAATTTAAACAGTTTGTTTTATACAAATATTTGATTTGGGGTAAACCTCTAAGGATATATTGTATTTTCTTTTTTATGATTTAACTATTTAATTAGATATGTTTTTATAGATCTAAAACTTTATAACACGTGAATTAAGTAATAGCCTAGTACATACATTATATGTTAAGGAATGAACATAAAGCAACTCATAGTGATAATTGAAAATTATTTAGAAAATTCAAATTTTCGGAAGTTCAAGGTGATAGAGTATGAATATAAGGTATCAAATGTTCAAAGCCCTTCCGCTTCGATATTTTCACTTAATAATTACTTAAATATAATTTATATATTTTAATAATATTTAAATATATCACCACTTTAGCAAGATAAAAAATAGATGAAGATGAAGACAGGTCTTAATTAGCTTATACGATAGGCGTCACAATAGGCCTTATCGTGACGAATTTACCAAGCATCAACAGTAATAGGAAGAAAGAAATGCGTGTAGGTCGTTTTGATAGAATACATTGTCAGCAATAAGGATCAACCTCATTACTTACCATCCCTTCTCCTCCTGATCGGATAGATCGATATAAAATTATACCTCTTACAACTTCTTTAGCATAAAGGCATAAAAAGAACGGCCACTTTCTATCATCGTACGGCTCGCCATCGACAGGGAGTTCACCCTCATACCTTACAGCTTAAATGGTCGCGTACAACGCGGTTTCAGAGATGTTTTTTTCACGAACACTCAGGTTATGGAATGAGCTCCCTGTCGAGGTTTTCCCAGGAGACTACAGCATGGGGTTCTTTGAAAGGGGGGTAAAGAGGTTTCCTCAGGGTCGGCAACATGCGCGTGATACCTTTGGTATTGCAGGCGTTCGTGGACTGCGGTAACCGCTTGCCATAAGGTGGGCCGTATGCTTGTTTGCCACCTCAGTGGTATAAAAAAATATCACCGTTAACTGTTCATGGCTGAACATAGTCCTCCCCCATAAACTGCCATAAGGAACGATCCCAAACCACCTGCAATCACTGATAAATACAAGTGATACATATAATATGTTCTGTTCTTAACCCGTTACAATACGGAATTATGTTATAATTTCGTATTTATACAATCCAAGTAAAACGGAAAATTAATAATTTAATTTCCGCAGAGATTCCCGAAGTTTACAACACTACAGGTGTTGCAAGCAAGATGTTGTAGGTAGGGTGCATTGATCGCTTCGCCTCAGAAGGACTGTATCTGAAGTTGGCATCTTATTGACATATATGATTAAATTCAACATATACCCATAAACAGAATAAAGAAGGAATATAAGAATATTAACAGAGCCTTAATAGCTACTATATCATAATATAGAAAACAGAATCTAGCATAAAATTACTAACTGCGAATTAAATAACAAAATTAACATAAAATTAAAATCCGTGTAATAACAAAATTGCATTAGTATTATAATCAAATTGCTACTTGGTAAAATACGAATTCCCTACTTAAGTTCCATGCTAAGTTATACACAGTATTTCATTATGCAAACTCGAGTCTAAAGACAAGTGTCTCCAGCAATTTCCTCCAAAGATTTTATGTCATCACTTTGCCTCTAACTCATTATTATTTAATCTGCCCTCAACTTAAGCGCTATGCCGTTTGCACTTGCTTTGTCGGTTCCAACAATGAACAGAATAGGTAGAATTATTTTTTATTCAACTACTCATAAATTTAATTTGTAGTATCTTTAAATAAATAGATATTTATTTTGAAGCTTAATTATATATCTATCTTCACGTAAAGGAGCGGTACCCATTAATATTGGTACCGCTCCGATTACCATACCATACGATACCATATCCAATTGTTACCTCTTAATACTTTAACGACTTAACCAATCGACATGAAATTTAGTATACACGTACTATTTGGAATTGGGAAGGAATATAGGTTACTATTAATCCCAGTCCCATGAACGAAATCCTGAGTAAAAGCTCATACCATATAATGTGAGATGTACAAGATTCAGAGATTCTGCATGTTCTAGGTTTAAGTCAGTGTCAGCTTTACAGCTTAACCGCTTAAGTTAGCCTAATACTCTAAACTTAGATTCATGCAGTGCAAGTCGACTCTTACATACGTAAATACCTCGAAATGCGAGCGCATCCGTTGTCAAATTTACAGAACATAACATATTATATAATATTTGTTTTACATGTTCAATACTTTTAAAAAGTTTGTACAAAGTTTTTTATATATGTTTGTATGTAAAATATAATTTTTTCGTATGTATGTCTCCATAATATATGAAAAATCATACAATACATATATGTATACAAGATAAAAGTCTATGTACTTGTAAACGACCGCAACATAAACATTAATTAATAACTAACATTCGGGAATCGAAAATATTATTACTTTATCAATACAATATTAATTTTTCTTTTTAATTGTATAATATATGTATATGATAAGTTATTGGCTTGAAGAGATCTTTTATTTAATTATTCCTTCGGTCGCATAATTATTTGGAAAATTTTAAAAGTTTATATTTTTTGGCGATATATTGATATGATGGGTCTTTAGTTTTTTTTTTTTTTTTTCATTCTTAATAGCATTCATTTTATATTTAGAACTGTCTGTAACTTTATATCATTTCTTGTTCTTGTAAAAAATGTTTAATCTTGATCATATTATTCGTACACACTTTTATTAAAGAAAAAAACACGGAATTCTCTTTTTAAAATGAAATAAATATGAAATATATTAATGTAAATTAAAAACACAATATCAATAAAATATGCCAGTCTAATAGATACTTGCTGAATCTGGAGTAATTTTAATATAACACTAAGCAGTTTTTAATTCAAATTTATATAAAAATTATATTTTAACGGCGTACCTTATTAAAACATAAATAGCTACTTACGTTACGCACATCTCAGTAATTCGAACCCTGGGGCAAAAGGCAACAATCTGGCAAAATGTAAGATTCAATTTGCCCTTGATAGCTAATTTATTTTCCCCCAGAGATGGTGCGGTACAGTCAAACGCGGGTTTCACTTCTGACTATTATCTGTTCTTGGAAGGTTTCCATCAATTGTTATTTCAGCAAATTTAATTTTGAACATCCTTCCATAATTATCTTCGCCGTTCTAATTTTTTTATAATAATGAGAGAATTTCTACTACAAACTGGCAGCATCATTATCACCTATCAAAAAAGTATATAATTTTATTTATTTCTCAAATAAATTGGATATAAGACCCATGACTTACACACAAATTTAATGTACACTGGTATGCTGTGTGAAATTTACTATTATATGCTTGTTTAAGTTCTTTAGCTTATTCTAATAAACCTAAAATTTTATGCTAGAAGTAACTGGCTCACGACGAATGGCTATTCATATTACTATAGTAACTACTTTCTATAATGTGGGTTATCAGCTACAGTTGTATAAAAAAAAGTTCGAATACCAAATCATGTCAGTTGTATGTACAAAATATATAAAATTTATTAACTAAAATTATTTAATGGTGTATTTTTTATATATGTGAATAAATAAACTTGAGCAACTGTACTTACGGCATGACTAAGGGTTACACGATAACAACGTTCCTATATTAACTCTAAGTGCGTTATGTTTACCTGTTACGAGAGAAACCCCTTTCAATTAAATTGCTGCCTATCTTACTTTTTTTATTAAATTACTTAAAGCGTGAATGAAATCCTCAAATTTTAAGCCAAATAATTTATATTCATTCTAATTTTGTCTAAATTAAAATAATAAAGTTAAATTAAAAGTGATATTTTTACTGAACGGACCGCTTCAAATGGTTACAAATGATTTTATACTAAAATAATAAAGGAGCTTTCGATTGTAAAAGAAAACAGTAGTATTCGGTCGGTATGCCGAATAAAAGCGCCTATCCACCACTTTTCGAGTTCCATATAAAGTTAAGGACCGAAACACATTACCCACCATAGAAATAAAGTAAACACAACATATAGATTGTGTACAACATAGCTATGTCGAATATAGTGATGTACTGAATTAGGCCGACTCGAATACCTAATAAATACTCAAGTATTCGAGTCTTTTCTACTAGAATATATGTATATATTATTATAAATGTGACAATGAGTTTGTTTAATCGTTAACACAACTTAACCTTTTCGGTCTCTAAGAGACCGAAAAGGTTAAGTTGCGTTTGAAGTATTTTCAAGATATAAAAATTTGAATACCAATCCAATATCTATACAATGAGTTCCTCTAAACATTGATGGTGGAAAAAATTCATCACGTATTTCGATGTCGCCCATATCAGATGGAAATCTTTTTTCTAATATAATAAAAGTTTGTTATTCAATATTTTTTTTTTTTTGGATAACAAACTTTTAACTTGTTCGTTATTGGATCGATATATAGATCTATCTATCTATTCTATTTAAGAGCTGCGCTCTTGTCGGTGGATTTCTTGTCACTCACTACGATTTTCAGCGAGTCTCTTCACCTCTTGATACGACACGACACCAACTCCTTCCTTGATCTGCCTGATATAACTATGTCTCGGTCTCCCTCTTCCCCTCCTATTATATTATATTGTAAACTATAGATATTTTAACTAAAATATTGCTATATAATACCCATTCTTAATTTGAACATAACCATTTTAATCCCAGTCATTATTAAATTTAATATACACGTACTATAAAGAATTAAGAAGGATACTTTTTATCCTGATCCGTATACATAGTAGTTCAGATATACGATATCTATCAAGATTCGAGTATTTACGATACTCGAACACTAGTCGTGTATTCATTATAATTGTTTATGTTTGTATTTCATATTTTATTAATATTTTTCTTGGTTACAAAAGAAATAATATTTCATAACATTTATTAAACTTCAGAAATCGGTTGATTAATTACTCGAATTTATAGTATCAAAAAACTCGAACACTAATAAGGCGAAAACACATCACTAATCGAATACCCTTTGAAAGGCACACCAGCTACAATTTGTGGTTTTGATTGTTTCTCTATAGAGTATTGTTATAATACTGATCGACCGAACTTCGGTTACAGTTGAATTGCAATAAATTATTTATGTATTTGGAGTTATATCGCCAAATGAATGAACGTGATAAAATAACCAACTATTAATATTCACTGTTTGTGACAGTTTACGGCCACTATATTTATTTTACGTTATCTCTCTCGACAAATGTCATGCCTAATCTAAAAATATACCAATCAAATGCGAAATGAAGTAGTCGAGGTTTTGTAAATAAAGTAATGTGTAAAGTTCTTCAGTTAAGCTTTTATAAATTTTATAAATAAGAGATAAAGTTACCTTGCTTTATATATAAGGTCATTTATTTATGGCAATTATATACCTTTAATGAATGAATGAATGAATTTTTTATCTACGATATTTCTTTATTAATGATTATTACTCGGAATTCTTTATACTGGTAAATATTTTTCTGAACTAGTTGTTATTTTGCAGAGATCCATACTACTGGTTATTTTATTACAATTATTTTATTTTATTTCACCACCCTTAATATGTGTGCGACTTCCAACACTAGAAGATTGACTACTATTATTATAACGAGAAATTCTACAAGCTTTCATATTAGTCATCAATCTCCGACTGCCATTTCGTCCACACACGTTTCGCGATACGTATTTCGCTTCTAAACGAAGCATCTTCAGACAAATTAAGAGATCGCCTAGTGTTAACCGTTCGGCACCCAAACTACGAATGATCCGTTTTCGTCGTGTTGCCGTATTCATATCCTTTTAGTAGTAGGGCATTACATGCATAGTCACTGAGTAGTAAGTAGATGTTGTTTCTACATCGAGGTATAAAAAATAATTTTAAAATAAATGTATTACTTACTTCAAATTTTTTGCCTCACAAGCTTCGAAGATAAGATTTAAAAGATATTAAGACAGAAAAAAGACAGCAGAAAACGAAGATAATTCAATCAACTACCGCGATACCAGAAACAACCACTATTACCGCTATCCCCCGCCATCGCCCCCACCTGACCCATGTTATCACGGACTCTACAAGTTGTGACCTGCATAACAAGATGGTAGAACGAAAGCACCATACTCACGCTGAAGAAGATGAGAGGAAATGGATTATTAGTACCATTACCATGGCTTTAACCACCTCATTGCTAGCAATATACTCTAACAGGTCGACCTCCACGCGATTGTCCCTGGAAATCATTCTGTAATTAATTCTTTATGAATTCATCCCTGTGGACCAAAACTCATCTGTTTCCAAATAATGTAATGGGAAATGATAAGATTCCTCTATCATCATTCACTGGAGCCCTGCCAACATAAGCCTATAGTACAAGCGGGGTTACAACAATAATATTACCTATTAAAAAAATTTAAAACCCTTAAAAAGACTTGACGAAACAATTGTCGAAAATGGCAAGCATAAAAAGTTTATGTATTCCTGTTATTCAGTTATTATTATAAGTGATATTTATTCCATTCACGTGGACAAAGTCACAAGATGCAAACAATATTGTGTAGTTGTGATGAAAAACAGAAAGCAGAAAATAAATAGATTGCGCTCAATATGTTTTTTTTTTTTTTAATTTTAACAAGTGATAATAAGTTTTCTTTAGAGTATTCTAACCACAAAATTGTAAAGTTATATAGGTTACAAAGTAACTGGAAGTAAATACGGAAATGAAAGGTTTATTCTAAAAGAGACAGAACAGAAGTATATCTTGCAAAATAGACACCACAGTTTTCTGATTTTGGGGATCAACGGTGATTCATTCGATTCGATTCAATTCGAGGCAACCGCATTTAGTCTTTTGGTGATATTTTAAGAAAGACTTTGCTTACTGTCCCTCGACTATTAAGTTCCCTTAGTCGCCTCTAACGACACCCACGGGAAAGGAATGGCGTTGTTCGATGTTTAAAACAGTATTATGAAAATTTTTGATGAGTAAAAAAAGCGTTTCTAATTAAAACAAAATCAATGAGAAATCTACACGTGAGTAGTGAAAATACGTAAGAAATAAATAAAAAATAAATAAAATCACTGAAAAATCCTCAAAAGTCATTATTTTGAGTTTTACACAGTTTGAGTGTTACTTATCTTAATAGTATACAATGCCTAACCATTGTATACTATGAAAATCAGTTACCAGCAGTAAAATCATTTACCAGCAGTTCACGCATCATCAATTGAGGATGAAGTCCGAGTACTGTTTACAGGGGACCACGATGATTAGTATCCCCATTGTTAACACGATACTTGTCCCCTGTCTCTATATTATGGTATAAAATTTACTTTTTAAGTAGTTAATATTTTCACTGTGCTAAATAGGTTTATTACTGATATCTTAATAAAATTATCCTATTATTCGAATTCTTTTTTTTTATACAACTTAGAATGGCAAACAATCTGACGGCCCACCTGATGGAAAGTGGTAATCCTCGCCTATAGACATGAGCAGTACCATGGACATAACAGAGTATACTATTTCGCCCATGATACCCCCCATGCGATGCCATTCCTGAGGACTCAGGTGTTATTCCTCTGTACCCAGTAAATTAACGCCATATCCTACCCTTCAAACCGAAACACAGCCATGCAAACACAACTGCTTCACGGTTGAAACACGAATGGAACAGAGATACCCAAGCAATCGACTTTTGTACAGTCTCCATCTGGTATTCTTATTCCTTTTATTTATTACCCTGAAAGATAACGCAAACTCTGTCACTAGTTTTAAATTATAAATCTGTACTTATTAATAAACAACGTTATTATTACATCGCTCACTCCGTTAGCTAATAAATTTCAACTAATTCTCAATCCGGGCTAAACCAGTACAAGTTCTGTAATTAAAGTACGAGAGTGAATGTTTAATTGCTTTGGGAGTACGCCCGCAAAACATCCGCAAAAACGCATTCGATTGGTGTACAACTTTCCATCCTGTTTTGCAGGACTTCAATAATAAAAAGCTAAAAGTTGAAAGTTTTCCTTTGAACTAAACAGCTTTTATATTTAAAAGTAATATCCTTACAGCGAAGATAAATAAAACAAAAGTACTGAAGTACTAACTTTACATCATTGAATTCCTTACAAACCGCTATAGATAAAGCACATGACGATTATTTATTTACTTATAATTTTCTTGCGCTGAAATTAAAAGATTTTTTTTATACAACTTAGAATGGCAAATAAGCTGACGGTCCACCTGATGGAAAGTGATAACCGTCGCCTATAGACATGAGCAGTACCATGGACATAACAGTATACTATTTCGCCCATGATACCCCCCATGCGTTGCCATTCCTGAGGAGTCAGGTGTTATTCCTCTGTACCCAGTAAATTCACGCCATATCCCACCCTTCAAACCGAAACACAGCCATGCAAACACAACTACTTCACGGTTGAAACACGAATGGGACAGAGGTACCCAAGCAATTGACTTTTGTACAAAGTCTCCCTCTGGTAGAATATCATTGATTAATCTTTTAAATTGATTTTATACATAATATAAATCTGATTAAAAATAGATATACTTAAAACATGAATAATGATGGTGATAAACCTAAAAAACACGTTAAGGATAAAAGCAGATGTGCGTCGAAAACACCTTTTGTTACCTTTACTGACATGAATGACCCTCTTAACCTTTCACTTCAACAAAACCAAATGTCACAACCGAACCACTTGAGGCAGAAAAATAGAGAAGACAAATAAAAAAAAATCGAGAGTAAACAAATTTCTAGTGAAGCCTCCGTTGAGTTCTAAACCCATTTATGTATCTTTGAGCCTTTAACGAAAAAAGTTTGATCATAATTCCCTTCTAAGTAAAAAAGTAAACAAACGTAGTAAAGAAGGCAATCAAAAGTTGCGTAAATAACTTTCCGACGCTTACGTGAAGAGGGTGGCGGGTTTCCTGAAAGATCTTATAATATTATGTTAAACTTGGCAAGGCCTGAGGCGAACAGTTTCGGATACGCTGAAGCCTAAATATATTACGACATTGGGAAGGCTTAATACGAAGAGAATAAGTTGATGTTTTCTTCAGCTCTTTAGGGAAATTATATTTAAACTACCTAAACTCGAGTAGAACTTGTAGATTCCTCGATTTTAAAGGTGTTGACGCCTTTAATTTATTTATAAACTTAAACAAATTTGAGGACCTTTTATTCTTTGAAATTGTTTAAAAATAATCTCATACGAATCCTATATATATATAATATACATTTTTTTTTATTGTGTTATTCCAAGATACTATTCCGTTAATATAACACCTTCAGATTCAACATGGCTGAATATACAAGTAGATATGCGAATCATATTATAGCTTACGTAATATTATTTAAAGTACTTTGTTCTAGTAGATCCTATTATTTTATTTTATTTTATCTTTATTTGGTCTCCTAGTAATTGTTACACTGATAAAATTTAATATTTAAATTACCGTCTATTTATACTTAGTGTACAATCATTTTAAAGGAAACACAGCATGCTAATTAACAAAAACAATAATATAGTATAACAATCTGTTGAAGTATTTGACATTGGTATAGTTTTTTTAAATTCAGTAGATGATTGCTTCACATAAGTTTTTTAGCTATTTAAATTAACTGTAATGTTTTCCTATAGAAATCCCCTTCTGTATCGAAGTGAATATCCAAGTGTTGCTTGCAATCATTCAACAGCTTGCAAAGACGTGGTACAGTGGAGTTGGCACCAAGAACAGTTCTACGGAACGGCACGGACATTAGACTGATGTAACTACGGGGATAGTGTACAGGCAATCGAAAATTAAATTTGGCAAGAAGCTGAGAACAGTCAATTCTGTTCCTAAACAACTTATATAAGAACATTAAATCTATTAATGTTCTACGCTTATCAAGTGATACCATATTGAAATAGATAAGTCTGTCCCCGTAGGCCACCAAGGTCTTAGATTGTCGAGCTGAAAAAGCCAAATGCCAGAGAAACCTTTTTTGTATACGCTCTAATCTTAAAATATGGGTCGAATAATGTGGTCGCCAAACCATCGAACCATATTCCAAGACGCTTCGAACTAATGAATAATATAATTTTATTTTAGTTTTTGGATTTACAAATTCCTTGGCATTGCGAATTACAAAACCTAAAGCTCTTGATGCCTTTGCTATTACAAACTCTATTTGAGGTAAATATGTTAATTTACTGTCTAGAAGTATACCCAGATCTCTTATAGTGCTCACTTCACTTAAAGTTTCACCATAGATGTGATAATCAAAGGCAATTTTATTGTGTTTTCTAGTGAATTTTATATGAAGACATTTCCTAAAATTCAGAGACATGCCATTATATTCACACCACATAATTAGTCTATCCAGATCGCGTTGCAAAAGCACACAATCATAGACAGATCTTATAATTCTTGCAAGTTTCAAATCATCTGCAAACAAATATGCTAAGGACGACTCAAAACCCGAAACAACATCATTTATAAATATGTTGAAGAGAATCGGACCAATATTAGAGCCTTGAGGGATACCTGATGTAATCATTTTATTGAGCGATTTAAATCCATTAATAACAACGTAAAATGATCGACTGGTTAGGTACGATCTCAGCCATGATAGCAAAGGATCTGCAAAACCATATAAAGATAGTTTTTGCAGCAGAACATTATGGGGTACTGAATCAAAAGCTTTGCTAAAGTCTGTATAAATAGCGTCAACTTGCAAGTTAGTATCTACAGCTTCAGTAATAAAATCAGCAAATGTTACTAAATTTGTATTCACTGATCTAGCCTTGACAAAACCATGCTGAAAGTCCGTGATTAATGGTTTTATGAAATTTTGAATCAATGGACATATCAAGGATTCGAAAACCTTTGCAATTGTACAGAGTAGGGAAATAGGTCGGTAACTGGACACCAAAGCTTCGTCATCGCATTTATAAATAGGGATTACCTTTGCTAATTTCCATTGTGAGGGAAATATACCAGTTTTTAGTGATAAGTTAAATATGAGATGTATTGGAATAGCCAAATTCTCTGCACATGCCCTTATGAATAGAGGTGGAATTCCATCAGAACCTGCACCCTTATTGACATCCAATGTCTTCAACCTAACCTATTATTCGAATCATATTATATGATTCATGGAAAGTTAAGCTTTTAGATGGCACTGGATGCTTATGTACGTACTTATATGTGTACGCTACATAGCTCGAAGATGCGGGAAAGACATTGTTAGTTAAGACTGACTGATTGAATAACTCCCCCCTCCCCCTCAAAGCCATTATGGTTTAATCCTGGTAAATTTCTCATGTTGGGCTGACTGAATTCTCATCAATTATTTCTCAGATAGTTCACTAACTTAAGGCAATAATGCAAGCAGGCTTACCATTATAATTGCATTCGTTAAAAAAAGATTGGAATGAAAATTCTAATAGCAACTCCGTACCTGCAGAAAAAAATAAAGAGTAAAACAACCTCTGTTTATTTTTATTTATTTATTTATTCATTAGTACAAATACGTGTACATGGCGGACTTAATGCTAAAAGCATTCTCTCCCAGTCAACCATACGGAAGTGTCAGAATACTCGAATGCGGTACTACTAATTATTGATATACATACATACTAAAATTACATATATGAACGAATAAATATATATAAATAACAAATATATAAATAACACATATATGACATATACTATATTATACACGAAATTGAGAATAATATAAAACACTTACTGCTCGAATAAAGTAAAATAAATTTAATGGATCAACGACCTCAAATGTAGTTTTAAGTTAGTACGTGCTTGTATCCTTATGGCAGTCTATGAGCGAAGTCTGTCCAGCAGTTAATAGTTGAAAGCTGAAATGATGATGATTAGTATGATCTCTTAATATATTTTAAACAATTCACATAGGATTAACGTATTTCCAACAATAGTACAAATTTCTGAACATACCAAATGAAATAAAATAATAAAAAAAATCTTAGTGTTTACACTCCTTCCTTTTATCTTGTCGGAATGTAAAAACTATACAATAATATTTATAAACGATATAAATTAAGAAATAAATTTGACTGCGTAACTAGCATCCATCTTGAGACAGGGAGGGCGGCAATATTAATTACAAAGGAAGATATTTGCAATTTTGTAACTTCCCCTTTGTGGGAATATAAATAAGTGTTTTGATTGAAAGTAAGAAAAGCTTAATATTCATGGAGATAATTTAATACGGCCCTCAATAAATCATAATACAAAAGGGTTGCTTTGCTAGACTGAAATACACTGATTGTTATTGTTTACCTTCTTAGAGAGGCTGCAATTTGTTAGGATAGAAGATTGGAGGACCAGTTTTAAGATATTGACAAATCTTAATAATATGCTCACGGTTATAATCCCTAATGGTAAGTGGTAGTCTGAGGCAATTTTAAAGTGAATCTTTTTAATTAAAAGAACCATGCAAATTATCTTCGAAATCTAAAAAAATTATGCTCTTTTACATCTATATAAATATAAGTATTTATTTATTTTATTTATTTATTTATTTATTTAAGGACAACCAACAAAGCATACATTTAACGTATAAAATATATAATATATTTAAAGTATAAAATATACTAGCGACTTGCTTGCTTACTCGCACTTGTATACACGTGTAATTCTCATATATTTAGCGCTATTCATATACACAAATACATTAAAAATAACATGTATGAATATTAATTAATTCGTGATTAATTAAATATTCATTAATTTTATATATTAAGATGAAATACGTGCCGAAGGTATAATTTCTTCTTAATTAATTGTATAAGATACACGTGGCGGATATAACACGTAAAGGTGTTCTTAACAAGTCAACTATGAAGCGAGCAGAGAAATGAACAACAATAAAGTTTATTTAATAACTATTTTCTTATTAATTAAGTTATTTTTGCATAATCTCTTAACTATAATGCTAAAATACAGAAATAACATCAAAGTTAATCGATGTAACAATCTTGTTTAGATATGTGAGATAACCACGCATATTTGTTTGTATGCGAACCAAATTTCAAAGAGTTCTAAATGGTTCTGTATAGTCCTGTACTTGACAATTTAATTAATTAAGTCAGAATAATTACATTCTGTGTAAAATATAAAAGCGGATTTTCGCACATTAATCCTTTATGTTTTGTCTAATTAATTATTCAATTAAAATTACATTATAATGATTAAACAACACTACGTGTGCTATAAATGTTATTTTTATGAATACTTTTGTTCGGTAAATGTAAAAATAGTCAGCATTAATAATTCAAACACCTATGAACATAAAAAGTACAATAAACTTGACAGCAGGCAGCAGACGTCGATGTAAAAAATGCCATAAAAAATTACTAATATTTTTAAGTAATTTAAAATAAAAATTAATTTATTATTAAATCGATTATTTAAATTTATTTAGTTTTTGGATAATCATATTTTATTGAGAAATGTTATCAAAATCGGTTCAGTAATTTAGTTTTAAATCAAAATAACTAGTTTTATCACAATTACAGTCAGTTTTTTTGAGGAACATAATCTTTAATTATTATTTTTGCAAAACAATTTTGCACGACATTTCCTGATTTGTTATCACGTCATTACGATATTTTGGACTTGCACAGAAATTAAAAGCATTTAACATTTACTATTTTTTTTCTTTCCTGACGGCAATTGCAACAGGAAAAGCATTTGTTTCCATAAAAAAAAATAATATAATGATAGGAATTATTTTTGTCGCAGGAAAAATTCGAAAACAATGTCCAAGTATGCGTGTGCCATGAATCACATCTAAATCGCTCAAGTGTCCAACGAAAAAGCATTCAAGTGGAAATTAAGATAGGACGGTAGAACGGACGTTATCTTTAAACAATTTTGCATATGAAATGACGATAATATATTATATTATGAAATTTTCCACATTGACCCATTGATATAAATCATGAATGGATAGGATTATCCAGGCTGTATTTTATGTCACATCCGCAAAAGGGCCTGGCGATGTGAAATATGATGTACTTAGTCTAAGTAAGGCTCAAATGATGAATTATTTATCATTTCCATCTCCAAAATGACAAAGAAAATTCTGGTCATAGATAATTCCGACAAAATTTCCCCGCGGTGTTTACGACGTGCCGCCGACTAAAAATATGTTGGCAACAAACATTTTGTCAACCGCCTTTTATCTATAAAACGTTACGATGTTGTCTCACTTACTCAATATACTCATTATATATATTTTCGATATTTTTTATAAAAAAATAATGATTGGTTTTATATTAATAAAATAAAGGAGTTATCTGTTGCTATCTTTATACAATACGAATGCATAAATATTGGAGCATTTTATTAATAAACAAACAATATTGACCATGTCGAAAAAACGTAATATTAGTCAATTTGAAAACCTTATATTTATGTAAAAATAGTTGACCCTACATATTTATTGTTTAGGCAAATCACTACTCAATTGTGAGTTATCCTGTTTAAATTCAGATTAAAATTCAGTAATAAAAAACTTGGATTCACATCAATATCCAACCCAAGCTGCAACAATTATTATACATTTATTTTCTTATTTTTACATCTTTATTCATTCATCTATGGTGTCTGACTACTTTTAAATTTGCTTAAAAAAATTATATTAATTCCGTATATTAATATGTATGCCGTGAATCAATATATAGAGTATTATATATGCTAAAATATCATACATCTTACTTGTGTACCAAATATCATTCAAATCGATTTAGTAGTTTTTACGTAAGAGAGTAACATCCATCCGTCCATCGTTACAAACTTTCACAATTATAATATTGGCCAATTCCACTTGTCCCTACCAACTTTAAGAGTGGAACTTTATTTCACTTATCTCCACTGGTAGAGATAAAATTTTATGACAATTGAATGTATGTTTATTAGAGGACCTTCTTATTGCGAATCTAAACCTACTCGTAGACCTGAGAATTCGAAATTTTAATATTTTTAATATAATTTATCCACGTAATATCACGTCGTTTGTCATGAATTAATAAATTGTTCTAGATTTATAAGTTTCTATACATAAATCATATTGTTGAACCGTACTATATAATATTGTACAAATTACAGCTAAGCTCAACTACAAACCAACTAATTATCTCAAATTCCTATAGAATCGGGGTAGTGCAAACTTGCATTGAAGTTTACACGCCGGGACTAATAAGCGAATGCTAGAGGCTAACTAACCATATCTGCTTTCGCTAACGAGACTTTATAAGGTAAATAAAATCGATCTAGCAAAGAGCTAGACGTTACTCAGACGAGTAATGCTAACATTTGTCACATAATTCTAGTTCTTGATGGTCAAGTATAAACAAATAAATATAATCAATACACAATTATATTTATACTTTTTACAACAGTCGATCTAATGGTACTGCTCGTGTCTATAGGCGACGGCTACCACTTTCCATCAGGTGGGCCGTCAGCTTATTTGACATTCTAAGTTACATAAAAAAAAGTCAGCAATAATTATTACCTAAAATATTCATTCAATATTCATTTTCATAATCTTAAAACTAGAGTACGGGGTTCTTTAAAAAGGGTAATATTAAAGTTTCTTCAGGGTCAGTAATGCACACGTAAGACCCTTAGTGTTACGTGCGTCAATAAGCCATTACCATTTACCATGTATGTATGCATGCATGGCTGTATGCTTATTTGCCACGTTCGTGGTATGAAAAAATTAAACTACCAAAATTAATTCAATTATATTTTTTACATTACTAACTATTTGTGCCAACTATTGTAATTTGTTAATATCGATTATTAAGCATCGTTCAAAAGGAAAGGTGTCCAATATGTCTGTATTTTTATTTTGTGTGCTATTGATTATTCCTCTCAAAAAAAAAAAAAAAAAATAGCAAACTGATTAACACAAAATTAATTAATACCTAATCAGTTTTTATTAGAATAAAAATAAAGTCAAACGTATCAGTGAACGACATATTTCCTAAACTTAAAATATAACAAGCCAAGACTTAAAATAATAAGAATACTGAATTATATTAGTATTATATCTACGAGTAAATATGGGTTTGAAACCAGCAACATTTTGCTTACATAAAGAAAAATGGAGCTTCAATTGTCACAATGAAATTAATAAACAAGTAAAGCCGATTACAAAAAAAATTTTATCGGTATCCACGTGACATAACTCATCTCTTTCTTTTCAGAATCACTCAAACATCGCTAATAGAAAAATTTATAAACATATTTGGATATCAGACTTACACTTAATTGAGCTAAATTTGAATCATATTTACTTTACTAGCTACTTAAACGTTTCCCGCGGCCTTGCCCGCTTCTAATTATGTAGTTCTCGTATATCATTCCTATTAAAGCTATTCATAAATCCGATCTTATATTGTATTCTATACTTAAATGATAATTACGTACTAATACCTTCATAAAGTTTCAGCCAATTCAACTGATCGTTTATTTTATAGTATTTTATATGCGATTCTTTATATTGGTATAACTTTTTTATTTATGAACCGATTGAAATAAAATAATTACTAAATATTAAATAAAGTAATCCGCCACGCATTAGTGAAAATCGCATTTAAAACTGTTAAGCCGTTTCTGAGATTAGCGTGCATACACGTACAGACAAACAGACAAAAATTCTAAAAATAATTGTTTTGAGTTCTACTGCATTCATAAAGTGAGGGGGGCTCACCCATTATATATCTGCCATGTACGGACAGCGAGCAATTACGATTTTATTATATGAATTCATTAGACAGATCATTTTCCTGGATTCACAGATATGAAATATTTTTAAGTTAACATTCAGTATACTTTGTACTAAACAACAATGCCATAGTTTATTAACAGTAAGATAGTCATAAAAAGATATTAAATATATAAGCATCTGCATCTCGCGTCTGAGATGATGACATTAAATTTTATGAAAATAATGAACTCAAAGAAAAACTCATGAATGTAGAGAAGGGTCACAATAAACCCGCGAGAACTGAAGCGAGTCCATAAGCGTAACTAAGTACTTCTCGGCTTCATCCATATTCATAAACTAGTTATAACTGTTCCTTACATTACCATTTGAATACATCTAACCGTCTGCCTTAGTATAAGACACTAAGTCACTTCCTTACTTTAAAATATAACATTCAAATATATAACTTGAAATGTCAAATGCACGAATGGATTTTAAATAGCCTCGAATCACATACATGAGTGTATCTCGTATTATTGAAATTTCTCCCGGTTTCAAAGCCTTCTCTTGCCAAATATTCGACTCGCTACCCAATATTGGCTGCAGCAGCTCGGTTTGGCTTAAAATCCTGGAATAGAACGGAAATGGGAGCGGTGTCACAGCCCATATAAGCGATATAAGTGAGGATCTGCGACGGTTTGCCAGCAAACACTTCTAGTACAAGCATTTGAGTGCATCTCGTGAAGCCTTTTCGTTGACGGTTGCTGAGTTTGTAATTTTTCAACGCCTTCTGCCAGCAAACAGCGCTACTTGCACTATTTGTTGTATAATATACTCATATAATGCAAAACATATATATATATATATATATATATATATATATATATATATATATATATATATATATATATATATATATACATTCATATATTTACTCAAATATTCTTTTTATTTTAGGATTTAGATTTCAGACACTAAAGTCCAATAGCAAGTTAACAATACATAACGTTAACTTGCTGTCTCTCGTGACTTTCCTCGCATATATAAAGTCCTCTACATGTCAAGTTAGGCTTCTCCAAAAAGGATATATTACATAGATAGATAGATAATTTATTTACATTACTTACAGCACACAAATTACAACATACATATACAAAAAAGCGAGATAACATAAATGATTAAAAAAAATACATAAAGCTAAATACAATTTTTCGTTTGTGCGTGTGCAATAACAATACAAAATGGTCACAACTCAGTTTATTGCTTCGCCCTCAAAAGAGCAAAGCACTGATATTCTTTTGCGACCAAAGGGAATAAGGTAAAAATAAAACAATACTACTAGATTATCCATACAGTAAATAGATAGATATACGGTAAACAGACAGATACGACAGTTTCTCTAGCAGACAAATGGAACATAGAGGTAACTTGCTGGAATGTCTAACTTTTGCCTCTCAATTAAGAATTTTTGTAAATTATGATTTTTTCAGGATCTACAACGCATACAACAACGAGCTACAGTGACCGTTTACCATCAAATAGGCTGTATGCTTGTTTACTATCTTCGTGGTACAAAAAAACCCATTCTAACCCCTGTACCAAATTTCTATCATATCATTACAGCCGTTTAAAAGTGACTGAGTAACATAATTATACAAACATTCTTATTGCAAACTTTCTCATTAATACAATATTAATTAATCCCTAATAAAAGATAAAGGAAAAGTATAATCCTTATCATGAATGTAATATATGATAAATAATTTCAAATTATTTTAAATCAAGAAAAGGAACGAGAGATATCGGACAGAAATAAGCAAAATCGTTTCGCAAATCCACCACACATTCCCACCGCTCTGAGATCTGTAAACTACAATTTATAGGGGCACGTTACGTTAGCATACTAAGCGTTGTAACCGCTGCATAAGGTCGCTTTATAAATCACAAAGAAGCCAAACTGAAAGAATTTTATTCTAAAAAAAAATAATTTTAAGCGACTAAAGGACTTAACGGTAGAGGGATGCCCTTGCTTTGTATGTGTGTCCCTGTTAAAACATTTTTTTAAAACTTAACTGCGGTTGCTAATCTGCCTTCCATTATGCCGTTGCGGTTTATTTCACTTAAGATTTAATGATTACTTTATTTCAATCGGTTCATAAATAAAATGCTATGAAATAACCGATCAGTTCAATTGGCTGAAACTTTATGAAGGTATTAGGTACGTAATTATCATTTAAATATATAATACAATATAAGACTGGATTCATAGAGTCTCAATTGGAATGATATATGAGAACTATATATATATATATATATATATATATATATATATATATATATATATATATATATATATATATATATATATATATATATACACTCATATAATAGATAAGGTAAATTTCAAGAATACTTACTACAAGATCCAAGATCGCGAAGTTCTCTTTATTGTGAAAGTTCGCAATATCCGACTGAGGCTTGTAGTGCCCGCAAGACTCATGCAAATCTCACTAAAATAGAAGCATATATTTTAAACATTTCTTCACTCGGAATTTACAATCACAAAAAGCAATCTCTGTTAAAGATATTACTCCTCATTCATAAAAACTAAAACCTCCTACAAGGCTTTTTTTTATACAACTTAGAATGGCAAACAACCAGACGGCCCACCTGATGGAAAGTGGTAACCGTAGCCTATAGACATGAGCAGTACCATGGACATAACAGAGTATACTGTTTCGCTCATGATACCCCCCATGCGTTGCCATTCCTGAGGACTCAGGTGTTATTCCTCCGTACCCAGTAAATTCACGCCATATCCCACCCTTAAAACCGAAACACAGCCATGCAAACACAGCTGCTTCACGGTTAAAACACGAATGAGACAAAGGTACCCAAACAATCGACTTTTGTACAAAGTCTATTTTAACTATTACACTATTTTGTCACTTTTAAAGAAACTTAGAATGACGACCAAGCTAACAGCCCACCTGATGGAAAATCTTAACCGTCGCCTATAGACATGAACAGTACCATAGATATAACAGAGTATACAGTATAGTCTGTTACAATCGCCTTTGATACCCTTCATGATATCCTATCATAGTCCTTATACCCAAGAGAATAAATTTAAAATAGAAGCTAGCAATCCCCATTTTATATTTTACTGAACTAGATATTATCTTGCAGCAGAGGACTTTATTTCTATTTATATAATTATAAAGTTCTAAGAAGAAACTAACAAACAGTAATTTGCGGACACTTCGTCTCCCTCGATGTGACCAGAAAATTCACGTATTTCTAAGGCAACACACAAAAGAGCCGGCAACAAAGGTCTCACTGAATGAAAGCAAATCCCACTAAAATTTCTTTTATCTCCTTTTAAATGTATAGAATTTCTCAGAAGGTGAATTTTGTGCGTAAAAATTTGGTCTACTATATTTTGTTAAAGAGATATTGGTTTAATATTCCTATTTATTTATATACGTGTCCAATCACAATCAAAAATTTCTTTTTTTTTTTTTTACTTTTTATTATCTTTTCTACAACATGGTACAATTTTAAATCGATCGACTAATAATAATGAAAAATCCCGGTGACAGAGTAAAACTACAACTTTCATCGTGACAAAATTAATTATGACTAATTATATCACCAAATTAATTTTATAACAATTAATAAATAATACGCAAAGCGGGAAAATGAACAACGATCTATTCCATAGACAAGACATGTACATGTGTTAGTTTTAAAAATAGTGCTTTTGTGTGTGTGCGTGCGTGTGTATACGTATGAGTGATAAAATAATTATATCCCATTCCATTATGTTAGATTAATCCATATCTTTATTAACTAATTCATGAAAATATTAAATAAATAAACAAAGACGCCTCCCACTACGTAGGTAGTCTTTTTATTTTACATAAAAGTAATAATAGATTTTTATAAGAATCGAGTAAAATTTCACAACAATAGCGTAATTAAAAATTTCATTATTCCTCCTCTATAGACTTGAAAATATAATGGTAACGAAGCGACGACCGACATCAACAAAGGTTAGTAGGTACTCAGTATTGAAATCGCCCTCTTTTCATACTAAAACTCAATTAATCACCATCGATCGACAGCTGACAAGTAAAAACACGGCTTTAGAATCAAAAAATCAGTCATAATGGGCACATGTAACTATATTTATAACAGCAAAGCCAGCGCGAATCTTGACCCGGTCAGGTTACATATTGAATTTGTCGTTTTTCAGTTGTAATCTGAAACTGAAATTATTTTTACCTAACATCAAAAGGAAGAAGGTTCTTAATTTTACTGTAATTAAGCGATTTTTAAAAAGGAAAATCTGTCACATCTCGACGAAATTTTATTTTTACGTGTAACTTTATTTATTTACTAGCCCACTCCAATTTTGTCAGTAGTTTCCATGCTTAGCAGGTCAATTAGCAACCGCAGTTAGGCTTTGGAGATATTTTAAAAGGGTCGCTGCTGCCCATCCCTCGCCTACCCTTGATCGGATCTTACCTACTAGACACCTATGGGAAAGGAAGGGGAAGCCTATTCTATGCCGGGACCACACGAAAATCTTGTTAAACAATTATAATAAAAAAATTAGTAAATAAAATTATTTTGCCCCATGGTACTTGTATTTCTATTTAATCCCGAATTAGGATGACAAAAGTAAATTCCCTAACAGGACTCTAATTTTTATGCGACTTTGTATTAAAGTGAACCACGAAAAGGGTTGGAAGTTTTCAAGAGTACTGAGAAATGTGGGTACTTAACTTGAATAATTAATAGGTCTTATCATGCGCTAGCAGGCCCCCGCGGCAGTCCACTGTCTTACCTACTTACCTAAGAAGTTTATACGACTTTACGCTGCGTCGTATCCTATGCAATGCTTGAAATAAGATTAGATGATTGTCGAATTTATTAAAGTCATAATTCAAAAATCTTGATAGATCGATTACAAATAAATTGGACTCTGCATTGAGCCGATAAGATAGCGTTTATTTTGACAAATCAAGATTCAGATCTGTCGTGATGAAGTTAAAAGATAACGGTAATAATTCCCTTTTTACCTGTCTTCTTCAGAAAATTAAAAAAGACGATCAGTTTTTCACCTTTATAAATGAGAAAAAAGCATTTTTTCATGTAATGTAGTTTCATAAACAATTTGACAGCCATCCTAATGTGAAGAAGTAACCATCACCTATAGACACGGTTAGTATTATGGAAATCACATAATACACTGCGATGCCCTCATTGGTTGCAGTTTCTAAGGACTAGAATATTTAATTATACAAAAATATTATTAAGGTCTAAATTTGTCTGTGAGCAGATGTCATTATTTGGCACGCGATTGATATAGGTTCCTCATTAATTCCATATGAAAGGCTTATTGGTTAGTCGATTTATTTATGGCGTGAGCTATATAGCAATGTTTGTAGAGACCTATGTAATTAAAATACACATTTTTTAATGTATCCATGGTAGAAACGTGTCGTTTTGGTATTTTCTTGCACAGCGCAACGGCCATAACAGCAATTGCTCTTGACTCTGTAAATTTATTATATTTCTCCTCCACCATTGAAACCGCAAACCAGCAAATCAGGAGTAGGTAAATTCATCACGAATAGGACAGAGATATAAATAAATATAGAGAGAAAACAAACAGAGTACCATGCAAACAATTTTTGTACAAAGTCTCTTTATAGTTACACTTATATAACTACTATAGTTTTTCATTTTTATAATAATGCAATGGGCCATGTGGTCCCAGCATAGAATAGGCAACCTATTCTTTTCTGATAGAAGCGACTATGGGAACTTAATGGTCGAGAGATGAGCAGCAGCGTCCCTCTTAAAGCATCACTAAAGCCTAACCGTGTTTCCCAACCCGCCTATCAAACGTAGCAACTACTGGCAAAGCTCCCCTTATGAGGAAGGTCTGTGTGTAGCAGTGAACAAGCAACGGTTGATATAATAATAATAAATAATCAAATCCACAAAGTACGGAATCTCTAATATCAACACAAAATTTGTCCTTATCATCTATATGCTGGTAGCAATTTCTGTATAGAACTTAGTATACTAAGAGTAAAATTGTACGCTACTTTACTATATTTTCTATTTTGTTTCTTAGAGCGATTTTGTTGGATATGTACGCGCATAACGTTCAAGAGGAACTTATAAAAAGAGTTATCCAACTCAAGGTTCAAGTAGATACAGCCATAAACAGTTTATACTGAACGTTGTCATAAAAAGTAGTGGGTGCGCTAGAAACATTTTTAACATAGACTATATTCTACATTTTATACTAAGTCGAGCTAGGTGTTATGTCGAGCTATTCGCTATGTTACGTACAATGAAAATATGTATATATTTATTGTACTACCTCCTTTTTTACTAGAAGGAGACTTTTTAAAAAATTTAACTACTTCTGTGGTAAAACAACTGTGTAGGCTGTGTTTCAATTTGAAGGGATAATGCAGGCGTATTCAATGGGCAAGGGGAGCAGAATTATCTGACGCTCATCCCAATATTCGACGGAGATTTTAACTATACGCAGAGATATATATGAAAATACATAATGTGACTTCTTAAAAAGCCAACTCCTTGGAAAATAATCTTAAATACGCTAATAAAGGTACGAAGCCATAATTCAAAAGAAAGAGTTACTTAATTATACATTTTTTGATTTGATTTCATAGTTCGTCTTGATAGAAATCGAATCGATAAAGTTTATTCCCGAGTTGGTTCCATTTGAATTTTATGGTGGTTGAATTATTAACATTTAAAAAAATGGTTGCAATACTAAAAGGCATCCACACATATTATGCTGACAGTCACACGCATGCAAATAGTAGCTGTGTGAATGAAAAATTTATACATACATACTATTTTGGTAAAAATATATGTAGATATATGTACTGTTAATATATCTATACGCTAGTATTATATAATTATTCTACAATGTTGTGTTGTTATAAATCATAAAAGTTTGAAAACTTCTGTTTATCTAAATTCATTAAAGTTGATTGCTAGGGAGGAAAAAAATTAGAAAACTTATTTAATTTGAGAAGTTCATTTATCAAAACCAATTCGCCTTAACGTTTACTTAATCATCGTATTCTCCTTTCGTTCTGATGTATCTTTGGAAACAATTCTAATTTATCATTCCTTACTTCCATTACGTCAATTAAAAAAAAAACAAAATCAAATCAAGATACGTTAATTTCAGTGATTGTTGGTACTTGATGGAACGTTTAACAGAACTATTGTAAGAAATACGTATGCTCTTGCACAATTTATTACAACAAATACCTGACCAATGTATACTAAGTATATAATATATATACTAAGTACATAATATATAATGTATACTAACTATTTATAATATTATTGAACTAAGAATCTAAGGTTTTATCTTTTTTCAGTGAAACATGAGTCTGGGAATGAAAATCAATTCTGAGTTTCCAATAAAAGTACGAAGAAACGTTCTTGAGTAGTGACCAAGTAGTACCCAGTAGCGATAGATAAATGCAGTGTAGGACGACCCCTCCCCCACTATATGGAATGACGACCTCAAATGCATTGCAGTTGGATGCCGATGGCTCAGGACCGTTCCTTATGGTAGTCCATGGGAGTCGCCTCTGTTCAGCAGTAGACAGATAACGGCTGATATGAATGATAATAATGATGAAAGAGTAGCAGTGTGTTTATGTCTCAAATTAGTAGATTTTCAAAATGTTTATCGTTCTTTATATTCTTTCTCGTTGGGAATATTCATAGAACATTTTTTAAAAGAACGCAAATTATTTCAACTTCACTAATAATTAAAAAATTAAAAAGAATCTAACTACCTATATCATATTTATAAAAAACTACCAACCCATTGTGATCATTAATAAATTATATATTTTTGGCTAAATTATGCACCAAAATATCCTGACATATATACACAAAATCGAATTACGTTACCATTCTTTCTTCGGCAAAAAAAAGAAACAAAATATAAGGAACATAAGATATTAAGTACATGATTCAACCGCATTCAGCGTATAATAAAATATATCCCACTAACATTTTCCTCAAATAATATCAAAATTCTCGAAACAGGTATCATTTAGACATATCTATACTTCAGATCTCGGATTATTATTTATCCCAACGTTTCAGACAATGAAATACACTGTCTGAAATGTTATAAATGTAACAAACAAGATACATAATATACTGCGCAACAACTTTATGCGAGTAAATAAGGAAAAACTTTTACATTTTTATAATAATTATTGTGTTATAAACCTGATGTTTTCATGTTCCTTAATAAATAACAAAATCATTAAAATAATCTTAATAAAACGTCTGAAAGTAGAAACCGAACAAAACAATCACTAGAAAAAGGTTTTAAGGTGGTAGAGCCACGCTGTAATACCATATGGTATTGCAGCATGAATGGGCCGGCTCGACCGGGGAAGTACCACACCCTCACAGAATACCGACGCTAAGTGGTTGCACTTTCAGTGCGATCACATTCCGTATGGTGAGTGAGGGAGTCCGGAGGCCCATCCCATACCCATCCCATACCCATCCCTTTCCTATTCCTAAAATCCTTTCCCCAACCCCGTCCCCCTATCTTACAACACGCAACCATGGCAGTGGAATTAAAAAAAAATAGCATACCCCAGGGAGGTACCAGTAACCATGTTGCTGGAGAATCCTCTCTCGAGCAACCACGCTCGGGCTGCCCTGCGTATTCTGGGGGGGGCAAAATTCCGCTCTTTGGAACCAAGGGCAAACGGAGCAAGATTTCTACGGCATCCCCTTCGCTCAATGTGAGCTTCTGCAATATCAGGGGATTACATTCAAACCTAAACGCTGTCCACCACCACCTAGAAACGGCGCGGCCGGCATTGCTCTTTCTAACGGAGACACAGATATCCTCTCCAAACGAAACCTCATACCTGACGTACCCGGGCTATAAACTTGAACATTGTTTTGTTTCGCGTGCCGGTGTATGCGCGTATGTCAGAGAGGATATCTGCTGTCGCCGCCTTGGAACTCTTGAAGGTACGGACCTGTCTATTTTATGGCTGCGCGTAGACTGCAATGACCATCCTCGCGTCTATGCATGCCTATACAGGTCCCACAGCGGTAACATCGAAACCGACCAACTCATTGAGCATGTCCAAATGGCTACAGATTCCCTGCTCGAACAGATTCCTTCCGCTGAAGTCGTGATTCTTGGCGATTTTAATGCCCACCATACCGAATGGCTTGGTTCACGTACAACCGACTATGCGGGAAGATCTGTTCATGACTTTGCTTTGGCTTATGGTCTGACGCAGCTTGTTTCCTCGCCTACGCGAATACCTGATGTGTTGGACCATTCACCTTCACTGTTGGACCTTCTGCTGACCACCCACCCAGACAACTATGTGATTTCCGTCGAAGCTCCGCTTGGATCGTCGGATCACAGTCTGGTGCGGAGCGAGGTGCCTCTCATGAGTCCGATTCCACCACGTTCCACGGGTAGACGTCGTGTTTGGCACTACAGGTCAGCAGACTGGGATGAGATGCGGATTTTTTTCGCATCTTACCCATGGAGGCAGGTTTGCTTCACACTGGATGATCCCGACGCCATTGCCGATTCCATTGCTGATGTGGTGCTTCAGGGAATGGAATTATTTATTCCTAACTCTGTGGTGCCCGTCGGCGGGAAATCCCAGCCCTGGTATGGAGCCTCTTGCAGAACAGCATCTCGTCTGAAACAGGAGTGCTTCCTAACCTGGGCTAAAGGTGTGGCGTCGCGAGATCCTAACACCAGTGCTCTTAAAAAGAAGTATAACTCTGCCTCTAGGTCTTTCAAAAGAGTTATAGCCACAGCGAAGTCAGAGCATATTAGTAGAATTGGCAAGAGATTGGCTAGTTTGCCCTCTGGAACTCGAGCTTTCTGGTCTCTTGCCAAAGCTGCACAAGGGAATTTTTGTAAATCATCTTTTCCACCATTGCGCAGGGAGGATGACTCGTTGGCCCAGAACGCTAAGGAAAAGGCCGATCTTCTTGGATCCATCTTTGCGTCAAACTCGACATTGGATGACGGGGAGAAATCACCACCGACCATCACGTGTTGTAGGAGCTCTATGCCTGACATTAAATTCACGCATAGCTCAGTGCGTAGAGCACTTTTCTCCCTCGAAATCCATAAGTCGAGTGGGCCCGATGGTATTCCTCCAATTGTGCTTAGGACGTGCGCACCAGAGTTGGCTCCGGTTCTTACGCGTCTTTTTCGGCTTAGCTACTCATCGGGCATAGTCCCAAAGTTTTGGAAGACTGCTCTGGTGCATCCGATCCCTAAAAAGTGAGATCGCTCAGATCCAGCTAACTATAGGCCCATAGCTATCACTTCCTTATTCTCGAAGGTTATGGAATCCGTCATTAACCGTCAACTGCTCCGGTACCTAGAAGAGCACCGGCTGATCTGTGATCGCCAGTACGGCTTTCGACAGGGACGTTCGGCCGGTGATCTTTTAGCTTACTTAACACACCGATGGGCAGTGGCAATCGAGAGTAAGGGAGAGGCCTTAGCAGTTAGTCTGGATATCGCGAAGGCCTTTGATCGGGTGTGGCATAGAGCGCTGCTTTCAAAGCTACCTTCATTTGGATTGCCTGCGAGACTGTGCATTTGGGTCGCCAGTTTTCTCAAGGAACGTAGCATTAAGGTCGTAGTCGACGGAGCATGCTCTGATTTAAAACCTTTGAATGCTGGTGTCCCGCAAGGCTGTGTACTATCTCCGACTCTGTTTCTTCTGCATATCAATGATATGTTACAGATAAGTAATATTCATTGCTATGCGGACGACAGTACAGGAGATACATTATATACCGGTCATGCAAAGATCTCGCGGGCACATACCGATGAGTGCCGGAATAGACTTGTGTCTGAAATCGAAACTTCACTCCATCAAGTTTCGATCTGGGGTGAACAAAATCTTGTCCAATTTAACCCCAAAAAGACACAAGTCTGCGCGTTTACCGCAAAAAAGACGCCGTTTGTCGTATCTCCTCACTTTCAGGGCACTTCCCTTGATAAAAAGTCGAGTCTAGGAATTCTGGGCGTTGATATATCTTGCGACGTCCAGTTTTGCGGTCATCTGGAGGAGAAGGCTAAGATAGCTTCCAAAAAGTTAGGAGTGCTCAATAGGGTGAGACGATATTTCATGCCAGAACACCGCCTGAAATTATATAAAGCCCAAGTCAGGCCGCATATGGAATACTGTTCTCACCTGTGGGCAGGAGCGCCACAGTACCAACTCCTTCCGTTAGACCGCATTCAAAGTCGGGCGGCTCGAATTATCGATAGTCAACGCCTTACTGTCCGACTCGACCCACTGAAACTGCGCAGAGATGTTGCGTCTCTGTGCATCTTCTACCGAATTTATCATGGGGAGTGTTCTGAGGAATTGTTCGGATTGATACCTGCTGCTGATTTTCACCACCGTACAACCCGCCACAAACTAAAGTTTCATCCCAATCATCTGGACGAGTGGCGGTCTTCCACCGTGCGTTTTTCAAGGCACTTTCTTCCACGCACAACCATTCTTTGGAATCAACTTCCAGCAGCAGTATTTCCGAACCGATACGACAACATAACCTTCAAGAAAAGAGTATATTCCTTTTTAAAAGGCCGGCAGCACACCTGCAATGCCGCTGGTGTTGTGGATGATCATGGGCGGCGGTAGTCACTTACCATCAGGTGAGCCGCATGCTCGTTTGCCCCCTGTGTTGTAAAAAAAAAAAAAAAAAAAAATTGTTTTTATATTTTATGCAACTTAGAATGGCAAACAAGCTGACGGCCCACCTGATGGAAAGTAGTAACTGTCGCCTATAGACATGAGCAGTGCCATGGACATAACTGAGTATACTGTTTCGCTCATGATACCCTCCATGCGTTGCCATCCTGAGAACTCGGGTGTCCTCTGTACCCTGTAAATTCACTACCATATCCCACCCTTCAACCCAACCAAATTTTTTTATTTTTTTTATTTATTTATTTAAGGAACACCAACAGCATATTGCATTATAACATATAGGTATAACAAACATTAAATATAATACAATATTAATGCACATGCCTATTATAGGTATTCACAGCATTTACTTTAACATACGAGTAGTTATAAAGTGCAAGAAAATGAAGTAACAATTATAATGAATTAAATAACACTAGACTAATCAAGTAAGTAAATATCATCCACACAAACACAAAAATTTAATATGCCTTTTAATTAGTATTTATTCTATACTCTACGCGATAATTATCGATATGTTCATCTCAGATACCTAATATGAGTTGTACAAAAATTTACATTAACTGTATATAAATTTACTTGACTGTATTCATAATTTCGTTGTTCCTATAGAAATCTAAATAAAAATTATCTACGTAAATACGAACATAGTAGTAACCTCAATTTGTATTAAACTCACAATAGGGATGCTGGACCGATGCGAAAGCTCATTATAGACCTCTCACTCACACGTATTACCTACGTACACTTATTTACTGTATTTATAAAATAAATACTAAAAATTTACCTTATATATATACCCTTATCTACTTTGTATGTGTGCATATTTACCTACAATTTGTTAAACAACAGCCAGTGTCCACAAAATACTTCATTATAATGTGATTTAAATTAAATAAAGGAAAGGTTGGCATAAAGGTCTGCGGTTTTGCGAAGTAGCCTGACAATAAGCTTTGTTTGCTGTTTCAACAATAATATAATGAGAAATATTCGTATCACTAATATACAAACATCTTTTTTACAAAAATGTATCAAGGAAATATTTTTAAATTATGTTAAATAGTATTTTTTATGGAAGCAAGCGTCAGCTGCCTAATAGAAACCGTTGCTTAAATGCAAGAAAAATAGGTACCACCGAGTATACTATTATTCCCATGGTACCTCTCATGCACTTTCGTACCCTATATTCCACTGCCATATCTAACCCTTCAAACTGAAACTGCCATGTAAACACAGCTGCTGCATGAGAAAAACATGAGTGAGACAATGGTTCCCATGGAAACGTCCTATGAACAATCTCCCTCTGTTTAAATACATTGTTGTTGTATTGTTTGTTCAATGAATTTTTGAATGTTGGTTACGTTGGTAACTATATAAATACGAGTACATAATCATACGGCCCGTCTCATGTAAACAGTTACTGCAGCCCGTCCTCGTTTCCAGCTACTAAAGTCATTTTTGAATAAACCTATGATGTAGTCCGTTAAAAAAATCTTGATTTAATATAGTTTTAATATCTTTTTTTTTTCTTTTTTTGTTTTGTTGATTATAAGTTTACTTAAGTTTTTATCTTTTTACTTTAAAATAAATATTTCTTTATTTTTTTCTGATCTAATTTCGATAGTTACAATTTTTTTTCAATCAATCAAACGTTTGGGTAAGTTGTGTTATTCCTACAAGTATTATTTATCCAAGATTGAATAGGTGTATATTCGTTAGACAAAATTTTCATAATATATTTCGTTTATTCTAGGACCTGTGACCTAGATTCCTGGTCAAAGAGCAAAATACAAAAAGTGACTTATACAAATATTCTCTTCATCAGCTATCTACAGGTAACGTACAGTAACATAGCGTCTAAGAAACTGAATAGTCCACTTTTCACTAGTAGGTACATCTACCACCTGTGCACAGGTAAACTTACAGTGACTGTATAATATTTAAAGTTCCTTGTGAGACTTGCAGAGTTCAAAAGTTTAGTTTTAGATATTCGCAAAATTGCTTCTTGCGACTTGACACAACGCATTCGTTTTAACTTAATCCCGATGTTTGCCAAATGGCCTGACCAAATCGTCCATAACACAAAGTTTTTCCTTTCAGCCTCTTTTATATAGGTAAATTCAATTTTCTATGACACGGAAAATCTCTCTTGCATGTCAGCTTTTATATTTTTACGGTTTCCTCTGGCGATAAGTTTTTTGTTGCCCTCAGAAGTGAATACCGTCATTTAGCAGAAATCGGTAACGTTTCCACAGTAATTTAATATAAGATAGAGAATTCCATTTGCTTATTAGATAGTAGATTTATTCAAAGATTTATATCAATTTACCTGTATCTTCACTAGAATTTATATTGACTAAAGAGTACTTAAATTAATTCATTTGATATCAACGTTTTAGAATAAACGACTGATTGTGGGCCATCTAATTTAATAAGATCTTATTTTATTTCTAATTAACTTAGTTGATTTATATATTATTCAATGTTGATTAATTATGTTTAATTTCGTAATTTCTATAGATTTATCCCTTAAACAAATCATATTTATATTTACATATTTATGCCTAAGATATTTTGTATTATACTGAAATTGTAGATAGTTTTTAATCTTATTAGAAATCTATTATTATTAACTACCTACTACTTACTACTACTTACTATTATTAACTAACCTTAAATAACCTAGGTATAAATTACCTATATAATTTCCCTTATATACCTATTTTCTAAAGCACTTCATTTTCAACTGTATGCCGAGTTTATTTAACTAGATAACTATTTCCCGCGACACTACCCGCGCGAAACTCATTTTTTCCTTTGTGGGATTTCTGAAAACCCTTTCATACATAATATCAACAGTTCCTAGTACCTCTTTTTTTTTATTTTTCTTTTGTGCTTTGTATTTGAAGTGTTAAACTTTGTCTTATAAACGTGTAAATGTTTGTTACTTGTAAACTTAACCACTTAACACACATCGTTGTAAACTTAACCACTTAACACACACCTTTCTACTACTCTCCAAAGTTGAGTATTCAAGCTATAATCCATAATTCTCTCAATCGAAAAGCTTATATAATTACTAATTTATAAATTGAGCTAACTCCATCCATATATAATAAAATTTATCGCAAAACAGACAGACATCGCTGCGGGAATCAACTACGTTGTTTACTATTTAGAATGACGTAAATGTAAAGATATAATAGATATTTTGCGGTGGCAAAATTGACGTCAATTTCAACGAAGTTTTATTATTGAATTTATGAATACCAAAATTATATTGGAAATCTGAAAGGTAAATGTAATTAAAAACAAACCGGCATAGAGCGGATTAGGCAAATGATTATTACAAAACTACTTTTTTTATTAGAATGAAAATGACAAACAAGCTAACGGCCTACGTATTGAAAAGTAGTAACCGTTGTCTATACACTTGAACAGCATCGTGGAGATCTCAAGAATGACTGCAATAACCATAGTACCCGCCAAGCGTTGCCACTCCCGAGGACTACGATGTTATGCTTCCCTGCCCCGTCATTTCATTACCATATCCCACCCTTCGAACTGAAATAGCCATGTATATACAGCTGCTTCACAGCAGAAACACGAGCGAAATGGTGGTACCCATACAGATGAGTTCTGTCCAACGTCTTTCTCTCGTATTTTTATTATTTCATATTTTATTATTGATTTTATGATGATATGTACTATTTTTTTTATACAACTTAGAATGGCAAACAAGATGACGGTCCACCTGATGGAAAGTGGTAACCCTCGCCTATAGACATGAGCAATACCATGGACATAACAGAGTATACTGTTTCGCCCATGATACCCCCCCATGCGTTGCCATTCCTGAGGACTCAGGTGTTATTCCTCTGTACCCAATAAATTCACGCCATATCCCACCCTTCAAACCGAAACACAGCCATGGAAACACAGCTGCTTCACGGTTGAAACACGAATGGGACAGAGGTACCCAAGCAATCGACTTTTGTACAAAGTCTCCCTCTGGTATATATTAAGACTACAATAACACATACATTGTACTAAGTTTATCAAAGCACGGACCTTATTATGAGCTCTCCGTAGCACAAAGAAAATTATAGCCATCTTTTAAATAATCCCAAGAATTTGAAAATTGAGAGGTAGGCATGTGCACAATTTTAATCTTGTCTATTAAAGAGAGTTGACTTTTCTTAGTTGTAAATGTTAAAAGTTAAAATGTTAAAAGACTATTTTTATTAATTCAGAATCAAGAAATATCTTGCGTAAATAAATTTAATACAAAGAAAAACTAGATTTTTAATATATTTTATGACTTGGTACACTTTTATCAAACAACGCCTTCGCTCGCTTATAAAAAATATATTTTCTAATTGTTTTGAACATTAATTATAAGCGTATCGTATTGCATATTTTTTTTTATTATTTTAAATTCAATATGAATTCAGTTACATACCCAAATATATATTTATATGAAAATATAACTCGATAAACTACATAACGTCATTGTTTATATATAGTTCGTTGAAATATATATGTCACAACATAAAGGGACTATTTTCGGGATCCATAGTTAATGGGTACCAAAGTTATAGGATTTCCAAGCACCGTCGTAAAGGTGTTTAGTAAAGTTAATTTGCTTCCTATTTTTACATGGCTCGGACTTCGGAGAATCAAGCAGGTAATTATTCCGAAGAAAATCGACGTCTTTGTGTAATTTCACGATCCAATAGACCCGGATTGAAGTGTTAAATTAGAAAGTAAAATTGGCTATGTCATTCCACAATAAAATAGGCTCCCAGAGAACGCAGTAAAAGGATGATATTTATTCAAATTTAGACAATTGTTTTGTTTGCCTCCAGGTTGTTTTCAAAGCTTTTAGCTATTAGTTCTTACTTTGTTATTGGCTCGTATAAGTTTACAATGCAAAGATTGGTTATGTTCACTTTAGCCATTTTCTTTTTAACACAACTATAGAAAGAAGTTTAATCATCACAGAAATATATTAGTTAATGCATATGAATATATGTTTTTCTTCTATTATAACGGTAAAATCACACGGTATAGTGCTGTGTTATGGTAAGTTATAAAAATTTTCTAACTAATAATCCAAAATATCAGTTGTCTATCTGTGCACTAAAAGTCATTCAAATCCATGCATCCGTTTTATAACAAACTTTCAAATATCTTTATAAAATTTTACACTTATAGTATCTACTTATAAGTAAGATTAATAACAATTTTCAAAAAATTGTTTATATATACTGATGAACTTATTGTGATCATACAACCAATTTATTTATTTCATGATAAATAAATTAATACGAGGAAAACCTAGTCTTTTTCACTGTATCGCTATATAGTGAAATTGTCATTATTTATTTATATTTGTATCATAGGCTATACAGTATACTCTGTTCTGTCTATGATATCGTCATAGTCGTAGAATACTGACGGATCTGACAAAGATTACATATAAAGATCCGTCAGTATTCTACGACTATGACGATATGGTTCTTGTCTATAGATGACGGTTACCACTTTATTAATATTCTTTATTGCACTAAAACATACATAATAATAATTAGAAATAATGTAAGCGAAGATGAACTTATCTCTAAAAGAGATATCTTCCGGTAAACCTAATATTAAACTTTATAAGTTACCCGAAAATAGATCGTATAGACATTTTCTCGAAATTAGGTATGTTCTGTTGAAATCGAGATATTAATAAATTTGTGACGTCATATCACTACCTAGATATCGTACATCTGTTTATATGTGGCACTGATGAATTCGTATGATTTATCAAAGTGAAACATATCAAAAACGGTATTCTTTGATCCTTGTTGGTTGGTATATAAATCAGTGAGGGAACACACCGACGTATTTTTATGTCACGCCCTGAATAGGACTCTCTGGGTAAAATATGATCGGTTAAATCTGACATACAAAGAATAAATACGATTTCCTCGGTGGAATGAGAAAACAATATATGTATAATAGTAGACACTACCGATATATTGCGTTCTACACGAGTGATACAATTGGTACCACAAAAGCCTTATTAAGTTAAACTTTGTAATCATTTCTTTATTTATAAATACTATATATATATATATATATATATATATATATATATAACAGTTAAAAGTATCTAACCTAACCCCTAACCGCAAATTTGCATTTACTTTCAGTTAAAACCACTTTTGACCAACCTGTTCAGTCAAAAGTACTTTTGACTAGTTAAGAGTTTTGACTGCAACATATACATATTATATATGCATGAACATCTTTACTAATCATATCTTTAACTTAACAATAATAATAATGCCATTATTCTTACTAATATTGGCGGTGAGACATTCGAAAAGAATTATTAACTTGAATTTTCACCACCATACGGAGCACTGGTCCAGATTTAGCTTTCGCTTCGCCTACAATATTTGTGTTTGTGCTCTTTTTTTTATACAACTTAGAATGGCAAACAAGCTGACGGCCCACCTGATGGAAAGTGGTAACCGTCGCCTATAGACATGAGCAGTACCATGGACATAACAGAGTATACTGTTTCGCCCATGATACCCCCATGCGTTGCCATTCCTGAGGACTCAGGTGTTATTCCTCTGTACTCAGTAAATTCACGCCATATCCCATCCTTCAAACCGAAACACAGCCATGCAAACGCAACTGCTTCACGGTTGAAACACGAATGGGACAGAGGTACGAAGACGACAGAGGCGCCGTTGATAGATGCATACTTACCCAAAAATTGCAAATGGACAAACCCAGGTAGGCCTGTACGTAAAGAACCAGTTAAATAATTATATTGCTTCTTGACGCTAAACAGCGTAACTGAACATTACAAAATTGGTTGATGTGACATTTACGATTGAAAAACTGTTTACTTTCATCCCAATTAACAAATATATACATGTCATATTGACGAAGTTGCAAGCAAAAGGTAATAATGTCGTGGTTTTCGTAATGGGTTGGAGAAAAGATTTTTTTCTTATCTGTTACGTACTTACTTATTCTGTATTTAGTTTATACAGTAGATACAATATAACGTTTTTAATCAAAATTTCATACCGTAGCAGCCATTTTACAAATCAAAGTAAAAGTTTTATTTTTTTTACTTTTTTTTCAGTCTGAGAGAAACGAGCGAACTAACATAATATTTTCTTATGCTATACAAATATGTTACAAAAATTAAATAACAGCATATTTTGAATCACATTTAACTTTTCCATAATTTTCATATGTATTACTTGATTTAAAAAGTTTACCTAAATAATATTTAAAAACAGAGTAATCGCTTCTAACAGATGTATATTATCGATATACTATCGTAATAGAGACGAATTTAAAAAACAAAACTATAAAATCTGTCTCACATCCGTTCCTATTTTCATTTCTATCAGATTTACTTAGTAATGAATTTGTTATATTCCGGACACAGAATATCGCCTCAAGAAAGTGGTTTGCCAAAAAAATCTTGGCACTATCTGCAGTACATGAGGGCAGTGCTCAATTAAAAGTGTGCGACGTGCCAGGCTGGGCATTTAGAATTAATATAAGGTATAGGAAGTCTTCGCTAACTTGTTAATCGAGTTTGAACAATCAATGTACATTGTCTAAAGACTAAAGTTATTTTTTTTTTATAGATTCTTTTTTTTATATGACACAGAACGAGAATAAGCTACTTCGACCAGATAGAAAGTGGTAATACACTGTGCTGACCATGACATTCTTCACGTGTTGCTGCCATTCCTAAGAATTAATGTATTATAAGATATTAATTTATTATAATATAGGACGACCCCCCACTAGATGGAATGACGACCTCAAATGCATTGCATTAAGTCAATTGATGCAGATGGTTCAGGACCGTTCCTTATGGCAGTCTATGGGGATGTCTATTTATTTATTTAGGCACATTATATATATATATATATATATATATATAATATAAAGATTATACATCTTATCAGATGATAAATTCCCCTCTTCACGCAACAAGTGGTGGTAATCAAAATCAATGAAAACCATATTAAAAAATAAACCTATCGCATAGACATTAAGATGTTGTGACGGTTCGCCTATAGTACAATAGGTTTAATACCATAAGTACATAGAAAAGAAACAGGGGTTCCTATGGGTGACCGCTGCGAAAGCTGAGCTATTTAATATAAACAAACTTTAAAGTCAAGGTTCACAATAGTATACAGAGAAGACGTTACCATATATGAAATATTGACACAGAAGGGAAACTCCTTTGATGTGTTTCCAAAGTGTAGTGGACGTCACAAGAAAATTAAATAAATTAAACAAAAATATATTATATTTTATATTAACTATATTATAGTTTACCTTTTTCTCATCAGGTGTAAAAAGGATGCATATAACACAGTTTAATAAGGTTTATGAGAGCCTTTAAAGTTTTATAAATTCGATAATCAATTTAATAGAAAATACCAAAATACGTTAACATATAATTAAATTGAATTTAAAGAAAAGTTCAGTTCGAATAATAGGCTAAATCCGATTATTGAAATATCTACCCTTCGGTGACATAATCTATGACGTTACTAGGTGAGAAAAAAAAAAAAATAGAAAAAAAAGGAGAGACGGCAGAGCGGCGGGCGCGCGGGGGTCGCTTTTTGGGAAGTTGCGCAATAAAGGTGAAAGAAAAAAGAGAAAAAAAAAAGATGGCGCAGGAGTCGTGTTTTGGGGAACTGCGCAATAAAATAAAAAAATAACTAGGATATGGATCTGGGAGGGACTGGTTCGATGAAGGAGTTTGAGATCTTAGTGTATCGCTGTGGATTAAGTGTGTGAAATTAATCAATGGAAGACTGGAGAATCCGGTGAGCTTGTTCCATTTATTACTACGTAGTTAGATTTTTGACTGTGATCACAGGCAAAGTCTATGCTTAATATTTTTCCCAACAACTGTTAAAATACGTATTTGGTCGAGTCCATATACCTTTAGGTAATGCGTATATCGTTAAATGCAATCACATTTGAACAAAGTTTACATCAATATAATTTACGTACTTACGTTATTCTACTCATATACAAAATCTAATTATATGGTCGTTTGATAGAACTTCATCAATTTGATTCAATGTTCTAATTGTTCAGTTTTGGAAAATACTTATTGATTCAACTATTGAACTATTACAATACTGACTGGTTTCATATCTAGTTATTATAAAGTATTTATTTATTGAGGATGGTAGACTGAAGTGACTATGGTCTGGTCTCGTTGCTGGGGAAACAGCCATTGATGAGAGAGAGGGGTTATTGGGTGGCGACCCTGTGGATGCAAGTGCGGTGTGGGCTGCCTCCATTGTTTGGAGTGACTGTTTTGTGTGTATTGTGGGGCCGTTCCTTGTGTCAGTCGGTGGAAATTGCCTGTGTTCGGTCGTGGGTTGGTGATGGTTGGGACGATGATGACGATGAGATATTTGTATTTATTACACTGTTACAGTGTTGGTTTGGAATATCTGTTCGTGCTTGGCGCTTCATGGTGAAGTGTTTTCGTACTATTACTCGGTCGACCAGACTAATGATTCTTGGTCTATATTTGATTGTCCATGACTGCATGTGGGGATTTGTTTTACACCAGATGTACAGGGAAGCAGCTTGACTGTTGCAAGTGATATTATGTGAATGTAATACTTTTAATACATTATTGTGTTACTAGATAAATTCATGTGACTGTGGGGTGTTTATGGTAAACAAGCCTGTATTGTTTAAATAGATATTTTGTCTTGATTTATTATAAACTTTAATATTGATTTTATTGTAGTGAGCAAGCTGATAATAACAACTCTTTGTATATTACTGCTTTTAATAATATTTAATTATATTGATATTATAGGTGTGGATTTATTTCCTAATGGTAATAAATGTACTAAAGGATTCTCTGACTATAATTACTATTAACTAGGTAACTGTACCTCATGTACAGTATTAAATTAGTACTGAATGACAAGTATGAGTTATGTATTTTACTCATATTTAGGAAGAAAGTTGTCATGGCGATAAAGTTTGTATGTGTGTTGTTTGTTCATTCTATATTGACTAGACAAGTTCAGACAGGGTTAATATTAGTGAATCTTTATTGGATTTATATTTAATATACATATTTTGAATATTTATGGGAATAGAATGGAGATATACAAGTAGTAAAATATAAAATTAGTATTTTATAAATTTCATTATCGAGTTAGTTGTATATGATGGGCTGTATCTAAGGAGATATGAACCTATTAATATCAAGTTAGGACAATTACTTTAAATATTAATAAAGCAAACATTAACACTGATTATTCACTTCTTTAATAAATTTACATTAGAGGTTAGAAATCAAATAGATAGCATATTGGGAAATGTTCATCACACATGTATTTGAGGAATGTTCTTGATAATTAGTACTGTATGTATATATTATTGCAAGTACAATTGCAATAAGAATGTTAAACTTTTAATCTTCTGTTCATTCTTGAATTTGAAAGTAAGCTTGGCTTACTGATATGAATATAAAACTGCAGCATTACTGGATACTATTAATTATTTCTGGTGTAAACCATGATTATTTATGTTACTGATAATTTAGTTGTATATTACGGTTGATATATGATGATTTTATATTTAATTATATTAAGCGGATACAGATAAACAAACTTGCTAGTATTTGTTACGTTGACAGTTGTGATAGATAATCAAAATTCAATTCAATACATCAATACGTCATTCAATACGTCATTAATGTGACAGATGTCAAACAAAAGGAGATTATACACATTATGATTCTATATCTAAGTCTATAGAAAATTTATATAATTTTCTGTTATTTTATAATAACTGTAGGGGAAATATTGGAATTATTTATATGAGAAATTTTACTTAAATGATATGATAATTATTTAAAGACCTAATTTCTTAGGGATTTAATTATGATGATTTAAACACTAAAACACTTGTTTATCTGAGAAATCCTCTTAGTAAATAGGTTTACTAAGACACTAAAAGGAGGTAGATATAGTATAACTATAGTACAGCTACAATAATTGTATGGGACTTACTGTCCTTTCTATACAAATATATATTTAATCTATATCTTTCACATTATAATTATGCAATATATTGCCTCTACTACTACAACAAACACAAATAGGACTTATTGTCCTTCCTATATACCTATATATAATAATTGACCTGGCACTTTAATGTGTAATTTATCAGTACTTATGACAACAACCAATTAGGACTTATAGTCCTCTCTATAAAGCTACATAATTATTTAATCTGATTATTTCACTATGTGATTAATTAAACCTCTACAAATATTACAAAAGATCTCTATTACTCTCAACACAATAATAGCTTGTTGGACTTAGTGTCCTCAAACTTATAGAAAACCCAACTGGTTATTTCACGAGACGTTGTTAACTTGTGATTAATCAGTGTCTTTTAAAGGACTTATAGTTCCTTTAGATATATCTCTCTGAATAAATAATTGGTTAATTCACAATGTGGTTAATCAACAATAATAATATTAAATATAATTGACTAGACTTATAGTTCATTCAATAGCACTCATTACTTTTAGTAGCTCTCGACCTATGGGTTGGACTACTCGTTCTTAGGCTCTGGCCTAATTAACAAATGTAACTTGAATCTTGAGTATTCTTGGTATTAAGTAAATAATATTAAATTGACAATGCTATGTTATGATATAGCAATTATCAACATTATATGGCTTGGCCAATTCCAGGGTGTGGAAGATATCCCCTATCACACAAATCTTCATCTCTATCGGACTGTCTTCACAGGTGATCTCTAATGTCACATTATAGGGCCGAAGGGTTATGTCCCATCAAAGTAGGTTCTGGTGTCTGGGTGATCTCGCTTCTTGGTCTGATCTCTTGTGGAGCCGAAGGGAAACCCCCATTGAGTAAGCTCGTAACAGGGTGACGCTGGGAAACAGTTTCGTACTGTTAGTGGGTGATCTCTATGTCGCCATATAGGACTGAAAGGGTCATCGCCCATGAGTAAGCTCTCGTGTCGGAGTGATCCTGGGATTTCAGTTCCGATCTTTTTGCCTCTGGCAAACACCAATTTATACTGGAAGCATCGTGGGGCTGGTGGAGCTACTGTAATGTTGAAGTAAATGTACTTATGTTTGGTTTGGAACTGAGAATACTCATTCCCTTATTACCATCAGAGTGCATTAATAAATAGTAATACCCTTCCCTACCTTTTGGAGGAAGAGTTATAGATAGTTGGAAAGTCTTCCACTGGTCCGGGCGTGTGAGGGGCCCGACCGCTCCCCCATTTTTTTTATTATTACAGTTATTCTGTAATTTACTATTAAATTAACATAACTTCCTAGTTACATGAATTATGAGTATAATTCATTGATTATTCTTAATCCTTAAAGATTTATCAATCATCTTTATTATTTAACTCCTATCATATACCAATTAAAGAACCTTTTGGTTATTACACACACAACGGGTCCTACATTACTAGACGATCACACATTTATTTATCTGGCCAAATGATCAAGTGTTCTACTATAAGATCTGTTTAATATTATGTGTTTATTGTAAGGTTTTTTAAGATTCATAAGATGTTTAGGGTGTATAAGGTAATATAGGTATGGGCTATATTGAGGGTGTTAGGCCTTTCTTTAGGGTAGATTTTCATTATATTTTCATAGATTTCATTAGGTAAAGCCTTCGTAGGCTTTTCTTAGGCTTTGTAGGTTTTCCATGTGTAGGTTAGTTTAGAGGGTAGTTTTTATATAGGGGTGCACAAAGGGGGGGACCATCACAATTGGTGCCGTGACCAGGATATAATTGGTTCATGGCTATTTACATATCAGATCAATAAGAACACTTGGTCACAATTGGAGCTTGTGACTTCAGGGATTGGTTATTAAAATATGAAGGAGTATAAAGTTAAACAGTAATATCTTCTAATAGTATAACTCAAAACCAACTTTGATGATTATGACTAAATAATTATACCGTCATAGATCTAGGATTTGGACCTAATTTCATGATTTCTATGTCTATAGGTAAATAGTTTTTATTGTTATTTCATGTTTTTAGGATTTAAATTACCAAATTCATTTAATGGTTATCTATTGTAGTCAATTGTACAACAAATTAACATAATTTGTTTTATTTTTCATTTACTCTATATCACTTGAGTAAATAATATTAGAAATACACTAATAGGCAAATAACAATAGCAGCAAGGATAGCTTGCTAGGTTATATTCAGTTCACATTGATCTAATTTTATGCTACAGGACACATTTATTATTCTTTTGCTTCATTAATTCTCAATACTTACTGAACTATTTATTTAACATTATATAAATTTTATAAACAATAATTATGCTATAATGACTTATACATAAAATTTATTAAATTCTTTTTATTATTAAAGAAATAATTTAAGATGAATTAATGGCATTATTTATTTCTGAGGAAATATACAATTGACTTTTGTTTATAAACTTTTATGATGCAGGGACAATGATTAGATATAAAAAAAAAAAAAGAAAAAATATTTAAGCTTTTCAATAGAAGTGCTCCTCAGTTTGTCATAGATAAAAGAAATTATTAAAGCTATTTTATACAGATGTGAAATTTATTAAAATTTTAAGGCTATGTTGACATTTTATTAAAATAAAGAGTAAAGTAATTCTATTAATAGGGTAAAATTAAAATTTCAATAATGATATATGTATTATTTTTCAATATTGCATTAGGTTCAATTTTAATATTATATTTAAACTTATTATTTGTTAGGTTTGGATGTGGTTATAACAATACTTATTTGATACTAAATGGTAGGAGGTGCCTATCTATCTAATAGGGCTACATAATATTTTATTATAAACTTATAGATCAAGTAAAATTTGTGTCGTTACAGTTTAGTTAATACCAAAATATGTCTGTATTTATTAACTGGGTTATGGATTCCTGAAGCATAGAGTAGAGATTAGTTAGATAATTAAATTTATTCAATTTTATTACAAGAGTGTTCAAGTTAGCGTTAGGAGAATTATTATAATAGTAAAAGGGTTACGTTGGAATAGGGTAGGTCGAGACCATTTAAGTTCAAAATTGTTAGGTATATGGAGATAGTTAGATTATTAAAAATAGTCACTGGTAATTTAAGGATATTAAAGGAATATCTTATAATAAAAGTTTTAAACTATGGGGCCGTTTGTATTATTTTATGCAACATATTTATAGGAGTCTTAAAATTGGGGGGCCGTGCAAAATTTGTCAGACAGATAAGAGTTTTAAACTATGGGGCCGTTTGTATTATTTTATGCAACATATTTATAGGAGTCTTAAAATTGGGGGGCCGTGCAAAATTTGTCAGCCGGGGGGCCGGTGGTGATAAATTATTATTTATATAAGCTTTACTTCTATGATTAATAAATAAAAATTAAATTTATTTGAATTTTGTTACGGACTATTATTTTTTTTATTCAATGAACACTAGGTTATTTCTTAGATGAAATATGTATTTGTGGTTACTTAGACGCTTCATAAAGTTTTATTCGTATTGTTTAAATTTATTTTAACAAATTTATTTGAACATCTTCATTTTAATATTTAATTAACTTGGGATTTTATCTAATCATTTATTTACACTTAGACAATTATTTTAGGATTCCTTTTTGCATTTATTACATTTTAATGCTTAAATTATTTCACTTCATTTCGCTTTAGGTTTTTTTACTTAGGCTCTTTCGCTTGTTGATATGTTATACTCATACATTTAAGCTTTTAATTATGAACTTCCATTTAGATGTTTTAACTCGTATCTTTTAAATAGATACTTTATCTAAATTTACTGATACAAATAACGTATCTATTAGGTTCTTTACTTGAAGCTTTTCACATAATTAGGTTTTATACATTTAGACTCCTCACATACTTAGGCTTTTCATACATTTAGGTTTTATAGACTCCTTTACACACATTTAGGATTGTATTCATTTATGCTGTTTATGACATTGTAATTACATGCATTGAATTTATTACATATAAATAAACGAGTATAAAAATTGTAATTATAAAATTTAATGGATTCACTCTATCATTACAGCGTATGCAAATTAATTATAAATAATTATTTACAAATCTATTCATAAATAAATATTATGCTTAATTATTGATATATTGAGTAGAAATTTTAAGGCTATTCATACACATAATATTCAACAACACATAATTTCGGGTTTAAAGATCTTTTTAATACTTTTATTGTTTTGAGTCTTAAGAATGTCAGAGTGTTAGGCTAGTATCGATGAATCAATGAAAATTTAAATGATGATTTTAAGCTCTGTAAAGTTAAATTATATACACATATGTGAAGTACATTTTTAGGGTTGGAAAAAAAAAATTGTAACAATAAACTTATCTTGTTGTAATTATCAATCCGGTAAACTCCTTGATAATTAGGGGGCCGGATGTGACGGTTCGCCTATAGTACAATAGGTTTAATACCATAAGTACATAGAAAAGAAACAGGGGTTCCTATGGGTGACCGCTGCGAAAGCTGAGCTATTTAATATAAACAAACTTTAAAGTCAAGGTTCACAATAGTATACAGAGAAGACGTTACCATATATGAAATATTGACACAGAAGGGAAACTCCTTTGATGTGTTTCCAAAGTGTAGTGGACGTCACAAGAAAATTAAATAAATTAAACAAAAATATATTATATTTTATATTAACTATATTATAGTTTACCTTTTTCTCATCAGGTGTAAAAAGGATGCATATAACACAGTTTAATAAGGTTTATGAGAGCCTTTAAAGTTTTATAAATTCGATAATCAATTTAATAGAAAATACCAAAATACGTTAACATATAATTAAATTGAATTTAAAGAAAAGTTCAGTTCGAATAATAGGCTAAATCCGATTATTGAAATATCTACCCTTCGGTGACATAATCTATGACGTTACTAGGTGAAAAAAAAAAAAAAAGAAAAAAAGAGGAGACGGCAGATCGGTGGGCGCGCGGGGGTCGCTTTTTGGGAATTGCGCAATAAAGGTGAAAGAAAAAAGAGAAAAAAAAAAGATGGCGCAGGAGTCGTGTTTTGGGGAACTGCGCAATAAAATAAAAAAATAACTAGGATATGGATCTGGGAGGGACTGGTTCGATGAAGGAGTTTGAGATCTTAGTGTATCGCTGTGGATTAAGTGTGTGAAATTAATCAATGGAAGACTGGAGAATCCGGTGAGCTTGTTCCATTTATTACTACGTAGTTAGATTTTTGACTGTGATCACAGGCAAAGTCTATGCTTAATATTTTTCCCAACAACTGTTAAAATACGTATTTGGTCGAGTCCATATACCTTTAGGTAATGCGTATATCGTTAAATGCAATCACATTTGAACAAAGTTTACATCAATATAATTTACGTACTTACGTTATTCTACTCATATACAAAATCTAATTATATGGTCGTTTGATAGAACTTCATCAATTTGATTCAATGTTCTAATTGTTCAGTTTTGGAAAATACTTATTGATTCAACTATTGAACTATTACAATACTGACTGGTTTCATATCTAGTTATTATAAAGTATTTATTTATTGAGGATGGTAGACTGAAGTGACTATGGTCTGGTCTCGTTGCTGGGGAAACAGCCATTGATGAGAGAGAGGGGTTATTGGGTGGCGACCCTGTGGATGCAAGTGCGGTGTGGGCTGCCTCCATTGTTTGGAGTGACTGTTTTGTGTGTATTGTGGGGCCGTTCCTTGTGTCAGTCGGTGGAAATTGCCTGTGTTCGGTCGTGGGTTGGTGATGGTTGGGACGATGATGATGATGAGATATTTGTATTTATTACACTGTTACAGTGTTGGTTTGGAATATCTGTTCGTGCTTGGCGCTTCATGGTGAAGTGTTTTCGTACTATTACTCGGTCGACCAGACTAATGATTCTTGGTCTATATTTGATTGTCCATGACTGCATGTGGGGATTTGTTTTACACCAGATGTACAGGGAAGCAGCTTGACTGTTGCAAGTGATATTATGTGAATGTAATACTTTTAATACATTATTGTGTTACTAGATAAATTCATGTGACTGTGGGGTGTTTATGGTAAACAAGCCTGTATTGTTTAAATAGATATTTTGTCTTGATTTATTATAAACTTTAATATTGATTTTATTGTAGTGAGCAAGCTGATAATAACAACTCTTTGTATATTACTGCTTTTAATAATATTTAATTATATTGATATTATAGGTGTGGATTTATTTCCTAATGGTAATAAATGTACTAAAGGATTCTCTGACTATAATTACTATTAACTAGGTAACTGTACCTCATGTACAGTATTAAATTAGTACTGAATGACAAGTATGAGTTATGTATTTTACTCATATTTAGGAAGAAAGTTGTCATGGCGATAAAGTTTGTATGTGTGTTGTTTGTTCATTCTATATTGACTAGACAAGTTCAGACAGGGTTAATATTAGTGAATCTTTATTGGATTTATATTTAATATACATATTTTGAATATTTATGGGAATAGAATGGAGATATACAAGTAGTAAAATATAAAATTAGTATTTTATAAATTTCATTATCGAGTTAGTTGTATATGATGGGCTGTATCTAAGGAGATATGAACCTATTAATATCAAGTTAGGACAATTACTTTAAATATTAATAAAGCAAACATTAACACTGATTATTCACTTCTTTAATAAATTTACATTAGAGGTTAGAAATCAAATAGATAGCATATTGGGAAATGTTCATCACACATGTATTTGAGGAATGTTCTTGATAATTAGTACTGTATGTATATATTATTGCAAGTACAATTGCAATAAGAATGTTAAACTTTTAATCTTCTGTTCATTCTTGAATTTGAAAGTAAGCTTGGCTTACTGATATGAATATAAAACTGCAGCATTACTGGATACTATTAATTATTTCTGGTGTAAACCATGATTATTTATGTTACTGATAATTTAGTTGTATATTACGGTTGATATATGATGATTTTATATTTAATTATATTAAGCGGATACAGATAAACAAACTTGCTAGTATTTGTTACGTTGACAGTTGTGATAGATAATCAAAATTCAATTCAATACATCAATACGTCATTCAATACGTCATTAATGTGACAGATGTCAAACAAAAGGAGATTATACACATTATGATTCTATATCTAAGTCTATAGAAAATTTATATAATTTTCTGTTATTTTATAATAACTGTAGGGGAAATATTGGAATTATTTATATGAGAAATTTTACTTAAATGATATGATAATTATTTAAAGACCTAATTTCTTAGGGATTTAATTATGATGATTTAAACACTAAAACACTTGTTTATCTGAGAAATCCTCTTAGTAAATAGGTTTACTAAGACACTAAAAGGAGGTAGATATAGTATAACTATAGTACAGCTACAATAATTGTATGGGACTTACTGTCCTTTCTATACAAATATATATTTAATCTATATCTTTCACATTATAATTATGCAATATATTGCCTCTACTACTACAACAAACACAAATAGGACTTATTGTCCTTCCTATATACCTATATATAATAATTGACCTGGCACTTTAATGTGTAATTTATCAGTACTTATGACAACAACCAATTAGGACTTATAGTCCTCTCTATAAAGCTACATAATTATTTAATCTGATTATTTCACTATGTGATTAATTAAACCTCTACAAATATTACAAAAGATCTCTATTACTCTCAACACAATAATAGCTTGTTGGACTTAGTGTCCTCAAACTTATAGAAAACCCAACTGGTTATTTCACGAGACGTTGTTAACTTGTGATTAATCAGTGTCTTTTAAAGGACTTATAGTTCCTTTAGATATATCTCTCTGAATAAATAATTGGTTAATTCACAATGTGGTTAATCAACAATAATAATATTAAATATAATTGACTAGACTTATAGTTCATTCAATAGCACTCATTACTTTTAGTAGCTCTCGACCTATGGGTTGGACTACTCGTTCTTAGGCTCTGGCCTAATTAACAAATGTAACTTGAATCTTGAGTATTCTTGGTATTAAGTAAATAATATTAAATTGACAATGCTATGTTATGATATAGCAATTATCAACATTATATGGCTTGGCCAATTCCAGGGTGTGGAAGGTATCCCCTATCACACAAATCTTCATCTCTATCGGACTGTCTTCACAGGTGATCTCTAATGTCACATTATAGGGCCGAAGGGTTATGTCCCATCAAAGTAGGTTCTGGTGTCTGGGTGATCTCGCTTCTTGGTCTGATCTCTTGTGGAGCCGAAGGGAAACCCCCATTGAGTAAGCTCGTAACAGGGTGACGCTGGGAAACAGTTTCGTACTGTTAGTGGGTGATCTCTATGTCGCCATATAGGACTGAAAGGGTCATCGCCCATGAGTAAGCTCTCGTGTCGGAGTGATCCTGGGATTTCAGTTCCGATCTTTTTGCCTCTGGCAAACACCAATTTATACTGGAAGCATCGTGGGGCTGGTGGAGCTACTGTAATGTTGAAGTAAATGTACTTATGTTTGGTTTGGAACTGAGAATACTCATTCCCTTATTACCATCAGAGTGCATTAATAAATAGTAATACCCTTCCCTACCTTTTGGAGGAAGAGTTATAGATAGTTGGAAAGTCTTCCACTGGTCCGGGCGTGTGAGGGGCCCGACCGCTCCCCCATTTTTTTTATTATTACAGTTATTCTGTAATTTACTATTAAATTAACATAACTTCCTAGTTACATGAATTATGAGTATAATTCATTGATTATTCTTAATCCTTAAAGATTTATCAATCATCTTTATTATTTAACTCCTATCATATACCAATTAAAGAACCTTTTGGTTATTACACACACAACGGGTCCTACATTACTAGACGATCACACATTTATTTATCTGGCCAAATGATCAAGTGTTCTACTATAAGATCTGTTTAATATTATGTGTTTATTGTAAGGTTTTTTAAGATTCATAAGATGTTTAGGGTGTATAAGGTAATATAGGTATGGGCTATATTGAGGGTGTTAGGCCTTTCTTTAGGGTAGATTTTCATTATATTTTCATAGATTTCATTAGGTAAAGCCTTCGTAGGCTTTTCTTAGGCTTTGTAGGTTTTCCATGTGTAGGTTAGTTTAGAGGGTAGTTTTTATATAGGGGTGCACAAAGGGGGGGACCATCACAATGTGTATAACCAAACTTATCATTACTTTAAAAAATATTTTGATCGTTTTTAAAAGATACCCTTACACTTCTATACAATAAGGCGAATTTTATGCAAAAGATATTTTACTGTTCATAAAACCTCACAAGAAACGTTAGAAAGCTTATGGCAAATATTTAAAACATAAGTTGGTACAAAGATTTACTAGTGAATGAAGAGTCTTTCAATTGGTTTTTTTAAACACTTCAATAAAAGATTAGCCTCTGAGATAAAATAATATTTGGCTTATGTTTTTGTGCTATAGATATCAATAACTTAAAACATCCTAAAAAATATTATAGAAGAAATATTATACGAGGTTTGTCCGGAAAGTACGTATAAAAGTATTTTAAAAATTTAATTTTACAATTATTCAGTTAAATCAATTTTATCCCCTTCAAAGTACTCCCCCTGTGACATAATGCACTTCTGCCAACGCCGTTTCCACTGTGAGAAGGCTCCTTGAAAGTCCTCTGGTTGTAGGTTTCTCGGCTGCCCCGTCGTAGCTTTTTTTATCTCATTTATGTCCCCCAAATGCCGCCCCCGAAGTACCAATTTGGTTTTTGGGAACAAGAAGAAGTCACACGGGGCCAAATCCGGCGAATAGGGGGTGTTCGGTCACCGTAATGGAATTTTTACTCAAAAACTCACGGACAACAAGAGAGGTGTGGGCAGGGGCATTGTCGTGGTGAAGAATCCAACGCCCCTCTCGCGCCAATTCTGGACGAACTCGTGCCACACGAGCTTTGAGGCGTCTGAGCACATCGACGTAGAATTTTCCATCAACTGTCTGGCCTGGAGGGACGAATTCTTGATGGACAATCCCCCGAACATCGAACTCTTTCTCGGCCCTCTCTGAATCTTTTTAGCCACTTGTGGACGGTTGGTTCCTTCACAGCATCATCCCCATAAACTGTTCTGAGATCGGCAAAAATTTCACGGCCATTCTTGCCGAGTTTCGAGAGAAAACTTGATTACGACGCGCTGCTCTTCAACGGAAGCGGGCTCCATGCCGACGGGGTTTCGTTAAGAGGTAACTTCACAGATGGCGTGACAAGCCAGTTCGCACCGCACGGCGGTCAGACCAGAACTGAAGCATTGTTAGGGACATAAGGAAGGGGTCCTGCGCTTACCTGGCCTCCCCACTCCTCTTTCTCGCATTCCAGAACACTTTTATACGAACTTTCCGGACAGACCTCGTAATAAAATCTGTTATTTGAAAAAAGAATGACCTAAACCTAACATGCTCCTTTAAAATAGCTTGAAAAGAAAGATACACGGATACTCTTTATTGTTTCCTGCGAAAGATTATAATAGTAAACTTATTATAAATATAAACAATTACAATAAACAATCACAGTGAGAAAACAATGGGCGACCTTATCGTTAAAAGCAATCTCTTCCAGGCAACCTTTAGATGCATAGGAGTAATTATAAACAGTTTGATCGGAGGCACGATGAAAATTCTATTATTACTAAATATGGAGATGTTTGTATATGACATTTGCAATTGTATACGTCAATTTGAAGGAAAAAGTCAGAGGGGTAAAAATGTTAGAACACTTGATATGATACGACGAACTTATGAACATTATTCGTATCTACTTTTACTGTAATTTCCAGTGCTGAGTTTGTTACAATCATGGTTATGCAATAAAGTTATTATTATTATTATTATAGAAGGTAAGATAAAAGGAAGTAGGGGAAAAGGGAGACCAAGGTATTACATCAAGCAGATCAAGGAAAAAGTTGATGTTGTATCGTATCAAGAGGTGAAGAGACTCGCGGAAAATTGTATTGAGTGGCAAGAGCTCTACTGACAAGAGCGCAGCTCTTAAATGGGATAGATAAATAGATGTCAGTTCGATAACAATGTGAAAGTAGATATGTCTCACATGACGATAGTACATCAAGATCATTCGACATTAATATTCTATATATTATAACACATGATATTATTTTACTGTAAAAACAATCTCTACAAAACAGTATAACAAAATTTTCTAATACTAAAAATTCTCGAGCCCTGAACATGTCCTAGGAATGACTGTATGGCCATTGAGGCGTAGATCCACCCACATCTTACCCTGTCTAGACGTGTTCGTTAGTTAAATCCATAGAGTAAATATAGTTAAAGTGTGTACCAATTTTACACACCTAATAAAATTTATAGAATATAATATTTAAAAAAAATCTTATCATATTATTCTTAATGTGTTTGATAAACTCTCTTCAGTGACATATCTTAAAATGCAGGTGCATTTACAATATCTATTTTAATCAATTCAAAAGAGATAGAAAAGTAAGTAATTTTTAAAAATTCTTTTTAAATATAGCATTTTTATTACTACTGTAGTAAATATAAACTTTCAAAGAATTACACAAAATGAACACAAAATCTTTACTCGAACGAAAACAACAAACTCAAACTTTAGAGTATAAAACAACTAAACGCTTTTCTCCAGCAAAATAAAAAAGAGAGATGGAACAGGAATTAAGTGGAAAGTCTATACCCCTCGAGAAACAAGACTATTTACTCAGAACTTTTATACAAAAGTACATTCGAATGTTATTCTACACCAGTTACTGTTAGTGAGTGGATTTCACGAGATATAAAGTAACTAAATATTCATTGCTTTATTTTATACTGCCTACTAAAGACACAATTCGTTATCATTGAAATGAGAGCATTCAATTATTATTAAAGTATGCCATTTTTCTTTGAATGTTACAATTATTATTTGAAATGAAATGAAATATTTATTTGCTTTAGACAATCATTTAACGTAAACGGCCATGTGATAGAACTATTTGGCGTCTGTTTAATTGCCTTAAAATTTTAAGCATGCAAATTTATTTGTATTAATTGAATTAAATAATGTATTAATTTAATTAATAAAATAATAATATTTTAGAGGACATAATCAAATATCATTTTACACTCTTCAATTATTATACTATCATGTTATTATAATTCCACAACATTATTTATTTTGCTATTTAATTCCTTTGTCTATCCAACATATAGTAGAAAGCAGACTCACGGCCTGCCTGATGGAAAGTAGTAATTGTTACTGAACCAAATTTTTTTTAGTCTCTTTATTAGAAGTATTATTAATTATTCTCATAAGTTTTTGTAACTCGAATAACCGGACCATACCGGGGCTCGTTTTAGAAGATACATAAATAAACTCTATACGAAAAAAAAATAAGTCAATTTAATTTTTTTTCTATGATTAATCTGAAATAATTAAAAAATGAACTTTACGCATAACTATGGTAAATAAAAGTGTATTGGATTCACATAAACAGTGAGATGGAATTAGTTTCAAATTAATTTCTGTTTTCTTTTTTTCTGTTTTCTTATATGTTATCTGTAATTGACATCTTTATAACAGTCATAATCAGACAGTCTCTTGGGTAAAAATTCACATTATGAGGAGCAATCTACCGATAATTCTCTCAAAAAGATTTTACATATATAACATAGGAGACAAACAAACATGCGACTTACCTGATTGTAAGAAAATACCACCGCCAATAGGCACCCGCAGTATCAGAGAAATTGCAAATATGCTCTTTTCTTGAAGAATTCACTGTGAAATTAAATAAAAAAAAATATATTAATTTCGACAATATCTCGGATAAAGTCACAGATATTAAATAAAATAAATGAAATAGTCACTACATTTTTATTTCGTTTATATTGATGAATAATTTAAAAGATATTTCCGGCAATAAATGTTTACAACACTAAAATAAACGATACCAGACTACAAAATCACATATTCCCTCCAATTCCATTTCTCTGTAAAACATATGACGTGAATTCTATTTCCCACGAATCTGGGCACGTTTCGTTTTATATTGCTATGTCAAACTACACACATTTCTGTAAATTTTTAAATCACTCAGACTTTTTCGTGGTGCAACTAACATTTAATAAATTGAATCATGTATTATTTACAGAATACAACTCGTTACATTCGGGGGGAAAGGGATTGTTAGTAAAGGAGACTGAGAATCCCATTGCTAGCAATATACCCAACCAGGTCGACCTCCTCGCGGTTCCCCCTGGAAACTATCATGGTTAATTCCTGATGAATTCATCATGATGGGATAACTGGCCTGTTTTCATTCTCATCTATCACCCTTCACAAGTGCTCCGCCAGCATATCCCGTTAGCGCAGGCGGGGTTATCATTCCAATTTCATCCATCAAAAAAAATTCGTTAAATTCGTTTTGATGAAATATATGTTAGTATCATCACAAAATATCATAAACATTATTTACTTTTTTATACAGCATTTAAAAAAACAAAAAACAAAAAAATGCTGACTTTTTTTCTATTATAACTCCTGTTTCTATTACGTTACCTATCGTTCAATAAATAAAAACAATCACTTCAATTAAAACTACATTAATGTGAGACTAACACTAACTAAAACTGGAGCAAATCCTATTGATTATAAAATATATGTAGGTATATAAATTGACATATATGTTGTGTAACATATTACAAAATTGTGCAGACGAATTGAGAATCTCGTCATTTCCAAAGTCATTTAAAAAGTTTATATTATTAGTTTAATCAGGAGATAAAGTTTATATAAATTTTGAGTTTTGTAATTGTCAAATTTGACAACTATGTACGAGGCAAATATTCGTTTACGTAAATTATGTCGTAGATTTGATTCTCAGTCGAGCTCTCGAAAACTTCTATTCCTAAATTGGATATCTTTCTAATTTAAGCATTGTAGCTTACGCCTTCTATGTTCATTGCCTCCTTGTAGAAGAGATGCTTGGAAACCATGAGATCAATGTAATTTGAAGAAAAAATTGTTGTATACTAAAATTAAATTGTAAAAATATAACCATTTTGTTTTTTTTTTTGTCATTTTGCCGTTTGCGCATAAAATGGGTCACCCTTTCCTTTCCTGTAGGTATCTTAAAAGGCAACTAAGGAAATTTAATGGTTGAGAGATGGACAGCAGCGTCCTTCTTAAAACATCACCAAAACCTAACTTTTTTGACTTTGATTGGCAAACAGCCTGCCAAACGTGGCAACTACTAGAAAAACCCCCCAGTGGGAAGCCTATGTTCAGTAGTGAACAGTTAACGGCTGATATGATGAAAAAATAATACACCGGGGACGAAATTGCGAATACAGCTGATAAAAAAATAAAATAAGTACATTTATTCACGGTTCAATGTATTAAAATAAGGATGTCAATAAACAATCACATGTAACAACAACAAAGTACGACTACAATCATCAATCAAATTGAACGACCAATTATAATTTTAACAGCAAGCAGTTTATATTTTTATGTCTTTTTAATTGATGATAATAAATATTTACTTATTTATTTATTTATATTTTGCACACATTATTTCTACAGGGTTGACTTAACGCCTGATTCTAAGGCAATCTTAAGGCAAAGATTAAGGCATTCTCTACCAGTTAACCACTACGTGAAATAATCCCTTTATTACCCATTATATTTCTAATAATGTAATTAAAAATATCTTTTCTATGGACTAAGGGGGCAAATAAGCTTGCGGCTCAGTTGATGGTAAGTTACTTTGAAAAAGTAAATTATATCATTCACTATGCCAAATTTCATGATTATCGGTTAAGCTATTAAAAGAGAGAAAAAGGTAACAAATAAATCTTCAGATCTAATTAAATATTTATTTCATTTACAAATTGAGTTTCTTAGAACAATACACAGCCATTTACTCTCTCTGTTTAGCGTAACAGTTGACTGATAGAGAATGCCATCAGGCATTAAATCCGCCCCGTAGACATATAATATTGTATACAAAAGTATAAAAAAAATTAAATACTTAAAAAACCTGAAAACTTACTTTATAATGTTGTATGATTACTAATTATTACCTTAATTACTTCTTTTTTCAATATCCAATAACTGTCGTAAAAAAAAAGTTTAAGAACGTTAATACTGGAAGTGTTCAAAATGTGCCAAGGTCAAAATTATCTGTCAATTTGCAAGAACAATTAAAATATCCTATTAATATAATAAATGCGAAAGTTTGTAAGAATTGATGGGTGTTTTAAATACACAATCATGACTTAATGTTGTTAAAGCTTAACGATGTTAAAGCCTTAACAGATAAATAGTACCTACATACCTGCTCTTCATTTACATTGTTTGCACATATATGTATATGCAAACAACGCGAAAGTTTAAAATTGACGATTGATGGGTAGATGGATGGAAGAATACATGGATGGATGTTTGTTACTCTTTCTTGCAAAAACTACAGAACTGATTTGAATAAAATTTGGCACACTGGCCGCTTATATCCTAACTTAGTATATAGGATACTTTATGTACTGATTCTCGTAGGTGAAGCCGCGAGATGCATCTAGTTATCAATACTTTTAATTGATTATTTAAAATGTACTTTATAAAAAAGGCGTTATCACACCTCAATAAGCTCTGCTATAATAGATAGATAGATAAATACCCTTTATTGTTTCCTCCATAAGTTTACAATAGCAGTCTTACTATAAATACAAACAATTACAAGACAATATGAATATATAGTTATATAACACCAGAGGGAGACTGTACAAAAGTCGATTGCTTGGGTACCCCTATCCCATTCGTGTTTCTACCGTGAAGCAGTTGTGTTTGTATGACTGTGTTTCGGTTTGAAGGGTGGGATATGGCGTGAATTTACTGGGTACAGAGGAATAACACCTGAGTCCTCAGGAATGGCAACGCATGGGGGCGCATCATGAGCGAAACAGTATACTCTGTTATATCCATGGTACTGCTCATGTCTATAAGCGACGGTTACCACTTTCCATCAGGTGGGCCGTCAGCTTGTTTGCCATTCTGAGTTGTATAAAAAAAAACTCTTGAACAGAGAATTTTCTACAGATTAATATTTCTAACGGATCGTTTACAGGCAATATATAAAACTAATCGAAAACTATAATTCGGACCTCGATCGGATATTTTATATATATCCCACAGTAATACCTTAAACTTCTCCAATAAAACAACTTACGAATTAAATTTATTCCCCCTCGAATTCGAAATGGCAGATATTTTCACTTCAATTTATCTGCGGTTATTTGTCATCTAACATTGTTATGCGTTTTGAAACGTTCGTCGGCTTTTATCCGTTGCACAGTGGTTGCCAAATTAAATTGCATTTCTATTTTGTGGGATTTCGTAGTCAACTGAGGGCTCTTGTAGTGTCGGTTTGTCCATTCATCTCGACTATCTACGTACCTGTATATGTATAGAAAAGTACTTATTGCATGAGACATAGCTACATCTATAAAATACTTTGCCTTTTACTAAGTCTGTAACTACATACATTCATCTTTTTCCTTCTTCAAATTCTTAATTTGAATATATTTTTTAGAAAACTTAGAATAAAACCCTATACTAAGCCATTTGGCCGGCGTGAAAGTATTGGAAGGTATTTCCTTCATAAAAAAGATTCATACCTAGCAGTGGATTAATAATGGGTTGTTATTGTGTTGTTATTTTACTGTCTCGTACTCATTACCGTATGGGAGAAGAAGAGATTGTACGTAAAGAAACTCCTATTTCGGGAAAAATAGGTACCTTAGTCGACTTCCAATAAGTGCCCTCCTAAAAACCATCATGTTTTTCCTGATGAATTCATCACTATGGTCCAACGTCACCCTCATTGATATACTGCAGGAATCTAACGATGGCTCTACTAATAGGGTTACTGCTGCATTTACATTTATAAAAAAACTATAACGCAATATTCCTGTTTTTAATATAGATTGAAAGTTTGTGATTATAATGAACTATACACTGGTTACTCTCGAAAAATTCTAAGTGTCATAAAACTGCTATGCATAATATCTCAGGGAAATTTGTTAAGTGTAGTTATAGTGTCAAGTAGGTATATGTGAGCCTACAATAATATTCATTTTAAGACTTTTGCTTCCTGTAGTTTACAGTTATTTAGAAAGTAAAACAGTATTTATCATGATATTTAGATTAGCCTGCGTACCACGAAATTTTTAAACCATTTGTGTCAAACAATAACAATCGCGAAATAAATTGCGTCAATATGATATAATTTCAAACTTTCGGACGTGAAGGGGGGGAGGGATATTAAGTGCCCCATTGCTAGCAATATACCCAACCAGGTCAACCTCCTAACCTCCTAAATTCCAAGTGTATTCATCACGATGGGTTAACTGACCTATCTTTTCATTCTCACCTATCATCACTCACTGGAGTCCCGCCAGTGTATACCGATAGCGCAGGCGAGGTTATCATTCCATTATCACCCATTAAAAAAAACTTTCGGACGCTTAAATGTTCCGAAATGGAAGTGTTTGTGCCAAATAAATGTCACTCTTCATCTACGAATCTGATACCGCTATGCTACTACGCTTCATCGTATGCAGTAAATTTCAGTTCGAATCTTCGGAATTACGTTTTATGGAGGACTGTCAGGCAACTCTGACCTTGGTCATGAGCTGACTAATATAGCGGTGTGACGCCTTCATTCGTTTTATACAAACTAACAAAAATCAACTAAGAAAGTTCCTTTTTGCAAGATCAATTTTTTTCCTGTTCATTAAGTAAATAGTAGGTATATTATTCACCAACGGAAGAAAGGCTACTACTAATGAGCGTGCATTTGGACTCGCGAGGGCTGTAAATTACATATACAAGTTATTTATCTATACTTTTCTGCCGTGGAATACATTGTACATTCACATAACAATTTACGAGGTATTTATATTTACATAAGGACCTTAGAGAGTATCGTGGCCCAGTGACAAACTTACCCCACCCCTACTTTACCATATATATCGCACAAATGTTTACAGTTCAAATCCGGTCAACAACAAAAACTTTATGTGTCATTTTAAATTTCTGACTATTTCTCCGTTGATAGAAATGCGGTTGATAAAACAAATTTGAGTGACAGTAGCAGGGTCGCCCTCTGTCACGTTAGATTCAAATATGCTTAGTGAAATGTGAGCACGTTAAGAGTTATGTTTACCATAACAGGAACAATCGAGAAATGCCTTTAACGACTTATATATAGCATATTATTTTTTATCCACACCTTTAAATATAGGTCATCATTATCTTCCTACCCTTATACCAATTATATAAATTTTGGAATCGTCGTAATATGTTTTTATCCATATTTCTCGATGTTTTGGCTATTAGTTTTATAACCGGCCATCTGCCTGACATTAATCCTCATTGGGAATGCATTTGTTAGTGGTATCCACTACCTACTGTATGGAGAAAAGTATTAAAGAAAAAAGAGGGAGACTTTAGAAGTGAGTAAAAAACGAAAGAAGGATTTTTAGGAAAAAAGGAAAAGGAAACTAGACTGCTGTGACTCGGGACGCTGGAGTCATACCCGTGACTTTAATTTAGAATAAAATAATAATTAGTTTTAAAATATTGATCTATTAAAGTAATTTAGCATATAACTTTTTTGATTTGGTAATATTTAATAATAATTAAGTAATAATATTCTAGTTTCAAAAATAGACTATACGTTTTGTAAACATTTAGTTTATAGTTATCATTTTCATATGATAATTATTATCATACGAAATTACTATCTTAACTAAAATAATAACTAAATTTTTTTGTATAACTATTTATATTCAAAGAGAAAAGTGGTATTCCATTCGAAAAAACGTAGTATCTTCCAATAGGAGGCCTAGACTCATTTTGTACAGAAACTAAATGCATTTTTCATGTCGCGAGAATAACTTTGCCGTCGTTTGGCAACGTACGAGTGTTCACTACATCGATATGCTGCATACTAACAGGTACTTTAGAAAATATATATCTAGGGAATCTTATCAAAATTACTAGTATATTTATATATATATTATATATAAGTATAGTTATAACAGTACCCTATTATATACATATATTATTACTCTTAATTAAGATAAAAAGTTATTTTATTTTCTTTAATCATTTCTAAAAATATGAAATATAGAATTATTACTTTTCAACATTTGAAAAGTATTATTTCTAAATTTTTTAAAAATAATATTTCTGGATAGAGAAAACTGTGTTAAAGAAAAAAATAACGTAATTTCACTGATACTAAAGTTTTGTCAAAAAGACACATCCATTACGACTTTTATTTTCAAAGAAAGTATTATAAAAGTTTGTTTGTGTGGAAAACAGAAATGAAAAAAGGCCCTGAATATTGGAAAAAGAATTATGTAGATAACAATACTTTGTCGTGATATTTGTTATCTCAATAGAACTTTCTTTACATAATTTCATTATATTTTACAACTAATTACCACTATCTATAAAAAAAAAACCTTCGAACAAATTTATAGTCCTGTACATTTGACATATAACAAAGTTCAGTGGAAGAGATCTCTGTCAGAGATAAGTCCACCCTTGCTCACAACATTTATAAATGCAATACAATTTACAATGTAATTTACAAGTGCAATACAAATATATATATATATATATATATATATACTGAAAATATATACTCGTAATAAATATCTGTCTTTGTAATTAACCAAATTAAATAAATCGACTATTTTTTCTATCTCGACGACGAAATTATTTGCTTAATTAGATATGAATAATTTATAAAGAGCATTACGTATTTTTTATATTTTAGTTAGGTAGTTTGAAACCATCTTCATTTCTAAGGGAATTAGGGAACTGTCAAGCTGCTTTAGTTGATAACAAATTCTATTAATATTATGAATGCGAAAGTTAGTAAGGATGGATGGGTGTTTGTTACTCTTTCAGGCAAAAACTACTTAATGGATTTTAATTAAATTTCGTATACGGGTAGGTTATACCTTATTTACTTACTTAACACATAGGATACTTTATGTATTTACTGATTCACGTAAATGAAGTCGCGGAATACAGTTAGTAAACAAATAAATCATATCAGATCGTTAATAATTCGAAACCTCCAAGAAGATGATTTTGATTAATTAATTATTGATATAGTTATTATGTAAATGTTAGCTCGACTAATGTGCAATTAATTCACCGCACTATGTAAATACTGATTCCATAACATAAATTAACTTTGTTGTAATCTCGATATCATCTTCTTAATTCTGAGACCTCACATGATTGTTTTACCTGTTGACTTATGCTGTACATAGAAATTTTCTTGTCCTGATATAAAAGTGACTTCAAAATCTTAACCTTTTACGTTTTTTTTTTCGTAAAGATACAATCAGTAATTCTTCTCATGGTTGACTAGAAGGAATCACTTCAAAGAATAAGTCCGCCAAGGTTGGGGGAAAAGGATTGTTAGTAACGGAGACTGAGAATCCCATTGCTAGCAATATACCCAACCAGGTCGACCTCCTCGCGATTCTCCCTGGAAACTATCATGGTTAATTCCTGATGAATTCATCATGATGGGCTAACTGGCCTGTTTTCATTCTCATCTATCACCCTTCACTGATACTCCGCAAGCGTATACCATACCATTTTCACCCATAAAAAAAAGTCGCCTATGTACTTTGTTATTTTCTGTAAAATCTGATTTCTATATTAACTGAGAATGTACAATTAAAAAAAAAACTATACATTATAATAATAATAACGTAAATAAAGTTTTTTTTCTAAAAGAAAACATTTTGAGTTAATAGCAAGATGCAACTCTTGTATCATTGCAAGTGTCAATAACACAGCATGCGAAAACCATTCAAGTGTCAAAAGAACCTTTGAAATAGCCCATGTATCGTACTCGTGTAATAGGTGGTGACATTTTTCAACACTATTGAACTATGCTGCACGGAACACAAGCACTATACGAAATTTATCGAACTAGTCTAACAAAGGTACAAGTAAACCAACTGGGAGCGTTGGATCAAAGTTTGTGTAGTCAGCAAAGTTGATGTCAAAGTCGCAGTGTGCCGATCTCAGCTCATTCCACCAAGCAGTCACGTCCACGCTCAAGGCGAAATGGTGTCGAAAATATCGGATGCCCTCACCCCTATATCAACAATTCGGGAAGAAAATTGTTTTTATAGATTCGATATGCCTCAATTTCAATCGACATCAAGTCTGTTTCCATATTCGGGGCGGCGCAAGAACGGGAATCGAATTTGCGTTTGAATAAGAGCGGCACTCGGCCTCGGCGTCGTCTAATGGCCGTTTATTGAAATAGCGCAAGATATTTGTTATTATAATTGGGCAGGTTCTTTCCTTTATTTTAATAAGCCCTGGTTCTGGGTTAGGTTTCCATCTAGCACTAAATTAAGCAATCTCTATTCTTATTTCAATTATTTGTTTCTAAAGTTGATATTCATCGTCATCATCATATCAGCCGTAGGTTGGGCAGTAGTTGCCACACTTGACAAGAGGGTTGGCAAACGCAGTTAGGCCATTAGTTTTGTTTTAAAAGTAGCGTTGTTGCTCATCCCTCGGCTATTAAGTTCTCTTAGTCGCCTCTTACGACACCCACAGGAAAGGGAGGGATGGCTCATTCTATGTCGGAATCTTACGGTAAACTTGATATTTGATAGAGCATATTCTTATAAAACATTTAAACCTCTTACAAATAATTTTAACTATTAGTGTGTTCTGTTACTTTGTTTCAAATATGTAATTTAACTCAAAAGAAAAAGACTAGAAAGACACTTAATACACAATAGCTAAAGTGGTTTTATAAGACGTTTGATGTTTTTAAAATAAATGAGTTAATATTTACCAGGCGCCATTTATTGTTACTGGGAGGGTGATCTGATTCCGAGTAAACATAGGTACCTAAAAACTATCCATTCATCAAATAAAAAACCGCGTTGATATCGCTGTGTAAATTTAGCTGCATCAAACTTATAACACCTCTTTTTACGTTGAGGGTAAAAAAGTATGGCGCGTCGCAGATTTATTTATCTGTATCCTATCTTCAGGTCAGGTATAATTATATCACCACATATAATACATACATACAGGCCATATATAATTTTGTATTTATAATTTAGCTCAATTCTTTTGCAATTACATTTTTGTTCACGAAATTCAAAAATATTTTTCAATATTCGTTGTAAATTATCTATAAATTAATTTATCCATTATACTATTTTTATCATCTATTGTTTTTTAAATATTCCTTTATCATCTGACGTTACATTAGAAATGAATTAATGAAAACTCTTTATTGTTTTCATTAATTCAAAGAATGATTGCATGATGCAGATTATTTGGATGTGAAATTGGAAAACTCAGTATAAATTGCTCCACATTGATGCACTCCTTTTTTCTTGTAGATTCATGAAATATTTTTTTATCCTTTATACAATTACAGTTCATAAATTCAATGCAACTATTGTTTACATTGTCTCTTAAATCACATCTACTATCTGGACTACATCTACTATCTACTAGAGAAAAAAGAATAGTTAAATATAATGTTTTTATTCCTTCACTCAAGGGGAAAAATTTGAATACGACAACAATACCATATAATAATACAATAGTATTTTTGTCATATAGTCGTAGAAACACGAGTTTTATATAAAACAAAATGAATAACATAACGGTAAATATAACTTTGAATGGAGTCATTCTCTTTTACTTACCACAACAAAATGGCTAGTAAACGGTGACAGTTTAATGTTGATATAAAACACCTCACAAGTTTACGATTGCTGGCTGCGATATAGCTACCATTACAATGAATTGCCAATCTTCTCACATATGCCTTTAAAGGAATACAGCACACAAAGGCTACTTTTTATTGAAGTTTTCTTACGTAAATAAAAATTTTGTTACACAAAATGAAACCAACATTAAACTTGACGAAATCAGATAAAAAAAGATTATAAACCTCTTTTTCCATTAAAATAAAAATCATAACAAGTGGTTCAAAGTCTTTCTAAATTTAAAAATTTTCATTTAGTTAATTACTTCTGATTTGTGTTTCCAAATACTGATTATCTAGTTATACGAGATCATACCTATGTAACACAGAATTCTCCTAACTATCTAACACTCAGTTTGATTGACAAACTTATTGATACAACAATCGAGTTAGCACCGATCCAACTGATTTCAATTTATGTACATACAGGTTAAAATTTAAATCATTAATATCCTTTTAAATACACGTTCTATTACTAAAAATAAACCCTTTGACAAATCGATCACAAAACGATAAAAAATTGTACGTCTCTCCATACTAACTTGTATAACGTTCTTACTATGAAAAATTTATTCTTTAGTGATCATATTACAAAATAATGTTTGGTACAACGGATTTAATGCTATATATCATTCTCTTCAATGAACCTTTGACAAAATAGAATTTAATTGACGACATAAAAAAATTGAAAATTGTTATAAATAAACAATGACAGACGCAACTATATTGAGTCATAATTTACATAATATATACAAGAGAGATTCAGTATTATTGATTTTATTTCAATCTATGTTTTTATAGTTAAAATATTCAATTTTACCTGTCTCTTAAATATTAAATATTTCAATTTCCATCTGTACCAATATATGAATCTATATTTTTATTTTTACCATTACAATCTGCACATGAATAAAACTAAGTACTAGAATCAAATGCATTTAGCGTCAAGTGCGTTGTCTACTAGATCAGAAACTTAGATCTAAGTTCTAAATGGCGCAGTGACTCGAGTAATTTGATTGCATTGCAGGGAACCGCCCACATCCGGTTCAAACCACAACCGAATTTGGTTCCAATCTGAAGACGTAGTAGGACGAGGTATGAGACATTACATATATAGAGATACCTACATCTAGATCTAGTATGAAACAAACTAGAGCGTTAATAACTGCGTTACAGGACTATGTTGTAGCCTATACACATACACAACGGGAATTTAATCTATATAGACACACACATCTTTAAAAATTAAACATAAATTTTAAAAATTATCCTGTGCCCTGTTTACATTATAAGAGACACCTAATAATATTACAAGTATTAAATTCTAACAATGAAAACATAATAACCATAATTTATAAAATAATAAAATACAATAACAATGCAAATATTTGTATTCATGGGTATTTTTAATGGAAGAAAATGGAATGGTGACGGAACAATAAGAATGAAATCAGGTCAATTGGCCCAACGCAACGTAGCGAATCAAGATGAATTAACCATTATGATTTCCCTAACCTAACAGGGCACGATACCTTCCCCCTCCCCTCCTATTTTTTTTAATAAATATTGCCTAATAAAATTATATAGTATTAAAAAATAAAGAAAGGAAGGAAAGAATAAATAGTTTAATTCAAGTATACTTACATTTAAGTATTGAATAGTCATTTTTTCATTATTTACCGCCCATTCGAGACGCAATTTTAGGCAGTTACGGGCAACGAACTTAGCTAATACTCTTTTCAAAAAGTTTAATTATGTACTATGGAAAGGTATATCATATCATAAAATTTAAAATATATAATTAAAACAAATTAATTGGTCTAGGCATTTTCTGTATCTAACGTGTAGCACATTTTTTTTTGTTTTGAAACTACATAGATAGCCCTATCTTTGCCCAAATCTATTTCTTTTTATTCAAAATAAAAGATAAATACAACAATTTTCTATCATTAGTGGTATATTTTAATTTCATTTTCCACTGTTTTTATTTGTTTAAAAATAAATTTTCATATTTGAAATACACATGCCATAGTCATAAATCTCTTGTATTCCTATATATTTTATATTATAAAAAATATTACGAGTACTTAAAGATTAATTAAAGAGTAAGATTTTATAGGGCATGACAAAAGGAATTTGTCATGCCCTATAAAATCTTTCTTTATTTGTAGGTAATTAGTGGCTTTATTTTACAACACTTTTAATATTCGATTTCCTTATTAAGACATAATTCAAAATCAATGATTCTATCATTAATTTCGAACAATATCTTCCGTGTCGCTGTCATTCATCAATTAGGGTACTGCTATGAGATTTCATTAGATATGGTTGCACAAGCGTGCAACTCATCTGGGACTATAGAACTTTAGTTGCATGAGCATTATTAGAATCTCTGTCGAGTAGTAATAAAGTGGCAGTAATCTGTAACTAATTTAAAATGGTAGTGATAGATATATCAGTTTGCTCATATTCAAAGTTCCTTAATTAAAATAAAACCTCTTCTATACTAATATTTTAAATATAAAAAAAATATATTTATGTGTTTGTAATGGATAAATTCAAAAATTATTCAACCAATTTTAATAAGTCTTTCACCCATAAAAATTTATATTACGAGCAAGTAACGTAGGCTATATATTATTTTCTAAAAGTCTATGTACTGAGCCGTGCAAAAGTATTATTTATTATATATATATATATATATATATATATATATATATATATATATATATATATATATATATATATATATATACATTTTATTTTGTTAATTTATTTTGTTGTCATTTGTATTTTTGTCTATAGTTAACATTTACCACTTACCATCAGGTAAGCCTTCAGCTTGCCATTCCAGAATATATAAAAAAAACACTTAACAAAGTTATTCTCAGTGTCGGCGATAGGCTCCTTCCTACTCCTAATATGCTCGGCGAAATATGGACTTATTGAATGTTACGTTCATCACAAGTGCAACAGTCGACAAATTTCTCTGATTGCCCGTTTACGGATTATGACTATGAACATATTTCATTATTTTAATATTGTAATATATATATATATATATATATATATATATATATATATATATATATATATATATATATATATGTATATAAAACTATATATAACTAAAAAATATAAAATATATAAATCAAATTTATAATTTCATTTTCTAAATCTGTTAAAAAAATATCATTGATACATTATACGAAAATACGTCTCGAATGGATTTGTTTATCCAACCCTCAACAAAGTTTGTGGTGAAAATAGATGTATGTTGTGGAAAATAGATCGATCGGTTAAACGATACATTGACTTGGAAAGATATTTTATTAGCTCCTCTAACAATTTGTTGCCTATTTCGTGACTATATGTAAATTGAATTTGGCCGTTTATTCGTCAGGGATAAATAGGTATGTAGTCACAACATCAACATGTTTTTGTTATTCAACAAAAACAAATACATGCATGATGTGATAATTTCATTTTATTTGTCATGTTATTTACTAATGCTCTCTTTAGTGTAACTGTAAATGTAATTTTAATTAAAAGATAGGCAACAGCGAGCAATGTAAGGGCAGTCCAACATAGTTGCAATCATATTCAGGATGTGGTTGGTGCTGACCTGCACCCTACGCACCAGTGACACGCATCTTTTACGCATTGATGCATAAAAGCAATCTACACGGACTTCTGCAAACATCCCTGATGCACTACAATATCGCGGCAATCCCAACAGCACCCTGAATACATTGTCATATTGAATACGAACGTCGCTATAGGATTTATAACTATACAAAAAAATGACTTGACTGTCTGTCTTATGAATACATTTGTGGGTTCTTAAAAAATTAAAAGGTTTCTTATATGATGTAAATGTACACTAAAAAGATAAAGTAGTTCGAGCGGACGATGTTGCAGAGAACAAATTTTTTTATAAATATGGCCATTATTTAAATTTTTACGATCTACTGAAAAACTTTGATAGCAAAAAAAATATCTTCATACACCTTTCAATATCACATGCGTGAAATAGAATAGGACAGCAATATCTAGTACCTTATCCTTTCTCATGCATTAAGTAACAAATCTACCGACAGACGCGACGGCCACTTGCTTTTAAAAATCGCTGGTAGGTACCAATAGTTAGGTGTCATGAGTACAAATTTGTCTATCCGTATTCTGCTTCCTTTTTCCTCGCCTCCACGTCCACTACGAGTACATTGTAAATGTTTCTCATTATGATCTCGCTTCCGACAAACGATAGATACTCACAGCATCATTGGAGAAACTTGAAAGACAACATAATAATACGATATACTTGCATTTATTCCATTAATTATTATTATTATTTCAGCCGTTAACTGTCCACTGCTGGAATGAAGCTTTCCCCATAAGGGTAGATTTGCCAGTAGTTGCCACGCTTGGTTGAATAATAATAATACTCCTTATTTATTTCCAAAATAGATGGACATAAATTTTAAGCCCTGACTTCTAAATTAGATATAACCTCTATTTTAAACATTTTTTCGTCACAAGCGTAAAAAGCAAAAGGCTAAAGATATTTATGTTATGTAAATAAAAAAAAAAAGAAAGAGAAAAAAAAAAAAAAATTTTCCACATTTAAGCGACTATTTAAACATACCAGACCATCTCAATAAGTCGTCTAAGTGGACAGTATACATCTCATTTATATTACGTATGTATTTATATGTATACTCATAAAAATTTCAATCATCATTTATACCATCAGAGTAATTGATACCATCAAAAAAATTATAATGGCTGCAATTAGGCATGGGCAATTTTGATACCGCTTCGATATCTGCATACTAAGTTTCTCTGGGCGTTGACGGCGAAAAAAACGGTCATTACCCATTTGGAAATCTCCCATATCAATCGATTTATAAGGTTATTAAATTCTTTATCGCGATATTATATATCTATTGAGAGGAAAAATCGGAAATTATAAAGTTTTTCATGTGATGACGAAATAAGAATACAATATGTCACCAATCCTTTTTATCCCGTCGTACACGTGACTTGGATAACAACACACAATACATTCACATTACATTCCATTCCCAGAGAAGAAAAACTCGAACTAAAACCTTTTACCAAGTCGTCTTGGCTAGCATGTAAATTACAGACTTATAATATTTTTTTCTATGTTATTTCGAGAATTATACATGAAAATTTATCCTACTACAATTATTATATTCGATTGTCATCTTGCAAGCCTATTGCTATATAAAAATCGCGATTAAAAAACAGGGGTTGATCGTAAAATCGTGAAAATTTGAATTTGTATGTATTTTTCAATGCTAAATTATAATAAAATTAAAATAACAAAAAAATATTTAGGGGTGGGTCACCCTTATCATTGAGGGGTATGAAAAATAGATGTTGGCCGATTCTCAGACCTACCCAATATGCACACAAAATTTCATAAATATCGGTAAAGCCGTTTCAGAGGAGTTTGGTAACAAACACCGCGACACGAGAATTTTATATATTAGATATAAAGGGAGTTTTATGAACTTACCATGTCTTCCGTTACCAACAATTATTTCGACTTTATCTGGAGGCATACATAGACATCGTTAAAAAATGAATATAAGTTTTAAAAATAATAATATCTTTTTTTCTCTTATAAGGAGATAAACACCAGCACCCAACAATAATGACGATGATAAAGTAAGAGTCGAATCAATGCAATGCTTGTTTAACCCAAATTGTATTCGATTTCCGGTCGGACCAATTTACGAGACTATTTTTTCAAAATTAATTAACTGTGTTGTGATTTCTTGATAGAACTTCATTATTCTGATATATTATTTAAAAGACATGTAGTTAGTTTGATTGCTTCTGTTGTAAACCTTTCATAGTTTTATAATTAACATAATGTAAATTGTTAACATATCTAATTGTTCTAAAATTGTTTATTGTAAAGATGCACAGGGTCGGACTGGCCCTTAAAATATGTGAATAAGTTGAGTCCCAGCTGGCTGACCACAACCCACAAGACTATATGATGGTAGTTGCACCAGTTGGTAGCAGCACCGCAAGCCCCGCAAGCCAGGCCCGTGAGGGGCCTACGCAGGCTGGGACCCGGCTGGCAAATGTCACCTCGACTATATGACCTGTACGACGCTGAAGATGCATAGACCGCATTCTGGACGTTATTCATTAGCTAAATATGATTATTTACCTCACGAATAAAAATAAAGTAATCAGGAACAATTTTATGAATTGCGATATATGTGGTGTAATTAGAATATGTAAGTACCACATTTTGATGGACAGTATCAAGAATGACAGTCTACGGCAAGGGACCTTAGACTTATGTCTTAAAATAAATAAAATAGGAGCCATTTTGAGTATTCTGACGCAGCCATTAGTTAATTTCTTTAGCTAGTTAATCTTATATTTATACAATTTTCTATGTCTACTATATGTTAGATGTATGGGACTAATATGTTCATATTTAGAATAAACATTTCAAAAAGAAAAGTATAATAAAAAAAGACGGTGATACATTAGGCAAGCGACAAAAAGACTATATAATCCAAGATGATATTTATTGATTCATCACCATCATCATATTTAACTTAACTGTCCACAGCTGCATATAGATCTCCCCCTATGTGCAGCTGTGTGTGTGTGCTCCCCTTGAATAGTTTTGCCAGTAGTTGCCACGCCTGGCAGGCGGATTGGGAACCACAATTAAGCTTTGGCAATGTTCAAGAATGCTGCTATCCATCCCTCGTCCATTAAATCATTAGTCTAACATTGTTATGCAATATGTTGAGTAAGCTGTATATAGTTCTATAAACTGATAGGACAGGTACATAATGAATTTTCCATCTAGCGTGTGCACGCGGGACGCTGACATAACGAACAGGCGTCCCGTCCCGCCCAGAGCCGTCCCTCCAGAAATTGAATTAGCACCGGCAGTATTTCAATTTAACTGCTATACCTAATTCTGCACCCTTTCATCAACCATGTTACACACACTTATGGTGAGAGGGTTTTAAACATTTATCAGACATGTTTAATACAAGTATAAAATTACCATATAAATTGAGCAATTTTTTAGTCAAATAAACAATGCAGTGAACAAACAAAATTAAGAAATAATAATAGTAAAGAGTCTCTTTAACCGGAGGGCATGTGGCAAACTATAAATATGGCTAAAGCAAAAGATATATTTAAAAATGGAGGCCTCTGTACTTTTTACATATTTACTCTGCAAGTAATAATTAGAGATGAAGATAGATATTTGGTCATATATAATAACACTAAATCTTTTGTGAATTATTTAAATCTCTTCTAACTGTAACTTGCGAGTTTGTCCGTAAAAATATATATGAATAATATTAAATTTATCCTTAGTGTTAATCGACAATATTCGTGTATAGCCTAACCTAAATAAAAAACACTGAAATTTTCCGAAATAATTAAAATAAAAAAAAATATAAATAAAATAGTAAATACAGAATATAAATTTAAAAAAAAAAGAATTTTTTACCATTAACTTCACATTTTTGCCTATGTCATAAATACATTTCGGATAAAATCTACCTAATATAAAATATTATGTATGTAAATATATCTAACTGCAAATAACATTGATAACATGTCAAAACTATTAGACATTTTTGTTACAAGAATGCGATCGATACATTAAGTTAGTTAAAATACGAATGTTAGTTGGCTCCTAGACTATAAATACCCGACGATAGTTTCGATGACTTAAATATAAATTGGTTATTAAGGGACTTTTAGGGGATTTGGGACTTGATTAGATTTCTCCTCACATGTAAGTGCCAGTCTCAATTGCCATCCCTCCAATAGGGAATAATAGCATTAACTGTCGAGTGGGCACTAATACTTATATACACTGTAACAGAAATGGTATAACAATCCATCTGGATTTTATAAATACAGTATAGCTATACTGTTTTTTTATATAACTTTGAATGACAAACAACTGACGGCTCATCTGATGGAAAGTGGTAACCTATAGATATGAGCAGTGCCGTGGACATAACAGAGTATACTCTTTCGCCCATGACACCTCCCATGCGTTGCTATTCCTGTGGACTCAGGTGTTATTCCTCTGTACCCTGTAAATTTACTACTATATGCTACCTTTCAAACCGAAACACAGCCACTGTATTGCTAAAACTTAACAACTTACACCTAGAAAGAAAGACCTAGGCTTAGAATAAGAACGTAAGCTATTCATATAAATCGTGCGGTCATGTGTTCGATTTATTATGCAAAATGCCAAATTGTATTCATATTTCGACCCGTGTCCCTTAGGGATTTTTGTCTCATTCCATTACACTTTATGTTCTAATATAACTAGTCGAATTCGTTAGGATAGCCTAACTGATCTGCTTCCATTCTCATCTGCCATTTTTCACTGGTATTCTACCACCGTATACCTTTTTTTCTTTTTTTTTTTTTTTTTATCGAGGGGAAAATCTTCAGAAAGAGAACCACCGCCAGCGGGATGACGGTGGATACTGTGGGATTCTTACCCACTAAAAACCCCCGGTATTCCTCTTGGCGCTTTCGCACCGGTGGTCTGGGTACGCTTTCGCAATCATCCACAACCACCGTATACCTATAGCACAGACAAGGTTACCATTCCATTATCATCCATTAAAAAAGAACTGTAAACGTTAATTGTCCTCTTATATCATCCAAAAACTGTAATTCCAATGTAGTAATAAAAAACAATCAGTGTTGATGTTTTAAAATACTACGTATACAAAATTTTCTGACTATTAGTTGAACCGTTGAAGTGCACAAGAGATAACAAACAAATTCACTTTGATATTTATAATCTTAACTAGCTTTATGCCGCTACTTCGTACACGTGGATTTCAGTAGTAAAAAATCCAATGAAATAGATTTTTTTTTTTTCTAAATAACGTATAAAACGAAATATACACTAGCTTTTAAGTTCATTATTCAGGAACACAATTGTGAACCGCATTCAATTTGGTGCAATAATTTTCAGTTAAAACCGAAAAAAACATATAGATATAAAAACTGACAAAATGATAGACAAAATTCCTAAAAAATATCGTTTCTATTGCTCTATTGCTCTTATTAATATCAACCATGTCCATTTTTCTTAAATATCTTCAAACATCGTCTAATTACTGTTTTATTATATAAGTAAGGTAAAGATTAATAAGCAATACTTGTAGGTTAAGCACCTAGACCTTAATAGAGAAAACAATTTTGGACTGAGGAAAGTTTAAAAGTAATTAAGTCTTGCATTAATTTTATAAATAATTTATAAGTACTTAATAAATAATGCAACGAATTGTCTTGTTTCTAACCAATGGGTGTTTTTTATAATTTACCACAGCACAGCCCAATATAGCACAATTTTATCATTATAGTAAAATAGGGTTGCATAATATATGCAATTGTATGGCAATGCTTTTAATTTTCAACGACGATAATTTCTTTAAAAAAAATGTATTGTCATGTCCTTCACGCATGACAATATATATATATATATTTTATGAAAAATTAAAAACGTCTACTTATAATGGCGTATAATTACCCGTCTATTACACTATGATGGTAAAAATCTTGAAAATATCATGTTAGAAGTCTTTCAAAAAGTACCTACTCTTGAAATGTAAAAAAAAATATTGACACGAATATCGGTCTTTCGTATATATTTCGAAGCACATTATCGTGAACACTCTGCATTACACAGATCACCCAATTTAGTAATAAGATTAAAACAGTTCAATAAATAGGGCAACGTCATTCGTACCTTTGTAAAGGCCCGGATCCAATTAAACGAGATTAGCAAAGGTGGATGTGATGTGCGTATTTAAGTACAATTAATGTAATTTGTATAGAAATAGAATCGATGCGTTTTCAATTACAAGCGATGTATATTCGGAAACATCTGAGATAAATTCCATTACTAGCTGTGTCTCACGACTTCGCCCGCGTGAATTAGTTTATAATGTATCTTATAGGTATGTTAAGTTAAAATGTAGCCTATCCACAGACAAAATTTCATTCAAAATCCTTCAAAAGGATGACAAAATAATAACAAACATCCATCTAGCCTTACACACTTTTACGTTTATAATATTATTAGTATAACCCGTTATAATTCCTTTGCCTGATTGAAAATCAAACCTAATAAATTTTGAGAGAATTACATCGTTAGATTTAATTATGCTATGCGAAGTATCGACAAGTAGAATGGCGTACCCCACAGTCGCAGCAATCGACAGTGCTTCAACCGGCTAGACTCATTATTTTTCTAGAATTGAACTGAAATTATAGATATATTTATCAATCAAGCAATAATAGCTTTATTTTTACTCGTCAATAAACAAGATGAAACATTTTGTATCCGAAGTAACTATAATATAATATAAGTAATTTATATATCTGTAATTATTCTGTGCATTATAATAAAATTTATATATTACAAAGATCTCTTTTAGTGCTAAAAGCCTCCTGCAACATACATAAGGGTTTATTATTAAATCTTCGACCAGTAAGAGCCTACAAAAGGGCAGCGTCACCGTACAAGCCCCAGAACTTATTAGGATAACAATATAAAATCATACAAAAAGCTGATTCCAGGTATTATACAAAAAGAACAACTGAATATAAATGGAGAGACCTTAAATTATACGGGAGACCTTGGCCCAACAGTAGAATAACATAAATAAAATAGATATAAATATGTTATTAAATCAAACAGAAAAAAACGTACAACTGTAATCAAAGGTTAACTCAGCATAAATACCATAGATCATACTATTTTTTTAAGTTATTTTATTCTAGGTGCTTAACCAAAAGTATTTCAGTTCGTGACTTAATTAATATTCTTAACATCTTAGCTTTTTTCTAAGAAGAAATGTTTACGATTTGTCACTGTAATTTGAATGTTAAAACGTCGTGGTAAATGTTTTTGTGTACAATGAAATTGTAGGTCACGAACGTAATATATCGTGTAATTCTGTAGTCATTCATCAGGAGGCAGTGACAGTTCAGTTAGTAGAATAAAATGTATATGGTGAGAGTGGCATTGAAGCATACGGCTCACCTGATGCACGTGAATTGCCATCACAGTTCATTTGAATACATGCAGAATCAAAATATCTTTTTTGAAGGGTTAAAGTCTTTTTAACGCCAACTATGTCTTTTCTTACATAATGCACTTTCATAAATTATTATTGTTATTAATCATTTATTAGAGAAATCGTGATCCCAATCGAACTCACCAGACTTTGTACAAAAGTCGATTGCTTGGGTACCTCTGTCCCATTCGTGTTTCAACCGTGAAGCAGTTGTGTTTGCATGGCTGTGTTTCGGTTTGAAGGGTGGGATATGGCGTGAATTTACTGGGTACAGAGAAATAACACCTGAGTCCTCAGGAATGGCAACGCATGGGGGGTATCATGGACGAAACAGTATACTCTTTTGTGTCCATGGTACTGCTCGTGTTTATTTTATTTTTTTTTTATACCACGAGGTGGCAAACAAGCATACGGCCCACCTGATGGTAAGCGGTTACCGTAGCCTATGAACGCCTGCAATACCAGAGGTATTACGCGCACGTTGCCGACCCTGAAGAAACCTCTTTACCCCCTTTGTGAAGAACCCCATGCTGTAGTCTCTTGGGAAAACCTCGGCAGGGAGCTCATTCCATAACCTGAGTGTTCGTGGGAGAACATCATTAAACCGACTAAGCGTTGTACGCGACCATTTAGGCTGTAAGGTATGAGGGTGAACTCCCTGCCGATGGCGAGCCGTACGATGATAGAAAGTGGCCGTAGGCATCATATTGAATAATTCCTCTGAGCACAATCCGTTGTATAAGCGGTAGAACACGCAGAGTGAGGCAAAATCTCTCCTAAGACTTAAGGGTTCGATACCGCTTGCAAGCATATATCATCGAAAATTCTCATAGCTCGTCGTTGCACTGAGTCGAAGGGTTCAATCATGGTATCTAGGTGCTCCCGCCCATAAGTGACAGCAAATACTCCATATGGGGCCGGATTTGCGATTTGTAAAATTAATCGCTGATCCGGCGTGAAGTAATTTTCTTCGCTCTTTGAGCACACCGAGTTTTTTGGATGCCAGCTATATATATTTTTTTTTCAAACTGTACGTCACTAGAGATGTCGACACCAAGGATCCCAATGCTTTTAGAGATGTTAAGAGACGTGCCTTGGAACTGTGGGGCCACAGCAAATGGGGTTTTTTTAGCAGTGAACGCGCAAGCTTGTGTCTTAGAGGGGTTAAATTGGACCAAGTTTTGTCGTCCCCAATCAGAGACTCCAGTTAGTGTTCTCTCGATTTCAGACACAAGCTGTTCACGATTGTTCTCCACGATGGAACGGGAGACATTGGTACGACCCGTATAAAGGGCATCCCCGGTGCTATCGTCCGCATAACAATGAATGCTACCGAAGGTTAACATATCATTAATATGCAGTAGAAACAGCGTTGGGGACAGCACAGAGCCCTGCGGGACGCCAGCGTTAATATCCATGCTATCGGAGCAGCAACCATCTACAACGGTTTTTATACGTCTGCCGGATAAAAAACTGGCGACCCATTTACAGAGGCTGTCGGGAAGTCCATAGTAGGGCAATTTGATAGAACTTCTGCCAGACCCGGTCAAATGCCTTTGCAATATCAAGACCGACAGCGAGCGCCTCACCTTGACTCTCAATGGCTGATGGCTCAATTTATAGACGACGGTTACCACTTTCCATCTGGTGGGCCGTCAGCTTGTTTGCCATTCTAAGTCTTATAAAAAAAAAAAAACTCTCAGTTAATAACTGATACCCTTTGATTATTATTCAATGCTACCTACTTATGTGACACAGACACGTATTTAGATACATACATCAATAAAACAGTGTCTTTCTCCATCAGTTGAGTAAATACTGTAACATCATTAATACGACTAAGTACTCGTACATGAATATTGACCGTAACACTTGATGTGTGGTTGAGGACTCTCCAATTTGTGCCGTCGAGATTTCGTCTCGCTAAATCAAATAGGTATCGTTGAAACAAATGAGATCTCATCCCACTGCAATTAATGGCTTAAAGTATATATTATAATACGAATATTTACAAACAGAATAAAATCATTAAATATCCTATAGATGCTGAAAATTATTAACACCTGCTAAAATATAAAATTCAAGTTTACGAGTGAGGGCATTGCTTAATTTTCTTTCTTTTCATTTTTTATTGTTCATTATATTGAACATGTTTGCAATATGCGTAACGAACAGTAAACACTATTTTCCGATATATATATATATATATATATATATATATATATATATATATATATATACACAGGGGGCAAACGAGCATGCGGCTCACCTGATGGTAGTGACTACCGCCGCCCATGGTCACCCACAACACCTACGGCATTGCATGTGAAGCCGATTTTAAAAAGGAATATGCTCTTTTCTTGAAGGTTATGTTGTCGTATCGGTTCGAAATTGCTGCTGGAAGTTCCAAAGAGTGGTTGTGCGTGGAAGAAAGTGCCTTGAAAAACGCACGGTGGAGGACCGCCACTCGTCCAGATGGTTGGGATGAAATTTTAGTTTATGGCAGGTTGTACGATGGTGAAAATCTGCAGCAGGTATCAATCCGATGATTGATACCTGCTGATCAAATGCATTTGATCAATTGATTTGATCAATTGCATGATCAAATCAATGCAACAGTATTCCATGTGTGGCCTCACTTGAGCTTTATACAGTTTCAGGCGGTTTTCTGGCGTGAAATACCGTCTCACCCTATTGAGCACCCCCAACTTTTTGGAAGCTATCTTAGCTTTTTCCTCCAGATGACCTTTTTTTTATACAACTTAGAATGGCAAACAAGCTGACGGCCCACATGATGGAAAGTGGCAACCGTCACCTATAGACATGAGCAGTACCATGGACATAACAGAGTATACTGTTTCGCCCATGATACCCCCCATGCGTTGCCATTCCTGAAGATTTAAGTGTTATTCCTCTGTACCCAGTAAATTCACGCCATATCCCACCTTTCAAATCGAAACACAGCCATGCAAACACAGCTGCTTTACGGTTAAAACACAAATGGGACAGAGGTAACTCAAGCAATCGACTTTTGTACAAAGTCTCCCTCTGGTAAGTATGCCCTGAAGATACCTCGCTTAGAGATGAAACATGTGTCGTAGAACGTGCGTGGACGAAATGGTACTCGGAGATTGAGGGTTGAAAAGTTGTAGAACTTCTGGTAGTGATGATGATGATGATAGTCACTCTTCGAGTGTCGGCTGTTACATACATATTATACTAATAGTAATAATAACTAAACAAAATAATTATAATCAAATAACCAGAGACATGGACTTTCGCACAGTAACCCCTACTTTAGTAAAATATGAGAACATTGTTTAAAGGTTAATCAAATAAATATTTATGAACAAATATAAAATTATTTTAGTGAATAAGGGAAACGGAGCATTATATCCTACCTGTACATGCCGATTGACAGTAGCGCCCAGCATGGATACCGTGTTGCTCCCTGTTAGATAACAGACAAAACTCTGGCAACTGCCAGCTAGGCCCAAAAGAGGCTATCACAAACCTTAGAGGTCTAAATGTCTCATAAAATAGTGATAGGAAAAAGTACTCAGAAGGAAAATCAAGTTTGAAAGCACACTTTAAAGCCCGTACTAGCCGTCTAGAATACTATGAACTAATAATCTGTATATCTGAAATCATACTATTATTGAAACTCAGTAAAAGAATGTATAGACTGATACTCAAAAAACGAAAAAAAATACTTCTAAAGACTGCTGAATCTTAAGACAGGTGGCAAAAGAATACCCGACCATTCTAGAACAACATGGAAGCGATCGGTTGCAAAAAAAAGTCTAAATAAAGCAGTATCAGCTAGGAAAAACTGGATCTTGCTGCCAAGACCTTCAAAAATGGAAGACTCTTTTATAAGCCCTTATGAAGAGGATATCGTTATCATCATCATAAAATTATTTTATACATAAATTAATTGGAAAATAATTTTCTCAGCACAAAACAAAATGTCGAACCAACGTTAGAAGTATTAAAAAATTATATATTAAAAGAATACCCATCTAAACTATTTCAAATGTAATATTACTAAAATATTTTTAGTTTTCTTGCGTCTATTATTTATGTGTGCATATGGTAAATATACATATAAATACAATAAAAATATATATCATGAAACCAACGACTATTTAGTCTAGATGTTAGAAGATGAAATTTTATATAAGAGTTCCTTATATAAAATTATTAGTATTAACTGTTTTCCATATCTACGTCAGAGTTATTTCCCGTACTCGTGGAAATTTCTATTATTCAGAAAATAAACTGAACTAATTAATTGAATTTATTCAGAAATAAGAGTCAAATTCACTTCAAAAAATTACTGTGATTTCCTTCTAAACCTTTTAATTTTATAATATAAAACCTAAAAGGTTTTAACTGTTTGAATTGCAGTAAGAACTTGGGAAGAATAAATAGAACAGGAACACAGAACGTTACACGGGCGGGCATCACGTAAACACAAAACATTCGTCACTGGCTTTTAGCTCGAGGAAACGCAAAGGAAACGTTCACGTTTAAGAAATTATGAGCCGTGTTAAAGATAGATCCAAAGGACGCCCATAAACACGCCGCGCGGAGACCATAAAAAGCTAGCGAAAAATGGGCAAAAATGGAGTTAACATTTTTCACAATATGCTCTATCGTTACTTACGAAGTCGCTCTCACGTGAATTGAATAATTAAAACATTGAAACCTTAATATTGAAAACATATATAATTAATAAAAAAAAAATTGCAGGTAAAATTCTGAAGGCGTTCCACGGCTTTGTCTGACCAAATAAATATTCCTTTTCTATGTCTTCAAAATTAACCATTCTTTTTATTAGCATTAGTATGTAATATAAATATTATATGTCTTTTAAATTTTACTTTAAAAAACATATTATTATTATTAGATATATTATTTTAGCTATAAAAATTAATATTAAAATTATTAAAAAAAAAAAACATTTATTTTATTATTTATTTGTACACTAAGTACTGATATTGAAATTCGTATTAAAATTATAAACATTTATACACTTATTATTATGAATAAATATATTATACTTATAAAATTAATAAATTTAATTCCAAGCCCCACTCACCATCTCGTCTTGTTCAAAGAGAGAGGAGAGTTTAATTCTCAAACACAGCCTGCATTTTACGTTATTTACTGAAAGGAAAAGAAATAAAGACATTTATTAGTACTTAACTATATACAAATATCCCCTTTGTAACTTCGTAGATCGCATTTACTAATGAAAATAGGTTTTTCAACAAATAATTGGTGATCGTACCCATACAAATGGTAGAATTACAAACAAAATAATGGCAATCGATTGGCTAATTTCATTTTATATTGATAAAACAAAATAAAACATGTACTTAATATTTAAAATTTCACCATAATCTAACACAGGACCGTGGTAAAGGTGCGGTTTAATGTATAAATAATACGGTGCCTGCAATAAATTATTCATCCACAACTTTGCATTACACGCAAATACCTAAACATCGTCGGCTACCAACATACGTTTATGTATAACTAGAGCAGGTGGAATAATAAAATTTTGTGGTACAAATTGAAGATGACGCGTGAAGAAAATAAATAATCACACCATTGATAATGTTATAAACAAAAATAGTTTTCTATGTTAATACTATCAAAATAATAGCCATGTATAACCTGGCATAGAATAAGCCACCCCTTCCTTTCCCACAGGTGTCGTAAGAGGCGGGTAAGGGAACTCAATGGCCGCAAGATAGACAGAAGCATCCCTCTTAAAACGTCACCAAAAGCCAGACTGCGGTTGCCAACCCACCTGCCAAGTGTGGCAACTACTGGCAAAACCAGGGGGGTTTTGCAAGTAGTTGCCATGCTAGAGGTTATGATAAGGAGTTATGGGAGAAGCTATGTTCAGGAGTGGACAGTTAATGGCTGATACACCTATCCAAATAAGGGGTGGATAAAATATTTAGCGATGTTTTCCAAAATTGTCAGTTTAAATTCATGTAAAACTGTTTTATGGTAGTCTACGTTATTCCGTGTAAATCATTTGTAATATGGGCACATATAAGTAAAAAGACTTATCCTGACTGTATCATCTATCACACCAATATACATAGATATTTTTTGTATATATTATATTAAAATTCGCTCTTTTAAGCACAATCACAAATGATGATGTACAAAGTCATATAATACTTATTCACTTTTACGACGTAAACATGCAAAAAAATCTAGAAAACCAACGTGTACGGAACTAAAATATGGTAATAGAATTTATAATATTACGATTTAATATTTCATTTTGAAGTAGCTTTTAACTTAAACCAAACGATTGGTTGCAGGTGGCGGGCACAGTTTACGTGAGTGGTTTACAGAAGAAATCACGGCGTCCACCCCTCTACGACAAATTTGAACACAACACTTGTCGGGCATGCCTTAATAGAGGATGGTCACTATAAGACACTCTACATTAGCAGTATTTACAACGAGATTTAATGAAATAATCATATAATCCCTCTTCACTTAACATACGTAAATAAGAATACAACATACGAAAAAAGCACTTGCAAGTAAAGCAAAACACGAAGTAAAAGCTAATATCATTCTACTTGGCTAGTATAGCACCAGCAGAATAATAGAGACTACTAAAAACCAATATTCTCCTCCTATGTTGAGATATTCGTGCCTATGTCATGTTGATTATGAATTATCTAAGGAAAAATAATTACTTTTTTTTTATACAACTTAGAATGGCAAACAAGCTGACGACCCACTTGATGGAAAGTAGTAATCATCGCCTATAGACATGAGCAGTACTATGGACATAACAGAGTAAACTGTTTCGTCCATGATACCCCCAATGCGCTGTCATTTTTGAGGACTCAGGTGTTATTCCTCTGTACCCTGTAAATTCACGCCATACCCCACCCTTCAAACTGAAACACAGCCATGCAAACACAGCTGCTTTACGGTTGAAACACGAATGGGACAGAGGTACTCAAGCAAACGACTTTTGTACAAACTCACCCTCTGGTAACATTCATTGACAACTGATTTAACTAATCTTATTTTAAACAAAAGACATTGCAATTTCGATAGAACAACATCTATAAAATCATCACAGAGATTATTTATACCGATTGTAGCTAATGATGTTCGTAAACTGATTAAGGCTTTTAGGGGAAGAAGAAATATCCACTTCAATAGTAGGACAAGTAACGCACAACTGAAACCGATAGCTCTGCAAGTATGAAACTAAATAAGAGGCAACGAAATCATTGAGTCTAGCGCTGAAAGCAACCAATACAACATTTATTTCAATTTGCTCCCTCGCTAATGCTAGGTATTAGAAAAGTTTCAGACTCGAAGTAATATAATGATATCACTAATTTTTTTTCAATACAAGTAATTACAGAATTTAAAAATATACTTACAATATTATTATAATTATTATCATATCAGCCTTTAACTGTCCACTGCTGAATATAAGTCTCTTCCTTGAGGGATTTTGCCAATAGTTGCCATGCTTGGCAGGCGAATTGGCAACCGCAGTTACGCTTTAGAGATATTTTAAAGTGGACGCTGCTGCTCATACCTCGCTTACCCTTAATCGCTTCTTACGATACACAAGGGAAAGGAAGGGATATACTCAAATAAGAAGTAATTTCAATTTGACTACACTTTTATTGTATGTTATCCGATTCTGCACCGATTTCACTGATAGTTTTAAATGGTCAAAAGAATAACCAACTAACTAAAATACTTATAAAAATTTTGAAAAAATCTTATTTTGTAATATAATTAATTATTCAGATACCTTATGCCAAAATCTATTTAGTCACATGTTCCATCCTTCAGTTTGAAAGTTCAGTGCAAGATAGCAGGACTAGGTATGTATTCTTTGCTTAAATGATCAAATAATTTTTCTGCCGACTGTACAAATCCTCTAGGAATTACATCTATTATTCAATATAGGCAGCAACTAGCCTTCGCATTGTTCTATAGTTAATTTTCTTAATGGCGTAAATACTTTATGTATATTATTAGATGTTTCAGTTCCTTTCAGTAGAAAATGAAGTTCATAGATGATCAGGAATAACAAAACATTATAATGTCGATAAAACTAATCTTATCACGGGATTATCAGAAAACTAAAGTTATAATGTGTGCTTAGGGTTTTTTTTTTTTTATTTTAATCTAATAACTACCTGTTTAACACATGTAATTAGATCGAAAAAGCTCGACTAGTTTCAGAATCAATTTGCGAAGCGGTGTGATGCGAATACGAGCTCGACTCGTCAGGCTTCACAGGCGGGCATCATAGTCGCTCATGACTAAGGATCGCGAATTGATTCCGAAACTAATCAAGCTTTTTCGATCTAATTACACGAACCTTAACCGGTAGTTATTACATTAAAACTAAAATTATTTGATTGGTTTCATTCTAAAATTAGATTAATGATTAGTCTCCAATTGTTAATCTAAGTTCCAATTGTCAGTTACTTGAAGAAAGTTCTTTAAAAAGGATGTATTACATTTTCTTCAGAGTTGACAACGCGCACGTGGCACTCATAGTGTTACAAGCATCTACAAGCTTACGTTGATCGTTTACTATTAGACGGGGTGTATGCTTGTTTTTATATAAGTGTATGCTTTGCTTCATGGTACAAAAAAATCTTCTTAAGATATTTTTTTAAGGCAATTTTTTCAACGTGTGTGTCGCCTTTAGCCTCTATAGGGCTATAGGTCGAGAAAACTACCGCAGACAATAAAAAATAATAAAGTAATAAAGATAGATTTATTAAGAATAACGATAATTAAAACATTTGTATGTTAATACAAATTAACAAAAACATAATTCGGGGGTCGCGAAATATTTTTTCGTACTACGGTGGTTGTGTCATGAAAAAGGGTTCAAAAACATTGCTTTAAGGTATATAGAAATTTTATGTTTAACAAAAAATACAGTAGCACTACAAGAAATGACAATCCCTCGTGTTCTTATTAAGTAGATAGAACTAAAAGAAGAAAAATAACAGATATTTCTTTGTTGGCATATTTGACTTTTATAATAATTTATTGGTGATTAACTTTAACAGCACCAGTAAGTTATAGAAAAATTTAGAAGTTTTTGTTTATCTTATGGACAATTTAGATATTATTATATAGATTATATATTATTCTATATATTATTATTATATTATATAGATAGGTGATGCATATGGAAAAAGATAATGTTGTAAGACAAATATTAAATACGACTATGAATGGTTATAAGTAGAGAGAAGAACCAAAAAAGATAAATGAACTGAATCAAAGAGAACATGGCTAAAAAGGGAATGCATTCTAAGATGACTACAGGTACAGATAGTTGGAAGAATATAGCATGTTATGTTAACCCCAAATACTTATGGAACAAGGAAAAAAAAATATGATTACTGAAACAATATAGTCTCATTTGATTTTTTATTTATTTAAGAATAAATGCTTACTTCACTTGCAATTTCCCAAAACGTGCAGTAAGCCATAGGTTCACGTCACAAAGTTAAAATTTTTAAACGACATTTAGAAAATCTGATTTGTCATTCAAAATAAATTCTGATTGCTTAGCAATCAGAGAATTGAGCAGAGAAATAAACAAAGAAAAATATTGAAATAACATTATGATTAATAAATAAATTACACAAATTAATTTAACTAAATTTTTTTGTCATTTATATGATTAAATACTAGTAATTTTTCATTACTTAGCTTTTGTGGAAATAATTACTAACGTCTTTAGCATTATTTAATAAATCCCTGTACAATATTTAAAATTTCGATTCGAGCTTATTTTAAAACCAAACATTTACATGTCTGTGGTGCTTTACTCATACCTATAGCAAATAACTTTGGCATGTATGTTAGAATACTTCAGAGCACAGAGTGAGTACCGTGATTTTCATAATAAAAACTGACTTGGTACGGACAAAAAGCGTATAACTGGCACTGGGGACGCGAGAAATCCCCGTACAGAATATGTAACTAGGGGCCCTCGTGTCACCAAAATGTTATTTTGTTACCAAATATTCTGAAGCATAAATGTATATTTGTTGAACTCTGCCTTCGTTTGATATTTACACAATCTTCAAAACACGAAGGTTTTCAATTGGATTATATTTATTTCTTTTATGCAAGAAATAAATCTATACTTATAAAATCATTTGTCTTAACTGAGTAACAAGACACAACTAAAACAATAACCATAGTTTTCCCTAACTGAAATTTGGAACATAAATTTATTTTATATGATAAATATCTGCTAAAAAGTTTTGATAATTTTAAAAGGGATATATGACACCACGAGAGCATGGCCTCAGGTAACCGTTAGTATGTTTATATCTTAACTTCTTTGGTAAAATAAGACGTAAACTGACATACATCAGGAAAAAAAAAATATATTCATAAACATTTTCTGTAACATACATACATATACACACATACATATCTGTCTTTTATAGGCAGAAACAATGGAACGCCAAATGCTTCGATTCAAACAAACCTCTTTCGCTTCTTCCACATTCATCAATCTTTTCATACACGCTCGCCAGTTACGGGTACTTTTAATTTGGCCCTTCTTCAGCACGTCGCCCACTTGGTCAACATACGTCCGTCTAGGGCAACCCCTACCGACATCTCCATTCATTCTTGCTCGATAAATCTCTTTCGTAATTCTTCTTTCATCCATCCTCTCCAAATGACCAAACCAACGCAACATTCCTTTTTCGATTTTTGTCACTACATCGTCTTTCAGTCCACACTTCTCTCTAATCACACTGTTTCTTACTCTATCTAACATGGTCAATAAAAAATAAATAAATAACATAACATAATATAATTATCAGAAAATATTATTTCAATTTTATAAATAATAACAATTAAAAATAATAATAGATTAATGAATTTAATCTAATAGTTACTTTATATATAATTTCTCTCATGAAATAACAATGCGTGCTGTTTCTATAGTACAATACCTTAGGATAACCAATGCAATCTTGAGATGCATAACATCGTAACCCTGAGGGCGAGCCGTCACTAAAGGATACCGTGTCGGCGTTGTAATTCTGTAATATCCGGAATATTCATGTATATACTCTACATCTGTCAGATTGTTAATCACACGTGATCATCTAAACTATTCTGTATGCACTTAAATTTAATTTAATACATTAATAGCTAAATAATTTCATTTTGTTACGCAAAAAATTAACTTTAATCGTAGTAAAATACTTATAAACATCAAGATGTTTCATACATAACCATGTACATAATTTTACTAAATTGAAAACATTGGTTTTAAATGTAGAGCGTGAAATTGTTGACTCTGTACAAGATTAAGCTTTACAAAATGCAGTTTTTTGCTCAATAAACAAAAAGGATAGCCTCAATCGTCTCCCAACAATATAAGACCGTCAAATTGCAGTGTGGTCCCGACATAGAATGAGCCAACCTTTTCTTTCAATGGAGGTATGGACAGCATTTTCCGTATTAAAAAAATCATTAAAGCCTAACAGAGTTGTAAGGTAACAAACATAAGGGCCAGCAATACACTTGCAATGCCTCCGATGTTGTGAATGCTCATAGGCGGCGATAGTCACCATCAAGTGAGCTGCATGCTCGTTTGCCCCCTGTGTTATAAAAAAATCATGGAAATTAATTTATACAAGATTAATTGTGTCAAAATTAAATATAATAGATTCACAAGTAAATACTGTGGAACTATGATAAATGTGCCCTGTCCTCTGTGTAACCGCGTCCGATCTATTACAGCTGATACACTAATATTAATCGGTCAACCGCGTCAAAGCATCTAATTGTAATAATGACTAATCAAACAAACATCATGTCCTATTATGTATAACTGGGCAGTGTAATTGGAAATTATTTTAATAACTATGTAATTATCATTTGTAATTTCACTGTCGCAAATCGATATTTAAATCCCTTATTTAAGTTACTCTCGGTAAGTGCATGTGTGTGTGTGTGTGTGTGTGTGTGTGTGCATGTCCTTGCTAATCGTAAATCGATTTTAATAATTTCTATAACAATGTAATGTAAAAGTGCTGATCTCTTGCTCATTAAACAAACACAATCGTCGAAATAAAAGTGTAAAATTCCAAATTCAGCAAAAAACCTTATTATAATTAAGTGAATTTCTTATTTTAATAAGAAACCCAATGTCTCTATATCAAATCAAAACGGTATACCCGTGCCGGTCGTTCCTTAATCTTATAACTTATTCAGTGGGTCCATTCCTTGGCTCGAGACAGGGTCTAAACGTGGCATTTCCATTTTGCAAGTTCTCCGTTGAACAAGACGTTTATATGTCGGCCACGGCCCTTGTCGCTTCACATTACTACACTGATTCGTTTTCTGATAAAATAATATGCTTAAGGAAACGATAAGACAATTTACAATAATTATTGTAGGTAATTAATTTAATTCATTTACAAATATTTATATTATATTATAGCGGTATCGAACCCTTAAATCTTAGGAGGGATTTTGCTTTACTCTGCGTGTTCAACCTCTTGTACAGCAGACTGTGCTCAGGGGAATTGTTCAATATGATGCCTACGGTGACTGTACCATCGCACAACTGGCCATCGACAAAGACTTTATCATCATACCTTAGAGCCTTAGTGGTTGCATACAGCGCGGTTTTCTTGGTATTTTCCCTCACGAACGCTCAGATTATGGAATAATCTCGACAAGTATGTCGAGATTTTTCCTAGAGACTACAGCATGAGTTCTTCAAAAAAGGGATAAAAAAGTTTCTTCAGGGTCGGAATTAATAATATATAATTACCGAGAGTAACACGGGAATATCATGACATACTATATCAGTCATTAATTGTCCAATGCTAAACATAGGCCTCCTCGATAATTGGGAAAGTTTTTCCAGTAGTTGCCACGCTTGGCAGGATTGGCAACCGCAGTTAGTACTTTGGTGATGTTTTAAGAGGAACGCTGCTACCTATCCCTCGCCCATAAGTTTTATTTGCCTCTTACGACACCCACGGGAAAGGAAGGAGTAGCCCTTTTTATGCCGGAACCTGCACGGCTATAACACAAGAATAAATTCTGTAAATTGCAAATTTTTTTGGAATCACATGTCACATCACATATGAATCTGAAAACATTGCAAATAAGTACCGCTAACATTATAATAATAATATTGCATAACGCAACTTCCTTTTAATGGGTTAATTATTTTCCATAAACATAAATTTTAATTAAGTGCCTCGTTAAAAAAATAAAACAAAAATAAAATCTGTGTACGACATGGCGTGCCACTCTTAATACAAATTTAATAAAACATAGTAACTAGTCGTAAGGAGAAAGGAAATGAGAAAATCCACTTTTGAGCAAGACTAACATTTAAAAAGCAAATTAAACAGTTTTAAAGTTTTTTCATTACACTCTGCAAAGTATTTCTTTGTTGCAGAACAGGCCACAAATTGCAATTAACGGAGCGTAAATGCTCTGACCTTACCCATTGTCCTCCGTTAGTGCTTATAATGTTTTAATGTATGTACATTATCTTGTACTAAAGGAAAATTGGTTGAAAGTTATCCGATAAGCCATTCGTACTACTTTCGAATAACGTACGAAAAAGAATCCTATTTTTATCCGAAATATTTTTCAGAGGGAGACTTTGTATAAAAAAACGTCTGCACTGCATAGATATCTCTGTCACAGTCATCTTAGCATGAGACATAACATCATAGTGTTCAAGAACAGCAACGCTTGACTGGCATCATGTGCATGACAGTATATTCGTCCACGAAAATATATCCATGGTGTCGTTCAAGTTTGTAGGTGACGGTTACAACTTTCCATCAGATGGACAGTCAACTTGATTGCAATGCTATGTTCCGTAAAAAGAAATATTAAACAGTTTGGTCTAAACTGCAAATACTTTGTATACCAAAAAGTTCACCTTTCAGGGGTAGATTAATTCCTCGCGTCCAGTGAATCATAAACATATTTACTAATGAGCACCACTGTATCCGAAAGATGAGATGACAATGGGCTGGTCACATAGCTCGTAGAACCAACAACCGATGGGTGGAAGGTCCTTGAATGGACGGAATAGTCATTGCAGGAAGTTAGTGGATACAAATGGCTCGGGACCGTTCCTTATGATACTCTATATGGGAGACCCATGTTCAGCTATAGACAGTTAATGACTGATATGATGATGATGAGGATAATGATGATGACCACTATATCGAATTGTACTCATATAATTACGATAGATACTTGAAACATTATGTTTGAAACGCTAAAGTTATAATCATATTAAATTGTATACCAAAAGAGCCCCTTAGATTCGCAACAACCACTCTATTGTAAATAATTACGCGAAGTACCGTGTTGTAATAATAATGTATGAAATAATAATAGTTAGCAATTATTAATAGTTTCTATAACAACTTTTATCATTGATGTTTATTCAAATAAAATACATTCATTCTTTCATTCATTTAATCGTTCTAACATCGCATAAGTCAAAATTTAACTCTAAAGAGTCGAAAAGAGTGAAAAATATCGCATAAAATATCTGTTTATATTTTAATTATATTATTGTTTTTTTTTATAAATTTAAATTGTTTATAATCGAAATTTCTGATTAATTCAAGTGATCCAATTTTCAATTTTATTTTATTTATTCGCTACAATACTACATTGTGTTGAATATTTTTTTATAAGTAACAGGAAGATATCATAAAATACAACAAAATAAAAAAACATGTAGCAACAAAATAATCCGCATTACTCTTCATAATCAAATCGGATCAAAACATGAAAATTGCAAAAAAAGAAACATGTGGTAGTGTTTGTTTCTCTGTTAGAATTTTACTGATGAATTGACTTGTTCAAATATCTTTCCTACCGGCATTATTTTAATGTTGACACAACATGGGTTTTAATATATTACTTTTAAGTTTTTTTGCTAACAATAATAATTAGCATTAATTAATATTTTTTGAAATAACTACCAATTACAAATAATATAAATTAATTTATAATTACTTCCCTCCATTCAAAGGTTGCTTGAAAGAGATCGCTCTTAGCGATAGGACCGCCCATTACTTTCTCAGTGTAATATTTTCTTGTAATTGTTTGTATTTAAAGAGGTTTATTCGAATCCAAGCATTTGGCATTCCATTGTTTTTGCCTACCCTAATGGGAAACAGGCGTAACAGATATGTATGTATGTATGTATGTATTTACAATAATTGCACTATTGTGGTCTTATGGGGGAAACAATAAAGCATATCTATCTTTCTATCTATCAATTACTAGCACAAAAATATTTTAATATAAGAATATAAAACATTCATACAGAAACAACTTTGTTGCGATGGGACAACTTGTACATTCAAATTTGTTTTTCAATTAATTATAATAATCACATGAATTTGCTTTGTTAATATCACCACAGACACAGCTCCTATTCTCAGGTGTTATCTGTAATGTGTTCCTAACGATAAGTCTGTCTACCATGTTCCCTGTCTAGGTAATTTGTTCATAATCCCAGTGGGATACTGAGACGTGCAATTGTCTCTTACCGGAATATAAACTACAGATATTGCATGTAAACTATACAATGTACAAATGTAACTATACAATTCCTTGTATAACTCTCGATTAAATATGACATGCGCCATGATTCAAATGTGTATACCAACTAATAGTGACATCGTTCTAGGATTTAAATGAATATACAAAAATTATGACAGCATCAATACTTAAATAGAAAACTATTAAAAATTACAATTTAGTACTGAATATTTCAATATAAAACTTTTGTTGCCTCCGTCACTTTACTCTTACATTTAATTTATGCCACAGCGACAGTTTCGCTCATAGAATAGTTTTTGCGCTTGCATTTTTATGTTTTTCTAAAAATCATTAAAAGTTGTTAGGTTCAGAGGATCAAATGTTTCATAGTACCATAGTTGTCTCGTGAAAGATGCATAAATATAGAAAATCTGTACCTTAAACTCAATAATCGTTTCATTTCATGCTTTATTACTTAGAACAGTTTGTGTGGATCCTGGGCGGATCCGAGCAGACAACTAGGTGGGTGGGTTCTCCTTTGCCTCCATTCTTTTTTCACTAGTTGTAGTTAATACTTTGTTTTGCTTCCATATCACCCCTACAATCCTTCTAATTCGTGGGGAATTGTGCAACTATTTTACATCTATATTTTCAGTTTAATTCAAATTTTATTTTAAATTAATTTTTTGAAAACAATTGAATATTTTGCTAATATTTTAATGAAAGGGAAAGATATCAATTTACATAGACATTTAATATACTAATAACATAGTTACATATAACATATGTAAATATGTTACATATTTAATGATCTGTATTACTGGTTATACGTACTATACTAGTTATATCAAATAGATGATATCTTTTTTTTTTTATTCTAATGTATGAAAAAATATATTTTATAGATAATTTATTATTATATATATTATTAATTTATTATTATATATTTATATTAAATTTATATTTTAACACGCTAATGCTATGATAACGTCAAATAATGGTAAAATGTTGTAAGAAAGGATACTGCTATGAAAATTAAACTAAGTTCCTTAAACAACAAACAAAAGCATAAATATCATCTCATAGAGAGAGAGAGAGACTCTCTCTCTCTCTCTCTATCTCTCTCTCTCTTTCTCTTTACTAGTAGGAATGAATCCGAACTTACTCGTATGGTACAAAAATTTGGTACGCCCGAGAAATAAAATTCCTTGAAATAAAAGTTTTCCTCTGTATGTGATTTTGTTACAACCGGTTGAAGGACTAAAGTTCTTTTACATTGTCACCTGGATGGAAAGCCGGCACGCAATGTGTCTGTAGTGAAAGCATTTGTACGAGACTTTTACTACTTGAGTTACTGTCTTCGGGGACACTTATATTAAAAATTCTATTTTATATCCCAAAAGTTACATATGACTCTTGAACTGACTGAACGTTATACGGTGTATAAAATGGAATGATAATCCCACTATATCCTGAACTATCGGTATATGCTGACGGATACCAGTGAAGGGTGATAGGTGAGAACAAGACCAGGTCATTTGAGCTATCGTGACGAATTCTCCAGGAGTTAACAACAATGGTTTTCAAGAAAGATCACGCAGAAGTCTACCTGATAGGATATATTGCTAGTAATATATCATAAGGTTGTTAGACTACTACTAATCCCTTCTCCTTTATAGTTATGCTGTTGGCCTATAGCATAACCTGCAAAGTATGCTTCAATATCTTGCGTCAACAAATAGTCTTTGACACACAAATTATCGAGAATAAAACGATACGTAGCCGAATTCACCGGAAGCACTGGCACATGGCTGTACGTAACATGGGTTTTATGAAGATTTAAAATCATATTTAATATTAATTTAAATAATAAGTAATTAAGACCATATCTAATATATAAAATTCTCGTGTCGCGGTGTTTGTAACCAAACTCCTCCGAAACGGCTTTATCGATTTTCATGATATTTTGTGTGCATATCAGGTAGATCTGAGAATCGGCCAACATATACTTTTCAAATCCCTCAATAATAAGGGTGACCTACCCCTAAATATTTTATTTTATTTATTTGATATTTTTTTTTTGTTTTTATTTTATTATGATTTAGCATTGAAAAATACGTACAAATTCAAATTTTCACGCTCTTACGATCAACCCCTGTTTTTTAATCGCGATTTTTATATACCGCAATAGAGTTGCATGACGGCAATCGAATATAATAATTATAGTAGGATAAATTTTCATGTATAGTTCTCGAAATGATGTATATGGTAAAATAACGTTTTCCGAGTCAGCTAGTTTTTATAATGAATAACAATGTGACAACATTGATTTACCATGTTATTCCTTTTCTCTACCAGGTTGATACTTTACTTTGTAATTTTGCAGCTTTTCTTTTAGATGAAAATCAAATCCATTTTATGTGTTATGTATTATGTGTTATGTATTTTATCCATTTTATCCTGTAGGTACACGAGATCATAGTTATAATTAAAATATTAACATCTTAGCGATTAAGGACGCTATAGCATAAGACGAAGTAAGTTTTTAAACGAGAAAATTTTCCGTGTTAAAATGAAAGCCGTGGCAAATAAATCAAAGGTTTTAAACTTTCTTCACGCGTAACTCCTCTGGTGTAACAGATAAGAATTATAACACTAGGCTATGGTAATTGTTTATCAACAGACGTATCTATCTGATACTATCATACATAATTAACAATAATTAACTGTTTTAATACAGCACTTTTGATGAGGGTAAAAGGCAATGTGTAACGTTTTAGTACCTAAAAAAAACTTAATTGTTCAAAATGACAACCTGAAATAAAAAGATCTCACGCAAAAATAGGTTTAAACCCAACTCTAAGTAAAGCAAGAGGCAAATAAAGAAAAAGAAGACTATCAAAGAAGAATGCACTGAAATTTTAACAATCAACATAAGAGTTTAACTAAGGTATTCGCTATTTATTCAAATCACTATAATAAAATTTCTTTCTAAAATTTGAAATTGTCAAAATGTATTCATTTATTATCTTGGTAGTTTAAACCCAACCGATCGCTTCGATCAAGTCGAACTCGATTACAAGTTAGTATTTCATATATTTGTATGTGTATGTATATATGAAACACATACATATCCGTCACGCCTGTCCATGTTACAGCAATGGAAATTCAAGTTCACTCAAAGTTAAACAATGCAATATAAGTACAATGTTTGTTTTGAATGTGTAATAGGTACGTATACTTTATGTACACATTATACATTCACGACAAACATTACATTGTCATAATACAGCGTTGTAACATATAAGACGAATTCAAACACCAACGGGACTCATTAAATTATATTATCTAAGAATGTAGGATGCTGTGAAATAAACTAACATTATTAGCATTGTACTAAACTCAAAATATCGCTTTATTGTGCTTTGTTCGAAACTTGGAAAGTTTTCACATTCACTTGTACGACGCGCTTGAAACAAAAGGAAGTAAATCCTTATTATTTGTCGAAAACGACGGCTATAAAAGAAATTTTAATGTCAACGATAAACCGGAGAGAAGCACTCTGTGTAATTATTTCTTACTGATTTCCATGTTTAATTATTTATTATAATCGTAAATTTACTAAATGATGACACTCGTAGCTAATTGCAATTTTGAATTCAAGTAGAAAGTAATGTGCGTGTGTACGTGTGTGTGTACGTATGTATATGTATACACACACACATGTGTTGTGCGTGACTTTAAATACGAATGTAGGTGCAACAGATAAAACGTTATAAAACCGCGACATTGTTTTATACAGTTTGGAATATCAAATACCAAAAAATCTGGCGATATGGTAACGGAATTGAATTCGATAATATTTTTTAATAATATTGTATATAATTTACGGCCTACACCATGCCGGTTTATATAAATACTTTTTTTATGCTTCTCTTGAAGAAATCTAAGTTATATTTGACAGCAAACACAGAGTCCTGGAACTGAATTGTATAATTAGATAGTTCGACATAGGTAGGACATAGAGTTCGACATAGGGAGCTTTCAAAGTATGAATCTCCTAGTATGAATCTTACCAACTGTTTATGGATGCATTCTCCAACTCGCATGTGTTGTCCTGTGACGAAAAGAGGAGGGAGGGATAATTTCGAATAATCCATCAGGACATCTTCCATGAAACAAGCAAACAAAATTCTTAAAATTATGTAGTTCTTTATTTTTTGTTTACGGAAGAAGATAAATTATAGTAAATTGTTTTAAAAAAGGAACATTTCATCTATAGTTGGGATAATAATAAATTAAGAATGCATTAATATAAACGGCTTTACTCGGCGTGCCGCCATTCCGCAGGTGTAGTGTAAATGCAGTCTGCGGTCGCCCAGCTTTCAATACAGGTTGAATATTTCCACGAAACACAATGTGCGGCTCGAAATTATAACGAAGTATTGTATATCGATATAGGTACATAAAATAATAAATACTAAATTATGTCTATTGAAATTTTATTTTATTTATTATCCTTACCAATATTATAAATGTGAAAGTGAGTTTATTTATTTGTTTATTACTTTATAGCATCTTAACGGCTTAACTAATCACCGTAATATATATTTTTTGGAAATTCTGGGTCGCGTAAAGTACAGAACGATTCGTCCTTGCCACTGGATACGGGCGACGGGTCAGCTCAAATATGGGAGACAGAATCACGAATGAATGTAGTAATGAAAATACAGACGATTGTAACAGTTGGACACTATAATATTTGATATACATACTGTACGGGATGCTGAAGGATATTCTTTTTATTAGGCCACTTTTTATTCTGGTCAGTAAACATATTCCGATCAGGCGGACGAAGTTTTGAGTAAAATGATTAAATTTAGTGAAATTGTAAATATATAACATTAATATACTACAGATACTCGTAAATGAATAAATCTAGAGTAAAAAATATTAAATCTTACGCTCGCTAGCTATACTAGAAAATCTCAATCATATTTTTTTATACAACATGTGCACTTTAACTTACATTCCGTTAAAATTATATTTAATTCTATACGTTTTATCACTCTTTTATTTCTTGTGCCATCTATTATCTAATAGTGACAACACTCTACTTGTCAATGGATGAAAATAAAAAATAACTTAGTGTTATTTTATGTTACCCATTTAGGTCGTATTTTTTTTATAATCTATATATATATATATATATATATATATATGAAACGCTGGCACAATAATTAAAGATTGTGTCCGTACTGAAAACTAACGTATTTTGTCATACACTATATACTTAGGTTATATAGATAGAGTCTGAAAAACGGGTCAACTTTTTGTCAGATATTACTTACGCTTATAATATATCTTAACGTATCTATATTTAATTATTTAATAAATAAAATGAGTTTTTACACAATAAAAAGATGTTATAAAGGAAAAGAAGAAGTTATAAAGAAAACACTTATAACTATTTATCACGCAAAATTGTATGAATAAGTTGATTCGCTTTTCTCGAAGCATTTGTATGGAGATACTGTATGTATATAATCTAAGACTATATACTACTACCACTTTACTATTATTTTACTGCCACATCTTATTCTTCAAACCGAAACAATCATGCAAGCACATGCAAACTACTTTTGTATAAAGCCTTCCTATCCACCCTTACTCCTCTGCACCAATATTAAAATCTAACATACCACATTTGTAACCTTTATGAAATATCTAAGTCGAGCACAGCACAGCATCATACTTACCATATTTCGGTTGTTACAGAAGTTCTAACTTACATGAAAACCAAAAAAAACAGGCAAAGATGTTGAATTAGTCCTAATAAAAAGTATGTGCTGTAATAAAAAGTAGTCTCAGCCATTTGGGGACTGTTGTAGTAGAGAATGTAGTACTCAACTAGGCCTGATATTTTAATAAAAACGTTCTCCCTGCTACGATCTAATAAATGTTTATTTATTATTAACTTACTATCATTACAATACTTGTATCATTTAAACCGATTTACAGAGGGGGGAAAGGGATTGTTAGTAATGGAGACTGAGAATCTAATTGCTAGCAATATACCCAACCAGGTCGACCTCTTCGCGGTTCTTCCTGGAAACTATCATGGTTAATTCCTGCTGAATTCATCATGATGAGCTAACTGGCCTGTTTTCATTCTCATCTATCACCCTTCACTGGTGCTCCACCAGCGTATCCCGTTAGCGCAGGCGGGGTTACCATACCCATTTACACTCATCAAAAAAAACAATTTACAGCATAAACATAATTTAATAACAATTATTAAGAATTTACAGTACAATAACATTTACTTTTAGACGATATTATTGATCAAAGGCTACTCTATTCACTTTCAATTAAAAACTATACATATATTTTTCATGATATATAAAATGGCAAAAAGAACAGATCCACCTGATATTTATAATCATCGTCTATAAATTTGAACAGCACCATGAATCACCAGATTACGCTGCCAGTGGTAGCCTTTATATATTGCCATTGCTGAGAACTATGGTATTATGCTTCTGTACCCTTTAATGTCACTGCTATGTCCCACCTTTCAAACCGTAAAACAGCTATGCAAACACAACTGATTTCCGTCAAAGAAACAGAATTAATCCATATATACTTAATATATGTATAATTAATGAATGAATGAATGAATGAATTATTTTTTGCAAATAAATATTCATTCAGTCATTCATTCATTCATAAATTTGCAGCAGGTACAATGCATTATTAAATATTGCTATACTTATAAACAAATGTCTATAACAACGACGACTCGTCTCGTCAGTGCAAACGAGATTCTGTGACGCAAAGCACCGTGCGCCTATTGAAGAAAACTTCCGGATGAAGTTGAAACAACTTTTGGAAACAAGAAACACAGTAAATTCATAAAATTCTGTTGTGCATATACGAGTACATAGACATCTCTAAAAAATAAATATAAGTTATAAAAATAATAAATAGCTACAAATAGATACTGTAAGGAAATTTAACTGATAACAGAGTTTATCACAAAATACACTAAGTAAGATGTGTAATCAACTATATTGCTCACTAAAGTGCTCGTAAGCTTGATTCACCCTCACCTACAGTATCGAACCGTAAAGTGCATGGGGTATTTACTTACTACGTTACTTTGTATGTCAGACGTCATATTGTATTCATTTCTCTTAATGCATCAATATATAGCCAATATCTGATATCAATTATATAAAATAATTACATGTGTTCTATAAATTAATCACTTAACAATATGACAATTGGCGTGTAACATAATTTTGAATTAAAAGATTTTCTTCTTTCTTTCCCGTAGATGTCGTAAGAGGCGACTAAGGGAACATAAGGGTTAAGGGATGGGCAGCAGTGTCCCTCTTAAACCTTTATCAAACGCCTAACTGCAGCTGCCGACTCTCGGCTGCCAAAAATGGCAATTACTGACAAAAACCCCCAATAGGAGAATGCCACGTTCAGCAGTGGACAGATAATGACCGATATGATGACAATGATAATTATTTTCATAAATCCGCATACATACAATTATATAACAAACGTCGAAACATCATTCAAAATACATCATTCATTTTTAAGCGACTTTCAAATGAAAAATTTTAACAATGTGTGAATATTTTTTGTGCGTACACTCGTATTATGCGACACCTTCTTAACAGATTTTGGTATTACATTTTATACTGAATAGGATTTACTGTTTGTTGTTTTGTCACATTTGTAGTCACCGTCTTCTTTGCAGTGCAGCAAAACCGCAAAATCCTGTTTGCCGCAAAAAAAAATCTATTTGTAAACACAAGATCCACGTTCTAAATTCAAATATTTTATACTCATATTTCATTGAAATAGCTTTTCCCCCGTTACTTTGTACGCATGGGTCTCAGGAATGGGAAATCTATAAAGATATAACAATATTAGATAGTGTATCGCGATGAAACCAGATTATAAGTTAGACCTTTAGGAATACAAACGTGAGTCGCAATTAATTTTGTGGAGTAGTTTTTCGTTTTAGTGACAAACATACAAATAAAACTTCTAAAAAATATTCCTGTGACTGCTATTGCTGTTACGACCCCACATATAAATTTTTCTTAAATATATCCATGCACACTGTCTTATTAAAACACCTCTTATGAGGTAGACTTATGTCCAGCAGTGGACAGTTAACGGCTGAAAGAATAATAAAACACTGTCTAATTACAATTTTATTATATTATATTTTATTATATACCAGAGGGAGACTTTGTACTAAAGTCGATTGCTTGGGTACCTCTGTCTCATTCGTGTTTCAAACCTGAAGCAGCTGTGTTTGCATGGCTGTGTTTCGGTTTGAAGAGTGGGATATAGCGTGAATTTACTGGGTACAGAGGAATAACACCTGAGTCCTCAGGAATGGCAACGCATGGGGGGTATCATGAACGAAACAGTATACTCTGTTATGTCCATGGTACTGCTCATGTCTATAGACGACGGTTACCACTTCTCATCAGGTAGGCCATCAGCTTGTTTGCCATTCTAAGTAGTATAAAAAAATTGTACATATATTTTAGTACTAATGCTTATAGTGTGATATTAGTAAAAGCAGTCTGTGCAGATACATATAAATTAGTCTGTAAAACAAGAATAATGATATTCATCATCGTCATCATCATTCCATCCGTTAACTGCCCATTGCTTAACATATGCCTTCCTCATAAGGGGAGTTTTGCCAGTAGTTTCCACGCTTGACAGACGGGTTTGCAACCGCAATTAGGCTTTTAAACATGTTTTAAGAAAGACACTGCTGCCAATCCCTCTACCATCAAGTTCCCTTATTCGCCTCTTATGACACTCACAGAAAAGGGACGGATGGCCTATTCTATGCCGGGACCACACGGCAATTACTGATATTACTAATCTTTATCTTTTTTTTTTATACAATTTAGAATGGCAAACAAGCTGACGACCCACCTGATGGAAAGTGGTAACCGTCGCCTATAGACATGAGCAGTAGCATGGACATAACAGAGTATACTGTTTCACCCATGATACTCCCCATACGTTGCTATTCCTGAGGAGTCAGGTGTTATTCCTCTGTACCCAGTAAATTCATGCCATATCCCACCCTTCAAACCGAAACACAGCCATACAAACACAACTGCTTCACGGTTGAAACACGAATGAGACAGAGGTACCCAAGCAATCGACTTTTGTACAAAGTCTCCCTCTAGTAAATCATTATTCATATTCTCATCATTCATTCAATAATAATCATTACTCATATATAGGTGTAAGATGACCCCCCACTAGATGGAGTGACGATCTCAAATGCATTGCAGGGAGTCAGTGGATGCAGGTGGCTCAGAACCGTTTCTTATGGCGATTTATAGGGGAGGTTTATGTCTAGCAGTAGGCAGATAATAGCTGAAATGATGATGATGATAATTCATATTCTCTCTGTTATTGCAAAACGTGTTCTATTTGTGTTGTATTACAATCTATTAAATAATATTAAAACAGTAATGAAGTAATTAAGAAAAAACATCGTAATGCGTAAAGACAATTTCCGCAGCGGGTGTCAATGTAACTTACTTAGTGGATACTTTTCCAATCTCCGTAAGGACGAAGGACAACGATGAATCGTGGCCATTTGTCTCTTTCTTGGGCACCGTCTTTAATCTTGGTTTCTGCTACGAGCTCTTGTTCTATTGTCCATATACTGGCTCCGCATTGTAAGATCTTGCGCTTAATTCTTCTATTATCTAATTTAGCTTAAACAAAGATCTGATAGGAAATCTTAATACATTTTTTTATAACCTGGCATCTGTTTTAAATATGAATGTTAAATAAATCTTATACAAACAAAAATAATAGATTTTTATTATTATTATCAAACTAGCTCACGATACTTCGCCCGTCTGAAACCCGTCATCTCTTATTTCCGTAAAAATTTAGGCCAATAATTTCTTTTGGATATAAATACGCCAAAAGAAACTACTATTTTTATTTTTAACTAGATAATATTTAAAAAAAAATACAGTTATTGACCACATTACTAAAAAAGTGTCTAAATACAAAAGGCGGACTAAATACTATAAAGTTTTTGCATTGATCAGTCAGTAGGTAAGCTGACTAGTCAATTCTTAAATGTACGCATATCTCATTTAACAAATAGCGTAGACATCTAGTTAATTCACAAATCTTTTCCCATTTTTTCTAATCTCTACCAAACTCATTTATAAAATTAGTAGAAAATAGATTTCATATTTGCATTACTGATATGACATCCAAAAAGTTCCACATGATTTACTGTGGAGACTTCTTTAAGTAGCTCGTAAATAGTTACCTGAAGTAATCACAAATCATCGCTTAACTTGCGTGAAGTTCTCTCGGTGTAGATTTCTCCAAAGTTCAATGCTGTTGGTGACAGTTTTGCTAAACAGAATGACTTCAGACTCACCATGTATAGTGAATACCTACATACACAAGTAGGAACGTTATCATTATATTAGCCGTTAACTGTCTAGAATTGAAATTTGAAATTGCCTTCCTTATAAGGGAAAATGTTTTTGTAGGTACTATAATAACTGGATGCACCGTCGAGTGATTTCGGCAAATTTTTGTATTACACTTTCTTACGCCCTCATTTCAAGAAGAAGGAAATAATGACTACTTCATTATCCGTTTTTTGATAACGTTTTTGAGTTAAGTCTTCAGAAACACAACTATGAAAGCCTAATCCAATTTGATGCAGTAGTTTTTGCGTGATGCCGGAACAAATATACAATCAAACTGACAGACAAAATTAAAAAAAAATATTACTTTGTTTCTGTTATATTTATAAAACCCCCTTTCATCAATTTCTTTTTTAAATGTCTTCTATATACAGATATCGTCTAATTACAATTTTATTATATTAGTAATATGTATGTGCCCTAATGTTTTATGTTTATTCGAATTTAAAGATTAAAATTTGACTATAAAATTTCAGACTTCAGAGGCGTAACACCTTACTTTTTAGAATCCATGAGGGGTACTATGGATACCATAGTGTATTTTATGATATGCATTAATATCATATACCATCTTCGCCGGACGTATTGATATGAAATTTTGTTTAACTTTTTCTTCTATTATTACGTTTTTTGACGAAGTTAAGATATCCTAGGGATAATAACTACGCAACCTCAATCTTGATGACATTCTATACTCAGATGGAGTTACAACCTGATGTAGATATCATATTGGGTACTTGTTACCTAATTCATGTAGTATACTAATATATAATCGTATATTCTAAATAGTAATATAACCTATCCGTATATAAAATTTCAATCGAATCCGTTCAAAAGTTTTTGCATAAAAGAGTAACAAACATCCACGCTTACATATGTGGCGTCTGTAAATAAATATTGTAAATATTCATCTCATAGCCACTTGTCAACATTATTACTTTCTTTTCCATCAAGTAGGTTAATTTAATTGTACATATATATTTCACCTCTTTCTATCTTTCGGACTGGACGTACAAACATGACAGCGACGTTTACTTTCTACATTCAATTCTGCTGTCATTCTCTCATTATATGTGAATAATCAAGTTAGTTGTTATTTATTTCCTCCAAACAACTACACATATGTCCTTTTTTGCATTTTAGTAGTAGGACTACAAGAAAGTCTTTATTTTTGTTTTGTATAACGTTCCCTCGTACTCGTAATGAATTTAATTAATTCCTAGAAAAAATATGGTCCCAGTATATCCCAAATAGTCACTATGACAAATCAAATAATATCGCGTCGTCAGCGTGTGATCATTAGCTTCGTATTGACCTGCTATGTAGCGTCGCGACGTCGGCGAGCCATTTGTTAGACGTCTACCTTCGCTTCCTAGCTGCTATAGTAAAAATCTAGACTAGGCACCCACTTCTTTCGCAATCCCCAACCACTGACTCGCAATATTTCACTGTAACAAAAATACTTAATGCAAAATTTGTAAAATTATGTTAAATATAAAACTCTACGTAAAACAACTTTAGGAGAATTGGCGGGTAGGTTACATTTACGTTCCTATGTTTTTATTGGACTTCTTAAAAAGTTTATCTGCAAACAATATTTGTACTTAAATACATATTTTGCAACATAGCTATTGAAAGGTCTGAATAAATAAACTATAAAACGTAACCTACATTCAATTTCTATTGTATTTTATAGTAAGATTTTTTATTTTTTATTTACATGTCATAATAATAAAATCATAATTAGCTACTAAAATGCTTATCTTTTAGAACCTCCAGTTTTTTAGATATTATTTTAAGTGTATCTTATGTTTTTTTTTTTTGTACGCCTAACCGTCTTCGTGAATCTCTGCACTTCTCAAGAGTTAACTGCTAGAGAATGGTATATATAGTACATATTTACCAGAGGGAGACTTTGTACAAAAGTCGATTGCTTGGGTACGTCTGTCCCATTCGTGTTTCAACCGTGAAGCAGTTGTGTTTGCATGGCTGTGTTTCGGTTTGAAGGGCGGGATATGGCGTGAATTTACTGAGTACAGAGGAATAACACCTGAGTCCTCAGGAATGGCAACGCATGGGGGGTATCATGGGCGAAACAGTATACTCTGTTATGTCCATGGTACTGCTCATGTTTATAGGCGACGGTTACCACTTTCCATCAGGTGGGCCGTCAGCTTGTTTGCCATTCTAAGTTGTATAAAAAAAAATTTTTATTCCTCACGAAAATTTAAATAAATTAATAAAGATAGCCCTCAATTTCCAAAAAGTTATATATGTATATATTTCAGCCAATTTCAACAAATAAAATATGCATGTGATAAATTAAATCCGTCCACGAACCCACTCTTATGCTTCAATTTTAATAACTTTATGTTGAAAAATTTCAATAGCTTTATGTTTAGATTTCAACAAGTCTCCTCGAAAGTGCACGAGCACATCACATACGTAGGAGTGGCCTGGACCATTGTATTCTGTATTGTGTATAACGGTACTTGTTAGGAGTAGGTACTAGATAGAATCTGCTTTTCGAAACAAATATTTTGAATTTTGAAATAGACACGTATATGCTATAAAAATAAAGATTTATAACCCTTTTTTTAAATGAATATTAAATATAAAAATATTAAATTTATAACAGGTAGGTATAGGTAGGTATTATTATTATTATAAAAAAAAAGATTTACTTAAAAATATAATAACTGTTACACTTCTAGCACCAAATAGCTGCCATCTTTTTCTTTCTCCTCTACTCAAAGATTATATGAAAGAGATTGCGTAAGACAGCCTTTTGTACTTCATAAGTGTAATATAGGTATATAAAACGCGGTTTCAGAGATGTTTTCTCCCACAAACACTCAGGTTATGGAATGAGCTTCCTGCCGAGGTTTTCCCAAGAGACTACAGCATGGGGTTCTTCAAAAGGGGGGTAAAGAGGTTTCTTCAGGATCGGCAACACGCGCGTAATACCTCTGGTATTGCAGGCGTTCATAGGCTACGGTAACCGCTTACCATCAGGTGGGCCGTATGCTTGTTTGCCACCTCAGTGGTATAAAAAAAATTGTATTATTCTTTAAGTAGTAAAACAATAAAAAACTAATAAATAAATACCTGCAATAATTATAGTTAGCGCTATAATATACAGCGACTCCAGCGGTTTCAAACACTGTTTCATCTTCCAATAGTCACAAGTTTGATCCCCGCAAAATCTAAAAATTTGTATTCACGTGTATGTCTGTTTGTATTGGTTTTATATACATGTATTATATCTGTGTATCACAAAGTAACTATGTAATAGTTGTTCTAGCCACTTTATACTTTACTCAGTTTGATAGATTTTTAATTCAGTGTTAATTATTTATTATTATAATTTATAAAAATGTCCCAAGAAAGTAAACCGCGAATCATTAAATCTCTATTGCATTCAAAAATAATTATCAAACTCGTGTTAGAATTGATTGTTAATTAATGAAAAAGAATAAATTGTGAAAAGTAAAAATGTATTTGTGTGCAATTTCAACAAATAAAACCATTTACAAGAAGTCGGTATCCAATAATTTAAAATTTAGCAAAATAAAATGTCACAAATAAACAAACGAGTTTTCAAAATTACACTTCTAAGAATGTTCTTTATATAAGTTACGTCGTGTGATTGTTTAAATGTTTGTTTACTTCAAATTTAACACCACAAGTCACAACACACACACACAGAAAAATAAACACGAGGTAACGATCCCATAAATGTTTAACTTTTACAATTTTAGCAAGTTAGAACACTAAAAGTATAAGAGATTTATAAAACAATTGCAGGTCGTCATAAATGAAGCAAGTTTAGTGTCCCTCCTTTTATATATATACGTATAATTCGAACTTATTATAATTTTTCTATATTTACAAAAAAGATATGAAATACATTGTCCGAATTTCCACTTTAGAGTATACCTACAGAAAATACAAAATAAATACGTATTAGAAAAAAAAGTTTAAACTATATAATATAGTATAAATTTGCCTGAAAGAGATTTTAAAGATAAGATCGACTATTGTTTTCTCAATATATTCTTTCCTTGTAATGTTTTGTATTTATAATAAGTTTACTAATGTAATCTTTTGGAACGAGATATCTATTAAAAATAAAAACTGTGTTAATCTAAATTATGACTTACTGTATATTCAATTCAATTGAAATTCCGCTATTCACAGTACATACATAAATAACAATAATCTAAACATGGACACCTAAACATTTTTATAAACTTTATTAAAATGTTGTTACAAATTATAAATATAGATATTGTGCAGATTTAAAACTTCACACTACAATATTAAATTGCTGCGTTGAAAGTTATATGGTCCCATAGGAGGCTAAAAGTCTTTACAAAAGCGATCAGAACGTAAGCCCGGCTTCGAGTTCCTTTACTGGGAAATGTCCCATAATTTCCATTTTCCACATCAGCCTTTAAACAAGATAATTATGTTTATTACATAATAAGAAACTTTTACATTACTAATATTATATCACTTTTAATTAAAATCTCTCAACTAGATCCTCAAGGAACAAAGGTTTTTAATAAAGGATATGAAATAAGTTTTCACGTTAAAAGTTTCAATTTCACTAACATAAGCCATGTTGTGTATTTCATCGCAAAAACAAGTTTCGCCGAGTATTCGCTAAATCTTGGCGTAAGTTTTGTAACTTTATTTTCTACCAATCACGTACAAATTGTAAAGAAAGTATAGAGGTATAGCATATATATGTAAGAGCAGTAAGTGGATCACGCTGTCAATTAGTATTATATTCCACAGTATAAATAATAGTAGGTACTATTTCATACTTATTCCTTACTTTAGTACATAATAATAATAATAAATAAGTCGGTGACTACAACAAGATTTATCATCTTCCTGCCCTTATTCCAATTATTTAGGTCGGCGTAATATACTAGTATTTCGATTCATATTACACAACACTTCGACTTTGGTTTTACGATCGCCCGCCTGCCTGACGTCAGCTCTCTGGGAATGGATTCGCGGGTAGTATCCGCCACCTACACCGCCGCTACATGTGGTCCCGGTATAGAATAAAGTACTCCTTCCTTTCCCGTGGGTGTCGTAAAAGGCAACTAAGAGAGGGTACGGGATAGGCAGCGACGTCACTCTTAAAACATCTCCAAAACCTAACTGCTAAAAGAAATTAAAAATTTATAGAATAAAGGAAAAGAGGACAATGCAGTAGCGGAGGGGATATTGGTCAGAAACCGCAGGGACTCGGGAGATGGAGGTCGCATACCCGCCTATCCTTACACTAGATTCAAAAAATCCCTATAGGTCCAACATTATTATTTTTTAAGCATTTTCTTGTAATAGAAATTTTATAACTTATTTCTGTGAGTACAAAATAAATAGATTGTAATAATAATATAGATCTAATGCACAAAGACGTATTTTATAAATAAATAAATATGTAAAAAAGGCCTGGATTACCAAAAAATCTGACTGATATAATTTCTATTAAATAAAATGATGAAAGGCAAATTATGTTTATTATCCTTGCATTAGATTTTTTTATCACCAGGCAAACTCACTTTAACACTTAAAGTGTATAGCGAATCCATCTAATATTCCATCTTAAATTAATGCGTATTATTTTTCTCCAGAGATTTTTCTTTCAAAAACATTCTTAGAAAATAGTTACAGTATTTTCTCACTGCGTACGCTACGTGAGCTCTTTCTAAAAAGAAATTTGTCGTTCCCGTGAATACCTTTCATTGCACTCTAACGAGGCCATTCATGCTATAAATATTTTAACACAATTATACCTATATAGGCTAGACCTATACTTAATTCATTTGAAGATATCTTTCTTTATTTAAAAAAAAAAGTAAATAGGTAAAAGTCATTTTTATAAATATTGAATTTATTTTATTTATTTGTTTTTTTTTTATTTATTCTTCATTGTACGCACTAATAATACGTAAAGAAATATGACAGTAAAAAGCAAATGTACAAAGGCGAACTTAAATTATCTCCTTTTTTTCTGGCTGTCCTGCCAGTTTATTTGGGGGTCCGCCCCGCTTAGTAGTCCTACGCCACACCATATGGTTATGGGTTGTCTGTTCGTTCGTGTTTGCACATTTCATGTCATTCTCTAATGTCTGTAACTATATTATTGATGGTCGTCCATAGCACATTTTTCCTTCTATGCCTATCACCATTTTAGTCACATGATTCCGTTTCATCAGATGTCCATACCAGTGCAAGTGATTTTCTCTTAATTTTTCTTCTTAAGATATTAAATCATCGGTTCAAGGAAACTGGGTGTTAAAAATATCACAGTGCACGAATCATAATAGGATTTACTAGAATCAATGAAAATAATCCAAAAAGTTTGAAACCACTTTTAAAAAATATTTAATTGTTAAAATTTATTGTACACTGCGAGAATTCAATTAATTCAATGAATTAATTTAATTATAACTGCATTTGTTTTTTAAGTAATAACTACGCATGTATAATAATTTAATTGTATGTTTTATGTAATTAACCCTTTCATTAATATTTTTTTATACGGCCCACCTGATGGAAAGTGGTAACCGTCGCCTATAGACATGAGCAGTACCATGGGCATAACAGAGTATAATGTTTCGCCCATGATACCCCCATGCGTTGCCATTCCTGAGGACTCAGATGTTATTCCTCTGTACCCTGTAAATTCACGCCATATCCCACCCTTCAAACCGAAACACAGCCATGCAAACACAACTGCTTTACGATTGAAACACGAATAGGACAGAGGTACCCAAGCAAATTACTTTTGTACAAAGTCTCCCTCTGGTAATACGTATATATAAAAAAAATCTAAGGCTACATTTACCATATTTTCTAAATAAAAAATTAATGTTCTAACTTTTTGAAAGCAAATGGTAGAGTTTTATCTTATTAACCTGAGTAAGTATAATTTCTCTATCCTTGTGCAATCATTCTTAATCAGCAATTTATGACAAACAGTAAGACTTATAACATCTTGGCAATTAATTATATTCAGTGACTTTTGCTGCTAGAAATATTCAGCAAATTTTATTACATTGATATAATAACAATTATGCTTAGTAATTATGTTATTGCATGCAGTGCATACATGCAACCCATGCATACAGAAAAAAGTAGATTATCTAATAAAAGCTGTTATACCCAGATTTTCATATTTATAATATTAATAAGTATATAAAAGAGAATTTATTTGTTTGTTGGTCGATTTAAAAGCCAAGACTGACTTGGCTCTTCGATCGAACAATAAATCGAAATTCAAATCATTTAATATATAAAATTAATAATCTATCTACGCCGTAGAACATATTACGACAGAAATCTTTCTCTCTTCTCGATTCGAAAATTGAAAAAATTTGATCTCCCGTACTAACTCAACAGCTGAATTGCGCTATGTTAGTATGAGAGGCTGAAATATTATTGTAGTTTTTCGACAATTTACTATTTGGTAAATATACACTGCCTTTAAAGAAATTAAATCTTTCGTTTTCATCCTGTATATAATATTTGGGATGGAAGCTGTCGAAGTCGCAGGTGAAACAAATAATTAAATAAAGTATTACGAAAAAAAATTTTGTTCTCACGTAGAATTTTAGTATTAACGGTGCACGTAGGAAATATAATCGCATTAGGCATTACTGGTTTCGTGATTACCTCTCTAATAGGAAACTGGATGGTTTTAGTTGGCACGGCGGAGCGTCAGTGCCGTTAACAATAAAACGGAATTAAACAGTTCGACGCCGTTATACTTGTATAGACCGACGTCGTGTTTTATAACTCTGCTGCAACGTGCAGAATTTTCCGTGAAATAATACGTGTAGCAAGTATAATAAGACAAATATAATAATACTTTTTAATTGACTAGGTCCTAGGTGTTCTGAATTGTGTCCCAGGAGTCACTATTTTCTGATCTCTCTCTTCATTTAAGAGTTCCCTCTTGTCGGTGAAAAAAATTCATGCATTTTCTTCCACCCAGCTCTATCCCATGTCATATCTTTGACCTCCCTATACGACTTGACACCTACTGTTTTCTTTATCTGTCCTTTGTAGTTATTCTCGGTCTTCCCCTCCCTCTTTCGCCCTCTATTTTTTCTTCTACTGTGCTCTTTAAATTTTTTTCTTATATCTCATAAAAAAAAAAAATAACCCGTTAAGTACGAGTTAAACTCACTCTCCGGGGATTCCGTACATAATTAGTCTGTTATGTAATACATTTTTGATAGATTTAAATCAAAATAAGTATCTGTAGATATACAATAAATTTCCTTGTAAAATATGTTTGTTTTAATTTCGTTTGTAGTATTTTTATATTATTGTTTTTCTTAACATTATTTTGATTAAATTAAAACCAGGACCGTAATAACTGAACCATTGCTGAACATAGGCCTCCCCCTATTGGGAGGTTTGCCATTAGTTGCCATGCTTAGCAGGCAAGTTAGCAACCGACGTTAGCCTTTGATGCTGTTTTAAAAAGGACGTTGCTGCCAATTACTCAACTATTAAGTTTCCTTAGTCACCTCTTACGACACCCAGACGTAAAGACGACCCATTCTATACCGGGAGCATACAGCGAACACGTATAAACGGTAATTATTTTACATTTTTCTATTCACAAATTTTGGAGATAAGAAAAATTGTTGGGGCATAGTATTTTTATTTTTTACATTTTCAATCATAAATCTAAAATTAAATGCACGCAAAAGAAATAAAAACCGCGCACATATTTCGCTTGAACTAGTATATGCAAGTGTTCAACACTACCTAGTATAAGTAAGGTAATAAACAAAGCCTACAAAGAAGATTGTTAAGCCTGCTTTATTTTTTTCCACGACATATCAAATTATTATATGCCGTCGACGTGCTGGGACGAAAAACCGTTAAAATCTTATGAACTCTTCATGAAATGAGCATATAAGAAATACAACGGTATATGACCTTATGATTACTTGTACGAGAACTGTGGCGTTAGATGGCGCGACGGGATGTCAGTGCATTTGATAATAAAATGGAATTAAACAACTCGCTGTGCTTATAATGGAACGACGTGAATGCAGTTTTTATTAGTCAACTACCGAGGAACGGAGAGTAATATTTCAAATCAGATCCATCTACGCGTGATCCCTCCTAGAAACTATAGCGGTTAATTCTTGATGAAGTCGTCACGATGAGTCAACTGGCCTGCTTTCATCCTCACCTATCACCTATCACTGGTGCCCTATATTGTATACCAATCGTGGAGCTAGGGTTATCATTCAATTTTACTTATTTGTTCTTTATTGATCGCGTTACAAAAAAAAACATTTGTTAAAAAAAGCGGATTAATATTTTATGACATCATCTCAGTGAATTTACTGGGCACATTTCTGTGCCCAGTAAATTCACTGTCCCCACCTTAGTTCTCAGGAATGGCGACGTGTGGGGGGTATCATAAGCGAAACAATATACTCTGTTATGTCCATGGTACTGCTCCTGTCTATAGGCGACGGTTACTACTTTCCAACAGATAGGTCGTCATTTTGTTTACCATTCTAAGTTACAAAAAATCTCCTAGTCAACTTTTGGAAAAACAGAAATGTGGAAAATATTGAAAATTATTGTGGGTTACAGAGGTCAGTTAAATAGATCCCATCCCAATAAAAAAAAAGATTGCTACAAACTGTCATAATATATGTTTACGAAATCATGATATCGATCAAATAGCAAAATACCAAATTGAATAATCGAACCAGTGTTCTCAATTACGACAAGGGACTTGCTCATTCAATGAACTATCAAAGTCGCCGTTTCGCACTTAATCTATCTTCTAATCTAAGTTCTCTGACAGAGAGAAACGTGTAACAAAAACTATTATTCCCACATACAAATATAAGAAGATTTCAAAGAGTTAAATATATTATTATTCAAGCAATCCCTATAAAATATTTGGATTTTTCTTAAACTCATGTTATTGACTGAAGACTATAAAATATCAGTTCTCGTTACTACTACAGACATTTGTCATTGAAATGTTTTCTGCCATATCTGCTGTTGATGTTAGTTTATTGACATATTTTTATTTACTAGCAGTAAAATATTTTCCCCGTTTTAGTTTCTGCATTGGACAGTGATAGATAGGCTGCCAAAATAACGGGTTATCCCGCACAAATATTTACAAAACTTCAAGGATATGACCTCGGACACTGATCCATCGCTTTTTAAAAACACGCGACAGTTGAAGATTTACTAGGGATGTAACAATATTATAGAAAAATAGCATTATTATAACATGAGAAATTTTTCTAAAAAAAAACATAATTTAAAAAAATAGAATACGTTAGATTGAAATTGAAATATGTAACGTACATCAACAAAATCAGTTCATCTTTGACGGAAATATCGCATAATATACACATACAAAAAAAATACAATCTAATTAAAAACCTTTTCTTAATTGAAATCTGTAAAAAAATAATTTACGAACTTCAATTTATTATTGAGATATCAAAAATTCCATTTTAATCAAATACCAATAAAATATTTAAAATAACTTGTTTAAATATTGCAGATATTTTTAACCTTGCCAGAATTACCATGAAAGCGCTCTTAATAAAATGCAATTTTCTAATAAAGAACGTAATTAAGATTTATTTTCTTTCATAATATTTTTAAGCATAATGTAAAATAAGTAAGCCAATTTTTGTACGAAAATTTCGTGTGTATTAGGCGTGGGCGTTACAAGAGAAGTTATTTTTCCAGAGTACAATGACATGTCTCATTATATACTTCTTATTTGTAAATTCATAGAATCAGACGTGTCCTCTTTTAATAGTAAATGGTTTACTGGTAGTAAACAGAATTTGAAATTTGATAAAGCTGACAGATGGCTGAGACCGCTTTAAGTCAGAATTCCAATTATATGACAAGTGAGCTGTTTCAAGTTTTGAACTTAATTTGTTTAGAGAGGCAGTTACCACTTCCAATAGCGTTATATGTGTGTTTAAAGATAACAAGGTATAAGACATTCAAACAGAAAATGAATAGGAAATGATTGGTAACAATAAGGTATGCTGACTGATTATTTTAAAAAAGAAATCTATATAAAATATAGACACGGTATAATTGGTAGCGTATACTGAAGCACTAATAACATACGTTTTTGGTGCTCATATTATGATCGTCTATTTTTATTTTCAATACCTTTTCCTGGGGGGAAGGGATTATTAGTAATGGGGAGGTTAATCCCCATTGCTATCAATCTATCCTATCTGATCGACCTCCACGCGGTTCCCTCTGAAAACGATCGTGACTAATTTATCGTTGCATTAGTCACGATGGGTTAACTGACGTGCCTTTTCATCCTTACCTATCACCTCTCACTGGTACTCCGCCAGTGTATACTGATGGCGTAGCGGGGTTACCATGCCATTTTCATCTTATAAAAAAAAACTTTTTCCTCATTGTCTGAAAGAGTTTGCTTTACAATAAGTCTTGTCTTTTTTACCTTGTGGTCCTGGCATAAAATAGGTCACTTTTTCTTTCCCGTGGGTATCATAAGTGGCGAATAAGGGAGGTCGAGTGATAGGCAGCAGCGTCCCTCTTAAAATATCTCCAAAGCCTAACTGCGGTTGCCAATCTGCTTGCCAAACGTGGTAACTACTGGCAAAACACTCCAAGGCGTAAGCTTATGTTCAGCAGTGAAAAGTTAAAGACTGATATGATAATATGATGATAAAGTCTATCGTTTGTTATACTTAAGCTAGAGTTCTGTTAAGTACTGTTTCTTCTGCATATCAATGATATGTTACAGATCAGTGATATTCATTGTTATGCGGACGACAGTACAGGAGATGCATTATACACTGGTCATGCAAAGATCTCGCGGGCACATACCGATGAGCTCCGGAACAGACTTGTGTCTGAAATCGAAACTTCACTCGATAAAGTTTCGATCTGGGGTGAACGCAATCTTGTTCACTTTAACCCTAAGAAGACACAAGTCTGCGCGTTCACCGCAAAAAAGACACCGTTTGTCGTATCACCTCACTTTCAGGGCACTTCCCTTGATAATAAGTCGAGTCTGGGGATTCTTGGCGTCGATATATCTAGCGACGTCCAGTTTTGCGGTCATCTGGAGGAAAAAGCTAAGATAGCTTCCAAAAAGTTGGGGGTGCTCAATAGGGTGAGACGGTATTTCACGCCAGAAAACCGCCTGAAACTGTATAAAGCTCAAGTGAGGCCACACATGGAATACTGTTCTCACCTGTGGGCAGGAGCGCCACAGTACCAACTCCTTCCGTTAGACCGCATTCAAAGTCGGGCAGCTCGAATTGTTGACGATCGGCGTCTTACTGTCCGGCTCGACCCACTGAAACTGCGTAGAGATGTTGCATCTCTGTGCATCTTCTACCGAATTTATCATGGGGAGTGCTCTGAAGAACTGTTCGGATTGATACCTGCTGCAGATTTTCACCATCGTACAACCCGCCATAAACTAAAATTTCATTCCAACCATCTGGACGAGTGGCGGTCCTCCACCGTACGTTTTTCAAGGCACTTTCTTCCACGCACAACCACTCTTTGGAATCAACTTCCAGCAGCAGTATTTCCGAACCGATACGACAACATAACCTTCAAGAAAAGAGTATATTCCTTTTTAAAAGGCCGGCAGCACACCTGTAATGCCGTAGGTGTTGTGGGTGACCATGGGCGGCGGTAGTCACTTACCATCAGGTGAGCCGCATGCTCGTTTGCCCCCTGTGTTGTAAAAAAAAAAAAAAGTTCTATATTAAGTATACAGATATTGTGATATAACAATCTTTTATCTACTACAATAAAGTTTAAAAAATTACCAAGAAGTTCGGCAAAAGGACTAATGCTTTAGTGGCGATAAAATCAATATGAGACAAATACGGTTACAAACACTACTGAATAACAAAAGAGTTATTCAACTATTTTTTTATACAACATTATAATTAAGAATCTCCTCGTTTATTAAATTGCACAAAAATAACATTCAATTGGTCGCCATGTGGTCCCGGCGTAGAACGGGCTACCCTTTCTTTTCCCGTGAGTGTCGTTAAAGGCGACTGTTTAATTAATAATTGTTATATGAACTCTTTGCTGACCCTTTATACAAAAAAAGAAAAATAATGTTTTTTTTTGACACTTTCGATTGTGACGTTCTTGTACAAAATTAATAAACACATTCAAGATCAAGATTCGACTTTATTTTTGTTCATTTGGTCCTTCGATAGCCGCATAATTAAATAAATAAATATAGTGCAGTACTAAACGCATAAATATTCACAACTTCAGTGTACAATACTTTTTTCACATATATATATCGGACTTTGTTGTTTGCATATCACAATGACAGAAGATATTAGATCACGTATTACAATGTTGTTGGACAATTCAAATAAAATTGTGAAATTACACACACGATTGTGAAACACGAAGAAGTGCGCTCGAGCTAAGATTACAAGAGGATATTTGGATGCACGTTTAGAGATGCTATGTGAGTACTGGTCATCATATAAACAATATGAGTACATTACAACTACATATTCAGAGTCGGATGTTAAGCCATATAACCTCGATCTAGAGGAAAATTATAATTCTACTGAAGAGGCTTACTTAGATCTCAAGACCTGGATAAAAGATTGGTTATATGAACATGAAACAAAATCAATTCAAACTGATGATAATAACACCATCACCATCGCATCATCTTCACACTCGAGACCACATCTTCCTCCGATACCCCTTCCAGTATTTTCTGGTGATTATAATGATTGGATTAGCTACCGAGATTTATATATTTCATTGATACATAACAATAACAGTTTGTCTAAAATTGAAAAGCATCATTACCTAAAGTCTAGTTTAACTGGGGAAGCAGCAGAATTATTAAAGAATTTCACACTTACCGAATCTAATTATCTCGATGCATGGAAAAAGCTGGAAGAAAGGTATGACAATAAAAGGATTATTGTCAACAACATACTGAATCGCTTATTAAGTCAAAAGAAGTTAGCTGGCGAATCAACTAAAGGTCTCAAAGAATTATTAGACACTACTAGTCAATGTCTTGACTCGTTGAAAAATCTCAACATATGTATTTCTAACTGGGATGCTATTTTAGTATATGTCATTGTCGGAAAGTTAGACTCCGAATCACATAAACTTTGGGAGCAGTCTCTTGGTAATTCTATTGAGATTCCTACTTATGCCGATTTAGCTTCTTTCTTGGAGAATAGATTCAGAACACTAGAAATGATTAGTTCAACTCAAGTTAAAGAATTGTCAAAGAAGATATACACACCACAAAAATTTACATCTGTCAAAACTTACGTTACTGAAGTAAATAGTACTTGCACATATTGTTCACAGAACCATTACATTTGTCATTGTAAGAAATTTGCTACACTTACCGTATCAGAACGTCAACATTTTATAAAAACGAACAACATCTGCTTCAACTGTTTGATTAAGAGTCATTCTGTGAAACAATGTCGGCAAAGCACAACCTGTAAGAAATGCGGACGACGTCATCACACTTTGCTGCATTTAACAACTCTTAACAAACCAGAGATTACAACTGAGAGAAATGAGTCAGTACAGAGTCCCTCTACGTCTTGTCATACTGCTAACACGAAACCTGAAACAAATAATAAACAAGTTATTTTACCTACAGCTCAAATTAAAGTAAAGGCAAAGAATGGCTCTACTTACGTTCTCAGAGCACTTGTAGACCAGGGCTCTCAGGCTTCTTTTGTTACTGAAGCAGCTGTACAACTGTTGAATCTTGATCGCACACCTGTAATTGGTAAAGTCACTGGAATATCCAACTCACAAGAAGTTACTACTAACTCTATGGTAACACTCACAATTCATTGTAAAAACCCATCACTTTCACGTATTGAAGTTAACGCTTATATACTCAGAAAACTGACTTCATTATTACCGTCTCGAGAATTTCCACAAGGTACTTGGCCTTCATCAATGCAATTAGATCTAGCTGATCCTAATTTTTACAAGCCGAGTCCTATAGATGTTGTATTGGGTGCCGACGTGCATGCTCACATAATTCTCGATGGAATGCACAAACACAACACTCTCGTTGCTCTTAACTCTCGCCTGGGTTGGTTGCTGTCTGGAAGCGTTTCACAAACTGATACACAAGAACACAATGTGACTGTAGCTCATACTAAATTGGAGGTGAATCAGTTACTTAGGCAGTTTTGGGAGATCGAAGAGCACGTTCCTCACAAAAAGCCTATGTCTACATCAGAATTACAATGCGAGGAACACTATAAGGATACTTACACACGTAACGATGATGGTCGATACATAGATTGCTTGCCATTTAAAGAGTTTCTTTTCACAAGTCTTGGTGATTCACAAACCTTGGCTATTAATCTTCTGCAACAGATGGAGAAGAGATTTTTACACAAACCTGAATTTAGAAGTCAATATAGTAACTTTATGGATGAATACCTGTCACACGAACATATGGAGATGATTCCTGAAAATGAACTTAATACTAATAAAAATATATACTACTTACCTCACCATGCTGTCCTTAGGCCGTTGAGCTTGAGTACAAAGTTGCGCGTAGTCTTCGATGGTAGTGTTGAACCTGCAAATGAAAAATCAATAAACAATGAATTGTTTATCGGTCCTCATCTTCTTCAAAATATTCGATACTTCATTACAAGATGGAAACAACACAAAATATGTTTATTTGTAGATATACAGAAGTCGATACATCGACATATACTTGTATCTAAAAAAGATATAGATCTTCAAAGAGTCGTATGGCATGAATCTCTCAATGTTCCTAATGAAGAGGAAAGATTACTTACAGTAACCTACGTTTGGTCTTGTGTTCCTTTCTTAGCCATCCGTACACTGCACCAACTTGCTGAAGATGAATGTGGTGAGTTTTCTAAAGAATTTGAAATTGTAAAGGAAGACTTCTACATGGACGATTTGTTAACAGGTACGTCAACAGAGGAAAATGCAATATTTCTTCAAAATCGGTTAACTGAATTATTAGCACGAGGTGGCTTTCCTTTGCACAAATGGTCGTCTAATAGTAAACTAGTATTGAATCAAATTTCGAACGATAAAAGAGATTCTTTAAGTACAGTCACTATTAAGTAGAAAAAGCTATTAAAGCTTTAGATATTAAATGGAAGTCACAAACTGACAACTTTAAACTAACACTAAGTTTAGAATTTATATCTCACAATGTCACTAAACGAACTGTTCTTTCTGTGATAACTAAGTTCTTTGATCCTCTTGATTGTTTAGCACCTTCTATAATTGTTCTTAAACTATTCATGCAGAAATTATGGCTAGCTGGATTGGATTGGGACGAGGAGCTACAACTAGAATTAAAAACTGAATGGTTTACTTACCTAGATAAGTTTTCTCACATGCAAATCATTCCCTTTCCAAGATGGCTCAGCATTTCAAATACTACTACTAGATTAGAATTACATGGCTTCAGCGATGCATCTTGTGCTGCTTATGCTGCTGTTGTCTACATCAGAGTTTGGAATGCCAAAGATGTTAATGTTCATTTAGTTTTCGCGAAAACACGTGTAGCTTCAGTAAAACAAGTTACATTGCCACGACTTGTGGTGCTATTTATACTAGCCAAGATGTTGAGCAGCCTTAAAACTGTTTTGTGAATACAAAATAATTGTGTGTTCACTTGGACTGATTCTACTATAGTTTTAGCGTGGTTACGCAAAACACCTGGTACTTGGACAACATTTGTTGCTAATCGAACAGCAAAAATTTTAACTTTCACAAATAGTAGTCAATGGCGTCATATTGACACCTTTTAACAGTCCTGTAGATTTAGTCTCTCGAGGTTTAAGTCCGAATGATTTGAGACAGTCAAAACTGTGGTCGAACGGCACTGATTTTCTAAGTCAACCCGATGATATTGTAAATAATGATATAGATATTCCTGAAACAGACTTAGAAGTTAAAACAAAAGTTAAAGTTCACATTTGTATCACTGAAAATAATGATATTACTGACTACATAAACAAATATTTAAACCATTTATTCAATGCTGTAAAAACAAAATTAATTCAATTAGAAGGGATTGTAATTGTTATTTAACTGCTTCTGAAATAAAAATTGTTTTGCTTGTATGTACTCGTTGGTCACAAGCTATTTTAAAGATGAGATTGAAACTTTAACTCACAACAAGCAAATTCACAAAAGAAGTAAGTTTTATATACACTTAATCCGTTTCTTGATGAACAAAAGATACTAAGAGTGGGTGGCAGACTAGTGAATGCAGAGGTTTCGAACTATCTATAGTCTCATATTATTTTAAGTAACAAATGTCATTTATGTAAACTAATTGTTTCTGATGCACATATTAAATCTTTGCATGGTGACTTGCAACTTACCTTTAAATTACGTCAGACAGAGGTACTGGATTATTCGTTTAAAGTCTTGTTACAAGTACTGTGAATAAATGTATATCTTGTTTTAAACAACAAACAGTAGCAAATATATCATACTCTCTAGTGTCCAGTACAAATGGTTTAAATATATTCTAATGTTAAGCTAACAATTTCTTTAAGACTTGTAGCTAAGTTGTACCCTCTGCCACTGAATAACTAAAATTTGTTAATTTTTTCTAACAGTTATGTAGTAATTTGATTTCTATCATCTCACTTTGTGTTACATGTTTACTATATTGTGAAGGACTATAGTAGTCCTTGGGTGGCGGAATGTTTAATTAATAATTGTTATATGAACTCTTTGCTGACCCTTTATACAAAAAAAGAAAAAATAATGTTTTTATCTGACACTTTCGATTGTGACGTTCTTGTACAAAATTAATAAACACATTCAAGATCAAGATTCGACTTTATTTTTGTTCAGCGACTATGGGTACATATTGACAGAGAAATGTTCAGCAGCAGCAGCAAAAAAGCTTGGCAACTATTGGCGTATTTCCTCAATGGTCTATAAGACAGGCCTATATTACGCAATGGATAGTTAACGATATCCTAACACATTAAATTGGGGGAAAGGGGTTGTTAGCAATGGAGTTTAACAGCCCCATTGCTAGCAATATGCCCTATCAGGTCGACCTCCACGTGGTTCCCCCTGGAAACCATCGTGAACAATTCTTGTTGAATTCGTCACGATGGGCTAACTGGCCTGCTTCATCCTCACCTATCATCTTTCACTGGTGCCCCGCCGGTTTATACCAATAGCGCGGGGGTTACCATTCCATTATCACCCATAAAAAAAAACACATTAAATTTAAAATATTTGGGTAACGTCAAAATAGTGTCAACAGCAAAAGTTGCGTAGGATACGCCGGTTGAGACGAAAGCAAATAAGGTTAATATAGTAGGTACGGGTCGTATTTCCATTCCATTCGCGGCACTAATTGGATGCGGACCATGTTTGCTGCGGACCGAATGAGTTGATTCCCGTATCATAGCGCCCCAACCGGTTTAATAGATTACGTTATTGTTTACTCGATTGGATAGAATTGGTTTTGTCATTGTGCATTAGTGTGGTGTTTCAGTATATTGATAGATAATAGACTGATTTGTCATCATAGTGATTTATAATTATTTTTTAGGTTATTAGTCTCGTGTCCTATTATGTTTAATTATAATAATAATATATTTATTTTCAGTGCAAGTATGTGTACAACGTGGACTTAATGCTAACAGCAATATCTGCCAGACAACCTTAGGGTAGTGTTACAATACTCCAATGCGGTACTAGTATAAATTAAATACTACTAGTATTAATACATGCATATTTAAAATTACATATATATACATATACATATACATACACATACACATATACATACACATATACATATACATATACATATACATATACATATACATATACATATATATATATATATATATATATATATATATATATATATATATATCCTACGACAGAAATGATTCAAATCGATTAAAAAATCTTACCCACTGCACGCTATATGAAGGCAATAATGATGAATTAGTTATCATTTGCCAATAGTTTTGATGACAGTGAAATGAGCGTAAATCTATTTATGAGGCGACCGTAAACCGAATTAATTGGCGATAGATTTTGGCTAACTACACTGATTCCGAAATTCCCAATTAATTGGATATATATATTGATGATAGGTTTAACACACATTTCCATACATTAGTTCCATCACAAGTATATATGTGCATGTAAGTACCTTATTAATATTATAAATGCAAAAGTTTATAAGAATTCATGGATCCATACTGTATTAATGGATATTTGATACTCTTTCACATAAAAACTACTGTACGGATTTTAATGAAATTTGGTACACGGATAACGTATCCTAACTTACCCTATATGTATGATACTTTATGTACTGATTGATGCGAGCAAAGCCACGGGATATAACCAGTTATATTATTACTTTTTATAGTTATTAACTTTCGACATTCAAACTTTAGTGCTTATTTATTACATTTTGCTAAAAACAAAAAATGTTTTTGAAATTTAGGGTTTCTGTTTGTTGTATACAATATAACACTTGTAAAATAGAACGATTTTACCTGGGTATATATATATTTTAAACTAAAAAACATTAGCTATTCTAGAACTTTGTTTAGACATTGTAATATTGTGGAAAATGGTAACTGTCGTCGGTAGAACATGAACAGTAAATACTACGTAGAATATATATTAAAAAATACACTATAATCTTTTTTTTGAGTCGATGAATACCTAATATACTTATAACAACTCCTAAATAAGATCAAATAATCAAATTACAGAGTCATATCAGATAGTGAATTAACTATGGCAATCATATATTGATAGTGATCATGTCATAATCCATCATTCGATGCAAACTATGGTAATAAAGAACGAGTCATTGTCATTCTTCATTACCATGTTAGGAAGAAGTAATTATTAAACTCTGTCAGAGCACGCAATATCCTTGAAAGTCATTGGGATCCAACATTATCCTCAACATTTCTTCTTAACTGGTAATCTTAGCATAGACGGAGACACCATTCCATCTTCATCCATTAAAAAAGTTAGTCATTCTTTAAATTTTTTATTCATATACAACGTCACATTGTAATAAAATTTACATCGTCCTTAAAAGATATAACGACATTCATGCGATTAAAAATTAAACCAATAATTGTGGTGCTGGAAGCTTTATTATGGAAAGTGGCGTCAGGGGAATTAACGAAATTACCAAATTACGAAAAGCTAATTACCAACATCAAACTCCCGCCACAAGTTTAACAACAGGCTCGTACGAAACTAAGCGTATATAAGACGAGTTTGAAATTAAAATTGCTTAATTTCGCAAAATCTACTCATTTGTAAGATCTGACGCGAAGTTTCTTGTGCGAATTGAAACATCAAAGACTTTAAGAACAAACGTCAATCAATCGTTCTTTAGATAACGACTTTCTTGTTTAACTATAGTCTTTAGAAAGTTGGTACGTAATAAACAGCTTATTGCTGTTTTATGTTGGAAGACTACATAACGTCTTTTGTAACTCATATATAAATAAATGTACAACTTAATGAGAATTGTTCACTTTCATATATTATTAATGGAAGTTAGTATGACAAGTTGTAATTAAGATTTGTAATTCAGAAGACAACATCTGTGTCATTCCTTCTCCTTGCTTTCTGTTTATCTATCAGAATCTACTCGTATCCACACTGTGGTGATTCTCTCTACACTCTAACTCAAAACGTTTTACTAAAATAATAACATGAAATTAAATACTCAATTGTATCTATTATCATCGTCTACAGTTATATTTTTATATGTAATAGGATTCTTAGGAATACAATATAAATCTGTATAATTATAAGAATGTAAAATAACAGGAAAATATTATATGCATAAGATATATACAAGCTTGCTTTCGACCTACGTAAAATTATACAACTTTTTTCCAGCATTAAATAATTGTACCTTAGTTCAGTAGGATATACCTATTTGCGATGAGATAATAATTGTAGTAGTATAATAAATAAAAATATAATAAAAAAATCTAAAATTCAAACGTCTTTGTTTTGTTAAAAGACAGTTTTTTTTTTTGTTTTAAAAAAATTATGATGTTAGAGACCAATTGTAAAAGAAAAAAAATAATTTGTACTCGTTTTCCTTACAAATCTAAAAATTTTAATATACGTACAGGAATGACACCTACGTATTGTTTTGATGTTCTCTATTAAAAATCTGAAATTTAATAATTATATACTCGTATATAAAAAACAGTTATTGCGGAGGCGAGAGACCTAATATCGAACAAGTGCTTCAACTTCTAAAACAAACGCTACAAAGTATAAACAATCTCCGTAAATTCTAGTACATACCTACAGTTTACTGCGCAGGTGAAACGATCGTGATCTTACCATCAATGCTAAAAGGCATAACAAAAAGGAAATACAGACATTAACGTTTTACACCCAAAAGCTTTTAGCCGTAAATATTTCGGTACACGTGGTTTCATAACGGAAAAATTATATTCAGCAAAATGTAGGCGTATGATAAACAGCTTAACTGTTATATAAACGTTAATATACTTTTTTTCTGTTTTATTAATGTCTTTTTTATAATAAAATATTGTAATGTTCTTAATATTGTTTCTTTCACAGCGACAAAAGACAATAATGTTTGTGAAAACTCCAACGGGATTACTCGCTTTCAATCAATCAGTATACGTTTGTCTAAGGTTGAAACAAAAAAGGTTTTTTTTATTTCCTAATGAAATATTTTAACAATAGAAACCTACTTATAATATCTTCTTCTGTACTTATACGATTGCAGCGTCATATTTATTAATTATCTTGCTTATTTCCTATATTGTTTTTTTTTATACCACTGAGGTGGCAAACAAGCATACGGCCCACCTGATGGTAAGCGGTTACCGTAGCCTATGAACGCCTGCAATACCAGAGGTATTACGCGCGCGTTGCCGACCCTGAAGAAACCTCTTTACCCCCCTTTTAAAGAACCCCAAAAGAAGAATTGTATAATGCAAATAAAGTATACTCATTCATTCTTTGTGATTCGTTAGCAAGTATACTGGGAACGACCTATCCCAAGCCAGAAGACTACAAGTATCAAAACGTGGGATACCGTAAAGTTAATGCACAAAATTTAGAAGATGATAGAATAAGGTGGAGGGAAAGCACAAAATATCTCAAAGGTCCTAGTATGATTGTGATGTGGCCCTATATGTGAATACTAGCTTTTCCCCGCGACAATGTGCGGGTGGATTTTGGAGGTTCTACCCCATTAGGGATTGAATTTTCAAAATCCTTTTCTTATTATTCACCTACATAAAAAACCTATCTGCAAAATTGTTGAATTCTGAATTCATCGGTTTCGGCTGTCCGTTGATATATGCTAATATGTCATATGATTTTTTTTTATGCAACTTAGAATGGCAAGCAAGCTGATGGGTGACCTAATGGAAAGTGGTGACCGTCGCCTATATACATGAGCAGTACTATGGATATAACAGAGTATATTGTTTCGCCCATGATACTCCCCATGCGTTGCCATTCCTGAGGACTTGTGTATTATTCCTCTGTACTCTGTAAATTCACTGCCATATCCCTTCAAATCGAAACACAGCCATGCACACACAACTGTTTCACGGTAGAAACATGATATATGTCAGTCACTCACTCCGCATCCTCTTTTATATATTAATTTTTTTTTTTTACATCATAACTCAGTCAGTAATAAACCGATTTGAAAAATTCTTTTTTTATTTGATAGGATACACTTACAGACTGGTAACATAGACGTTTCGTCAATATCGGTTGAATAGTTTATTTTATAAATGAAAATAACTCTTTTTGTCACAGTTGAAGTCTTATTTTTTGCGGGACACAATCTTTAATCATTAGTTGTTTTACGGTAGATTATGGTCGCCATTTATATTGTGCAATATCGTTATGGTATGATGTGTAGGTATAATTTTTACCTTCTCTTGGTTCGGTGCATTTATGGTGCTTGAATCCCTTTGTCATCTCTTACGATCCGTCATCATAATACAATTATTTCATTACCGAATGTAACTCAGACTTATACTCGAAAACAACTGCTTTTTATGGTTTATAAGATCCGGGAGTTAACGCGATTGTTTAGGTGAACTATGATAATTTACCTGAACTTTCTCAACGTTTAGACAAGAGGATCTACCATGAAATGATATTCCAACTTTTCGTACTCAATTTCCTGTTTTCATTCATACCAAAATCGGCCCAGTAAATGGAACTTAACATTTTTTTCGTCATAACTCCTTACATAAAAGTCCAAAGGAACGATATTTGACCATTTTTCATCTTTTTAATCTTTTTATATTATATAATTTTAACATAAAATTTGTGTTTTGTCACCCTGAATCTTCATAAAACATTTCATGGTAGGCCCTCAGCATACACCGGTTATAAACAATAGCCTAAAAGTTAATAAAAACTGCTTTTTGTTCTTGAAATTAGTATTTCTAGACCAAAGAAATTATTTCTTTAATGGTACGTTAGACGCTCAGAAAACAACTGAAAAAATGTTCCGATTATAACGAGAGCACGCCTAGCATTTATTTCTTTTATTTGTGTAACATTACATTAGTGATTTAGACAATAAGAATAAAAAGATGTATCCTAGTGTTTATAATTTGCGAGGAAATATATACAAATGTACCAAACATTGTTAGAGACTCCAATTAAAGTCTCTCTCTAGTTACATTTCAATCTTGGCGTGTTTGAGGCCTTTTTTTATTTTATTATAATATCATTGGATCGAATGGGAATTTTAAATAAGTGCTGTAGTACCCATAGCCCAGGGTGCGGTAGGTATACCGGCGTCTCCAACAAATTACACCAAGACGTACGTTACCCGACATTTTCTGTTTCATAAATCTCCATTTGGAAGCACCGTTCCCCTGAATAGGCTCGTTAGTCATAAATAACCGAACTCTGGTCGTTATCTCTCATTCAAACCTGAGGTGCACACGCGCCGAACATTTTCTCGGCCAACTTTAAATTATTGTTTTCTTTCCTCCTCCAGTTTCATGGGGGAAATCACTGTTTAGCTTCCATTTACAGTTTGAAGTGGTTTGTTATGGTTTCGCCGTTCAAGAGGAAAATTTAGGGGTTATTATGAAATAAAGTAATTGATTTATAATAAGTAGTATTATAACAAAGGTACATACTCATAATTTATTTACCTAATTATTTGTAATTATGTGAATTTTTGATGTTTACTTCGTAACCTTTCTGTTTTTGTTTGTTTCAAATTACTGTTTGTTTTCACTATCATTTATAATAGTTGAATACCATAAGTCAAATGTAATAAAATATTTAACTAATAAAATTGTAATAACTAGACCAAAAATAACACAAAATGTTCATGTAGTATCATTATATTTTGAATTTTTAAACATTCATTAAATAATTACCTACATATATTCTCTCTGGATGCTAAATTTCTGTAAGCAATCATATTTTTTAAAGGTTTTCTGTAGCGTAAACTATTTTTCCTCTTTTAAATTGCTTAAACTATTTATACAATCAAATTTATTGCTAAATACCCCAAAATTACATGTAATATTTTTACATACATATAATTATTTTCACGTGCATATTACTTTTATACGATTATTATCAGCAATAAATGTACTAAAATAACATGTATTATTGAGAAATAATAATAGTATATTATTATTACGGGTGCTTATGGATAGCAGTAATCACTTGCCATCATATGAGTTGCTCGTTTGCCTCGTATGTTATAAAAAAAATTAACTAAAATGATCAAGAAGTCCTAACACTGACAGTAAATTATTAAATTATCTAAATCTCTTTACTCAACGCATAATTGACGATGGTTCCAACATATTATTTCAATATTTTTTATGAAACGCAGAAAAAATATACATAAATACCTACCAAAAATTATAACCTTGTCGTAACATACATAGGGTACGGATACGCAGCAAGCTTTCGATAAAATATTCAACGCACACACTGGACCTTCCAATTTTATTACATGTGTGGATTACCGCATAATAATTGGGTATCCGATAGAATATTTGCATCTGCCCAACATTATTGTAAATTACGCGAAATTTAATTTAAACAGCGTTCTATAAGAATTACAGTAAGGAACAATGGCCAGCAATTAAGGAAATCAAATAAAATCCAATAGGAAACATTTGTTGAAAATTGCTAAACCCTAAGCCGAAAGGGCCCAATTTGCATTATATTAGCATGGGCTCGGAATAAAAATGTGTTTATTCTGGGATGAAAGCGAGATGGTCCCCCATAAAGAGATCGAGTGTCTATACGGATAAAAAAGCAATGTTATATTTGAAACACATTCCAAAACTCAAATGGATTTCTGTTGTATCAAATGATTTAAGGCTTAATGTACATTACGTGCATACTTGATTACATCTTTGAAATATTGCAAAAAAATAAAGCGTTATAAATATTTTCTATGTGTTTTATGACAATATCAAATCAAATACAACTCACAGGTTTACAATTAAATACATTGTGTTATAATAAATGTATATTTTAGTACTTGTTTGATCCAACAAATTTCTTTCTTTTTGTCCAAACATTTATTCAATGATAATGTACGCCAAAAATATATTCTTTCACTTCTGCATATCTCCCATTCATTTTGTGGCGTTTAACTAATATTTAAACTAACAAGAGTTATCTCTTATAAACGTTGAATGCCTACACGAACTAAATAAAGCTCATTCATTCCGAAATCCTCGTTTAAATTGTCAGCGAAAAGAAATTTCCTTCAATCTTATTTACACTCACTTGCTCGTTCCGTTTAAAGTGATCATTACCATTTTATTGTATTTTCCATAGAATTATTGGCGGGCTAGTAGATACATAATTTTTTTCACATACACACACACACACACACACACACACACACACACACACACACACACACACACACACACACACACAATAGGTATAATATGTGGCATCAAATAAAATAAATAGATAGTACACAATTTGAGAATTTGTTCTAAAAAATCAACATGAAACTTGAAATATGAAACATGATATCAACCTGATATATTAATTGAAAAAAGAGTAATCCTTATCAGTTCAGATATAATGAAGCCATCGTAAAATATACACCAAAAATAAATGCAATTGAAAACCTTACTTATCTTGAACTTAATTGAAAATACTACGTACGAAGGTAGGTACATACATGTTTTCTGCGATAGAATTAAAAAGAAGAACTTCATCAGGATTTTGCAAGATGCTAACGATTGGATAAGGTTATGGAACTAAAAGCGAAACATATTTGATTACACTATCGGGACAAAATTCTTACAGATAAATAGTACTTACATACCTGTTACTTTATTGCCGACATATCGACCTGGATTGCATAACGTCGTGGTCATGACACGACACGACGTGGTGTGTAAACAATGCAAATGTTTAAAATTAACCAAAATGTAAAATATGTGTAAATAACGCAAATGTTTAAAATTAATCAAAAACTAATCCTTATTCTTTCTGATATCTGTAAAATGAGTTATTTTGTTTATTTGTCACCTCTTAGCACCTAAATTACTCAATCGATTATCATAAAAGTTGGCATGTAGAATATAGGCTGCTTTTTATGGCGGTCAAGTGAAAGAAGCCGCGGGTGGAGTTAGCCATATAAGCTCAATAGATCAAAGTCAAAATATGGTGTGAGTGAAGTATATATATGCTATAAACAATATACTCAAAGTTCAATAAACACAAAGTATATATGACATTCTCTATAATTTCAAAATAATAACAAAGACAAAATTGTGTTTAAACTCGAAAAGTTTCCGCTGCAATAGAAAGTTTTACGAGCTAAATAAAGTGTAAAAGGATAGTGTACGACGTCCACTTAACTTCGAATTCACGAAATAAACCCAATAAAATCAGCTCTAAGGATTTATAGCGACCGAATGTCCTTGATATTGCAACAGTAAATAATATCTTTCGTTAAAAGGGTCGGTTTATTGGCACCCTTTCATTTTATGCGACGATTATGTCATTTTTATGATCGCTCGAAATGCTATTTACGTATTTTTATCGGCAAACAGACGGAATTACTCTTATATAAAATCCAAATTGTTATCGTCCAGTAAAATTTGTACATTGCCACTTAATTGAATGAGGGAAGTTTTCTTCGTTTGGTATTATAAAAACTCTAAGAAGACATTCCGCGGCTTCCGATGTCTCCTTTTCCCTTTCTTTTTGCTTGAAAATATATGGAGTAAGAGTCAATGGAATATTTAATGTATAATAATGACTCGTTGGATAATAACCTTACGTTGTCCCACGCTTTAACATACATAGTCTTATAGCCTCTAGAAGACATATACGCATATTATAATAGACAAAATTAATAAATAAAAATATTAAAAGAAAAGATAAAGGCAATTACAAATCAAACATGATCGATCCTATTAACCGAAAAATAAAAATGTAATGTAAAAGTAAAAAAAATCTTATTATTATCAATGTTTAAGTCACGAAATAAGATGAACAAAATTGTAATTTTATTTTATAACAGGGTTGCCGCCTGTGCTATAAAAAAACGAGCATAAGGCTCACCTAATGGTAAGTGACTACCGCCGCCCATGATCACCCGCAACACCAGAAGTATTGCAGGTGTACTGCCGACCTTTTAAAAAGGAATATGATCTTTTCTTGAAGGTTATGATGCCATATCGGTTCGGAAATACTTCTGCTGGAAGTTAATTCCAAAAAGTGGTTGTGCATGGAAAAAAATGCTTTGAAAAACGCATGGTGGAGAACTGCTACTCATCCAGATAGTTGGGATGGAACTTTAGTTTGTAGCAGATTGTACTGTAATAAAAAACAGCAGCAGGTTGATATCTGAACAATTCCTCAGAGCACTCCTCTTGATATATTCAATAAAAGATGCATAGAGATGCAACATCTCTACGCAGTTTCGGGTCGACGCGAATAGAAAGGTCATTAATAATTCGAACCGCCGGACTTTGATTGCGTTTCAACGGAAGGAGCTGATACTGTGGCACTCCCAGCCATAGGTGACAACAGTACTAAACTTTAGTAACAAGATATACATATTATAAAGCAGCACTGCATTCCAGCGTAACGGCGAATGATGGATAGGAAAAAAAATTTAAAAAGTTTCATTCGTTTGTTTTTATAGCTGACAAAGTTTGCCAGTTTGCCACCAAAGACAATAGATCAACGTCAAAAAATACGGTAGTGTGAGTGAAGTTTCAGTTACCTTTGCAAATATTTGTTCCAAGTTTACAATTTGCAAACATAGCGGCAAACAATCCATCAACGTCATTGAGCGAACACAGACATTACCAGACAACGGCAACGCTTGGGACTATAACTTAGCCGCTTAATGTAATTGAATTGAATAATTCAATTGAATTGTCAACAACTTGGTAATTAACAATTTTCCATTCAAAATACTCCTGAATGGAGTGGTAATTTTCGGTGAAAAACGTTCGCCCGTTTCGTTACACCGTAAAGTTAATTTTACTTAATCAATGTTCTACATTTCATTAAATTTTACATCTTTAATTATTCCAAATTTAAATAATTGCGGGATATAAAGGCCTGTATAGACTAAAGACAGTTCTTCTTTTTCAAGCGATCGAAATAAGGTGACACCCCGCTTGATGGAAAGTAGTAACCGCGACCTAGACATGGGTGTTACTAAACACACTATGATGCATACGGTGAACCTCGTGTTTTTGACATTCCTGAGAACTAAGATGTTATACCTTCGGCCCATATTTTCTCTGACTGCAAACAAATTTTCGCATTATATTTGCCTCGTCTTTCTAGCGTTTTAACTCCGAAAGATAATTTTCAGCGTAAATTTCAGTCAAGTCGTAATAAAACCGCTAAAATTGCATGCTACAACGCACACGTGTTGTGTAAGTATATAGCTTATACGAAGGGAAATTTTAAGCTTAGAAGGAAGTGGCTCCTGTAATGTACATGTAAGTGATGGTGAAATTCGGCTTTTGTTGCTGAAACATCATACAAACATCATACTTGTTACAAAAACACACTTTTGCACTGAATAAAAAAGAATAATTGTAGTAGTACTATTTAGGTTTGGAGTTGGTACAAGTGAAAGATGACACTTGGTGATTGATTTTGTAATATAAAAAAATATATAGAGACTCATCTCTATATAATTTTTGTAGTCATAGCTTAGATGCAAAAGTTGCAGTAAGGCCGGTAGTTCTACACGTTACTTTCCCGCACCGCCGGTGCATTTACTTGGTGCGTAAACAATTCCTTTAAAATTTTGTAGTTAATGAATATGCTTTGTTTTAATAATTTTAGTTAATTGTTACCTCTTTATTGAGAACATTACAAAAAAATGCCTGATAAAAAATACGGACTTAATAATATTGCAGAAATCCCTAAACTTTTAAGATAACAGAACATCCACTAGATACCTTTTATTTTATGGGACCCCATATGAAATGATTACAAATCAAAGACACTGTATTTTAAAACTTTTTATTAGAAATATTTTAAAAGTGAAACATTTAATTCTTTTCTTAATTCTTTTTAGTTACGCGGATACCAGAGGGAGACTTTGTACAAAAGTCAATTGCTTGGGTACCTCTGTCCATTTCGTGTTTCAACCGTGAAGCAGTTGTGTTTGCATGGCTGTGTTTCGGTTTAAAGGGTGGAATATGGCGTGAATTTACTGGGTACAGAGGAATAACACCTGACTCCTCAGGAATGGCAACGCATGGGGGGTATCATGGGCGAAACAGTACACTCTGTTATGTCCATGGTACTGCTCATGTCTATAGACGACGGTTACCACTTTCCATCAGGTGGGTCGTCAGCTTGTTTGCCATTTTAAGTTGTATAAAAAAAATACCTGATGACTTTTTTACAGAACCACTAGACGCCACGGAACTTACTTTAGGAATCACTGCTATATAGCATTCTCGCCCATTCTACCTTTGAGACAACATAAAAGTAATTAATTACTTTAATTCTAATTAAAATATCACCATTCCACATTTTAACACGTTACTTGTGCAATATCACTTACGCGAATAAAACATCTTTTACGTAACTTTAATTATTATTATATGGGTACTAAAGCAATAACTGATAAAATTTATCAAATATATTACGAACTTACTATTACTTATATGCCATTCCATGATTAGCAAAACCATTACTCAAAAAGTCGCTTCCATTTCATTGGTTTTATTAGCTACAATAAAGTGACAGTCCATTTAGATAATCCTCAACGCAATTATTGAGGTTAGCTTCTGTGGGCAGAAGTTATAAAAACAACACAAATAAAGTAGAATTCTGCGCTCTGATGTAAATACGTAAGTAGTATAATATCTACCATTTCATATTTGTCTATGTATCTCAATATATAAATATTGTCGATGTTCGTTCACGATAATCTTCAAAATCACTCTGCCGATTTTAATAAAATTTTGTAAATGTATTTTATTTGTATCAACTTAAGAGATAAGATAGTTTTTATCCTATAAGAATAAAATATACTCAGTGAGTAAACTGTAAGGAGCAAAACAACAATTGCTGAATCAGCTTACACTATCCTAAATTTTAATGTAATATAATATTAATAATGTTTTTGTAGTATTACTCTTTGAGTAATTAAGTGATTTAGATTTGTAATGATACTATAATTATGCATTAAGTATTCATTTAGTGTAAAATATGAAATATAAAAAATATGTAATTTTATTCCCCATAAAGTTTCTATTTTTATAGCCTGTTTTTTAGCGTCACACAGCTGGGCAAATACTTTCCCATTTATCGCGCTAGTTTATAATTATAGACATTAAACATATTAATAGATTCATTTTAAAAGGTATATATAGTGAAATGATTGCGGAGCCGTAACTAAACCCAAGTTTAATATAGGGCAAAAGAACTTTTTGGTAGGGCAGAAGCCATAATTATGTGACTTCAAAAAAGCGACTCTGTCTAATTTTCTTGGGGCCTTTCATTTTAAGGTAGGGCATTGGGCTTTTTAAGGTCGAACCTCAATGCCTAGCTACAGCCATGAATGATCGACTTCCAAATAAAGTGTTGAATTGGTACCTAACACTACTAGTTTAGGCAACAAAGTTCTTTAAGACTAAATAAGCTACAAATAAACATGCAAATTGTATCAGTCTGCGCTGTCCTTTTCCTCGTTCATGCTGATGATGATATCAGTCGTTAATGTCCACTGCTGAACAAAGGTTTTGTCATTAGTTACCACGCTTATTCTTTCTTCCTTTTCCTTGTTTTTCCGAATCACAAATTGATATATTTTAACTCTAAGATTCATAAATTACACTAGCTGACCCGACAAACATTTGCCCTCTACCGCTAATTACTAGTACTATTTATTATTATTAGAATTAAAATTATCCTTCCTCTCACGTTTGAGCAAACAATACGTATTTCAATTATGAAATTTCATTAAAATCATTTAAGCGGTTCAAAGATTACCGTAAACGAACATCAGGACACAAGGTTTTAATATGTAGATACTAAGAGTGTGCAGAATTTCATATTTCATAGTAGATTTCCCACGCAAACGGAAATTATTTTCGTAGATGCAAGAACAATACTCAGCTTCATTGTTTCAATCCAAATAAAAAGCTCTCTCATCCAGCTGTTGTAAAATACATTTATAAAATTCTGATTGCGTCGAATGCTACAGAGATGCAATAAGCACAAATGCATTGTTGATGATTGTAAAGATATTTGTTTTATAAATTGGTTATTTTTGTTCCATAACCATTTATTTCGTTAGGCCAATTTAAAAACTTATTTGTATATCAGCGTAATTAGTAAAGTAATTCAGATCTCGGCCAGATCTGAATTATTTTACGTATTTATTAGCCTTCCGAAGTTTTATGTATATTTTAGACAGTTTAAAGTCAAAATTTTATATGAGAAAATGACTGTTGCGAGTTTTTGTATATCAATACTTCGAGTTTGAGGACTTCGTACACAACAAGACTTTGTACGAAAGTTATTTGCTTGAGTACCACTATTCTATTCATGTTTCTGCCCTGAAGCAGTTATATTTGCATGGCTGTGTTTCAGTTTGAAGGATGAGATATGGCAGTGAAATTACAGGGTATAGAGGCATAACACCTCAGTGCTCAGGGATGGCAACACATGAATGGTATCATGAACAACACTACTTTTACCACTTACTTGTTGGCTTGTTTGACATTTTAAAGTGCATAAGAAAATGTACCTGTGACCAGATCTCCACGATTACCTTAATAACTCACATCTATAGATTGGTGACATAAGGATGCTTGAGGTCAGCCAAGCTCGCCGAGTAGAACAATTTGTCTTCACGCGAGAGGAGGTTGGAGGGAACACTAAGACGGTTACAAATGGCAGATTACGTCGAGTTTACTAGATACCCCCAGCTAGACAAATGTGACATCCACTGGTGTTATAAATGCCTTCGAATGCTGTATTATGCAGAAAGCCGTTACGACAATGACGCATGTAACTAATATATCACTTATACAGCTGGTGTAACCCCCTTTTTATAAAAATTACACTGCTCCGTAATCAGTGATTAATTCCCTCAAAAAGGTCTACCCATTGATTAGCAAGGGAACAAAGTCGTTTAATGTTTTTGTTTAGAGAGGATAATTAAGTACAAGATTTTTTAACAAAAATTATTTAATATTATATATATAGAATATTTATTACATATAATGATTATATCGTCTGGAAGAAATGGTTATAAGATTGCGTTTTGTACTTTAAATACACGACTATTTTTTTTTTTTTGCATTATTCTTTATTGGATCCAATAAATAGTTCATAAATGCATAGATAAATATATAAATTAAAAAGATTTATATACATTGTTAATTATATATTACATTTATATAAGTAATGAATATTAAGTTATTACGACTCCGTTTATAATTTTGGTCCACAATCAAAATCTACGGGAGTAACGCTACCAATTACAAAAATAATTATTAGAAAGAATTAATTTCATCACGATTGAAGCAGTTGGTCGTTATTTTTTCTTTCATTTTTTACGAAGTAAAATGTTCGATTACAATTTTCCAGGTGTAATTAACTTCTTCGAAGTGATTTAACCTCTGAATATCGGTTCGACAATTCCAACGTGAAATGAGAACCTTGCAAAGATTACAGGAATTCACATTTAGAAGATAAAAATTTTAAAAATTGGAAGTTCAAAATCTATTCCAAAAAAAGCAATTTAAAGAGCTATCACACTCCCATAACACGAGGTTACCAAGCGAATACGTTTCTCAGCATGAGTGGAACGAAGGTAAATTAGCCATAACATGTAAATTGAAACGCTGGCAATCCCGGAGTTAACGCGATTCGGGCCCAAGTACCAACCGTTAATGAATAAAGGGACGATGACACACGTCTACATACAGCCATACAGCTTGTTAGGTACCCAATTATAAGTTGAATGGAGCTCTCGAGGCGATGAGAGGATTTATTACACTCAGCTAATAGCAATAATGTCTAAAGACATGGAAACAACGTACTCGAGGAAACGTCGAGTATTTTGTACACATCTGATTAATACCGAATTTCGATATGTGTTTTATTTTTCCTAAAAATATTAGAAAAGGTTTGTAACAACCGACTTTTATGTCACTTATACCTAATGCTGCCTATAGGGGGGAAAGGGATTGTTAGTAATGGGGTCAAATAGCCCTATTACTAGCAATATACCCTGACAGGTCGACCTCCACGTGGTTCCCCCTGGAAACCATCGTGACTAATTCTAGTTTAATTCGTCAGGATGGGCTAACTGACCTACTTTCATCTTCATCTGTCATCCCTCACTGGTGCCCCGCCAGTGTATACCAATAGCACAGACGGGGTTACCATACCACTATCACCCATTAAAAAAAATGCTGCCTATAACGAATGCCTGCGCATACTAATTTACCTATAGCATAGCAACAAGAGTCGACTAAGGGAATTTAATAGTCGAAAGACAGGCAGTAGTATCCCTCTTAAAACATTACCTGCTAAACGCGATAACTATTAGTAAAACCTCCCTTATGGGGTAGGCCTATGTTCAACAGTGAACGGCTGATACGGTGGACAATAACAAGAATGCTATATTATCAAAAATAACTACTAATAATCATTAATAAATTTATATATTATATTTACCAGAGGGAGACTTTGTACAAAAGTCGATTGCTTGGGTACCTCTGTCCCATTCGTGTTTCAACTGTAACGCAGTTGTGTTTGCATGGCTGTGTTTCGGTTTGAAGGGTGGAATATGGTGTGAATTTACTGGGTACAAAGGAATAACACCTGAGTCCTCAGGAATGGAACCCATGGGGGGTATCATGGGCGAAACAGTATACTCTGTTATGGGCATGGTACTGCTCATGTCTATAGGTGACGGTTACCACTTTCTATCAAGTAGGCCGTCAGCTTGTTTGCCATTCTAAGTTGTACAAAAAAATATATATAAATACCGCATTTTACAAATTAATAATCTGGAGTATCACAAATGACGGTAATAGATGATAAATTATCACTAACTCCTATATATGTGGGTTGCAATTACTATCGTGAACACAATTATTTTATCTCGAACCTATAACATGAATCTGATACACGTTGACACCTGTTTACCGAGATTGCCAGTATTTTAGTCGCGTAATTCGAGGATATCCTTTTGTAAAACCAATATTGTTGGCAGGGGAAGTGCAATTCAGCGACCGCCTGACCGCGTCGGCGTTGGAACATCACAAAAGAGTCACGTAAAATCCTGACCGAGCCAACCTCACATGACCTGCCTTTGTATTTTGTTTACTCTTCAAGTAACGATTGAATCAGGACCGAAAATGTATTTATTTTAACCTTATTGACCAACGAACGAATAAACGAAACATTGTACAATGCGAAAGTAAATGGATACATATACCAGAGAAGATAAAGTAACTTATAGTAATAATCAGATATACCGCGTCGTCTATCGCTTTGTCCTACTTGCATTTCTGCTGCTAAGCAGCTAAGCTTACTTAGACGTGCTTCAGTTTAAAAGGTGGAACATGGTAGGGAAGTTACGACATACGAATGTATAATACTTTTGTCCTCAGAAATGACAACGCATGAGTATCCTATTATATTCAAGGTACTGTACATGATTATAGACAACGATTATTACTTTCCATCAAGTGGACTATTATCATTCTAATTACATAAATACGTAGACAAAAAATTAAGTTTTAGGTTAAGTAAAGAAATCCCTAAAAAGTAATTCAATATTAAACTAATATTATGTTTATTTACAAAGCGCCTTAATAAGCAGTACTGGTTCGAACGTAAAGTAAATTTAATCTTCTATAATTCTAAACCATTTTTCAAAGTTCTTGCAGCTCACTAACTTCTTTAAGTTCATGTTTAAATGAATTGACTCGCATCATACAGCTTCCCTTTAACAATTATTAAAACTCACTGAAACTCTTCAAAGTTTGCAACGATAAAAGTTGTTGAACTACCTCCATTTACTTCACATTGTTACCCATTATAAAGTCAACTTTTTGCATTTTTTTTTTCAGTCTTTATATATTTTTAAAAGAACGCGATATAATGACCACACAGCCTTCAATATACCGAGGGGTAGTATGCTTCTAAATGCAAACCATCTAAGATAGAGGATTCTCCTTACGATGTTTGTCTGTGCTACACTGGCTACTCAATTACTTTTACATATGCTTAATATCTATATGTATGATATTACTATTTTATAAAGTATTTTTTTTCTTTGTCAATTTTACTCTCACTCTCTCTCTTTTGGAATATCCAATCTTATTTAGGAAAACTAAAAAAAAAGATTCTTACGACCAAGTTCACGTAAGAGTTCAAACTTACATGTAGATACATAAAGCTAACAGAATGATTTTCTTAATTCATCTATATTTTTTCTGTCTATAATACTCGATTCTTAATTCAGATTTGACAATATTTTTGTCATTTTCATTTTATGAACCGATACTCATTTTTTTATAATCAATATAGTTTGCTTCCGTGTGAGCTTTATCCAGATATATTACTTCTGTTAAGAATATCATGATCGAAGTCGCTATTTTTTTCGTGCTAAACAATATTCTGCTCTTTTAAAATGCATGCCATTGTAAAAGGCATTTTAAACTGTCTGATAAGAAACTTGTATGTCCCTACTGTGGATGGACTCGACCGCATCAGGCCATCAATTATGTCGTTCGCGATCTAACCCTGTGTCCATCTGTGAGCCATTTGTAACCGTCACGGCTGCCTAACTATACGAATTTAACACACCATCGTGCACACGAAAATCGCCTTTAATCTATTGCTATAAATACTGAAGTGCCGCAATAAACACGGGCACGACTCTACGCAGAATCGTAATTTGACCGACGGTGACAAAACAATCATTAATTAGATTAGACATTCAGCAAATCATTGACCGAGCAGAAAGGAAATGACTGAGCGTTTGCTTTGTGCGTCTAGAATAATAAAAGGGCCCTTACGTTCTGTTATATTACGCCTTATAAGAGAGCGCCAATATAATTAGACGGTGGATGGAATGAAAACTTAGGAAATAAAAATACGCCGCTCGTGTCCCCGATTGTAATGAAAAGTCAATATTTCATTTGTTTCTCTATGAAATCCTGTTCTAATTTGGAGAGAAGAAAATGTATATATATATTTTTTTTCTCCTCAACGAATGGTATGCAAATTGTATTGACTTGTGAATCGTTACGTCGATAACAACGTATAGAATATATCGGCTCAAACGAACTCTATGCCTCTAAATTTTTTTGCTACTATACTTTTTTGTTGGTATAAATTTACAAAAGTCATTATTCAGTATATGTCAAACGATAAGTAGATACGAGTATGTGATAGTTAATAAATACCTTGTTATAAAAAATTGTACATGAATATTTTTTTAATATTAAAAAATGTTGCGATAAACTCAATACTTGGTTGACGTATCTAAGGTAGGGGGAAACTATGTGTATTATACAATAGATATAGGTAGTCGCCTTTTACGACACTCATGGGAAAGGAAGGGATCGTCTCTCTCTCTCTCTCTCTCTCTATTTATATATATATATATATATATATATATATATATATATATAGAGAGAGAGTGAGAGAGAGAGAGAGAGAGAGAGAGAGGACCATCCCTTCCTTTCCCATGAGTGTCGTAAAAGGCGACTAAAGGACCTTAATAGTAGAAGGATGGGCAGCAAAGCGTAACTGCGGTTGCCAACCCACCTGTCAAGCAGAGCAACTACTTGCAAAACTCCCCTTATGGAAGGTTTATGTCTAGCAGTGAATAATTAATGGTGAAAAAATTAAATATATATACATATTATATACAAATAGAAAGTTCTGTCGCATTCCTCTATCTGACACTTTCTTTTAATGTATGAAAATGAAATGGTATCCACGCCTACTCTATCAGTTTACAAGTACAATGGTGGAGTACCAATAGGTGAGGATGAAGGTAGGTCAGCTGTTCAACGTGACGAATTCAATAAGAATTAACTTAAACGATTTCCAGGAGAAACCACGTGGAGATCGACCTGGTATAAAATACTATATTGCTGTTGATAACATTCTCGTACCCCATCCCATCCTCTAGGAGAAGACCAATTATCAGTATAACAATTAATTTAACAAGATACAGCACTACTATTTTCATTTTACAGTTATCTACTTAAGTACCTCTGTTCACTTTGAACTTACATGACTTTTGGTATAAAGAATGAGATATGGCAGTGAATTTACAGAGTAATTAAATAAAAAAAATATTGCTTTTAAAATTGGCAACGTATGAGGTGTAGCACTGACATCATGGTGTATTTAATGATGGTTATTATTGAATACACCGTAAGCTGATCATGTCTAAATGCGACAGTTACTACTTTCCATCAGGTGGGCCTTTAGTAGCACTAAGTATCACAAAAAAATAAAAAAAAATACCTTTTCTTGCATATTTTTATTATATTTATTTGTTTATGTTGCACTGTGTTCCTCTTACCACCAGTTTAGTAAAAACTTCATGACATAAAAAGTTACGCTTACAAGCTTGTTTGCCTGTATATTTGTCCAGCCTACCGAACTATATATAGTCTAACTTTGGGTCAGAACTAAAAGTTACCATTTAATATACCTAATATAATTACGTAACTTAAAATTCTATTATACATACTCATAACTTAGTACGCTTTATGAGCTCATTCGGCTTCTGCGTAAATGAAAATTTCTATACCTACTAATTTTAAGCCAGCAGTCTTATAAATCTTAAAGCAATTAAGAGTTTGATTACTTGCTGCTTGCACTTGAGCTGTCTTTAGATAAAATATATTAGAAAATTAAAATGTTATATTACTATTATATTAACGTAATATGTAAATGAAAACTGTTAACATAATATGTAACTAAAAATTACAAGTGTAAAGATACTTTATAAAATTAAGATTAAATTATAAATATAAAGCGGCTGACTGCTCTTGGTTTCAGCACTTATTCATATACGAGTATATAACTAAATATTAAAGCTATAACATATTTTGCTCGCTATTTAGTATGCTAGAATTTTTAACCATTACAATGGATCTCTTCTAGATGGCGTATTTTTTCATCACAATTTTATTATATGTACACCAATAATATTATATATATCACACTCTTATCCTGTCAAGCTTTATGTAGGATGTATCACGTCAAAAGGCACTTAGGGTGTATCGAAAAACAACGATAGATGGGCTAAGTAACTAAACCTAGTCCCTGGGGTGATTGAAGTAAAATCGAAAGCGTATTACGTGACATTCACCTGTGAGTTAGCAGCGAACAACTCGCGGTTTTATTTGACAAAACTCCGCTGGTAACTCAATATCTGTCAGCGAAACTAGAATTTCCCGAGCGGAGATGAGGGAAATGAAATAAAAAGTACAATGCCGTGTACCGGCAATATTTTTATATTTTGTTACTCGCGTACGCTACCGATAGTTATAAGCAAGGAGGCGATACACATTCGCAGCCCAATGATTTCAGAATTTTTGATTTATACGACGCAGCGTACGTATTGTTTCCTTTTTACGATCGGAACATAGGCTCGGAATAGGGAAACGTAAAGTAGGAAATTGAAAACATGACAAGCGACTTAATAAAACATGTACTGGAATACAACATTTGATCTCTTTTTACAAATTCACATTTAGATTGGCAATCACTCAGAGGGATCAATAACACGCAACGAGAATAAAGTTATTTGTATATTGTAAATATAGAAACGGAACTCTGTATTGAAGCTGATTCAATCCGAATCGTTTGACTACAGACGTAATTTTAATTGAAAATGTTGTGTCAATCTAAACAAGATATTTATTAATTGTTTTAAGCAACTTAGAATGGTAAATAAACCAACAACCCACCTAATAGAAAATGGTAATCGTTAGACATAGCAATAGAAATAGAATACCAAAGACATAAGAGTACAATGTATCGCCCATGATACCCTTCATGTGATACAATTTTGAAGACTAAAGTGTTATGCCTCATACATATATCACGTACTTAGTATTTTCATAAAAAAAGAAAAATTTATAGCCATATTTTTTATGTGCATCTTTTAATGCGCGCATTTATTCCGACTCGTTATATCTAATAGGAGAAGCCTAAATACGGTTTTTTTTTTTTTATTTTTTAAGTTTCTAAGTTCAAAAGTAACTGACTTTTATATAAAGGAGGCTAAGTCTGCGAAATTCTTTGTATCCTTTTTCTCCGAATTGATTCCCAGCCGACATTTTTTCTTGAAACAAATCAATGCAAAGGAACAACTTACACTTCTTTCTCGATTTCCACGCTACCGTCGACCATGAACTTCGTCATTGTATGTAGTTTGTTATATTTTTTTTTTCTATTTATTTAACAACCTTTATATTAACACTCTAGTAAAATAGTGACATAAAATAGAATAAAAGTTAATATCTTTTTTTATTCAAATTAGAAGGCAGATAAATTAACGGCTGACCTGATAAAAAGTGGTAACCGTTGCCTATAAACATGAATATAACAGGGACATAACAGAGTATACTGTGTCACCCATAATACCCTTCATGCGTTTCCATTTCTTAAGATTAAGGTATTATGCCTCTGTACTCGGCAATTTCATTGCCATATTCCGCCCTTCAAACCGAAACACAGCCATGCAAATACAATTAATTCACGACAGAAACACGAATGTGACACAGGTACCCAAGCAAATGACTTTTATACAAAGTCTCCCTCTGGTAAATATTATTTATCACAGATATCTTTTAAAAAACCAACTGCCGATTTAATTCAATCCCTAATGGTGCGGCATCAGCAAAAAAACTAACCTGTCAAAAAGTTAAACATTAACCAAAATGGCGTGAAAGCTCATTTTTCACTAAGATTTTATAAATTTACCAATTAACAGTGAATACTAATAGCGTGTTAACTTGTTCGAGTACATCGTCGTCTTATAGAACTGCTCCGTGTCTCGGCGCTCACATTTCAATTAACACCCCATCCGACTGAGCCGGCAACTTGGTACAAGGCTGATCCAAGCCTAATTAGCTCGGCTTAAGCCACCAGAAATTGCCATATGTAGACCCTCGTTTATAACTTTATCTTAAACCCCAAATTACCAATTCTTAGGAAAACTGACTATTATGTTAGAAATATTTCATATTATTTACGATAGGGATCCGTATCTCAAAGGTAAGGTTCATGTTAGTCGTTTTTAGGAATCTACCTCTGCTAGTTAAAGAGAAGTTTTTTTTATACAACTTAGAATGGCAAAACAGCTGACGGCCTACCTGATAGAAAGTGGTAACCGTCGCCTATAAACATGAGCAGTACCATAGACATAACAGAGTATACTGTTTCGCCCATGATGCCCCCCCATGCGTTGCCATTCCTGAGGACTCATGTGTTATTCCTCTGTACCCAGTAAATTCACGCTATATCCCAAAAGAAAGAAAGAAGTCTCATAGAGGGGCAATAATGAATTGTTAAGCTATCATCGTAAGCTTCGTTGTCATCCTTGTTGACATTCTACACTACATACTTCTATTTATATACCCACAAACACTACACCATCTATCACCATAGACACTACAAATAAGCCATTCTTAGAATCAGAACTGTTTCTCATTGTAAATTAGTAAACGCAGTTAGGCATCGAGTGAATGTTTGTAAACGGTAAACTACATTCACGTATCATTCCTCTGAAAACAATAATATTTGGAAAGCCGGCTGTTGAGTATTTGCGAAATAACCTATACCTATATACATGTTCGATTCAAAGAGAACTATAATTGTTTGTTTAGCACTTATACTATTGTTCTAATGGTTACCTTTATACCCGTTTCCGTGTAGTGAGGAATGTCGTATTTATAGAAATTCTCCTAAATCGCTAAAGTACCTGTTGGATAAAAAGAAGGGTAAAAGAAAAACCTGGTTCACTTAGTCCCCGCGTGTAGGTTTTTTGTACGCGTTCTCGTTCTCTCTTCAAATTATCCAACACTTTTGTTGATTTGCTTAAGTATCACTGTATGTTACGCGGAGATCGTGGCTGATAGAATAATTCGCAACTGGCGTAGATTTTTCGTGATCTTGGCGGAACTTGATTAGCTCGCACGCAGTTGGATTATAGACTGATTTTGTCCATCTACCAGCCAATGTGATCCCAGATTTGATAGGGAATATGGATAAGTAAGGAGGGTAGAAGGTTATATTATAAAAATCAATTTTGAGTCGAAAGCCTTTATGCACGTGTTATCAATATTAATAAAATTAGTAAAAATTCAATACTCTTCTAATCTGATTTACTCTTAAATTATTTTTAGAAATTATTCCAATTCATAAAATTAAAAAAATACAACCAATCAATAGGTAAACAAATGAGAATGTATTAATAGTGTAAATTAAGTACGTCAAAATGAGTACGTAGAATGAAAGCGAGAACGTAGAGCAACAGCGTAAAGTAAAAACTCAAAGCGAAAGCGTAATATAGTATACCCAATGAATGCGAGTATATTATACCAACTATGTTATATATTCATTATCGTGTCCTAGTCCTAGCTAACAAGTAAAAATCAAATTATATAAGTGTATTTCATGGTAAAAAACATATTTATTAAACCATTAGATCGCAATAGTCTTTCTCCTAATAAAGACAAATCAATAGATTTTATCGCATTTTCATCATTGGTAGTAACTAACAATAAACATGTGAGAAAACCTATTCATTAGTAATATTTATAAATGTAAATGTAGTGGTGATGAAATAAGAACAATCGCATCAAAACAGCATGTGATCGTGTAATCCCTTTCATCCCCAAGATGTCGAAGAGGCGACAAAGGGAACAAATTACAATACACTAGTGCCATTGGCAGAAAACTCTCAATAATTCCTATACCGAGCCACCTATACAATGTAGTATTAGTGGACTATATCCTCCTCTTAAAGGAAAACATTCGTACCCAGCAATGGGAATGTTAGTGTGAAGTTAAGTTAGTTACAATTTATTGGTTCAATACATACTCATATCTTGCTGGTTTGTTAAATAAAGTATATCATATAATGTTATATGCATAATTAAAGGTTTTTTAACATGATTCTTTATTTGTTTTGAGTACTTCAATATTTTTTTATGTAACTTAGAATGGAAAGCAAGCTGACGGCCCACCTGATGAATAGATGAAAGTGAGGACTCAGGTATTATTTCTCTGTACCCTGTAAATTCACTGCCTTATATTATCCCACCCTTCAAACCGAAACACAGCCATGCAAACAACTGTTTCACGGTAGAAACACGAAAGGGACAGAGGTGCCCAAACAAACGACTTTTATACAAAGTCTCTCTCTGGTAAACAATATAATTATATATACTCGTATTTAGTGTAAAGACAACAGGGAAGATCTTAGTTTTATAAAAAGCCAGCTTTTGCCGCTTTTAACAGCATCGACCTCTTAAAAAATCACTAAAGCTCTAACTACGATTGCTGTCTATCAAGTGTAACAACTACTGGCAAAACCCCTCAACTATGGGGAAGGCCTAAGTCCAGCAGCAGACGGATAATGGCTGAGATGATGATAAATCCGATATTTTATCAGTTATAATATCTGTGGAAACAAATCCATTTCACCATTAACGCGTGATTGAATAAGTAACAAACAATTTAAACTTCTTAATAAAGTACAACATTTTGAATAGACTCTTGTATTTAATCGAAAATTGAATAGGTTCTTAAATTATTATTTCATAGTAATTAATTACTGAACGATTGAGGATGTTGTGATCACACGATAGGCAATAAGTCTGGTTATTGAACAAAGTTGGAGCATTCAACTTTGTTATGAAAGAACTTTTCGCGTTGAGTGGTAATCAATCTGGAGAAACTTCAGTATAATACTCGGAAAATTACCGTATTTATTTATATTTAACATTTAATTTCACCCAATTACGTTAAAAAAAATTAGAAGCTGTCAACAGTATTTTTATGTATCTTAGCATATTTGAAATTGGATTTTTTTTTTTAATATTATCTTTTAAACTTTCGCGTTGCATTGTTTATAGCCTTTATATATTATACATAATATTATAAAGAGAAAAGATTTAATTGTTTGTTTATTTGTAATAAATAAATATAAAGACTATTCAACTGATTAAATAATTATTTCAACAATAGAAAGTTACATTAACAGCGAGTGACATAGGCTTTATATTTGACATTTCAACCAAATTACTGTCATGCCTTCACTTATTTTTTTCAATATGATCTTATCTTAAACACTGAGTTCGAAAAGGTTCTCATATCGATCGTATTTTTTTATATTTTGCTGTTTCTTCACCAATTCAAAATCAATTTTATTTACATGTTTGTATTTTTTAAGAGAATTTTTAAAAAGAATTATTATTTATCCAGCTTCGGCAAGAGGCAGCTTAACCGTGCATTATGCCAAAACTAATAACCAATATAAATAGTATTGTAATAAAGAAATTAAAACTCTGATAATGTCATTTTAATCCCACCGCAATCATTTCTAAAAGAATATCTATAACAATACAAAACAAATCCACGACTTTTACTCTATATCCGATTTTCACCAAATGTATCTGAGAATCATAAACATTAATCCAATATTCCAATAAACAACTGTATTGAAGTCCATCCAGTTAGCAGCTAAGCTATAACGTATTTGTAAACAAATAAAATAAAACAAATAAAAAAGTTACAAACTTATACCATAAGGGATGTTTTTGTAACCGGGGTTAAAAGTACTATAAAGCTGCAGGGAGAGCGTGAACATTCAATTTACTGAAAAACAAAAACGTTCAATTTTATTGAAACATCAATACAATATTGTTACAACAAAAAGATAATCTGCCAAAGCTGCAATTGGACTGGAATCGGCAATCGGTCCCAAAAAGGGACAATCTCAATTTGGTGGAGATTAACATGGCACATTGATCCCGCGTTGTGGACCCAATCTGTGCAAATTGTGCCGATTTGTCCCGTAACACGAACGTAACAACCCTATGCAACCCTCACGGTGATACTTCCCTCCCAATCATGGATCGGTGCCTTTGGTACCCATAAAATTATTTGGGCGGTTGCCTAGTTATGAGTGTTCTTTATTTGATTCGTAACTCAACGGCTCAAACGTTCAAACCTAAAATTAAAACATTATAACATTTACACAGAAACAAAAGTTATCATAATTTCAAGAATAAAAATAAGCCTAAATAAACAATTACGGAAGTAATGATTAAATATTTTTTACAACAAAACTGATTTTAATTATAACATCCATCGTGAAACCATAAAAGTATACTCCTTTTTATTGGAAACAGAATTTATAAAAAAAGGTATGTTTAATCTACATATTACATTATGTTCAATTATAATTAAAGTAAAAACAATAGGTTGTAGGTATATATATTCAGCGAATACTGTTGCTGAATTAAATAACAATCGTCACAAGCCTTAATCTCATTATTGAAAAATACTGAACTGAAATAACGATAACGAGGCTCTCAGAGGTAAATAAATAAGCACTGTGTACCAATTGATGATCAAAATTAATTTCGCTTTGTACGGATCAGCGTACTGTACAAACAATATGAAATTAACAATAATTATAATAAAGATCATTTATTTAAATCAAATTTAAATACAGAAGCATATTTTGGAATGACAAATAATGTTGCAGTTTGCAGATTGCATCAAGAAGCATAGAGCAATGAAATTAGAATTTCAAAGAAATCCACATAGATGGAAACCTAGGAGAAACATAAAACCGATATCGGGCGTTCATAAAATTTAAATTTACCGCCTGGCTCCGTATTCTGACACTGAACTTAAAGATGCCTTTGGCCATTTATGTCTTTTACGCCACTCGAATTGGAGTGAAGCGCTTCCGACGCTGTTTTAGCTACTTCTTGTAGTAACATTCGATTTACTGCAATTACCTCCTGGCTGAATGTTTGCGTATAAAAGTATTTTAAAGATTTTTATATGAACCTTGTAACACAAATTTTTATATGGCTTTTTTGAAACAAAATATTGATTCTCATCCTAAAAAAATAATATCAAAATTTTCGATTATTTGATTAAATATTTTTTTATATATTACATATGTACAATACAATATTAAAATATTATTATGATTAACACACTTCTTTAGAATTGCTAACTTAAAAAATGTTTAACAATGTTCAATAATGGTAACAACTTCTTTATAGAACAAATTAAATAAAAAATAATATGATGTCTGTCTGTAGCGAAGCAGCTCGGTACTCTTTCAAATATTAAAATTCTTGCCGTCACTGCAAAGGCTTTATTCAAACCAGTGGCATTTTAATTGGCATCTCTTATATTTAAATGAACTTGGTTTAAAGTTATTGAATTTCTTTGTGAATTTATATTTGTGTATATTCATAAGAGACAATATTTTATTTGTGAATCAAATACAAGTTATTAACACGTTAATAACTTGTACCTACCTATAAAATGTAAATGTAAACATATAATGAATTTGCACGTTTTAGACTTTAAAGCGAACATTTGCACTTCATAATAAAAATCAAGATTTGTAAAAATAATATTCTGGCGAAAAATATATCTATTTATCTAATATGTTTTTACATTCTTTTTCTTCGAAAAGGCTTATAGTAGACTCGTTTTTCTTATTTTCTTATTAATAGTAATATATAGATAGCCCATTTATAATTTACCATAGGATATTATGACACGATATTATCGTAAACGGATTTTAACCAATGGTGGTACACGGCATAACATTATCTTCGAAAGAAAATGTGTTCGTATAACTAACTTAACTTTATTTCCCTCTATTTATACCTTTATCTTAACGGTAAAAATATGCCATATGGTGTCATACTATGGGAAATTATAAAAGCTCCTGTTGGAGTACAAATTTACATTTATATATATATATATATATATATATAATACGTTTATTAATAGGTCCTAAAATGAAAGAAAAATATTTTTTATTGAAGTAAACTTATATTTAAACATTTTTGAATAATCTTTTTTTTATAAATCTATCATCTATTTGAAATACATTTTCAACTGAAAAGAACAAGATAAATACTTGGCACATTTTAAAAAAAAGGTGAAATTTATATATTATAAAATTGTGTAAATACAGCTACCAAATAGTACCAGATAATTTAGACTCAATTTAGGTTAAATTATTAGACTATAGTGAAACCAGTCTTCTGAGAATTCACATTTCTGGTAAATGGAATTATTAGTTGGCACATTGGATTCAAATATGCTCGGCAAAATGTGGACAAGTCGACTGGTAGCGTGTGATTTAATTTGAATCTGAAATTATTCCACAGTATAACGTACGATTCTTCAACAGTCAACATTCTTATGAAACATTTCACAATTGTATTATTTCACTATTTAACATTTCACAAAATATTCGTCGAAGGAACGAAGTATTACGCCGACAAACTTAAGGACCGGTTACCGACTCTTTTCTTTTTCCTCCTTTTTACATCAATGTCAATTATGATATGTGAATAAATATCACGGTGATAACGAAATTTATATGTTACCTAAACGGCGTTCTGCTTACAAAAAATCCCTGACTACTAGTAAAAAAAGAAATCAGGTCATCAGAAAGTTTTATATTTTTTTATAAATGGCATACTCCAAACAGCAGCGCTCCCAAAATTATTACAAATTTATGACAAATAAAGCATTGCTTTTTTTTTAATTGTATATTTTTAATCTGTGGCTGAAATTCCAGAAAGTTTCATAAGAGATCCACGAAGCTATCAAACAATCTGTGAAACTTAAACTACCCTTAGCCTTCGTTGTAATTATATATATATATATATATATATATATATATATATATATATAATTCTCAAAATGTAATTAACAAACGGACAAAATAATATCTATAACAATCGTAATAATGGGATATAACATATTTAATAATACTTTAATTTAAATAGTCAACACCTACTCAATTAATTAATTTACTTTACCCAAATATCTTCTGTGTTACGAACGTACCTAGAACACAACGCTTTCGTTTTACCCTCAGAAATTGTTAATTTATTTACGCTTTGATGTTTGACTTCCGTGAAATTATTTCGAAGCTATCACATTCCATTTATTGTATACAAGCTGTTTCAAACGGTTTCGTTCACGCTATCTCTATATTTTTAGTACGTATGTTTCTATTGATGATATAGGATGTTTTCAACCAACTTTAAAAAAAATTGAGGTACTCAATTCAGCTGTATGTTCTGTTTAATGTTTATTACTTCATACTCCATCAGCTATAAACCGATTTGAATTTTTTTTGAAAGAATATACTTTCTAAATGGTCCTATAGAAATTTTATCAAAATCGATTCAATAATTTAGTTTTTAAATCAAAATAAATAGTTTTGCTATTAATGTAGTCGATATTTTTTTTAAAACACAATTTAATTATATCCATATCAAAAATAGGTAAGCTTTCTTAAAATTAAATATTATCTATAAAACAGTCTATATTTCCTCTATAATCCTGTTTATCCTATTAATTCTATAATGCAATTTATAATGATAAATGGATGGATAGATCTTTGTTACTTTTCCACGCTAAAACTACTGAACGAATTTGAATAAAATGTGATACATAGATATGTTACATCTTAGCATATAGGACAACTTATAGTAATTTCCTTTTACTAACACTTTGTAGTACTTCACGCGAGCTAAGCCACGGGATATAGCTAGTTTTATGAATCTAATTAATTAACATGTCTTTTTACGGAATAAACAGTGCATAAAGTAAAAACTTTTTTGTATTAGTTGATTTGAATTCTTATCTAACACTATATTTTATGGTAGTCTATGGAGGAAGTCTAGGTTCACAGAAAAATAACACTAGACAATGGGTAAGATGATAATGATTATATTTTATGTCTTATATTTAAATGATTAATTTTCTAATTAAAAAAATATATATAAAAAATAGATTTTAACCCAAAAAATCTTTAGTATTTAGTAAGCATATGCACAGGAAGTCATTAAAGATTTTTGTACTTTGACATGAATTTTTAATTACAAATTATTACAACTTAATAACACTTCTCATTTATAATAAAATATTAGTAAGGGCATAGCCACGTAGATAAAGCGGTTAGTAACAGAATAAAATTATAATAAATTTTACTTATTTTATTTGTACCATTACGATTTCGTATCCTCTACGGGAATCTTGTTACTCGTCTCTCGCAAGGCGGAAAGTAGTCTCAATTTCTTTATTCTCAGCCTTAATTGGATAGTGCACGGAAGGCACTTAGATACCCGGGATACATTAAAACATAAACAGACTTGAATTGTTAGTGCTTAAGAATGAGTAGTTGCAAGGAATTTAGTGGGAATTGTTATTCTTAATTATTCAAAGTAACTTTATCAAGGAATTAACTGTTTCCTGCAATTTTTCCTGCACTAGTGTGTATATAAAATTCTGTGTTAAGTAAGGATATGACCTTCTATTCTTCCTTCACCGTGTGGTCCCGGCAAAGAATGAGCCACCCCTTCCTTTCCTATAAGTGTCGTAAGAGGCCATTAAGAGAACTTAAGGGTCGAGGGATGGGCAGCAGCGTCCCTCTCAAAACATCGTGGTTGCCAACCTGCCTACCAAGCGTTACAATTATTAACAAAACCCCCAAAAAAATTTATGAGGGCAGCTTAGCTACAGCAGTGGACTAATAACAGCTTATATGATAATAATGACCTCCTCTTATACCAAATTTCATTCAAATACGTTTAACTATTTAAACGTGATTAAGTAACAAATATATCAACATCTTTACAAATTTATTTTTTTGCGTGACAGTCAAATAAACCAAAGCAACTGACATAGCCTAAAGGATAAGAAAACTGAAGTGGCAATGGGCTGGTCACATAGCTCGAAAAACTGATAACCAATGGAGAAGTACCACCACAATAAATGAAGTGACGACCTCAAATAAACTGCATGGAGTCACTGGATACAGTTGGCTCCGGACCGTTCTTTATGGCAGTTTATGGAGGAGACATGTGTTCAGCAGTGGACGGATAATGGATTAGTTAATGATGATTAGTGAATGACGTACAATTGTTGAGAACGAAAGTACATCTTAATCTTCAGGCAGCATGAAGGATACTATAAAGAACATAGTGTTATTTTTCGTGACATATAGTCACTAATTACCACTTTTCATCACTTTCACTCGACTGTCACCTATCACTCGTTTGCTATTATTCTAAGTTGCATATAAAGTAGAAATCACTTCGCTCCGAACAATTTTTTGTTCTTTAAAAAACAACAGCCTTGATCGTTACGAAATTAATATAAAATAAACACTGGAATAAACCCTTATATTTTTAAAAACATATGTGATAATTTAAAACTATATTCCGTAAAAAATCTACTTCAATTGTAACAAAGCCAGTTATTTTGAATTAAAAACAAGTACTTAGCCAATTTTGTTAAAATCTCTATGAAACCGATCTGTAAATACATCCTTGCAAGTAAATAATTTTCCAAATCGGTTTATAATTGACAAAGTTATGAAGTAACAAACATAAAAGAAAATACAACCGAACTGTAACACCACTCCTTTTTTAAATCGATTAAATAATTTTAGTATGTAATCGCGTAAAATGGTCGCAAACAAAATCAAACTTATAAAACCTTCCTTTGAAAGTCACTTAAAAAGTAAATAATTGTATAAACTCTACGACCACGGAGCAATTGTACAAGTCTAACCGAGGAATACGAATTTCCTAAGTCGATACTCCTTTGTGCAGTTTAGTCACGTAAACAATCTCGTGACATGTAGTAAATCCGGCCTTATAGAGTGTAAACGGTTAAAATAAGGACCTGGGTCATTGCCAAACCAACTGCTATATTCCTACAAGGAACTAAGTATCTATTAAATTCTTACTATCTATCTACGTTGTCCATTCACGCCCTCCCTTGTGGAGTAAGCACATTAAAATAAATACCAACGATTCCTATTTATTATGCTGGAAAATAAGCATACTAGTGATTTCTTGAAATAACTAGGACAGTCATGAAATCACAGAAGATGTCGATATTCTATTCTATACCGTCTTCTTTCCGGAAAAATATAGGTACTAAATCCCACCGTGATACGTTCATAATTTGAAAACAGGGCTGGGTGGGCCATGCCAATTCCAAACTCTGATGCTCACTCCAGTATTCAAATGAAGTTTAAGCTGTAGTGAAAGATATGACTAAGATTACATATGCATTTTTTAAGGGACCAAACCCTCAAAAATGAATGGTTCATCCATTCATGAGTGAAATCTCTTCCCTTCAAAGAATAATAATGATTATTAACTTTAACAATAAATACACTAATAAAATGAATACTTAATTAGATAAACTTAACTACATAAAAGCAAGATAAAGAAGTAACAATGGGTCAGCCTTATTGCTACATAACAATCTCTTCCAGGCAACCTTAGAATGGAGAGGAATAATGAAAATTGTGTCTGGTCAAGGCGTCTAGTAATTAATCTTAAATACACTAAAGGATATGTTTACGCTTCAGTAATTCATCGTATTACTAAACCAAATACAATAGAAATTCACAATTTAACCCTAAGAATATATGATAAGTCGAAGCAATGCATCACTAGGCTACAACGGTCTCAATCACGAAAAACTCCTATAACTTTATTCTATATCAAATCGCATTACATGTCTGATTTCTCAAAATTTGATAGACACGTTTATGAAACAATTCAATTGTCAAATATACATTCTCGATCACATAAAAATTCCCTTGTAATACAGACATTGCACGCTTCACGGTACATATAAAACAATATTCACTTTCATGGACCAATGCTTGACGGATTATTTCCTATATTATAAAAATACATTTCGTGCAGAACGATTTTATGTATACATATATTCGTACACAGCGTTTGCTGTATTAGATATTTTTGAACACTTTTGAGTAATAATTTGTATTGTATATATGTAACTTTCGAAGAATAATAAAATGGGCGTGGAGAATTTTAGATATTTTCTTTATAAACCATATCATGTAATAGTATAGAAAGTAGTAATATGACATTAAGTTAAACGTCAAAATGGATAAAAATTTATTATTGAATGAAAATAAAAAAATCGTATCAATTTCAAAAAAAAATTTGAGAAAAAACTGAAATTTAAGAAAAAATAATAAATTGCATCTGGCAACACTAATCGTACATATTTTACGACGCAATGTCGCGACTGGGCGGAGACGACACGACGTGTCGCTGACGCTATCTGTTTTTGGAGGGTTAACCGCTAATGAGGTTGGGTCATAATGACCTTTCGTGCTTGAGCAGACATTAAGCTCCACAGTACTTACAATCCACTCCATTGTTTCTCAGTCCTCTTTCGAAAGTTAGAAGGATTTACATCAAACTAAAATCTAGAGATAGTACATATATGTGAAAGGGACTAAATTTCCCCATGGAACACAGTTGAAATATTAATTTCACCTTTATAACTATTTATATCTATATTTACAGTTAATTATTGAACAGGAACTTTATGAGCCCTTATTATACATTTATATTATATTATACATTACATTTAAACACATACAAAGGTAAAACTTAATATATATTATTTATATTTCTTTTCTTTTTATCTACGATTTATTACGATACAATTGACTAACTAGAGTCAGGTTTAATAAAAATACTAAGGATTAAACGAATACATGAACAAATCCAATCTACATATCTAAATAATTATAATTCAATATGAATAACTCTTACGTGTAGTCCCGACATAGAATGGGCCACCCCTTCCTTTCCCAAGGTTGTGGTAAAAGACAATTAATGGAATTTTATGATCTAGGAATGGGCAACAGCGTCCCTCTTAAAATATCACCAAGGCCTAACTGCGGTTGCTAACCCGCCTGCCAAGTGTCGCAACTACTAGCAAAACTCCCTAAAGCGGAGGCCTATGTTCAGCAGTGGACAGTTAACAATCCATATGATGATAACTCTTACCAGTTATTTTTAAAAAAATTCACCTTTCATACAAACCGCGTGGTTAAATGGTCGATTTAATATGACAAGTTCTAAAGCTGCTCACTTTTTGTTTGTTATCAAACCTAGATATCAGTGAGTCCTATCTTTTGACTAACATTCTTATCCAAATCTTTAATCTATAAATGCAATTACCACAGGCGGCAAAGTTTGGCCTGAAATAATTCAGTTTGGCAGCATCTTTCCTCCTCTTTGTGGCTATAAATCGCGACGTTCCAACTTCTCGTATATTACATGTCGACGCATAAGACCAAGTATGATTTATGATTATATCTATATATTAACTTTTTTTTTATACAACTTAGAATGGCAAACAAGCTGACAGCCCACCTGATGGAAAGTGGTAACCGTCGCCTATAGACATGAGCAGTTCCATGGACATAACAGAGTATACTATTTCATCCATGCGTCGCCATTTCTGAGGACTCAGTTGTTATTCCTCTGTACTCTGTAAATTCACGCCATATCTCACCCTTCAAACCGAAACACAGCCATGCAAACACAATTGCTTTACGGTTGGAACACGAATGGGACAGAGGTACCCAAGCAAACGACTTTTGTACAAAGGAAGACTTTGAGATTTTAAAATTTTACTTCAGATTTTATAAACAAAACAGGGGTTTTATGATCCTTAGCTTCGATAATATTATTAAAGGGTGATAGCTTCATTCTTAAACAGAATATCTAATTGGTTACAGATAGTGCGTGGTTCCAATTTGACCGTAATGAGTGTAATGAACTTGAAGGGTGACTACTGAAGCAACTGAATTGGGGTCCAATCGCAATCTGTTAGATTATGATACTGATCGTTCTTTTAACATGCCTTTCCATGAAATCTTTTCAAGTCACTGAATAATTTAAATGTCTTTAGGACAAAATTGAAGTCATTATTGCTAGAAAGATATCTGTACTCAATTGACGAATTCTTACTATTATTAATTTAAAAATATATGTTGTTTGTATTAAGAGATGGAATCTAAATTGACTGTAATTTTCGTTTTTGTACTTAATTTTATTTATTTTTCATGTACTGTATGAATTTTGTTGTATCTACTATGACATTCAAATAAAAATTATATTATATATATATATATATATATATATATATATATATATATATATATATATATATATATTTATTGTCTGTACCAGCGATTCCTAAAGTGAATTCTACGGAATTTAGGGGTTCCGTAAAAAGTCACCATGGTTTTGCGAAATTATTTATACAATGAAACAATTTCAATCTTCACTTATACTTATATATTTATACTTTTAAAATATTTCTAATTAAAATATGTTACATAGTATCTATATGTAAATATGTATACATATGTTAATAATTCAATTATATATTTTCTCGTCGATCTTTGAGTCACCTGCTTACATATGTGTACCAAATTTCAACTCAATCGGATTTCGAAGCAAATTCGCTGTGACAGACGGACGAACAGACAGTCTGGTACTGTATACCTGTCTGGTAAGTAATTCTTTAATGGTTCCATTTTTTCCTAATGAGGTACGGAACCCTAAAAACTACTAGGTACATAAGGGCTAAAGTAAAATTCACTTTTACAGAATCGTATCTCTTACAATCAACATCTTGTTGAATGATTATCCTAAACAACAATACTTTTACAACGTCTTGCGCGTACAAATGTAAATCTTCGAAACATCAATGGGTGGAAAGAAAAGAAGTAGAATGAAGCCCTACGCCCTAACTCATAAATATTTAAAGTTCAAGGTTCTTATGGGGAGCGTAAACAAGGGATCTCCATCATGGCTTGATGCTTGAATTGAAAATGAAAACTTTTTTACGCTTAAGACAAATGGTGAAGTGACTATTTTATCTCTAAATAATTATTTATAAATTACATGCACATTAATTTATTTATAATTTTATGACAATGAAACGTAATTAGAAAAGGAGTGTTGTAGCTAACGAAATTTTAAATCAATGATGGATTAGCAGGCTCAATAGGCTGGAACCTAGAATGGCAGATTTTAAGGGCGGCAAATTTGGAGCATTTTTTTTTTTGGAATCATGAAATTACAATTACAATTTTATTCACAAAAAAAATTATTAATGTAATGTGAACTAGAGTGCTGTGTAGTCTCGGCTTTGGAAAGGCTACCACTTTCTTTCCCGTCGTAAAAGACTAAAAGAATTTCATGGTCAAGATATGAGCAATGGCCGTCTTAAAACGTCACCAAAAAACAAACTGTGGTTGCCGATCTTCCTGCGAAGCGTACCTAACAGCTATTGGCTAAATACGCCAATAGAGGAAGGCCTATGTTCAGCATTGGACTGTTAACGGCTGTTATAGTAGTGGTGGTGGAAATAGAGTATTGAATTGTAGAGATTAATATATATGTTATGTATGGTCTATTAAACATATATCCTATATTTTGAATACCCTACTGGCAGCAAATGTATAAATCCGCCACTGTTGAAAATGTTCCCAAAGAAACATGAGTTAAAAATAACAAAAAGTTTTGGTTCTACAATATTAACAAAATGTATTCAGTTGTTGACATGTATGGAAGACTCAAAAATTTTTCAATTTTTGATTCAGGAAATTTTTTTCTATTTGTATGGAATGTTTTAAGTGCCGCTAATAATTTCGATTTTATTCTTTATATGGTCTATGAATGTTCTCAACTGACAAGAGAAATTTTTCTCCTAAATAACAATTATTTATGTTTTGAATCACTTCTCATTAAACTTTAGTGAATTTATTATTTTTATAAATGATACAATGGAGTCTAAATAAATTAGTTAAGCAGATAAAGCAGATAATGATAATTAGTTAAACAAATAAACTAACAATCAATATTTCATTCGCGCAGACGAAGTCAGGTACTACTATGTCATAGTCGTACGCGACTTCGTCATTCGTCATACATATTAAATATGAGTTTTTTTTTTTTTTGTATTTTATCAAATCTTAATTGTCTCCAAAAATAAGTTAGGATAGAACTTACTTTCAGACCGAGACAATAATTCCAAACGACTTTTACAGATTTTTAAAGAAATAATAAAAGTGAATCAGAATTAATAAATAATCTATATAAATACCTATGAGATAAAATATCTGTCAGACACTCATAGTATGATTGTTGCAAAAATTGTATGCTCGCATCACGGATTCACAATTTAGTTCCAACGAACTAATTGGATGCAGGTAACAGAGTTCTGCACCCGAGGGACCCCACGCTCTATTTTATATACAATTTTATGTTATTCTATCAAAGATTTTTAATTATATTTTATACGCTCGAAAAAATTTACGACTGTAGTACCCTATCCTGTGTATACACTACAACAACAACTGTTTATTCATCTTTTGTTTTACGTTATTAATTTAAATTGTGTTTGCTCTCTTAATAGATTTTTACTAAAAACCCTACATACCTATCTGCATCATTTTTTATCGTATTTGTTATATATTAAATGAATTAACACGTGTCTATCTTAGAGTTTAAACCAATATAAATATTCGCACATGACCTGAAATGTTTAATTGTGGCATAATTATTAATCCATGAATGATATATTAGCTTTTTTATGGACACCAAATAAACAGATATAAAAAAAAACTAGAAATAAATACAAAAGATAGTGGTAGAAAACTACAATTGAGTGCGCATAACCCAAAGAATTGAACAAGAATGAACAGAACACTTAGTTTTATATTAAAAAAGTCAGAGAAATGATTTATTACTTGATTCTACTTTAAATATCTATTTTTAATTCGTATTCGGGTCACTTAAAATTGCCTTTAACACATGCTCCGTGCTTTGGAGGGCACATAAAACCTTCGTCCGATAGATGTTACACTATGTCAAAGAAATTCTTGTATGACGAAGGCATAACCAATAATAAATAGGCAGAATTAGAATTCATTTATTTACTAAAATTAAGTACCTTTTATAACTTTTACATCAGAAGAAAGCGACGACTAATCTGTCATAGATTTATAAGTATAATAACGCTCAAATACTTACTTTCATGTGGGCGAAGATAAGAGACTGTGGACGAAAATATTTGTGACTTGCGATAATCTAAATAAACATATCAATAGTCATTCGTTTATCTAATACTATTAGTTCATAATTTTCGTTTAGGTACATCTTTCTTTAACGTAATTACAAACGGAATCGAGACTGTGTTCACAGATTTCAATCAAGTGTGAGTGCAAACCCGAGAGGTTACAAGTCAAGTAAGCCCGGTAGAATGTCACATTGTTATTGCCACTACATTGTGGTCACACCGAGAATGCATATGCCACCATATTGACTGCGTAATTTAATTGAAAGACATTGCTCTTGGTTAGGGCTACCAAATGAGAATGTGTCATATAATATTAATCTTAATTTTATAACCAACTACAGTCGTTATGTATCCATTTTATAGAATGTTTTGGTCAATTGTGAAAAATAATTTTTAGTTTAGGTTTTTTTTGCGTATTTTATTAATTTTTAATCAATCGTATCAAGCAATTTAGAACGTCGTAAGCATTTTTATTTATGACATTGTTCTCTTACAGTTATGATTAAATATAACACAAAAACTTGTAATTAATTTAATTTTGTCTGTTTAAAAATTGTACACTGCTGTATCCGCTGATATTGATGCTCCTTTCCACTTTGAGTTTGCTGGAAGAAACCTCTATTAGAGTTAAGCTCGCCTTTGTATTTTTGATTACCTCTGTCATATTTTTATAACTAATGTGTACAATAAAGTATTAAATAAATAAATAAAACTGAAAATCAATTGAACTGAAAAACTCCTTAATTTAAAATAAAATACCAAAAAAGAAATACGTGTAAACGTTAACTAATTAATAATAAATTAACATCCATAATTATCATTAAAACATTGGTTTTTGCGTATAATTTGTTACCTGAAAATCATAAATTCCAATACTACTACTTCTCTAATCCAGCGAGAGGCGAGCGTTCTATCCTACGGAAACACTGATTAATATAATGAATTGTTACCAATAATCTATTATTGTATTAATTTGAAATACTAAATATTACGTCAAGAAACTGATGTTGACTTTTCCACATTTATATTTGGCTATTGGATGGATATATTTGTAGTGATTTCTCATTCCACTCAATTCAAATTCGTTATTTGAATAAAGCTAAAAATAAGTCTCAATATAAATAAAAACAAAACATACACATGATATATTTATATTATACAGAGATCGAACCCAAATACCTAAAATATAAATATGAAATATGTAATTTGCTGAAAAGGTTAGGTAAAAGTACCTATGAACAAAAGCTAATTGAGCCTAATTTTGCTTGTTGATTTTGTTGGAAATGCAATAAAGTATAACAGTCCCCGGCAGGTAAGAATAAGCTAATGAATTAACTCTAAAAAGAGGTAATTTTCACCTGACCTCAAAAAGAATGAGATTCTTAATTCATTTCAGTAGTTTAGTTTTTAAAACAAAATAACTGGTTTTGCCACAATTGAATTAAACTTTTTTTTGTAAAACATACTCTTACTTATTTAATATAAAACGTTTAGTACAGAACGTGTCGCCGTATGTTTTATTATTATGTAAATATCAAAAAGTCTAACGCTCAATATCTCGCAGAGTGATAGAGTTCAAGATGATAATATCCTCAAAAGCGATAAAGAGCAGGTCACATAGTTTAATTGACAATCAATAAAATAGAATTATTATTAATTAATATTATTCATGAAGGTCATCATCATCATCATATCAGCCTTTAATTGTACACTGCTGAATATGAACCTCCCCCATTGCTCCTCCATAGACTGCCTTGACTATAGGGGATATTGCCAGCAGTTGCCACGATTGGTGAGTTGGGTTCGCAACCACAGTTAGGCCTTTGTGATGTTGTAAGAAAAACGCTGCTGCCCATCCCTCGACTATTTAGTTCCGTTAGTCGTCTCTTACGACAACCACGGGAAAGGAGCTGGTAGCCCATTCTACACAGGAACCACACGACGAACTTTTCATATAGTTTAGCATTTAAGATATTTGATAATTATCAATCATTAAAGATTGTTTTCGTTAATTATCGAATCTATATATCCATAAAAATTGTCGGGAAATGTCGATTAGTCACATCTCAGCTTGTCACTTATGAGGCAATAACCAAGTTTTGACAGAGCCCCTTTTATTCTGTGCTCATCAAAAGTTCAAATGATTAAGCACTCGAACTTCAAGTCCACTTTCCAAAGTTAGAGGTACTAATTCTAACTTAAGTACCTACCCTATAATTGAATATCGTTAACTTGATATAATTCCAATTAAGAGACATAATCCAACTAAACTTTGGGTCAATAAGATCTACACCAGTCTTATCTCTAGTACCTATCTATTCAATTGATTAGTAATTTACATACATTTCAAACTTTTGATCCGAACTTATCAATACAAACTTTGTTTAGTTTAGAATTTATTAATATACCGCCGGAAGCTGATAAATATGGCCGTTTTAAAATAAAAAAATATAGCCAGGCAGTGAAATATTATTTATAATTTTAATTTTTTTTTTTTTTACTATTACTCGGCTAATTCGGAGACGTATTGACTAGACATCTAAGGCAACGCATTAACAGTAGAACGTCCTGAAGATCAGGCACGATGTTAGATGTCTAAGAATTATGACGAATACAGATAGACGATCAAGCAAACATACATATAATAATTGCTATGTAAATTATAAATATAAAAAATAATTAATACAAAAAAAGGAAGGAGGAAATTTTTTTTTTTACAACACAGGGGGCAAACGAGCTTGCGGCTCACCTGATGGTAAGTGACTACCGCCGCCCATGGTCACCTACAACATCTACGGCATTGCAGGTGTGCTGCCGGCCTTTTAAAAAGCTAAAGTAACTTATGTCTGTTTATACGCCGCCATATGGAATTAAAATATGTTCAAATGCTATCATATTAATCACGAATATAAATTTTAATAATATCATAATGTAATTAAAAACAAATGTGATATTTAATATTACTAAATAATTTCTTGCGTAAGAAATACAGCAAATTCCGGAGCTTACAGAAGCTCCAAAATTCTGTAGAGATTTTCAAAAAACTTTCGATAATTAAAGCAGTAACTTATATCTACCCTAAGTACCTATCTGTCTAGCCTGTGTGCGAATTTTTATTAAAATGCCACAAACGAATGTAACTTCGTACTTAAAATACCAACAGTTTTTTTTTTCATTTAAGAGTTTCCTCTTGTCGGTGCAACTAATTCATGCATCTTCCTCCAGCCAGCTCTATCCCAGGCCATATCCTTTATCTATTCATATATAGCAACTAATGGAATGAAAAAGAATACCAACAGTATACATTCACAAATCAGTCATAAATTTTTCTTCAGGTACATACTCCTATTAAATAAAAATACTCAAATTGCTATATCAAGTGATACTGTACACGCCTATATAATATATATCCACCTAATACCATTTACATGTTAGGTTCATTTGAATACCTACATTAAACATTTTTATAGCTTAATCCACTAAAGTGCACGACAACAGGGTTTTATATGTTTCCCTCACACAGCATCATAATCTATATTGAAAATCCATTAAAGTTACCGGATCAGAATGGGATTAACTCATATCGAACATACCCTTACAAAATGTGCTTTCACTTCAAATGAAGAATGGATTACCATATCTAAATATAGGAAGTATCACATCCTGAATGCCAACGAATAAAAGCATCAGCAATGACAAAATGAAGATGATTCCAGAAGTTGTTGATCCCCATTGGGAGCCAAATCGACAAGTTACTAGACGTTACCGAACATCTCAACATTAACACGACGCCGCGGTAAAAAGTGTTGCCAACAGCAATATTTTACGTCGAAAACCTTTTAAATCGTAAACATCACCGCCTTGTTGCGAGAAAAACCAACTTGCGGGGGAAGTAAGTAATGAAGTTTTAAGATTTATGTTTTTACGAAGCGAACTTCCCAAAATCGAGGTACTTTTATAAAAGGAGCCGTGGTTTTTTGAGTACATGCAAGTATTTATGTATACTTGGTCTGCTCACTGTGAATATCTCCCAAGTTTCGCGGCTTGTTCCCTGAGCTACAAGTTATTGATTACATTAATAAGCAACTTTGGAAGTAACTTGGTGAAAACATGCTTTTGTAATTTATAGGTTAAATAAGCCACTGTATTATTGTAAATTATAATTCAATAATACCTATATCATAAAACATATACTGCTCGTATCTTCATAATGTGTTATATGTATAAATGAATAAATTAAAAACTCAAAGAATAATACAATTTACATAAGCTAAAAAAAAAACTTAATTACAAGACGAGGTGTAGAGGGAACTATGGGCGACCTTATCACTAAATAGCAATCTCTTCCAGATAACCTTAAGATGGAGAGGAATAATTGAAGTTTTTATAGTCAGATCATCAGTTTTTAGCCGTGTAGGTCCCGGCATAGAATAGACAACCCCTTCCTTTTCTGTGGGTATCGTAAGAGGCGACTAAGGGAGCTTATGGTGGAAAAATGAGCAGCAGCATCCCTCTTGAAACATCACCAACTGCGGTTACCAAACCGCCTGCCAAGCATGGCAACTACTGGCAATACCCCTTTTATGGAAGAGGCTTTGTTCTGCAGTGGACAGTTAACGGCTGTATCAACATATTCTTATTATAATCAGTGTGTAAAACACTTTATTACATCAATATACAGAGTGAAATATAATTGTGTTATATTAAATCGAATATGTTTCAAAATGAAACAAGAGTCACAAAAACGATAAAAAAGTTTGGAGTTCCTTCCATACTAATTTAACTGCTCGTAGCAGCTTAAAATTTGTATTTTTTGTTTAAAAAAAAACATTTTTACAAAAATTCTTTAGTTTCACTCTCATAACACTTCTTCAAAGGGATTTCAATTATTTTAAATTTCATCCTAAACAGGCCTACATTCTCCCATTACCTAAAACAAGAGCGGAATTATTTTACAATATTAGCAGTTTTAAACAGGAGTTGGGCTGTCGGCGACTATAACCCGCACGCGGCATACATTATACCTCAAACATACCATATTACTTGTACCGCTTTGTGCGGTCGCTACAACAATTGCTTAGTTTACAGCGCAATAAAATGATACGTCGAGCTTGCAATTTTCAGCGGCTTTCAACATCACCCGACCGTTCAAAATATTTTGCCCAAGTTTTGTTTCTCTCTCAATGAGTTTATGTTATCAAACAAACATTATTACATGGCTGTTTCGTTTATTATCAGAACAGATATTTGAACGTAGTTAGATTGCATCCCAAAACTTCTAAACATATAAACAATATAAAAAAATATGTATACATAATTATGAATTATATAGTAAACAATAATTCTGTACAGTTAGAAAAATTTCAGACGATGCAGTAATAAGTTTCATACAAAAATTTCCTTCATCTCCCCCCACCCCCTATAAATTTAGCCAATAACCATCTCTAGAGTATTCATATCACATCTATCTCTATACCAAAATTTATCAGAATCGATTCAGCGGTTTAGGCGTAAAAGCGTAACAAACTCACTTTCGCATTTATAATACGAATGAATTAATGCGTATACTTTATTTGCATTATGCAATATAGGAAATAAGCAAGACAATTAATAAATATAACGATACAATTGTATAAATACAGTAAGGCGTAATATTAGTTAGGATTAGATTAAAATATTAATAATTCTTATGAATTAAAGCTACTTGTACCTACAGCATGTCATCACCCATTACCAAAATGATTCACGCGCAAACGTTATCTGTACTGTTACTGTACTACTGATTTATAGCCGTGTTGATTGCAACCGCGGCGCCATCTGTGAATGCAACTAATCAGGTTATTGTGCAAAGCCCGTAATAATTAGCTTTGTTGTGCTTCGAATTAGTGATATTAAGACATAATTGCATAGCACTGTCACCGTGATTACTATTAAAGGAATTGTTATTAACATTCCTGTGTATATGCACTTATATATAAGAGTATATCTATTAACTAAATTTTCAGCAGGATCATCTTTAATAAAATTATAAATAGACAGTGAATTTGTTTCTTTATGACCTTTTGACTAGACATGGATAATGTTAAATACCGATCTAATGTCTATACATCGAGAAGCACATTCCATTGAACGACATACTTCTGCTGTATCAAATCGCAGCTCAAGTTTGTAACAGCAAATAAACACAAGTGTGCGTCAGAAATATAAATAAGAAAAACAGCGAAACAAAAAAAAATATCTATACATTGGGTTCCTCTGGACATTGATAGCGAAAAAAAGAACCTCACCCATTTCGATATTTTTTTTATACAACTTAGATTGTCAAACAAGCTGACGGCCCACCTGATGGAAAGTGGTAACCGTCGCCTATAGACATGAGCAGTACCATGGACATAACAGAGTATAATGTTTCACCCATGATACCCCCCATGCGTTGCAATTCCTGAGGAGTCAGGTGTTATTCCTCTGTACCCAGTAAATTCACGCCCTTCAAACAGAAACACAGTCATGCAAACACAACTGCTCGGTTGAAACACGAATGGGACAGAGGTACCCAAGCAATTGACTTTTGTACAAAGTCTCCCTCTGATTTTTAACGTATTCATTATTAAACCAGTATATAGATCTTATAACTGAAATATATAGATATTGCTTTATATTACCCACCTCTACTTTTGACGTTTTAACGACTTAATCAATAGGAACATAAAGACGAAATCACGGCTAAAAACTAGACAGTATATACAAAATGTTCAACCACCACTTCCGCATAATCGGTATAAAAAATACCATGTTTAAGTAGTATTTGTAACGGTCAGAATATTGAAGGCTCTACCCAAAATACCAGTTATATGTAAACAAATATATAATTAATGTTACTTTCTTACGTAAATATTGAAATTTCCTATCTTACTGGATGTCTAGTCAACAACAAAATTTGTGACGAGTTTTTTTAGACAGGCCAATTTATGAAACAAACTTTCCTTGAGTGACCCAAATCTGGTGTTGGGGCTTATGCTCCCATATCTTATCTGCTTTTTTTATTTAAGTACCCATTTAAATGCCTTTATTATCGTAGATATTTATTATTGTAGGTATATATAGTTATAAAATATTGCATTATAATAAACTCGAACCTACAATTATAGAATATAATCTTTTCCAATAAATTTTAATTCTTTTCCAAAAAATATTAATAGTAACGAAACTGTAAGAACGAAAGGAAATAGGTGATTACTAAAACAAATTAATCAACACAAAAAATTATAAACTTTTTTAGAAATTATTTTAGGGAAATATTTTGCCTAAGTCCGCGGATAAAATCGGGTAAATAGTTAGTACATAATCGTCATATCTGCCGTTAACTGTCCACTGCTGAACATAGACCTTCTGCAAAAAAGGAGGTTTTGCTAGAAGTTGCACACTTGGCAGGCAGGTTGACAACCGCAATTGGGCTTTCGTGATGTTTTAAGAGGAACGCTACTGCCCACCTCTTAACCATTAAATTCTCATAGTCGCTTCTTACGACACCCACGGGAGAGGAAGAAGTGGTCTATTCTATACCGGAATCACATGGCATTATACTACTCTTGCTTAATCCGCTAGTATATATAAATGTTAATATATATAAACATAATATATACCTATAGATAAAAATAAGTACATAGCATTAATAGCTGGACAAATGAAGCTGAAATTTAATATTTTATCTCCGTAACAGTCAGGGATAAAATTTATTTAAATTAAATCGTTTTAATATAAATTAATGATAATAATAATAATAGCAATTAAAGACAATTTAAAATTTTGTGTAAGATAAACGAAACTGAGAAACTTACTAGTTCGTAAATGTTCTTGTATTTTTTATTAAAAAAGAACATTTTTACTTAGTACTATTGTTGTCTTTATTATTTTTATGTCTTGAGTTTTCAGAGGCATACGGTATATAAGCTCATCAGCTTTCGTACCGTTTGTCTCTGAAAACACACATGGGAAATACCGAGCGTCTAAATTTTCCCTCGATGAGTCCTAAACGAATGCGGACTAATAAAGATTCTCTTCGTAACTTTGTACAAAAACATCGTGTACCAAAAACGAATGGTCTGCTCACAGTACAAAGACGAATGGCCATCGTTTGTTCCGGTTTGTTCCCATTAACCCAGCCTTTAAAGATATACTCGGGTCACTCGTCTCCCAAACTAATCCTCACTGTTGCAAATACCAATAAGTTGGTTTCCAAAATTTATTGAGGTCGAAATACACAACACAGAATGCTCTATAGCACTCGCAGCCTTCATTATTCCGTTGTTTAGATATTATTGGCGTAGTTTGAGACAGTAAACAATTTTCATAGCGTCATTCTTGTTGATTTATTGTCAAGAGCTAACCCACACGCCGTATGTTAAACGACAAGTGTCACATTGTTACGGGTCCACGTATTTGTGGATGATCACGTAGCCAAAGTTTGCTAATAGTTCTGAACGATAATAGTAAATATTAACCACAATACAGTGTTGGGGTAAACAATTCAATACATTATAATAAAATTGATGATAATAATTTTCTTGTTGTAAATTTTTTAATTAAAAGTCATTCGTACTAAATGAAGAACTCCAAAGTCTTTCTTGTTTAAATATTAGTTTTTAATCCCGATACCATTAATGTGTATATAACTGCTAACACTCGAAGATTAATCATCACTATTACTACCAGAAGTTCCAAAAATTTTCATATTAGCCATCAATTTCCGACTGCCATTTCATCCAAGCACATTTTGCGACGCGTGTTTTACCTCTAAATGAGGCAGCGTTAGGCAAATTATTAATCGCTGTTCGCAGCCTAGTGTTAACCGTTTGGCACCCAAACTGCAAACTTTAGATTCGCAGTGAAACACGTGTCGCAAAACGTGCGTGAACGAAATGATTCTAATCAAATAACCAGTGATATGGACTTCCGCATGTTAACATCTAATTCGGGGGGAAAGTGATTGTTAGCAAATTACATCTTCATATTGCATAAATTCATGCCACTTCCCACATAAACCACTGCCATCCTATCGATAAAAAAATACATATTGACGTATTTTGATCAAGCTCGAGTGAACCATTCGTAACTTATGGGACGCAGCAGCCCTGTGTTCTCTTTGGTTTGCTTTATTGAAAGCCCGTGGGGCGGGTACTCCAACCACAGCGGCACCTTTTCACTACACGAAAAATGCATTTGTGTTTTAGTCATAAACGTTTCTTTGCGGGATTATAAAAGTAACCGCGCGAACGTGTCGCCGCCACCGAATGAACTATTCAGTACTCACGTCTCTGCTCTCGTGTAGCATAGTGTATCCTACAATTTATTGTGTAGTTACTTATTACCAACAAGCAAATCCCTGCCACCACTATACTTGGATAAAATGTTTTCATGCCTTATTTTACGATGATATGTTAATCCTTGGTTTGTATATTTATCTGTTTAGCCCTAGTTCTAGTGAACGGTGACAGATCAGTTAGACAGTACTTGACTATAGTCCAAGGATCCAAAGACCAGCTCCAAACTTACTTGTGAATAAAAAAATTTGAATCAATTGAAAATTATTCACTTGTTTCTTGCATGCAAAGCCGTCATTGAAACTCATGTCAAAAAACGTGTAAAATGTTTATTATATAGAAATATATAAGGTAAATATATAAATATGTATGTAATTATTTATTATTACATAGAACGTAAATATTTAGGTATATGCATAAAACAAATAATTAAGTCCTGTGTATAGGAAAATAAAACGATCGTATATTTAAAATAACAAAAACCCAAAATTTCACGTTTTAAGGCTAAATAAAAACGACTTAAACAGTTGGAATAGTGAGATTTCCTATAAAACGAATTTCTGGATATTCACAAAACAGAACAAAACCCCTTTGTGGAAACTGCACAATGTAAACGAGGTACCAATAATGTTTTTAATCAGTCTTTAACTCAAAGACCTCTATAAAACAATCTATATGGTTATAAACCAGCTCGAATTTTGTATACTAGCTACTAGATTCCAATGACTTGTAGTTTAAAAAAATAAAAATATTAACTATGTACAAGTATATTTTCTAACTTCCAAAAGGAGGTTATTAATATGTTTCATTGTTTGGAGGTATCATCGCAATTTATGAAACGAATTTGATGATTATTTCTTACTCGAAATGATTTACTCCTATGTAGGTTCTGTGTCGTTTTTTAAATCAGGTCGGTTTATTTTCTGTGAAACAAAATTTTTATTGAAATAAAAATAATGTACAAACATTATTTTTATTTCACAAGGACCACTTACAGGATATAGAGCCGAAAATGAAAGTGATCTCATTACGTTCTTTCTATGAATCTTAAAAAAGGAATAAACAGGATTCTTCAGATTTGGCAACACCCACGTAATATCCCTGACCTTGTTTCACAGACGTTCATAGACTACGGTAACTCCTTAATATTAGGAGAGATGAAATCTTTAATGTCATCTCAGTAAAGAAATAACTATTACATAAAACCGTCGACTAAAAACAAATCCTTAGCCATAGATTACACCTGTTTTACATATTATGGTATCATGCGTTAAATCGAATCTGTGACTACCTACTTTCAAGATAGTGAATCGCAGGGTCACGATAATCCTCAACTATAATTTCCCCTTTCGGTATAACAGACTAAAGATGTCGAAAAGCAGTTAACAGTCGATTGCCGTCATATGACGTGAATTGCAGTCTTTAATGTCCCAGAATTTGCATTTAGAATACTCCACACTCCATACTTGGACTCACCGGCACCAAATTGGCTACGTTTTATTAATATTGCCTCGGAAAGTCCCCGAAAATCTTAAGCTTTTATGACACCAGTGTCACAGAGTCTCAATTTAAACAACTCTATAACTGCACATAAAAATATTCTCCGTTATATTCACTGGAATTGGAACGTTGGGATCAGTGCCAGTTTTTATCTTACAAAACCGCTAATTAACCTGTCAAAAATTAAAAATGTCCAGCAAAAGGAGAACTTTTACTTGGTAAATGTTAATTGTATTTTTAAACTCTGCGAACAAGCTAATTAGAGGCTTCAGTTACAACCATTCGTTTCGCAATGTGCCATAGACAAAACACGAATTAAATAATTGTAGGTGTCTATTATTTTATAATAGAATTAATATAGGTTATTATATCTATTTCTGTAGGTAACATTTATTTTTAATATACTATTAGTATCAAAAGTCGAGGAATATATTAAAATTTTATACCACTTAGATATATAATTCTTTGCGCGGATAAAACTAATTTTGTCTTTGTTGAGTGTTTTGTGTATGAAATAATGTGTAGGAAATTTAAAAATTCATATATATATTCATCAAGTTTCATTACTAAATGTATTTATTATTTACCAAATAGGATATTATAAAAAAAATATCGTCACTTTCCTTTCTAAAGTCTATAGAGTAATGTACTCGTAATGTATATAATACCTGTGCTCTTGGCATGTTTCAGAATAATTTGAATTTCTGATCTCAATTTTGATGTTATCTAGACATTACCCCCTACCACATATGTAACTTTTTAATGGATATCAATGGAATGGTAACCCTACCCGCGGTATATACCAGCAGGTATATAAGGGCACGAAGATAAATGAAACGTGTAAAAAACATTTCTGGAAAAATAAAATAACAAATAAAACTTGGCAATTAAATGTGTTAAAGAAAGAATACTAATAAATAGGCTTCTTTTATTTTTTCATAAAATATATATTCTCTTCCAGTACTAAATAGTTTACGTAGAGCTCGAGTACCTGTAATAGTCTCGTAGTATTTATTGGATCAAAACCAAAATGTTTAAAATTGACATTTGGATATAATTTATAACATTTTATAAACCTCACGAAGATTAAGTTCTTTTCAATCAAAAATATCTTACAAAAAAAATTGTTCTAGCTAACCAGACAGACGTCGTTCTATCAAAAGCAACAGTTTGTATAGGAGAAAGGATAATGGGATTCTTACGATTTTTTTATTCACATAATCTACCTTAAGCGTCAATGAATATTTAAAAAAATATCAAGTTTTAGACTCCACAAGACATTTAGTGATCGAATTTTATTTATATTGAAGATAGTTATAAAAAGAAATAAATTTCAATTACCAACTTACAACGAAAGTACATAAAATCTGTTGATAACGAAGATTTTAATTAAGCAGGTAACTAACTCTACATAGACAGGAGAAATTTGAAACGTTGCATAAAGAGAGATCTCATTACGTCACCGTGTTTAGGTAAATAAAGGAAGTTCAAAGGAAGTGTTAGACACTTAAGGTGAAATCGTCTAAAAACGAAAGTTGGGGTAAACATCCAAGTGCTTTCAAACAAAAGTTGCTTTTTATCACTGGGTAAATGTCCATTTCTCAAGGATACGTAAGTGGACAAAGAAACCGGAGGTTGGGATGACTCTCAAGTGCTTTGCCCTCGCTTAAAATGTTACTGCGTTTATCCAAAGTTAGAGGGTTGTGTCACTTGGAATCTTCCCAAGATAGCAACATTCATGAAGAAACTTAACCTTTTATTTCACCTGAGCAAATTACTTTGACAGTATTCAAGTTACAGCCGGTTCCCTACACTTGATAGGTACCAATTCTCAATATTGCCAAGCAATGAATATTTTATTTTATCCAATAAAATACATAAATTTATGAATCAAATTTGTTTAATATCTTAGAAAGTTTTACTGATTGTTCAAGAATTAATATTTAACTTTATATTAATTCATCAAACTTCAATGACAAATGGACTCGAAATTAAGTTTAAGTTGTAATCCTGTGAGACCAACGCGACAAAATTGAATAGATAGGGTGACGACGGATGGCTAGTAATTAATAAAATTAATAATAATTTATCTTCCTTCTTTGAGCATTTAATTAGAGCTCCAGCCTGAACAAAAAGTTTTGGTTGGGGTTCGGAACAGTAAATTATTTACAAGTAACTTGGTGACAGAGCTAGACGATTAGCTTAATATTCGGTGCTGTAATTATACATTTACAATGTGGAATCCAAGATTCACAATTCACACGAAGCATCTTTAATTAATTTTATAGAGAGATCACTAGAAATCAGCAGCAAGTCTGCACCATAATCTAAACAATAGGCATTTTAAATAGAAATTCCATCAGTAATCAAATAATGAATACGCTGAACTTCATACATAGTATTTTATCTCATTTTTTTTTATTTTATTAAAATTTTAATATTATTGTGTGCAAATTACATGGTATTACATCATAATTTTCAAATTTAAAGAAGCAACGAATAATTGAGGTATAGGTCCTTTTTTACATTTGTTTAATTTCTGAAGAGACGCATTATGTAGCAACCTTCCGAAAAGTTACGCGAAGTTAAGACAATTAGCATACTGATTAACAAGCCTCCGCTGTGTTGTCGCTGTATTACGACTGAATGAGTCTGTTGATATAGTTTTATCATTTTGTCCCTACATTAGGTATTTATAAAAAGTTAACTTCCTTACCTAGGAGTATGAATACTCTTCAGTATTTGATATACTCGTATTAATTTTAATTTTAAATCGATCAAAAATTATGTGATATAATATTTTTAATAAACTTAATCAGGGTATTTCTGACTTATAACTAATTTTCGTTATTTTTATTTTATTTATTTCTTTTAACTGTGCTTATTTTTACAACAAAGGTCTCTATTTATTTATCTGTTAACATTTAGAAAATGTAGTGAATATGTCAATAAAACACTGGTTGCCAACAGGATTGTCAAGCGGTCAGTTTATGTAGAAAACCTATGTTCAACAATGAAAAATTAAGACTAAATAATGATAAATGTGATCTTAATAATGAAAATGCTATCAAAAAAATATATACTGTGTTGACGATCGTCAAAAAAGGAAAAATCAGTCCTCCTAACACTATCTTTTTATTTATCTAAAAATGTCATGACAAATTATTCTACATCTGTGTACTCTAGTCTTGAAATCTTCAACGCAATTGCTGGCACTAAGTGAAGACGCCAAATTCTGCCTCGAGCGATCCAGTTGCGGGAACTTGGGGGAATTAACATACTCAGTGACTAACACACTCGTCTCACATATCGCTCTATCAGGGCCAAGCGTGAAATTGCTTGCGTTCGTGTAATAAAGGCGTTTATAAAGCTCTCAATGCGTGTCAAGTTTGTACAAGTATCATTAGTATTAGCATATTAACATCGTATAACAATAGTTTCTGTTGTAAAATTATACGTGCGAATCCTATTTATTTTTCTAAAAGGCTCTGTTGTGAAGTGTAATATTTTTCAAACAACGAGATGAATTTTGATGATTAGCAAAAATACTGCTGATCCATCTGTCATATTATTTAACAATACAATGTTATCAGGCTACGTATATGAGATACAAAACGTGTGAGGACATTGCACAAACAGGGAATATCCTTGTCTATATAGTTGTACATACACAACAGGAATTTTATGAGTTTACTCTGTGTGTCGTTTCCGACAATTGTTACAACCTCATCCGGAAGTCTCCTTTAGAGGGCATACATCGCTTTGCATCACAGCGTCTCCCCTCGCATTCTCGTAGGCATATCTTTAGCATACATTTTTATCCACCGTAGTAGAATACATGGAATTGCATTTCATAAATACACATGAGTCCCTGGCTATATCCTAACGAATATAACAAGAATTAGCCATTTAAAAATTCTCTGTATAGGTATTAAAAAATCTCCCGTCTAAAGAAAACCTACTTAAATCGTGTAAAGTGTTTGTTTAAAGACTGATAAATCTACTTAATTTTCTTATTTCTTAATAAGTATAGTGGGTCAATAAATTGGCAGGATGACAACCCTATCTCGAATGCCTCATAAGAGTTGGTACTTACATTTAACCCTCGTTTACAATTTATTTAGATACAATTACTCTTGCATGTCTAGCTAATGAAGTCCATCTAAATTCCGTGATAAAAATAATGACGAATGTCAATTGAGATATCGTCATAGTCGTAGAATACTGACGGATCTATATATGTAACATTTGTCAGATTCGTTAGTATTCTACGACTATGACGATATAAGCTACTATGCAAATTATTATTACTAAAAATCAATTTAGCAGTTTTCCCGAAACGATTGTAGATTACTTTCGGTGTTTTTTTTTTTTATGAATGATAATGAAATGGGAACCCCGCATGCGCTAACGGTATACGCTGACGGGGCACCAGTGAGGGATGATAGGTGAGGATGAAAAGCCAAATCAGTTAGCCCATCGTGATGAATACACTTGGAATTTAGCATAGTTTTCAGGGGGTCCCCCCACGGGAAGGTTGACCTGTTAGGGTATATTGTTAGCAATGGGACTGATAATCCGCATTACTAACAATCTCCTACTTTCGCTATTATACATATGAATCGTTGTTCCGTCTTGTTAAAAAATATTATTCAATAACGCGCTGATTATTTCCCCTTTCTGTAAGTTTTCTATCATTATAAAATAATAGTTATATACCTAAAAGTTTATGTAAAAACAAAGCACAGTGGAAAATATGGAATATTGGACCGACAACTAAATTGGACCACCCTCACATCTCAAAAAGTAGTTTTTCAATATCAATATTGCCAACACAAAGTGATATGCGTCAAAATTCATTTCACATTGGCTATATTATTTTGGTCGTGACATGAAACGTTTATATTTTGTTTTGAAAATCTATTTTTGTTATTTTAATATAAATTGTAACGATCCATGCTGAGTGTGTAGTTATGTTAAAAGTATGCATTTATATTTTTTTATTCATAGTTTAGATAATTCTTTTTAATATTTTTTAGCTAGGTAAACAATAGTCATTTTAGTTTTTTCTTAACAAATATTCAAATCTATTCGACAAGCAGACATTCAGCTACGAAAATCATCCAACCGTAGGACATTACAATTAAAATTCAAACCACATTCAACGAATCTAAAATCTACCTAAGTCTCATTGTAAAGGAACAATCCTGTTATCGAGTCCGACCAGCTCTACTTATCTAGCCCACACTAACAATCCACTAACCCGTGAAGCACAAAGCACAGATTGATACTGGCTTCATTCCCCATTCAAGCCACTGGCGTTCCTTCATCGCGCCTAAACCCACTGCAACTGTGCAGCCGAGATAGTGCATTTCACTAATACTACGCTAATACTTCGGTTAAGTATACCACCGTTTGAAATGAAGATTGGCTGAGCTACTAATTTGTATCTGAAAGGCACATTACTCGACTGATGATAAAACAAGCGAACACGAATAACAGAAATCTCGTGGAAGTTACGTCTACGTAGTTACATATAGGTATATTACCTGATATTCTCTTTGAATATATTATATGAAGTAATCGAAATTACTATATTAAGCAAAACTGTTTCAGATAGTTTACATCAATTATTCATTCGATTAATAAATAAAGTAATGAATATAAATTTATAATATTAGTATCTCAAAAAAAAAAAATAACAATCGGTCGTATTTGTGATCCGTACCCGGCCCAAAGGTCCCCATGACACTTGCGGCATTTTCGCGTTGGATTGCCAATTCATTTTCAGATAGTGTTTCAAAATAATTGAATGAAAAAGTAAACAAGGCTTATTGAAATTATCACAGAAACACTTTCTAAAATAAACCAGTAACAAATGGACACTTTCATATTCATATATATATTTATATTTAAATTTCCAGAATTTTTTTTTCCACGAACGCTCAGGCTGTGGATGAGCTCCCTGCCGATGTTTTCCCTAGAGACTACAGTATGGGGTCCTTCAAAAAGGGTATATTAATGTTTTCTCAGAGTCGGTTACGCGCACGTGATACCCCTAATGTTGCAGGCGTCCATGGGCTACAGTAACCGTTTACCATAAGACGGGCTGTATGCTTGTTTACCACCTTCGTACTATAAAAAAAAAACACTTTCTAAATGAAATTAGTAACAAATAGACACATTTAATCAACTAATAGAATTTTTATTTGTATTATTATTGAACATATGGCCGCGTGGTCCTAGCATAGAATAGGCCACCCCTTCCTTTCCCGTAAGTCGTAAGAGGTGGCAAATAGACAGCAACGTCCCTCCTAAAACATCTCCAACGCCTAACTGCAGTTATCAAACCGCCTGCCAAGCGTGGCAACTACTGGCAAAACTCCTCTTATGGAGAAGGCTTATGTTCAGCAATGGAGAGTTAATAGCTAAAATGAAAATAATGATAACTGAATATCGATAAACTGTCTTCAGATCAGGTTAATTATTCGTTTATGTTTTCATTAAGTTCTATTGAAACAATCCAACAATTAACCAACCCTATAAGCCACATTGTGGTTGTACCCAACATAGGTAAATCGTTATATCAAATTTCTTGGAATATCTATTTACGTTCAAAAGCTAAGCGTCTAAATATATTACATATAATTAACAATACCATTTGTAATAGGATTAAAATCCTTTCAAATTATACAAATAAACATTTCTTTTAAATTATGATACCTCTCTCTGATGTTAAATCTAGGTACCTAACATCAGACAGGGGGAGAATAGCTATTTGCATTTTGGCTAACAATAAAAGGTTTATTGTAATGTATATCACTAAAAAACCAACAGAAAGAGGTTCTATAAAAAGTAGATTCTATAAATAAATTGACGCTATCTCACCTATTAGATAACTAGATGTTTCCCCCGGCTTACCCCGCTTGTATCAGTATGTAAAGTATCCTACACATTAAGCTAAGATATAACATAACCATATATTAAATTATATTCAAATTATTTCTGAATAGCAAACATACAAACATCTTTAAAAACTTCAATATCATACTAATAGGATTCTTTCCTTGTCAGTGAGCTATACTTATTCCAATTTGAGGCATGAGATATATAGCATGCTGAAAAATTACTGTAATAATGAGCACTGGCATAATATAAGAGCTTCATCTCATAATGTACAATATCATGCAAATGATGCCTGTATTTATATTTATTTGTATTTATGATCTAAGAAACGAAATCAGCTATTTCCGCTGTCACGTTAAGGTACCTACCGCAGGTTTGAATGCACAAAATCCTTATTGTATTCAGAAACTATGAATGACAAACGGCCATGATGTAATACGATCATGCACGATCCATTTGGGCCATATTATTTTAGATATGTTCCATCAGAATAAATACACATATGATTAACAGAGTTTTAAAAGAATAACTGAGTTTGAGATTGAGTTTCATGGAGAATTCTGAACAGATAACATTTCGAACACAACAGTAGAATTATAAAAGGTAAGTATTTAAAAAAAGCTTAAAAAGAAATTTTATTGAATAAAGATGATTTCTATTCTATTTCTATTCTATTCTATACCTTTTTACATTTATTCAAATTATATATAAAAAGTTATAGCTGCAATTCACAACAGTTGATACGCTAATTAATCACTAAAGGCTCTATCGGAATAGAGGGCTGTCGCGCGACCGACTAAAAACACCCGACATTTTATCAGCAACGAATCCGTTGGCCACAAATACACACAAATAAGCAATTTACAATTCCGATCCCAGGCCTGAGCCTACCTATTCATCATTTAGATTTATAGTGCTTTATCTAGACGATCTGCTTTCTTGTTTAATTAATGGAAGCAAGAAACCGGTGCGTACTCCAACCAAATCCCTTATTAGAACTATGGTGTCAGGTTTTAATTTTGTTGGCATCTTGTGACGCTGTGGCGACCCTTATTTAGGTATGATTATTATCGTTCATGTAAATGTACTATTTAGTAGTTCGTTAACAAAATAATAGGTAGGTATCATGTATACCTACGATTATACAAACAAAAAGCCGTTTACCCATTTTCCTCGCGTTGTAAAAGTAATTTTTAGCTACCAAATTATATATATATATATATATATATATATATATATATATATATATATATATATATATATATATATATCTACTATGTACTTTTATGACTTAATTTCCAAAAAACTAACAGGGGGTATTAATAATTTACCAAAAATGCACTAAAATTTTTGTCTGTCTTTATGCTTAAAATAAAGAAACTTAATACCTTCAATCTATTGAAAATTTTATATAATATGAATACGCATGGACCTATATACAAATAAAATAATACACATATTTGGAAAGACAAAGCAATATATCATCAAGACGCTTGTCTTTCCCATTTTCCTGTACGACACAGTCACGGACCATAAAGACGCCGGATAGTGTATTGATGTTTTTAAAATATGATGTTGAAAATGCATAATACAAATACCATAGACAACGCACAGACTACTACTATTCACTTAATAGTCATTTGAAAAATGAAGAAAAAAATCGAAAAGACTAATTCCAACACGATATTCTGACCAAGTGACAGAACAATTAAATATAAAAATTTCCGATGCTTTTCAATATAGTAAAGACCACAGAAAGTGGAAAAAATTATTGTACAAGTAGGTTGAAAACATAACCACACTTAGCACTGGGCTTACGACTAGAGGAAAAGGACCAACATGTAACGCATAGACGTTGTAAATAAATATACATAAATATTATGCGTAATGCTCAAAAAAGTCGGTTAAAACCGACTTCAAAAGCTATTAATAATCAATTTAGTACAAAAACATAAAAATGATGCTTAATTAACCAAAGTTCCTAATCTGGGCGAAAGTCTAAAGAAATTGTTAAAAAGACATCAAAAGTTACTTTACTTAATCCGAAGGCTATGTAAGTAGGTACGTACGACAACAAAAAAAAGGCGAAGTTTTCACTTCCTCTCTGAAACGTAGTGAAAAGGCGAAAGTTTCGAGTTCCCATTAAATCCCATTGTCCGGGTGACACGGCAAATTGTCCCGGGCAGCTCATCGCAACAACGTCATTAGCTGTTATAAATTCAGACAACTTTTTTACAAAGTAATTACAAGTCTAGTTAACAATTAATTTTTTTCAGTGACCTTTGACCCAAATGACATTTTAAGAGGCATACCACTTATTCCTACCACCTACACTACTATTTCTACTAAAAAACGCAATGATCCTATATTTTGAAATAAGCACTAAGTCAAATGAGCAACTATTTAACTATCAATTATCTAATGTCTATAATACAAGATGTACTTAGTTGGAGACTAAACAGCATTGTATGATATCTTCAGGGGCTATTTCATTATATATTATTTCAATGCGTAGTGAAGCTAACTATTTTTTTTAGTGTGTCATAGATTTAACAATATATAGGTGTTACTGATTCATAAATCTGTTATACACAACCATTATACAAAGCAAAATACGAAATAAAACATTGTATTTATGTTTTCTCAACTTCAATATATTTTCAGATAATATCATGGCCAAGTTGATGATGCCATACAGTTATTTATAAATTTATAATAATAGGGTACAAAGAGATTGGCAAGTAACTTAAAGTAACGTTAATTAAAATAAAGATTTATTATGGCCTTTTGCTGCAGACTAAAGGCTTAGCTAAAGCCGAACACACATGTAAGAAAAAAAATTATACTCATAATAGATTAAAAATAAATAAAGATTCTGGTTTATGGCTATTATTTTGTATTTCATTCTCTGTTTCTTTCATTTGTTTATGTATGTGATAACCGCCACTAATTATATTTGATAATTACGTCGCCATGATTAAAGAAAGAGGGAGAGGGGATATGCTTTATTTACACAACATATATTTGAAATTTTGGATAAAAGAAGAGTATTACTTATATAGACAATTGGTTCGAGTCCAATAAGGTGGCCTTATTACTGAAAGCCAGGTATATATATAGGCTTTCTTAACTATGAACTATAATTTGTAAAGCGCTTATTTAGCATAGATTTGAGATTATTAATTTAATAATTGATTACCAAGTAGCGTTATTTTTTCTATGGCATTATTCATCTAAAGATCATTCAGAAGGTGGTTTATGAGGCATTTAGAAATTTTGACGGGTATAATAATCTCTTTACCCGAAATATCATTTCTTTGCTTCATTGTATTTTTCTCTGTATTAATGTTATCATTCTTTGTAACCCTGTATAGTACAGTTTTCATTATCTGAGATATTACTTACGTGATTCTTCAAAATAGCTAAATGTAAAGCAAAGCAAGGTTATTTAAAGGCCTAATTAAACAGCTCATATAGTAAATCAAAACAAATAATTTAATACATTAAACAATATTAATCAGTGATAAGCTGGGCAATATAAAACTAAGTATATGCATAATACGTGTGTTGGAACACGTCATTAAAAGATTAATTAATGACAAATAACGTAACTATACAAACAAATCGGAGCTATGTTAGAAAACTACGCAGTATTTTTACAAGCCTAATAGTGTAAAATATAAATAAACCAAAAATATTCTAAAAAAAAAACAGATCAAATGCAATAAATAATATTCGAATTGAAATATCATATTTTGTAATATGTTAAAAAGTTTTATTACATACATAACAATATAGTTTGGTGGCGATATTATATAAAAATAAATTCTTGTAAAAGTAAATACCTGTAAAAAAATGTGCTTATAAAACAAACAATGCTTTAATTATTTTATTATTAGAAGGACAATTTAATTGACTTCAACCATAGACGAGGTTCTAAATTCGACTGTACTTACTTTTTTTGAAACAATTTTTTTTTTCAATAAATTCAATATGGTTTCAAGAAGATCCCAATTCATGCTAAGAAAATGTTGAGTATTTAGATTACATTTATATGAAATAAATTCCTTTGCATAAAGCTTCGATTTCAAAACGCTCGTTTTATATCAGATGTCCTTTAAACAGCTTTATAAATAACAAACTCTCTTAAACGATAGCTTTTTTTTTTTAAATAACAAAAGTTCTAAACCACATAATACTAACATTTTTTTTTTTATTTCAATCTAACCAAAGTAATTTAAAAATAAAATGTATTTAAATAAATATTCAAAGTTTTTTCTTGCCGTAAAAGTGGCTGTTTTCTACCAAAATTTTACAACTTTAATATCAATACAAAATTTGCCGAATGAATGCATACTTGACTCTTTATGATAGTTCATTATATTCATTACAACATTGAACATACTTGCAGTTAATTTTAATGATATTGTAATTATATAAAGATATTATTTTTTTAATTCTGCGAAACTGAGTACAGGTAATTCCAATAATATCTTTCTTTATTGCAACTTAGAATGGCAAACAAGCTGACGGCCACCTGATGGTCTTATCCGATAATATCTGATAATCTTGTCTGATCTTATAATAATTAATTACACAATTCTTATTAAGTTTTATTATATTTAATTATATTGCAGTGTATTTATGATTAGTTTTGTAACAAATTTCTGTTGATCTAATTCTAGTGGGACATACTGTGCACCATTGCATCGTCGTAGCCCAACTATATACTCAAGGAAAATACCGTATTTATAAACATTTATAGTTCAAATCAGAGATCTGGAGACACATATGCCTCTCCCAGGAATTACTGTGGGAGAAATTGGGCCTAAATTTAATTTCCAAACTGCTAACAACTTTCTGTGGCAACTTAAATAACAGATAGCGTTCAATTTATGTACACAAATACCTGATTAATGTTTATATAATTTAAACATAATTATAACAAAAAAACTAACAACGAATGCGACTTGGTTCACCTGCGTAAATTTCAAAATTGACCCTTAAATTCTTTTAATAAAAAAATTATATGTTGAAACAAGATTCTATACACGGTTCTGTCAAAATGTGTTTATTACTATAAAGCATACTTATATGATCCATTCATTGGAGCCTCCATTTATAGATAATAAATGCCTTATAACTATGCGGTCAAAATACACATGCTATACGATTGCGTCACAAGAAAGGTAAACATTAAAAATGAATTGATAGATTGATAAAGTGATATGTATGCAAATCAGACAATGTACATTTGAACTAGATAATTTGCACAAAGGAAGAAGCGTCCCATTGCAGCGCAGTGGCCATCGGATTAATTAAACAATTTTATCTAGTAATTGTAAATTTTAAGGCACGTAGATCGCATGCCAATGAATAGGTGGAACAAAATTTATATGTATTTCCATAGAATTTGACGAAAATGTAAAGAAACGAATTATTGACATGATCATGAGATGGATGGATGAAGTTCAATAGTAGTACAAATGAAAACTCGATTAATTTAATGTTTCCATTTGTTACAGTACACCTACAATGGCAAGAAGTTATTATATTTGTTTTTTGTGCTCATTTCAAAATTAAACTCTGTTAAGTTTTAAAGAAAAAAAGTTATATTTACATTTTTTTGCAATTTTAGTGTAATTCTTCAAAAACTAATGTTTTATAAGTTACTAAAGCGTTTATTTTAGTTATTTTAAGCATAACTAATTATTGTTATAGCAAAAAAGTATATAGAAAATAATTTTATTTAAAAATTTACCTGTTTTGCGTTCCTCTAAATTTGTTGGTATGTGTATTTACTATGATAATTTCAACTTTCAAGAAAACTTTATTACTTTTCCATTATGTTCTATTAAAACAGGACATACATGATAGCTTTTAATATTAGGTATATTTTTATTTTTTTAGGTATATATATCAGAATCGACATATATATATATATATATATATATATATATATATATATATATATATATATATATATATATATATATATATATATATATATATATAAATTTTCAATTTCAATTTGATTATTTACAAAAGCTAATATAAACAAACTTTCTTATAGATTTAGATCATAATTATTATAATTTTAAATAATGATGGCCCATAAAACAGTAATTTCATATTTTATATAAAACAGTTATAACTCTCAGACACAATTAAGTAACATGTGTACTTTGACAATTTTTGTGCAATAATTTTATAAATCCTATCTAATGAATTGCTAAATGGTCGCCATAGAGTAAAACGATTATGGCACAATGCGAAATATCATATTGTACTATCAAATATAGTCGCTATATATATTTTTCATTATAAATCGTTGTCCATCCTCAAAAATGGTAGGTGGCACTGAATACCATCTATTATAGTTAGCACCTAATTTCATAAATACCCTTTAAGTACTAGCAAATTATAATAAAAATTTATATAGATATAAATACTGACAAATAACTTGAGTACAATTATATTACCACGTTACTTTTTTAATTCGATTTTAATGTTTATACATAAATTACATTATAACTAGACGATGCCTTTACATAAGAGATATTTAAGAAAAATTTATTATAAGGAGCCTTAATAAAAGCATGTGAAGGCAGAACTATGAAATTTAGAATGTTTCTCTATCTGTATATTTGTTGGGAAATCATGCAAAAACTATTACACCAAATTAAATGCGATTCAGTATTATTTCTAAATGTCGCACTTAAAATCCGGTGTATATTTTATCTTAATATTTTGATATCTCAATTTCAATTTTTAATTTCAATTTATTTATTGCATTCTACAATATTATTATAAAAGATGTTAGTAATTGATATAGTACATTGTAGACCCTGTCGGGCACAGCAATTAGAAGCGAGGAGGGCGTCGATCCTTAAATTTTCATAAAGATTTCAATAATTAAATAATTCAATTTCATCAATGTAATTAAATTCTAATTAAAATCCAAATTAATTTAATAATTTTAACGATTTTTTTTTGTTCCCATATATCTAACTCTATCCAGAAATGGTTTATTGCATTAGTTCAAAAACCATACATATGAAGTTGTGAGCAGAATCTAGTAATTATTTTATTATTACTCGTTATTAGTAATACTCAAGTTGTTTGCCGAGCACTATATATCCATATCGTAATACTTTAAAACAGAAATTTCCTAAACATACATCAAGTTATTTAAAACTAAACCACACACGTATAAAATTTATCAAAACGAAATATAACATTAGAAATAATTTACGACTTCCACATTAGACGATTTTTGCATCGTTGATTTTTTTTAACAATAAACAAATTTGATAAATGATACATAATAATGTATTTACAAACGATTGTTTCTACTATATATATATTTTGAAGAATATTCGAATAATTTAGAATATTTTTTTGTGCTTTTAATAGATAATATCTAAAAATAAAAAATAAACTCATTGAAATGCCATTTTATATAATGCTAACGTCGACAGACTCCATTTTATATAAAGACTAGACTAAAGCTTACTGGTATGTTTTAATTCATAAAATTGTGATTGTATGAGATTAATAGAAACGCTTTACGTTATGAAAATTGCATTATACAGTATGTATAAATTAGTTGACAAAAAATGAGAGCAGTCATTGCAGTAAAAAGGATTACTTAGTTAATATCAATTCGTCATCATTGATATTTAACATCTATCACCCACTGAACAATTGCATGTATAAAAATTAATTAAGATATTCATTATAACAAGGGAAACATATTTTTATAATTTCTAAATTGTGTCAAACTGCTTATTACAATGGGAAATGGATGTAGTATAAAAAGTAACGTATAACTCAGCACTTAGTGCAAATAAATTTACATACAATAATGTAGATACAAGAATTTAGTGTATTTTTAGTACATAAAAATACACTGAATTCTTGTATCTACAATAACGACAGACGAAAAAATATAAGAAGGCCATTTTGTAGCAGATTTCATGTAGGGCTTAACACAAATCGGCAACTCTATATTGTACTTGTGTTTTTTAAATATTTCTAGGAAAAGTATTTTTTTAAATAATGTGTGCCATTGTTTTATATTATTATTATGTCTGTGTTAATGTAGTAAGCAGCTGAATAAACAGGAAAAACCAAAACAAATTCTCTGACGGATTGACAAAGGCGATAGGCGATACAAGTATGCATATTTTTCGAATAAATTCAATTAGGATAATGAATTTTTTTTTAAATTCATATATAAAAATTTAGATTCCCAAAAATACAGTATTAATACAGTAACATAATAATAGACTTCAGTTTTACAATCGTGATGAATAATGATAAAAAAAAATGATGCGAATTAGCGATATATTTGATTAACGAATTACCCTTTATTTATCCTTTGGTGTTTAAAAACCTGTCAATTTTCAAGTAAAAACGTATGATACAAACGAGCTCTATTTCATTAGATTTGCATCGTATTTGCTCCTCATTATAGTCATATATTAATTTAATTACATCTCGAAAATATTGGAAACTAACGTTGGTATAACATGAAATACAGTCTAAACTCAAGCGCTATACTGCGACGTATAGCTAGCGTAGACAGAGAGAGCCATGCATGTAGATCGCACGTGAGATAATATAACCAAATTATGTCAAAACCTTCATTTATAATATGACCAAATAGATAGGTATTATCTAGAAAAAATAAATACGAACATAAACTAAGTACTTATACACGTGTATTATAACAGTATTAAGTTTGAAATAAATATATAAAGCTATTAAAAGATTATAAAACAACATCATAAGATCTGTTTTTCCTATAGTACACATATGTATACCTATTTCTCTCCTCGCGTCCATGTATCGCTAATGAAATCGCGGTATAGCACTTGCAATTAACTTATGGTATAATATAGTTTCATTAAAACATATATATTAATTCTCGTGCACCATTGAAACATCGTTACAGACGGAAGTAATAACAATTAATATTTGAACAAAACTCAATCACACTATGAAACGCCTTGGTCGAAATATAAAATTAAAGAATGTCAGTATTCATCAGCATTCATCAGACCAACGCTTGTGTAAAGTCTTCAGATGTTCGTATGCCCTTCTGGTTATGTTAAGAGTAGGTACAATTTCTAACAAACCATTCTCCCCTATCAAACTTAATCCAGCTAGGCCTAAGTAGGTGTGCATAGGATCTGTGGAAGTATCAGGCCACTTAGAAAACCCGCCTACAACGACATCTTGCGTGTCGATCACGTACCTCCTATTGCTACCGTAATTCGTCATATGTAAAGTATCTAATATTTTTAATGAAGCACCAACCCAGAAACTGTAGCACGTATCGACCGGCTTGTTGGGCCTGCCTTGGAAACCGTCGACCTGTCTGAAGACCAGCCAACGTTTCAGCCCTTCCACTTGCTCCTGAGATAATTTGTCCAATTGATCGGAAAGCGCGAGGGTCGCTAGAGCACAGTAAGTAGTTCCCCCGTGCGACTCCAGTTCTGGACACTGCGCGATACCATAATCATAGCTCTGTAATGAAATTAAATGTATACAGTAAATCTAAAAAGTATAAATTTTTTATACACATTTAAATACCTTATTAGATTTAAATAAAATTTTGTACTAGCAATCATCCAAACAAAGTCAAGTTTGACAAAAGATAATCTGAAAGGCTTTTTTTATGGATAAAAATGGAATGGTAACCCCGCCTGCGCTATCGGTATACACTGGCGGGGCACCAGTGAGCAATGATAGATGAGCATGCAAGCAAATCAGTTAGCCCATTGTGACGAATAATATTAGTACTAGTTGCAACAAGTATTAATTACAATGGTTTCCAGGGGGAACCGCGTGAAGGTCGACCTGACAGGGCTTGCTAGCAATGAGGCCATTAGTCCCCATTACTCTTAATTCAAGAAGTGTTACATGATGATAATCTAAATATGGCGGGGGGAAAGGGATTGTTAGTAATTGACATTTAACAACCTCGTTACTAGCAATACACCCTATCTGGTCGACTTCCATGCGGTTCCCCCTGGAAACCATAGTGGTCAATTCTTGTTCAATTGGTCACTATAGGCCAAATAACCTGCCATCGTCCTCACCTGTCACCCTTCACTGGTGCTCCGTCAGCGTATACTGATAACGCACGCGGGGTTACCATTTCATCTACACCCATAAAAAAATCTAAATATGGCAATCTTAAACGGTCTACTTACGAAATTGTTTTACATTACAAATTTAACAGTCCGGAAAGCTCAAGAGCTGTTGTTGTGAAAATCTAAAGCGGTGAAATATGATATCAATATACGTACAATAGATTTAATGATGTAGTCGGTGGCCTTTTCAATATTAAACCCCGACCAATCATCCAGGATATAACTGACACATGCTGCGCAGTACACAAATCGCATATCTGACTCACAGCCGGAAAGTGTTGCGGAGAAGTTCCCTTCTTCTCTTTGCAAGACCTTAACACCTGAAATATTGTATTTATTCTATAAATAGATTTTTTCCGTAAAAAAATACCAACTTCAATCATGACAAATCAAATTACTGAATCGATTTTGATAAAATGTCTATGGGACCAATCTGAAAGTGCAGGGGGGAAGGGATTGTTAGCAATGTAGTTTGACAGCCCCATTGCTAGCAATAGCCTTATCAGGTCGACCTCCACGTGGTTCCCCCTGGAAACCATCGTGAACAATTCTCGTTGAATTCGTCACGATGGGCTAACTGACCTGTTTCATCCTCATCTATCATCCGTCACTGGTGCCCCACCGGTGTATACCGATAGCGCGGATGGGGTTACTATTTCATCATCACCTATAATAAATCTGAAAGTGTACTCTTTCCAAATAGGTTAATAATTGATGAAGTTTATTGTGTTTGTAACCAATATAAAAAAAAGAACTAAATTGAGATCCTCTTTCTTGTTTGGAGCTAGTTGAAAATGCTACAGTATTTATTCACATACTAAATTAAATTATATAGACTACAAACTCACGTAAAACTACGATGACATAAAAAAAAAAAGAAATATTGTTTTAAAATAGGAACAAACACTTATAATACAAATAGCGATAAAACAGCTACTAAACTGTACAAGATTACAAAATATGCTATTAACTTTAAAACAAGTGTTGTGTAATTTTCATCCTAATTTATTTAATATATAAGTAGCCATATTTATTTATTTTATATTCATAAGTACACAAACTTTGCCCAATGCAAGACATTGAATACAAGATAATGTTACTTACCTTCTACTAATGCTTTCCTATTAATCCTAGACAGATCATCTCCTAAAGTGAGAAGCATACAAAGACCAGTGTATGTCATTGCAAGGTGACCACAACGGTAATGATTATTTGCTGGGTCTAATGGTATATTAACTGTGGAGGACCCTTGAAAACCACATATGGACATATCACCATCTGAAAGTAGAAATAAGAGAAAATAACAGTGAATTCTTAAGCTCATCACATCACATGTATTGCTAGCAATAAGGCTACTAGTCCCCATTACTAACAATCTCTTCCCTCATCCCATTTCCCACCAACTTAACATATTAATATCCTGAATTGGTTTAAATCTAGCTCATTTATTTATATATTCACTACTCTTCATGCCATATTCTTATAAAAGCTATAGTAGAGAATGATTTAGGAACTAATAAAATAGCATTTTTTATCAGTACTTTCATGTCATCAAGAGAAGAAACTTCAATGTTAAAATCTTCTTCAATAATTGTTTTCGCACAGCATGTTTTATATTTTATAAGAAAGAGACAAAAGAGAATTAACATGATCATATAAGTATACTAATTCTTTTTTTATGCTACTTAAAATGGCAAACATGGCAGAGTATACTATTTCGCGCATGATACCCCCCCATGCATTACTATTCCTGAGGAGTCAGGTACTATTCCTATGTACCCCGTAAATTCACTGCCATATCCCATCTTTCAAACCGAAACACAGCCATGCAAACACAACTGCTTCATGGTAGAAATACAAATGAATTCAATCTACTCATGGCCACCACTGCTGTAACCTAGTCGAAACGTTGACAAAATTCAGACAAATTATCATAAATTTAAATAATCATGTTAATTCCAGACTTAAAAACATAATTGTCATAATGATAAGAACCTTAATTTTTTTTTATAATATCCTCTAGATACTTTATAATCCTTAGCCTAATAGACAGATGAACACAACAGAAATTTGTTTCATACCATTTAGAGATAATATTAAAGACTATAAGCTCAATTCATGTAGTACTATGAGACAAAATACAAAGACTATAAAAAACTACTTAAATAGACAGCCAACATATTTGCACATGATAAAGACAGTGTACATGATTAAATATTACCTAGGTCTCTTACTAGTGTAATTAATATGTATTTTAGGATATACCATTTGTACAAACTCTTGTTTAATATAACTATGTTTGTTTAATAAAGTAACTATTGAAATAAAACATTAATAATTATCTCAATTAGATAAGATGAGATCACAGAATGCACACTTGTTATACATGTTGTCTATACTTGCTTCTCTTTTATCAACAATGTAAAAATTTTTATGTTATGAGACAGATATTTTGAACCACTAATACTCTGAGATTATCCTGATGTATTTTTTATTTTTGCCTTAGATCTACAACTATTATATTCTAAGACAGACTTCTGCATTTTTTGTATCTTACTTGGAGAATTATATGTTTTAACTTCAGAGAAAAATGTATTTAATATAATATGTAACCACATATAGGTTTATATACTACTTGCTATAACTACTTCATTTACTGCTTCTTTATTACTTTTTAGATGATATATGAGAAAAATAGCTTAAAAAAATATGATTTGTTACACTGTAGTTGTTACAGTTTACCTATCTCACAGTTATACTTACATTTTCTAAAATAAAGAATCAGATTTAAAAAATATATGTATTAAAAAGATATTAGCCATAAGTCAGATATTTTAATTTAGGAAATTACACATACAATGAATAATATAATTTAATAGATATTCATATAATTAAAATGTATTGTAATAAAAAAAATAAAAAATAAATACACTTGGAATTGTATTACTAAATTTGATAATAATTATACAACTTACTCTCTTCATTTGGATGTACTTGTAGTGAGTAAATCCATTCAATAATCCTAGAGCTCAGATCCAATGATATAGATGATATTGATCCAAGAACATCAAGGCCACAGACTGAGAAATATGCTATAGTGACTCTGGAACAAAACAAAAATATAAAATGTTAGCTTTTATCTATAATTTTGTGGACATGACCAAAATAAATTTATTTAGAAGTTTACCAAAGCATGGCAATATTAGACTTATCTATTAATTTTCAAAAACAATAGAAATTTTTCAATATTCATCAATAAACTAATAGTGTTCTTAAAATTCAATCATATTATATCAATAAAGATTAATCATATAAATATAATACTTTCAAGATTATAAAACTATTTACCTCTGTCCTTAACCCATTTATGACCACTGTCCTTAATTGAGACAACTTTTGACATACCAACACATTTCAATATATTCTAAATAAATTTTGTTCAAATGCAAATTTCGAGTGTTAAAATGTTTTGTAGTAAAAAAAATGTTGTGGGATATAGCGAATAAACTGCATGAAATTAGTAATTTTATGTACTATAAATAATTTAAACAAATATAAATTAAACCAGTAAAAATAAGTCATTATTTATTTATACTTAAATTAACATTCATATTATTTCCTAATATATCTCACTTGGTCATAATTTCTTCTAATAAATGATGTTATTATATCATTTATTTTTTAAACTTGATTGTAAATAAAGGGATCTTAGTGTAATGTCCCCAAATGGGGACTGACTGCAAAATTTTTTTTTCACTTATATTTTTAGTTTTACTGTGAATAATAGCTAAACCATCATTCATTGTTACAAATGTGTGTCGAAGAGTGGATGAAGATATCAAAAGTATTTTAAAAAGTGCCCCATTGGCCTCATTTGAGGATGGTGCTTTTTATACACAATTTTTTTTTATAAGAAAATATTAGCTTTCTATAGTTTGTCAATAAAGATTATTTCAAATTATGTTGCCAGTTAATATTTGGATCCAAATGGGTTAATTATAAATTGTAATGTATCATTTGGTACCAATGCCAATAAAAAGGGAAAATAAATAAGATATAGGAAATAATAATTCCTGTCCAAAACAAGCCTACACCAGATCCTTGATAAAATGAGTTGATAATAATGTCCAAATGACACAAAATTGGTAAGTATGATTTTACTATAATTTCCATTCATGATACCTTTCAAAAACACATCTTTGCCATTTAAATAAGGCAAATACAATATAATCAGCAGGTAATAACAATGTCAAGGAACCAATGACCTTGTTATTTATATGACAAAAAATTATACAGTACCTACATAATTTATATAAATAAAAAGCATTATCTATTGTTCATAACTCATGGATAGTGTCAAACAATAGTCTTAGATGCTACTAATTGTTTATTAAAAATATCACTAAATTACGATTTTTACATATATTAATATATAATAATAAAATAAATTATTAAATTGTAATTAATTACAAGTTACCTGGTTGTATCATGAGACGATAATGTTGAAGGAAGTATATTTAAAAACCGCATAAAATATTTCGCATGCTGTCTGTGCGACATGTCTTTATTCTCGTCGTTATTCATATTACAGGTAAATTTTTACAAATTATATTTTAAAAAAGACTGGTAGAAGTGAAGTGCCACTATCATCAAAAACACACAGAGAATGTATTAAAATAATATAGATAATTGATACATAACTCGGAAAGAATTTATTTCATTTTAATTTCCACTTTTAATTTAATTCAGAACCGAATTGTCACTATTAAAGAAATAAAAAATTTGATTGACTGCTTTAACTTGTCCTCTCTTTTTCCTCTCCTGCTCCGCCGACTCATACAGACGTCAACGTCAACTCGTCACGTCATGCAGTCAATTTATATCATGTATGCGTCAGTCAGTTCTCAGTAATTTATTTATAGTGATGTCTACTTCTTCTTTAACCATAAAGAACTCCAAACCACTACCTACCGACGCTGCCTACACCTACAATTCCATCATGAATAATATATATATTCTCTTGATAAAGGAAAAAAGGCGGAAAGACTCAGAAACGTCAAAAGGCTTAAAATGCAATATATGTGTAGAATTTCAAATAGAGGCCTATGAACACATAATGATTTAATTAGCGGATCAATAAATTCTCATTGATGGTAACCGTTCACATAGAGTCTAAGTCTTAGACGGATACGTGTGTTTAATAAAATCATATAGAAGATATCTTTTGCCCGGGAGTATATCCACACAATCAAGATAAAAAATAGCCTTAGCCTTAGATTATATAGATAAAGTGTATCCATACAAATGCACCGAAATAAACGGGTCAATTTATTAATACATCTGTGTACATAACAAGATTACTAGATTAGAAATTATTACTTTAGAATAAGGTAAAAACTGAAAACTAAATTATTATTAGGATTAAATAATTCTTTATAATATTTAATATCATTTATATACAAATTATAACAGTTTTATCACTTTAAATAAAAATGGCGGCCATTTTTATTAATTGTGACACCGGATCCATGTTTAAAGTATATAGAGTTCCTCAAATATCGTTTTGAATCTGATCGGCTATATAATAAAAAAATGTGGTAGCTATTTTTATTTAAAGAATTTGGATTGTATACAAATGTGTGGTTCAATAACAAAAAATGGCAGTCGTTTTTATTAATTCTTATATCAGATACATATTTAAAGTGTACACGGATCTTCAAATTTTGACTTTAAAAGCAATTAGTCTAATAATAAAGATCTTATGAATAAAACATATATAATTGAATTTAAAATCTCCTTTTTGAAGTTACTTGAGAATGGCACCATTACTCTATTCTTATGAGTAATTCAAATAATTGTATCATAAAAATACGTACTTCAATTTAATATGAATAACATTAAACAGTTTCTCTCTCTCTCTCTCTCCCTTCAGTCTCACACTCTTGATAGAGTGGTCGTGGTTTTTATAATAGTGGATTGTCGATGAGGCTTTCCTTCGCGATTGAGGTCCTCGTAATGTGTCTCCATCTACTTCTGTTCACAGCCGAGCGAGATCATTCCACAATAGTCTGCTGTATGGCCGTTTTGATGAGATCTCAAATCACAAATCACATCTCTAGAGCATAAATTTTTCGGCATTCTTGTTGCCTGATCGTCCATGTTTTTGCACCATACAGGAAAATTAGAAAAACCAATTTCCTCATTATATACATTTTGGTATTTTTCGTGATGTTGCGGTTCTTCCAGATTTTATGCAGTTTACTCACAGCTGTTTTTGTGATAGCACATCTCCTTCTTATTTCGTCCTCACACCCTCCAGGATTTATGATCGTGGAACCAAGGTATACGTAATTCGTAACAACTTCACAGTTGTCTATTGTCATTATATTTGGTCTATTGTGTTTATCTCTGTCCACAATCATCATTTTGGTTTTGGTTTTGGTTCTATGTCTTTCTCAGATTGTGCAAGAAGTAAAGGAGAGACGCCTTACAACACTAGTCTCCAACAGCGTCTTAAAACGTAACTCCATGTCTTTCTCAACAATAATGATTGTGCAAGAATAGTCATTTGATATTATCAGCGTATCTCAAGTTTCATCTTTTAGAATGTTAGGTTCCTCCCACAGGTCAGCTTTGTCAGCATGTACGACGTCAGATTTTACTGTATTCTTGTCGGAGAATAATGATGCCCTGTGTGATGTGACGAATTTTATCGACCCCCATATTTTTTTCTAAATGTACGAGAAATGTTATGAATAAATTCCTTCATCCCACCCGTCCAACACTAGTCTCATACAGCGTATCCCATTAGCGCAGACGGGGTACCATTCCATTATCACCCACTAAAAACACTAGTCTCATAATACATTCTGTGTAAATAGCGTTGAACAATATCTCTATGGCGTTTTTTAGACTCAAGAATATAATTTTATTTATTTATTTATAAAAAATACACCAAAAATCTGTTCACAATAATTAAACAGACTATGTACAATATTATAAGTAAGAAAGTAATAAAAAAATTACTATTCAAAAATGTTATATATAATTTTACAAATATTACGATTACAGATAAGTTTTGATGTATACTAAAGTAACAATTATATAATTAGTGAAGACTTAAATATTAATCTGTATTATTAATAAACTTAAGAAACTGCATTAAGGAATACCGAAGATGTCGATATCATGGTTAAGTAAAAATTCAAGGATTATAAAACCAGACAGTTAAAGAAAAAAATAAGTGCGAACATAACTCGCCCACCGAGGTTTCCATACAAATTCCGATTGAAAAGAAAATATTTTGTTATTTTTTTTTTTTTATAATTACAAATTTAAGATATTTTACTTTTAGTTATGGTATACAATATTCCTTCTTGCCAAATTTCCTAATTTTAGGTCAACAGAAACTACCCTATAAGTTTAAATACCCTTGCTTTTATTCATTTTATCTGATATAGCCAAAAGATATAACCGTATAGGCTTTATTTTTCCCACTAAACGTTTAATTTTTTTCACGGCTTCAAGGAATTGCTGATTTGAATATTTGATATTAATTTCAACTTAATGCCATATATTCCTGAAGGAAAGGATCTTGACAGACATATAAGCAAACGGATAATAAAGTGATTCTGTACGGGAAAAGCAGTCGAACATCGTATAATTAATTATCAATATTCGTTCAGTAATATCGAGATCTAATATTTTTTGCATTGTACATTACTCTACTCAATAGTTCTGTGAGAGTACGTACATCACATCACTATATTATTATTGTCTCTGGTTCTTTTTCATGGCTGACGTTCTAAGGATTAAGCTACAGTCATGAAGGTTCTTATTATTTATTTAAATAAAATATTTATTATTGCTTTAAAATAATACCCGTAAAGATTTGCTAATGCAATAAACTAAAAATTGTCATCAGTTACTCTTTTGGGAGTGTTAAGATTCTTGTGAATAATTTCGATAAATTTTACCGTGTTGTTAATTGAAAATATTCATGCCTTTTATTATTTGGTTAATATGGTTTTGAGTGTGAATTGCCCGTTTTAAAATCAATAATATACAATCATATTTTATTGTAAAGATAATAAATGGAACTAGGCTTCATAAATAGTGGTATAAATGTATATAACCTTAAAGTTGTTTTTGTAGCTAAACGTCTCCTACCCGGCAACGGGATGTCAGAAGCTATTCGAGGTGGTGGATGAGCATAAGCTCCGTATCTTCTACGAGAAGCGTATGGGTGCTGAAGTAGAAGCGGATCAACTAGGAGACGAATGGAAGGGCTATGTACTTCGTGTCGCCGGTGGTAATGACAAGCAGGGCTTTCCTATGAAACAAGGAGTTCTGACCAACAGTAAGTTGAAAACAGGCTATCCAATTAACTAAAATTCTTTTATATTTGTTAAAATTATAAAAATTGCTAGTTACATCAAGTTACTTCAATATTTATTACACTTTATTGTTACAAAATCTCTTATTCACTTTTAATAATTTTGTTTTACTTTAGATGTCCTTTTTCCTAATCTAAAGCTAAAATGTGCCCTCAATATTAGCACGTCAAACTCTGATTGTATTTTTTTTTATCCCTAAGAGCTTTACAATAATAAATATAAACCAGAATTAAAAGCCACATGACATAATCCACATTATTCATTTCAAAAACTTAGAAGCTATGCTAGGCTATTACATCCTAAGTGTGAGGTACCTTAACTTTATTCTATTATATGTACTTTATATATTTTTACCTATTTTTTTCATTTAAAATTATTTCAATATGAAATACTGTGCATTGATATAATATAAATACTAAATATAGTTTATTATAACAGGTCGTGTGCGTTTACTGATGTCAAAGGGCCACTCATGCTACAGACCACGTCGTGATGGTGAAAGGAAACGCAAGTCAGTCCGTGGCTGCATTGTCGATGCTAACCTGTCTGTTTTGGCCCTTGTTATTGTCCGCAAGGGTGCCCAGGTGATTATATGTTATTACTTCAGCCATTAACTATCCACTGCTGGACATAAGCCTTCCCCATAAGGGGAGTTTTGCCTGTAGTTGCCATGCTTGGCAGGCAGCTTAGCAACTGCAGTTATTAAGCTTTTAGAGATGTTTTAAGAGGAATAATGCTATATATATAATTTGTCTATAATATATGTACAACTTATACTTGCAAATTTCATTCATGTGACCAGCGTATGAGTGAAAATTCGTGAGGATAAAAGATGGCCTAATCTCATAAGATTTTGTTAAAATTCCAAGAGATAGCAAACAACTACACTAGGCTTTGAGAAAATTTATATTGTATTTTTTCATAATGTTTATTTCAGAAAAAAAAAATATTAATGTTAAACTTAATAAACCCATTTAGATTTGGATGTTTATTACTCGAGTCACACTTAAATGAATGATAGAGGATAATGACCTCTATAATAATAATAATGTTTATTTTGGACTTTTGGTCCATTAATATTTATTAGTAACAATATTCTTAAGGCTAATGTTAATAAGTTTACTTATTAATATAATCCCTGTTCTTACTGTTTCCCAGATCTGCAAATCTTGGGTAATTATATGCGGCAGGGTATAGCAAATGGTTTATATGTTTTGTCATATAATGCTCGATGCAGTATGATATGTACCATATATACCATACAATTATTTCGCTTTTTTATATTTTTCAGTATATATTAGCTCCCTTATTCACAAAAATTAAATAAACCTATTTTAGTTATTGAATTATTTTGTCTTATTATTTTGCAGTGAATTCTCAAACTGAAAGAAAGTGACTATAGAGAACACTAATAGTTGAAATAGATTAAACAATAAAATAGTTTTTATAAAAAAATATTTAGTATTTATTATATATCTAAAAACATTTTATATTACAGGAAATCCCTGGACTTACTGATGGCAATGTACCCCGTCGCCTTGGCCCCAAGCGTGCTTCGAAAATTCGCAAGCTCTTCAATCTGACTAAAGAGGATGATGTCCGTCGTTATGTTGTCAAACGTCTCCTGCCAGCCAAAGAAGGCAAAGAGAATGCAAAACCCAGATATAAGGTAAATATATGAACCTAAGTAGATTTATGATTTTAAAAATTCTGTAGCGATAGGAATAAAGTAGAAAATATAAAGAAACACATACAAAAATATATATAAAAAAAATTTAGTTCTTTATTCAATCCCTGATTTCAATATTGTTTACTAGTTTTATAGCAAGTGAACAGCAGCATCAGGGCATAAAATGTTTGCACCGAGCAGAAGACTCAGACTACAATGTCTGTTTACTTTTACAGTGTGCTGAACAATTTAATTCCCATGTTATTATTAATTTATAAGTTACATCATCATATCAGCTGTTATCTGTCCACTGCTGAACATAGTTTTATATAAATTACATATTTTTTATAAATTCTGATTAAAAAAAATTACATATGTAACAGCTTGATAGTAGACCCATGATTGAGTTAAAAGTAGAAATTTGCTCAATATGAATGGTGTCGAAAGTTAGATAGTGTGTGGTGAAGTTTAAAAGTCAAATGAAATCGAAGGGACTCAAAAAATATTAACACACTATGAAATTAGAATATAAAATTTTTTTGCTATGATAGGTCTGATGATCTATTATCATTAATTGTGAATCAATAAACTGATAATATGTGAAATTAAGCTAATCTGAATATAAAGCAACTATTACTCTATTTCTCTTTTGAAATTTTGTAAGAGCAAGCAAATTATTCATTTAATGTATTTATGTTAAGTTATAACCAATTTGGCTTAAAATGTTAAAAAAAAAATTTTTATGTATATTTAATAAAAGTAGAAACTGAAAGGTATCCTTGAGAGTATATCTATATAGTATAGCATGTGGCAAATTCTATAATTAATTCTAGAACGTAAATTAAGTTTCAACCTATGTGGGGGTGCAAATAGTATTTTTAATGGATGTACCTAATTCAAAGAACTATGAATACTCCTTTATTCTATATTCTCATAATATTATAATTTCATAATTATTATTGTTTTTCAGGCCCCCAAGATCCAAAGGCTAGTTACTCCTGTTGTTCTGCAACGCAGGCGTCACCGTCTGGCACTTAAGAAGAAGCGTCTGGCTAAACGTAAATCAGCTGAGGCCGAATACGCTAAGTTGCTCGCTCAAAGAAAGAAGGAATCTAAGGTAATAAAAAAAATTAAAAAGGCATTAGTTTATATTCAATCAACTATTAGATATAATATAATTGTTTAAAAAAGAAATTTCAAACTGATATTAACATTAATTTTGGGTACCATAAAACTCTGTGAATAGGAACAATTTGAAATTTTTTCAAGTTAGTAACATTTGATATAGTGTAAATGTAGTGATCCAGAAGTATAACTTTTAAAATTTAACTATATTATTAACTAAATCACCTGCTTTTCTTGAAATCTTTTAAAATATCTAAAATTTCTGCACACCTCGAAATTGGGGTGATTAAAAATGAGAAAGAGGTCAATAAAAAAAACTTAGGATTGTCATTTTAGTAAATTTAAATATGTGAATAGATGCTCTTACAAGGTTCTCTTAGAAATTGAATTGGGCATTCATATAGTAACATTATATAAAATGAACAAACAATGGTAATTATCTACAATATCATGTTTTTTTTTTTTTTTTTTTTTTTCATTTCTTTTTTTAATAACAATTAATAGAAACCTTTTATTATGTTGCAAGTAGTTGTTTTGATAACCCTAAATGACAAAACCTTTTCATCTCATGAGCATTTTTGTTTACCGTCTTAGCGATTTGAATCACCCCATTTTGAGAACTATTTATGTGGTACTAATAAATTTTCTTATTACATCATACTACTATTAAACAAGTAAATTCTAAAATATTATTTGTATTGCACAGAAAGCATGGTAGACATGGATAAAAGATTTTAAACTTTCCAGATTTTTATTCTATTATGAATTTTATTCACCCCATTCTATGGTACTTTTAATTACAATAGTATGAAGCTGTTATAGTTACAATCTTCTCATCAAAATCTGTTTAAAATATTTTAAATCTCATCACTATCTTCATCAATAGGCACAAAGATATCACGAAACGTAATTTCAGTGTAGGTTTCTTTATCTATCTACATGCTCGTAAATACTATATTGATCTTATAACTTCTTAACAGCTGATACCATATGGGCACATTCTTTGTGCTGTTCGTATTTAGCTGTAATAAAAAGGTGCTGTGTCTTACCCCTTAGTTTGTTATCAATATAGACTAAGGTATTAAATCAGCAACAATTTATTCAATTTCTTATCTTCATTGATCTAATTTCAATGCTTAGAAAAAACACCAAATGTGACCAATATACCGAAATATTTGTATACATATCTCTAAATTAACACATTTACAATATCAATCCATCTAACAGAATATCCTTTTCAGAATTTAGTCTTATATTATTTAATATTTTATAGGTACGTCGCCAGGAAGAGATTAAACGCAGGCGTTCGGCTTCCATGCGCGATTCAAAGAGCTCGAGCCAGAGTGCGCCGCAAAAGTGATTAATCAACTTATTATAATAAAAAAATGTAAATCCTAGTATTGTCTTTTTATTTGCTTAGTTAACGTTAGTATGTTTGGGAGGATTAAAATTGTCGCATTATACGAATCGTAATACAATCGGTATCATATAATTCGCTGATCAAACTATGTTGTTATCTGTCAACTTAATGAGAAATACTCTCAAAATAAATTCGAAACTATCTATTTTTTATTTGTAATACATCAGACTTTATTATCCATCAAGTTATATATTTATCTTTCCATTAAATTGTATTGAAGCTGACCATAATTCGTTAAAATTATACTCTCAAACATCTACGAGTACTACTAGTATAACAATCTATTAAATTCTGTTTCTTTTTTTATGGGATGAAAATGGAATGGCAACCCTGCCTGTTCTATAGGTATACACAGTCAGTAGAGAGGGGAGAAAAATGTGCATGAAAGCAAGTCGGCTTCCGAACTGATCTACTTTCGTCGTCATATTATCCTATTATGACGAATGCAACAAGAATTAATATGATAAAAACGCGTAGTGGAGGTAGACTTAACGCGGTGTATTGCTAGTAATGGGTCCGTCAGTATCTATTTCTATCTATGCCATTACTAACAATCCCTTTCACCAATTATTATATACAAAATGAACTACACTGCTGCTAATATTACTAGGCATTGATAAATTACAATAAAATATATTGACGTGAGAAAATTATTTACATTGGCATTCCTGAGAAAAGTTAAAACATCGAATATTGGTATTTATTACTATATGGTATTCGGACACGTAAACGTACAGATGGGCAAAGCACCGGGTTTAAACCCGGTGCTTTGGTAAAAACCCAATAAACACCCATAAACTCCCATAATCACCCAAAAAAATAGGTTTTTACGTATTTTTTTGAAAATATGTAAGTAATACCAATAAATTATTTTTATAAATTGTATTGATCAATTCTACAATATTAAATAAAACGTTAACTAATAATATTTCAGGAAATTTTAAAAATCTATATATAATAAAATGAAAGTAATTAATTTTCAGTGTTTTCATGTTGCAGTTGATCAACATGTTGGCCTTTTGCTTCCCGTAGATACTTTAAAATTTCTTCATAACACCTCGTTCGCACACATGGCCGTATATATTTAAATTCTTGAGCCACTAACAGTCCGAAATACTCATTTCTTTTATCCTCTTCTCCATAAATTAAGCATTTAGAACAGTTTGTTTCTTCTTTCAGTAAATTTTCTTTTACTTTATCCTCGTTTTTTTCTTTGTTGCGACGACGCTGGGTAAATCATCTGGACACTGGGTCTCACTATCGCCAAATATATTTGGAGATCGGCTTCGGCTACGGCTTGGCAGACATTTTTTTCTTTCTACAATTTTAAATTAAATTTATTAGAATAAATGCTTCGAACACACGCGATCTAAGTACCTTTTGTGTTTATTATACCTTACCTACCTAGGTATAAAAAGAGTACTTACGTAGATTTTCTTTTATTAACTGTTTTATACGAAGATCTTGATCTCTCAAATTAGCATCCATTTTACTTCCAGTGATTATCAACTAAATTAATAATCCACAAAGTATTAAATAACGTTTTTATGAAATATTTAGCACAAAAACAATACCCTTTAAATATCGATCGTCAGTAACTGTGGCTGACTTACCTATATTCTAGCAAGCAGGACTGCCAGATGTGAAGGGGAAATCCCCAATAAATTGTTGCATGTGACTGATGATGTGAGCATGTTCGTTTCATAATAAAAATGTTGCCAGGTAACCAAAAAGTCGTATGTTTTTGTGCGAATTACGATCATAATCTTTACGATCGTACATTAAAAAATAGACAAATAATAGTATGAGTACGATTTAAATCGTATATCTGTCAACCCTGCTAGCAAGACAGCGACAAAATCACGTTGCATAACAATGTAGCCCAAGCTTATATCTTATGAAATATACGGAAGAGATACGGACTTAGAAAAAACAGAAATGTTGTTCTTTGTGGAAGTCATTGATGAAATTCTATGTATTTTAGCCCGCAAACTTTCTTCAAACAAAAACAGCGCCATCTAGTATCGAGTTCTGTAATTATCTCTTTGTTTATGGATTTGAAGTAAGACCGCCACGCATGCAATACATTATGACTGGGGATTCCCCTATTCGTCGACGCTGAATATGAGGCGACGACAATCACTGTCAAACGTGTTCACTATTACTCTGACTCTGGTAACGTGACTTCCTGGTAACGTGTTAGGTAGGAAAAGCAGTAAAAAAGTGCATATTAAGGGAGCAGATTTGAAATAATATTTATACTTAACAAGAAATAATTAAAGGTAAGTGGATTTTTGAATGATACAATTATATCATGATCACTTAACAATTTTAACTTAAAATTAGATGTATTATTACAAGCTTTTATTTAGCTTGCGTTATGTAAATAAAAGTATGTAGGTATGTTCGTATGTTGATGCAATTATCCTCAATCCTCAACCGACTGGGATAAAATTTTCCATACACGTTTATTTTGGATGATAGTGCATAGTTAGCTGAGAGTCGTCATTGGATAATAATGGTGGATAGCCTAAGATGTGTACTAGATATTTATTTTTAACATAATATGCGTAAGTACCTAATCGAATTAAAGAAGTTGCTGAGAAAAATACAGAACAATACGATAATAAACTAGCGTCTGCGTTTAATCCTCCGAGGAGATGTAATTTTACAAAGGTTTTTTGTATTTATTTTATTATTTTTTTAATAAATTTATTGTAAATAACAAGAAATAATCATTGTAAAAAAATAGGCACTCTATTGTTGAATTTTCGTCAGACCAACTAATCATCGTTCATTTTTTTAGGTTCAATGGGGAGACCTAAAGATTTACGCATATGGGAGCACTACCGTACTTTACCAAACAAGTCTGTTTCTTGCAAGCTTTGTAATAAGGTCTACAAATTCAGTAATGCTGCCAAAATGCTTCAACATCTTATCACTTGTCCAAAATCTCCAGAAACATTAAAAGACTCTATGAAACTTATAAAAGATAGCTCGTCCAAAACCAAAATGTCTGGACTGTCAGAGATAGAGACAAATGATTCTTTTATAAGCCCCTCGTCGTCTGCTAACACTACAATAAATGCTGAGTTTCAAGACACCGATGATCATATAAAAACAGAATTAGCGAGAGCTATATTTGTAACAGGGACGCCATTATCGATGGTGCAACATCCTTTATGGATACAATTTTTCGAAAAATTGCAACCAAAATTTAAAATACCTTCACGTAAAGCTTTAGCGACAAAATACTTAGATAAAATATATAGAGAAATGCGTTTTGAGTTAAATGAGGAACTAAATGCTTGTAGTTACTTACACCTTCAGTGCGATGGCTGGTCTAATTTAAGAAATGAAGGAATAATAAACTTTCTTATATCAAAACCTCAACCTGCATACGTTAAAAGTTTGAATACAGAAAGTAATCCTCACACTAGTGAATACCTTAGCCAAGAAGTTGAAAAAGTAATGAAAGTGTATGGAGCAAATAAGTTTCTTGTACTTATTGGCGATAACGCTAGAAATATACAAAAGGCATTCGAATTAACAAAACTCAAATATCCACATGTTGTTCCTCTCGGTTGCTGTGCACATATCCTTAACTTGTTGTGCCAAGATATTGTAAAGATACAAGAAGTAACTGTGTTTATTATGCAAGCCATAAATATAATAAAAACTGTTAAAAGGAGTCAACGATTAAGTTCCTTGTTGATAAAATCAAGGCAGGGTGAAGATTCTACACAAACACTAAAATTGCCTTGTGCTACAAGATGGGGAAGTCATGTTACTTCGTTAAAAAGTTTGAAAGCAAATAAGATAGCTTTGCAAATATTAACAGTTAGAGAAGATGTGGTAATTTCAAGAGATATTAAAGATTTAATTCTAAGTGATGATTTCTGGACGAAGACAGGGGAATGTATAAGTATTTTGGAACCAGTCACTGAAAGCATATTTTACTTAGAGAGCGACCAGAATCGTTTGCATCGCACATACATTACATTTAGAGATGTACAAGCTAAGATACGTTTTGCATTAAATGAGATTTCGACATTGAGCGAAGAAAGCAAACAGCAGATTCTAACATCAGTATCTTCAAGATGCAATATGGCAATGAGGCCAATACATTTTGCAGCATATATTCTAGACCCCAGGACTCTAGGAGTCGAACTTACTCAAGAGGAAGAACTTAAGGGTATGGAGTTTATCTACAATTTAAGCCAACACTTAAGTTTGTCAAATGTAATGGCAGATTTGGCGTGTTATAAAGCTAAAGAAAACTTTTGGGCCAGAGGATTTGTATGGAGCTCATTAGATAGCATTGAGCCCCTAATATGGTGGAAAGGTATTTGTGGTTCCACTGAGTTAAGCAAAGTAGCGATTCGTATTCTATCAGCTCCCTGTACTTCGGCAGCCACTGAGCGTTCCTTTAGTATCCAAGGCTACATACATAATAACAAAAGAAATCGACTTACAACTGAAAGAACTGAAAAAATTTCATTCATTTGTTATAACTGGAATCTTAAACATAAAGCTGAATGCGAGGACATTCAGTTTAATGAAGAAAATACCTTAGAAGCTTTCATTGAGCAAGTAAATGAACATAACAGTTTAGACGAAATAGAGCCTATCGAACCTATACAATTCATCGCTTGTAATAACTCTGAATCTGACAGTGATTGACTGTAGTTTTACATTTTACTTTCATCTCTTTCTTAATAAACTCAAAATCAAATTAAAAGTTTTTTATTCTGTAGGCTGCATAATAATATTGTCTATGTCCAGTATAGTGGACGTCTTGCGGCTGAGATGACGATGATGAAGTACAAAATCATAAACACCCAAAAATTTGGGTGTTTATGGGGTTTAAACCCAATAAACCCAAAACACCCGGTTTTTACCCACCAGACTTTAAACCCACCCAGGTGGATTGCCCATCTCTACGTAAACGTAGTACTTGGTATATGCCACTGTCATAGACAAGTGAATAAATATATATATACTCATGAATATAAATATGGCTATCGAACTTCCGACAATCAAAAGGTGAGGTTTTTTAAACCGCTACACTATCAAAGTCGTGAAATAATATAAAAATATTTATTTTATATTCTAAAATTATATAAATAAAATTTACAAAACAAAACCGATTTCGAACCACTGTAAATACTTTAAAAACACCACGAAACAATTTAAATAAGGAAGGAAGTATCTACGTATAGATAAAAATTATTTTTTATTTGGAGACTTCAGAAGTCCCAGTCCGACATAACGTGCCATTACTCGAAGATAGGATGGATTAAGTTTCTTGCGTTTTTCTAAAAGAGACTTCAATAAACGTTCTGATGACTCGTCGAACGGTCTTTGATAGTCGGATGCCTATAACATGCAGATTTTTACGGATTAATTAAAAGATACTTTTATCGATTGTACAATTTTTACGTCTTCATCCGCTACTTTGTATAAGCGCTAAATAGTCTTAAATCTAAAAGTTGTATTGGTTTTACAAGATAAATAGTGATTTATTATGAATGAACTATTATTTTTTGCCTGACTGTCAGAGAAAACGGACTAAAATGTTTTGATTGTGAATTGCAGAATCTTTGGCCAAGTGTGTAAATGTATATCGATGAATTATAATAAATGAGTTTACATTCCTCTTAAAATTTTAATAATGCTAAATTACTCATACTAAACTTATCATAAATAAAACCTTTCTATCAAAGATTAAATTAAAAAATTAATCAAGTAAGGGTTTTTGTATTATCTACATTAAAAAATACGTAGTCTTACAGTCGTTTTTGCAATCCAGTACAACTCTTCCAAGAGATTATCATGATTTTCGATGGACGGTGTTAAATATGAAATCCCTTCACACTGTAAAGAAAAAAAACTTAAAATTAAAACTGTACAGGAGCATTGGGGGCATGTTTAAACTATAAATATACTTAATTTTCATTCTTCGAAATCATACAAGGTTTATCTTTCCCAAATGGATGTCAATAGCTACCTAATAGATTGATTTTCCTCTAAATTTGCTATTTCATTGTAAGTTAATTGGCATTTAACGTGCTACGTTTTAAGTACATACTTACACACATAATGAATTACACGCTGGTTTTATAACCAGCGTGTAATTCATTAAATGAAACAATGAGAATTTTATGAACTTATTATATTTGTCGTTACCCACAATTATTACGAAACGGGACGCTATGATACAAAGCGCCGTACGCCCCTTGAAAAAGATTTCCGGGTGAAGTCGAAACAATTGTCGAAAACGACAAACAATGAGTTCATTAAATTCCCGTTATATATATACATATATGAATCGCTAAAAAATAACCCTAAGTAACAAGCATCATCTGCCTCTTAACTTTTGCATATAAAAAATATAGGTAGACACCTATACCTATGATAAGTTAGTACAAGTAGACACTTGTACTTACGTCTGACAATTTATTAAAATTTTCTCTTTCTATGACTTCAATTTCCATGTCAAGTTCAGACACGCGTGTTATCCTATTCACAGCTATGCCCTGTAGTAAAACCGGCCGAAAACGCACTAAAATTGGTGTATCCTTCTTGTTGATTAACAACAGAATCAACATGGCTTGTCTTTGACTAATCTCTGTTATCCAGTTTTTCATCTGAAATGAATATAATTTTTAATTCAGATATAAAATTAATAATATGGCTCAACTATATTCTTAATCTATAATGAAAGAAGAACAGCTCACTTACTTCGATTACACATGATAGTATTTTTTTCGCTGCGCTTCCGTCAAAAACATTAGATATAAGTTTTCCTGACCCAAGAGCCTGAAAGAAATCATCAATATTTGCTATCTTGCACAGAGATGTAGTACTTTTTTCAGCTGATATATTAGATGTCGACTTGCATTTTCTGTAGAGTTTTATGAAATGTTTCTTCTTTCCTTTATTATAAAAAAGTCTATTTAAAAAACATTCCTTTTTCTCTTGAGGTTTATATTCTATACATCGAGGTGTTGTGTAATAACTCGCAGCACCTAATTTTAAAGCTTTGTTGTTGTATTTCAATATGCTATTGTAGAAGGCATCGATTTTCAAATTATTAATAGCAAAAGGTAAATATATCATTTTACCATCATTCTCACTTATTATATTGTAATTCTTAAATTTGTTATAATTCCATATTTTAGTTAGTATATTAATAAAATTATTCATTGCAGAGTTTTGAATCAAGCTGTGCTTTGATGCTACATACGGTTGTAAAGTAGAGCACGATGATTTTTTAGGCGGAGTTTCTACATAGGTTTTTAGCATGCTATTAGGTTTCTGTTTTTGCTTTGAATATTTTTCAGGCGTAAGACGTTTTAACATGCAGGGGAACATCGAAGAAACCTGTAGAACATCTAACAATTCTGTTGCCAAGTTTATATTGTAAGACAATGTGTAATTTACTTTTTTTATTTCTGATTTAAACGGTTTTGCAAAATATCCTGTAAATATTTTTTCTAATTTTGTTGACACGTTTATTGAAGATGGTATAAAAGTTTTAAATACATCAGGATTTTCGCAATGTATTAATTCAGATATTGTAGATAATTGAGATTCAGTCTTATCTAATAAAGCAGATGAAAAAGTAAATTTTGATTCTACATTGGATATGTTACTTATCATTTTCGGTATAATACAACACAGTTCGGCAGGCAACATAGCATTTAATATTGTTGTTTTACTTTTATATACTCTTGTATGTCTATCTGTAACTTTTAATGGTATAAATGAGAATGATTTTCGTACATCCAAACAGACTGTATCCTGTTCTATTGGTATAGTTACGTCAAATTGTATCATCACGTTTGTTATGCAATGTTTTACTGCAATTTCTTTGGTATTTAGTGTTTTTATTTCTAGTGATGGTAACGCAGTATCAAATCCATGTATATGTTGGAAATTGTCTGTTTCAGAATTTAATACTGCGGTTTCTAATGATTTGATAGTTTTCTCTTCCTTATTTATTGTATTAGTGGAACCTATTCTTAATGCAACCATTGTTGTCTGTACCGAAGCTTCCTTGAATTCTAAAACAATTACATAGCATAATTATTAAAGATATTTTATTTTTAATAAAATAAGTACTATTATAATTTTCAAATACATAACTTACCTACACAGCTACTTTTAACCGTTTCTATATTTTCTTGATTATAATAAATGCCATTCTTTATATTTTTAATGACATTTTCTATTAAATCACTAGTCCTCTTACCCTTTGCCCATGGGTAATTCGTATTTAATGGTCTTTTTAAATTCGTTAATAGTTGTGAACTAATTGAGGGTGTTATTGGAAATATTTCATTATATTTCAAAATAGTTTCCGTACTAGCATCAACTTTTTTTCTAATGGTTACTTTTGTGGAAACATTTGTATTATTATGAGATTTTTCATCACCTTGCCCACCTATTTGTTGATAATTGTTATTTGTCATGCTTTGTGTTGAAGATTTTTTATAAAGATGTTTCAACATTTTATCTTTCAATTGTCGCATTGTTTTAATATTTTTAATCTGTGAAAGTTTAGTATTATTGGTCGTTTCAATTGTTGCATTTGGTTGGTAATCTATTTTCTTTTTGCGTAACGAATCGTCCAAATTGTAAATCATTTTGCCGTTAATATTATTAGCATTGTTTAAGAACACTTCCCGATCAGTTTGTCTTGTAAGAATTACGCTTCCCCCAGATCTCAATATTTGGTTGTTTCTTTGTATCACAGATTCTACTTTATTCAAGCTGTGTTTCAATTTGTTGTCACTTCTAACATTTACGGTGTTTTGATCATACCAGTCTACCATAAATGGCCATATATGGTGGTCCAAACCCTGAAACTGTTCATAATTCTCAAGATTTATGGGCGAAGAGCTTAACTGATCTTTTCCAAGTATTGTTATAGGATACTTTAAATTCATTAATCTTCTCTTAATATCCGTTTGTGTTAATTTAGGCACTATTGATGTAGTAGGCATTGTTGTTACTAAACGAGGTTTTCTATTTCTAGAAACAACTATATTTGAATTTTTGTTCGGAACAACTCTGGTTATCGCTTTTGTGTCGTGGCTTGATTCATCAGATGATACTTTGTCTAACTTATTTTTATCTGTAAGGTATAAATGTGAAGAGAAATTTCACAAAATGCATTTATTGTAATATTTTTCACCTATTTGTATATAAGTACTGATTCGAAACCTTGACATGGTATGTACGATGTATACCTACCAATTATACAATTAGATCTTAGAAGCTTAGATTATAGTTAGAAGGTATATAATTTGGTAATAGCACAGTATAAGAAATAGAACTGAACTCGTGCATTAAATAAACAGATTATATAATTTTTTTAACGTGATAAAGTAATAAACATATATGACATTCATGCTCTTTTCCACTTTGGATTATGCTGAAAGCGAACTCTTGTAGAATTAAACTCGCCTTTATACATTCGCTTACCTCTGTCATTTTTTATGTATTATTATATTTATCTATACTTTATTGTGCAATAAAGTATAAATAAATATCCAAACACCTTTACAATCTTCTATAACGTGGAACACAAATAATGATTTTTATACTATACCTCTTCTATAATCGACAGTGCTATGAAGGCCTGCTTTGCTCGAGCCCGTATGTTCAGAATACATAAAACTGTCCACAAGTTCAACAGATTTATGAGTTTTCTGTTTATTTTTTTTCGTGTTATTTAAATTATTGGTATTATTTGCACTTACATACAAAGATAATTGATCAGAATTATATGACATCGAATTATCTGTAGCCATATTAATTTCGGTACCAAGTGCTACTTTGTGGTCTTGGCTGACATTTAGTTTTAAATTGTCTATATGTGTTTCGACACCATTATATATACCTATAGGTACCAGTTGATTACTAATTTTATTTTCTTTTTCCTTACCCTTCATACTTTTTGTACCAAAAATGTTATTTCTTAATAGATTACGATTTTTCATATTATTTGTAGGTGTTACTGTGTTCTGTAATTTATCAATTTTGTTTTCAAATTCTTTGCCGATTTTACTAAATTCGCCTTGTTTATCTATTACCGTAACACGATCACAACTGGACAGTGGTGAAAAATTCGTTGCAGATTTGCTATCAATATCGTAGCTAGATATATATGCAATTTCTTCTGTGCGGCAAGTTTCAATAACTCTAAAATAGGTAAATTAAAATATAAATTATAATGGAGAATTATTCAATTATGATTATTTGAAAATACTTATACATACCGTGCATCTTTGCGATTATTGCGTCTTCTATTTATATATTTTTTCTTTTTTGGTGAGCGGTTGCTGTCATTTGACATGGGCGGCGAGGGTCTAAACTGAAACCTATTTATATTTCTAAGTACTGTCCACACATCATGGGCATTACATTCATTCTTAATTAAAGGTTTGAACGCAACACTTGATTTCTTAGAAAGTTTTCTTCCATCACCGTTAAATTGATTAAGTATATCACTAGAACTGCAATCTAAATCAATATTCATCTGTGAGCAATATCGAGCATCTCTATCATAGAATTCAAAATTATTTTTTCGAGATTTTCTTTTATTTAGTAGAGGTGTACGCTTTTTCTTTATTGTTTTTTTATTTTTGTCATCTCTGTTACAATATTCTGAGTCATTCATTTCACTCACAGTACACGTTTCGGGTAAACGAGACTGTTCATTTGGAAGGGTTAGCACAGACTTCTTATTTTTTTTATTGCTTCGTTTTAGTGGTCTGATTTCATCAGAATTCACTCTGTAAATAGTAGCAGCTAATGGAAAAGAAGAAACGTAATTTGGCTCTAGTTTGTGAATAAGCCTCTTTTCCGTTACTCTAGATAGCAGTTGCACTTTGTCGCCTTTGAGATAAGGTGATTTGGAATATTGATTCTTCGATTTTTTACATTTACTAGAAGCGCTAATATTGTCTTCTGTGGTAACCGTAATTTTGGTGATATTTGAAACCGAATTACTACTATTGAAACTATTTATAGAATCGGAATATTTGGGTTTAATCTTGTTACATATTTCTAAGGAATTTATTGCCATATCCCGATAATTTCAATTATAGTCTAAAACAATTCAACAAAAAATTAGAAAAAGTTGCAAGAAGTTTTCTTTATGTTTAAACAGGTTTCGGTTCTTGAATACTTTTATAAATGACCGTAGCACGTCACAGCATAATACTATCGTCACAATATAAGACAGCAAAAGGTAAAACTTTACTAGAAAGTAATTTTTTTTTTTTGCCAGATGATGATAACTATAACTAAGTTGATAACTAGTTAATACAAACGATAAAAATATATACATCCACAGTAGGAAATCTAAATCGTTAGCATGCTCTTTAAGGAGTGTTTAATGTTTGTCAAATGCTCTAAATACTAAAAATAAGTATATAAGTGATCGCAATTTTTTACCTTTATATATAGCAGTCACTGTAATTTCGATTTCACGAGTCTAGAAATACGCACCTACATGAAAATAAACTTATTATGTAATAAATTGAAAAACAAAGTACGCCATTGACACGAATAGGACTCTTTTTGTTAATAACTGACATTTCGCATATTTTGATATGGTTTTGTTTATAAATCATATCAAAATATGATCTGTTTCATGGACAACGGCCAGAACGTGTCCATTTCATATACTTGTATGTAAGGACAAGGTACGAATCTCTGTTATTTAAAGAACTTTCAAAAGTTTTTTTTTTTTCAATTTTATTTTGTAACTCAATTGATTTTCATAATTCTTTTTATAATTAATACGGTTTATTATTTTTTGTCAATTAAAATTACCCTTTCATTACGAAGCAAAAAACCAATGTACATATGTAATTGTTCCGAAGCAAAATATACTTGTATCACAACGCAAATAATCCCTACGTTATAATTTGTATGTACACGATTTAGTTTTTTAAACTAATTTCAAATATTTTCAATGTCTCTAGTAAACATTCTACTATTTATTAATATGTATGTTCACGAGTCCTCCTCTTTTTTTGAACTTGGTTGAAAAAAGTTAAAAACTTATTTCGACTAACTTCATAAAGAGGAAGTTCTTAATTCGATTATATTTTTTAAATTAGTTACCTCAAAACTGTGTTAGAAAATATATATGTGAAATTTTTGTTCATATTGATATTTCAATAACAAATTTTACATTATTAGATATATATTCGACACAGTTTATGTAAAAAGTATGCAAGTAGATTGTATTTGAATTTGGTAGGGTTATACGGCCATATAACATTTTCTTTACACTAGCTTGCTATGAATTGAGAAAAATAGCAACTGATGGTGTATCTTTATGCTATTTACATTTACATAAAAAGAAAGGAGGCAACCATATGATTGAGCTTTTATTTTATCACTAGCCGACTGAACTTTGTACCGCCTAACAGTTGATGCTTTAATATTTTTTTTTTACTTTTTTTTAATACTTATTCTGCTATTACAGACCCCAGATCAGCTAGTAAAATAAAAAACAGAAAATAAAGTTAATAAATCAACAATTACATTATGTCAAACAATAAAAATTAGGGGGGAAAGGGATTGTTAGTAATGAAGACTGAGAATCCTATTGCTAGCAATTTACCCAACCAGGTCGACCTCATCGCGGTTCTCCCTGGAAACTATCATGGTTAATTTCTGATGAATTCATCATAATGGGCTAACTGGCCTGTTTTCATTCTCATCTATCTCCCTTCATTGGTGGTCCGCCAGCGTATCCCGTTAGCGCAGACGGGGTTACCATACCGTTTTCACCCAGCAAAAAATAAAACAATAAAAATTATAAAACACGCTGTGTCACGTCACGCAATTGACGTTTTGCGTCACGCATTTTGCCTTCCCAGAATCTCTCCACTAACACTTGAACTTTATGGTATGGTATTAAAGTTCAAATTGACTCATAAGTATTATTACTAATTGTTTGTATGGGAGTATAGATAGATGTTCTTTTTAGACTTTTTTAGGCAATTTTAAAATTTTTCTCTGCGTAAGAACCATCCTCGTACATCAAGGAATATTCCAAAAAAATAATTAGCGAAATCGGTCAAGCTGTTCTTAAGGTTTGCGTTTAGCAACACATTCAGCGATTAATTTTTATATTATAGATTCCTTCTATGTAATTCCTTGTTGACTCTAACTATCATGACTTCTATTTAAGACGGCCACGATCAGCCATGACGAAATTATTTACAGTTTGGTAACATAGTATCTTAGAAAAACGTCATTCTAACAATCGCGTTCTAAGTATTGCAGGCCTCTGAGCAATGCTATTAACATTGACAATTTGATATGTCTGTGCCAAAAATGTCAAACTTTCGGGTTGTCTTTAGACATTTGACAGCTCAGCTGTGTTAATTTCAAACAAAAATAAATATTTATCTGTGAATGAAATTCAGGTGTTTAACTTTCATTTTTAATATTTATATATTGTTTGTAAACAAGCCATACCTATATTGAATATTGCAAAAATCATTCTTGTTGATATGGCTAGTAAAAATGGGAAAGATATTATACAATACGTGCCCTTTATGTCGTTTGTGCATCCTTCATTCTGGCATACCCTGACAGAGATGAAACTTGATGTAGACAAATTGAACGACACCACAAAACAACTTTTTGGGCGTTTCACGTACAGAGAGGATATTGGCTCCGTGTTTGAAGTGGACGGCACATCGTTCAACAGGTTTGTTATAATTTGCACTGTCTACCCTCTAAAAGACAAAGTAGTTGCTAATCTCCATTGTTAGCAATATACTTCATCAGTTCAATCTCTAAAGTTTTTATAAAAATCATTATGGTAAATTCCAATAAAATCTACTGTCTACCATTGTACATAATAAACACTCCAAGTAAAGTTATGATTAAATATTTATCATACAAATTATTAATAACAATAATTCTTATATATATTGTCAATATGTGCAAATAAATTCAGAATTATTAAACATCACCTTGAGTGTCAGCATAGAATGGGTCATAAGAGCTGACTAAGGGAGAACAAGGGATGAGCAGTACCATCCTGCTCTCATAATGTCAGGCTTGAAGATAACTTGAAGAGACAGTTATTATGACTGTATGGCAGTTTTATAATTCTGTATATAACTGTTTATTTTATCTTTTATAAAGCCCCATAAAAATAAATATTTTTATTTTAAGCTCACCTCAAAGAGAACAATTTTATGAAAATGTGAGAGGAATTATAATGAATAAAAACACAATAGAAGAATTTAAGAATATTGACAAAGCTATATTATTGAACACTATTGGTAAAACAATTTGGGCAGATGTAAAGAAAAAGACATGGATTAATATGCCAAATATTTTGTTAAACTTTGTTGTTCTTTCATTCGCTGTAAGTATTGTTCATATATCAGTTTTTATATTTTTGTGTCACTTCATTATGTATTATTATTTAATATTATTATGTTACAATAACATGGTATATTTATATTTATATGTTACTAAAAGTTATGCAATATATGGTCAATTTTAGGTTAAATTAGCAAGTTATAGCCTAAAAATTATCTTTTTTTTTTTCTATAAAAGCCTTATATTTACCATTTCATGTTTGTAAATCTTATGATTTACTAAAGTTTTACTAATGTATGAGCTTTTGCATCTTTTACATAATTTTAATGAATTTATATTCATATTATTGTATTCATAAGCAAAATACAATAATATGCTATTCCAGACTAACCTCTGTGGTTTTTGGTATACTTGTTTTTTTTTTTGTTTTGGTTTTATGGTGAAAATAAAAAATAAATTTTATTTTTAATTTGATAATTTTTATTAAAGATATTAATGTTTGTTGACACATTATACATAATATTATATAAAATAAATTTTTGTCTTGCAGGATCTCAAGAAATTTCATTACTACTACTGGTTTGCATTTCCCACTCCTAGTCAGCCCACAGTCTATTTAAATGAAAAAGCAAAATTGATAACAACTCAGTTCAGTTTCGATCAACTTCAATTATTAGTCCAAGGGTACAATTCATTAGATTCAAGTCAAAAATCATTCTTCATAGTTACCAAAAGTGATGATAAGTTGTCAGTAATTCCATTGTCAAATATTTTACAACCAAACTGCAATGAATTAAGTCTTGATTTATCAGATGTGTATTTTGTGTTTGCTGATCCAAGTAACACCGATAATCCTGGGTGGCCTTTAAGAATTTTCTTAGCAGCTTTACTTGATCATTGCACAAATCTTTCTGGGAAAAATATTCAAGTCATTGGTTTGAGGTGCAATGTTAAATATGAAATTGCAAACAGTCTTGTTTATTCTATCTACATTTCTCAGGTAATTGTTATGTTCTGTATTAATTTATGTATATGTTTGTAACATTTTTTTTTTCATTTAATTAAAGAAAACAAAACAGTATTCCTTTATAATGAAGCTTATTTACAAAAAAAATGTTTGAAACTCATTTTTATTATTATATTAGTTTTTTTTGTTTAATATGTATTTTAATTCTATCATGTAGATTTTATATTAGTCTTTAAAAACTACTTTCTTTTGACTTTGAATAATATTTTAAAAGTAATGCATTTGTTTTCTGTATCATATATTTTATATTTAATAAGATTAAAATGTGTGTTTAGGATATTCAATCAGCAGAGAATGCAGGTTGGGTTGGATGGGAGAGAAATGATAAAGGCAATTTTGGCCCTAAACTGGCTAATATGTCAGCGTCAATGGATCCTGTAGTGTGAGTTTTTTTATTTGTTGAGAAATTTGCAATATTTTTTGTGGAAAATCGTAATTAGAAATGAAGATTAAATTAAAGGTCATAGAATGGTCATTTCAAATATATATTTAATTATACATTTCTTAAACAATTGCTTTTCTAAATGTTCTGCAATATATCTAATTGACGGTTGTCTAGGAAAGTTCTCAAAATGTATATTTTCATATGAATTATTGATATCCAATGCAAAGTTTTTAAAAGTCTTTATTTGTAGCTACTTTTAAATAATGTATGAATGAAATATGTCAAAATGCAAATATTACAAATTGTATTAGTTCCTGTTATTCCTATTATTAAAAATCCAAGGTGATCCTCACACAATCTTGATGATGATTGTGTGGTATGATAGGCATACCCACAATCCTAATAGATTTATGATGGCTTCCTTTTGGTGCTGTAGCAGATTATGGCGCTGAGGTTGGTAGTTTAATTTGCACTGTTTGTAAACATAGGTAATCTAACTTGAACAAACTAATATCTTACAGGTTTATTAATTTATTAGTGTCCGCACCATGGCTTTGCATACGTGGTACTATACACTGTAAAGAATCTTGGGCAGGTCGTCATATATTTTTGTAAACATATTTATAGGAGCATTCCTATATATCATATATATGTAAACATCTTTATAGGAATGCACTATATCGTGAGTGATTTTCACAACTTTTTTTCAGAGCTGGATATGCCTGCAGTAAACTATAACTTGAATAGTTTCTATATAATTATGTTTAATTTAAATTATTCAGCTTTTGCTAAACTGATTTATCTTTAAATATTTTTCAGTTTAGCTGATACGTCATCAGATTTGAACATCAAACTAATGAAATGGCGTTTAGTACCTAATATAGATGTAGAGGTGATGAAGAGTACTAAATGTTTATTATTGGGTGCTGGTACGCTTGGATGTCATGTGGCTCGTAATCTGTTGGTAAGTATTTATCGTTTTTTATACTTTTTTTTATGCAATTTAGAATGGCAAGCAAGCTGATGGCTCACTTTATGGAAAGTGGTAACCGTCGCCTATAGACATGAACAGTACATGAATATATACATAGCAATACTCTTTTGGTCTCATAATATATCATTGATATAACTGTTACCCTTTTAAAATATAATGTCTTCATCTACCCGGTCTTGAGTAGATTGTACCTTTTGCAATAATCAGTATTGGATTGCGTAGTATACGTCCACAATAGAGGTACAAGGTAATTTTGTTGGAGCTATTTATTTCAAACTAAAATATAGATTATCAAACACTGATCACACGCCAAGGCGTAAGTGGGACCAAAGAATTATCCTGCATATTCCTTCCAGTATATTCCTATAGTATTGTTATTTGTGTTCACAATTTCCCAAAATTATTTCGCAGTCGTCGCCTTTGACAATAAAAAAGTCTCCCGACAAAATTTTAAGTTAATATTTTTGCGATATTTAGTTACCAGCTTACTGAATTAGCTATTACAAATATTATTAAAAAAAAATATTTTGTTCTTTTATTTATTTATTTAAAGATAACCAACAAAGCATACGTTTATATCTACTTAAAATACATTATAATAAGGTTACATTTTAAAATGCTGCCTCAATTAAAGGCCGCCTCGCACGCAATTACAAAAAAAAGGAACAAAAATTAAGCAACATAACAAAAATTTTATCTAAAATTTAAATGATGCTGACTACTGCGTACAGTAATCGTATCATATTGATGATTATATTAATTGACATATTTTCTTCAGGCTTGGGGATTTCGTCATATAACATTTATTGACAACGGTAAAGTGTCGTACTCAAATCCGACGCGACAAGTACTCTTCAATTATCAAGATTGTCTAAATGGAGGACGTAAGAAAGCTGAAGCAGCGGCCGACAATCTTAAAAATATACTACCTACTGTAGTAAGTATGTATTATGAATATCAAATCATCAAATTTGTCAATTTAAGTGAGGGATGGGTATGTTCCTCTAAAAGCCTAACTGCGGTTGCCAACTCGCCTACTAAGCGTGGCAACTACTGGCAAAACTTCCCTTTAGGGGAAGGCTTATGTCCAGCAGTGGACAGTTAACGGCAATGAAATAATATAAATTAAATCACTGTATTTACAACGCGCTGCTTTATGGCTGTGCTGGGATTATATTACTTTATAATACATTACCTTATTTGTAAATCTAGATGAATTAATTTAGATATATATATATATATATATATATATATATATATATATATATATATATATATATATATATATATAATATATAAAATTACTCAGCCTGAAATTATACTGAAATTAATTTTAAGTCAAGTAATTTTGTTGTTAATCACTTATAGTTTTATTTTACAGACTGCCAAGGGTTTAGTAGCTCATATACCAATGCCTGGTCATCCTATTGGAGAATCTCTTAAGGCCGAAACTATATCCAATATCAAGACTATTACTGAAGCTATCGCAGATCACGATGTGATATTTTTGTTACTCGATACTAGAGAGGCAAGATGGTTGCCTACACTCGTCGCAGCACATTATGGAAAGGTTAGAAATATATTAGAACAGTTCCCTACAGATAAAAGTAAAGTCATTGTATCCAAATTTGGCATAAAATAATAAAACTACCAATATGTCTACCAAGAATCAATTTAATAAAAGCAATTACTTATTTTTGAGTCATTAGGGTTTTTTTTTTTTTTCATTAGGAGAGAAAATGTTATAATTTTTTTAAAGATATGTAGGCAGGGCACCATTGAGTGATGATAGGTGAGGATAAAGTGAAGCAGGTTAGTTGGCTTCTCGTGACGAATTCTACAATAATTGACGAAATCTTTATTATGTTTTATATGTTAAATATAAACTAAACTTCTAATACATTTAAGGTTTATAATGATAAGAATTATCATTAATTTACGTGAATTTACTGGGTACAGAGGAATAACACCTGAGTCCTCAGGAATGGCAACGCATGGGGGTATCATGGGCGAAACATACTCTGTTATGTCCATGATACTGCTCATGTCTATAGGCGACGGTTACCACTTTCTATCAGGTGGGCCGTCAGCTTGTTTGCCATTCTAAGTTGTATAAAAAAAAAGCCTCTCTGCCAATTTATTTCAATATAAATCTTCGCAGATTGGTGCACTTGATGTTCATTAATTGAATGTATCATTTACATTTATATATATGCTTCCCTCAGATAGTAATCAATGCAGCGTTGGGTTTCGATAGTTACTTAGTGATGAGACATGGAATAGGTGGCACGCCATCAGAGGGCGCGACACTCGTCAATGCCACACACATAGCAGGTGGACAACTGGGTTGCTATTTCTGTAATGACGTCACTGCTCCAGGGAATGTACGTAACACTACTCTAGTTTATGGTATTATACAAGTTGGGGGTTAGATAGATTTATTTTTTTAATAGATCATTATAGAGTTGTAATCCCGTCTGCTCTAGGTATCGGTGTATGCTAACGGAGCATCATTGAAGTATGATAGGTGAGGATGAAAATAGTTGGCTAATCGTGACGAATTCATCAAGAATAAACGATAGTTTCATCAAGAATAAGGTATCAATAGCCCCCCTTACTGTATATATATACATGTTCTAACAACCAGAGGGAGACTATGTACAAAAGTCGATTGCTTGGGTACCTCTGTCTCATTCGTGTTTCGACCGTGAAGCAGTTGTGTTTGCATGGCTGTGTTTTGGTTTGAAGGGTGGGATATAGCGTGAATTTACTGGGTACAGAGGAATAACACCTAAGTCCTCAGGAATGGAAATGCATGGGGGGTATCATGGGCGAAACAGTATACTCTGTTATGTTCATGGTACTGTTCATGTCTATAGGCGACGGTTACCACTTTCCATCAGGTGGGCCATTAGCTTGTTTCCCATTCTAAGTTGTATAAAAAAAATCCTCCCTGATATAATTGGCGAAAAGTTCTTTCATGTACAATGTATTGACACTCCAGAATGCAAGTGTTGTTTCTTGTCTCACAGATTACACAGAATTTTTTAGCCTTTTAACCAAAACATAACAACATATTTCAGTTGTTAAACGGAAATATAATTTGTAATTATTTATATTGGCTTTACTCACATTGTATGTTCGGGGATGCCCGATTAGTTTCGAAGTCAATAGGAGCCCTTATTCATAAGCACGGTTCACGGCTGTGTCCTATTGATTTCTAAACTAGTTGGGCATCCTCGAATTTAAAAAGTATATATCACTATTATTATTATTTAACAATAGGAATGACTATTTTGTGTGTTTCAAAAGCTAAAATTATTTCGCTCTTTGCTTCCGAATTTAATTAAAGTTAGGTACGGTTACATTTACATAAACGTATATTTTCAGTCCCTTAAAGATCGCACTCTTGACCAACAATGCACCGTAACACGGCCAGGCGTGGCGGCAATAGCCGGGGCGCTTGCTGTGGAAATTCTAGTTGGATTGTTGCAGCATCCTCTAAGGTAATCTTATTGCATTTTTTTTTTTGTTTTAAAATACATTGTTTATTCTCTAATAATATTTTGTATTAACTGTATGTATGTTCATGTATTATGGACTTGGGATATGTATTGGCTTTTTTTTTATTTCTAAAGAAGTTGATGATTGAAAATATTAAATGTTGAATCTCAAGGAATTATATTATCCATGCTTCAAAAATACTGTGCCGCCCATAATGATACTCATTACGCGTAGCCAAAGCAGAGGATCAAGTATATTCCTTATCAAAAAGATATATGTAATTTTAGTATGTATGTATATCAATAATTAGTAGTACCGCATTCGAATATTCTGACACTTCTCTATGGTTGACTGGGAGAGAATACTTTTAGCATTAAGTCCGCCACGTACACATATTTGTACTAACGAATAAATAAATAAAATAATTTATTATTATTATAAGTTATTTTATTTATTTATTATTTTAAACATATTTTTACAGGGTAGAAGCACCAGCGATATATAACTTGAATCAAGAAATTGACACCATATCATCAGATATGCAAGGTGTTTTGGGCCCCGTACCACACTCTATCAGAGGATTTCTCCATTCATACCAAACAGTAGTGCCAACATGCGGGAAATTCAAACAGTGCATAGCCTGTTCTGATAATGTTTTAAACAAGTACAAAGAAGCGGGAATGGAGTTCTTGTTCAATGTATTCAATAGTGGAAAATATTTGGAAGAAGTAACTGGATTAACAGAATTACAATTGTCTGCAGAAATGACCGATGTAAGTTTTATAGTTTTTTTTTTGAGCATATTTTCAATTCAATGATATGAGATGAGCATCAATCTTATGTACAAATATTCACTATTGCTTTATTTTATATTATAAAAATTTTAGAAAATCACTTTAATTCCAAAAAATTGTTATATCGAATTGGCCCTATCTCACATATGTTATATGACAAAGGAAAACCTTTCTAGTCTTTATTCAGGTATTAATTTTACTTATCTCTTTTGCAGATATTGACATTTTCTGATGACGACGATAATGAATAATAGCGTAGTATTACAAATCCTCTCTCTAAGTCGACCAGACCAGAATTGGGTACAAGATAACTGATAGACATGACATAATTTTAATTTTTTTTTAAGTATACACATAGAAAATACGTAGACCAGTACGAAAAAATATTGTGAGGAGAAATAGGATTATTTGTAATGGAGACCAGCGACCCCACTGTAAGCAATATACCCCCTTCGGGTCAGCTTCTGTGTGATCCTCCTTGGAAACCATTATGTTTAATTCTTGATGAATTTGTTACGATGGGCATAGGCTAACTGACCTGCTTTCATCCTCACTTATCATCACTAACTGGTGCTCTGCGAGCGGTGGTATTATTCTTGTATGCAGTTACCATTCTATTATCATCCATTTAAAAATAACATGTACTATGAGAGGACTGAACCCATGACCATCAGAAAGCGACGCAGTGTCTTAAATTTATACCATGATTATTATTTCGGGTACTTATAACAAATACACAAATAATTTTACATTCTATATTACTGTATATATTACAACATAAAACTGAACTATTTTAAATTAACAATTAGGGGTTCATCGTCATTTGTATAGGTGGAAGTGGGTGTTTCTCAGGATTTGTAATCAGTTTGACTGGTTTCGGTGGCTTAATCTTTCTGCCGTGTCGGCCGTCCTTGCGCTTCCAGAGACCAGACCGTGGCCTGTTACCAAGCCATCTATTCCGCTGAGGTGATCCAATAGGGGTATCACCATGATCCACATTAGACAGACGACCTACAATGCAAAACCTATAATTAATATTGAACACAAACGTTGAACACACCTCAGGAATGGCAACGCATGGGGGTATCATAGGCGAAACAGTATGTGTGTGTACTGTTATGTCCATGATACTGCCCATGTCTATAGGCGACGGTTACCACTTTCCATCAGATGGGCCGTCAGCTTGTTTGCCATTATAAGTCGTATAAAAAAAAATATATTATAAATGACTATTTGAACGTTTGTTTGTTACTTGTAGCACTTTAACGACTTAATTAATCACTACGAAGTTTCGTATATATATACTAAATGAAATGGAGAAATAAATAGGCTACATTTTATCCGAGTCAATAAACATATCCCAGATAAGCGGACGAAGTTGCTGATAAAAGATAGTTATTAATATAATTCGTTAAAATAATTAAAAACACTTAAGCGTCCTAACAAGATTTAGGCGTATATTCAAACATACGATGATGTATGAAATCGTTAACGGAGACACTTGTTATTATTCTACTTTGAGCGATACTCTCCTGTCGCAGTGTTATTAGATTCTGGTATCTAATTGGATAAGTCGACTGACGTAAATGAAATGTAATAGAAGTAGCAGATGCAAGTCTACCATTTATAAAGGGCCATTTGATATTTTGAAACCAAATTAAATATGTACTTGAACTTATATTAGAACTGTGAAAGAATCATTAAAATTTTATAAATTTTGTTGTTAATTTGTTATATAATAAAAATCACCTCAATTTACATATCTATTGATCCACTTATCATTTTAATGCAAGAAATTTCGGTTCGAAACACGACTTGTAATGTGAACTTATATTTTTTTTTAATGATTGGTATATTGACTGACATGAGCAACATTGAAGTATAGTTTGACAGCCCCATTGCTAGCAATATGCCTTATTAGGTCGACCTCCACGTGGTTCCCCCTGGAAACCATCGTGAACAATTCTTGTTGAATTTGTCACGATGGGCTAACTGACCTACTTCATCCTCACCTATCATCCTTCACTGGTGCCCTACCGGTGTATACCGATAGCGCGGGTGGGGTTACCAATCCATTATCATCCATTAAAAAAAATATTGAAGTATAACATGTTTTAAATGTTCATTACATAATGAAAAGAACTAAATAAATTTTAGTGTCACTCACCAACGACTGCCATACAATATTGATTAAAACTGAACTGTCTCTTGGAGGGCATCTGAACAATGACCCTATCATCTTGTTTCCGCAGTATCGTTCCAAAGGTTCCTGCAGCATGGATGTATAGTCCCCCTTGTCCTAAAATAACCATAGAAAATCATTATCTCAATTTCGTGATATTAAATTATATTGACTGTGAGTCACTTTTAATTACTAATTAACTCTTCGATGATAGATAACACTGATAACAAACCAAATCCGAGTGACATTGTTGGGTTTGTTCTCCTACCATGTTGGTTTCTAATGTTGTTGGTAAAATATGCACGTCATCTTATATTTACCACAATGGAAAATTGTCAGAAAATTATATCATTACATGGCTGTACTACACAATTCACAATTGTGCAGTACAGTCAGGAAGAATGTAAAGTCATTTCACAATTTGCCTCTGGTTTCTTTTAGTAAAGGCTTTTTCCATCTGTTGCGATTAATCTACTTGTCACTCTTTTATACAATTATTATACAAATTAAATATAACAGAAGTAACATGTTTTCAGATTATAAGTAATTTCACAAATTACCTGGTTCCTTTTCAATACAATGTACCAGTGTACCAGCAGGTAAAGCACCCAATATATAAGCATCACCCTCATTTGCTCGTACTGAAAAATAATGTAAATTTTCACATTTTGTCTAATAACAGATCCAGTTGAGACATTGTCCATTTTAAGTTAGATTAGTTTTGTATTAAGAGTGTGATATTTATAAGCTTTGATTTTTTTTAATAAACTATGAGAAGGGAAAAGATAATTATACCTGGTATCCTAGGCAGTTCTCTAGAGGACTTTAGAATTTGTCCTGGTTTCATGTTTTCTGTTGCTAATATATATTTAAGTTTTTCGCCAACTGCAACTAAAGCAATATGAGCTGTTCTACACCCATCCTCCATTATCTGAAAAAATATTAGAAAACATAGTATTAAATAAATACTTAATTGATTTCATAAAATATTACTTTAAGGTTTATATTACATAAACAAAATTGGACACAAAATACTAGATTCGAAACTTGTCAAATTTGATTATTTTGTAAAATTATTAAAGATACTTTGGTGATATTTTAAGAGTTTTAAATATAGTAATAATGTAACACAATTTTTGTCTTTACTCTTTTGTATTGTATGATTTTGTAAAAAACACATATTAGCAAGAAACATTGCGATTATGTGGGTTATAATTAATTCAGGTAAAGATCCAGTATTATCTGTCACTTTATATTCATTCATAATAATAAAAATGAAATTTGACCTCAAATTACCTTTGATTATAAAATAATCAACAAAAACTACAAGTCTCAATTCCAGAGCCAGAACACTTAAATAGAAACTCTTACTTATGACTATTTATTTTATAACAATAATAATGAAACTACTGTAATTATTATGTTATTATTTAGTGACAATTGTAAATTAAAGTTCATCAGCAAATTAAATTCAAATTTGTTCTGCCATTTAAGAGTTATTGAGAAACAAATATCTATATGCAGTTTGTTACAGCCTGGTGTGGGTGCTTATGGCCAAGTATTATCACAAAACTTCACATTAATTAATAATAGGATTTCACACAACTATTGTGAGTATACCCACATCATATCAGCTGTTAAATTATCCACTGCTGAACATAGGCCTCCCTCTTTGGGAATGTTTTGCCAGTAGTAGCCACACTTGGCAGGCTGGTTGGCAACCGCTGATGCCCATTGCTCAATTATAAAGTTCCCTTAGTCGCTTCTTACAACACCCACAAGTGAATATACCCGCAAGTAACCAATAACATAGGTTTAGCTTCCATTCCATTGTCTATTAATATATCATATACATAAAGAGTAGGAGGATGAAGATGATACATAAATGAACATACAATATAGGATGAACTAGAAAACATCTATTAATTTAATAAGCCTTGGTGAAAAATTAAGACAGTGAATGCTAACTCTTGAATAATTACTGATATGTTTGATATTTACAAATGCAATGTTTTTCTACCAGTTTCATCATATATACCTGTATAACTTTCTCTTCTTGTGGTGGGCCCTCAGTAGGACCATCTCTGACCCAGTCTATCCAGTGATACTTGTGTTTGATGCCACCACCTATACCTTTTGCAACCACTCGACCTAATAAAAATACAATAAAATAATTGGTTACTGTTATTTATCAACATGAGTGATAAATAGGTGTATGAATAATCAATAATTATTATAGCTTCATAATAATATTAAGCTTTCATAAACTATTTTGTTACTATAAATGAGAACCTATTAGTGGCCTAGTTATATAGACTATTCCTAGACCATTTCCATTTATACTAATGTAGTTATGGTTTTCCTGTATAAATAAATAATATTGATGATTATTATTACACAAATAAGCCAACCTGTAACTGGATCTCTGCCAGCAAGATTGGTTACTTCTAAAGGTTTCACTGTATATTCATCGGTGAAATGTACAATTCGTCTATAACTTTTACCAAATCCTGGTTTAGGTTTTTCAATATTGGGTTTACTAGCAAAATGAAATGCAGTAACATGGACTGCTCTTCTACTGATTATAGTAGGTGCTAATACGAGGTTAGCAAATAATCTATTCAATGCCATACTTTTATGGCCTTTGTCTATACAACTTTAATATTTTTTATTGATGATTAATGACCGAATAGTTAACTATTTTCAAAATCAGTAAGACAAAAGATTTTGTAATATAACCTAAAAAATAAATAAAATTTAATTTATTATAGCTAAGTTAATGTCAAGTACGTATTGTCAAGCGTCATATGTCAAATTTAAAAATTGTTTAGTTTTGACAAGTTATGAGAAAATCCAAAAACAAATGTCATATATTAAAAATCTAAGAACAACGTTATTCCTTGTTCTTAGTTAAAAATAGCACTAAACATTCTTTATGTTCAACTTCAATATTAAACTAAATTATTACCTAATTAGAATATTTTCTTAGTTACCTCCTTATTCATAAAAACGTTTTTTATGAATAAAGAGGTAAATCTATGATATACACAGACACATGACAAAAGATTAAATAAAGATTCGCAAACGGTCATATAGTTTGATAAACAGTATGCGGAGCCTAATATATGTAATATATATAATAAAGGAATTAGAAAAGGCTAATTACAATTTGTTGTTCACATTGCAATTAAACTATTTTCATATTAAGTTTCTGGAGGCTTACCATCAGCTTATAAGAAACCATCTTTATACAGGGCAGTTCAAAAGTAGACCTTAAACACTATTGTTTAAATTCATACTATGACGCCTTTAAAGGTGAACTATTTAAAAATTGTTTTCCACCGAGTGAATAGCTTAAATTGTCTCTGGTCGTCTGGCCTAATATTACTTTACCGCGAACATTCAAACACTTAAATAATTATTACCAAATTTTCATGAATATTGAACAAGAAATTTCATGATAATTACCAATTTTGATATAATAAATATTATGAATTCTTGTTAACTCGATATAAAAACCCAGTGTTTTTATAGTTTAAATCACTTTACAAGTTAATAAACAGTATTAAGAATTTGAAACCGTCGTCACTCAAGTGGCAAAAAAAGTTTTAAATTTGAAGTGTTTTAAAATAAAGTTGAATAAATCCAAACTTGCTAAAGTGTTTAAATGTGAACAATGGATTGGGGAGTAGCACTTTACTTTCAGTATTTGGCTATCCTTTGTGCTTAAAGGTCTTCAAAACTATAATGTCGTGAGTAACTATTTATTGTTAGTTTAATAAAAATCTTTGTATATTAGCAGCCACGTGTGTTATATTATAGGTCTATTTATATTTTTGTGTTTATTATTATATGAATTGCAGTGAAACACAACAAAGCAGACGGCGCGTCACATATACCCAACTGCAAAATTTATGGGAATTTCTTAAAGATCATAGGGAAATTGCAGTTGGGTACAACAAGTCTGCTCAAGCCCGAGAACACTCGAAACAGATGTGGTTAAGAGTTGCATCTGTATTGAATTCTGTAGGTGAAGGCGCTGTTAAGTCTGGCCCCGAATGGTCTAAGGTATGTTCCAATAAGGTTTATTCTCTTAAACATCTTTTTATACCTATTTCTCTTTTTTATAAAATTTTTTTCTTCTAGTATTGGGTGGACCTCAAAGCTAAAATAAAAAGAAAAAACCGCCTGAGGAGAGATGCCTCGAGTCAGACAGGAGGAGGTCCATCAATTTATGAAGAATTGTCAGAAATGGATATAAAGTTCCTGTCCATTTTAGGAGCTGACTATGGTTCTGGATTACCTGGTGTACAAATGCAACCAATTCTGATAGAAGTAAGTATTCTATGTATTTTATTTCAGATACCTATATCCTTATTTGTTTGATATAATGTTAAGTACTGAAAACAAAATATATCTCTCAAATGTACCCATGCCAACATGTAGAAGTTTAATATATTATTTTATAGTTATGTCACTTTATTGAGACAATATTCATTTATGTTTCGTAGGAACCGCAACCTGCTGCTTACAATCCTTCCCAACACAGCACCAGTGAAGGAAGAAGTGAGGAGGCAGTTTGGTTAAATGTTGACTTAGAAGGAAATGTACGTATTTAATGATAATTATATTATGCACTTAAATATTTGTAAATGCTTAATTACTATTATGAAATAATAATAATTCAAACATAAAAGTTATAATTCTTTGTGCAAAGGCCTCCTAATATAAAATAATTTTTTATTTAGAGTGATGATCTTACTACTGCAGTATCGAGACCTAGTGATACTGGTACAAATACCGACAGTGGTACAACCCAGATCATAGAAGTACCATCGACATCATCAGCCCATATTATGGTGACAGAAAGAATAGAATCACCAAGACCATCAACATCATCCATTGATATGCAGAGCAATGTCCCATCGGGCATTACTCAATTTGTTGAAGGAAGGGAAGTACCAAGAAGGAGGCGTCGATTGCGACGACGTCACGTGTCCATTGCAGAGGCAAGGGAGCAGTTGGTGGCAACTTCCAGGTCACGAGCAGAAGCAGAGTTAGCCAACAGTCGTTCTATAGAACAGGCTGTTGGTATACTCAAAGAAATGTTGGATGTAATGAAAAGGATATGCCCAAGGTCAGTAATAAGAATAGAATGGTATATTTTTTTTTCAAATAAATTAATTATGTATTTTGAATAATAACTTTATAATTTATATCACTTAATTTAGAAAACAATTTTAGCTGAGAAATATAGGCAAAAAAATTAGATGTTAATCTTTTCAAACAAAAATAGAATACAATAGAAATAATCTTCATTCATTTATTTAAACAATAATTTCAAACTAGAAGCACACCAACACCGACAACCAAATGGTTAAACAGATTCTACTTAAGTAATATGTAATAGAAAAAGAGATAATTCAGTTTTGTTGAAAACATAATAGTGTACAGTTGTAAAGATTTTGTATCTATGAATATGAATATGGTGTGAAATAATATGTACTACATATGTTTGTATATAACAATGATTGGTATTCCCATATATATATTTCAACACTGCATACATTTTTAACTTCCTAAAGCTACCGTTATTTATCAACATTACTAAATTTATCTACTAAACCAAAATAATTTGTTTTCAGTGTGTCTGATGAAGTGCCCAGAGACGGGCAACGAGATCCCGGCGTGTAGCAGTACCAACTTGCAATTCACGGTTTTGTCGTCCTACTGGGTCTTAAGGTACTACAGGTGGTTGCATTAAGGCCTCTTGTTGGTTCTCCTCTGCAGACAGATCAGGTATTGATAAACCGGCTGCATTACAAATATTGTGCAAAATTATACACGCATTTGTAATATAGCCAGCTATTTGAGGTTGATAATGCAACACTCTGTGAACTAATAGACAACGAAAGCGAGCTTTTAAAACACCTATTGTTCTCTCAATAGTATTTCTCGCTTTCACATGTAGCTTAGTGTAATGAGCTTCTGGTGATTCTGGTGCTGCCTCCAAAATTGGCGTCATCATAGTTTTTCTTAATGGATAACCGGAATCCCCTGTAATAAAGACCATTACTCATTGTAAAATCAATGATTATTATATAAACATTTAAATACAATTATGATTTTATATAAAATTAGTGATCTAGTCTGATTTCGCATGGGTAGATAGAATTTTTAAAAATTATATATAGCCTATGTTATTTATTGACAATTTGTTTTTCTATAGCAGAAAGAATTTTCTAAACTCGGTTGAGTAGATTTTAAATTAATCCATTATAAACAACCAAATCTTTCTTCTTTATGATATTAGTACACACATAAATAATTACTGTATTTCTTTAATATTACCTAAAAGCTATATAGCCTCTGATGCACTCAAATTTTCTAAATGAGATCTAAGGGGGTGGTTATTCCAGATAAAAGAATCGTGGTTGGCACCAGGATGACTTGCATCAACACTGATTATATCCATATCAGCATTACAAATCTGAAAAAGATTAACTTTTTTATTATTATTTATTGCTAATAATTTTATATTCGAAAAGTAGTTTCCTAATTTATTATAATAAAGTATAAAAATGAGAGATCAATACCTCTTTTACTGTACATGTTACAACAATAGTGTAGTATGATTTACTGTTTAATTATTGTAGATATGAAACTATTATATTTCTTATGTATGTCACCATTTTCTAATAAAAAATAAAACAAATATAGCCAGAATAAGTGCTTTGTTGTACAAACTATTTTATATATTTATATTGTAATTATAAATCATTTGATATAATAAATATAAAATAACTAAAATATATAATTTGCTGTTTATCACAATTGTATAACAATATAGAATAAGTAATACCATTATGAAAACAATATCCAATTTGATGCAGTAGTTTTTGCATGATACCAGAACAAATTTATAGACAACATTTTTCAAAATTATTGTTTTAGCATCTAATGTTCTTATTATAACTTCTCATACAATTTTTCTTAAATCTTCATGTATAGACATTGTCAAGTTACAATTTTATTATGTTAGTAAGATTATAATTAAAATGTAATGGGCTAAGTCCACCATTTTATATTAAATCTTTTAATATGCCTAATTTAAATTATGTACAATAAACATTTTAACATACAATACAATACAATGTAAATTCTGTATCTTTTATTTCAATATAGCTCATACTATGTTTTATGTTTTATTTTTTAATTAAAATAAAAAAAAGAAGCTGCAGTTATTTATTATGCATTATGCATATAATATAGTTAGCTTAAGTTAGCTTCATTATGCATATAATTTATGAATCTTTTTTTTAATTCATAGTGGCAAATCCTACCACCATGAATTAAATAAAAAATATCCTATGTTGATCTTATATATGGTCTATCAGAGTAGTAAATTTAATTTACTGAGTAATAAACATTTAAACATCTTTATCAGGGTTTACTAAGTTGTGTTTTTTTTGATGGGCGAAACTGGAATGGTAACCTCGCCTGCGCTAGCGGGATATGCTGGCGGAGCACCAGTGAAGGGTGATAGATGAGAATGAAAACAGGCCAGTTAGCCCATCATGATGAATTCATCAGGAATTAACCATGATAGTTTCCAGGGAGAACCGCGAGGAGGTCGACATTCAGTCTCCATTACTAACAATCCCTTTCCCCCCACTAAGTTCTGTTAGGTAACACAGGTAATTTGGCTGCAATGGAGTCTACTTAATATTTTAAAATATGTAAATCATAATTAAATTTTACATTACCAATTGAACATTTAGGGAATGATAATTTTTTCTGCAATAATACCTTTCTTCATGTTCATTGGGTCTTACTATTGCAATATGGGAACAATCAATGCATCCAATCACACCAGGAATACCAAATTTTTCATAAAATCTGAAAGGTAAATAAGGAAAAAAAATAAAGGGCATTCTGTGTAAGTTGTCTGCGGTATTCATGGTCACTTGTAACAGAAAGTGTTCTTGTGTGGTTTAAAAATATAAAAAATACCTTAACTTATTTGTATTACGTTCTGCAGTATTTTGGGGAAATTTAATGTATTTATTTCTGATTTCTAAATTATTTAAAGCAGCTGTAACCTCTGATAATACAGAAGAGACAGTCTGCTGCGCAATACTTTGAGCTTTACCAGTGGGTTTCTGATAAGACCCATGTGCATATAAATACACTGCTGTTAACACCTGAAAACAAAACAGTTAATTTATTAACGATCTAGACTAGAGAAAAGAAGAACCAGTAGAAAACAATATATATAATAAATCACAACTACCTTTGTTTCAATGCTTAAATCATTGGATTGTTTAGGTCGAGTCTTTAAATTAGGCTCCAACTCCTCACACAGATCTCTAACCAAATCTGGTGATAATCTAATAAAAGAAAGTTGTAAATAAATAGGTATTAAATAAAACCTGTCTCTAAGATTTGTAATTGTGTGATCTTTTCTTATGATTGTGTTTATAATAAGTTTAATAATGAATTTTTTTAGAAAAAATAACAAAGGGTTTTTATCTATACAAGACTATCCATTAACTAAAACGACTATTATAAGTAGAATATGATATAAATGTATAATATAAATAACAGTAAAGTATCTACCTATATTCATTTATAAACTCTCTATCCTCCAATTCGAAAGGGTCATTAATTTGCCTTAACCGACGACGCTTATTTCTTCTCTCCATCCGGTATTCACTCTCCAAGTATTCAAACAATTCGTACTCGTCGCACATCTACAAAAAAATTTAACTTGGATTATGATGCAACTAAAATAGAAATAGATAAAATAAGAGTTTTTTGTGTAAAAATATGAACCTTAAAACCACTTGAAATTTATAAATTCTGGCTTAATTCGTAAAATGAAGGGTCACTTGAACTCTGAACGTCTCCCACAGAGCAAGTAATAAATTAAATCCTTACAAAACCACTACAAACATCAAAACAATTTATAAAAAGTTCCTCAAGAACTAACTTTTTCAACATTGCTTTATTTGACATTAGAGATGCGTAAGAAACGTTTTGTTGCTGTCAAAGTTGGCGTCATGGTACGAATTGTTCATATAAAAAAAAAAGGTGAACGGTTTAGAAATACTAGTCTAAATAGTCCTGTAGCAGGCCTGCTATAACGCGGTCATAGTACGTTTTAGCAGGACAGTTGAATTTAAGGCCTGCTTAAAAAGCTCATAGTAAGCCCCCTGAATAAAAACATTATATTTATTACATTTATTATATATACATTATAAATTTAATCCAAATAACTACTTATGTTATTATATTACAGTGTATTTTTGTAAATTTTTATGTGTAAAAATTATATGATTAAAAATATTATTGGTCCATACATTGTTATAATGTTTGATTTTTATAAAACTGTTTAGTCCAACGTCTATGCCTAAAAAAATTATGGACGCCCCCTAGTGGCGATTTCTTCACAAAAATACATCGTGAATGTGGCGTGTGTTGTTTGTAATATTGTGAGTCGTAAATAAAATGGACTGGATGTGTTACTAATATTTCTTATAAGTGTCCTTTATGTGTGTAAAAACATTAATCTAACACGAACCTTTATACAAATATCAAGAAAGTGACGATAAAACTTGGTTTTGTTTAGTATTTTGTCATATGTTGCACGCCTGCCTTGGGGTCTGGAAGAGGACAAAAAATTTATCACTAATTCCGATGCTAAATTGATAATGCAGTAAGTTTTTTTTATTTCTCTTCAATGTACTCGACGAAATATACTATTTATTAATAATTATGGTCCATACTTGCTCTATTATTTATTACGTTTATTATAGCCAGGTTACTAAACTTAGTGCTCATACCTGTCTTCGTAACCGTCATTGTTATGTATATTTTTAATGAAATAATTTTTAGTACATTAACAATATCCCTCGCCGCGACTACGAAGCCTTTAATTCTTATGTTATATTTTTTTGTTACAGAAATAGATACGGCCAGTCTTCCGGCACGTTATTGCGCTTTTTCGTGACAATGCGGTGCCTTATGAATGAATCTATTTTCTAAACTCGCGATCTTCATTCTTCATAATGGTTGTTAGAGCTGAAACTGAATAATAACATAATGAGTCACAATCTGGCTGGAATGCCGTCATACAGGCTGCCAGGACCTGGACTGGGGCCTCCTGACTTCAAACCTCCAATGGATACTCCAACGCCGCCAGCTCCTGCGCCGAGTAACCCTAAAAAGCGAAGAAAAACATCAAATGCAAACAATGCATTGACACCACAGCCACCACCTACTGCACAAGACTTGCTGCCTCCTCCTCTTACTGGTTATGGGGATACAATAGTCGCTTCCAACCCTTTTGATGATTCCCCATCTACAGTTTCACACAATGGTCCTATGATGAGCCACAATGGGCCCATGATGAGTCAAAATGGACCAATGGGTATGGTCGGCCCTATGCACAATATGGGAGGACCACCAATGAGACACATGAGTCCCCTGCCACATAATATGAGTCCTATGAATCAACAAATGCCACCTAGAGGAGGAATAAGTCCAATGGGAAATATGAGTCCAATGGGTCATATGGGTGGTATGTCTCCAATGGGAGGACCTAATATGGGTATGAGTAATCATAACATGGGGCCTGGAATGGGACCCACATCAAGATCAATGGGCAGTCCAATGAGCCCTATGAATTCTATGCCAATGGGATCACCTATGTCTTCTGGCCCTATGGGCAGTCCTATGAATATGGGTTCAATGGCTGGTAGCCATATGAGTAATAGTCCAATGGGGCCACCAATGCATAGTCCACTTGGGGCTGGATCAATGAATGGTCCCATGAATGGGCCAATGGGTGCTGGAGGTCCAGGGATGAATGTTCCTCGAATGAATGGGCCTATGGGGCCGAGCTGTTCAAATGGATCTATGGGTCCTACTAGTTCTATTATGTCTTCAAACCCAATGCAAAGCGGTGGAATGGGTCCTGGTCACTGTGGGCCAATGAGACATGGCAGTCCTATGGGATCAGCTATGGGAAGTGGACCTATGGGTGGCAATGGACCCATGACATCTATGGGCCCCGGCCCTCCATATGCAGGCGGTCATATGGGTCATGGTGGTCCCATGGGGATGGGAGGAAATAGTTCAATGGGAATGGGTCCTGGTCCAGGAAATATGGGTAATTGTGGACCTTTAGCTGGTATGAGCGGTATGGCTATGGGAGGTCCAGGTGGTCAAGGAGTAGGTCCAATGGGTCAAGGCATGGGAATGTTTGGACCTAAACCAATGCCTGTGAGTGCTGGTAAAGTTTACCCACCAGATCAACCTATGGTTTTCAATCCTCAAAATCCAAATGCACCACCCATATATCCTTGTGGAGTATGCCACAAAGAGGTGCATGATAATGATCAAGCAATCTTATGTGAATCTGGATGTAACTTTTGGTTTCATAGGTAAGAATAACTTCATTTATTATTAAAAGATTAAGAGACTATTTATTATTAATAAGTTATTTGATTATAATTAATAGTTATTTATTTATAATTGATAGTTATTTATTTTAGGTTATTTACAGAAAATATAAAATAGCCTAAGTTACTCAGAGGAGATGTAGCTTTCAGTAAAGTTGGTTGAGTAATTTTTGAGTTAAATCATAACAAATAAAAAAGTAATCATTTTTCCTCATTATACATGATATTAATTTACATTTATGCACTACTTAAACAGAGAGACATGGTGGAGAACTATGTTTTATAATATGTAGTGACACCACAACCAACATATAACATATGCTTGAAATAAATTAAGAAAATATATTGAGGAACAAATGAATATGTTCTAATTTGCTATGCAGTAGAGACATTTTGTTCAATTAGAAGTAATTATGTTAAATAATGCTTCATAATATCTGTGCTTGATGGACCTTTAATTTTGTTTTTAGTTCTCTTAAAAAATTTTGAGATTGAAAAATATTATTTTTATATTAAAATCTGTAATAAATATATCCATTTTTCTAGTTATGAGTATTAAAATAATATTTTTCCTAAAACCACAGCACTTTTTTTTAATAAAAATTTCAGTTATTATTTTTACATCATCTTTTATGAGTTAAAACTTCACATACAATTTATTTTTTCTTTTGACTATAATTAAACTCTTTTTAATCAACTTTAAAAAAGAGAAGGCTCTCATTTTAACTATATTTTTGTGTGTTTTTGATTATTCTTCTGTGTTGTTTCCATTTTAATTTTGTCAAGAACTTAAATCTGGGTGGTTAAATAAAAATCACAATATTCACTATTTAAAAACAAAAATGTTATTATATACTTTTAAGGACCTGCATTAAATGATATTTGTTTCATTTCCAGAGGATGTACGGGCTTAACGGAACCAGCTTACCAGTTGCTTACAGCAGAAGTGTATGCAGAGTGGGTGTGTGACAAATGCCTGCATTCTAAGAACATACCACTTGTGAAATTCAAGCCATAGCGCTGTGCCGCCCCACCCTCCCCTTTGCTCCTGCCCTCTCACCTGAGTCATATCCCCCCCTGAAACTCATCACAAATATTTATTTAACTTCATCAAAATGGACACTTAGTGGAATCGTAATATGAATGTACTTGGGCATCAAATGGTTTGTCAGTATAGTTTTACTAAGAAAGATCTCATGTTGGATAGTTACATAAATTAAGGAAGTATGTGTATGGATTATGGAATGTAAACTTTGAGTTGAAAATTTATATCAGTGGCTTTTCATTATATGCCTTTATATTTGGAACAAAACAGCAGATGCATGGAAATAATTATGAAATTGCAGACGGTCCTGTTATGTCTAGTCTGTTATGATTGTCATTTTTATTTATTTATAATAATATAGGAATATGATGGATGGTTGTAACGAAATTAGTATAAATATTCATTGCACATGTTCCTGCATTAGGCATATCTGTTAAAGCAATTCAATGTGATCCTTCATTAGAAACATGTAACCGCACGGTATAGACACAAAACTCAAAGGTATAAGCAATATGAAGGCTGCCCAAGGAGTTTTACATGCCTACTGTGTGTCGCTTTAGTCTCTGTGCATATTGTAAATATCTCTTAGATTAGGAATAAACAAAAAATCACTTTCCGCCTTATATAATGGTGACCTATTTGTGTACAGTCAAGGTTAATTTTGAATGTAGTACACACGGACTTATGTGAGCCATTTTTAACAAATGGCGGACATTTCGAAGTTTAAAGCCGTGGGAGTGTAATATTTTTTGCAATGCAATCGTAGTCCGGCACAAAAAAAAATAACGGCGTTGATTTTCGCCCTAGTTTTATGTACTTATTTTTCGGTGCCCTTATTTGCATGTAACAATACGCGCATTGTTTTTACGTACATGTAAATATGATGAATCCATACGCTTTGTTAAGGATAAGAGTGTTAAATGTGTTTGTCAATTTTTTAACTTTTGGAGATTTTTTAATCATAAACATGTAATATAAGGTTTGTAAATAATTGCGTAGGATTAAGTGAATTGAGATTACATATACAACGTCGACATACTGGCTCCACATATTAGCGGTTGTGACTTGATTTGTGTGGTGTAGCTTTCGGCTAGTTTAATTTTTTTTTTATCGATCAAAACGTCAGACCTCAGGTCTGTCATAATCTTTATTGAGTCAAGATAATTTATATATATATAGAAATGAAAAAGTCCGTCAAGTATGTGACCATCTCAGAATAATATAATTCATATATATAAACTGCTATAAGTATATGAAGTCACTCCCAGTGAAAATAAAAGATACTCAATAACTAAACCTTTTTGAATATATAAGTTTATATTTCATGTACTGTTATTATATTCTGTGGTTCAGTCAGTGACTATTAACCTGTATTTCTTTTTGTTCCTATTCATACTTAATGTTGTATACTAAAGCTTCTGTCATTCTTTTGTTCTTAGTCACAAAAATCTGAACGCTTTTGCCACTATTATAGACTGCAGTCATTACAAGAGCATTAGTATAATTCTTATATATGTATTTAATAATTATGTACTTATTACATAAGTGTAATTGAATTTTAAAATCAAACTGGGCATTATATTGATATTCATTATAAAAAAACAATTTTGTTCCTTTTCAAGTGACTTCTATTATGTAATAATAGTTCAAATTCATCTTGAAGCAGCATAATTTTATTACTTATATTAATTAAATATTAGCGATTTATTATTACTAGAAAATTACAAATCATCAGTGTAGTTCTAACAGAGCGTAATTTTTTACCAGTTTTCATGTTCTCATTTGATTAGACGGTTAAAGCAGTGTGAATCACCTGAACTAATCGAAAATCTCTACTTTAAATGAAGTATTTTAAGACTTATATTGAAAGTTATTGTTAAAAAAATTAATGAAACATAAATAGACATATTATTTATTTATTTTATGCTTCCCTGTAAAGTATCAACGTTACTATAAATACAATTTTACTTACGCACTGTTAGAACTTCACTGACGAAATATTGGTTCAACGGTGGCGAAAATTTAATTCACAATTTATATCAAAGTGACAATTGTTAATTGAATAGATTTTTTTTTACTTAATTAACTATTTATTCTTTTTAATTCGTAATATAAAATTAGGGGTGAGTTACATTATTGTGTCGATCAAAGTCGACTGTTTTCATTTCATGAGATTATTTTCTATCAACAAAGATAGAAACTCGGTGGTTTAATACAAAAAGTCAGGGATGGTCGTTTGACGATTAGCCATAGATGGGAATGAATGCTTGTAATTACTCTCTAATTTTAGTTGACCATAAATTTTATAATAGTATACTGCAATTTGCAATCAATTTTGTTGGTAACATAGGCCTTTTAGTATAATACTATCTACTTGGTTTCTATTAGTCTACTTAAATTCAAGCCGACCTATTAGGAAATCTCATTGCCTAGCATCTATGATTGGGGACGACAAAACAGAACATTTTAACCCTGCTTACGCGTGCACTGCTAAAAAAAAACCATTTGCTGTGGTTCCACAATTCCAGGGCACGTCCCTTAACATCCCTAAGAGATCCTTGGTATTGATATCTCTAGTAACGTACAGTTTCACCACGTAGAAAGGTGAAGCTGGCAATAAAAAAACTCGGTGTACTTAATAGAGCGAAGCAATACTTTACGCCGGATCAACGACTAATGTTCTATAAATCAATTCACAAATCCGGCCGCACGTGCAACATTGCTGTCACTTATGGGCGGGAGCACCTATATACCAGCTTAAACGAATTGTCGATGGTCCCAGGCTTCGAAGCGGTATCGTACCCTTAAGTCTTAAGGGAGATTTTGAAATTATTTAATATAATCCCAACGTCCGCTTTCTACCATCGTACAGCTTGCCATTGACAGGGGGTTTGCCCCCATATTTTAAAACCTGGATGGTCGCGTACATCGCGATTTTTAAAATGTTTATTTCTCTCACCAACGTGTTTGTGATCCATAACTTTATAGAATGAGCTCCATGTCGAGGTTTTTCCAAAATACTACAGCATGGGGTTCTTCAATAAAGAGGTAAAGAGGTTTTTTTATATTCGTCAACATGCGTAATGCCCCTGGTAAATCTTAAACTTTTGAGGCCATTCAAACAAGTACGCTCTATATTATATTTTTTATTTTAAAAGTAAAAAATAATCAATTTTTCCTACTTCTGAAATTCAAATTTACTATATAATGCTATTTTAACATTAAATATAATATGCTATAGTTTGCATATATAGTTACTTTGAAAGTACAAACTGTAATCATATTGGCAAACATGTACATAATTTTTTCATGTGAGGTACGCAGTAACAGTTTTACATATTACTCTGTCTACTTCGAAGGTTTCATTTTTTACAGTTGTAATCGTTTGTCGCGAACTCAAATATATAGTTCAAGCTTTGCTTATTTTTGGACTAGAGGGCGCTATGCAATATATCCCATTTTATTTATTTAAAAATTTCTAACTGTATGTTAAAAATTGATTAAATAAATGTGCACCATTGGACCGATAACTGTCTTAACAATTATGAATATAATTTGACATTTTATTTATTATATGATTTAGGCACATTAATTATTACGCAAAAAATTAAAAACAAGTATCAACTGGTTAAAATAACAAAACAATTTTATCGGTATTTCTGTTTCACTGCCATTCATTAGGTATGAAATAAGCTATTTATCTAATTAACTAAGTATAAAAATTCCTTCGCAATAGAAACACTTTGTAAATCTTAACACTTTGTTGTAAAAGGTCATTTTCTAAATTAAAACATTTTCCATGATTTAATATACTTACCAGATGAATCGTCTTTCTTCTTTTCTTTATATCGTATTATTATATCTTTATACTCGTAACTTATACTTTTCCTTCATTTCTATGAAATACCTATAATTTAGACAATCCATTAATGATTTAGCATTATATGAGTGAGAAAAAAATTTTCAAGCAATCTGTTTCAATTTGTACTGTCATGATTTTTTTTTATTTATTAATAAATAATAAGAAGAATCTTAATTATGAATATAGAAGCAAGCTAGTATAATGCGATTTATAAGGGCTTTCACAAGCGAGGGATTTTTGTTGACATTCTGCGGGGGATAAAAATTTCCATATTCGTAAGGGACTTGTACCTATAGCTGATGCGTTATGCAACACAATTCCTGCATATTCTGTTTTGATCGACAGGGAAAAATAATACGTATATGTTAGTCCATCGTTTGCGCGGGCCCTATTTGTACATGTAATATACTAGTTCTTGAAACATTAATTTGAATTTTTAACTTTATAGAATCGACGGATAAAAATGAAATGCCTATTAGTTTTGTTTTTTTTTTTTTTTTGTAAATATAATGTTATAACTATTTACGAATATTTGCCGGTTGTACAGTTACTTATAAACTTAGTATTTTATCTAGAATATTCGGCCACGAATGTAATATTAATTTAATGCCGCAAGAACATCACAACGGGTTCATGGAGACTGCTGCTATTGTATATTGATTTTCATCTGTAAATGTTACTTATGTGTTACATACATTGTATCTGCGACACAACTGTTGTGAATGATAACAAGTTGTATTTAAGAATATTTTATGAAGTCTAATAGAACGACATCAGTGGTCTTATAATTGTGCATAGTTTATTTTGTATTATGTGAATAATAACAAGCAATAATAAAATTGTTATTGAGAAATTTTATTTCAATCATAAAATGAAAGCCGAGCTTTACCCCATTTTTTTCCACAGTACCTAAATAGTGATACCATTTCTATAATAGTTCTTATTTTTTAATAGCGTGAAAATGGAACGATAACCCCGTTTTCGCTATCGGTGCACACTGGCATACCAGTGAATAAAGATAGGTGAGGATGCTGTCAGAACCGTCGATTCATCGTGGCAAATAAAAAAAAAAAATCACCATGTTTTCCAGTAGGCATCACGCAGATGTTGGTCTAATAGAGGGTATACGAGGTCTGTCCGGAAAGTTCGTATAAGTGTTCTGGAATGCGAGAAAGAGGAGTGGGGAGGCCAGGTAAGCGCAGGACCCCTTCCTTATGTCCGTAACAATGCTTCAGTTCTGGTCTGACCGCCGTGCGGTGCGAACTGGCTTGTCACGCCATCTGTGAAGTTACCTCTTAACGAAACCCCGTCGGCATGGAGCCCGCTTCCGTTGAAGAGCAGCGCGTCGTAATCAAGTTTCTCTCGAAACTCGGCAAGAATGGCCGTGAAATTTTTGCCGATCTCAGAACAGTTTATGGGGATGATGCTGTGAAGGAACCAACCGTCCACAAGTGGCTAAAAAGATTCAGAGAGGGCCGAGAAAGCGTTCAAGATGACCCACGTTCAGGACGTCCTTCCACTTCACATTCCGACGAAAACGTGGAAAGAATTCGAACTTGTGTTAATGGGGACCGTCGTTTAACGGTCAGACAGGTGGCTGAAGAGCTTAATTTGGGCAAAACCGTGGTCCACGAAATTCTAAGAAACGAACTTCAAATGAAAAAAATTTGCGCCAAGATCGTTCCGTGAGTTTTTGAGTAAAAATTCCATTACGGTGACCGAACACCCCCCTATTCGCCGGATTTGGCCCCGTGTGACTTCTTCTTGTTCCCAAAAACCAAATTGGTACTTCGGGGGCGGCATTTGGGGGACATAAATGAGATAAAAAAAGCTACGACGGGGCAGCTGAGAAACCTACAACCAGAGGACTTTCAAGGAGCCTTCTCACAGTGGAAACGGCGTTGGCACAAGTGCATTATGTCACAGGGGGAGTACTTTGAAGGGGATAAAATTGATTTACCTGAATAATTGTAAAATAAAATTTTTAAAAAACTTTTATACGTACTTTCCGGACAAACCTCGTATTAGAGAGAAATTATATGTTTCTCATTATTTCTTCTACCGTGAAGTGAGTTCGTTTCGGTTTGAAGAGTTATAGTGTATAGAGGCAACACCATAGTTCTTATTAATGGTAACGCATGAGAGGCAGTATGGACGTCACAGTATATTCTGCAATATACATGGTGTAATTTATATCTAATTGGCATTTACTATTTTCCATTACATTTTTAAAATTAAATAGAAGTAAGGATATTGTTATAAGAAATAACACATACCGATAAAACCAGAGCCAAAATAAAAATTCGTTACCTGAATAAAACCTAAATAATAGCGTACAACGCGGTTTCAGAGATGTTTTCTTCTACGAACACTCAGGTTATGGAATGAGTTCCCTGCCGAGAATTTCCCAAGAGACTACAGCAGGGAGTTCTTCAAAAGGGGGTAAAGAAGTTTCTTCAAGGTCGGCAACGTGCATGTTACACCCCTGGTATTGCAGGCGTTCATAAGTTACGGTAACCGCTTACTATTAGGTAGGCCGTATGTTTCTTTATCACCTCAGAGGTTTAAAAAAAAGGCCAACCGAGATTTATACCATTAAGTAAAGCTTCTATCTAGCTTCATGTAAATGAAAATTAAATTTATATGTAGATAGATATGAGAGAGAACGTAAAAGGTAGTCGTAGTATAAAGTATCAGTATAATTTAAGCCGAGGAATATTAGTGACTCATTCTATATAATGCGTGCATTAGCAGAAATACAGGACTTAAGTACAAATGTCCACAGTGCCAAAACCTATTTTTGCGTTAAACGGCAAATTTGAAATTACGTAACTTTTATTTATAAAAAAGGTTCACTATAAATTTCCCTAGATGGTGTTAGTAGTTCTTTATACGGTAGTGTTAATTTCAAATATATGTGAAATACATGGGAGATATGTAAGAAAAATTTATAGAAAAGAAAGATATCGTAGTAAAAGTAATAAAAACCAAAATAATAACTTCTTGTAAGTTTGTCTTTATGTATGTTTGTTCCGTTGTCACATTAAAATTTCTACACTAAACTATAAGCGGTTTTCACTGTGGTATTCCTAAAGATCTAACTTAAAAATTGCGGGGGAAAGGGATTGTTAGTAATAGAGACTGAGAATCCCATTGCTAGCAATATACCCAACCAGGTCGACCTCCTCGCGGTTCTCCTTGGAAACTATCATGGTTAATTCCTGATGAATTCATCATGATGGGCTAACTGGCCTGTTTTCATTCTTACTATCACCCTTCACTGGTGCTCCGTCAGCGTATCCCGTTAGCAGAGGCGTGGTTACCATACCATTTTCACACATAAAAAAAATTTAAAAATTGCTGTTTAATCTTGATACACCATCTAAAAGTGGACTATTTCATTGGTTTTCTTAACTAGTGAGATATATGTTAAAAAATTACTACCATATGTACGAATTCTTGGGCATAATTTTAATAAATAAAGATTATACCAAATGCCCATAACAAGATATTTTCAAAAGTTGAAACACAAAATACTTTGAGTATCATTTTATTGACTGTAAAGTCAGTATGGCATACAAGTTCATACTAATTCTATGTTATACAAGTTTTATAATATGCTTACTTTAGTACAAATTAGATTAATATAATAGTAAACAATGTAATACAGGTTATAACATAAAATAAATTTGTGGACTCGTTCAATTTATATACAAAATCTTCATAGTTTTTGATCACTTGGTATGATTTGTTACTTTAGAAATTATAACTTTTTATAGAATAGATATTTATAAAATAAAATCAATTGAATATATTATATATGGCCTAATGTCTCAGCCCAGAACTTAAATTTTGTCAATTGATATGTTAGATTAACTAAAAACTTTAATTTGTACTCTCTACTGTCTATTAATTTACATTTTGACAGTAAAACATAATTGAATTAAGCAAAACAATTTTAAGTAACTTGAAAACAATTGAGACTTAAATGTAACTGAACTTAATCTAAAAATATAATAGAATACTGTTTGATCTTACGGCAAAGGATATTGTTCTGCAATATGCAATTATTACAAAACAACTACATATTTTAATATTATAATTCCTACTTTGTGCTTACAAATCTTATTTTTAGTAGTAGTTACAAAAAGATGAATGCAAAACAATAAGCATATAAGCATTGACCTAGACCCCATACTAAATAATATCAGTTAAAACCTATATAAAGTGCAAAATGTAATACACAATTAAATGTAAATCACTGCATCATCAGTCGAGTGGCATTACAGATCACAATTATTTTGAATAAATTGTAGCAATTTTATTTTGTGCTACCTCAGATAAAATAGATTTATATGTATAAAAATTCATTGTTCAATTATTTTTTAGGAAAAACATAGCAGACTTAATTTGTCCAGCAAATATTTACCTATGTTTACAATCTTCAATTTATTTAATTCATTATTTTTTTATTAAAAAGAATTCTATATAATATATGATAAAAAAATTTCACTGTCATTTTATGTTTCTCAATAAAAGATTATATATTATAGTAAGTAGAGGTTTAATAAGTTAATTGGTTTTAACATTAACCATAATCAGTACCAAATGTTGTTAAACCCTTATTTAAGATAGCAAATGTCACTGCTGTGTCCATAAAATCATAATGATTGCTAGGTGGTACATCATCATTTGTATCAAATTCACTACTATTACCTTGGAGATTTTCACTGTCGCTAAAAGACTGACAAGGAATAGATGTACCGGGAAAAAATGAAAATTGTGACAGTTCATTGGACATGTTTTCATTCTGTAGACTCCCAGATTCCGTAACATAAGGCCAACACATCTCTGATGAGGAACTTGTCTCCATATCACTTTGTTTATTACTATTAAATGCATCTGTGTCTTCATCTGACAATAATGGGCTGCTTGGAGGTGATTGATAAGTTTTTTTTTCACCTTTAGTAGTGTTGTGTCTTTCTGTTTGAGTGGCATTATCATCTGTTGATGAAGATGTGTTTTGTAAACCATGTGCAGATATTGCCATAAGTATGCCTTCGTTCTCAACTGTATTATCTCCAGGAAGGTTGTTAATAAATTCAGCAATGTCTAAGGCCAAGAACCGTGACTCATTTATTTCTGGAAGACGTGGTGGGTTAGCCCATGAGTCTAGTACCCGGTTTATAGTATTATCCACAAAACCTTTCGCCATCTGAAAAAATTATAAAATCAAAATTATAAACTTATTAAAACACTATATTAAAATTATAAACCTGATTCACAGATATGAACATTTTAATATTTAAAATTTTATTATAATATAAAAATAATAACATCAAGCTGTATTTTCAAATATAGATTATATATGTCATCCCATATATTTGATAATGTAATATAGACTTAATCAAGGACCACAATATAATTAAAATTTAGTTGTACTCAACAGCTATGTTTAGTTGTATTATAATTTAAGTTAGTAAAATAAAGCTTGTCAAACTTATTACCTGTCTGGCTTGCCATCGAGCAATACACTGATCTTCACAATAATTATGTGACATAATCATAGACATGGGCACTGCTATATTGTCATTACTTCCAAAACTGGATTTAGCTGCCTTATAGGAGACATTATTTTCATAGGAACTAACATATCTGGGAACATACTGAATTGTGCTACTATAATTTTCTTGAGATATATTTGTATTTGGCTTTAATAGAGACTTATCATCGGCAATCACAGAATCTAAAGTGTTAAAGTCTTGTTTCAATAGGTAATCTCCTAAAATTTCTAGATTTTGCTCAGTGCTTCCTACTAAATCTCTACTATCCCTAGAATCAATTTCATTCTCCACTGAAGTCCCAGCTTTGTCTAGTTCATTAGTTAACACAGGTGAAGACTTTTCAGCGTCGTTCACCTCATTTTTTAAGTGGTATTTTCCTTTGACTTGCCATGCGAAACGAGCTTTCTTGAGTGGGCGTTCAGATCCTGACGGAGCGTCGCCATTTTCTTGTCGTTTAGACGACGACTCTCCCATTGAATCCGAAATATTCATTACGAAAACTCAAAGAATACCCTCAGTTTCTCTGAAACTGTCATTAGTAAACAAACACTGACATCGTTAATTACTACCATATGATTGAATGACAAGTAGTTAATTAAAACTTTTAAGTATATAACATATCTTTTTTTAAATACATTTTAAAAAAATATCATATTATTGAGTTGTTACTATTACTTTTTACACATAATTTCATTTATAATAATGAAAATCTAAATAAAAATTATAATTTCTAAGCAATCCATTGTGAATCACTGACAGAATCAATTACCAATTTTTTCATTTAAAGTTAATCTGTGGATTTGTGAAGGCAGAGCATAGAGTTGGAGATGTTGAATCATAGACATTTAATTTTTTTTTTCTTAACTTTTTGGCATAGGACATAAATAAAACATAATTAAAGAGCATTTTTGTTAATAGTTTGATTAATTAAATTCTTAACAAAAAAGAGATGTATATGAAAAATTAGGATCATCTTACTAATATAATAAAATTGTAACTAGACAATGTCTATACATGGAAGATCAATAAGAAAAATGTAAACGACAAAATAATGAAGTCAATTTATTAATTTTTAAATTATCTAACTAGATGGAGTGATGATGATTAATATGTTTGTTCCGGCATAATCCAATAACTACTATTACAACAACAAACTGGACGCGGTTTTCATAGTTTTGTTCCTGAAGGTCTGCCTTTAAATTGGGTGTATGTTTTATTTTCTGTTTTTGATTTTCACGCGTGTATAAAGTAGCGGCGAATGGTCAGTTATTAAAAAAATTTCAAAGTTGTGTCTGGGTATCATACATACAGAGTAACGCTGGTGTAGCAGCATCAAAGTACTACTTCTGGCATTTTGTATAGGTACACATAAAATATTATACCACTACAATTTATCTTCTTCTTCATCCACGCATTCTATACATTCCAGCGGATTTAGTTTATATATACATATTTTTAGTGTTTGTTACAAGTATATTTATTTTACTTATTATACTTTTTGTATAAATAATAGTCAGTACTTGTTTTCACCTACGATTTTATTCGCATATCGATTAATGTCTGTTAACCAAAATAAAATTAAAATATCTTTGGTATATACTCCAAGCCCTTAGGTACTACTTTTATTCTCTCATTCCCAAATAATATGTAGATAATTTAAGGTAGGTATATTATGCGAAATTTCTTAATTATTAGTAGAGTTGTTAAAGTGTTAAATGGTTACAAACAAAAAATTAAATATTTAAATTTATAACAATTAGGAGGTTTTCAAATCTCATTGACAACTTAGATTTTTTGTGGATAAAAGTGAAATAATAACCCCATGCGCTCTCTCTCTAGGTATCAGTAAACGAGATGGTAGATGAGGATTAGCGAGTAATAGGCCAGATCAGTTGACCCATCATGACAAATTCACCAGGAATTAAGTACGATGTTGTTCAAAAGATCCACGTGGAGTTTGATATAAAATAAGAATGAATATTAAAATAAGTATATCTCTATTAATCCTAATAGTTATTAAGGCTAAACGATTACGATAAACTGTATGTAAAATGTATTTATCTTCTAAATTCCACTTTTGCTACAGAAACCAAATTACTGAAGTCATTTGGTTTCTGTAGCTGATTGAATTGAAATGAATTACTGAATCGAGAAAATTTGTGAAATATCCAACTAACGCCATGTGGATAGGTACACCAGTAAATACCGTAACTACAATGATCCTCGAGATGTCGATAACGGTAGGCTAGTACGAGTAAGTAATACGTTCAATTAAAATTGAGCAATGAATGGGTATCTTAATAGTGCATAATATCTTAGTAGGTATAATATCAATTGCACAATTTGAGATAGTAGGTAGTTGCAAAATTATTAAATTTTATTTTATATAAATGATCCTTATTTTTTAGTGCATATTTATTACTATATTATTGATAAGTAAATACAAAATATCGATTCATGACTCACGGTAAATCTCTTGTGAAAGCATCAACATTTTATTCAAAATGCCATTTGAATAAAGACTACCTGACACCGGTCACCGGCGTCGACTAGGTTCAATTTGGTATAACAATCAGAGGCGCTTCGTCAGATTCGTCCTAACGACTTATCGTTAAAGAGCCCTCAATTCAATCATAATGACCCCACAAAGGGGAGGGAGAATTCCCGGTATCTGTAATTGAAGATTGTGGCCAGTTGGTCCCTATTCATTGTAGAGACACCCAAATACAAAGCATTCGTTCGTACGCATTTCACCAGGATTTATTGTCAATAATTCTTTATTGACGGCTGTTACTTAAGATGCAGGTATGTGTTATAATTATTTAAAATTGTTTATTGTATAAAGTATAAAGTGTATATTTGTCTAGCCGTCGTCTGTACATTTGTCCTTGTATTATCATTAACATACGAGATGTAGAATTATAACGGTACTTAAGAAATGCTTGAGAATTGAAGATGTCCATTTATTTTATTTGAATTTAAAAATAGAAGAGGCTATAAATTCGGTATGTTCCTACGTATGAATACAGATTTCTTGAAGATTTATGGGCTCAGGATTTGCATTATTCTTACCTACCTAAATGTAAGAGTATCCGTTCGCGTGATACATTGTTTTTTTTTTAGTTTTTTATAAATTAATATATTTTACAAAGTGGGCCTTACAAAGACGATTCCAAAAACACTTTAACATTTTATTGAATTTAGTAAGAAAAATCTGGTATAATATACAGGTGAACATTTCTGAAATAGATATCTAACTCTTTTGAACTCATCATGTGTTTAATTTTTTTACTAAATTTTATAAAAGCAATACTCATTATAGTGTTGAGAAAATCTATAATTTACGGAAAATCTATTTATTGTACCTATAGTTATGCCCGCGACAGCGCAGCGGTGACTCTTAATATTGCTTAACGTAATCGAGGTCGAGGGTCGATTCTCGATCGGTGAAATTAAGGAAACGAAGTTTTCTAAAATTGACTCGAGTCTAGATGTACATGTCCTTGCTTTTAGCATTTATTAGTTCTCAAATTTAAATATTGCACAAAACTGTAGGACACTTATTTGCTGAGGTTGTCTTGTCTCCCATGGTATACAAGAATGCGTAGCTGCCAGCCATCCAAAGTATATAAACCCACAGAGCAATAAGGTCACTTCACGAAGTTTGTGAAGATAGAAGCTTCTGCGCTTGTGGGCGTAGCTAAGGTAGCTATGTTAGCCATATCTCTTTCATACATAAAAGCAACCAGCTCAAATGAAAAGCTAGATTCGAAGAATGGAATCCAATTTAAATTTAGGGTGCTTACCTATGCAAGTTATATTATAAATCTTATTTATTTAGGTAAAGGATTGTTACTGGCAATATTCCTTGGTCGAGCATTACCTGGTTCACCCTAAAAATAGATATGGTTAATTTAAAATAAATTTAAATTGTTCTTTCCACAGAATTTATTATTACTAGTATTGATTTGCGGAACGATGATGAATTTACCGACTGCTCGAGCTGTACCCCAGATGACTGATGCTCAGCTGGAGCGTACTTTGACCGACAGAAGCACCATGCAGAGGCATCTTAAATGTGCACTTGGAGAGGGACCCTGCGATCTAGTCGGCAGAAGATTGAGAAGTATGTTATATAGTATAATAAATATATTGTAATTATATCTACTTAAAAAAATATAAATTAAATAAGTATGACGTCTGACTACGCCTTAGGGGCTTTAGACGTATTTGTCGATTTACCATTGTGGTGGACACAACACTGAACGTGGTTTTATTTTGTTGCTGTGTCTACTAGCACCTTAGTAATGACTATACAGTATATAGTAAAGACTGATAATTTAGTTTATTATTTTCTAGTTACAATTAAGTTAGTAAGGCTAGTTACTTGCTTTATTATAAGCATAAAAAGTTTCTATTCAACGTACGAAAACGAAACATTATCCACTAATGGATAAAAAACTTCTCATTGTTTGTGGCGATGTAAAATCTATCACATCATCACAACTTCTCGTTTGAAATGAAAATATTTACAATCGGAAACAGTTTAAAATTCGTAAATACGAAGCAATCTGTCTCGACTTGTATCCTCAGTTCCTTACTAAAAGTATTAATTTAAAGAATAGTTTGTTTGAATGTCTATATGTTACCTCTCAGTGACACGACGTAGTTTTTTAAAATAGAGCAGATAGCTCTGACTTTTTATCTGAGCAAATCAATATTTCATATTTCTTTTACTAATCATGTAAACAAATCGATTACATTTTTGGCACGTCATGTGTTACAATAATATGAGTAAACGGATATTATTAACACTATGTTACAGCATTTTAAAATTTGATACATAATCATATATCCCGCACATTCAAACTACAGTCGTGGGTAAAAATTTAGTGCTGTATTAAATTAATATATGCTGTGATACAAACTTACTATTGCGAATTTGTATTAGCATAAGAATTAAATAAGCAATTTGCTCTACACACCACACAATATGTAAACAACCTTCGCACAACAAGTTCTATAAGTGTATCCAATTTAGAAGTGCATATAAAAATTGACATATTATTATCCACTCTTCATAGTCAAATTGAACATAAACTAAAATTAGAATAATTTGTCCTTAAACATTTAAAGCGAACATTTCGATAAATGCTTCTATTCATTAACTCTATAATATTTGTGTAGTCAATTTGCATTTTACTTTACCTGACAATGACGATACTAAAAACAGAAGAGAAACAAAGCCGATGTTTAAAACAAAAGCTATGAACGAATTGTATTATAAGGTCCTTTCGATCTTCAATAAGATAATAAGAAGACCCAAGACAGAATGTAGTGATAATTATTTTTTTAACTCTAATATGTTTGCACGTTTTGCCATGTGGTCCCGCTATAGAATACGTCACCCCTTCCTTTCTCGTGGATGTCGTTAGAAGCGATTAAAGAAGGGTGAGTGATGGGTAGCAGCGTCCCTTTTAAAGTGTCTCCAAATCCTAATTGTGGTTGCCAATCCGCCTGCTAAGCATGGCAACTACTGGCAAAACCCACCAAGTGGGAGGCTTATGTTTAGCAGTGGACACTTAACAAAGGCTGATATGAATGCTTGTACATATGTATACATGTACTAAAAGAATTTATTGGACAAATATTTCATCATTATTATTTCAGCTATTCAATTTGTTGAGCTATTCAAATTGTTTGCAATTAACTAAATATCTTTTCAGCATTGGCACCGCTGGTGCTTCGAGGATCGTGTCCACAATGTTCCGTGCAAGAAACTATTCAAATCCGGCGAACTCTTGCCTTCATACAAAGAAATTACCCATGGGAGTGGTCTAGAATCGTTCGCCAGTACGGTTGATTAATTAAAGTCATTTTATAATAATATGTATACTTTACAATAATTATTTATATTTTTTTTATAAGAACAATAAGTATCTAATAAATATTAAGTGAATTTTCTAAGTTTATGATTACTTAAATTAAGATGAATGTCAAAATATTATTATTACATTAAAAACCTAGTTATTTAGAATTAGTCATTCCCTATTCGAACTCATTAACCAGCTTTTTTTTTTTGTATTTATGAGTAACATCAAAAAGAATGTTAAAAAGACTGTTTCCCTAACTAAATAAATGATACTTATCTATTTACTTGTTGTTTATTTCGTATATGCAGTTTTGCTCACGTAACGTACAATCGCGGCGAGTACGCGCAGTCAAATCCAAAAGGGGGGAGCGTTCGTTAAGTAAGAGGTTACGGCACAACTGCAAGTCTCAACATTCGCTACCCAGTCGCAGGCCTAAACGCTTCACTGGCTTTGAAAAAAATCTGTGAAACTCTTAATTCCGAGATCCGGGTCAATAGTTAGGAACGCTCGAACGGTGTGCAAGTAAAAGTGTCCCCCGGTGGTTGTGCAAGCGACTCGAGACAGTACAGAGATGCAGGTTGGTGGCCAATTGCAGTTTCTCTGTAATATACGTTTTCCTTCTAACCATACGAGTCGAGCTTTCGATCGTCGGTGTTATTTTGTAGTTTACTAAACCTTGAAGGACGTTTGGTTGTGTGGAAGATCAATTTTATGAACTGAGTAAATATTTCATTTCTTTGTCAGAATATATTCCGTTACTAAAAAAAAATATTACCTAAGAATACCTACGTACGTAATATTCCTTGTTTGATCGTAGTTACAAGCTCAAGATTTTTATGTTTCAGGAATATTTATTTCAATAATCCCAATAAGTAATGAAAAATTAGGTAACTGTGTAATTAATTAAATCTAGTTGCAGTAATTACATAATATTTGTTTTAAATACTTAATTCTTTCTAATGGATATCTGGCTAGGTATAAATTAGTCAATACAAGTATAATAATTATACTTTTAATTAAAAATTGTTTTCCATAAAAACTGATATTCATTGTAGTAAAACCAGATATTTTGATTACAAAACTAAACTACTGAACAGATTTTGATAAAATTTCTATCGGATTAATTTGTAAGTATATCCCTTTAAAAAAAAAAAAAAAATTAAAGCGGTTTAGAACTGACGGAGATATGAGGTATTCATTTTCATTTCTATCTTGTCTTGAGTTTGTTTTATTGATCTGCCTAATGTATAATAATACCTTGATCCCCTCTTCCCCTTCTTCCTTCTATCTTACCTTATAATTATAATTTCTATATTATAATATTCATAAGTTCGTCGTGTCGTATCAAGTGTCTCAACATTTTTCCCCTTCTGACCTCAATAGTTTTTATAATTTATCTCTTTTCCTTAACCCTATGAGGTACAACAAACATAAAAAAATACAATCGAATTGAAAATGTCCTTCTTTTTGAAGTCGGTTGCAAAGTAAAGAAAATCAAGGTTGTTCAAATGTTTGGCAGTTGGATGATACATAGCTATTGTTTATTTGTGATAAGTACTTAGTTCACATACTTATCTTAGATGTACCTATCCTTACTTAACTACAGTGTTGATAAAAATATGCTTATATGTAAATAGTTCTGAATTTAATTGCGGTGCATTCAATTTATTATCAACTTTTTATTTATTAACATGTCAGACTTGGTGAATTTTGTACTATCTACTTAGATATAAGAACGTCGCCCTATTTATAATATTATCCAGAAAAAATATCATAGTTTATTTTAATTTTTAATTTCTCTTCTAGTATATTTTACATCATGGATAAATTCTTAGTTTTACGTACGACTGCTACTTCGAGTTCAGCATGTCTACATTAATGTAGTATTCAGCTTATTTAGACTAAATAAATCCTACTAATATAACAATTTCTCTTTATAATACCTACATGTAGAATAAAAAGAACGGGAAAAATGTAAAACCATAGTAATTCCCTAAACACATAATCATTGGTAGGTTCGCAAAAATATGATTTTGGACGAGTAACTCAACAGTGAACAAGAAATATGGTACGATGAGAATATCATTAGATCAAAATATATAGCCGTATTTGGTTCAAATTTTAAATTGTCGCAATTGTTCGATTTTCGAAATTATTTGAACTCCGAATGCAACATCCAACTTATTTTAACTTGATAAGTAACACTTTCAAAACTAAATTACGAATGTTTTTACACTGCATGATGCATTTATATTTACATGAATACTATTCATCCGTACATATCCGTAAAAATTTATAGATATTATAATTTCCTATAAGTGTATTTTTAATAACACTGTTGTATGTCCTACACAGAGAACGTTTACAATTTTATATATATTTTTTGAAGATCATGAATATAAACTGCAATTATGTAGTTCCAATGTGTCAAAAAGTAGGCGAAGGGCGACAATTTTGTTAAAATGGTGTCTGAGTAATTTTACAACGATTTGTGTGGTTTATCTTGATGCGGTTTTAAAGATTACTATGTTTCCCTATAAGTATCGTCATCTCTTATTATTAACTCGCCAGCAAGAAGGAGGCGTTACTAAAAAGTTTTTCTCCCCAGTCACATCCTTTATATTTTCAGTGTAGCCGTATATTCTTTACATTTCATTCATTCACGAGGACATGATGAATTCAAACAATAGCCTACCAAATAACGCCGTTAGTTGTGTAATTAGTCTTGTAGTTTAACGGAAGCATAATAGATATCTATGGACTTAGTTCATATGAAAATATCTTTTTCTTCGTTAAACTGTTCGTGACATAGTTCCATTATAACGGACTGTTTAAACCTTATTCGGACTTTTGTAATTGTTTATTATAACTCATACTTCCTTGATAGATTTCTGGAACAGTAAATACTGATTAAGGTACCTACTTCATCTTAAAGTAAATATATACAGGCACCTACTTAATATATATTTTGCCGAAAATGGACACACATTATTCACATTCCTTGACGTAATCGATATGTTTAAATAATATAATTAGTCGTATGTAAATAACTCAGTCTTTGTGTATAATTATGTGCCTACTTACTAATAGCTTAATGTTTATTATTATTATTTTTTTTATTTTATCTACGAATTTCAATTTAGTTAATTTTAAATTTTGGAATTGTTTACATATATTTAAATCCACGATCGGGACTTGTATGTATATGTATGTAGGTTCTATTTATCTGTAGATAATAGCATTTAAGTCCCGACAGTGACAGTATTTTATATCTACATGATATTCAGGTTTTAGTAATACAATAAGAGCTGCGATGGAACAAGAAAGTATCCCATATAATAATTTAGGATTATGAACTATTGTGTTGATGCATGCCGCAGCTTCATCCTCGCAAATGGGTATAAAATCTTCTGGATTTCTTGAATTATCCTATAACTCAAAATTGATTCATTTTTGTATTAAGTATATTATATATTTGTTTTAATTTCAAAGAATTTTTTGGGTGAAAATAGAATCGTAGCCCCGCCTACGCCATCGGTATACACTGACGGGATACCAGTATGGTGGTAGGTGAGAATGAAAGGCGGGCCAGTTGGCTCATCGTGATGAATACATCTGAAATTCAGCACAATGGTTTTCAGGAGGGATCACGTGGAGGTCGTCCTGACCAATATATATATATATATATATATATATATATATATATATATATATATATATATATATATATATATATATATATATATATATATATATATATATATATATATATATATATATATATATATATATATATATATATATATATATATATATATATATATATATATATATAGGGTTGTTAGACCCCTTCTCCCCAAAAGTATACGAATATTTCCAAAGCAAATCAATATCTTAACTGAGAGTAATTCTCTACCTGCTTGGAAAATTCCAAATAGGATAGAGTAATAAATATAGGTATTTGTGAATAATATAAATTTGTACTTTTATGCAAAAAATCAAAAATTGAATACAATACGCTTTGATAACAACGATTGATAATATAGATAGTTGTCTAAATACAAACAGCTAATACAAAACTACGCGAGTTGGTACAAGATGAATAAAAATCATGATTATTCACTCATTAAATTTCATAGCACGCATCGACTGTTTGTGATTCCCAAGTACAGTCAAACTCAAAGATTTAAAATAAATGTATAATTTATATAATAATAATAAGTGTTAAATGAATATTCAAATTTTCAAAAGCTTTCTTCCTTCTTTTATAACCGATGTACATCCCATTGCAATGCAGGGCTGTTCTGCGCCGGTAAGAGGAGGATAGGACAAACACACATTTATACTGTTACATTACATTTATTTATATACTAATGGCCCGTCCCGGCGTCGCACGGGTGGACATTTTTAACATTTTCCTTCACTGCTCTGCTCTTATTGATCGTAGCGTGATGAAAAGTATACTATAACCTGCCCAGGAGTATGAAGAATGATTGTAGCAAGTTTCGTAAAATCCATCGAGTAGTTTTTGTTTCTATAACAAACATACAGTTAGACAGACAGACACCCTGATAGTTATTTTGGAAATATATTTCATGTACAGAATTGACCTCTCTACAGATTTATTATAAGTATAGATTTATTTATTTTGTCGTTAAAGACGTAGGTCAGAAGTCGGCCAAAATTAAATAAAATTGGTCGAGTTACATTAGCCGTACAGGTCTAGATAGGCGAGCAAAGATCTTCACCCAGTAGATGCCTACTGAAAGACAGCGTCGCCGAGGTCGGCCCAGGAAGTGATAGCGTAACGACATAGAAGCATTAAACAGGAACCGGTTTGAGGTGGCGATAAATAAGACGTTTAATAGATGGGGGAGACTTTGCCCAGCAGTGGGACGTTATGGGTTAATAACGAAAAAATGGATTAAAATATTAAGTCGAAATAGATACTTACTATAAAAATTGAACCTCGTATACTAGCAGAACTTTTTCAGAAATGGCGTTAGTAAGCGAAGCTCTAAATTTTTTATTTTGTTTCGACCCACGTTCTATGGAAAATATATTCAATGTCACTAATATAACAATTCAATGATTTTATCCGCGATTGTACTCCAGCAATCGAAGCATAGCTTCGCACGTGTTCTTACGTCCACACCTACCGGTCATTGCAATTCGCGTGTCCTTACTAAACGCATGTTACCTTACCATTCTCCTTGGGTAATTTGATAGGTTTTTTGCAATCCTAACGCGACATGTTAGCCTCCATGGAAGTAACATTAGGTATATTTGGCAGCAGTAAAGTATATTGAGAAACATTATTGTAATTTGTTAAACAAATATTATTTATTATTGACAGTGATATGAAGCTAAAAACTAGTAAAAAAATCTCTCCTTACCGTACCTCTCCAATAAATGTTGACGGAGCCTATTCTCGTCTTTCTTTGCCTGATGAAGTACGAACCTACCTTTGTTGAGGAGCCACGAATATTTTCCGTGGCTGGTCACTTGCCAGAAACTGTCCATAATTATGTATGATCGACAACTACGTTTTTTAAGAAACAGCAAACAATCAGGTCATCATATTAGCTATTGTATATCCACTGCTGAACAGTATATGTCTCCGCCTATTGGGGGATTTTGCCAGTAGTTGCCACGCTTGGCAGGCGGGTTGACAACCGCAGTTAGACTTTTAGTGATGTATTAAGAGGGACGCTTTAGGAGGACCAGAGGGAGACTTTGTACAAAAGTCGATTGCTTGGGTACCTCTATCCTACTCGTGTTTCAACCGTGAAGCAGTTGTGTTTGCATGGCTGTGTTTCGGTTTGAAGGGTAGGTTATGGCGTGAATTTACAGGGTACAGAGAAATAACACCTGAGTCCTCAGGAATGGCAACTCATGGTGTGTATCATGGGCGAAACAGTGTACTCTGTTATGTCCATAGTACTGCTCATGTCTATAGGCGACGGATACCACTTTCCATCAGGTGGACCGTCGGCTTGTTTGCCATTCTAAGTTGTATAAAAAAAAACGCTCTTGCCCATCCCTCGACTATTAAGTTCTCTTACTTTCCTCTTTCGACACTCGCTGGAAAGGAAGGAGTGGCCGATTCTATGCTGAAACCACACGGTAACAAACAAACAGATGGAAGCTCATAACTGTCACCTATAGACAAGAGAAGTGTCATAGATATCATGGAATATATGGTGATGGGCAAGGTACCCATCATGCGTTGCCATCCCTGGGAAGTAGGTACGTTGCTACGCTATGCCTCCAGATGCAGTAATTTCAATGCCACACCTATCCCATCCGTCGAAACACAGTCGTGCAAACACAGTCTACTGTATAATATAGACTCATATCATAATTTCATATATTTATTTTTATTGGCAACAATTCTAGCGTTTCGTTGGATAACAGTTCTCCAGTCTCTCGCCTCTCGCGCAAAATGGTGTTCTTTCGAGTTATTGTAAGTCAAGCTGTGTTATTAGGGTAATGTGTTTGTAACGTTAGACCACCTTATGTAATGAGTGTGACATAAAATAGCGAGTGACGTATCACGACGCGTCTAGTATCCGATCGGGGTCAGGCGGGGCATGTTGCCATTCATACATTTTTTACCGCGAGGGAAAGTAAACTTACATTAGCTTAGACTTAATATTGGCTTAGACTACGTAGTTGCATTTTTTTCTATTTTAATTAAAGAATGCAGATGGCTCAGGACCGTTCTTTAGGGTAGTCTACGGGGGAGGCTTATGTCCAGCAGTGGACGGATAATGGCTGAAATGATAATGATGATGAATTAAAGATGACTGTCAAGACGATCAGAATTATTTATATGAATATAAATCAATGGCAAAATGTATATCACTTCAGAACAGCTGCACCTGTTTAGTCAATTGTTTTTTGTTTGTAATTGTTAGGACAATGAAAATAGGCCTCCCCATAAAGAGAACCACTCATGAACTATTTCTCATCTGTAATTAATTGCTCGAACTAAGTAACCGGCCCATTGTCACTATTATTAGTACAGATTTAATTATGATGTATTTCCATTTGTTACAGCTGACTCAAGCAATGGTGATTTGCGCGGTGTTGTACGCATGTGCAGCGCAAAATGACAGACCACAAGTGACCGACACAGCCCTAGACGATGCTCTCAATGACAAGAGGTTCATTCAGAGACAACTCAAATGCGCTCTTGGCGAGGGCCCTTGTGACCCCATTGGGAAAAGATTAAAAAGTTAGTATATTATAATTACTTTTCATTATAAGAAATTTAATTACAATATGATACGTACTGAAATTTCTCGCAAGTTTTCATTCAAAGTTATATTACCTATAGTCTCTTCCAATTAAATCTAACAAAAATATATACAAATTAAACATAACACAATTTGCTGATGTCTAATAGTGTCTAATGGGTTGGTATTTCTAATAATTCACATTAAATTCTAAAATGAAATAGTTAATTAATAAACAAGATTTTAACAGGGAAAACGTTATAAAATTATAAATTTATTGTTAACTTTCACAATTGTAATTATTCTTTAGCTCAACAAATTGCTTCCATTTCATTGTGGCGTTGGAGTGCTGAGAACTGACTTCTCAGAGAGAAAATAAATTAATTGTTAAATAGACTCTACTCTCCACATTTCTAAAAACAATTTAAGAATAGTTATGTATAAAAGGTAACCAAGTTTTTTTAATTATTACAAAGGTAATTTCTTAATAATGTCCGTAAAAAATCGAAACATTAAATCAATTAATATGCTTTTTATTTGTACTGTTAATAGATATCGGCAGACTGTCTCATGGTCGGGTCAGTTATTAATTTGTTTGCATTTTCATTTAATTTCTGTTGACACTAACTGTACAACAAATGAATAGTACCTATTTTTTTTTTCTTTCTGATTGAAAACACTATATGAATCCGAATAACTCAGAGATGTCGGTTCCATTTCTCAGATGAATTCTATCTTTATGGGTTATATTCTTCAATTCAATAAATAACCTTTCAAATGTTTTAAAATAGTGTTGATAATGCTACTCGTAATAAATTATGGATAAATCAAAAGTGCACTAAACAATTTATCACAATCTGACCTAGTTAAACTTAGACACTGGCAAGCATTTAATAAATTATGTACCTACCCAGTTACAATCTAATTACAAGTATATAAGACTACATTTTTAGTATGGCGTTTGAATATTTAGTAACTACATAGTTATGTATCTGTGTAGGTACCTATTTATTTCTTAAACAACTTAAAAACTCATTGACCTGGTAATTTACAATGTTTATTAAAATTTGACATTGAGCAAAAAGACTATGAATACCTATTTAAAAATGTATTTTAAAAGTGTTATATTAAAGAAGATAGATTTTTCTATAATCAGACGGTATAAACTAACGAGTTATTCTACCGAGAGTTATAGGCAAAGGGCACCGACCGACTATCGCCCTCAGCCCCATTTATATCAAATGCTGTGATTGTAGTGATACGCAAGCAAGTTGGTTATTAAACACTGATTTATTCATTGAAAGAATTAATGGAACAAATTGTTAACGGCCAGTACTTCTTATTGGTGGCCAGTGTGTGAACATTATATACTACAATGATAACGAGTAAAAACCAGCATTGTAGTACGGTTTACAGCTGTTATACTAAGCCCATTTATATGCCTTTACTAATTGCTGTAAAGTGTATGAAAATCAATATATTTTCATTTTATAAACTTATAATTAATATATTGAGTGAAAAATGACGAAAAGTTTTGATTCTCTCCAACTAATTTGACAACAGGAAGCGCCGTGTTTATATGGAAAATTCAAACTTACCATTCAGTCGGCCAATGGATTTTTAGGAGAAATATTCGATTTATCTGTTAGAATACAGGTTTTAAATAGACCTTTTAATGATTTATATTTTTTTATTTATTTATTAGACATAAAAATTTATTAAGCAATGTTCATATATTATAACATAAACTTAATATTATACAAGTTTTTTTATTTCACTATGTATGTATTATATGTGTATGCTTACCTGTATTATGTATTTAAAATAATCAAATAACTTATCCACAGCATTAGCCCCGCTGGTGTTACGAGGCGCCTGCCCACAATGTACACCGCAAGAAACCAAACAGATCCAACGTACACTGTCGTACGTGCAACGCAACTACCCGCAGCAGTGGGCCAAGATCGTCCGTCAGTATGCTGGATAACGATCTTTACGATACTTGTACATGTAAATAGTTCTCTTTAATGTAGTTTTAACTTGTAAAATAATAATTCAATGGTTTTTTAATGAAAAAGGAAAGGATTTTGAGCATATCTGCCTGATGCTAAACGGCTTAGCCTAACTCTTTAGATGGGAGACATCCCTTTAAGTTTGTTACATAAACCACAACTTTAGATTCGTTGAAATCTGATATTTAGCAGGTAGATATGAGATGTGGAGATAGATTTTAATGTCTGCGGATGTACATTAATAAAGAATTTCTCAACAATGGGAACGGAAAGGGGAGATCATAGGAACAGTGCGGCCGAAGCCACGGGAAACAGCTAGCGAGTAAATAAATTACATACAACAATAAACACGTACATTTAATAATTATATTTTTCAAAGATACCTATTGAGTACAAATTCAAAATTATTATGGTTTAATTTAACATACCTATGAGTTATCTACGTAATTATGTGCCTAATAATACATTTAATAGAATGCCCAGGTACGTAATTATTATGAGTATTAGGTACAATAATAATAATTAAAAACTGTATTTGTGTTCTTATTAATGTATTTATTTACCTACTTCTTGTACTACATGTATGCAGATATATGTGAAGGTAATATTATAAAAAAGAGGTCTATACTTATATTATATCTATATGATACATTAATGCAGAGTGATTTCGAAATTATTAGCATTTTTAAGTCAGTTTTTTACTACTCCTACTTTGTACCATTGCACGGGTACCATGGTGGCGTCTGTAATTCTAAAAAACTTTATTTTTAAGTTATTTTAGTACTGCTACACTAAAACAACGTAAATGGCTAAGAGTATAAAGAATAACTGTATTTAAATATGATCATTTCTGGTCTTTGGGTATTAATAGCCTCTGGGTTTTAAATAATTATTTATTCTTTTGGTGATAGTGCAGGCTATAGCCTGTTCATATATGAAGATACCTATTTAGCTACTACCTATTACTGATACTGTAAATAAAGAATGATGCTTTGGCTGGAAGAGATTTGTTACAGAGATGAGCCCAGCCTTGCTTAACAAGTTGCTAAACTTATCGCTGTATTTTTTTTTTCAAGTGTAATAAAGAATATACATATTTTATTTTAATAAAAATTTAACGATACACATGTAACATGTCTATAAAAATGCGTACTTATACTTTAGGACCATATAAAACAACCTATTAATGTAAGATTATAATACCTACACATAATTTATTATAATCATTCTCATTCAAATGCAACAGTAACCTATTTAAGTACAACGATTTCAATAAAATTACTTTCACTCATTTTGTCTTTTTTTCGAATTTCCTACGTAAAATACAATTCACAGACATATTGATTTTTTTTTTTTTGCCAATTCAATCGTGTAATATATTTTCCGATTATGTCTCATGAAAAATGCATTACTAACAATCCCTTCCCCCTAAAGCTTATATTCAGCAGTGGACAGTTAACGGCTAAAGTGATGTGTCAATGAGATTACGAATTCGATCCTGATCGGGCCAATTCAGAAAACAAACTTTCCTTATCTTCCTTTATTTTTCTTTTTGGGTGTTTTAAGTTATGCCCAGATATGTACGTTGCCTAGTTCCTCATAACACAGCTTGATGTTCAAACGATTGGTGTGGTTGTGTGGAATTTAGGTATTATTTAGTCCAATCAAACTAATATCCTTTTCAGGTAAAAATGAAATCAATTGTTGCAAGCTTGAAACTTGGTATAGTTGTTTATTGAGTCAAAAAGACTGTAAAAATAGTCCATTACTGAATGAACAAAGTTAAATTTTAAACTTACGCGTTGTTTATGATCCATTGATTTAAAAAAAAAAATACGACTTTACCAATTTATTTCAAAACTATGCATCGAATTAAAAAATATTCATTAAAAAGAGAAGTTGTAGCTGCGCATTTTGACATATTTTTTAATATCCTAGTTATAAAAGTAAGTAGGTTATGAAAGTAAAAACCTATATGCTTTCGATGTAGTTCGGTGCTGTTTTATTGTTACGTTTTGATCTAGTCTTTGAAACGCTTATAACTACATACACTGAAATGATATAAATTTACCAATAGTGTCATCAAGAGACGGATAAATAAACAAACATTTATTATAAGAAACTATACAAAATTTTATCTCGGATTATATGTGCTGTGTATTGAAATATGGGATGCTCAGATCACTTCTCAAAATTTTATATAAAACAAATTGATATGGCTTGTTTAAAAGCTATCTTCTTTGACACCATAGAAATGTATTATTGATTTGTTAGGTACAAACAATTTAGCATACTCAAAAACTAAAACTGTTTTTTGTGTTTTCTTTTGATTTCATAAAATAAAAAAAAAACATACATTCAACGTTTGTAACATATTGATAACTTAATCTGTAGTTTATTGTAGAATTTTCAGAATGACGTCAGGACAAAGTTTAATGTTTTTGCTTTATAGTAGTGTTTGATTTTTTTTTATTAATTAAGAAATGACAAAGTTATGGCACTTTTAAAATAATGTTGACAAGAGAAAATATATATTGTGTGTGTATTACACTTTAAAGACTAAAAAATATCCTATCTTGAACTATTTCGAAATTTTTGATCATGAAATTATTATATCTTGGTCAACTTTTCACCTAGAATGTTAAAAAAAAAATACCAAAATGTGCAGAATTATTTCAGCTCAAAATTTAAATAATTTGCAAAAAAAAAAAACTATTTTTTTACTTTTAAACCTCTAAAAATATCCCTTTAACTCCTTTTACGAGATGGATTTTTTTTACAGTTTATAACCTAATTATAAGTAAGTTTATAATATATATGTATATAACTAGTTTTTCATCCAATTCTATTTTGCTGTGCTAATTATCTTTGCAAAATCTTTGCAGTGTTTTTCATATATATATATATATATATATATATATATATATATATATATATATATATATATATATATATATATATATATATATATATATATATATATATATATATATATATATATACGGAATGAGATAATTTGATACGGCTGTTGATACTGCCCCTATAGAGCGTTTATGAAACTAAAAGAATTGTTATGAACATGATTTAATTTTCTTGTGCTAGTTAATAGCAAATGGTGGCATTTATCGGGTAAAAGTGCATAAAAACTAATATACTCTAATATTTATCTTTTAAACTATATAACGTATATATGTTCTAGTCTAAAAAGAGAATTTATACACGTGTAAAAGGTTCGATAGTTGCGTACTTGCTCAAGTGACTTGAGAAAGTACGTATCTATTGGCAAACGTGACAAAATATACAAATTATAGAGCATGTAGAAAAAATACCGAAGCTACTATTCTTAATACATGTTAGACAGTCCATAGCGTGATTATATACGGAGCATTGAAAACATGAAATCGTAAAGTGGTTGTTTATGGTTAATCTTAATTGTAGCTAGTAACACATTTTGTATATTTAATGTTGGTATCTGCTGACGCCTTCTTTTTTAGCTATTTCCGGTGTAACATTAAACTACTTTTTTCAGGAATCTCATTTAATAGATATATATAAAATAATATTTCTAAATTGTAAATTAATAAAAATTTACAACATGATATTTTTTTCATATTCTTACTACTTTGTTTATAATTTGTCATTATTTAGAATAATAATCAATGTTGCCATCACACTGGCCAAGTAATAATTTCGTACGCAGTCGGTGATATTTACAATTATTATTTCTCTACTGTTTTGACAAATACAATACAATTTGCTATAAATTGTTATTCATATCAGTATTTCGTTGTTTTAAGACTGAAAGAAGTCAAAATATCGTTGAAGGTGTGAATATGTTTTGGTAACAGTTGATGTCGGCATAGTGGATACATTTGACAAAATATGGTCGTACGTTTCGTCTGAACAGATCAGTGGTGATGAGTGAGCAAACTGAAAACTGTTATTTGGACGGAGATGTGGTATGGGTGAAACTTGGCTCATGCTGGTGGCCAGGGGAAGTGGTTGGCTTCGAAAAGCTCCCCCCTGATGTATTGCCATCTTTTCGGAAACCACCTATTGCTGTGGTCAAATTTTTCCAAGAGGACACTTAGTAAGTATATAAATAAAATGTAATATTTCTCCGTTTTTTGATAATAATAAAAATTTTCTGTTAATATATGTATATGACTTCCCTTTGTTACATTCTTCTTGAAAGGTCCACTTTGGTTATTTACATAATTAAATTTATATTTAAAAATTATTATAACTAATCATAATACCGTCTACTGCATAATTATTGATGTCAAATTAGGCCCAATAAATAATTACGAAAATAAACGGATTTGGCCGTCTCAACTGAAAATAAATAAGCCCTTCACATAATACTTTATAGTTTTTTTTCAATGGGTGGAAATGGATAAGTATCTCTACCAATATACAGTAACAGAGCACTAGTATTTTTATTGGTAAAAATGAATATCTGCCTGTCTGTGCTATTGGTATATGCTGATGGGGTACCAGTGAGAGATGATGTGAGGGTGAATGCAGGTCAATTGACACATTATGATGAATGCGATAAGAATTAACCACTATAGCTTTCAGAGGGAACTGCATGTAGGTAGACCTGATAAGGTATATTATAAGCAATGGAAGTGATGTTTTTAATGGGTGATGATGGAATAGTAACCCTTGCTGTTGATGGTATACACTGGTGGGGCACCAGTGAAAGATGATAGGTGACAGAAGTGTTAAACCTCTTTATTTATTTTTAAAAGGTTCATCAACAGTGTAAATACAGACATTAATTTTAATTGATATACAGGGCTTGCATCTTGCATTTACACCAATTACAGATGTACACAACATTTTCTTAAGTCATCGATCACACTATTGAGGTCACCTATTACAAACAATCCCTTTCTTATCAGTGGAATATCATTAAGAGATGATAGGTGAGAATGAAAGCAGATCACTTGGCCTATCATGATGGATTTTACAGGAATAACCATGATAGTTTACAGGAAGGCCATATGGAGGTTGACCTGATTAGGTATATTACTAGCAATAGGCTTCTTAGACTTCAATACTAACAGTCTCTTTCCCCCACTATATGGTAATTATTATTAAAAGAAGGGCTTTTCTAAGTGAAGAAGCTTGTGACATCTATAATCTTTTGTGCTTATCCTTGTTTAAAGTTTGTTGTTCCTATCAGCAATTTTTTTATCTCCTCATGATATAGTGTATTTTCCAAAGGAGATATATCATTTATGTATGAGTGGGTTAAAGTCACAAATTAAGTGCTGCAACATTTCTTCCTATTTGTGTCCAAATCTGCAAATACTTTTTGGGCACAAACCTAGTTGGGTCATGTGCTTGTTTAGTTGTCAATACACCTATATTATTTTTACTCCAATGAACTAATTTCTTAGAGTAATTTTCTGAAACCCCCCTTATAAAGACTTTTTAATGATTTCATACCTGGTTACAAGAGCCAACTATTATTTGCTGCTTTAAAACTTAGAAGCTTTCAAGTTTAAGATGTCTGAGCTTTAGGCTTCGAGGTATGCCACATTAAAATTCTGGTCTTATTTGGATATTCTTTGCCCCTTCTTTTGCTAATTGGTCAGTTGTTTCAGTTCTATGAATATTTGAATAACTATCTCAAATAATGTTATTTCTGCTGCAATAACATTATGCAGTTTTATAAGTTTTGATTTAATTTTGTATGGATCAAGTGCAAGTTATGCCGCTGGACTATCCAAGATAATAAATATATAATTATCTATGTAGTTCAAACTTAGATTTAGTTATACATATCTTATTGTGGCTATAGTTTCTGCCTGAAAGATTGTGGCATACTTGCCTAAGTTTTAAGAGCTGTGTGGTCTAATAACATAGACACCATATCCCACATTTTCTTTTTGTTTGTGTTCCGAGTAAGACAGTAGATAATCTTTATTCTATTTGTCTCTTTCAGATATTTCAATTTGTACTAATTTTTAAAATTTTCTTCTGGGGTCATGTCATTTGGCATTTCCAGAATGGGATTACTCTTAATTTATTAATTAATACTGGGAATAATAATAATTCATAACGGGACTGTTAACTCTTCAAGGGTTTTGAGCATCTGCGATTGTTATGAGTTTCATCTGTGGGAACTATTTTGAAGCATATGGGATTTAGTCTTTTCCTGTATGAATAGGGGTAGGTGTGTTAATTTCAGTAATGCATTCAGAGGTGTTCCTGGGATAGTACTCAAGGCACTTGTACCACTACATAATACTTGCATTTGGTCATCTGTTTTTATCAGTCGGAAATTGGTAGTTTTAAAGCAAGGAGCAATAGGCATATTTAATGTGGAAGCTGGTAGGGCCATACCAAAGAGTTTTCAGCAATGTGCAAAGATGTGTTTGAGAGTACATATCTGGCTTTTTAAGGAGCCAAGCCTTCCCTGGAAAGTAATGTTATATTTTGACTTTGCCAAAGAGCTGTACAATCCTATTTCTCACAACAGAAATTGTCCTCAGAAGAATCCTCAGTTCACATGCCTCATTTTATAGATATACTATCTATAATATTCATGAATATAATATTGCAAAAATAAAAAAAAATGATTATTTGTTTTAAATGGATCAAGTCAAAAGCTACTCAACTGATTTTAAAATTCTATCTACCTATGTGAAACCAAGCTGGATTATTAATTTATAACTGAAGAGTTAGAAAATTCTCTTCACATGAATCATAATATAATTAATTCATAACTAGCTAAAGAAACTTACTCTCAGTACAAGATGCCTATTAAAGTCGGAAAGTTATATGAAATTAATCACAACAGATTGTAATGCGGTCTTTTAAATGCCTACTGAAATGATAGAAAACTTTACTGTATTTTATAGTCCATCATAGAAGAAGATGTTACAGTATACTCATGTCTGTGCTAGTAACACTATTGAAACAAATAAAAATTTTATTATTTATTGCCTAAAATTCCTTCCTTCCTGTAAATGATGTATCTATTTTTTATGATACATAGTATGACACAACCTTATCACTCATCTGATAGAATGTGGTAAGGAGGATCTATAAATCATTATGAATATCACAGAATACACTGTGATGCCTTCCCTTCATGTCATTTCTGACTGTGGTGTTGCCTGATTTTATTTGGTAGCAGCAATTGTTATTATTGATGATCTTGTATAAGAAAACACTGCCGAATGACTTCACTAGTAGGACTAATCAATGTGTTGTTAGGAGCCAGTGAATGCAGGTGGCTTAATACCACAAAGACGTCAAACAATTATACAACCCATCTGATGATAAATGGTTACTGTAGCCTATGGCCACCTTCAACTGGATTATTTCTTATTGCAGTCTTATGTGAGAGACCTATGTTGAGCAGTGATCAATTAATGGCTAAAAGGGTTGTTATAGTTTTGGATATTTTTTTTTATATAAACTGAAATAATTGAATGACAGTTACTATATTCTCAATGTATTATTTAAAAAAAAAATTTATACATCACACTTTTATTGTATTCATACATTGTAAATGTGTGATTTTCATATAAGTTTACATTAGTAATTGTTATTTTTAAAGATTTTTTTTTATATAACTTAGAATGGCAAACAAGCCGACGCCCCACTTGATGGAAAGTGGTAACCGTCGCCTATAGACATGAGCAGTACTATGGACATAACAGAGTGTAATGTTGCTATTCCTGAGGACTCAGGTGTTATTCCTCTGCACTCTGTAAATTCATTGCCATATCCCACCCTTCAAACTGAAACACAGCCATGCAAACACAACTGCTTCACATAGAAACATGAATGGTATAGAGGTGCCCAAGCAAACGACTTTTGTACAGTCTCTCTCTGGTAGGTAGGTCAATTTATGATCTTACATTTATTTACAACTTGTATTATTAATTCCAGATACAGATATTTGATTTTAATAGCAATTATAATTATTCTTTCAGTGAATATGTCAAGAACACTAACTTAATCTACAAGTACAATTGCAGTCGAAAAAATGAATTTATCAGTAAGGGACTATGTAAGTTTAATTTTTGGTTATTTATGTATTCATTAATATTTGCTACTGGGTACCAACCTAAATATAAATATAATTATATATGCTCAAGATTCTAATGGGTTAAGCAAATCTGTCACTGTTTTATTAAACAATACAGTTATGGTCATCTCAAACTTGCACAGATAAAAAAATTTGCTGTAACATTGTTATCTATAGTCATAACTGTAATTTCTAACCAGTATGCCAATATACAATATTGCCATATATTCTATATGGCAATATTGTCTATTTTATGTATGAATATTAAATTTGTTTCTTTCATTATATAATGAGTTACAAGCTTATCTATGTCTATAAAAAAAAAATCTAATATGTCAATCAATGGACAGTTCAAACCAGACTCAAACTTGATACTTAAAGTTTTACAGTGTTTTCTAATGTGACAGAGAATTAAAGAGAAAGGAAAAGCTACCTAATTATTTGTAATAAATTAATTTTTCATTCATTATTAGATTCAAAATTTTATTCAGTGAGCTACCTATATTTTTTCAACATAATAATTCAGAGTATAAGTACAGTGTATGCATAAGAATATACAATATATTATAGTATAGTGATTGTGGTGATAATTGCATAATGAAAACTTTTTTTTTTTTTTTTGTAGACATGTATAGGACAAAACATGGACACATGGAGAAATTTCCAGAAGACGTAATTCGAGCAGAGACAGCAATTGGTGGTGACATTGAGATCCTAACTAGGGAAGAGTTTCAAGAGACCAAGAAAGAGAGTTATGCTGGCTTATTTGGTGACCCAAAGAAAACACCTGGCTCTGGGAAAAAAGGTAATGATAATAAAACTATTCTAGTTATCATGAATTACCTAACTGTAATCAGCAGTATGAGTTTCTATATTTCATTGTTAATATGAAATTAGCACATGAAATAATCTTTAAGCAGCCAGTATTTTTATGAGGGTAGAAAAAGGTTTTTTTAACTGTAGTTAGTAGTATAATGAATGGTGTGTACACCATTCATTTTTTTATATTAACTGTTAAACATATGTTTATGTAGATATGTCAACAACCAGTTCCATCAATTTACATGTAGCAAACATATTTATCAACATAGCAGTGTTAAGTATTCATAATTTTTTTTACTAAAACTTTACAAATCTATTTTAATTATATTAATGTTTTGTCACTTTCAATTGAGAATTTAAAAACGTAACAACATCAAAATGCAAAAGCTTTATAAATACAAGAATTATTTATATTTTTACACCTGAACCATTATGGGTAGATTATACCAATGGTCTCTATTCTTATATATGTTTTAGTTACTTTTGTACTTATAATCTTTCAAATGAATTTAAATACTTATTTCATATTTAAGTTTCTTTTTGTATGAGATCCTGACATGAGTTGTATTACATGGTATTTCTTTTTTGTTTCAATATCACATGGATAAAAATTTTAAGAATCCTTCTTGGGAATTTATAAGGTCCCTCCTGTTTATAGCTCAGGGACAGCATTATCTGTTTTAATATATGTATAATGTAGTAATCCTTTTAAATGTCATATATATATATATATATATATATATATATATATATATATATATATATATATATATATATATATATATATATATAAGCCATTGATCACACATTTGATTTACACATTTTTTTATAGTTATATTAGGAACACCAAATAAGTTGAGGGCTCATTTGACGAAAAATGGCAGCTATCTGTCAATGGCAATCACTTATATTGTTTTAGATTCCATGCCCTAGTCATCAGATGCAATATAAATTATATATATATATATAATACAGAGATGTAAAATTAATTTGTTTAAACATTTAAATTGTAAATTATTGAATTACAGGAAGAGGCAAGGGAAGACCTGCAGAGTCACCAAAATTATTTACACCTACTAGAAAGGTATTGAATATTGTAATTATATATTTTCTAATAATTCAATATTATTTGTTTAGTATGATTTAATTTAATAAAAAAAAAAATGTCTATTGCAGATCAAAGAAAAAACTGATTATAAGGTACATATATTAGTTCAAGGGTCAAATACGCCCAGTCAACCTACAGAAGTGTCATCAATACCGTCAACTAGTTGTAATGAATCTGATACGGCAAATGAGAAACCTCAAAATTTAGAGACACCACAAGTGTTAGCCCCATTAATTCCAACATGTTCAAGCTCTGGAATATATTCTTGTCATGCTTGTTCGTTCTCTACAACACGTTTAAATGTTCTAATTTTACACAATAAAACACACAGTGTCACCTTTACACCTTATACACCATCACCTGTGCGGAAAAAACCTATAAAATCGTCCCCAAAATCTACTCCCAACACATCAAAAATATCAAAAGTCCGGCGCCCGCATAAAGAAAAATTAGAAGGGACCGTTAAAAAACCTACTAAATCATTAAAACGTACATCAGAAGATGGAAAAGATAATAGTTCACAAATTAAAAAGCTCAAAACTGATGAAGAAATTAAGAGCAGTCTTTTAGCAGATTGGGATGATATAGATGACGAAGAATCAAACGATGAGTCGTCTACTATGGTATTGGCTGGATCGCCAGAAACAGCAGTTGCAGCTGAATCTCCCGCAATTCCTACTCCAGCTGAATTACCTAATATTCGAGTTGCTGGAGATACTTCACCTCCAACTCATAAACAATTTGATGATTTATCTACTAATGAAAAAGCCGAATCATCTAGTGACTCTAAGTATGAATTTTGTGAAGATGAAGATTGGCCTTTAGAAACAGACGCCGGTAGGAAAATACCAAGAGTAAAAAATGCATCAAAACGAAAGGACGATGCAAAAAGTGTTAGTTTAGATGACGATGAAATGGCAAAAGAAGTCGCTGAATTACTCAATAAAACAACTGTACCAGAATTGCCTTCAGTGCCAGAATCTTTAAAAGTTGAGGAAAATTTTCCTGAGCCTTCTATTGTGAAATCTCCTGATAAAAAACTTGAAAATTTACCAGATTCATCTAAAAATTCTATAAAGTTTACTACAGAAAATCAACCTACAAAAGCTATTTTCAAAACTAAAACATTTTTTCGAAGCCGACACTCTAGAAGTCAAGATGCAATAGGTAAATATATTGCAGAGCAATTAAATGCAGTAGAAAGAATGGATATGTCAGAAAATGAAATTAATGGTTCTGATGCTGTATCATCACCAGAAGCAAGAGATTCTTCCCCTGTAGAACATGTGAAGGTGGCAAGGCTAGCTCCAAAAATTCAACTAAAGAAAATGAAAGCGGAGGCAGCACAGCTGCGAGAAAAGGAAAGAAATAACAAAGACCAAGTTACTGACGATGCGAGTATTCCTATTTCATCAGTGGCGTCCAAATTGGAAGATACATTTGTCACGAATTTTAACACTAGTAAACAGACCGAAAATGGTAATAAAACATCACCATCTTATTATCCAGAAGATGTCTTGTACCCCACTCAGGATATAAAGTTAGTAGATGAAGAAATTATGGCAGGAGAAAAGAATATTCAAAATAGTGAAGAGAATAATAAAGAAAATCTACATGATGGTAGGCCTGAAAATACAATCACTGCTAACAATAATGTTACTAAAGAATGCATTACAAGTCCCGAAATGAATAAAGTTGAAACAACATTTTCTGTTGAAAATTTGCCCGAAACTAAGAAGTCATGTGATCAGGACAAGGAACCTTTTATGAATGAATCTACTGCATCGGCTGTTGATGCGTTATTGAGCGTATCTCGAGATGCAGATAGAGTGACTAGAATTATTAGTAATGATCCACCTGAGGATTTGTTTGAAGATGATAAAGACAATGGAACTAATAATAACATTAACGGTGTCAATGACAATGTAAATCAAATAGATTCTGTTAACAAGGATTTAGAATTGAACTTAGAAAACGAACAAGAGGCTCCTTTCTTAGACGTCAAAAACAATATAAACGAACATAAAAATATTAATAATGATAAAAATGAACATTCTGATAGAAATTCTTTGGATAATCAATCTATTTCAATGGATAGCATTGAACTACCTGTAGAGACCGAAATAAAAAACAATCATACTTCAGAAAATGTGCCTTCTGAATCTGATCTGCAAATTGCAGAAGCCCTTATAAATTTGCCTTCTACAGCTATTCAAAGTAAATCTAATGATCACCAAGAAGTATTTTTACCTACAGAAATAAAACAAACTGAAGAAAATGCTTTAGAGATACCTGATAATGTAGTACTAGAGGATCAAGTTTACAATGAAACGGAAGACAAGAAACCACCCGATTCGAGACTTTCACCTGAATCGATTTTGGCCAAAAGTGATAATATAAACGTTCGTTTTGAGACTGAACAAGAAAAAAGCGAAAATCTGAATGCCGCACAATCATTGGTACAGATGTCAGAATCGGTAGACCATAAAATTAATATTATTGAAACTAATAATGTAAATAATAAAGATTCGTCTGATGTAAGTTCATATAATTTGAAGAAGAAGAACGGTATAGATAATATCAGTACAGTCGAACAAAAAGTAGCTTTATTATCAAGTGATAGTGGCAGTGAATCAATCATTGTAAAACCTTCTGTTAGTAAATTTGAAACAACATCGTCCAAACTATTGAAAATGTTAGAAGAACCTGGTCCTCCAAAACTTTCTTTAACAAAGGCCACACCAACCAAACAAATTGTAATACCAAGCAAAGAAAAGATATTAAATTTTGATGTTGCTAAATCGTCATTATCATCCAAATCTTCTCCAGTCATTATACGGCGCACTCCTTCCAACAAAACCTTACTTAATAATTTGAATGATTTAACATCAGATAAAATAATATTTTCACGTAGTAATAAACATGTGCAAGAGGCGCCTTCGGTGCAAACTTATACAATTCAGACAGCCCCTGAAACTACAACTGAAACTAATACTATTACAATAATTCAACAGAAACCTAGAAAAGTGTCGAAAACACCCACAAAATTACAGAAAATTAAACCCAGTCAATCTCAAAATTCCCTTGTTACTCCATTGAATGATAATAAACCACTAAATACGACATCAACCGCAGACGAGGCAATGTTTGATATTAATTCTATGCCCATAGTGTTGTCAGACGATTTATTAACACCAGAAAGTATTGAAAAAATGCCGATCGTTATGTCAGATGGTAATATTATTTCTAACACGCCAAATCCGCCCAAGCTTATTAAAACAAAATCGGCCACAGTTGAAAACGAAAAAAATGCTGTAAATCCAGGACATAAACCCGAAGTGAAGACGTTATTAATGAATCCAGTGACAGATGTGAATAAGATAACACCTAATATTCTATCTAAATCATCAAAAATACGTGGTGGTAAGCCTATGTTAGTAATTGATAAAGCCACTGGTAAACAAAAAATAATAGTTACCAAGACAGAACCCATGGTGAAAGAAGTTAAACAAACTCCTACTTTAATTCAGCCAGCACCGCAGACTACAGGAAAAACTGAAAAGTTCATAATCTTACCTACAGCTAGTTCACCTCGGCCAGGAGGTCGCCCTCAAAAAATTGTTATTGATCCACAAACAGGTAAAGCTCACGTACTTGTTGCTAAAGGGCCCGAAACATCTATAAGTATGACTGAAAATAAACCTGTTTCGGCAAAGTTAGTACCATCTTCTTCAGATGGTAGCACACCTGGTAGTACTGTAATGATTATAACTAATGCTCAAGGTGCGACATCTAGAATAGTTCTTACTCCAGAACATGAAAGAATTCTTTTCCCTAATAAGCAACAAGCGAATGTGTCACAATTAAAAACTATCACACATCGAATATCTCCTAATCCTAATTCTGGAAATATACAAAAGACAATGGTAACTGGTGTTGCCCCCGTAAAGACACAAACCAGAATTGTACCGAAACAAAAGAATGCGATAATTACTTCTAAAGGTCAATTAATTGTAGGAGGTCGTGTTGCTACCGCCACGGCCACTCAGAACATAGCCCCGATGCCAGAAATACGACCCAGTCCCAAACGAATTGTAGCTGCTGCTGAACCACCAAAAAAAATCATACAGACCATACAGAAACCATCATCAGAACCATTAATATTCTTACAACAAAAGTCTGGCACCGTAGTACAATTGACTGCATCACAATTTGAACATTTTCAAAGGACTGGACAAATTATACAAAAAGTCCCAGCACCCATACATGAAAACAAAATTATCGTCCAGAAAACAAAGACAGTTGTTGCTGCAAATGAAACGATCGTCTCGAAACAGAGGGTAAGAAAGACCGCCATTGAATCATCAACGCCCGTCAAAAAGGTGAAACAAGAAATAGCAATAGCGCCAGCTCCAGCACAGACACTGATGCCTGCCCTGACACCAATATCAAGTACACCTATTACGAGCCTCTTACAACCGAATATAGTCTCTAATACCGTATCGGTCACTACAACACCTAGTTATCCGGAATTGGAGAATTTTGAGGAACTCCTGCCATCTACTGCAATCGCACGACAGTCGGAGGTGGAGGCATTACAAGCCGATCCGCCGGCTCCAGTTCCATCTGTCGCTCCCGCTCCAGCCCCCGTCCCTGCCCCAGCACCCACACCCGCGCCACCAGCTCCTCTCTCAGACGGTCAACTATTGGCGGTGCCCGGAGAGCACTTTGGCGGGCCACAAGGTTCTTTCTATCTCTGCGTCGAAGATAATGGTACTTTAACACCCATAGACAACCGACCTCTTGTTTTGGAAAACAACCAATTGGTACCAATGGCCGTTGAACCTTTACCAATTCTAGCTCCACAACCAGAACGTCGAGACATACTCGAGGCAGCACTTGCTAACAGCGACGTGTTCCACGCAGATACGCCAAGAGACGAAGCGCCCGATTTTCGAGATTTAAATGCGAACGTCTCGGTTCATTGTCGCGTGTCAGAAACCAGTACCACTTTAAATCAGCCCATAATGACCCCTGTAGAAGTGCCGACGAAAGGCGACAGTGAACCTACAGTTCCTTCCAATTTGGAGGACGGACTCGCCGTTATAGGCGTCACTCCTCACACGGTGCCGACCTCGCTAGAATTACCTATTACCGTCACGGATCCTAGAATAGCGCCCAAAACTACGGATCCTTTAAGTGGAACGAACTATGGAACTACATTATTGCCGTCTCCCAATACAGAAATGACTTTTGTAACAACAGAGGAAGTGGATATGCCAGCGGTGGGTCCAATATCGATGCCATTACTAACAGACGAAGAGTCTGTAGGGAAGTCTATGCCGATATTGACTGACGAAGTTGCTGAGCGAACAGTGTCATCTGTTGAGTCTACGATTGGATCGCCGTCGTCCATCGATGTAAGAGAGTCTGAGACGGAAGACGGTAGCCAATGGACTCAGCGGCTACTGACGCCTGGCTCCGACACGTCGGAAACATCTGCCGAGATTCCTCTACAACCAGTCATACAACTATCTGCAAACGATTTATCTCGCCACAGCTAAATATTGATAAGCCAGGACGCCTAATACTATTTGTGAAAATTTCATTAGTTATTTTCATCATTTTTTTATTTATTATCGGTTCTTGAATAAAATTTTTACATTACATATTTTAAATGTGCAATAGAATAAGTGGTATCGCTGTCATCATTTTAAGCTATTTGGTGCGACGATACATGATTTGTTGAAAGGGGGCGTGTCTTTGCTATTCGTCTCTTTTTTTTATGGAATATCTATAGAATCTTGTTAAAGTTGATGTCTCTGATAACTTAAAAGTGAGCTTGTGTCCGTTACAAACGTGCATCTGTGTAAATATATTAAATTCAAATAGTGTGAAAAAGCATATTATATGACTTTTTTTTTTATTTGAATTTCTAATTACATATATAGATATATGCATTACGGAAGAAAAATTTATAGATTAAGAGTTACAGGTAATTGTAAATTTAATTGAATTATGATATTGTTGGATCGTATCTGTAATATATAAAAATATAGGTATACAATATTTTTATAACGTCAAGAAAGGCTTGTGTGTAATCATTACACGGGGAAATATATGGACAGTTGTGACGGAGAAATATATGGACATGTGTGTGTGACATGTGCTGTGTTCATACAAGCGTTTGTTTATGTGGCAAGTGTAGAAAGATCTTAGACCCAAGGGTCATAGGACCATTATAGCACTGGAATGAATGACTATATCATAATGTAGTGTTAATGTTAAGTACAATATTGTTGAGTAACATATGTTTAAGGAACATATTGGTTTGTTTGAGTGATCTACGTCAGAATCTAGATCGGTTTATGAAAATGAAGTCGTTAGCATTAACTTCTGTGTAGTTTTAATAAAAATAAATTTTAATCATAATTATTGTGCTTTATTTTGTAAAGGTGTCTGCATACGCTCAGTACAGTATTTATTAAAATTTAGAATATGGCCTACGATTTGAATGGTCGGCATAATTATTTGTTGTATTTTCGTTATTCAGATTTATATAAATGTTCCTGGTTGATTATTTAAAAAGTGATCTGCTAGCGAACTAAAACGTTAATTATATAAATAATGTATATATATGTTAATAATTTCACACTATTTTATCGATGTAAATAATATCGTACCAAATATATCATTTAGATTATTAATTCTGAAAATTTTCTGCTTGTCAAAATAATACTTTATATAGAAACAGGCAAAAAAGCGTACTAATCTAGTGGTAAACGCTTACTGTAGTTTATGGTAAGTATATAATAACTATGATAGGCAAATTATAACATTTATATTTTAAGAAAGCTTCATCGATCCCACAATGGGTGAGTATGTAATGCATTAAGTCTCTTGAAAGACCTTTATATTTGACATTTTGTAAATCTGACAGTATTGTTTGTGTTTATTAGTTACGGATGTTAACCCTCCGAGGAGGGCTCAGATGGGTGCTCCTCTTTGCCCGTTTTATCACCGAGCCTTTATGTATAGTTATGGTGGTCTCTAGAGGAAGCAGGGATTTTTAGTAATAGAGATTATTACTTAAAAAAAACCCTATCAGTGTGATTTATGCAGTTCCCTGCTGGAACCTACCGAAGGGAGACTTTGTACAAAAGTCGATTGCTTGGGTACCTCTGTCCCATTCGTGTTTCAATCGTGAAGCAGTTGTGTTTGCATGGGTGTGTTTCGGTTTGAAGGGTGGGATATGGCGTGAATTTACTGGGTACAGAGGAATAACACCTGTGACCTCAGGAATGGCAACGCATGGGGGGTATCATGGGCGAAACAGTATACTCTGTTATGTCCATGGTACTGCTCATGTCTATAGGCGACGATTACCACTTTCCATCAGGTGAACCGTCAGCTTGTTTGCCATTCTAAGTTGTATAAAAAAATCCTATATTATTAATGACGATAAATGTAAAAAAAAACAAAAGACAATAGCAAGTTATTTAGCATTTACTCTTAGTCTCAACATAGGTCATAATTTGATTTTCAACAAATTTTATTCGTGAATCATTACAGAAATCGTACTCATTTTTTCATTGTAAATAAATTTGAGTTTTAAATTGTTTTTAAGTAGGTAGATATGGATTACTACACAAGTAGCGTTTTCAACTTGCAAATTTTTTATTCTTCACTACAAACTACATTACTAATAAGACTACGGTAACAATTGCTAATTTATAAATTCGTAACATGAAAACTGTTGCAATATACAACAAGAAATATGTATGGATGATACTAAACTTAGCCTATGATATTTTATCGAACAAAATGCGTGAAACTTAGTTTCGTAGTTAACATTTTGCATCTCGAACAAAATAAGTTATAACAACTTACAACAGTCATTTGTTTACTCACTATAAAATATATCTCGTACTTTCATTTGTTTCATAAATTAAATTTAAATACAAAAATATTGTACAAAAAGAACTAGTTACACCAGAGGATCGTTGGAATCGATTTACGATAACAAAATTTGCACTGAATACACTATTCCAAGTGGCTAGTGGGAGTTTAGCTGATTTATGTTACTATTTCGTTCACGTTTACGTCGATAAAGTTCATATGGAAATCTAAGCTTCCGAAACCAACCGCTAGAGGCTCTGCTTTCAATACAAATTATCAAAGTAAACGTTGAAGCAATAATAACCTAAATCTGTATTAAACTCGCTTTAGGGGCATTAGGCATAGATGCCTGTATATTAGTTCCAAAGAAGTCACACTGGTGGCATGAGGTTTATTGCAGCGCTTGTCTGGTGGTGTTGGGCAGGAGAAGGCACATTAGGCCGCCGCTGGCCAAGAGTACGGCGACGATGAAGGTGGGAGCGGGGCAGTAGGTGTCCAGTAATGCTGCTATGACCACGTTACCGATTATACCGCCCAGTCTAGCTGCTACCATAGACACTGCTACTCCAGTTGCACTGTAATTGAATTGGTCCACATTATTTGTCGAAACACCTAATTCCATTGTTAAGTATAAAAGATGAGTAGATGATTCTCACGGTTTCACTTTGCGAATCATTTTTGGAAAATTATGAAATGCAGTAAATTAACATCGTATAAGCAATATATGTTAAATTTCTTATATGTTATATATGTTTTATATGTTAAATTTCATTTTTGTAGGTCTTTTGCTTTTGAGATTGCGTTCAAAATTACCATTTACTTATATATTACGCATGCGTATTCGATTTACCTACCTAATATTAAGAAAAAAAAATTCTAATCATTCTCCTTTTATCCTTTATTCTGAGGAAAATTGTTCAGTGTCATGAAAACTCAAATAGACCCTTAAGTGGCGACCCCGTACGGGCAAACGTTGTGTAGGAGGCTGGGGTCCGTTGTCTCGAGGGAAGCCAGACGCAGTGCTAAGCTGGTCTAAATTAGCACTACTTTAATAAAAAACGTTTTGTAGGACGATCCCCCGACCAGATGGAGTGATAACCTCAAATGCATTACAGTGAGTCAGTGGACGCAGGTGGTGCAGTGACGCAGGCCTATGTTCAGCAGTGGCCAAATAATGGCTGATATAATGAAATCAAAATCGTTGATTATACAAATATTGTTACACGCATGATATAATTCTCACCGTAAATTGGTCGGGAAGACTTCGGTGATGAGGCAATCGAGCGAGGCGTTACCACACGATATCACTGAACTGAAGATGGCGCTCACGATCAAATTGTTTGTCTTGTTGTACACAAAGTACATCGCGGCCGAGCATAAGCCCGCCGAGAATGTCGCGAAAACTGGAATACAGAAAAAATATATTTAAATCAAATTAATATTTCAAATGTATATGAATAGCCAATGGAATTGTGTATGAAAAATCGTTCGTGTGGTCCTAGTATAGAATAGGCTACCCCTTCTTTTCCTGTGGGTGTCGTAACAGGCGAAGAAACTTAATGGTAAAGGAATGGGCAGCAGCGTTCCTTTTAAAACATCTGTAAAAGCATAGCAGCTCTTACTAACTCGCCTGCCAAGCTTGGCAACTACTGGCAAAACTCCCTTATGGAGAAGGCGTTTGAAGGAAGGGGAAGCAGTGGACAAGTAACGGCTTAAATGCTGAATAATAATGAATAGTCAAATCTGAAACTACCAGAAATAGCAAAAAATACTTAGTATTACTTAAATATTGGTTCGTCTTTGGAGGACATCGTTCAAAATTTGCTTTGTTTTAGAACCTTGGTGTTGTAGCAATTTACAACACTACTGATGGTCGCGGGTTCGATTCCCGTACAATAACCACAACTAACAAGCTCTCTTAACTCTGTAAAATGTATCCACCTATTCTAGACGGGCCTTGGCGTGCCTGACGTCCTGGGCAAGTATTTGAGTCCCTCCCCCCTTTCACTTCTCAAACGACGTAAAAAATATAATCGGGGATCTGCGCTGTTTATTTCAAAATTTGATGCGATTTTTTAAAGAGCCTACATCTAAGAGTATAGCTATCCTTTCGGATTTCCCCATATAGGGCACCTCTTATCTCCCACCTACTATAAAGCCAGTGTTACAATCGTATTATATGCTTACCTAAGAAAAACTTCCTGCCAAGTCTATCCATGCCAAGCACGGCGAATATGTTGGACGGTATTGCGGCGGCGACGGTGATGAGCGACTCCATAAACACATCGGAGTGTATGTGTGCATCGCACGCGACCGAATCCGAGTGCGTACCCTGGCGGGTCACGTACGCTGTCACTTGACAGATGTCTGCGGGCGCGTCGTCGTGAGTGCGGGACCACTCGTCGAAACGGTTGAACATCTCGGGGAACCACATCATCAGCCCGTAGTACCTGGCATTTAGCGCTAGATCAGTTTTTTACGCTTGGAGAATGAGTTGAAAATGATAGCCTTAGCCAGCTTTAACATTTACGTGGTAATCATAAAACTAATCCCATGCCCACGACTATTTTGTACTTAATAGGCAGGAAATCACCTCTCATGTAAAAGTGGTAACCATCAGACCTTGCGCGTGACGTATCTTTTGTATTTACACTTAATTTCAGTATAAAACGCCTAACAGTTGTATGTATGCCGGAGTTTATGCCTCTTTTCAATAAGTTCTAACATGAATGTCTCAGTCATCAGAAAACTAGAGCAAATATGAGATTAGATAGTACCTACCATTAGAAACCATAATATGCCTCATATTTTTTTATCTCAATGTTTATATTTCAACTATTTATTGATCATTGTCTAATACAAGACCCTTCATCTAATTTTATACCACTGAGGTGGCAAACAAGCGTACGACCTACCTGATGGCAAGCGGTTACCATAACCTATGAACGCCTGCAATAGCAGGGGTATTACGCGTGCGTTGCCAACCCTGAAGAAACCTCTTTACCCTTTGAAGAACCCCATGCTGTATCTCTTAAAAAATCTCGACAGCTCATTCCAATCATTCCATAACCTGAGCGTAATAATCTACTGACTCCCTGCTCATTTGAAGCCGACGCTCCTTCTAGTGAGGGATCATACCTAATAGAAATAGCTATACGTAACTAGGTAGCTTACATTGCAGACTTACCCAATATGAAATGTAAAGTTGATTGTGATAGAGATCGTGGTGAACTTGAGTATCGGCGGTACAAATAGTTGTTTACTGTGCTCCACGATGTCGCTTAACATTTTTTTCATCTTCGATTTAGGCTCTTTCGGCTCGATTTGTTTTTCTGGCTTTGTGTTAACTGGTTCGTCGATCAACAATTGTTTTACTGGGTACTCCTCTTTACTGCGGCCCGTGTTCATGAGGTAGATGCTTCGGAATACTTCAAGTGCATCCTCTTGGCGACCCGTCATCAATAAAAACTTGGGGGATTCTGGTAGGAGGAACAGTAGTGCAGCCACCAGAAACGAAGGTAGTGACATAACTAAGAGGAAGATTCGCCACGAGTTATATACGAAACCACCAGTTACGCCACCGATTTCTGTAATAAATTGATATACTTATTTTTTTATACTGTGTCAAAACATCAGATCCCATCTGATAGAATACAGTTGTTTTTCGCATATTGTAGTTATCTAGTAGGTAAGTATAAGTTTGTTTCTCTGTATCTTAGGTTATTAGATCTCTCGCATGGATAAGGTACTCATAATTTACTGTAAAAATTTTGAAATTCGTGTTTTTATAGTACCTATTTGTTTTTTGTATTTTTTTTATACCACTGAGATGGCAAACAAGCATACGGCCCACCTGATGTTACCGTAGCCTATGAACACCTGCAATACCAGAGGTATTACGTGTGCGTTGCCGACCCTGAAGGAACCTCTTTACCCCCCTTTTGAAGAACCCCGACAGGGAGCTCATTCTACAACCTGAGTGTTCCTGGGAAGAAATATCTCTGAAACCGCGCATTTCCAAGCGATTCAAAAAAAAAATCTACGCGCTTTTTAGTTTACATGTGTGACTTGATGAAAATAAATTTTTAGTTTAATGACCATAAAGATATTTTTTGTATATTTTTAAATAAATTTTGCTTGTTAAAACATATTTCCTATGACAATTTCATCTACGAGTGAATTATACTCACCAGCTGGAATTATGACCCATGCTAGACCGGCGACGAACAAGTTGCCCAACGTCCAGAAGGCAGCCATGAAACTCAACATCGCACCTCGTTTCTTTTTAGGCTGGAACTCCGCGAAGTATGACCATATCACGGGCCCAGAACCACCCAACCTGTATTGTGCAAATCATCATGTATTATTATTTATTTATTTATTTATTTACACTTTATTGCACCAAGTAAAAAGAGAAATAACAAATACTATGGTCTGAAGATGCATATTATATTTTATAATGTTTTTTTTAATGGTTTTTTATGCTTTTATAAAATAATAATAATATATTATTTATTTTCAGGTTTACAATTATGATTAAAATTTCCTTTTAATTAATTAATTACAATTTTTACATTATTAATTATACAAACTATTATTATTATTTTTAAAATACACATTAATTACAAAATACTAATTTAAATTATTTGATTATAAATTATAAAATTTTCACCGCGACTTCGTTCGCGTGACCAGGATATTTTTACTGATCAGTATAAAAGGAAACCTATATCCTTTTCTTCAGCCCATAAAGTACGTGTATACCTAACGTCCTATTAATTGGTTAAACCGTTAAAGCGCTATAAGATACAAACAAATTCACTTTCACATTTATAATATTAAAGTAAGGATTACACTAGCTGTTTTTCGCAACATCACACGCGAGTACCCATTATCACCAATTTCTTTAAGAATTTTAATAACATATATGTATATATATATATATATATATATGGATATATCAGTAAAACTACAGAGTACTTAAGGATAACACAATCCTCAGGTATTAGAATGTATGAATCGCACCTATGGGCATCCCAGTATATTCTTTGATGTTAGAACATACAGATTATATACTTGAAAAACTTTACCTCTTAAGATGGTCATCAAAATGTAAGACAGGAAATATAATTTCTTAGTTAATCATTACTAGGTACCTATGCTACATAAGGTTCGATTTTTTTTTTTAATAGACTAGGCCAGTCTGTCTAAAAAATATCCTTAAAAAAATGAGATTTTGGTATATTTTTAGTCAAAAGACCAGATATATTGCGAAATGGATATTAGGTACTTATATGAGTGAGCGTAGCAGATTCGATAATGAAAACTTAGCTTTAATAATGCTCAAATAGAGCAGAACGTAGACCTAGTATAACTATGTACTGACAGACTGGCAATGCAATCACAATAAGACAGGAAAAATGGTTACACTAGTGTGCGTGTTTTACAAATATGTGCACATGACAGTTCTAAATTTATATGGAATTGAAGTTGCAAAAATAGTAGGAATTCACGTATTTGTTATTATTTTAACATCAATTCATGGCCGTTTAGAACTTTATTTAGATTAAATTACATAGATATTGTTTTTTTTGCACTAATTCTTGTAGGGACGATATATTTCTGATTATTCTATGATATTACATTTAAAGAAATAAATGTTTACAGCGGAATTACGTGAATAATGTGCAGTTTTGAGGTTCTTTTGTTTAATTTGTATTATCTCCAGGTATACCTTAATTCTAATTAATAAGCCAAATCTTTTTGTAATATGGAATAAAACATTACGCCGACCCCATATAATAATTGGGATAAGGGTAGGAAGATGATGATGATACCTTAATTCTAACTTCAGAACGTAAAAATAATAGAACTTTTATTTATACTCCCATCAAATCAGCTTTGAGCTTATATTATGCAGGTAAGAGTTCTGCTTGTCTATCTCGCTCTTTACAGATATAATAAAAATATATGTTATTATGTTTTCTCTCTTTGACATTGCCCATCTATATACTTTATATAATAATTAAAGGATCTGAGGTCTCAAGTCCTTTGATTATAAAGTATATATTCCCTGAGCATAACAAATTGTTGAGCTATAAATCATACTATTTTGAAGCTCTTTATGCACTGGCTTAAAATTTTGTTTAATTAATCCATTAGATTAATCTATCTGTTAACTCATAATATAAAGTTTTCAAGGCATTTGGAAATATTTGTTCGTTATAATATCCAAGGTGGTTAACTATTTTGAATTAATGAGGAAATTATTTCATAGCAGTGGCTTATTTATAAGTACTCATATATTAGAACCATCGAATGTTTGAATTTTAGTTGAATTAGTGGGCGTCTATGTACCACTTAATGTTGATTTAGTGACTTAACAAAGTAACATGTAAATATCTACTAGGATAAGGTACTTTAACTCTTTATTAGAGAGTTAGTGTCAAACAAGAAAAACCAGTTGAATACATTTTCAAATATTAATATTTCGTAGCAAGAAGGTCGTTAGATAGGTAGTTATCTCATAATAGACGTACCTAAGATTCTATTTAAAAAAAATCAATCTGATGCATTTCATATTTACATATATTTCAGATAGAGCTATGATGACACCATATGGATTAATGGTGCCGGTGATCTAACGGTTTAACGTACCGCTTCACTTTTCGATAGTCGCGGGTTCGATTCCAACAGAATACAAACATGAGCATTTTAATTTTTATTGGTCTTAGTGTTTTCTATATATATTGTGTGCATTCACAAAAAAAATGTATAAGCGTTTTCATTACTTATCTTGTACCCGTAATACAAGGTTTAATTATGTGGTGCGAGATTAGATGGCTCTGTGTGAAAAAAAAATTAGTTGTGTCCCAGTAATTATTGAATTTTTGGCATACAAGTTATTTTTTATTGCCTGTCGCTCAGGGTAGATAGCCAAGTAAATTGGGATCCCAAGGTTTATACTATACAAAATTAGGTAAATTTTACCTATTGTTTTGCCTCTTTTTTACACTAAATTCTCAAGTGACGAAACAGTGTAAAGTAAATTTGTAGAATTTTACGTTATAATGAATAAAATTTTTTTTTAACACGTAATAATAGAATAGTAACCCCACTGTGCTATCGGTATACGCTAGCGGGGCACCAGTGAAGGACGATAGGTCAAAATGAAAAGCCAGAGCAGTTAGCCTATCGCGATGAACTCACGTGAAATGCAGCACGATGGTTTCCAAGAGTATATTAAATAAGGAAGTTAGGCTACCTAATACTAAAAAACGATACTTACGCGGCACCATTTATAAATCGGAAAAGCATGAAGAGCTCATAGTTCTGGCTGAAGGAAGACGAGACGATGGCCACGCCGTTGATCACAGAGATAGCGATGAGCACACGCTTGCGGCCCAGCGAGTCTGCCACGGAGCCCCACGCGTATGCGCCCACCATCATGCCGATGAAAATTATGCTATTCAGCCATCCCTGTAATTGTAGTAACAGGTGTAAAGTACAATTTTTTACAAAATTTTCGAGTGTGAACAAACAGTTTTCTTTGGTGGAAAATGGTAACCATTACCTAAAAACATGATCTTGAACTGCACCATGAATGAGTAATAAATAAGAGTAATTTCTATTCAAATAAACTGATTTATAAGCATTTTTGAACAGCCATTTTTAATAATTCTATTACCTATACAGAATGTAAGCTAAGAAGAGAATAACCAGGATACTGTGACGACCGCACTACCCCTCACTTCTATTCCTAAATAACTTCCCGAAGATTAAAATATTATGCCTCCGTACATAGTAATTTTAATATTTTATCCTTCAATCCTAAATATATGCAGCAGCTTGGTAGTAAAAAACTAAGAGTATTTAATCAAGAACCTCGTAGCGAATTTTGCATTTTCTCTTTACTACATAGTTATTTCTTGCATTTTTCATTTGCAAAATACTTTAGATATGTGTTGATACTTAAATATAGAGATTTTGAAAAACTTTAGTCATATTGATATTTCAGTATAAAAAAAAAAATTGTTGCAGCCAATGTCCCTGAATCTTACATTTTTGCTAGGTACATAGAAACCCTGCATAGTAGACACAGCTGTAATTACACAGATAAAATGTGAACAGCTGTTTATACGTATTTGATGTAGTAAAATTGAGCAACCAAAGAAAAAAAATATTAATAGTACCTACCTATTGCGCAACTAAACAAAGTTACAAATACAGAGAACATTATTTTACTATAATATTGCTTGAAGAGTACAATATAGTACAAATATATGCTATTGCTTTTTATCCCCAAATATTAATTCACGCAGACAAAGTCGCGGGAAAGAGCTGGTAATAAGTATATAATAAGAGACTATCTTTTTCTATTGGAAATTAGTGCTAAGTACGACTTCTGGTACAACAGTGAATCTTTTTATGTAGTGATATTTTCAACAATTTTTATGTGTTGTCGTACATACAGACACTAATTAAAATAAGGTTACGTTGAATTTTATTATTTCTTGTCTCTTTGTCTTGTTGTCTGTTAATTTTAGTGAAAAAAATACTTAATCTAGACTTTTCAACCCGTACAATTTTGTTATCATTATAAGTCTGTCCCATTCGTGTTTCAACCGTGAAACAGTTGTGTTTGCATAGCTGTGTTTCAGTTTGAAGGGTGGGCGTTGCGGCGGTGGTGATATGGCGTGAATTTACTGGGTACAGAGGAATAACAACTGAGTCCTCAGGAATGGCAACGCATGGGGGGTATCATGGGCGAAACTGTATCCTCTGTTATGTCCATGGTACTGCTCATGTCTATAGGCGACAGTTACCACTTTACATCAAGTGGGCCGTCAGCTTGTTTGCCATTCTAAGTTGTATAAAAAAAAAGTCCCAATGTCGATATAAGATTGAATCAATTGTTTCTGCCTACGTCTATGGCAGACAGACGTGACACATAGTATATGGGGAAGAGATTGTTAGTAATGGAGGTTAAAGGTCCCATTGCTAACAATGTACCCAACCAGGTCGTTCGTGCTGAATTCCAGGTTATCACGATGGGTTAATTGATCTGCCTTTTCATCATCACCTACTATCCCTTACTGGTGCCATCTCGTCGTATAGTGTTAACGCAGGATGGGTTATCATTTCATTGTTTTCCATTAAAAATTACACATATATGTGTATATATATGTTTATGCCAATAAATTTTTTTTTGTATATCGATGCTCCTAAACAGCGAATCGAAAAACCCAGCTTAATTATCTGCAAATCTAATTTGCTGTTATGAAGTCATACCTAAAAGAAGAGGTAGCAAATTTAATGAAATGTCAATATTATGTACTATAATATGGTATCGATGATGGAGTACCCACTACAAAATCAATGTCTCCTTTTAAGGAATTTAAAACAAATAAATGGTTTAGTCATTCAATAGTTGTGAATTTAAGCATCTATGAGTGAGATAACTGTATTTATGAATTTTTTTTTTATGAATTATATATTATGTTTATGAAGCAAATTAGTTAAGTTGTACGGGTGCATAGAATTTTAGAAAATAATATATAGCCTATTTTAGTATATAGGGGATTTTTTTAAAAATCGATTAAGTAATTTTTGATTAATCCATTATAACTAAACAATCAAATCTTTCTAATATTTATATAGATTTCATTGAAAAAAATATATGGTGCATATAAATAATTGCATCATAGAATTTTATAATTTATAATTGATAACTTTAATTAACATGTTTGTAATATGACATTGATTTACAATTCTGCGTCGTAACTTTATTAGTAACAGTAAGTACTAATTCGACATAAGTAAATTAATTTTAAGTATGCATGAATATTCATCTATAAATTCAGAGACTATAGATTATATTGCATTAGTAGTCCATATATAAATTATATTTTTGTTAAAAGAGTTTTTGAACAAGTAGGTTTTTTGCTTATAATCTAAGCAAAAAACCTACTTGTTCAAAAACTCTAGTTTCATGTTAAGAATATATCTCACAATATAACGCACGAATTGTGTATATATAATTGAATTGCGTATTTTTTTTATACAACTTAGAACGGCAAACAAGCTGACGGCCCACCTGATGGAAAGTGGTAACCGTCGTCTATAGACATGAGCAGTACCATGAACATAACAGAGTATACTATTTCGCCCATGATACCCCCCCATGCGTTGCCAATCCTGAGGACTCAGATGTTATTCCTCTGTACCCAGTAAATTCACGCCATATCCCACCTTTCAAACCGAAACACAGCCATGCAAACACAACTGCTTTTCGGTTGAAACACGAATGGTACAGAGGTACCCAAGCAATCGACTTTTGTATAAAGTCTCCCTCTGGTAAACATTCTACATCCTAAGCATACTTACGTTATACTTTGTGAAGACGAATTTCCTGTATTTCCGTGTTGATTACGTATTTATTTAATAATGATTTAATCAATTACACAAGTCAAATATTAATAATTAAAAAAAAAATTATACTAATCTTGTAAAGCGGAAATTTCTTACATGTTTGTAATGGATAAACTCAAAGACACCTCAAATAATTAAAAAAATATCTTTCACCAATAGAAAGCTACTCGTACATTATTAACAAGTAAGACGGCTGTATATATATTTTAAATAGAAATCCTTACGAAAATTATAATAACGTAACGTAATGTATCAAAATGTTTATTAAATCTAATGTAAAATATTAAATTATCTTTCAATCTAACTACCCGTGCGAAGCTGGGACAGAGCGCTAGTTAAGTTGTAAGTTAGTAAGAATTAACACAGTCAGCAAACGTACTTTAGTCTGTGTAGTGAGATCTAAGTCGCACTGCGCCGACGGGAGTATGAAGGACATCGAGATGACGTCCATCTCCTCTGAGGTGCTGACGAGGCCGCATACCGCCAACAGCAGGTAGTGGAATCGTCCATATCCTGTACAAACGTAAACAAACCCTCACTCGTGTCACACGGGCCAACTTTCCGAGAAACAGTGGCGTGTTTACGACGCGGAACAACGCAATAACTTAGGGAATGCTAACTGGGCAATTCATTCACAAATCGTCATTAGATATACAAAACCACGTATTCGGGTTACATACCTATTACGCCCAAGTTCCGTTTACATGTTATTTAATTACGTAATAAAATGTTTAATATCAGATTACACTTGCAATATTATTGTTTCTTTAGTAATCAGCAGTTAGTACAAAATAATAATAAGTAGAAATATAAAATATGAAAATAATAAAAAAGTAGAAATATACACATATCTGATATAAACAATCATAGTGTTTATTTGTTATTGTTAGTACTAGTCAGTCATTTGTAACTAATTAATTTTAAAAAGAAAAAGTTCTGTATTCAACTTCATTTTTTTCGCCAGTCTTGTGCCGATTTTATCATCAATTTTTGCAATTGAAAGAATTTACTCCGGTGTTAGTTATTGTACGATTAAGTAGTTGTTTTTATGGGTCAGACTTTCATCATCATCACCATCATCTCAGCCATTATTGGTCCACTGCTGAACATAGGCCTCCTCCATAAACTAGCACAAAGAACGGTCCCGAACTACCTGCATCCACTGACTCTCTGCAACGCATTTGAGGTCGTCACTCTGCCTAGTCGGGGATCGTCCTACACAGAATTTGTTCTTTCCTATCCTTTCTTCCCCATCGCTTATAAGTTCTTCAAACTATCATTATCATATTAGTTATTAACTGTTTACTGCTGAACAAAGATCTCCCCCACAAGGACGATTTTGCCAGTATTTACCATGCTTGGCAGATTAGGTTTTTGGTGATATTTTAAGAGGGCGCTGCTGCCCATCCCTTGACCGTAAAGTTCCTCTTAGTCGCCTCTTCAGTGGTTCATAGTAAATAACAATAGAAAATAATCAATTAATTACCAGTTAATTCGATAGCTTTCTCGAAGTCAGCCTTTTCCGAATTTGGACCTTTTTCCGGATCAGATTTGACTGGGGTCTTCAGGGACGGAACGACACCTGAAAAAAATAATATTGATTTATTTATTACATTTAGTATTGAACTAATATTATCAAGAGGAAAAATTAGATTTTTGGTTTTTAAATGGATAATACTCCAAAAATACTTAATAGATTTTAAGAATTCTTTCATTTGTCTGTGGAAAGCCATATTATTAGCGAATAACATGAGCTGTATTTTATTTTCAAAAAAGCCGTACTAAGCCGGGGCGGTTCACTAGTTTGTTTATAAAATGCTAAAAATGCAATTAAGAACAGAATTATAAAAGAAAATACAGAAGAATAAATATGAACTTAAAATAGGAGATGGAGAGATGGAGTCTTTATTCCGTATTGTAAATAAAATTTAGTAAAACATAGCTTAGTGAAAAATGTCGTGGATAAATAAATAAATAAATCGCACTATACTCAAATTAAATTTCTTAGATAGTTCAGTAATTAATGGACGGCCCCTGATCAGGAATTTATATAGCAATTTATTTATAACTAGCTTTCGCCCGCAATTTCGTAACCGTGGTTTTCAAAAATAGAAAAATCAATTAAATAGAATACCACTTCTAGTTGGTGTATCAAAATAAAAGGTATACATCGTATTTGAAGTCAGACTTTCAGCAACACAACTGTGAACCGCATTTGTTTTGGTGTATATTGTTCTTATCGAGAGTCCCTATTTATTTTTATTATTTATTAATTTTTCTTAAGTCTCATCTCTAATTAAAATTGTTTTATTAATTAATACAATTAGTTAGTGAGATACTCTACTCGATTAGTAATAACAATATTTGTAATAATCAACGAGCGAAATACGCCCTCGTAAAAACAACACCCAAATATTCCAAGAGACGACTTTTTGCTTATCGCATTACTGCCGAAATAGTATGTTTATGCTTGTCACATCCTGGTCAACTTTGAGAGATTGTTTGCTTAGATTTATAATTATAGCTAATTAAAAAAGTTTTATATCTCTTATTATTATCATTATTATAATTATATTTATGATTTTTTATAAGTTGGATTCATTTGTAAGTACTCGTCATAATTTATGTTTTTGGTTTGCAAAAAAAAGAATCTTGACAATATAATTATGATACCAACATAAGCGGAATTTTAAAAATAATCACCAAACCATTAAAGAGAGAAATAAACAAAAAAGCAATTAAAAGATTTTTAAATTGAGTTTTCGAAATGTGAACAAATTGAAAGTATTTTCTTTTAACGGGTGAAAATTGATTTGTGTCCTCGCTACCGGTATACATTATCGGGGCACCAGTGAATGAAATGAAGTGAAGATGAAGCAAGTCAGTTGGCCCTGATGACGAATTCATTCTTGGTTTCCAGCGGGAACCACGTGGAGATCGAACTGAGAGAGTGTATTGCTAGCAATGGAGCTCTTATACCCCTATACTAACAATTCTCTATATTATAGACTACATACTATAAATTATTATATTCACCACAACGGCAAAAAATTCAATAAACGCCTCCGATTATACTCAAATTATTCCATTTATTAATACATTATTCCTTAGGAATGGCATCACATAAAGTGTATCATGGGCGACACAGTATACTTATGTCCATGGTACTCTTCATGCTATAGGCGACGGTTACCATTTTCTATCAGGTGGGCAACTGAGGTAACAACCTAAACTTATTTACGGGGGTAAGCCAGGTAGGCCGTGCCCATCTCAATATTGTCTGCTCACACCAGAATTCGAGCAGGGCTTTCAGGTACGCAAAAAAATATTTTTTAATATATGTTTTTGTCGAGAGCGAGGTTTGTCCGGACCATTTTCTATCAATTTTATCCCCTTCAAAGGGACATAATGCACTTGTGGTTTCCACTGAGGTAACAACCTAAACGTATTTACGGGGGTAAGCCAGGTAGGCCGTGCCCATCTCAATATAGTCTTCTCACCCCAGAATTCGAGCAGGGCTTTCAGGTACGCAATAAAATATTTTTTAAAATATGTTTTTGTCTGAGAGTATATACGCGTCTTTTTAAGGGGCTACCCCACTGGAAAATAGTCTTATACGCCAATGGATAAAAGTTATTGGTATATGTATATTGTACACAATCGGTATAACGCATTCGTAGGGTTGATTTCTCTTCACTTGCCAAATTGACATGTCAATATTAGGGCCGCCTAATTGATATGTCAATAGACTACAAATCGTGTATTCGCACGGTTTGGGTGACGTTTCTTTGAGACTCTCACCTTCGACTTTCCAGGGAAAGTTGTTTATTTTCATAAACATCTTTTAGTAGATTTCGAATTATTGTTATTCCTATTTCGTTTTTTTTTTTGTTGTTTTTACGTAAAAAAAAATGTATTATTTTCACTCTTTCTCTCTCTCTCGAATGCGAGAGGCTTTCAATTTGATTGCATATTTTTTATATTTGTTCTAACTCTGTTAGTTGCAAACCGATTTACAAAATTCTTTTTTTATCTGAAAGGATATATTTACACATAAGTTTCATAGAAATTGTATCAAAATAGATTTAGTAGTTTAGTTTTTAGATAAAAGTTTTGCCACGATTGAAGCCAGTTTTTTTTTGTGGAACACAAAAACTAAAATTATTTTATCTATGTTAATAAATATATTGTAGTAAGTTTTTATAGACTTAAGTCTATAAAAACTTACTACAATGTTGCCTACTTAGGTAGGCAACAATAACATAATGTTTAACATATTAAAAACATTGACACACGACACATAAAAAAAATATATGACCTATAAAAAATATATTCACATAAATAATTAATACACGAAACGTATACATTAACAATTGTGGGAACTAGTCATGGATATTAACGTACCTAATCACTAGATGACTGTGGTTTGCTCATAAATATGTCTTTCAGTATTAGATATTATTTCTTTATATCAAATTTCTTCTTAATAGAATGGTATTACCATTCTACTTAAAAATATACTAAGTGATCTTATAAAACATTCATGTGTATTAAGAATAGAGTATTTATTCGTATCTCTACTAAGTGTAAAATCACATTTATCTGTCAATAAAATTATCAAAAACAATTGAAGATTTTTCAATGTATCTGGCTGAACACTTATAAAGTATCCTGAGAGCGAACTAAAATATCAAACATACTGTTCTCATTAAGCTATCACTAAGAACTTGAATTTTGATGGCAAAAATGTATTTGAAAAATTTGGAAGCAAAATAAGAAGTAGGTGAAAAGTTTTTAGTAGTACATTTATATGTAAAGTATTCTCTACCATATTAGTACAACAAAGTTAAACTTGCAATAAACATATAAAGGGAGACTTTGTACAAAAGTCGTTTGCTTGGGGGTACCTTTGTCCCATTCGTGTTTCAACCGTAAAGCAGTTGTATTTGTATGGCTGTGTTTCAGTTTGAAAGGTGGGATATGGCGTGAATTTACAGGGTAAGGAGGAATATCTGAGTCCTCAGGAATGGCAACGCATGGGGAGTATCATGGGCGAAACAGTATACTCTGTTATGTCCATGGTACTGCTCATGTGTATAGGCGACGGTTACCACTTTCCATCAGGTGGGTCGTCAGCTTATTTGCCATTCTAAGTTGTATAAAAAAAACATGTTTTAAATAATTTTGTTGGTAAGACTGATAAAATCCCTAATTAAATTATTTTCCAATTAAATAAACCAAGCACCTGAAACTTTTCTTTATACCTATGAAAATATATTTAAAAGTATTTTATAGGCAATTGCCTGCAGATCTGGCAAATAAATCAATGATTTTTAAAGTGTAGAATGTAAAATATACTAAGTACTTACTACTTACATTTTACAGTTTTATATGAAGTAGGCATGTTTGAAACTACTTTTATGCCACTATCTATTAAAAGAAATTTCAAATAAATATACGAGTATTTTAACTTTACTTATACAGCTACTTATTTTAAATGTTCACTTATCGCTAAATACGCCTAAGTAAGTAAATGTTAAGTATAGGAAATTGTTATGTAAGTATGTATATTTAATTTAATTTTAAAAAAACAGAAAATTTCTTACATGTTTCTTGTACAATTTCTACTATGATTTATATTTTACAGTAAATAGAAAAAAAAAACATTTTAAATAATATTCTATGGAACCAATCTGTAATTATATCCTTTAAAATAAAAAAATCTCAAATCGGTTTATAACTGACAGTTTTATGAGATACATCGGAAGTGAGAATTTACTACTTTTAAAAGGCGGTTGAAAAAAAGATTCTTGTCTTAGTTCAATATATTTACGCGATATCTTTCCGCAATTACAATAATTATTTTTTAGCTTTTTAAAGTTATGTGAGTCTATCAGGAAAAATAAAAAGAAATGGTATTGTTTATCTTTGTTGTTTGTTTGTTTGTAGAATCTTGTACATGTGTATGCTCAGATATCCAATTTTTACTCTAAATGGCATTTAATAAATAACTGGATTTTATTAAATAGGATGATATTTCAATCAAACTGATTGAATTACTTTGATGATTATCAATCAAAATTGGTTAATGTGAATTAATAATTCACTTTTAAGTGAACAGTGTAACATCGCCATGGTTAATTCCTGATGAATTCATCATGATAGGCTAACTGGCCTGTTTTCATTCTCATCGATCACCCTTCACTGGCGGGGCTGCCAGCGTATCCCGTTAGCACAGGCGGGTTTATCAGTTTTACCCATCAAAAAAAAAAAACATCGCCATTAGATTAATTTAGTGCTGCAGACAGTAACTGCAGATTATTATTACAATCCATAGATTAAGAATAGTCTATAGAATTAGTTTATTTAAAATTTTTGCATTGATTACACATATTTTCAATACACAATCGGGACTTAACGCGATGTAAAATATTTACAGGTTAATAGTCGTGACCACGACGTGGTGCAATCCACGTCGAAACGTCGGCAATAAAGAAATAAGTATAGTATATAGGTACTATTTACCTGTAAAGACTTTAACATCGCGTTAAGTCCCGATTATATATTTAAAGTCTACAGAATCGTCTAAAATAAATATGGCGGCGTAATACAATTAGCCGCTAAGAAAACTTACATGTCCACTCGTTTTAGTAAAAATAACGCTTCTCATTTTGGAGTTATTTTATGCTTAGTTAGTACCCTTATTCTAGTTTTACCTTAATTTGCAACAATGAGCATTAAATGCCTCTGACTATCCCATTATCGATTACGGTCGTCAACATGTTGATTTATTTCTTAATATTTTTTTATGTAACTTAGAATGTCAAATACGCTGACGGCCCTCCTGATGGAAAGTGGTAACTGTCGCCTATAGACATGAACAGTAATGGACAACAGAGTATACTGTTTCGCTCATGATACCCCCATGGGTTGCCATTCCTGAGGACTCAGGTATTACTCCTGTGTACCCTGTGTACCCGAAACAGTTATGCAAACACAACTGCTTCACGGTAGAAACACGAATGGGACTAAGGTGCCCAAGCAATCTGGTATAATAATATAATTTTACTAATGTAATAAAATCGTATCTAGACTGTGTTCACAGGATATATTTAAAAAAAATTAAAATAAATTATTTTTAAAAGATTATACATAAGAATCATAAAGTAAGACAATAATATTACATAATATAATTTTATTTTTATTGCAAATTTCGTTTATTTGTCTGTCTGTTTGTATTTCAGTTCAGTTCCAGTATCAAAATTAAATGCAAATTTCACAGTTACGTTCCTGAATGTTTAACTTAAAATCTAAGGCATTTAGTACCCTATCTAAAAAGGTATATTTAATACTGCGCATCACATATCGCCGATATTCCTAAGAAACACATAATTTTCAAATACGTATGTTATATTTTAAGATGTATGGTTCTATTTTATGTACAAGCTTAATTGCCTGATATAAATAAACAAATAAATAAATAATGTCCTCTCACCAAGGTCGACAGCTTTGGAACCTGGTCCGTTTAGTTGGAGGTTCCCTTTTACATCACAATCTGAAAAAAAAAACGAAATATTTTTATTTTACTAACAAAAATATTAAAAATCGTTTAAAATATTATAAGTATTATTATTCGTGTTCGTAGTATTATTAACTGTTCGTACAGCATTCATGCACTTAAACTGCCCGTTAACGACATGCTTTCCCAATGTATTAAGTTGACTGGAAGAGATCTCTTACAAAGATAAATCCACCCTTGCTTGTAATATTTATAAATGTATTATCTATAAAAAATACAAATGCAATAAAAATATATATATAATATGAAAGAAAGAATATTTAACGATTTCGCAAGAGATTTCTATTATGGGCATCACAAACCTTAAACATCACAACCATAAAACTTCTATAAAACCCATGGTACTCTCTTTAATTCTATAGGGGACAGTTACTATTTTTTAGCAACTAGATCATCGGTAAAATTACCAGCTTTTTTTTCAATCTAACGGAACAAACGATCAAGAACCTTAAAAATACGAGATTTCTCTTTTGCACTCTGATAAAACGAACTATAAACTACATTTTGAAACTTTAAACTATATTTTGTACTCTGACATATTTGTAAAAAGAAACATAATCAAAACCATAGGTAAACATGGTTAGCAATTTGGCTTTAATTATGATAAATTCGACGGGTATTGGTTACTGACGTCAATCAAATCATCGAATTCAATCATATGATTTTCCACAAATACGAGACATTTATTTATTTACAAGAAACATGGTAAGTGTTACAATAAGTATAAATCGTCATATTTCATTGAAATTTTAACTCGTAAGTCTTTAAAATTTGTAAGAAATACGTTGCCTAGCGTTGCTAATCTACAGTAAGTTTAGTGTTTCAAGTTGCAGAAAAAAAATACCGGCCTTATCATTAGACGCGCTGTATGGATGCCACCACATAACATAAAAAATGTATTATATTACCAAACTATACTACGACACGACTCTACAAGGTCTCTCAAAATGTTATCGTAATTAAATAATTAAACAGTTTACTTTGTAGCTAAACCTTTTTTTGATAATTTCAGAGCCGGTTTAATTGTCTGCAGTTATATGTAAATAGATGTATTTTACATTTTTAACTGCAAATATATCACATGTAACGACAGAATTGAATGACAATTAACTTCTATTACCATATTAGGTATATAGGTGATAATAGAAATAGTAGATGAATATAATTATTAGATAGTACTATTTTTTACCCGCAACTTCGTCAACTTCATTGGGATATATTCTCTGGCCGAGATAAAAAATAGCTATATGCTTCTTCATCTCAAACAGTACGTATACCATCATATCAGCCATTTAGTGTCTATTGCTAAACATAAGCCTCCCCATAGGGGTTCTGCTAGTAGTTGCCACGCTTAGCAGGTGGGCTGGCAACCGCAGTAAGACTTTGGTAATGCTTTAAGAGGGTCGCTGCTGTCCATCCCTTAACCATTTTGTTCCTATAGTCGCTTCTTACAACACTCACCGGAAAGGAAAAAGTGGTTCATTCTATGCCGGGAGCACACGGCTATACATATATATAAATATCAGATATCATAACGATTTATTATAAATGCTAAAGGGTAATAAGCAAACAAACAAACCCACTTTCAAGTTCATAATATTGGTAAAGATTATTATATTATATTAGTAATTATTACGTATATTGTGATTATAAATTCAATAATAATAATTAAAGTACATATTAACTCAGTACATTATAGGCTCATTTACTTGTATTTCTATAAAACAGATCCAGGCAAGATGAAAGGGCAGTATTATCAATGAAATCACTGTCAACATTTGTCTGTCTCTTTGCTTACTACTTCCAAATTATGCCACACGATTTCCACTTTATTAGATTTTTTTATAGAAGGTTTTTATATGTACAGTTTATACTTAATAAACATTTATATAAATAGATAATTACACTCCAGTAAAGCAGGATCAATCACTAGTTAAATATAAGAGGCATTCCAAATATAGAACGTACCTGTCACAATTATGTCAATCTTAATCTTTATTCATAAAACACAATATGTTAACTAAATCTGTTTTAAACATTGAATCAAATAGTGGTTAGTTCTAATGATATTAAAAATCATTAGTTAGCTCATATAGGATCATACTTCCGAATGGGTTACTTATAGTTTATTATTCTATAATTTTGTAAATAAAATGTTATTTTAAAATAGAACAATAATCTATAAAGACATAGTGATAGAACAGTCATATTAAATCACTTGCAATGGTTGCGAGTTTGATCCTTGCTCAACCAGAGGGAGACTTTGTACAAAAGTCGATTGTTTGGGTACCTCTGTCCCATTCGTGTTTCAACCGTGAAGCAGTTGTGTTTGCATGGCTGTGTCTCAGTTTGAAGGGTGGGATATGGCGTGAATTTACTGGGTACAGAGGAATAACACCTGAGTCTTCAGGAATGGCAACGCATGGGAAGTGTCATGAGCAAAACAGTATACTCTGTTATGTCCATGGTACTGCTCATGTCTATAGGCGACGGTTACCACTTTCCATCAGGTGGGCCATCAGCTTGTTTGCCATTCTAAGTTGTATAAAAAATAAAAAAAAAACACAAACATTCACAAACATATCAGACGGCCTACCATGAAGTGTTTTCCGAAATTTCGGAGCCAAACAAAACACAAATTTGATGTTAAAATTACATAATACATGCCGTTTGGAAATATTTAAAATGTTAAAATATTGTTCCTTTGGACTTTTATGATAGGATGTATGATAAACAAGATGTTAAACTCAATTTATTGGTCCGATTTTGGTATTAACAAAAACACGAAATTGAGTCCGAAATTTCGAAATTTCATTTCATGGTAGACCTGCTGTTTGAATTCGTATGGGTGTTTTCAAATATTGCTTAGTTTGGGACTGGATGACACTGCGCGATATGTCCAGGGTTATTTCTTTACTTTAGTTAATGACAATGAGTCATAACGTCCCACCCATACAGTTGCTTAGATCTGCACCTTTTCGTATTACTTCATAATTCTGAGCAGCGGCCGATTGTTTCAATTTCCAAGTAAATCGGCGAATATGACGCGCCGACACAGCGGAACGTTTTTCGCACGCTCTGTGGGTGGTGGCTACTGGGAACCACACTAAATTTCAACACATTTTTCCATCCGAGAGATTGTCAATATTATTTAGTTTTAATTTTATTAAGTGTAATCTCCAAATATTTGTAAGTAAATATATGTTCAATTAAAATTTTAATTTGTTTGCATCCACTGGTTGTGGCCTCAGTTCTTAGTTCATTTTCCCAGTTACAAATTTTTATTTAGAAATAGCCGTAGAAATAAATAATTATGTTTTTAAATTACCAATGAAATCTTTGCTTGTATCTAATAGTACCTATATAATTGTAGAATATTCGATGTGTATGAAACATTTAATTAATTTAACCAAACAGTACTCATTTTAAGAGACGCCACAATTGACGCTCGCGTCGCCACGCCGCGAGACTCCGGTCTCGGACTCGGAGCCGCCGCGAAAGTGACGAACCAAACAGTACTAGTTAGTAGTAATTTAAATCTAATTAATATTATTCCATTTAATTATACATGTGGTACTGTACTGATAAGTTGATGTACTGGGTGAAGGTATTGAGAGACTGTAAAGCTTAATTAGTTGATTAAATAAATAAATAAATTTTATTTAAGTACCTATGTGATTTACGTATCACAATATTAAATTTAGCTCAATGTTACAAAGTAAAATATGTCCAAAGGATACAATATAGGAAGTTATTAATAAGTCAACCTTTACCTCGCCATAACCGGAAACTGATTGGACTTGCCGGGAGCTATGTGGCCTTAAGTTGTTCAGATCACCTAACTTTTGTGACCATTGCGAGTACTACCACCTAATAATTCGGCAAATTATGCTGACTTAAACTATATTATATGTAACATGAAAAAACATAAACAGGATATCCTGTGATATGTATTCTACTGTATCCTTCATATGTTGTCATTTCTGAACAACAACAAACAAAAATAATACCTAAATATTTTGTCAAAAACTTTCTCATTACTATAATATATATAGATAAAGTTAGTAAATATATTTGGATATTTTTTTACCAGAGGGAGACTTTGTACAAAAGTCGATTGCTTGGGTACCTCTGTCCCATTCGTGTTTCAATCGTGAAGCAGTTGTGTTTGCATGACTGTGTTTCGGTTTGAAGGGTGGGATATAGCGTGAATTTACTGGGTACAAAGGAATAACACCTGAGTCCTCAGGAATGGCAACCCATAGGGAGTATCATGGGCGAAACAGTATACTCTGTTATGTGTATATGGTACTACTCATGTCTATAGGCGACGGTTACCACTTTCCATCAGGTGGGCCGTTGGCTTTTTTGCCATTCTAAGTTGTATATAAAAAAAATTGTTAAGTACTTAATCAGCTATAACGGATAAACGAATATAAATAAAATTTAGTACACAGATAGTTTATACTTGGATTAGCTACAAAATGTATGTATTATGAAATATTATTAGGACTTTTATACCGACTGTGTTATTAGTTTAATTTATTAATATTTGTTACTAATTTATTACGTATATATCTATAGACACTATGTATTATATAGTGTCACTATGAAGTACAAAACGCATTGTGACAGGTCACTTAGTGCATTCAATTAAACGCGCGTAGAAAAGTGGTTAAGGATGTGTACAAAGATTAAAATTAACCTACGTCTGTACCGCGTTTGTACTCGTAGTTAGTGTTAGTTGTATTTACAAACAACTCCAGCCAAACATCGTGTAAATTGGATAGTACAAAATTTATTATAACCAATATATATAGCTATTTGCCGCACCTCCCTTCACTCGAATTTCTTTTACACCGATTTCAAAAAAGTGTGTTCACAATTCGGTTGTATTTTTGTAATATATGTTACCTAATAACTCTGTCAATTCTTTACCACTTTGGATTTTTTTTAAAAAGATAGATTTAAATCAATATAACTGGGTTTTATCACAATTGAAGTAGTTTTCTTGCGGGACACAATTTTTAATCATCGGCCATTCTAATTGATATATCATTTTAAAGTAAAAAAAACTTAGTTTAACTTAAAAATGATCGAATAAACGATTCATAATATCCCTTCTGTGGTGTACTATAAGTAAGCAAATAGGAACACAATTAGTGCAGATATCAGAGAAATGTGTGTTCGAATTCCAATGGTTCAAGCGATCGGAGGGCAAAATTTTCAGTCTATTATTTACTCACTGTGAGTTTTCTTAGGCCCCGGGTCAGTTTCTACCATTCTATGCGGGCGGGCGGCGATGTATGGCGGCTCTTGCACGGACTTGAACACTCACTGGCTAGCTGGTCGCTTCCAACGGCGTTCGACTCGACTGTAACAAACAAGAAAAAAAAATATTTTATGGTTAAAAATATTGCGAATTAAAAGGAAATAGAGATGATCATTGTTTAATATGGGAACATATATGCCGTGTAGTTCCGGCAAAGAATAGGCCACTCTTTTTTTCTTGTACCTACAAGTAAGAAAGGGGTGGTCATAAGAGATGACTAAGGGAGAGCGAGGAACAGCTAACAGTGTCTCTCTTAAAACATCTCCAAAGCCTTATAGGTCCATAGCCGAAAAAGCCTAACTGCGGTTGTCAATCTGCCTGCCTAGCATGGCAGCAATTGGCAACCCCTCAAGGAGGAGGCTTAAGTTCAACAGTGGACAGTTAAAGGCTGATATGACGATAATGAATGGAACATATGTTGTCCCACTGTTAAGTAAAGTCTCACCTTAATTATTAGGTAAATAATAGAATAAATTTTTTTTAATGGTCGATAATGGAATGGTAACCCCACCCGCGCTATTGGTATACACCGGCGAGGTACCAGTGAGGGATGATAGATGAGGATGAAGAAAATTTTTTATTTTATCGTGACGAATTAAAAGAATTGTTCACGATGGTTTCCAAAACCACGTGGAAAAATCGAAAAGATATTGCTAGCAATGTCGAACTCCATTGCTAACAATCCCTTTCCCCCCTAGAATAGAATATTGTGGATTAGATAAATACGACAATTTTAAATGCTAATGGTGTACAATGACGGGGCAGCAGTGGAATATTTACTAGACATTGTATAAAAATCAATCCGATAATAAATATTGCTAGCAACTAGTAGGTATTTAGTCTGATAACATTCCAAATTCAAATTTAATTAGCGTTATTGAACACCCCATATCATTGCGTCAACTATTTTCAACCGAATTTTGAAAAAGATAAGTTTCTCATCTGTTGTATATTTTATAAATATATTTGCTAATTCTGGACAAACATTTAACGATTCTGTTTGCAAATAACAGTCTCTCATGTTAATTAAATTGGTATAATTAGTTGCAATATTGTTAGTGTATATAGAGACTTGGTTTTTTTATAGAGATTTTAAAAAAACAAGAAATTCTTAAGTTGTCGGTATAACTTTTGTGTATATATTACGATATACTTCCGTCAGTTTATGGCTCATAATTTAATTTTTTTATACCACTGAAGTGGCAAACAAGCATACGGCTCACCTGATGGTAAGTGGTTACCGTAACCTATGAACACCTGCAATACCAGAGGTATTACGCGTGCGTTGCCGACCCTGAAGAAACCTCTTTACCCCCATTTTGAAGAATCCCATGCTGTAGTCTCTTGGGAAACACGGCAGGGATAATTCCACAGCAATCGAGTGTTCGTAGAAGAAAACTCCCTCTGGTGAAAGTCAGTACGCGACCATTGAGTTTGCAAATAATATAATAGGTATGGATTATAAATATTATATGTACATACTGTATATACTCAATAAACCCTTTGCATTATCTAATATACCTATATAATGATATAATAAAACAAAAAATTCATCGTAACCCCATTATTTTAAATGAAAAGCATGATCACAACAGATGAACTGTAGAAAATATTATACAATCGCTAAAAATAAAATATCCGAGGACTATGAAAGTCATTATTTCAATATCCACTTGTAACTTTCCTGTAAAATATCTTTATAACGCAATAACTGTAAAAATATATATTTATAATTCTGCTACATATTTATTTTAGTGTTTCTTTTACGAGTACCAAGTAGGTATATGTATAAAAGTATATTTTACGATTTCATAAGCGATATATTTACCAGAGTGGTGCGTTGTACACGTGTTACCAGCCATTATTATGCATGATATAATAATATTTACAAAGATCATTGACATTGTTATTATAAAGTTTATTTTATTGATTAATTCACTAAATTAATAGCAATTAATAAGGCATTAATAACATTCAATTCACGTGACTTCAATTGCTTAAAACAGACAAAACTAGATATTACGTAAATAGATACATCCAAAGACACATTCGAATTTTGAATCTTCTTATTTTTTACCTTATACTTGGTATGACGAAAGTATTTAAATTTAGAACGCGAAATCGTGTTTAAAGACATTTTGCTTCAGACTAAAATTCAGAACAAGCAATTCTTTGTTTCACAAAACAAAAACAGCTGTTTCAATTGCAAAAAAAATACTCGTAATAGGTATCAGTGATATGTGCAACATGGTAATTTTTTTATACCACAATGGTGACAAATAAGTGTATAGCCCGTCTGATGGTAAACGGCCACTTGTCTGCAACACTTGGGGTGTTACGTGCGCGTTGTAGACCCTAAAGAAACCTTAATATATTCTTAAATAAATATAATATTATATTATATTTATTTATATATCAACACAATAAATGTAATTGTGTAACATGAAATTTACTCAAAGATCTTGAAATTTGCCTGATTAATTTGTACCTACTATTTTTTGTGGTATTTTAAAAACAATAAAAAAAAAGAACAGAAATAATATCATTATTTTAATATCTAACTGGGCTTGTAAAAAATAAACCAGAGCATATTTCTGCATTATGTTAGCTATAATATATTAAATCATTAAAACATCAAATAGTTATCTTTGACGTAGATATGTATTTATAAACGGAAAATATTATGTACCTGCACCGACGATCGTAAAGTAAAATCTGAATGTTTTGCAGTTTTACAGTTTGAAAACAGATGTTTTGAAGCACTTACTTGAATTATCACTTCTTTCCGAGCCTTATCTCGATTTATTTTTGGCTTGTCGACTAATTTGATAGATCACTTTCTGTTAAAAAAAATCCAACATTAATGAACCATGGTGCTATATTGTCCTCTCTTTAAATACATTATCTAAAATTATCTTCTCTCTCGCGTCGGTTTTGCACGGGTATACATTTTTTAACCCAAAAAGGTGGAATTTGCTTGTGTTACTATAAGCACATGCATCTAAACAAACGCGTATAATGGACATAATTATATCACGACTAGAACTCTATGTTTAATAGTAAATAGAGTTAATAATGCAATAAAACATGGAATCTTTTTGTAGCGGAATTAATTGCAAAGAAATCATCAACATGGGAAATTACCTAAAACCTCGTAAACATAATCATGCATCATTTAATCACTAAAATTATTATAATTTCTGTTCAATTTTCGTCATATATTCTAAACGTTAAAGAAAAATGAAAATAGAAATTTATGACTGAAAGTGATTTTTTTTTATACAACTTAGAATTGCAAACAAGCTGACGGCCCACCTGATGGAAAGTGGTAACCGTCGCCTATAGACATAAGCAATACTATGAACATAACAGAGTATACTGCCATTCGCCCATGATACCCCCCATGCGTTGCCATTCCTGAGAACTCAGGTGTTATTCCTCTGTACCCTGTAAATGAAATCACATTTTGGATATAAAAGATTTAAACGAGTTTTATTTACATAAATTATCAATTCATCTTTAAGCCAAGTCCCTAATGGTGTAGGCAGAGATAATTCACATGCAATTAAAAAAATTTACTCATACTTGATTCCAATGTGACAGTTAAAGACACTTGTTGATAATATTATTGTAGAGAATGTATATGCCCAAATTTCGCTAAACATTTTAGAAGTCTCGTAGAGAACAATGATCCTATTTACGTCACTCGAATTATTTGGATTTGATCGATTTATAATATCTGTCTTTGTCGGTAAATTGAAAATGTATATTGACACTTAAAGTATTTAATTAAATTTAATTTAAGTATTTAATTCATTAATAAAAATATTAAATTTAAGTTGTTGCTCAGAATCGATCTCACGATTTGCGGTATTTAAGTTGGACTAATATACCTCTGACGGTAATACGGTACGGTTATTTATAATACACATGTACATCTAAACGCAGTGTAGGACGATCCCCCACTAGAGGGAGTGACGACCTGAAATGCATTGCAGGGAGACAGTGGATGCAGGTGGCTCAATACCGTTCTTTATGGCACTCTATGGGGAAGGCTTATGTCCAGCTGTGGACGGATAATAGCTGAAATGAAAAATGAAATGAACTATACCACTAGGTCATGACGCTCTGCGACAACGTTATCTAATTTTAATTTTACTTAATAAAAAATCATAATAACGGTACAAGGAAAATCCAATATAAGAATTTATAAATTCAAATTAATTCACTTAGATGTGTATCTGAAATGTCAATTTTTAAATTCTTACAGGTAAATACAAATATTCAGCGGGGATCTAAATGATGCTACGAATAGATTGTTTTATAATATGTGCACAGATGAGTGATCAGATAACAATGGACGGGAAGCCAGCTGTCAGAGTCCCCCGCACTGGCCGCCACTCTGTCGCTACCGTCTATCGACTGTCCAGCACATTTCTCGGCATACCAATACTGACGTAATAATTTACACAAAAGTGTACACACCTATTTGAAATTAGAAAAGTAATATTTTGTTAATTAACACTTAAAAAAAATCATGCGTATCGGCAACCAAATATCTGAGGAATTCGTATAAAAGCGTATAAACAAGATACACATCGAACGCATCCATTTTATGTTAAACAAGGGAGAGAGTAATTTCATTATAATTAGATTTTTACCAAAAAACTATAGGAATAATTTATCAAATGTGTAAGTAAATCACAAGAGGGAGACTTTGTATAAAAGTCGATTGCTTGGGTACCTCTCATCCATTCGTGTTTCAACCGTGAAGCAGTTGTGTTTGCATGGCTGTATTTTGGTTTGAAAGGTGCGTGAATTTGTTTGTAACTTAAATCGGTTTGCAGTTTGTCTGTTCTATATCTTCACTACTTTCCATCAAGTGGGCCGTCAGAATACATTTTTTATAAAAAAAATGTATTCTGCCTAACTCTTAAGTGTGAAGATATAGAACAGGCATACTGCAAACCGATTTAAGTTACAATCATGGCAGATATAATATCTAGGCAATTATGAAATAGAGGGGTAATCATAGCATGACATTATTTAAAAAAAAATATAGTAGGTAGGTATTAAATCTTAGATTTCAGAAATCATAAAAAATTATAAAAATATAAATAAATTGTAAAATTATGATTATAATAAAAATTATATTATTAAATATTATTTATCTCTATCTATTTATATGCATATTAAGAATATCACCTTTAATATATGAAACACAGCCATGCATAACACAACTTTTTTATTTCAAATTATATCATCATAATGGGACAGCATTTTTGTAAATAAAATATTTGATTTGATTCAGTTCATCAAAATTAATAAAATAATAAAAAATAATACGTAATACTGGATAATTTGAGCCTGCATTAATATTTGTCGATGTATCATGTACCTATCTGATTATATCCATCAATTCACACATCGTTGTTATTTGCCTATTCCTTCAATGTCATCTCTGATGGTGACAAAATGATTTCCGAAATCTCCACCTATTCGTTTCCTATACACGCGGAAGCAAAGCGTGAACGTCCTTTACTGTTATGTACGATAACAATAAATTAATTCGCATTGTTTTGTAGTAGCTATATTATGTGTAAGTTGATGATAATAATACGAGATATCTCCCTATTAGTGCAGTCCTTGGCATTGCATCATGCGATTTTTTTCGCATTTTTAAAGAACGTCTTCATAAATTAGCAAGAGGTAATAAATAGTAGGATTTAGGATAGATAGAGTCATGCTTTATACTGTTTATTTATAGTATTTTATAATTATTTTTCTTTGCTTATTAAATTTCCAACTTAGTTGTTTTAGGGGCGACTGAAATGGAGTGATCCAAAAATACGCAATACGCATATAAAATTTTCTTAATGTCGATAATAAGATATTAATATATATGTATATATATATATATATATTGTAACTAGCTTTTACCCGCAACCTCGTTCCGACTTCGTGCGACCGTGTCCAGGTATGTTTACTGACCGGGATAAAACAATCAAATCCTATTACGTGTATACTAATTTTCATAGTTATTGGTTAAACCGTTAACGCGCTGTAAGCTAACAGACAAACAAACTCACATTCACATTTATAATATTAGGATTATCATGTTAACTGACCTGGCAAACATTGTTTCCTTGCCTACTACTACCTATCGGGTCCATTTTGTGTCTTAGATTAAACCTTAATATCCTATTCTATTAAAAAAAATAATAGCAAAAATTTTAATAATGGATGGATGGACGAATGGCTAGATGTTTATGACTCTTTCATGTAAAAATACTGAACAGATTTGAATAAAAATGAAAACAAATAGGTTATATCCTTAGTTAGCACACAGGTTACTTTATATTCTGGTTCACGCAAGCGGAATACAGCTAGTAAAAAATACATTTTAAAATTTATAATAAAATTTAATTCGTGCAATGTTTTTGCTATTAAATATGTGGATGTTTCGTGCAAATTTAATAATATTGTGAACAGCGTTTGCATATGGATGGATTATTTAAATCGAAATAAAATTAATATAGAACCAATACGAGAGTAAACACAATTGACTGCGGAAATGAATCATCAAAAACGATACAGAATTGATGAATTTATTGCGTATACATACACATAAAAATACGATGGAATTGAAGCCTTCTCCTCTTTGAATTCAGTTGAATATTAAATGAAAATAAGTAACTGGAACAGTATTTACCTAAAATTATACACATACACTATATATCTAGATAAAACAAGCTAGCTAGCCTTGCGAGAACGACCGATATCCACGAGCAATTATAACGAATACTGCTTTAAAGACCAACACTGTCGTAACTTCTAAATAATCTTTATGAAAATGTAATTAAATTATCAATGAATTTACAAAATGCATTGATAATTCATAAGGTAATTTTGACAGATTTTGATATGATCGATATAGATCCTTTCGATATAATTTCTATATAATAATATTTATAATTCATCGTGTGGTCCCGGTATATAATAAATCACCCATTTCTGTCTCGTGAATGTCGTAAGAGGCGACTGAGTAAACTAAATGGTCGAAGGATGGGCAGCAGTGTCCCTTTTAAAACATCTCCAAAACGTAACTACGGTTGCCAACCTATCGACAAAGCGTGGCAACTATTGCCAAAATCCCTTCTTATGGGAGACGCCTATGTTTAGCAGTTAACGACTGATGTAATAATAATAAGGATAAGCAAGCTGAAGTAGCAATGGACTGATCACATAGCTCGAAGAACCGACAATCAATGGGGGAAAAAGGTTCTTGAGTAACGACCTCATACAAGCAAACGTAGTGTAAGACGACCCTTCACTAGATGGGGTGACAACCTCAAATAGGTCGCAGGAGTCAGTGGATGCACGAGGCTCAGGACCGTTTCTTATGGCAGTCTATGGATGAAGCCTATGTTCAATAGTGGACAAATAACGGCTGAGATGATGTTGATAATAATAATATGATTTTAATCTAATTTTTTTTTTTATATAACTTAGAATGGCAAACAAGCCGACGGACCACCTGATGGAAAGTGGTAATCGTCGCCTATAGACATGAGCAGCATGGACATAACAGAGTATACTGTTTCGCCCATGATACCCTCCATGCGTTGTCATTCCTGAGGACTCAGATGTTATTCCTCTGTACCCAGTAAATTCACGCCATATCCCACCTTTCAAACCGAAACACAGCCATGCAAACACAACTACTTCACAGTAGAAACACGAATGGGACAGAGGTACTCAAGCCATCGACTTTTGTACAAAGTCTCTCTCTGACTACTTAAATAAGAAATATTTTTTTTATAAAAATTACCAAGGTTTTAGACCTCTTATCTATTACACCTCTTCATTCTACAAATATAATTTACTATTCTCTTTTTCCGAAATAATACAGTTTGTAAACGGACGAATTTTAAAATTTGCATGCACGAAATACGTATTTGTTGATAAGGAATTACCTAAGAATATGATATCTATTGTATATACATCATTCGATTTTATAGTCATGGACTGGACCGATTCAATTATCTATTATGAAAAGGACATTGTCATACGTTACTGAACGGTATACCTACGTGAATGGCATAACTCTTCTTTTGACTATGCTCGAATCATTGTTAATGTAAAGGTTATATAGACCAGGTCAGTGTCGACAATCCAAATAAATGAAGCTAATCCCTACCCCCCTTGGGTAGGGATTGTTAGTAATTGGGATTAACAACTATATTGCTAGCAATATACTCTATCAGGTCGACCTTCACGGGGTATCCCTTGGAAATCATCGTGATTGATTTATTGTTGAATTCGTCATGATGGGCTAACTGACCTGCTTCATTCTCACCCATCATCTCTCACTGGTGCCCCGCCAGTGTATACCGACAACGCAGGTGGGGTTACTATTCTTTTTTTTTTTATTATACAACTTAGAATGTGTGTGATTATACAACTAGCAATGTGATTGCTTATCCTCATTACTAACAATCTCCTTTTTCCCTACCTATATACTAGGTGTATAAATGATATGACCTAATTTATAAAACAAATAGTTTTGCAAATCACGAAATGTTGTTATATTGTAAGGACGGTCAGGGTCACTCAATGTTAAACACGCGATTTGGGCTGGACCATTTCACATTAACTGCCGCTACGTACCTTTATGGTATGTATCTTTTAATATAATCTTCATTACGTATTTAGTTTTAATTTATCGTGGTCTACAAATTATATATACTAATATAACCTTTTTAGTGCAAAAAAAAAATACAAGTACAAGAAAATTAACTGCAACTACCTAATAACATTATTAAAAAATACAATAGAATTAATAAATAATAAATTTTATTGCTTAGTGGTGCCGAACTAAATTATTTCTGTTATTTACGAGTATTTATTTGCATGTTTTACAAATAAATAATTTTAAATAAAAATTATATTTATATTCCTTTGTTTATTATTTTTAAATTCCTTTATTTGCATGTCTACCCGTTTAACTATTAAATTTATTACTCTAAGGTTGTCATGAAAAAATGCTTTTAGCTATAGCTAGACCACTTTACTGTACTTATAAAGGTGTACCTATTGTATTAATGGCTATTGTATTCAAGCGATAATAAATCTTTATTAAATTTAAGTATTTTTAAACACTCCCAAATGATCCTATATTAAACGGATCCTATATTAAACTCCTCGTAAAGTTGATTTAGTAAAACCTATTAATTAGAACTAACGTTATAATAATAAATTATTGTAGTTATACATAAATTATATAAAATATTAAAACAAAACAATAAACCCTTTTAAGAAAATTTTCACCTTAAAATTAAAAATAAATCTATGAGATTAGTGTGGCATGATTTGTTCTAATGGAACCAATAAGAAATTCAATCATCTATAGAACGATAATTTTAGTATTAAATGATGAAGTATTCCAGGCAAAAACCTGCAAAAATGCGACCAAATTAATCTCAAATATATTTATTTGATATCTGCTTTTTATGTATTATATATATATATATATATATATATATATATATATATATATATATATATATAAGAGGTATATATAGGTACATATTTAATACGAGTAATAAAAACAAGATAAAAATGTATCGATTGATTAAAAAATCAAAAACGAAAGGAAATTGGCAAAGATATCGCGTAAAATAGATATAAACAAAAAAATGCACTCGAAATGAAACCTCTTTACGTAGTTCAGTAAAAACAATTTCATGCATCATTATTATTTCTCTTAAATCATTTGTTACAAATTGACGTTCATCCATAAAATGACGTCAATTTGTACAACGTAATTTGTACCAAAATGCATTTATTCATTCAATTCATTCATTCATTAGCAATGACACTATTGGAAAAGTGCAAAATGTATGAATTGACATGCCTAATCAGATTTCAAATAATTAAATGATCTATGAACGTAGACTGTTTGGCGCGAATCCCCTTGTTGTTGATGCACTACAACTATGTATATGCCAATTAAACATATTTAAATAATGACACGACCGTACCATTCGCATATCGTTTCGTATTTTTATTCTATTAAGGGGTTTTCATTATAAAATTCGTGTATAAAATTTTAAATTTCCTGCATTTTGTTTAGAACAATCTACGATAATTTTAAGCGATATTATTATTTGTCTTACTTAACAAACACCGGCTCAATATATCGCTAATGGACTGTAATGTATGGTGATGGACTGAAATAAAAATAAATATTTAAGTGAATATTTTAAAATAATTATATTTTAGAATATTTTATTATAAATTATATTATATACCTAAAAAAAATGGTGTGCATATATATATATATATATATATATATATATATATATATATATATATATATATTTTTAGTACATTAGTAGGTATAATAAGTATAAAGCAGAAAAGCTTACTTTCTACTACTCTATCTGCTCTACCTTAATTATACAAAATTATTGTTGAGAAAGAAAAATTTAAATGGAGTATGGAGGAGTAAATAAAAATACAATGTATCACCACTAAAAATATCGTGACGCCTTTAATCAGTGGTACTCAATATAAACGGAATCTATTTGAATCGCCGGGCATATTGACGAGTTCAACATATTATTATAGTAATTACGACAATCAGAGAGTTTAGACTAAAATGAAAAATTACACGCTATTCAAAATTGAACTAGCTATACAAGTTTTGTGAGTCATGATAATGAAGGTCTCACATTCTCACGCCTTCCCTATATATAACTGAAAAGCATTACTTAATCCTTACTGATATTATAAATATAAAAGTAGGTTTGTTTGTAACCCTATAGCGATTTATGGTATACACGTACTGTATGGAATGAAGAAAGATTATAGACAAATTTTTTATCCCGGTCAGTAAACATATCCCGGTCACGCGAACGAAGTCGCGGGTAAAAGCTAGTAATATTGTCTTAAATTACAGTTCCTTCCATTCTTAAAAGTATTAGACATGCCTAGAGTTCATCATAAATATAACAATTGACAAATATCTGTGCCAACCCCATTAGGGATTATAGTCGTAAACTTATTTCTTTATTTCTTATATTCCAAATATTTAATTCTAATTATTTATCCCAAAAATAAATGTGAAAGTGGGATTGTTTGTTTGCTTGTCACATCTGTGTGGTATTCATGTAATATGTGACATAAGAACATGTCCCTGTCACGCGAACAAAGTCGCGGGTAAAAGCCATAAATATAATAATGTTTTAATGTTAAAAGTAGAATAAATAAACATTTTTTTTTATAACAAAGAGGACAAACAGGTACACGGCCCACCTTATAGTACCGACAACATAACTATTGCCGTCCATGGACTCCCACAACTACAGACGAATTGCAGCTATTTTGCCGGCCTTTTAAAAAAGAATACACACTAATTATTATAAAAATAATTGTAAAAATAACCGGATGGCTAATTATAATAAATTAGCCAAGCATTCTCAATAAAAATACGCGTAAGACGATCCGGCTATATTTACAATTAAAATACGAGATATAGAGTATTCCATAAATAATGTTTCTACATTGTAAAGTAGGCATTAACGGTAACGTGATTTGAATAAAATTATTTATATATAAAAATAATATTAAAGCAAATCATCGCGTATGAACAATACATAGTAAATCTTTTATAAATGTGATCTTAGAATTGTAATAAAAATATCAAGGAATAAATTATATACTGTATAAAACCACATAAAGGTACAATAACATATTCCTATTATTTTATGAACAATTTGTGTTTATTTTATGTTTACATAATTTATTCTACAGTGTTTTGCTTTTGACGTTATATATTCATATTTACTAACAACTTTGTGGCTCCAACATAGAATGGGCGGGGGGAAAGGGATTGTTAGTAATGGTGACTAAGAATCCCATTGCTAGCAATATATCCAACCAGGTCGACCTCCTCGCGGTTCCCCCTGAAAACTAGCATGATTAATTCCTGATGAATTCATCATGATGGGCTAACTGGCCTGTTTTCATCCTCATCGGTCACCCTTCACTGGTGCCCCGCCAGCGTATCCCATTAGCGCAGGCGGGGTTACCACTCCATTTTCATCCAATAAAAAAAAAGACATAGAATGGGCCACCCCTTTCTATCCCGTGGGTGTCATATAAGACGATTAAGGCAACTTAATAGACGAGGTATGTGCATCGTCTCTCTTAAAACATCACCAAAGTCTAATTGCGGTTGCTAACCTGCCAGCCAAGCGTGGTATCTACTGGCAATAATCCCTCAATGGTAGCATGTTTTTTATGACAGTTTATGGGAAAAACTTGTATTCAGCAATGGACAAATTATGTTATTCTAATGTATACACACCTATTTAAACTATTAATAAAGAACTACTGTCAGTGATTTTGACGCAATAGCCAACATAGTACATATATAGTTAACACTCTACATAGTTTGTCGAATAATGACAGTATAAAATAAATATGTATGCCGCCATAGAATAAACTGTCAAAAACTTGTGATTTTTAACGAGTCGGGTTTTTCATTTCGTCATTTCTATTGTTAGGATAAATTTTTAGAGAATTATACATCCATATATTTATACATTTTATTATTATTATTTCAGCCGTTAACTGACCACTGCTGGACATAAGCTTTCCCCATAAGGGGAGTTTGGCCAGTAGGTGCCACGTTTGGCAGGCGAGACAACCGCAATTAGGCTTTTAGAAATGTTTGAAGAGAGAAGAGGGACGCTGCTGCCCATCCGTCGCCCTCCCCTAGTCGCCTTAGTCGCCTCTTACGACACCCACGGAAAAGGAAGGGAGGTTCATTCTATGCCGGAGCACACACGGCGACACACATGTATACATACATCCTAATAAAATCTCACCTCTTTCCTATTAAATCAAAAGTAATAATAAAATCGCTGCAAAAAAATATGTAACCTATTATACCTACCTATTATACAAGCCAAAAAAATGGCTGCAAAACTATATTAATATAAACTATAAATAAATTATATACAATACAATTTTGCCCCTGTTGTTTGTACATAAAGATTTTCCCACGATACTATCAGAAGAATCTATACAAAAATACAACCACAGTAAGCAATACATAAAATGTACTTAGATAATTTTTTTTTTTTCGATTTCTATATAACTTCTTTAAAATAAAACTCTTGTCTATGAAAATAGATATATCTATATATAAAACGTTTTCACAGAGAAAAGTATTTCACCGTATTACATTTCTGCGTGCATTTTTTTTCAAAATTTTAGGTTTGTACGTGAAATTTTAGAAGAATGAAATTTTGCGAGTAATATAAAACAGATGTGGAGTAATTTAGGTAAATTTTTAGACAACTTTGATATTTGTATACCTTGTAACAATGTAGAGATCTATAGAAATATAGCAATTAATGAATACAACGATTGTTTTTTGTTGTACACATAGTGGTTTGGTGGTGAAATGTAATTAAATCGAACACAAGTATTTGTTTAGAAAAAGAAGAAAATCAGGAGGAAAGGGGAAAAATATTTAAACTTAGAACGAAATAAAAAATAGTATTTAGCAACGCTGAGCTCCTTTTTAATAATGATGTACAGCTAAGTTTCACTTTTCAATGGTTATAGGTTCGATCCCCATGTAGTACAAACACTTTATTAGTTTAGGAGTTTCTATGCCTAAATTCAATTAATATTATATTTTTTTTAAACTATGTTACACTTACCAAAGTTTTGTTTGTGGAACGGAGACGTTAGTATAACCGAACGAAAATCGAATGTCACAAAGTTCTATAAAATAGCATGTTTTGTAATATCAAAAATTAAAATAAATATCACAAACAATCAAATAAACTCGCGTCAAATATCACTTTTGAGAACCATGTCACGTCACTTGAGTTCCTTGATGCGCGCATAAGGTGTTTCGGTACTGTCTATCCGCAGCTACTGTTAGTTGCACTGCAGGTGGTTGTATTATTTCAGGTTGTTTGAATATAACTCCGGCTGGCTTGCGATCTTATATTGAGCTATAGCGACGTGTTTTCGCGGTGAAGCGAATAGTATGTGTGGTTGCAAGTCGCGCGCGCGATACGTTTTGCACCTCCTGATTGCCTGACGCCCCACCTTGGTTGTTATTATTTTTTTTAAAGTTCTCTGTTTACTGATTAGTTAACAGTAGGGTAGACGCTACTAGGTCTTTTGGATCTAGTATATGACAATCTACAAATATAATTCTAAAATTATATCAATTAACTATATGAAGTAAATTTTAATAGATTTACTGTTGTAATATATATTTAATCATCAAGTTATTATAACTGTAAATTTCAGTAGAAATAAATAAAAGTTATTTAGGTTATTTGCTAAGCATTTTTCTAAAAAGTCATGCCATGTTGTTTTTCTTAGAAGGTGTTTCTTTCTTACTAGTTATTTGAGGGTTTCAAATTTTGGACGATATCTAATACTAAAAATGTATAATTGACATATTCAATACCAAAGAGCTCACGCATTGCCGTTCCTGAAAGAGGACTAAGGTGGTTTCTTTTTTGATGGGTGAAAATGGTATGGTAACCCCGCCTGCGCTAACGGGATACGCTGGCCAAACACCAGTGAAGGGTGATAGATGAGAATGAAAACAGGCCAGTTAGCCCGTCATGATGAATTCATCAGGAATTAACCATAATAGTTTCCAAGGAGAACAGCGAGGAGGTCGACCTGGTTGGGTATATTGCTAGCAATGGGATTCTCAGTCTCCATTACTAACAATCCCTTAACTAAGGTGTTACACCACCGTACTCTGTTATTTTATTGAAATATTCCACGTTTTCGTTATTAAACGATGACATATAACTTAAAAGCACCGTTGGATTAGAGTATCGACATTGCAGTTCTACTGTATAAAGATAAGGTGATTCCGTATAAATTATTTTAAATCCAAAATAGTTTATTTTTATTACTTAAATTATTTTATAATGTCTTCAAACAATAAAATCCTTGGATAAAGTAAATGTTTGTTGAATAAATGACGTTCGTATTGCTGAATACGCAGAACATATCACAAACAATCAAAATTAAGTGCATACACCAGATGGATCTAGCTATTTGCTTATGTAGAGTACGTCATACGCTGCGGTAACACTTGTCACATGCCGAAAATGACAATAAAAAAAACTATTGTTCTGACGAAAAATTACAATGATCATCCCCACTTTTTATGGCCAGAATTAGGTCATCCAAGGATAGATAGAAGCGTCTAGGGAAGCATAGCAAAAAAAAAATACTTGTAAAAAAAAAAAGAAAACCTTTACCAAACAAGCCACTAGCGATTCTTTTCATTTATTGATTTACTTATTCTGTTTTAAAGTTATTTGCTCATACCATAAATAAATTTATTCAATAAATTTATTATACGCAATTACCGTTTGCAGTTGTCCGTTTCCAATTTTAAAACGAGACCATTTTAAGAATGATACTTCAGAACTCTATGAACGGAATTCGTTATATTCAAATTATTTTGTTCATATTCAGAATCATTATACAATAATGATTCTTACGATGACATTTTATTAGTTTGAACTTTAACGGTAAATCGTGTGTAACGGAAAAATATAGTTTTTTTAATAAGTACTTTACAATTTATTATTGCATATCAGTGATTTATGACCAACGTCCGTAGAACATATAGAGTATTGTGATCCGAATATGTGTACAAAAAGATACTTGCAAGATACGTAAATATGCTTGCAACCAGATTCCGATGCATCGATATCAAGATGTTGTCATCTAACTAACGGTATTTGATTATATCGGTTACTTTCAGAAATACGTACGAATTTACTTTCAAATTGCTTTTAATCCACTGAACTTATAAACATTATAACAGTAAATACTTGATTTATCAAGAGCAAACATTTCATTAGTAAGCCTTTTTTTATATTTTTTGTAAACTTTTATGATTTATTTTAAACGACAAACAAGTTAAGTTGTAAATATGTGTCATAGGTATAATATGTGAAAAATATTAATTAATTCAAATTAATTTTTTGTTGTTAATTGTTTGTTTTTTTTATATTTTATTTAGTACAAAAAGGAAAACATAAAATCATCAATCATCAGCATCAAATTTTGAATTAGATATGTATGACATGAAGTAGGTAGCTTATAGCGACATTGAAACTTTACCAGAACTCCACTTCACAATTCGCTCTTAATACGTTATATAAATAAATTGCGGTTATGAATTACCATGTCAATTACACCGCTTCATTTTAAATAAATGAATTTGTTTTTGCATTTCGCTTAATGTACTTAGTGAATCCCCGTTACATAACAGCGTCTTATGTCAACCGTCAAGGGGTATTAGTAGGAAGATTCATTATCATCAACATATCATCATCATCATCAATCATATCAGCCATTAATTGTCCACTAGTAAACATAGGCCTCCCCCATAATCGGGGTATAGTAAATAAGAAGATTAAATAGCTTAAATTAGTAATCGGATTCTGTACTCAAACGCGCTATTTTTAGAAATCACCTTTGGTAACCGCATAGATGTAGACCTGACCCATTACTAACTATCCCTTCCCCCCCCCCTTCTCAAATAATCGCATTTTTAATGGACAAAAATAGAATGGTAACCCTGCCTGCGCCATCGGCATACGCTGACGAAGCACCAGTGAAAGATAAGATGAGAATGAAAAATAAAACAGCTCAGTTAGCCCATCATGACGAATCTAATCACACCTAATCACTATAGTTTCCAAGAGAAACCCCATGGAGGATGGCCTAATAGGGCATATTGCTAATAATAGGGTTCTTAGACTCCATTACTAATTTACTACTATCTCTTTCCACTTCCCCCTATTCCCCCCCCCCCACACACACACATAGTTGCGACAAGATGACATTAAAAACTAAAATGTCAGGGGTGAGACTACAGAGATTTGACACAAACTTTATAAACTGATATAAACTGATTTATACTGGGGGGAAAGGGATTGTTAGCAATGGAGTTTGACAGCCCCATTGCTAGCAATATGCCTTATTAGGTCGACCTCCACGTGATTCCCCCTAAAAACCATCGTGAATAATTCTTGTTGAATTCGTCACGATGGGCTAACTGACCTACTTCATCCTCACCTGTCATCCTTCACTGGTGCCCCGCCGGTGTATACTGATAGCGCGGGTGGGGTTATTCCATTATCGCCCATTAAAAAAAAAAAACTGATTTATACTCGTATGTGCAAAGTCGTAGGACATAATTGCTAGATAAAATAATCCTACTGTAAGGTTTTACTCCTACATATTTTCAGCTAAGTAACTCTACAAAAGTTGACATGAAGTTGTAATGTAATTATAAATAGGAAACAGGTCAATTATCAGGATTATCGTGATAACGACAGCTGTCTATTAAACCGCAACACTGAAATAATGTTCTTGAATTACTGCATATTCAGCAACTTCTTGGCAAAGCGTGATGAGACAGATCATGCGATTTCATAAAATCAGGGTCAGATGTACATTATGTATTCAATATGAACTAAATTGTATTTATGACTAAGAGAACACCTTGTACTTGATTTTAAGTACATAATTTTTCCGTTGATTTTTTTTTTTTGGATAATTTACATAATTTCATATCTTATGGAGTAATGATTCAATTGGCCGTGTGGTCCCAGCATACATAGGCCACTCCTTTCTTTCCGTGGATGTTGTAAAAGACGACTAAGAAACGGCTAGGGATGGGCAACAGCATCCCTCTTAAAACATCTATAAAGCTGTTGCCCATCCCAAGATCCGCCTGCCAAGCGTGGCAATTACTGGCAAAACCCCCCAAAGGGAAGGCTTCGGTTCAGCAGTGGACGGATAAGGGCTGATAAGGAATGATTCAATTTAGAAACATTGAATATTGAACATATAATTTCCAAAGAAAAATAGAAAAAAGAATTATTATGTGAGACTTTTAAAGAAATATAAATTGTGTGTTTTATAAAAAAAAAAGTATTTCTATCAGTTGTCTATTACGCATAGTACGAGTTCTTCTAAGTTTGGAACTAGATGGCAGCGCGGTGAAATATGGCCAGCTGAATTTATTTATTTAGTTACCATTATATTCATTATAAAAGGCTCTTTCGATGCAGTGACAAGTACACTGATTTGCCCTAATAAGTCGAGAATTTGACTTCGGTTGTTCTAAGTTTACCCCCAGATATTAGTTGTCTGATTTTTCATAACATGTAGTAAGTTAACTTGTAAACGAGTGTATGAGGCAATTAATGGTAAAGAATTAAATTATTCTACTAATATTGAACACATCTCTGTCTAATCTATTAGGATTTATAGTCATGAACATTTGTATTTTTATTTAATAAATGTGAAAACTTGTTAAAATATTTTAATCAGTAGAAAATATTATTAAAATCTGTTTCACTAGTTTTGTGTAATTGCATAAGAGTCAAATTATAAATCCAATAGCTACACAGCTGTAGTCATAGGGGGGAAGGGATTGTTAGTAATGGGGTCTAATGAACCCATTGCTAGCAATACACTATCAGGTCGACCTCCACGTGGTTCCCTCTGGAAACCATCGTGAACAATTCTTGTTGAATTCGTCACAATGGGCTAACTGACCTACTTCATCCTCATCTATCATCCTTCACTGGTGCCCCGCCAGTGTATAACGATAGCGCGGGCGGGGTTACCATTCCATTATCACCCATTAAAAAAAAATTACTACAGTCATAATACTAGTTTTGCCTGCGGCTTCGTCTACATGAGAAAGATTAAAAATAACCTATAACAAGTATTTAATATGCACATCGTAAATTCCATAAACCGTAGATGTATCAAGTAGTAACAAACAAATTTATTTCCTCATATAGTGAGAACGAAAGAAAATTAAATATAAGCGATGCGAATTTACTTAAACGTCTATTAATTATTCGACTGAGAAATTATTTTTAAATAATTTGACTGCTAATTTAATTAGTTCGACTACTAATTTCATTTATTCACTATACTGCTTCTGGTAATCAATGAAATTATTCATTAGTAGTGGTTCATATAGGAGTCGATACGAACGTAGCCGACTGCTAAAACTTTTTGCTAATTTTTAATATATCCAGTAAAAATTTGCAATTGTTGATACTTATCATCTATCAAAAAAGAAAAATGAGAATTGGTGTGTTTGTCAAACATGTTGGAGTTTTCTTTTTTTTTATCGTTTATCCACTACCATCTATTGATAAGGTAGTGGATACAGAGAAAGGAATTTATATCATTATTAGTGATTTACATCGAATTACTAAAATCATATGAATATGTAAATTACTTGTTATAATATTAAAATAGGTTATTAATAGTATTCGAATTATAAAATTAATATTTAGTAATTAATTTTTCGAATAACAAAGTAATTTGGATATATTTGTGGGATATGGCGTGAATTTACTGGGTACAGAGGAATAACACCTGAGTCCTCAGGAATGGCAACACATGGGAATATCATGGGCGAATGGCAGTATACTCTGTTATGTCCATGGTACTGCTTATGTCTATAGGCGACGGTTACCACTTTCCACCAGGTGGGCCGTCGCAAACAAGCTGACGTTGTTTGCCATTCTAAGTTGTATAAATAAAAAAAAAATTGGATTCGTGCACCACTAGTAAATAATTCAGAGCAGTGTGCAAGTGCAAAATAAAATGCTACCTACCTATTGCAAGGATTACTATCAATTACCTTGCTAAGCTATTGTTTTTAATTTAATCAATTTTAATCTCTCGATTACATTAATAATTGTCACAATAGGTAATTGGTAGTTTTTTTTTTCATAAACCACTTTCAATGTAATTCAGTGCGATTATGTAAAAAAGAAAATTTAGCTTTTTTTAACCTTCCTCTTGTTCATCGCAGCACTAACTACTAACTAACTAATCCTGAAACTACTTAATTATTTTAACTTCCTGAAATAACAATAAAATTATTTCAGTTAATTTTATAATTCATTTAAGACATTTATTTGCATTCTTATTATCGTATAAGTATTGAAGTAATTTTACTATTTGTTATAGAAATTTCAGTGCACTTTTTTTATTTTGAGTGCTCTTCCAACTAAAACTAACCAATGTTAGTCGTTTAGATATTTAGATATGACGTTTTATTAGACGTTTAGATACAAACAGCATCATGGACATCAGAGAATATACTCCGAGGGCACCCATCATGCGTAGCTTTTATTGAGAATTAAGGTTTGTAATTTTATCGTTATGTCCTCCCATCAACCCAAAACAGCCATTCAAATACAATCGCTTAGCGATAGAAACACAAGAGGTTTCTATTATTAGAGTAAATACCAAATGTGTGTACAAACACATAGTTGATTTAAATACATATTGACAAATTTATTTAAGAAAAAATTTGATTCATAGGAAAATGGAAAATAAACGTGCAGTAAATAGATAAAAATATTTAAAGAAAAAAGTTGCAATCTAATTCAAATTAAAAATTAGCCGCAAACAATTTATTTTAATAAATATGCTTGTACTTTTTTATAGAACTTGGAATGATAAAAAATCTAACGGTCTACTTGATGCAAATTAAAAACACCAGAACACACTGTGATGCACATGGCATTCTTCATTTGTTGCTACATCTGAGATTACTAGTATATCTACTAATTATACTGTGCACGGCCTAGTATAGCAATATACTATCCTGCATTTTTTATATATATATATCGCATATGAAACTGTCTCGTTGATTAAACGATTATACTATTAATAAGATGTATTCGTGCAGATTGTATAAATTAATACTGAAATTGAATACAGACTAAATCACGACAATGTTAATAGCAATTGTTACTGTTAGTAGGTACAATTGTTCAGTTAATTTTCATAACTAATTATTACCAAATGTCGTCACTGGTCGAGATCTTTATGAAAATTGAGCATCTAAGTGAGTACAGCCTTGTCACGCTACAAATCCATCTTATTACGCCCGTATTGTGAAGGTACGTGGCCTTAATCTTTATTAATTGGTGAAATAGCTAATGATTGTTCAATACATTGTACGATATTGTAAATCAGGAAGATTTATTTGCAACAGTAAATGATCTAATTGTTAAATGCGATTGACAGTTATTGTATTGAAATAGAAGCAGTTTCCTGGATTGCATGGTTTTTGAGAGTATAATTGCATGTAAAACAAGCCTGTTAATTACTGTAAAATATGTATATAGGCACTAAGTCTAACCATGAAACAACATAATGTAGTATGATTTAAAAGTATGATTTATAATTTGATTAAATAACATATGTACCTAAGATATGTACATAGATAAAATATAATAAATATTTTGTTCATATTGAATTCTTTAACGAGGACTTACAGCGTTCTGTAACTATGGTATGTACTAGAGGGAGACTTTGTACAAAAGTCGTTTGCTTGGGTACCTTTGTCCCATTCGTATTTCTAGCTTGAAACGGTTGTGTTTGCATGGCTGTGTTTCTGTTTGAAAAGTGGGATATGCCAATGAATTTACATGGTACAAAGGTATAACACCATAGTTCTCAGGACTGGCAACGTATAGGGGGGGGGGGGGGTATTACAGATAAAACAGTATACTCTGTTATGTCCATGGTACTGTTCATGTCTACAGACGACGGTTGCTACTTTCTATTAGGTGGTCCGTCAGCTTGTTTGCAATTCTAAGTTGCATTAAAAAATGTATGAAATAAAAATATTTTTATGACACAGTAAATTCTTATTTCAAAAGCATGAAACATCGGGCACATATGTCTTATGAAACCACTAAGCTTGAAAGGAGAAGGTTCATCTATATTTTCAAGAGTGCAAATTACGCGTTCTCATTATGAATTCTGAATATGTTTCGTCAATTATTTTCGCAAACCCTGTCAGGATTGACTTCCGTGTTGATCCCATATTAAGTTTGTCATAAATGTTGTTGATTTTGTTTACGAAGAAATCTTAAATATTATTAACATTCCCCGTGTTGTAATTCAGATTACATTTATTGCTGTACCTATTGTTCTTATTACCTAATTGGAATGTAGGTAAGTTTTGAGTAAACAGTCTGTCTTGGTCTAACGTTTGTTCAGCACTTCCACTATGTTACTGTTAGGATGATGGTATACATATATCAAATATATTTTATTATGGAATTAATTGAGGTAATATATTTTACTTGCAGAAATCCTTGCTAATATTAAAAATATGACAATGACTTTTTATTTTTTATACAACTTAGAATGGCAAAAAACAAGCTGACGGCCCACCTGATGGAAAGTGGTAACCGTCGCCTATAGACATGAGCAGTACCATGGACATAACAGAGTATACTGTTTCGCCCATGATACCCCCCATGCGTTCCCATTCCTGAGGACTCAGGTGTTATTCCTCTGTACCCAGTAAATTCACGCCATATCCCACCCTTCAAACCGAAACACAGCCATGCAAACACAACTGCTTCACGGTTGAAACACGAATGGGACAGAGGTTCGTTTATTTGTTACCTCTTAGTGTCTTAATAGCTCTATTTAACTAATCACGGTAAAATTTGATAATGAAATCGCGTGTAAAAAGCAGTATACTCGTTAAATAAATATTATTTATACTCGTATCATTTTTACAAATTTTTTACCATTTAAAACAATTATTTTTAAATAAATAAAAATTTTGTTATTTAGCCAGAGAAATATCTACCTAATATAGATTTAATAATTTAAATGGTTGTTCAAGTGTTTTTTTTAACGTAGTGTAAAATAAAAAAAATTGTATCAAGTTCTTCATTATATTATGATGATGAAAATATAAATAAAATAGTTAATATTTATTAAGTAATAAAGTTGTGTATTTATTAAATGAGTATGCATAATATATGTATAATATGTACTTAATAAATAAATAACATTTATTTAATTTACTACAGGTAACTTCTACTTAATAAAATTATTATATGTTTAATTATACAATCTTCAATAAATTATCGTATAATATACATATATTGCATAAGCGCTTGTTTGTAATGTTTCCTTAACTTTAGAGGTCACGGAACACTTGTAAATTGTTTATATTTTCTGGAACACCAAAATTTAAATGTTTAAAATTGAAATTACTAGACTACTTAAAAAAACATAATACTTTATTATTATGCTCATGTGATTCCCTTCATTGGACATTATTGTTTACTGAAACCCGGTACATTGTATTGTATTGTATTATATTGTCAAATCTTTATTGTACATAATTTATATTGAATACATTAAATTATTTAATATACAATGGTGAACTTATCCCATAAAGTCAACTCTCACCTTTTAGGAATCGCCATATAGATACAAAAATACGTAAGTTAATAATTAATTAATAACAATGTATGAATTGTTTCTGAAAAAAAAATCCAAAATAAACAGTATACTACTGAGATTTATGAATGTAGAAGTCCATACACACATTTGTTATTCAATCATGTTTAATTTTTATAATAAAGTCAAGTCAATCATTTATCTGCATAAACATAGGTGTCTAGTTACATAATATTATATATAAAAAAAATAGTTTATATCGCTGTTTCGTCGTTATTTGCCTTATCAATATTATATATACAAATATTATGAAACCTTACACTAAAATTTTAAATACCTCCTGAATGTATTCGTCTATTTTTTTTTTTTTCTCTTTATTCTATTCACGCGCGCAATGTTTCTATAATGACATAATACAGATGCTACCTATTTAATGAATGAACGAATATACTCGTACTTTTTTTTTATTGGATGAAAATGGAGTGGTAACCCCGCCTGCGCTAATGGATACGCTAGCGGGGCACCAGTGAAGGGTGACCGATGAGGATGAAAACAGGCCAGTTAGCCCATCATGATGAATTCATCAGGAATTAATCATGATAGTTTCCAAGAGGAACCGCGAGGAGGTCGACCTGGTTGGATATATTGCTAGCAATGGGATTCTTAGTCTCCATTACTAACAATCCCTTTTCCCCCTATACTCGTACTTGTATTTGCTTTATACAACACGGGGTGTAAAAGAAACAGCAGGTAAATTTGTAGGTATAAATTAAGTATGTTTAATGGATTATTTAATATTAGGTAGTTTAAAATTATACAGTTCCAAAGTGGAACTAAGTACATGTATATAAATTTAGTATTGATCACATTAATCAGTAGTATTGGCCTTTATTAGTTCGTTCGGTTCACGAGTATGTTGGGGACCGGTCCGTCGCGTCAAGGTGAAGGCTTCGGACAGTCACATACGTGTATAAACAGCATCGTTGACACAGTACATAACTACCCGTTATATATATAAAAAATATACCTTGTAACACCACCAATAGTGACCTCGTCATCAATAATTACCTACTATCAAACTCAATGATGTTATGAATGATGAAGTTCAAGTGGGAAGTTACATCACTATCAGAAGTAGAGATGATCCTTCCTCTCCCGTGAGTGAGTTCTCCTCATAAGAGGCGGCTAAGTGAACTTAATGATCGATTGCTGGGCAGCAACGTCTCTCTTTAAAACATCACCAAAAATCTAACTGCGGTTACTAACCCACCCGCCAAGCGTAGCAACTACTGGTAATACTAACCCTCAAGCCTGGCCCTGGAGGCCTATGTTCAGCGGTGGACAGTTAACGGTTGATATAATGATGGTTACAAGTACAGTGTTTATACTCCATAATAAATTTATTACACGAACAGAAATATGTTTTTAAGGGCGAAATTATGGTTAAGATTCAAACAATAATGGGTAACAATTGCTGAAAAAGTACAAGAGTTCTTTCGGGTGACTTTTACTATAATTTTAGTTTCCAAAGACCTAAAAAAGACCACTTCTTGTACTGTATGCCTGTTGAGTGAGTACCCGTCACTCATTTATGTTTTTAAACAACCTATTTCCTTTTGCTTATTTTTTGTATTACGGACAAACGCCGTGTAGTGTACGCTCCCCACTAAAAGGAATGACGACCTCAAATGCATTGCAGGGAGTCAGTGGATGCATGTTGCTCAAGACCGTTCCTTATGGCAATCTGTAGGAGAAGTCTATGTTCAACAGTGGACAAATAATGGCTGAAATGATGATGATGATGATAGTGTACGGTAACGATATGAAGAATAATTTTCAAGGTAGTCCTCTGCTATACAGAGTACGTTCACACAATCAATGTCAGTATGGTCATGGCATATTGTTATGTTTATTAGCGCTCACTATGCATAGATTTATAAAAAACGTAGTTGTATTGAATTTTTCTTTTAAATTTTTTGCCTAGAACATTGCGTTTTTGATAATTTATAAGTATTATCCTGTTTCATTAATGCGTATTATTTTTTTATATGTATCATGTATATTTTGTATTCGTAATCTTTGTCTTCACCAGTGACTTGCTTTGTTCATTTTTTAAGGTTGGCTTTTTTGGTGATTTTTTTTTCAAACAAAAAGATTTTTGTCCATATAAACGTCAGAAATTGCGTTGAAGCTTCGGTCTTTGAAACTAATTAATGGACACATAAAAAATGAACTGTAATGAACACTTATCATCTGGGATTACCCGAACGTTTCACTGAAAATTGCTGAGAAATATTATTTTTATAGACCTGATCGATTTTGCACCGCCTAAAGTTCTTGAAATGCCAAATTTCAAAATGGGATAACAATTTTATTTCCCTAACGTAAATCTGTAATTCTACTACAATATCCAAGCAAGTTGCTTTGCATTAAAACTGATAAGTTACTAAAGGATCAAGGTTTGCCCCTATACAAGAAATAGCTTCCAGTTATGGCCGACCATTGTTTTCTCTTTGATTTATTTCGTCTGTTTTGTTATTTTAATTCAACCTTTTGGAAATGTCGTTTTAATGAAGGCCTTCATTAATTTTACCTAAAACTCGTTCACATATACTTATTACAATAATAGGACGACTATTTACTATGATCTAACACTAAAAAATACGACGTATACACATACGTCGTATTTTTTTAAGTAGGTATAATATTTGAACAAAAATTGTCTATAGGTACGTTTTTTGTCAGCGTTAAAGAGACTTGGAATGAAGTTATTTATTTATTTTTTAAGATATCAACAGTACATTTATTATACAATACTATATTATTTAAAAAAAATCTTAACGAAATTATGTACCTAAGTAGCTCTGTTACGTCATACATAAAACAAGGTATTACAATTTTTAATCTATGATTACTCCTTGTTGAAAATTGTAGTGAGTGGCAAGAACTCCATCGACAAGAACGCAGCTCTTAAATAGGATAGATAGATAGATAGTGTACTCCTTACATAAATTACCACCAAACACTTTGCTTGTGTGTTATTTTACAGGACTATAAGATATATTTTAAAAAATTTCGATGTATAACTTATACATCGAAATTTTATCTATATATCTTATACAGTATAAGATATATAGATATGTACTAGTAGAGGTAAATGAACTGTCAGCTTGTTTGTCATTTCAAGTCGATATGGAATGTAAGTAATATCGGTCATTAAATAACAAAATTGTAAATGTTATTCTTAGAAATATTTGAGTTAGAAAGCTGTTTGAAACTACTTAGTAATTACCCACTTTCTCCGTAAAAGCCGCAGGATCTACTTCGTTTTTAGATTGTTTTTAATTTTTTTTTATTTCTAAAAACTTATCAAGTACGTAGAGTATTTGCTAAATATCTAATAAACCTACGACTTCAATATTGATAAAATTAAAATGAGATCTACATGGAAACCAATCCTGTTGATTGTTGAAAAAATTAATGTAATCAGTTCCAAATTGGTATTGATATTGTGTACCGTACACACTGAAAAGAATAAGCACTGTAAACCTCTTTTTTTTAAGTAACTTAAAAGTGAACAAAAAATTGTTCTAATTAATTATTTTAACCTCTGATGACCATAGGGAGACTTTGTACAAAAGTCGATTGCTTGGGTACCTCTGTCCCATTCATGTTTTAACCGTGAAGCAGTTGTGTTTGCATGGCTGTGTTTCGGTTTGAAGGGTGGGATATGGCATGAATTTACTGGGTACAGAGGAATAACATCTGAATGCTCAGGAATGGCAACGCATGGGGGGTATCATGGGCGAAACAGTATACTCTGTTATGTCCATGGTACTGCTCATGTCTATAGGCGACAGTTACCACTTTCCATCAGATGGGCCGTCAGCTTGTTTACCATTCTAAGTTGTATAAAAAAAGAGTACTGCTTTTATTCTCACCTATTACATCTCACAAGTGTTTCGCCAACCTATACCGTATACTGATTATGCAGGCGGGGTTACCATTCCATTCTCACCCATTAAAAAAACTAATAGAGGCGTATGTAAACTAAATATTATAAAGAGGAAAGATTTTATTTTTTATATGTTTTTTGTAATAGATGTCATTCAAAAACTATTTAGTTGATTTTGAAAATTCTTTCCTATTAATTACCGATAGAAAGCTACATTATTAGATATATAACATTATTTTTTTTAAATACCGTGCGAACTTGGGTCAGGTCGCTTATGACGAGGTGATTACTACTTTCATCCTCAGGATGTCGAAAAAGATAGCTAAGGGAAAAATACTAGAGTAAGCATAAGAATACTAGAAGTATAATCTAATCTCGTTTTCTTTTAAGAAAAAAAAAACACTAATCAGGAAAAAAACATACCTAATAGCTTGGTATTAATAGGTCGTTATAACAAATTATTTCAATTCAATGAACTAATACTAGCCTAGGCACAGATAATGCAATACTATACTAGTGCGTAGGTTTCTGCCTTCCCTATTAACATAACAAATATGTGTAAATATATTTAGGTATATATGGAAGTAGGTAGGTATAAATATATGTAACAATATACTCCTTCGGTTAACATCTGATTGAATATGAAATCTAATTACTGATTTCAATTTATATAATTATGTATAATGACATACATAACTACCTAAAAAGTAATATACAATTAATTACTTAGTAAGATGTAAATTAAGCACCACTTAACAGATTTTGTTCAAATAAATATTTAGATCTAAGCAGTGCGTTTCAATTCGTTATCATTGGCATTAATTTTAGAAAATTAAATTCATATTTGTTACTTAAAATAACGATATGTAATTCTGTAGTAATATATAAATTTAAAATTTTCGAATGTGTGAATATGTAGCGTGTATTTAAACTGTACTCCTTCGCGCGTATTAAATATCAAACAAATTATCTATCTACTTGCACGATATGAAAAATAATATTCCTTAAAATGCATCCGATATATGGGCAAATTTAAAAACCAAACATTGTCATATGACTATGGCAAGCATAACGCAATACTTGCATATTTGTAAAAAACTGGCTTTTATCCGCGGCATCGTTCGAGTGACCGAGATATATGCAATGACTGGGGAAAAAGTGTCCTATGTCCTTTCCCATCTCATATAGTAAGTGTATATGAAATTTTATAGTGATTGGTTAAGTGTTAAGGCGCAAATAAGTCACGAAAATATAGAACAAACTTTTATATTTATAATATTTGTAAGGATTTAATTTAGTTTCGTTTCTCTTAGAAATAAATAAAAATCTCTAAAGAAATCTTTAGGAAAATATTCAATTACGCTTATATTGGTGCACTAATGATATCAAATTCGTTCTATAGATATAAATATATATAGTAGTAATTAAGATATTATCTTATTAAGCTGTCAGTTCAAAGAACCACGAAGGATAAATTTTTCAAATAGCGCTATATCATATAAGTAAGTAACGAGGAAAACTATTAAATCACATTGGCAACACTAAAAACATGACGTTAGCAGTTTTACAACAAAAAAAAATAACTAATGCTCTTTGAATAAAGAGTACCTATTGTTCAGAAATAACTGGCCGTTGTAAAAGTACAAGGCGTGTAATAGCTATTCAATAAATATATATTAGACAAATATAAAGAACAGACAAGGCTATATATACTACTGTAACATATCATTCGACACGTATGATGTTAGTTTATCGAGATGACACAATGATAACAATAAGAAAGTTGCCATGTCTAAATCAGGAATTCCTGAACGCCGCTATGAATGTTGGTGTAGATTATGTGGTAGTATTTCTCTAAACTCATCTCTCAAACTTTGGGAAGGAAAGGGTGGCCTGTTCTATGCCGAGTTTCATGGCTATCTTGGGTGTCATAAAAGGCGACTAAGGGACGGCGAGGGATGGGCAGCAATGTTCGTCTTAAAACATCTCTAAAGCCTAACTACGGTTGCCAATCCGCCTGCCAATCGTGGTAAGTTAAAGGCTGATATGATGCTGACATGATAACTGTTTTATGGGTCATCATTAATCATTTATAATAATTAATATTTATTTATTTATTTATTTATTTAACTCTTTATTGCACTATAAATAAAAATATACAATGACAAGTGAATAATTCAAATGAAATACAGTAACATAAATACAGATTGAAATATACACATAAAGGTACAAAAGGCGGTCTTATCGCTAGGGCAATCTCTTACAGACAACCTTTAGTTAATATTTAAATCTATTTAGAAATTAATTTATATTGGTCCTTAGTATAAAAATTTCGTTGTGATATTAAGAAGATAATTTTTTAAGAACAACGTTTAATGTTAATTTTATTAAATTTAATTACATTTATTTATACAAATGATAATTAGGAAGAAAAAAATATTAGTAGTAAGATAATTTTGCTGTATAAAATATACTAAGGAGATTCTAAGAAGACTAGCTAAACCGCTGTCAAAGGAAATATTTTTTACCATCAAATCAATAGCAGTACAGAGTTTTTGCCTTTACATTATCTGATCCTCATAAAGATTCTGCCACTATACTTAGGAACTGCAATTTATGAACGCATGAGGCGGGCGCCACTTAATTTGTATAGGGTGTTTTAAAAGCATAGAATTAAAGGAACATCGAATTATAAACTATTTTCCACAAGATGAATCATCAGCTTACTTGCATTTCCATTAAATTAATAAAATCAATGCACCATTATTATTTTTTTTCAACCACCATTATTATCATCCTTATAATTTTAAAATGACCAACTGCACTCATTTACCAAGTTTTGTACTCTTTTTTCGCAAACCGTACTCTTTTCAAATCCTGTACTCTGAAAGTACTCATTTCTATAATTTTATACTCATTTGTATTTCTAAAACCTTTTTTTAGATTATTTTATATCAATATTATTAATTAAATATTTAAAATTATTTTGAAAGTGATTTGAATTTCATTAGAATTTCAATAGAACATATCCCACATGAAAATTTAAAAGATTTAATAGAAATTTCTTTATGTTGTCCAGGCACTAATGCTGCTGTTGAAAGGATATTTTCACTAGGGAATGATTATTGGAGCAGTAAGAAGTCGCAACTTTCTGCAAAAACATTATCCGCCCTCTTAACAGTCAAATTTAATATGCAAATTGAAAGTTGTTCCGATGTGTGGCTACATTATTAGACGAACATTCTCATTTGGCAAAAAAAAATCCACTCCGAAGAAAAATATGTTTTTAAAAGAAAATAAAATTTTTATCGTTTATTCTCACTTTTTCACCTATGAAATACTTGAAAAGTGTTTTTTTTTAACAAAAAATAGTTGGTCACCTTATAATTTTGACTATTGCGACTGCTATTGTCCATTTCTGAACACATACTCTTTTATTCTGCATACATTGACTCTCCAATACACAGGAGTGAGGGGAAAAGGATTGTTAGTAATGAGGTCTAATAGCCCCGTTGCTAGCAATTGACCCTCTCAGGTCGACCTCCACGCGGTTCCCCCTGGAAACCATCATGTTTAATTCTTGTCGAATTCATCACGGTGGGCTAACTGACCTGCATTCATTCTCACCTATCATCTGTTACTGGTGCCTCGTCGGTGTATACCGATAGCGCGGGCGGGGTTACCATTCCATTTTCATCTATTAAAAAAAAATTTCATCCTCATGTTCTACAGCCTCAATGGTCGCGTAAAAATGAGCTCCCTGCCGAGGTTTTCCCAAGAGACTACAGCATGGGGTTCTTCAAAAGGGGGTACACAGGAGTTTGTTGCTCCATTTAATAAGGGGTTCACCCTGCACTAGAATCATTATACTCGAACGTGTTTATTATGAGAAGAAGCATTTTATCAAAGATGATACTGCTCAAAATAGTTACTTTATAATTGTGCGTCATTGACGAATTCAATATTGACATAGTGAATGTAGTTGACTATGATTTATAACGTTTACTCTACAAACATATTTGTGGCAGTGGAGGGAGATATCTCGGCAGTAAAGGTTGCTACTGGCATTGGTGTACCTAATCATTTACAAATATTCATTTAATTCCTTCTTTTTTATTGCAATTTATTTATGTTTGTTATTATTACTTGTTTTTGCTTGTGACTTTGTTCACGTCCGCAGACAAAGAACATTTTTATAGCATATTACATTTTGTAACATAAGAACACTTTAAATACAAACATGAAATAGATAGATATGTTTATTAGTAATCAATTGTACCAAAGATTTTGACTGGAGATTTTTACTACGCTTAATTGGCCGTTCCAAATATTTTAATTTTGTTATCGTGGAAAATATATTATGATAATTATTATTACCTCGAAAAATATACTATGTACACATATGTTATGCAATAACAAAAAAAACAATACATCGTTATCTAAAAATAAACGGAATCATTGGTTTCTCAACATTAAAGAGAATATAGAGACATTTTGCAATAACTTATATACTTTTCATATTATTTCTACCTGAATAAATGTTTTTTTTTTTTTTAATTAGTAGTTCGCCTACTAAGCGTGATTACTCCTGGTAAAATCTTAAGGAAGAGTTCTATATTCAGCAATGGGCAGTTAATGGCTGATATGAGGGTGATGATGAAACTTGACGTCTACTTAGTGACATTATAAATTATGAAATTCATTTTTTCATAAGGCGTTCCTTATACGACGTAGTTAAATAATAAGAAGTAAAATAAAAAAAAAAAACATCCCCCAAGGACAAACACCTTGACTGAGTTAAACATTAGTTAATAAGATTTATTTTATTTTATTATCTATTTACCTGAAATCCCAACAATTAAATTGTATAATATGTAGCTATAAAAAAGAGGAAGTTTCATACCTTTTCATACCTAATCACAGATTTTTCTAATACGGAAAAGATTATTGTTTCAGTTAAAAAATCTGGTGTAAGAATAAGAATTTCAAATTTATCAATAAACGTTCCAGTCACACTATAACGCACAAAGTAAGTAATGACGGGTAATAAAGGACGATGAGCGAAGAAATAGGCCGACAAATAGGTACAATCTTCACGACGAAGGCGGGGGAAATGTACTCTGTCACGTAGATATTGTTTTATCTATTTTACAAAGGCATCCAAGAACACGTAACAATTGCTTGTTGCTATTTTTACATATAGACAATACTAAATGATAAAATACAAATAATTATTAGATATTTCTAGAATTCAGGTCTATTGTAGGTATTATATTATAACATCCTTATTTTTACTTAATACTTATAGTCAACTATTCAAGCAGGTATTAGGTTGTGTATTATGCCTTAAAAAAGGTATAAAAAACTTAGTATGTAACTTACTACCAAAATCTAAATTTAACATAAGTCATAATCAAAGCTGGTTATTCTCCACGATTTTACATCTCTATTAATATTTTCATCAACATTTAATCTGATTTGTGGGTATTTTAAATAACTAAAAATATTAGGAAAAAGAAAATATTCACAGTATCAATATTGTGAATATTTTCTCTCTAAAATTGCAACTAACTCACTGCCACGGAGTACGAAACGATAATGTTTAAATAGGAGAATATATAATATATTCAACGAGCAATAGTTTATGTAACAAAAATATTTATAGCTATATTTCAGAAATAAATTTACCTATTTTTTCAAACTTGAACGCTGATCCATTACATGAATCGATATTCTAATTCTTTTTTTTTTTACATTGACTACAATTTTATTGAAGTACACGTATCATAAGATCAATCATGACTAACAATATTTTTACTGTATGACTAAATCCGTGCTAATCAAACCTAACGAACGGTTGTCGTGCGGTACCAATTATCAGAACCTCTTAGTTCACTTACCGGTCGAGATGATATGCTTCTCCCTTTCTTCTTGTGGGTGTTCTGCCACTAATGTGGCTATGAACAAAAAACTTTTGTATGAAAATGAAATGAACTTAACCCTAGATCGTCACTTACAATACTCAGAAAGGCTATCACTGTCACATCTTATTATATGAGACGATGGGCCTCGACAAACACTAAGTATCCTTTCGCAAATACTACGTAAAATCGACTTAATTAATATTTAAACAAGGATTCATTTCGTAGATATAAATGTACTAGCACACATCTTTCCGGGGAGTATAGACAATTATAACATTCTTGTAACGATCACTTTGTAAATTGTGATCTTATCTTTCTAATGTTAATACAGTCCTTCTATTAAATACGTTTCTATCGTGCCAATGTCGTGAGTCTTAAGTTTAGACTTTTAAGAAAAATAACCTAATATCCATCAAGAATATAATTTGATTTTAGTTTCTATCCACGACTTCACGAATTCAAATTTGAATATCGATTCATGTAATGGATCAGCGTTCAAGTTTGAAAAAATAAGTAAATTTATTTCTGAAATATATATACGGGATAAAAAGTAACCTATACCCTTCTCCATGTTTACAGTAGGTACGTGTATATCAAATTTCATAATAATTGGGTAAGCCGTTAAGGCGCTGACAAATAAGAAATGAACTGTAACTTTTATAATATTAATCAGAATAACAATAATATCACGTGGATGAATTCGCAGATTTCATAATGATATGTATAATCGGGGAACGGAATAGATGAGTAATAACAGTTCATTGGTCTGAGTGCAGAAATTTGTCAACGTCTACTATATTTTCTATTTCGTAAGTAAATATGTATTTGTAGAAAAATGTGTACTTGCCCAGTAGTAAACGATGCCAATCATAAACTATTGTGATATAGTAAGACTTTCATTCCAACTACCACACTAGAGAAGCTACGTGTTAAATCAGGTACTTAGGGCTAACTACATTTAGCCGTACAAAATGTTTGATAAAAAAAAAACAGATTTGTCTGACTTATTACACAAATACTACAGTAAAGTACTAAGAGAACAATTCATGAATACTCTGCATCTTTAATGTTCTCAAAAAATATTATAAATATTACACTAATTAAAATAAATAATAAAATAAACAACGTATCATGTCACAGACAACTTATTAAATACAATTATATACATAGTCGAAATGACAGATATAATTTGAGCAAATAGTAGCCGTTTTAGTGTGATAAAAAATATATTGTTATAACACTTTCATTTGTGATAAACACAAATCATTTTTGTTTAAACAAACCTTAACTCATCACAAGATCTATGTTCCATCACTATTTGTTAATCAGAAAAAAGGACATGTATTTTAATAGACATATTATAGTGTTTGAATGCAATCTAATGACGAACAAATACTTGTTTATTTAGGAAAAGGATCCATAATCATCATTTAAATTAATAAATAAAAAATAAATAAATAGCTGTATATTATATCATTCAGGATAATTGTTTAACGTCACTATATTTCGCCCTGTCAACTTCTATGCGGTCCGTCTTAAAAACCACCGTGATTAATTTCTAGTGAATAGGCCGCCTGACTAGATTTTATCCTCACTTATCATCCCTTATTGGTGTACCGATACCACAGACGGGGTTATCATGCAATTACCATCCTTAAAAAACAGTTATCTCTATTTTATGCGATATTTACTGAAAACAAAAATACGTAAACAAGCATTAAAATTTTAAAAAATTCAATGTGTGTGTGTGTGTGCCTTTACTAAGCACATCACATGAAAATTAATTATATCTCGTATTACTGACTTTATTAACATTGCTTTATTTATAAATATATGGTTCTTAGAAATATAAATATCGGTGTATTATTTAGTTCTTTAACTAAATCTTCATAGAGATTCATCATTTTTAGTATAGACTCAACTATTTGCAGGTTATAAAAGTTCTCTGATATTCTAAATACCAAGTTTCGCCATAGCGGTTTAAATTTGGTATATAAGATGAAAAAATCGACTGAAAGTTACTGTTTTTCGGCCTTTCCGGGTACATCGACCTGATATTGCGCATCTAACAATGTGTTTACCACATGTGAATCTAATATTTTTATTTGATTTATTTACATTTTATATCTTATAAAAGACATTTTATCTATATTTGGATGCTAGCTTGCAGGATATAAGTAAATAAATATAAGTTCAATATCCTAGTTTTTTAATATAAATAAATAATAATGTAAACACTATATGTATGTAACATCCATCGATTGAATATTGCAGTGCATCCCCTACCGCGATAGTTCCGGATTCCAATCAACAGTCGTCAACGTTACAGATCTATTTCTAACGTCAGCCAACAATGTCACATTGGATTATTGGTGCTGGTGGTCTACTGCACTCGTCGTGTAAGCAGCGGTAAATTGACGTGGCAATTTATCAATAACGACGTATCAAGTGTTCCGGCTGCGACGCGATTTCGGCTGAGCTATCATCGCCCTCGTCCGCTACCATCTCCGCTTTCGATCACGCAATGTCTGTTTACAGCGATGTGAATTGGACAGAGACTTCCTTAAGTGCATAATCTATAGTCTATGAGTAATATGATAAAGTCGTAGGGGTCGTGAAGTTGAGGTTTCTGCGAATATTTCCTAGGAGCACATCGACTCGCGTTCAAATTCTCTTTTATGTTTCCTCATCAGGAATTAATGACTAAACCGATTTCAGCTATATTTTGCCAACTATAATTCAATTGAACTATTGACTTTAGCTTCAAAACCGGTACCTATATGTTTCAGAAGCGGTTGAAAGCATCAAGAACTTTACCCTCTCATTCTAGTTCTCGAACGCAGAAATCTTAATGACGAATCTATGATGTCTTCTAAAAATTTTACAGACGAACTGACGGTTAAAGTCGCTTTTAAAGGCTTCTTTATGTACCTTACTTACTCATATTAATACAGATCCCAAAAACAAGCTTTTAATATCACAGTTTAATGCTCATCATGTTGTTTTTCTCTCAATTATTGAAAAAGATTAATCTAAACAATTTAGATTAATCGCTTTTTACTAATTTTTTCAGTAACAAGTACCTAAAATTTTGTTCTAATACTAAACTCAGTTATAATACAAAAAATGACGGTAAATTGCCAAATTGGTTTAATTTTAGGATACAAAGCAAACAAAATTAACTCAATTTGTTTACGTACCGTGACCTAAAGAATTTATATAATAATCCCACAGTAGACAAATCTTTAATACGTATATGTAGCTACTTAAATTTCAATAACTAAATGTCAATAACTTTTTTCATTGTTCCCATTAATGTAGGGGGACCCTTCCTGTTATTTTTCCTCAGGGAGATAAGGCTCGTAGTAGGGGCTATATACTATGACTGTGCGGCAAGTTCTAGGTCATTCCAAGCGTGACAAGTTGATGAAGTCTGTTTCTTACTGTTGTATCTGACTACTTATAATATGATTATAGAGCGACCAATCTTCTCTTGCCTCTAATACCCATCGCTTGTGACTTGCTTGCATGTAGGTATAGAAGTTTTTTACCAGTCAAACTAAATACTTGAAAAATAACAATAAATTTTAGATATATATTGATTAATGTGTTCTGGAGTGGAAATCGCATTTGGACAGGCGTAAGGTAGGATGCCCACTGGGCCCTAGTAAGAAAGCGTTACAATTTGCGCATAATTGGATGCATAAAGCACAGATCCTGACAAAAATGGCATTTGGGGTGAGGCCTGTGTTCGGAAGTGGAGTTCCCTGGACTGATACTGATGATAAGATGAAACTAATAATTTATTATACGTGTAGGTGTAAATACTCAATTAATAAAAAAATAAAATAATAAATAATCTTCATAATATTAACAAATAAGTAGCAGTATAGATATTCTATTTATAACTAATATTTCCACCAAAATATAGCTAGGTACCTCCTATTATATATTTTGTGGTTTTATGGTAATCTGTCTCCACTAAATAGATATATTTTTTCGACTGTGCCCATAGTTTACGCCTCACGCGTTACAGGTTCTGAGTAGGTATTAAGGTGTTATTTCTTTTAAGCAGTGGGGGATTATATATACATTTGCTGCCAGTAGGCTATTCAAAATACACTCTTACTAATTCTTAATTATACTTTTTTATAGATTTCTGAAAAATGCCCCAGATTTGCCACCCTATAATCCACCGTTCCAATTTACTCAACTTGTTGGTAAATCCACCATTGCGTTTAATTCAGAGATTTCCTCTAGTTAACATATCTTTGAGACTGAAAGTTTTGAAATATCAAATCACAGAAAAGTTTTATGCTACTAGTACCTATAACCGCATATATCACAAATCTTTCGAGCATAATACAGTATGATGCAACTATATAACATAGTTACAGCGTTTCATTTGGTAATCGATCACCTATCATTAGGTAGATATATTCTAAGGGTATATTTTAATAGACAATGATCATTATTATACTCAGGTTATTCGTATGGATAATTAAATAATAACTAGAAAGAACACAAAAAATACCATCTTGACACTGAATATAACGTTGTTTCTTACTACAAACCTTATATGAATTATAAAACAAAACCAAATTATGAATCAAAACTTTCTCCTAACACAAATGTCAATAAATCAATTTAGAAACAATAAATAAATGTATTTATTGGAACCATAAAAACAAACAACAAGTATTATAAGAAGTAGTGCTGGTTTTTTTTCTGTGTGTTAAAGGTGCTTTGTTTAAGCATTCCGTCCTCGCTATTAGATACGGGTGATAATCCTGTCACTCGTGTCTATGCCTTTTCTGATGGATGCACTGTGTTAATTGGGGCGCAATACAGTTATGGGGGAGCTTAATTTAAGAATGCACGGCCGGGGACTGCTAGTAAGATGGGTATGTATGTGGTTAGCCTCCAAGTAGGCAGCCCCTGTTCTCTGCCGATTGGACGCTTGAGTCGAATAGCATTAATTTGTACATGTCATATACTTACATGTGCATAATTGTACCACGATGGGTGCTGAACGTAAACTGGCAGGCTTGCAAGTAGATGATCACAAGATTGCGCCGCGACTGTTTTCATGCCTCGATAGGAGAAACAGTGAACACTGCACAATTAGCCGATAGACTTTACTAAGGAGTTACAAATTTTTATAACTTATTTATATTTTTGGTGATATTTATTTATTTTATGTAGTGAAGGGGCAGTGCGCTACGATCGCCTCTCTCGACTGGCTCAATAACAGGATTGCACGTCCTGCTGACTTGTCGACCCTAAATCATTTCACTTTATGAAATAATTTCATTGTTATGATCTACATTAGTCATACCTAAAATGGCTTCTGTACTAACGTGTTTCAACTACATGTTTTTGTATTGAATGTGTAAATAAAATGTAATATACACACAAATAAATATATTACATATATTACGATGATTTACAAAAAGGACTTCCAACTAATAATAAAGTCAGCTTGTTTGCCATTTTAAGTTGCATAAAAAAAATACAGTCAAAATATGAAACTTTCACTAAAGTTGTATTTCAGCAAATATTACTTTTTTATGGGACCTAAAACAGCAAACGAGTTGGCGACCCACCAGTGGAAAATATTAACCGTAAATTATAAGAAGGGAAGGATTGTTACTAACGAGGACTAATAGCCCCATTGCTATTAATATAGGGTTGACCTCCTAGAAACCATCGTGGTTAATTTCTATTGGATTCGTTACTATGGGTCAAAGACCTGACTTCATACTTACCAATCATTCCTCATTGGTGCACGTCAGTGTAGTTATATCGATAACAAAACCAGGATTACAATTGCATTATCATTCAATAACATTTTTAAGATCACACAATACACTGCGATACCTATGAGCAAACGTGTCCATTTTGAGGAAATTTGTAAGGCAGCTTTTTAATCAGTAATTATTATTCTAGCCATTAACTGTCCACTGCTGGACTTAAACCTACTCCATAAGGGGAGTTTTGCCAGTAGCAACAGTTTTAGTAAGTACTTATCTCAAAATTCATATATATGTTCTACAAATGATAAAGTGGATTAATATTTTACTACAGTTTAATTATTAGTTTTCTGGATTTAGTAGAAATAAATAATAGATTATTCTGTAACTTTGCATAGATTAAAAATTTCGTAGAAGATTGTGATCTATATTTATTACAATATTCTACAAAATTTTTATCTTGGAATCTTGCAAAAATTATACACCTATTGAAAAAATAATCTAAGCCGTAGAGTTTGTCTAGTAAAATAGAGACAATATTTAGTGTTTTTATCATATGTGTAATATTTTTAATATATTAATATTCTCTACAATCTTATAAATATTGCACTGTGTAAATTATTGTTTAAATAGCAATGTTTGTTTTACCCACATTACGCGCGGAATTTTACGATGTCAAAATGATAGCGTACTTTTATATGTATTAGAAAGAATATAGACACAAGTAACTTGACGCGCTGATTACTTACGGGAAATGAACTGCTTCCGCTCGCAAGTAACGTGGAACGTTTATTGTATTAACTAAATATATGGCCTATGGTCAATAAATGTTAAGCACAACGAATAGGTTGGCATATTACTGTGTTGAAACTACAATCAGAAAGGACCAGAAAATAAATAAATAGTAGGTGAAACAGAACAGAGTTGATTCAGGAAGGGATTATCAGTAATCATCATCATTATATCAGCCTTTAACTGTCCACTGCTGAACATAAGCCTTTGGGGTGTTTTGCCAGTAGTTGCCACATTTGGCAAGCGGATTGGCAACTGCAGTTAGGCATTGAAGATGTTTTAAGAGGGACGCTGCTGCCCATCTCTCGTCCTTCCTTAGTTGCCTCTTACGACACCCAACGGAAAGAAAGGCGTATTCTATGCCGGGACCACACGGCAATATGTTGTTAGTAATGCGGATTACCAGTCCCATAGGTAACAATATACCCTGTCAGGTCATCCACCGGGTCGTCCAGGGGGAACCGCGTGGAGGTCTATCTGACATGGCTTGCTAGCAATAGGGCCACTATTTTTTTACACTTTAATCTCCTTATTAATCTCCTAGTGGGAAATATTAGGAATACGTACCTAACTTATTCCTAATATTTCTAATAATAGTGAAGTCGACCACCACGCGGTTCCCCCTGGAAACCGTTGTGGTTAATTCTTGTTGAACTCGTTATGATGGGCGAACTTATCTGTTTTCATCTTTATCTATCATCCCTCACTGGTGCAGCGCCAGCGTATACCGTAGTGCAGGCGAAGTTTCTAACCTATTGTCATCAATTTAAAAAAAAAGTACACCTTGGAAAATCGGCACTAACCAATGATACTGAGTCGTGCACTTTATCACGTCCGCGACAGTGACGTCCGTCACTTAATTAACGATTTCTATTACCTCTATCCCACCCACAGCTTTTCCCGTGTAAATTCTACGGACATTGGTAAATCCAAGTAACAGAAATACGAATTCTTATATTAAAATGCATTTATACCAAATTTAAAACTGTTAATGAAATTTAATATCTACATAAATGATTTGTTGCAGGTCGTCTATAAGAGATTGCTTATAGCGAAAAGGTCGCCTTTCATAACTGCGCCATTCTTGAATTTTCTATGTATCATCTCTTTTGTACACAATAAAGATGTTTTAAAAATCCACTTAGTAATTTCGGCAGCTTTGCTTATCAAATATCTAAACATGTTTACAAACTGTCACTTTTCTAATATTAGTATCTAGTATCGTTCTACGTAAATAAAATAGGTGGCCAAATCTTACAGGGTTATTTTGTGCGATTTTTTTTTCAAATTAGCTTTGTTCTGGGTTTTGGATTGTATTCATTGACCAGATCTTTTGTTGTATAGTATAATTACAATATAAATAGACAGTCAAGAACTATTTTTATGTCCTATGAATTTTGACATAAGCATTAGCTGATGTCGTAGTGTGAATTCGGCATGCGGTCTGATACTGAGCTTAACAGACGGTGCAGCCACGTCCACTGCTCATAAATACCTATTATAAAATCCTAGGTAAAGGAACAAATAGTATTTAGATCTTTCCCGATCTATGAACAAGGAATAAAGTATTTTACGACTGAACTCTTAACAACTACTTTTATTTGTACATCTGTATATTTTTATTTTAATATATTTTTGTCCTAGCTATACTGTCCAAATATCCTATCTTTGGGGGAAAAGGGATTGTTAGTAATGAGGTCTAATAGCCCCATTACTGGCAATATACCCTCTCAGGTTGACCTCCACGCGGTTCCCCCTGGAAACCATCATGTTTATTTATTGTCGAATTCATTATGGTGAGCCAACTAACCTGCATTCATTCTCACCTATCATCTTCCACTGGTGCCTCGTCGGTGTATACCAATAGCGCGGGCAGGGTTACCAATCCATTTTCACCCATTAAATAAAAATATCCTATCTTGGACCTCCCTATACAAGGACACCTAGTGTTTCCTGTCTCATGTTGTTATTCCTGTCTTCCCCTTTTGTGCCCTCTATTTTTTTTTTTCTAGAATTGTCTTCATGGTTGGTATGGTTTTAGAGAAAAAAAAGAATTATTTTTTAAATCATATCTTAAAAAATATATCCAATGGGTAGAGGTGGTTGTTTCAGCATTTAATATCCTAAAGAGAGCCCCTAAATAATATAAAGAATAAGCTGCCAATGGCGTACACGAAGATTGAAGCATGCCACCTCCATACTTATTCTGGAAAACCGACTATTTTAATTTTTCGTAAAAGTAGTCTTGGCATTTAAATATTACACAAACATGGGCATGATTTATTCTTATTGAGTACTATAGGTTTTTAATTCAGCAAATACATTCATGCACCATCAGTAAACGTAGTATAAAGTAATCGCATATTGAGTTAAAAATTATATTCCCTATTAGATAATATTACTCTAACATTACATTACTTAAATATATTATTTTGGAAAAATAAAACACACATTGATCCAAAATTTTTAATTTTAATATTAAAACATGAGTTACAACAAATGGCATCTTAAATACATATAAATAATAAAGCTGCTCATATACCGATTAATACATCGTAACAGGTATTTCAAAAGACATGGTGAAATCAACTTGAACCCTCTAAATGATAGCCTTCTTCAGTCCTTCTAAAAATATAAACGATTTCAATAAAATAGTTCAATAAGAATTCACACTCGGGAAAATTTCCAAATGTAAAATTGGCATACCATTATAAAGAACAAGGCACAGCACGTTCACCCTGTCACTACGAAAGATTCAAGTAGATTAAACCTTACAGGATAAAATAATTTTGATGGCCAATCGATTAATACTTTTTGATCCCAAAATATCTATAGTACTATGTGTACTTAACTGTGTTTTATATAACAACTTATTATTAAAGTAGGTACTAAAATCACACAAAAAGCAAACAAGAATGTGACATCTTAAACTATTATAATTATTGGCTATTGTAACTATTTTTTTTTCTAATTAAGTACATGAATGCATTTTTTTTTTCTCCACTATTTTATGTTGTAGATATAGATGTTGCGGTATTATGAATATTCATTTTCTACAAGGCAATGTCTATTACATTTGAATGTGCATGTAGGAGCAAAAATAACATTGATCAGTGATAAATAGATTAAATCTCTCTGTTGTCACGATATTTTTACTGTTAACAATATTTCCAAGAACTAAGTGTGCACTCTAATTCATCTAGCTATAATAAACTGTCTAACTACCTATAATGTAAACATTAGAGTATCCGTAGTTGACCCTATTTCGAACTATTTCATTTTTTTTTATTCTGGGAAGTGATTAGACAAATATTAGGTGGTGGGGCTTTGTACTAGATTTTGGGATCAATTTCCTTAATTATTTCGACCTCACAGTCGATTATAACATAAAAAGCGTGCAAGTGTAAAAGCATTATGGAAATTGTTAAGTCTCTTAATGCTACAAAAGTATAGAAAAATTATGGTAAGAAAATATTGTAAATATTAACAGTAATTTACAAATAAATTAGAAACAAAAACAACTTTGTTCTCTGTAATCACAATAATAATCAAGGCTAGCAGCAAGAGAAGTTTGCGTGGCGCACAATGACTAAGATAAACAAAGCAGAGAAACTTCGATGAGGATAACCGAACATCCATACAGTAAGCAATATATTATCATTCGATTTATAATAAAAAACAACCAACCACCTTATACACTAAGTTATGTACAAGATAAACTTAAGTATAAAAAAATTAGAGAGATTTCAGTGCACGACAAAAGTCCTACACATCTAGTGTATTTTATATATGACCAGAGCTCGAAAGTAAATTTTATTCCATGGTACTAATCCTAGTGGAATATTATAAATAAAAGAGTAATAATAATAACTAACCACTAAATATTACAGTAACAACCTCCCAAACAACTCCTCTCTGTAAACCTCTATTAAAACTCTTCAACATTCAACAGCAGTTCGCACCAGTGGTCGTCAACTAATAATTCAATTAGTCTACATACAATACACTGTTTAATAACAAATATTCACATGTCTTATGTAAAAATATAACTATTTATATACTACATTAGAATAACATGATTATGCTGCACCCTAAATATATTATGCAGCTTCAAGCATACAAAAGTGAATACTTAACTGACTAAAATACACTGAGATTAAATTGTAGATACAATTTTTAAGTTTCGGTTAGACCGATTTTTTTAAATCAATACATACTAAAATAGTAGAATAAAAAAAAAGAACTGGAATAATTACAGTTTTTAAATATTATAAAAATACTATTCAAGTTGACTTATACAATACATACGTATTTTATATCCTATTTAATAATATTAAATCAATGTCATGAAGATTTATATACAAAAGATACAAGAGATTCCATCTGGACAAACTTTACTCAACCGACCGTGACCTGGTCAGGGCCTGCCTATTACTTTATTGTCACAAACAAAGTCTAGAGGAATGTGTATGTATATATAGTATGTTATTTATATTGAATGTAATATAACGTGAACAATTGCACAATCAGTCATGTAAAATAATTTACATTGATAATTACTTTGCGATTGACTTTATAAGAGGCAAGCAATTATAGTATTTTTAATATTATATACAAAAATTATAATAACTCAGTATGATAATACTTTGAATATCACATCGAGACACTGTTATGATTTTATTATGATCAATATAGTTGCCGCAAATTTGGAGTCATCAGAATATTGCATGAGGGATAAGAATACTTTTATCTTTGGGTATTGTTACGATTATGTTGTTAATTTTAATGAATTCATATTAGGATAATACTTCCTATTGAATTTTCATAAAAAAAAAACAATACTTTAAATCAACTTTATATTATATTATTTAGACAGGATTACGTTAAAGATATGTGTAATTCTATATTTAAACACAATATTAATTATTATTATATTATTTTATGTTGTATTTCAACATAATAGTAACAATATCTCGAGACCAGAGAGAAGTCCCTACTATTATACTGCTCTTTTAAAGAGTAAATTTTTATTAGGTCATTAGTAAAGTCGAAATATATATGATTAACACGTAATTGATATAATCCAGTATCGACGGGTTATGCAATTTCATATAATTCAGACTTCTACCAATAACATCACTAATAGAAATATGCTCTATAAAAGAATGATGGAATCTATTAAAATTCAATAGTTTAACAACCATCTTCTTAATATAACAAGTTGCCGGAAATAGAATATAAATATACAATATTATGTAAAAGGACGTCAATCGATAACGATTGGTATGTCCCCTAAAACTATCAAATGTATGTACATACCGAATTTAGACCTCGTTTATAAATAATTTTGTTACTGTACACACATTGCACTGGTGGGAGTGATACCGACTGGGGATCACTGGGTTAATAGGGCCGTTTAACGGAGCCAAGTAACTAACTGGGCTAATTGCGACAAGGGAGCGGGTACAGAATCCCAGAGTGGTACTAAGTAGGACTAGCAGGGGCATAGAGGTAGCCAGAGTCAGCCAGAAGTAATAAATATCACTGGGGAGGGAGGGGGAGACCACTTAGGACGGCCACAGGGGTAAGGGGAGGTGGCAGCAGGAGCACCTAGAAGGGCCGGCGGGGCGGGCAGCAGACGCAGGCGGGTCAGGAGACGCGGGCTCGCGGCCGCCGGGGCGCCAGCAGGTACGAGGCGTCCAGCGGCAGGCGCGAGCCGCCCCGCGCCAGCAGCCGCCGCGCGATGCTGTTCACGCGCTCCTTCTGCTGCTCGCGGCGGGCGCGAGCCGTCGCCGCGGGTGCCGCGGGGGCCACGGGTGCCGCAGGGGCCGATACGCTACACTGCTATATAATAAAAACAATTTCTGTATTCCAAGAGACATGCATTTACACGACTACTATGAATGCCAACTTAATATAGATATTTCACATTATTTGTAATTTAATATTAATGACTGTTTCTTAAGGACTTCATACCAATAATACAAGAATTCTCATACAGATTTCACAATGAATTATGGGGTCAATAAATAAATATTACTTAATATTATTAAAAATAGCAAAAGGAGAAAAATTTCAAGTCAAAAGCTCAAATATAAAAAATTGCATAATTTAAAATATTTTCACTTTACGATTATATCTTAGACGTCTACAACATGGGTTTCGTGCCATACTACAGTAAACACAGAAGAGCACATTATCCATATGAATACATAATTAAAAATAAAAATATTACCTTGGAAGTATCTGGATGTGCGACAGATGGTTTCTTTTTAGTATCTTTGCTATTCGAATTTTTGTTAGTCTTTTCAGTAGGCGCGGCGCTCTTAGATGCTCTGCCTTTTAAATACTCCGGTGATACTTCATGGGGCTGAAAATATTATAATACCATATTTAAAGTATAAATAAAGTAATAAAAATTTGATTTTTTTATGTATGTTGGACACCACTTCCCTTTAAAGGTAGAGTATGATATACGACATTAAACTCACCATTTATACAAAATGCAATAAAGATAAAATAAAATGTAAAAATTATACCTGCAATTGGTTATTTACGTTAATTATAGGATAAAATTTATATATTCTTTATTGCACTTGTAAATTACATTGTTAATGCATTTTACATTTGTATTTTTACCCATGTTCATTGGGTAAAGTATTCAATTTCATGAGTCTGTTATACCTGTTAAGTATACTTGGTGTTCAAGTTTAATTATATAGTGCAATTCATTACAATTAAATTCAGTAAATAGTCACATTGCAATTTGTTTTTTTTTTTCTCTTAATCATTTATTCTATAAGTCTGGTCCCACATGGGGTAGAAAAAGATCAACTCTATATTCATCTATTAATAATTTTATAATAATACAAATACATACAGCATAGGTCCTGGTAATCTTGAGCCGCTGCGGGAAGTGGTCGAAGGCGTACGCTTTGGTACAGATGGGGTAGTTGGGCCGCGAAATCTTGGTGAAGAGGCGCGCTGTGCGGTCTACGCGCAGCTCGCAGATGTACACGTGTTCTTCCTCCGCGCCCACGGGGCGACCCTATCATTATCATCATTATGATTATCATCATTACTAGTTCCACAAGACTTCATACAATTCACCCAAGTTAAACATAACTAATTACTCTCATCAAATGACGACAGTCAATGTGTAATAAAAAGTAACAATATTTAACTTATCAGTATGCAAAGAGTGTAAGAAGACTAAGTGAACACTTTATATGGACTACTTAATTGTATATAATTTAATATCAATGTTTACCTTGCAATATGTATTTAAATCCATGACCCAACATTGTGACATTACTAGCTCTATGGGCACAGCCTCGTATAGCGGGACACGCATCACTTCATTATGGAAGAACCTATAGAATAAAATATAATAAAATTTAGTATTTTTTGACTTGCCAGGTTCTTATACTCTTTTTGAATAGTTTTTCTTCTTAATTTTTCTCAGTTTTAACCACTGACTAAACTGGTAGTAAAAATTAAAAGAAGCATTTGACTTATGATTTATACAATTTAAAAAAAAAAAGTCTTAATATTAATATGGCTCTCTTGGCTGAAACTGTACTCCAAGTATTAAAAAAAAATGAATATTTATTCTCTATCCACCTAAATCGATTTAATTTTGCTAAAAACACTATAATATTGAAATACTAAACATATAAATTATTGGAATCTTGATATACTTACTTCCTAGTTGGTTCATGGAAAGTTTCGTGTGGTCGCAGGTAGTGATGCCCATAGACAAATCTCTCTTGGGTATCCTTGTGCTTCCACAAACGCTCCACACGGAAGATATCCAGCTCCGATACTGGGATCTCGCCAATTGTTTGATACGTATGTTTTCGGACCTCACCCTCCTACAAAAATACCAATGTAGGTAAAAGAATCTAGTCTTAAATATTCCAAAGAAGGAACAATATATGGACTTTACTAATTTTAGATTTAGCAAAGAAACATTATTATAATAATATATAGTACTATAAATGCTAAATCCCTACGAATATTATAAATGCGAAAGTGAGTTCGTTGTCTTATAGCACATTAACACCTTAACCAATCACTATGAAATTGTTATACCATACTCTATGGGACACAAAAAGATATAGTCATTTTTTAATCCCGTCAGTACATGAAGATCGTAACATATACTGGTCACGTAGACGAAGTCGCGGGTAAAAGGTAGTATTAAAATAAAACTAAAATCGTGTACCCTTAGTCTATGTATAGCAATCACGAAAGTTCAATAATGTGCTAAACTTATAATACCAACTATCCTACTAATTTTACTCTCTGATCTCTGAAATTTAGTTTTATACTAGGAGTTATCTCCTAGTATCCTTGTTCAAATTCGTCGTAACAGAACGATACTAGTTAGTATAGTATAAAAATCCATCAAAGTAAATTATCACTTATAAAGATGAGATGTTTAATTTATAATTGTAGTAAAATATAATATACCTTATTATTTTGTGCAGGATCATTATTCTTATTTTTCCCCTTAGCGATATTCTTCACCTTTTTCCTATCTTGACGTTTTGTTTTTGGCGAGTCAGTTTTCTCTCCACTTTTGGCGCTAACATCTGGACGTTTTTCATCGATGGGTATGTCTCGTAAAACATACACGGTATCGCCTTGTCGCACCTGCAAAGCGAAAAATGAAAATAATTTCTTCTAGGTTTCTAGGAGGTCTCTACTATATTTATAAGATTACTAGAAATAATAAAATTAATAGAAAATAGTTACACCAACATAGTTTGCAGGTCTTCACATAATCGGTTTAAAAGGTGAAATTAAATTACAGGGTACAGAGGCATAACACCTTGAATGAGCGACACAGTTTACTCTATTATACTCATGATACTGTTCATGTCTTTAGGCGAATGTTACCACTTTTCATCAGGTGGGCCGTAATAATATGTGAAAATAATGATGTGGCTTACATGGTTGACAGGATGAAACAGATATAATTAAATATTTGCAAATATTCAGAATACAAGCAGAGTTTTCAGCAAAAAGACATGTCTGAAGTTACATATAGACCCGACCACTTTATAAGGGACAAACTTCCCTTCCAGAGAAGAAAAGATTGCTAGAAATGAAGATTAGTAGCTTAGTTTAGCTTACAAGTTACTTAGTTTATCTTGTCAATTTCAAATAAATTCATCACGATGGGCTATCTGACTGATACCTCTCACTGGTGCCCCACTAGCATATACCGTTAGCACAAGTGAGGTTACCATTTCATATGTATTTGTATGTAAGCGACAGAACGAATAGACCGCACCTGCGGCTCGCCAGTGAAGCATACTTGCCAGTAGCCGCGTGTGAGCGATAATATAGTGACTCGCCTGTAGGTCGCCGCGCATGAGCGAGAGGTAGAAGCGGTGGCCGTCCTCGGTGTAGTCGTCGAGCGGGATCTCGCGGTCGGGCGGCGAGGCGGCGGGCGCGCAGTGGTGGCAGTAGTGCGGCGCGGCGGGGTCGGCCAGCCGCATGCAGCGCGCGTGCTGCCAGGCGCCGCAGCCGCCGCCGCACTGCACCATCAGCCCCTCCTCCACGTGCAGCCCGCAGATGCACAGGATCACTTCCTCTGCACATTGCATCGTACCATCAAGTATACATTCACGTACGTATATCGTTTGTATAAAGAAAATGTTAGAAATGATGCCCACAGCCACTTTAATCATCACACCACTCACCACCAATACAGAATTTACCTTCACACGGTAGAACCTAAATGGTCGCAAACAGTAAGATGTCAGAGGAGTTTTTCAGTGAAACAAAAAGAAGCGGTCCATGGTTAGTTGGATAATTATGCGTATAAACATTTTGTAGTGTACTATTATTGATTATTTAAAACACCACATCCATCCGAAAAGAAATCTATTCTATACTTATAATAAATTTGTAGAGAGATCAATTCTGTACATGAAATATATTCCCAAAATAACTATTAAGGGGTGATTAATGATCGATACTGATACCAAAAATGCAATCCATAAAATTTTTGTCTGTCTGCCTGTATGTTCGTTATAGAAACAAAAACTACTCGATAGATTTTAACGAAACTTGGTACAATTATTCTTCATACTCCTGGGCAGGTTATAGTATACTTGTCATCACACTACGATAAATAGGAGCAGAGCAGTGAAGGGAAATGTGTCTGTTACATCAAAACCACTGAACAGTGAGGAAGGACATAGGCTACTTATTTTACGAAAAACGACGGAAACGCGGACGAAGTCGCGGGCAACAGCTAGTTATATATAATAATATATTCTCTAAGTGGAGACACACATATGAAAAATGAATAATATATTCTAAAAGCTACAATTATCATTGTTCATCAAGTGGGTCATCAACTTATTTGACATTCTAAGTTGTTTAAAAACATTATCAGTAAAAACAACGTCAGCGATTTTAGACGAAATGATTACGGCATTCCACGAAATGCACACCTAACCGACAGCTTTTCGCTGAGTACTCGCATAGATTGTGCGCTGTGTGAGATTCACGAAAGGCCCGTACAGCAAGATTATCAAATGTAAAGTTATTACAAAGATAATGAAATTCTTACATACCTAGCGCATTTTCACGTATATCATTTACAAAAAATTTATTACATCCTCTTGTTAATTTAACAATTTATACGAAAATAATATTGTCGTAGATTCATAGCCGCATTTAATGTATTTTTTTTTTATTGTAATTAACTCACCAGTCTTTGTTTTTTGTAGGAACCCAGGTGGCAAAGGTTCGTCTGGACCAAGCACTTTAGTTAACCGATCTGCATAATCCAATTTAATTGAATTATACATCTGAAAAAAAATTTCATGTTATAAAAATACTGTTATTATACAGGGATAAAACATACTAAGTTCAAATAAAAAGAAATTTTCAAACAGAAATCAAGAATCTATGACATGTATGTATGACACAAGTTATGATAGTAGATGAAACGAGATGTATATAATATATTTAAACATTATTTGGCTATTGATTTGCTTTGCCTATCCAATATGAAGACAAACAGATATTGGAATTCTGAAAACTATTTTACGCCACTACTTAAATAAATATATTCTGGAATAGATTGTATAATTTTTTGTATACTATTCAGAAGCGCACCTTTTTGAGCTGCGTGGCGGCAGAGGGAGACACGGCAGCGGCTGTCAACGCAGCATTCATATCAGCGTCGAACTGCGCCATGGAATCGTACAATTCCACCAAGATATTGCTCTCAATGGTTTGTAGATCCGGTGCCGTAGAATCTTCCTGTGATTTGCTACGATCCATCTTAGATTTGAGGAGAGATGCGCATAGAGGCTTGTCCTTGTCATCTAAAAGTAATAACAATCAAAATTTAAGAAGCGCTTTTACATTACTTATATTTAGGGATGTAAGAATGATAAGCTGTCATAAATCATTTTAAATCATTTCGAAACGTTATGTTAACAAACAAATAAATTAATAGAGAAACATATATTAAATTTATACATACAAAATAATAAAGGGATAAATAAAATATGCAAAATTTTATATATGGTACACAGAGATGAGCTTAAATAATTTGTATAATAATAATAAAATACACAACGGTTAGTGACCTTTTGTGGTAACGAAAGAATTATAGAGGGCGAGTAAGAGCTTGCTTCTTCGCTGCTGCGGCGGCAGGGCTGCCAGTGCCGCGAGCGCGGCGGGCGCGGGCGCCGGCGAGCACCGCGCCGCGCGAGCCTCCCGCAGCGCCTGCAGCCGCGATATGAGCGCCGCCTGCGACCCGCCGCTGGGCACCCGCAGCGGATTCACGATAACAGTAGCGGGCGGCGCCACCGCCGCCACCGCCGCCACCGCCGCCACCGCCGCCACCGCCGCCACCGCCGGGCTCGGGCTCGGGCTCGGGGCCGGCGCAGGCGCTGCTGGTGGCGACGGAGGCAGCCCTATCGAAAGGCGGTCGCGTATTCGTCGCACCTGCAAAACATGCGTTCAGAAAAAACACATTACTTTTTTATCAGTCTGTGTATTTACATCCTTTTTCGTAGAAAAGCAATAAACCTATTTTAACTGTTGTAGTCTTCTTTTGACCATTATACTTTATTTGAATAAAAATGACAAAAAGACGCAATTAATGACTTTAAGCGACATACATTTCGTAGCCTAAAAATATTTTATGTACAATCACAAAACAAAATGTTTAAATATTTACAAAAATTATCTAATCTAATTTTATCCCAATAAATTATTCATAGAAAAAACAAATTTCTTACATTCTCCAGATTCCTGAACAAAAAGCAATGTCTTTCCTTCACCAAATTCCTTTCTTTAGCGGTGAGGGGTTTCATTTGTGGCTCCTGCCACAACTTGTTCAAGTGCTGTTGGTATTTAAGTATAGTCATGTTCTTGATATCGCACGCGGTGACAGTCTGCTGGTCTGACTTCTTGTTGCACTTGGCAGCCTTGCGCGGTCGGCCGACCCGCGGCGGATTCCCGCCCGAGCTGTGCGACTGTGTAGACGTATTCGACGGAGTGCGCGACTGCGTCTTCAGAGGCTGTTTCGTTATTCGTTGTGATTTTCCGCCGATGACACCACGACAATCCTCCGAATCGCACTTACATGGCTAAAAACAATTACCAATTAATTATAAAGAATAACAAATATTTCAAATTAGGAGTTAAAATAGAAATAGAAGAATGGACAATAAGAAATATGTATGTAGTTAAAAATTATTATGGACACTATTTATTTATAATGATCAAGATTTACGTTAACAAAATGTGACCAAAACTGGTTCACAATTTATACTACAACCATTTGGGTTCATCATAAAACACACTACTCACACACACACTCCACACTACAAATTAAGCTACTAGGTTACAAATTAAGTTAATAAAAGCGTTTTAAAAAAGTAGTGATATTTTACAATAGGTATAATGTGGGTCTCAAAGAACCATTTACAGCAGATTATTTCTTCACATTAGGTTTTCTATTACTCAATAGATTGAGTAGTAAAAAAGAACCGTGTACGAAATCCATTAATAGGATATCTACTACTTATAATAATATTTAATATCTTACCTGACCAACAGCAGGATTGAACAAAGAGAAGTTGTAGTCATAAGTTAACTCTTCGCCAGGCTCTATATCGCGAAGAGCGAATAATGCCATCCGGAATGTGCCTATAATTAAATACAAGAATATATTAAAACAGATATGTTTAAATTAAGACATACTATCACTCACACACACACAATTAATGAAACCATCAGCTTTATTCATTAATTAAAATTTTGGTTATAATTTTTTACTTATATGTTTGTGTATTAGCTATAGGAGACACAGAAAACGAATATCGTTAGAATCGTTTCGATAGAAATACTACCGGATATAGTCATCTTCTATTTCAACCATACACTTTTTCCCCTCACACTACACATTTACAAAATGTCTTTAAAATCGGTTGAGCGGTTTTGAACATTTTTGTACATAAAAATAAGAGTCTACTAACCATTGGAGGTCCACTTCTGCATCTCGCAGTTAGGCCGACAGGAGTGGTTGACGAAGCGTCCGTCGCCGCCGACGCGGTGTCCGTCGATGACGAGCCCGCCATCGAGGTGCAAGCAGTAGTGGTGCGTGTCTCGCGCATAACGAGTCGCCATGCGCTCCTATCCACGGAATCGCAGAAAATAGGACATTATATTTATTATTTTTATTTACTACTAAAACACAACTATAAAACTTAATATCAATGTATATTACAAGCCCGATATACAGGAGGCAAAGGAATTGTTAGTAGTGGGGTTTAACAGCCTAATTACTAGGAATATGTCCTATCAGGTAGTTTCACCTGGAAGCCATCGCGGTTAATTCTTGTGGAATTCATCACGACGAGCTAGCTGACCTATCTTCATTCTCACCTATCATCCCTTACTGGTGCCCAGCCAGTGTATGCCGATAACAATTGCCTTCCTCTATCATCCATTAAAAACAAAAGCTCGATGTATCGTTAAGAAAACATAAAAAATTGTAATTGTAACAAATACCCATATATAATACTCATTTTTTACTTTCGTTTACTTTTTCATTAACTGCCTATCTAACTTAATCATCTTTAAGGACAGGTCACTATTGCAAATGACTTTTATAAGCCTTACCTTAAATTCCTTATCAGAGACAACTTCACCCACATACTCCAATATGAAGTCTCCAGATGTAATCTTGTGCTTCGTCCGTACACCCCAGCCTTTGTTTTCAGTCATGAATTTTTCCAACCCCGAAGCCCACTCGTGTCTCTGTATTCGTTGATTCTTGCACCTATCACTGAAGAAAATTAATAAAGGTATAAATAAACCCACCTCCATCCTAGAGTCCTGGACATATGGCAGTAGGTGTTTATTATCAACTACCACTGATCGTTTCGAATGAGAAATGTTATAAATATGTTAAGATAGTGAGCACATTTTTAACAAATATACACTATTGACAATTATGATACACTTACAATTTTTTTTTTAAATCTTCACGTCAGATTCATTATATGTGGTAGACGGAAAATACGAAGTGACGTGTAAACTAAAAATCTTTCATACAATCACTTGCATCATTCATATTCATTACTTTTTTTACGTTTTAAATATGCGCATAGATTCCTGGACTCTTTGAAAGTGGAAGTTAAACTGAATAATAATATTATTATACAGTAAACATTAATCTCCATGTGATGGCAAGTAAATATGTTGTCACAAATACTATTCATTCCCAAGTTTTTAAGAGTAAATTAAAAGTTAGAAAAGGCGCAATTCACCAGTGCAACTGAAAAGACTGACCTGCCTAGTCTAATAACCTAATATCCTCTTTTTACGAGGAAGACAACAATAGTGAATAGATTGAGAACAGACATCAGTAAAATTCATAAAAGATCTGGATTTATTTTTTAATAATATATAACCTAGTTTAAATACTATATGACATGTCTCAATATAATAAATATGTTATTATACTCACCCACACGGACACAGCTGGGGAGAACATTCAGAGAAGACAAGTCTATTGATACAATCCTCATTGCAGCCCGATGATGGAGCACAATTACACGCAACACTCTCGCACTCCTCGGTAGACGGTTTCACATCGTAATATACATCTAGAAAGTACAATTAGAATTTAATGAAACAAGATATAGATTAGAACAATAATAGTCTTTATAAAAAAGTGACAAATTAATTATGGAATAAACATAATAAACCCTAGCTCCTCGTCATCAAAATTGGTTCACAATTGGCTCTATAAACAAACAATTGTCTTCAATTATTAATTGTTTATAAGACACGATTTATAATGCTCACTTCATTCTGGTTGTTTGACCTATATATATTGGTATGATATAATAATTTTCACAAAAAAAAAAAACAAAGTATGTTTATCAGTTGTCCATTACACATAATATAAGACAAGTACATACTGTTTAGTCTGGGACTAGACGGCGCTATGTAATATGTTTCATGTTTTTTTTTTTTTTTTAAGATATTAAAATTTAAGACAATTTTCCTGTTAATCAATCGTAACAAATATTCTCTCCTATAATACCACATATAAGTTTCAAACTTGCAACATTTTTGATTTTGTCCATCACAGCTAAAAAATAATAAATAATAAAACCGACTTACTTGTACGAATTTTCTTGTAATTCCAGGATGGTACAGGTTGATTGTAATGTTGCTGCCACCAAATATCATAAGGCAACGTGAAATGTATCAATCTGCGTCGTACCCAACGTTCGCAGTAAGGCGGTGGTGCCAGCAATCCAGGCGGAAACTCCGTTTGTGTCACCAGATTCTTCCCCTTCCCATCTGGTTTTGGGCTAAAAGATATTCATAATACATATACACCTTTGTATATTAAAGATTTAGATCTATCCCAAAGAGGGATGACGTCAGGCGGCCGGTCGTAAAACTATAAGCCAAATCCTTTAGTAATATGGATAAAACCATATTACGCCGACCCCAAATAATAATTGGGATAAGGGTAGGGAGATGGTATCTTAAAGATCTAGATCTATTCTAGAACATTTTACATATTAGTATTTATATGTCATTATGACGTTAAATTATTTCTTACTGCATAGGCTTCAAAAAAATTATCAATTTAATGTCCAGCATTACGAAAGTGCAATAAAGAATATATGCTAATGAAAAAAAAAATTAAAATCAATACTTACTCTTCTTTGTAATAATCAGAGAAGAGACCTGCGACCAAAAACTTTTTTCTGAGTCGCGGATTTCTTTTAGACACAATAGGTTTCTCTCTGTTATCTACACTGCTGGCTGGGCTATCATCACGAGAGGAAGCGACTCGTTTCTTACAAATTATATTCTTTGATAGTATATCTATACTTTTTTCAAAGTCTATCTCTTTCTCGTTGAGTGGCAAGGGATCATTTTCATCATGATCACGGAGCGTATCTACGGATGGTTCACGAGATTTCGATATTAATTTACGACTTACGATAGTGTCCAAAGAACTATCACGCGAACTTGAATGTACTTCACGCACTTTTTTATTTACTTGACAAGAACGAGACTTCCTTCTTGTGGCAATGCTATCAGGTTTAATAGATTTTTCAAATGTGGGCTCTATCGTCGATTTCTTGTTTTCCACCTTTTTATTCTTAATTTTTACTTCATCTATAGCAATATCTGAACTTCTAGTCATTCTTCTTTCGCTTGGACATAATATAGCTAAACTAGACTTAGGTCGCAAAGCAACTTTGCTATTCCGTTCAACAACTTTACGTTTTGAAAATATTTCTTCTATCTCTTGTGACGGTGACATCGCCCTAGTTTTACGTTTTAACCTTTCAAGGTTATCCAAACGACTTCCTGGTCTGTCAGATTTTATATTTAATAAACTTAACGGTATACTATCCTCAGGGTCATTACTAATGGAACTAGCCAAAGATGGAATACTATCAGTTTCACTTAGCACTTCCCATTTATTCACATGGTTTTTAGGGTCTTTTTCTAATTTATTCTTTAATTGCAATGCAGGTGCTCTCAAAATAGATGAATTATTAATTTTTTTCTCAGTACCTTTATTCTCAGACTTATTAGTTGATTTATTATTATTATCTTTCACAATTTCTTTACCCTGTAATTTCTCGAGAGCCACTACTGTTAAACGACCTTGTTTTGGACACTCTTCTTTATTAAGCACTACTTTGAGTTCAGGTTTTTTATTTGTAGTTCGCTCTAAGAAACTACTCATAGCTTCACCATCTTTTGGCACCCTTTCAAACGCAGAGTTATTATCTGTGTCTTCCGATGTAAAATGACTATCAGAAGTAACACTTTGTTCGACTTTTTTCTTCTTCTTTTTAATACTTGGAAAACCTGTTCTATTGATAGCCTTTCGGCGTCTGGTCTTCTTCTTTGACGAATCAATAGATTTATTATCACTTAAATTCTCATTGATATCAGGTTTTTTCATCAGTACATTAGTTTCTGGCTTTAGCACTTTTTTATTTGCATCTCCAATTGAGAGTCTTTCAGCTTGGATTTTAGGAATCAACATTTTTGTAGGTAGAACTAATTTACTTTCTCTTATAATATTGTTTAGTTTCTTTTTCTTTTTGTTGTCACTTCCATCGTCATTTTCATTACTTAAATTTCTTTTTGGTTGTCTTAAATTATGCCCTCCAGATGTTTCTTGGATTTTGTCGGATAACACGGCAGCAATGGATTCTCCTCTTTTAGGCCTTATGATAGGATCAGGTGTCTCTGATATCAACGCTAGTGGAATGTCACCTTCTGTATCAATTGGCGTCAATAACGCATTTGAGGATTTATTATCACTGGATTTTGACTTTCCTTTAATTTTATTTGCATCAGATAAAATATTATTTACACAAATAGACGATTTAGGTATTTGATCTTCTAAATCCACTGATGGCTCAAATATACCTGTTGGTTTATCTATATTAACCACAACAGCCTGCTCTATAATTGGTTGAAGCTCAGGTGCTTTTGACTTTTTAGTTTCAAGAACTTTACCTTTGGAAACAGGAGATTTGATAACAGTAGCTCTTGTATTAATCTGGGCATTATCTTTGTTTTTATTTTTATCGTCAGATATTTTATTACCTGTATCTGCATTTGACTTTTCTTTTTCCAGTATACGCGATTCTATAGATTTTCGTATATTGTTATTAAGTAAAGTATCCAAAACTTTTGTAGCTGCACTTGGATTAATTTTTGAAACTAAATTACTAGTCAGTCCCTCTAATCTATTTTTCTTTCGAGTCATTATTTCCGATTTTTGTGCTGGAGGTATAGCACTTTTGTACAAAGACCGCGCAGACATACTTTTTAAGGGATCGACGGTAGCAGTGTTGCTACTAACAGGTAAAAGGGTATTGGATGATACTGTATTAGGAGTTTCAGATTCTTTAGAATCTCCTTTAATGTTACTATTAGTGCTGTTGTCTTTATTATTAACTATGTTACTAGGTTTTTCTTCGGATAATTTTTTAGATAATGATTGTACCACTTGATCTAAGCTTGAATGTGTCATAACTTTATCTGCTTCTAACCTATGCCTTTTCTTAGGAGTAACTATTGGTGCAGAATTTCTCATTGGCGATAATTTTGCTTCAGATTTTGGTGATGACACTTTATGTGCATCTTGTTTTGATATCTCTACCTTAATATCAATCTCTTTTGATTTTGGCAATGACTTCTCTAAATCCTGCACCATTTTATCAACAGCTTTTAGTTTTTCAGATGTTTCGAATATTTTTTTAGATAATTCTGATTGCTCTGTTGACCGCTTTTTATTACACGATTCATCATCAGTTGTATTATGGCGATTAGGAGATTGATGTTTAGTAGTGACAGCACTGGTCACACTTTCAGCAACCTTTACTGATTCTGTTATTGTCACTAGGTTAGGTTTTGTTTTATTAACATCATTATTTTTTACATCAGCACTGTTTACTTGACCATTGGCTTTTGAATTTTCGGCAACTTTTTTACTTTTCTCGTGTGAATTTTTCGATTTGGGAGATTCATTAGACAAATTGTTAGGCATTTCTCCCATACAATCCGTTTCAGTACATAAACAATTTTCTGGATTGCTTTCATACTTGGAATTCTCATCAAATTCAGCAGTAACTAAACTAAGACTCAAACTATTGCTGGTAGAAGAATTAATATGATAGTGTCTCTTTTTAAGCGGTAATTTATGCTCATTTGTATCTTTGCCTCCTTTACTTTGAGATTCTGTTAATTGTTTTTTGTGTCTTCGTTTTGAAGTGGGGGTGGCAATTTCTTGATTATCTGAAGTCTTACGTTTTTTCGACCCTCTTTTTACCACTTTGGTTGACAAACTCTCAGTTACTGGTTTTTCTACATTTTTTGTTTGATTTTGCGCTACGTTAGTAATAATTTTTGGCGCAATCTGACATATTTTGATAAAATTTGAAACTAAATTATCCATATCTTGACTAAATTTCTGATCTACTGAATCTATAACTTTAGTATAAGACTCTCGACATTTAGATACTGATCTTGAACGATGTCGTCTTTTGCTTCTGTGCCTATGATGTTTATTCTCTGTCTTCACTGTAATTCGCGAGGGCCTTTCAACAGGCTTTAAATTAATTTTTGGTGGAGCTAATACTACTGTCCTTCTATGTCTTTTAATATGAAAGGTCGGCTTTATATGAGGTTTCTTGAAATTTAAGAAAACATTTCTTGATAATGACTTATGCGGAATATAACTATTTTTTGCTTTTTCAAAAATACTTGGAAGTGGTTTTAGAATATTTTCTTTTTTAGCAGAACCAGAAAATACTGTACTTCCATTCTTTGACTGTTTGCGATTTTTTGGAGACAAATTTCTAGTAAGATGTCTAGAATTGGATTCATTGTCTTTCTTTGATCCTGATAGTTTGGCAATAGTACAAATTGGAGATGAACCAAATTTATGAGTGAAGACAGGTTTTAAGGCTGGTAATGGACTTCCAATGTAACTAGCCTTTGTAGGAGATTTAAGTAAAGTATTATTATTATTGTGACTAACTTTAAAAATGTTGTATGTTGTGACTGGTCGCTGCAGTCCACTGAATACGGGTCCCGGCGCGAATGGATCTGACGAATTCAATCGTAACACTTGTTTTCTCTGCGTTTTTGTAAACCCAAAATCATATTTCGATGGCAATGGATATTTAGTGCAAACACTTACATATTTTGGGCTAGCACTGGGTTTTCGCAAATAACTTTCACATTCAGAATCACTCGAACTATGTCCCAAAGTTAAGCTACTGAATGTTTTATTTGTTATCAGTAAAATTTCCTGATCGGATACAAAATGTTTTTGGTTTTTATAATATGATCTATCTCGTACTGATCTAGTTTTCTTTAACTTTCGCATGCGCCGTCGCATACTTCGTACGCTATAATCCGTTTTGTATCCCGATTTATCGCTTTTATAACCAGACTTGTGATCACTTTTATAACCAGAGCGATAATAATCACTTTTGTAACCAGATCTGCACCCATAATCACTTTTATAACCTGACTCTATTAATCGACTACAGCTTTTATAAGGCTTAAATTCGTGATCACTTTTATACCCAGATAAAATATCTTTGTATTTCGGATTAAGGTCAATCTGTTTCCATGTAGGATCAAGTGGATCATCTGCTGCAGCCTCGTTTTCACTCTGATTTTCTCTCCATGTATTAGTAAATGTTTTTGCATTCTTTTTGGGCAAATTTGCTAATTTACTATTTACTTCTTTTCTTTTAGCATACACTCCTGATAAAACAGATCCATTAGATGGCATAGAATCTTCGTCACTGTCTCCAGAATCATATTGATTTTTATCTTTCAGAGTTTTAGGTGTTGTTTTAGTAGCTGCTTTCGTTTTAATTTGTGGTTTACGGCCGACTTTTTTTCTAGGTGGATACAAAACTCTATCAGTTGCATATAACATTCTATCTAAAGCAGCGATATCTAATTTTTGATCGTTTTTCTTTGATTTATCATATTTATTTTGCTCCTGTTTTAATGGAACTGGTGAAGGTGCTTCGGTTTTTATGTGTTTAACTTCATTTTCTAATCTCTTTTTCTGATAATCACAATCGCTTGAATCAGATCTATTTTGAATTCTACTTTTGCTTTTAGATTTTGATCTTACAGCTCTTCTTTCTCTTGTATTATTTTCTTTTTGAATAGATTTTCTAGCTAGTCTATTGTTGTGAGTATCATCTTCGTCATGTCGTCGCATTGGGGATTGTGTAGGTGAATTATGATTTGATAAGATGCCAGAATCTGGTGATACATTCGGTGGATCGTTATTATTATGAAAATTAATTACATTTACAACAGATTTATCTTCTTTCTGAGATTCCATATTTTTAGAACTAAAGTCCTCATCAACTTTTTTCACTTTTCGCGGTCTCCCTCTTTTCCGTCTTGATTCTACAATTACATTTTTAACATCTTCCTGAGATTCAATTGAATTGGTACTGATAGTATCTAGTTTTTGGCTATCGATTTGATGACTAACCATATCAGTGCTGCTCACAGTTAATGGAGAACTTTTTAACAAATCGTTTGCATTTCCTAAATCAGAACCAGCCTGTGTTATATCCAAGTTCATGAAATCATTATTATCAACACAATCTTCTAAACTTGGATTTGGTATTGATATACCCTCTGTAACAGATGTAATTTCTTCGAGATCTTTATTTATTTGGGAAAGTTCTTCGGTTTGCTGTGGACTCAAATGTTGACTGGTAGTTAAAAAGTTTGGCGTGATTGGAGCAATTTCAGGCAAATTATTTATCTGTCCAAGTACACAATCATTTATTGTTCCAACACCATCTATAGGATCTGAATTTAGTCCGCAGTTCATTGTAGATGCTGCAGAAGAGTTGATATTTGCTAAAGGTGTTGTACTACTTAGGAGTTGCGTTTGTGCTTCGAATTGTTGCAATAGACTAGATGCATAGTGAGTAGTGTTTTGATGTCCAACTTCTGAGTTAGAACACTCATTTTCTGAGCCGGACGAATCTGCTGTTGCCCTCTGGATGGCAGCTGTCACTAACTGAGGAGTGAGTTCCATTTCACTACTCGAACCATCGCCTGTAAAACACAATAATTTAAGTGTCATATGAAATCCATAGCATATTTGATAATATTCGATTTTTTGGTCTGTACTCACCATTGTCGGCAATAGACTTGTCATCATTTTCAGGTGATGCATTGTGCACAGAGAAGTTTGTAAAATTAGACTGTTGCGCCGATGCACCAGATGTTTGTTCTGGAAATAATTCGGCGAGGTCCGCATCGTCGATAACCTAAAAAAAATATTAAGAAATGTTTTAACTGGACACGCCACTCCTGATATTTATTAGCATTAATAAGAAAAGCTTGCTTCTTGTTGCTTTCACGGCTCATTATCATAAAAATTGGCGTACACATAGCATTTATCACGGAGTATGGTTTCCGATGGGATGAATTTTTTTTTATCAACTCGGACTACGAGTGAAACTGCATGCATAGTTACTAAATAAATTAATTATAAATTAATAATAAATAATGCAGACCTGTAGTTGGCAAACAGCTGCAAGTGCAGCACTAGAGTCATCTGCAGAGGCGTGTGCAGAACCACCAGCGGCATCCGCGGTATCAGAGTCAGACGACGAGGAAGACGACGACGATGATGAAGAAGACGACGAGGATGTCGATGATGACGTACTACTGCCACAAGCAACGCTTTCGGCGACAGGAGATGGAAACTGCAAGAAATATACATACATACATATAGTAGATTATATTTAAAGTAGGTATTATTGGTATAAATATTACTACCTGACAAGGAAAGTTATTTTGCATCATTTGCCACCCACAGGGTACATTTATTTTTTTCGCAAAAAAAACTATCCTATCTCTAAGTTGAAATAAACAATGCATATTTAAAATATTTAATTAAAATTGTTGATGAGCGATTTCGATAATCAACGTGAACGAACATCGTGACACAGGATTTTATATCATCATCATCATATCAGCCGTTAACTGGCCCACTGTTGAGCATAGAATTTTGCCAGTAGTCACCCTTGGCAGGCGGGTTGATAACCACAGTCAGGTTTTGGTGACGTCTCGACCATTAAATTCCTTAGTCCGCTTCTTACGAAACCCACGGAAAAAGAAGGGGTGGCCCATCTATACCGGAACCACACTGGCTTATATTTTTATTACATAATATTTATTATTTTTTATTCTTAAATATGTAGGTTTAATATTAGAGTTAAATAAAGTTAAAAGTAAAAAGCCAACACCAATATACGTTCTAAGTTCAAATTACCTATATTATAACATGCGATTGCTTCAGAAATAAGTGCAACACTGACACAACGAGATGCATTTAGTGTCTCATGATTGATTTGGCGCAACCGACAGCGGAGTGTCGCAAACGTCCCTCACTGACCGCAATACTTCTCTACACTTGTAACTAGCTATTCATATCTCATAGAGAACATATAAAATTTTACGATTAGTAGCAAGGCTAAAAGATACGAATTATTACTTATTTACATATTACCTAATTAAGCATTACCAAAAATTAAATATCCCAATATAAATGTGACTGTACACTATTGATGTAATTAATTAATCTAAAGACAAATAAATATTATGCTAACAATAAAAATGTAGAGCATGTGAGCATTTATTTGTCCTTCTAGATTTCGATTGCCTTTTCAAGAATTAATGCACAACTCACGACTCTCGATAGCACAATAAATACAAGGGATTTACAACACATTTAAATTACACAAAATAATCGCAACAATTACTTTGAGCAAGGTTTTTGTGTAACAAATGACCTTATAATTTCCTGATGATTGTAACTATCGATGTCTCTATTTAAAATGTTCTCCGAATTAGTAAAGGATAGAAAATCCTTTAGAGTTGACAGTTTTCCATATTAGTACTCTCAAACTGTTACTGAGACTAAGATAATAATTTCAAATTATTAAAATCGTTCCAGCTCCAGCCAGCGATTGTAATTGTAAAATTACATTACAAAAATGACACTACATACATATATACGAAAAACATTCCGCAGCATCTTTGACACTCCGGCAGTTGGATGTAGACCAACTGATAGGGAACTAGTTAGTTTTCTCTTGGTAATCAGTAAATATTACATTTTCAGGAAGGTTCCAGTACAATTAATATTTTATTTGAACCTAGGTAATTTGCACAGTGCATCGTAAATGAATAGTGTTATAAAGTATTGCAGTGGACCTATTCACTGCAATACTTTATACACTATTAATAACAAGTAATGATGGCGCGTGTTGTTTTACTATAAAGCTGATTCCGAGGGTGTTAATCAATAAGACGGAAGGGCGAGCAACCCTCGCCACTGGAAGGGGTTTAGCAAGTGTCGTGTGGCGGCCTACCTTATCACCACTCGCATATCAAATGGGTACTACGGAAACAACCCCATAGACGATGTTTGCGGTGGTAGTAGCCACATTTTTTTATACAAAACTACACTTTTTGTAAATTATGGCGAGTACTGATACTGCATTTTGCTTCAAACTTTAATAATTTAAACAATAATTATGAAATGTTATTAGCAAACTTGAGCAACAACCTAATTTCTATAGCCCTGACCAATTATAGGGTGTAGAATATTCTACTTTAAATCACGTACTTTAAATTATAGAATTGAATCAGACAAATAAGAAAGCTCAATGTATTTGAATCAACAATAGTGTAACGGTAAGTATCTCAGGCGGCGCCGACACGACTATCACATTAACGACCTCGTGATCTGCGGAGATTTATATCTGACAGCAACCACCAAACAAACACAAAATGTTACTCGTATCATGCGCTAGGACTTACGATCACTATTATTTATGCCTGCTTTCGATCTATACATATTCAAAGAGGCGAAGCCGTTAACTTAATAAATATGATTAAACAAACTGCACGTGTTTTGTAAGTTTTTTTTTTTTTTTTTTACAACAGGGGGCAAACGAGCATGCGGCTCACCTGATGGTAAGTGACTACCGCCGCCCATGATCACCCACAACACCAGCGGCATTGCAGGTGTGCTGCCGGCCTTTTAAAAAGGAATATACTCTTTTCTTGAAGGTTATGTTGTCGTATCGGTTCGGAAATACTGCTGCTGGAAGTTGATTCCAAAGAATGGTTGTGCGTGGAAGAAAGTGCCTTGAAAAACGCACGGTGGAAGACCGCCACTCGTCCAGATGATTGGGATGAAACTTTAGTTTGTGGCGGGTTGTACGGTGGTGAAAATCAGCAGCAGGTATCAATCCGAACAATTCCTCAGAACACTCCCCATGATAAATTCGGTAGAAGATGCACAGAGACGCAACATCTCTGCGCAGTTTCAATGGGTCAAGTCGGACAGTAAGGCGTTGACTATCGATAATTCGAGCCGCCCGACTTTGAATGCGGTCTAACGGAAGGAGTTGGTACTGTGGCGCTCCTACCCACAGGTGAGAACAGTATTCCATATGCGGCCTGACTTGGGCTTTATATAATTTCAGGCGGTGTTCTGGCATGAAATATCGTCTCACCCTATTGAGCACTCCTAACTTTTTGGAAGCTATCTTAGCCTTCTCCTCCAGATGACCGCAAAACTGGACGTCGCAAGATATATCAACGCCCAGAATTCCTAGACTCGACTTTTTATCAAGGGAAGTGCCCTGAAAGTGAGGAGATACGACAAACGGCGTCTTTTTTGCGGTAAACGCGCAGACTTGTGTCTTCTTAGGGTTAAATTGGACAAGATTTTGTTCACCCCAGATCGAAACTTGATGGAGTGAAGTTTCGATTTCAGACAACTATTCCGGCACTCATCGGTATGGGCCCGCTACATCCTTGAATGACCGGTATATAATGTATCTCCTGTACTGTCGTCCGCATAGCAATGAATATTAATCTGTAACATATCATTGATACGCAGAAGAAACAGAGTCGGAGATATACACAGCCTTGCGGGACACCAGCATTCTTTTAAATCAGAGCATGCACCGTCGACTACGAAATGCTACGTTCCTTGAGAAAACTGGCGACCCAAATGCACAGTCTCGCAGGCAACCCAAATGAAGGTAGCTTTGAAAGAGCGCTCTAACACCCGATCAAAGGCCTTCGCAATATCCAGACTAACTGCTAAGGCCTCTCCCTTACTCTCGATTGCCACTGCCCATCGGTGTGTTAAGTAAGCTAAAAGATCACCGGCCGAACGTCCCTGTCGAAAGCCATACTGGCGATCACAGATCAGCCGGTGCTCTTCTAGGTACCGGAGCAGTTGACGGTTAATGATGGATTCCATAACCTTCGAGAATAAGGAAGTGATAGCTATGGGCCTATAGTTAGCTGGATCTGAGCGATCTCCCTTATTAGGGATCGGATGCACCAGAGCAGTCTTCCAAAACTTTGGGACTATGCCCGATGAGTAAAAAAGACGCGTAAGAACCGGAGCCAACTCTGGTGCGCACGTCCTAAGCACAATTGGAGGAATACCATCAGGCCCACTCGACTTATGGATTTCGAGGGAGAAAAGTGCTTACGCACTGAGCTATGCGAATGTCAGGCATAGAGCTCCTACAACACGTGATGGTCGGTGGTGGTTTCTCCCCGTCATCCAATGTCGAGTTTGACGCAAAGATGGATCCAAGAAGATCGGCCTTTTCTTTAGCGTTCTGGGCCAACGAGTCATCCTCCCTGCGCAAAGGTGGAAAAGATGACTTACAGAAATTCCCTTGTGCAGCTTTGGCAAGAGACCAGAAAGCTCGAGTCCCAGAGGGCAAACTAGCCAGTCTCTTGCCAATTCTACTAATATGCTCTGACTTCGCTGTGGCTATAACTCTTTTGAAAGACCTACAGAGTTATTTCTTTTAAGAGCACTGGTGTTAGGATCTCGCGAAGCCCAGTTAAAGCACTCCTGTTTCAGACGAGATGCTGTTCTACAGGAGGCTCCATACCAGGGCTGGGATTTCCCGCCGACGGGCACCACAGAGTTAGGAATAAATAATTCCATTCCCTGAAGCACCACATCAGCAATGGAATCGGCAATGGCGTCGGGATCATCCACAAACCTGCATGGGTAAGATGCGAAAAAAATCCGCATCTTCCCAATCTGCCGACCTGTAGTGCCAAATGCGACGTCTACCCGTAGAACGAGGTGGAGTAGGACTCGTAAGAGGCACTTCGCTCCGCACCAAACAGTGATCCGACGAATAATAATAATTGTCTGAGCAGAAGGTCCAGAAGTAATAACCGTGAATAATAATACGAGAATTGGAAGAGACTCTTCTCGTGCTACGGCACAGGTAAACAACTTTTTATGTAGAGTTAATATTGGCCATTAACCTATAACTACCTATTAGAATATTTTTAACATCACACCTAAAGTCTGATACAGCATATTAATTAATGATGAATTATGAATTCTCTCGAAGAAAACAATTTGAAAATAAAAAGATAAACACTTAATAGGATAAACTACCGTAGTTTAATATCTAACATTTTTTTTTAACATCAAGTTGATTGTTCAGGTTATCGACCCGTGCCAAATGTCGAGAACAATACTCGGTACCCAACGATTTAAAATGATCGTGTACTAGTATCTTAGTTGCGAAGAAAAGAATCGACGAAAAGCACCTTATACGGATCGAGAATAGGCTCTCAACGCGATTGTCTGTTTCGACATTTGTAACGAGAAGGTATTATTGTAAAGTGGTATGCTGCTTGCACAAAGATGATAACTATTAATAATAACGTGTACGTTATTCAATTCAAAGTTACAAAAGTATATTGTAGAAAATATTAAATTAAATGCTATTTAAGACGTCTTTCATAATGTTACACAAGGTAAGTAATTAATAATAACTTAGTAATTGTTATTATTGTAAATATAAGATAAATATAAGACCGTGAACTTGACTGTGACAGGCAATCGAGCTCCGCCACATCTTGCGACAGAGACAATGTCAAATTGTAGCGCGGAAGGTCAAGAGAGAGGTCGTTTTGCGAAATGCACAAAACAATAAGTGAGGTGATATTTAATAGGAATGCCTATCTTAAAACAAATCTAATAATATACTTTTTATCAACGTGATACATCATTTTACAAATACATAAATTACTATAATTGACAATAAATCAAATTACATCACAGAAAATTCAGCGATAAAATGTAATGTGATACGAAAAGAAATATTTTAGGATTAACCATATATTTCTCTTATATATGACAAAGCTGTCAAATGTTAAAGCCAAACTCGGCTATTGGCAGTTTGTCAGCGATGGTTTCATAACATTCAGCATTTCTCATGATGCCGGCGTGGCGGACCGGCCGGCGCAACTCACGAGTGTTCCTGTCTTACATCAAAAAGACCAATCAACACTATATTGACAGTTCATTTTCTCCCTTACATGCGACCGCAAAAAGATCTTAATCCTTCGCAGTAATCGACTGCCGCAGCATTTCTGCAAAGATTTATTGTATAGTACGAAGCTGAACGCTCACGTAATTGGTAACGATTATTAAGTGAATTTATATTCGATAAGTTGGCAGGTCGTGGCTCGAGTTAAATTCAATTTAAGTTGCGACTGAATTTTAAGCGTGACATATTTACGTACGCGTTTCGAAAATATACTATAGATACGTGGAGAGATAAATGGAAGTCGCCGGGATCTTCATCGGGAATTTTGTAGAATTGCATTCAATTCAAATTTTATTCGCTGTATATACTCATATTGTCAGGATGACCAAATTTAATTTTGAAATTGTAAATACTCCAGGAAATCCCACCTGCTTATAACGTGAAAAAAAAAAAAAACAAAGTATTTGGCATTATTGTATATTTCGCATTAAATGTCGCAAAACATTTAAGACATTCCTGTACTCATATAATAGGTGAGTATAATGGAGTACTTACAAATACGGATAGTAGTTCAAGTCACCATCGATTGGGCCGCAGCCGCAGCTCAACGAGTATCGCGAACGCGCTAATAGGCGTTTCGTGCCCATTTATTTTCAGTTTTAGTTTTTGTCGTCACACTTGCTAGCACCTACACAGCATCGATAACATAGGGTTGCAACCCTTTGAACATTAAAGTTGATTATTGGGTACAAAGTTGATATCGAGTTGAAAAGAATTTCTCCTAAATAACAATGAATAAATTAACGCTATGATTTAATGTTTCACATTAATTAAATAACAGAACGTATATGCAAACGAATGAATTAATGATATACAAGTACTAGCTGCTCATTTACACCAATAATGTAACATTAAAACAAAAGTACACACTCATACGCAATTATACTGTAACGAAGAGAGAAGCGACTATTTAATCTTTAAGCATTAAATGGACATTAAAAATTAATCGGCAGCCCTGTACAAAGACGACTATCCGGTGGCGGTTGATTGTACTCATCAAGGATTTCTGCACTCAAGGACGATGCCGGCTAGACGATCGCCTCTTATTATTTCTCCTCAAACACATCTCGTTTTTTGTGCGACAACTCATTTATATTCATGATACATATCGACGGTTATCTATACAAATTAAAATATTTCCAGTCGCCTCCAATGGAAATATAAATAATAACGAACCAAATGCTTAAGTGATCGTTAATTACGTCATATTACACTTCATTTTAAAAATAAATTATTGATCATATGCTAAGAAATACTACTATTAATTTATATATTCGTAATTCAAGAAGTATCTAGTCGTCAAAAGATTTTGAAATTCTTACTATGGTTACAATTAATATGATAAAATATTATTGTATTGGATTTGTTTTTGTATCATCTTTTATTTACAATAATAATAAATATTGAATATGAACAAGCACAAGTTATTAAACGAGCTCCGTTTCATTGCTTCGGACAATATTTAAAGTAGTTTTTATGTGGACTGAGAATCAACAAAAACGATTGACTATGCTAGCTCTACACAAGGGTTCAATCACCTCGATATTTTGAATGTGCGAACCTCATTGTCTGCTTCTATTTTTTGTAGCATATGGCTAGTTCATGGTAATTTTTACAGATGGTAAATATTACTGCTTGTTCTAAATTACAATTGCCTACAAGAGTATTTTTGTGTCGAACAAGATAGGTTTATGAGACGTGACAAGACCGGTAACAATGTTGTAGTTACATTACGATCATATCATCCGCTGAACAATGCAGTTACATTTGACAAGGTATCCGTCGAATCAAGGATATATGTAAATATACATCACGTCAACAAAACGTATTGCAGAACGTCCCAAAAAGAAAAACAAGCATAATGCAAGGACAAAGGACTACTAAAAACAACTGGCATAAACTGTACAGCTACGTGTTTCCACTTTCAAAAACCGGCTGTACAATATTAATTAATCTTATATACATACAAACTTTTACTTGCATCTTCATCTGCTAAATCAGAACACAAGAGAGCCTGTCTTTCTCAAAAATTTCGAAAATTTCATGATGATTAGTTGAGCAGTTAAGGCGCTAAGAAAAAATAAACAAACATTTATAATATTATTTTTAATACAAATTTCTTTGCTCAGCTTATTTCTCTTTCTATACTAAAATATTTTGAAATTCTCGTCTTTCCCGATACTACTTCCTTGAAATATGAAAAATACTATTGAAAAATGACAATATTGCTGTTATTGTACTCGACACTTCCCAGCAGGTAATCGGACTTAATAATTAACAGCATTTTGTTTGTTTATAAACTTCACAAAAATAATTATTATATATAATTAAATTGATGTAGTGTTGCTACTGTTATCGTCAGCTTGTACCTTCCAGAAAAATAGCATTAAAAAAAAACCTAAACAAGATTAAAGATATTTGTAGCCAGCCTCCCGCCTCAAACAGAAAACAAAAATCTATGTAGAATTGTTATCTAAATATAATTCAGGTAAATTTAATTAGTATAAATAATATAAATTATCCTAAATTTGCATAACTGTACAAGGAAATTGATATGAGACGTGAGTCGCATCAATGAAACCCAGACTAACAAATAAGCTGAGCAAATAAGAGTAGCAAGCGCATACAATGCGTTTGCATACACGTACTCCAGATAATAACACCGGAGAACCCACGCGTTTAATGTACAGCGATGATGTTGAAGGTATCTTGTAAATATTGGCTACTATTTGTTTGCACTACGCTCTGAAAAGTCGCACACTCATTCTACTAACTGACGCGTTTACACTTTCGACATTTAACACCGCGTTTACAAAGCTAATAATTTATTGCCGTCCATCTGCTTATATTAAACGCGAATATCGTGTTATTTAAATCTGTTAACAAAAAAAGTTGGAGATTTATAGCGGCGTTTGCTTCACCAGAACTTCCTAGGTGTGCACCGAAATTAATGACACCGGGGAAACGTGGAATTATGTAAACAAAGCGGCTCATCGCTACGACGAACATCCTATAAGTCGACATTGTCCGTAATTTTATAAATATTAATAATACTGTGGAATATATAGAAAGCAACATTTTTACAAGCGATTACCGGAAGAAAAAAAGTTCTCAAATCGATATATTATACAACAATAGGGGGCGTATATTTGTGACGATTGAAGCTGCCGATTTACTTTACAGAGCAAGAGTTCTTGTATTGAGTATACTTGTAAACACAATTTAACTTCGTAAAAACAAATATTTCAATCAAATGTATTTACAAAATACAGTTCAATGATGTTGTGGAGCAAAATATACTTGCACTCTATTCATATATTATTAAAACAAGACGACCGAAAATAATTATTTTAATAACAGTGGGATAACTAAAAGAACACATGTGTTAGTAGTATGAAGGTTACACGCCACGATTCACTTCAGATGGTACGCGACTAATGCCATCATTTTCTTCTCACGAGTAATTAGTAATAATTAATTTAAATATAATGAATTGCATGTTACGCGATATCTTCACCAAATCTAATCCTCGTTTAAGTCTCATTTTGCTCTCTTATTAATGATGTCATGATTGAAATCTTTAGCTTTTTTGTGAAGCAAAATCTTGAATTATTATTAAAAAAATCAATTTAATTGTTTATATAAGCACACAAGTTTTACATTTTGTAGTTTTTCACCTTAAATGACCCTAATGACTTACGAACCTAATTCAAAAAGCGAGGAAAACATTTAAGCAATATTATTTTTAACCACGGCTGTAACAAGGAACGCGTAAACCAAAGTAAATAAATCAAAAAGCTAGGCAAACGGGTGTCGGTCGCGCGTTCACCTTATTGGCCCCTCAACATCTGTCCTGAGAAATTTCGATACACTGCTCATTTAGCATAGCAATACCAACTTGCTTGTATGCTGTATTTGAAGGATAAGATACGACACCGAAATTAATAGATATTGTGACTCGATCTGGTGATTTTCTTGTAACAAATACAAGCAACGCAGCGTCACTGATACTTCTAATTAATACCAATAATCTGATTAATACTTGTAATCAAGCGTTCGTGGATCAAGCGGACCGAATATACTCCTCGTTATATAAAAATGCACATTTAATTTATAAGACGGACGGAGGTGTCTAAAATTACATTGTGATGCTCTCCAGAAAAATGTTCCATACAGCGTGGGTAGTGACTCAACTACTTGATAGGGAATTAAGTAATTGAACCAATCAAAGCCTATTATGGATACAATTACACAAAGGATATTCTCGAATTAAAATGCGTCTGAATCGATTATGAAGACAATCGAAAAGGTAAGACAACTGTTGTTAAAACAATATACATTAATGGTAATTCGCGCTAGTAGACATTCGTGAGACGTGATGTCACTCATTCGCTTTGTCGTGTTGTGAACACAAGTGTTCGAGCCTGTGCCGAAATAAAAACATGATATTGTTTGTGGGCTTCATCGGAAACGTTACAAAAGGTTAGGTATTATGAGCAACTTGTATGCATATATTAAGACCGAAATACAAAACTTTAAAATCACTTTGTTGTTCAAGGAAGATAAAAAAAAATTGAATAGATATGCATATATAAACCTTACAATATCTGGCCTGTATTTCTTTCCTTTTTTTACATTTATTAGTGTTCGTCGCCGGTCAATCTGGTCATCAGGCACACCGTATACCCAATGAAATATATTTTACAATTTCTAATTAGGAGTTAGTATTGTAGTCTTCATTATTTATTATTCTTGCATTACCCAAAATAAGAACTGTTAACAATTTCCCAGGAAATTAAAATATCAATACTTCCTTTCGTACGACAAACGGTGAAATGGAATTAAAATATATACCCTATCGTTAATGAGGCGCGTGCGTGACAACCGCTAGCAAAACATGACTTCATACAAAACCTTAATAAATTAAATACACCCAACCTAGGTTTAATCAATGTCAATATTTTTTGTACAAAAAATCATTAAATTAATAAGTGTAATGTCTGTCAATAGAGTGTACGATTAGTGAGAGATAACGATATTAGATACTTAGATAATAAGACACACAGAGATTTCATATTTGTATTAAACGTGCAGTTAACTCAGATTATTGAAGCTAATAATAAACAAAATCTACTGCCTATATACAGATTGTAGGGCATTAGAAATCTGACATTAAATAGACTTGTATCTCTGTCTAGTATCTATAGTGCTTGTGGTATATACTAGTCCCGTTTTCGACGTTTATGATCATAGTAACGAGCCGCAGTAAAATTCCGCAGCTATGCGACTATGAGGACGCCTTTTGAGATGTGCTGGGCAGTATAAAATTACCATCAGCATTATTTACATCAATACAATCTACATGCAATAATTATCGATATCATAGATCAAATCATGGATCGTCGTGGACGCAAATTCTCAACATGTTAGTAATAAAAAAAAGTATAATATTGTTGTAATATTGTAGCTGGTTAATTTTAACACTTAATTTTTCGTATAAAGTGACAATACAACATGTTAGTAATGCCATGTCATGTATGTTCGACCTCGTCGTTCCCTCTGGAAACCATCTTGATAACTTTCTTTTCGTTTGATTCGACTTCATTTCCATCCCTCACTAGTCACTTTCACCCCATTAAAGATAATAGTAGTTACTAACGTAAGCTTTTGGTTGGAATTTACTTTTTAACTTCTCACCGCAAACGCCTGACAGGACGGTAAGTAGGTAGCAAGTAGGTACGAATAATAACAGTTTACATTCCACGTGTACAAACACCGGCCGCTTTGTTTTAGTTACGAAGGGTTGCATGTTCCGGGCGGGCGGTTAGCGCTGCAGCCGGTGCAAGTGGCCGGTGGACAGCCAGAGCCTCGTCGGCGCCGAGCCGTCCGTGACTCAGAATTAGGCGCACCATTACCATACCTGCGATCACTATCTACAGATCCCGACCGTACTTAATTAAGGCGTACACATTAGGGTGCGAAACGAACGGAAAACTTCATGTAATAATACCCCAAGTTGTTTGTACGACATTGAACGAACGCATTTGATGTGGCAGCGGCGTTGTTCAATTCCGCATAGTTTTAACAGTGAATCTATTATGAAGTGCAGTCGAATTTAAACTGTGATTAATTTATTTCTTTATTACTTTGTACATCTGTATAATCAATAAATTACATGTAAAGACTGAATATATCTAATTGAAATATAAAAAAAAAATCTTAATTATAATTTAATATTTTACTTAGTGTACTTACACAATAGTATTGTTGCAAAGAAAGTTAACTCATTAATTCATTTCTGTTATGTATGTAATATATAGGTAAATATCTATCTACAAGTTTAGTGGTGGCTGCTTCCACCGACAAATAGATCAATGGAACAGTGCATATATAATAATTTTGTTAACATTATTAAATCTTGACCAAATTAGCATGATACCAACACGTGCTGCTCATCGTCATCATCATCATCTCAGCCATTATCCGTCCACCACGCGTAAACTTCTAAATATAAAAATAAAAAAAAAAAAACATTAAAACCAATTCCAAATTAGTGTATATTGGAAGATATCGAGGAACATACCATAAATACGAGTATAAAAGAGAAAAACAAACAATTTGAGAACCTTCCTCATTATTCAGATTGTTCAAAGAAATATTTCCATTCGTCAACGCAGAAACGTTAGAACTCTTTGTACCCTCTACACTCTTCTTCGAAACCCCCAGTCTCCTAACTACTTAAGGAGTAAATTCCATTATCTTTTTGAAACTCACGAAAGTAACCTTCGTTCCAATAATAGTCTCCAATTATCTTTCCCCTCTCACCGTACTGGTTACGCTTCAAATTCTTTTCTCCTAAATTCTTCAGGACTCTGGAACACGCTTCCTAATGCCATTAAGAGACTACCGACTAAACCGTCTTTCAAAAAAAGCGTTCACGCTCACTTTTTATCTTTATCCGAGCAGTAAGTGTTTTATATTATTCCCAAATTCGTGTATAATATAGTATATATCGTATATGTGTAAGTATATTTGTTATTCATATATATTTATTCGTTTATATATGTAATTTTAGTATGTATGTATATCAATAATTAGTAACACCGCATTCGAGTATTCTGACACTTCCCTATGGTTGACTGGGAGAGAATGCTTTTAGCATTAAGTCCGCCATGTACACATATTTGTACTAATGAATAAATAAATAAAATATTTTAAAAAATGTATAAACGTGAATATTTTACAATTTCAAAGATAAATAATTTAAGATTGTGTACCACAAAAAAACTGATTTCAGTTTTTTTTTTATTTAAAAACTAAAGTGCTGAACCGATTTTTGATATTTTTATGGGACCAATCTTTTCAATAAAAAAATAATTTTCAAATCGATTTATTCGTGACTGAGTTAAGAGACAACACAATAAAAAAAATACAAACAAATTTCGTATCTCCTTTTAGAACTCTATAAAAATTAACTCAGTGCACGTTTATTTAAAGATTACCAAAAACGTACAAAATAATAAATTAATCATTTAGAATCCGTGTTAATTTTATCTAAATAATAAAAAAGCATAACATGCCCCGTGTATGAAGTATCAAGCCTGATGATCGCAAAACAATACGTCATGCACGAGCGCGATAAAACGATTTATTTATCTTGAAATTATTCTTTATAACTGTATAATCCAATTCGGAATGGTACATATTTTAATGAACAGTTTCTCGTAAATACATAAACTGTTGTTTTACCCCCTTGATATATTTAGTAAACAACCTTGACATCTTTTTTTTAATACGGCTCATTTACAAACGTACTTATAAGAGAAAATAACAATATTAATATATAATACTAAAGTCTACTAACAAACAAAAACCTATTTAATCTACTATTTGTTTATTTTGTGCACTGTTATTTCGACAAAAAGACATGTCAAGTTTGTTTACTAAAAATGTGTCAAGTATAAAAAACATATTTACATAGTACAATGGAATCAAAATAAGAATAGGAATGTCAATGACCTCCACCTGTCAACTGTCACAAAAAAATGCGGACCACTGTTTGCATAAGTTTACAAGGAAAATTATTAGCTTAACGTTCTTTTTATGTGTTTAATTAAGACTTATCATAACAAAATTATATATTAACTCTCAGAATTAATTATTTTGATAACTAAGACAATATGACGGAAAGTCAATACAACTCTTATATATTAAAACTTATAAAATTATTATTTATTTATAAGTTTTATTATAAATATTTATTAATTTATTATACTAGTAAATAATTTCTGTAGTTTCTAGATAATCGCAATTTACTATTCTCTTTTTTTATTTTTCGACAAAAATTATTTTATTTTTTACTAATTGATTTAAGATAATTTTTGTGTCTGTATTTAGAAAAAATAACATCCAGTAAAACTATCTTCAAGTTATTAAAACAAATAAACAAAAAAAAAAAAGTAAGTCACGATTATCACGATATAATCTCGAACTAAAATAATTGTGTTATTTAATTTACCACCTACACCCGATGTACATTATTTATACATAAGCTTGCAGTGCGGCGGAACCATGTGACCACACAACCCCCGCGATGACAAGATACCGGGCAGAGACTTCCTTATCCGTTACGTGATATTAATCAGCGGCACAACAGGCGTGTCTAATTTAAATAAGAACCGACCTGCATTTATTCCCTAACAAAATAACAGACATCCTTGAGAATAAAGCAGTCTAATGTCTGAATATTATTCTAGCAGAACGAACAGATTTGTGCTGTTCAAACAATAAATTTGTGATTGTTTAGTAATTTTGCTAAAAACTATAAAAAATATTTAATTGGAATTAAGTATTAAAAACACTTTATTCAAATAATAATATAATTTTAGTATCATATAATAATATAATAATAACAGGTCGGGGTATATATATAAATGTTGGCTTACGTTGTATAAGTAAAAACCATCATATATATAAAAAAAGGGGTACACAATTTAGTTATCAATGATTACTACAATAGGAACGCAGGCATATTTTGTAGCAATCGTTGAATAACTAATTAAATAAGTACATATTTATTGCTACTTACAGTCCGATTTTTGTACAATTTTATCATTTAAATAACTTAAAAAAGTCTATGTACATTTAAAATTTAATAAAAATAGGAACAAAAGGATGTATGATAGTTTTAAGAGTTGAAAAATATAGCGGGACAAAACAAACAGGAATCAACCAAGTGTTTCTAACTAACAAATGCATTTTACTTATTATTTTATCACTTCAATTATTACTATAATGACTGCGGTTGCGGTTTCAGTGTTATATCCAGCATAAACGACCTAACACTGTCATTTAAGGAAAGGAAATATTCACTATGTACCATATATGGGGTTATATATTCGGATAATGTTATAACACTGGGAAATTCAGATAATTATATTTTTTTTATTCTGAAAATTATAGCTGATAATACATGAATTGCATCACATGGTCTCAAAGTACTTTAAACCACTATAAAAATAAAAAAAAAATCTATCAGAGACGAAAACAAATGTTATTTCGATTTATTTCCAATAACGAATAAGAACATCAATACAAAACTACTTATTAGAACTATGGATCAATTTTAAAACCGCTAGAAGTGTAATTTGCATACATACAGTAATGAAATACGATCATCATCATCATCATCATCATCAGCCATTAATAGTCCACTACTGAGCATAGGCCTCTTCATCATAGGGGACGGAGCCTTATACTATGGCTATCGTAGCTTACTATTGGGGGTATTTTGCTAGTAATTGCCACGTTTGACAGATGGGTTGGCAACCGCAGTTAAGCTTTTGATGATGTTTTAAGAGAGACGCTACTGTCCATCTCCTCGACCCCTGGAAAAACGAAGGGGTGGCTCATTATATGCCATGAGCACATGGCAATAAAATATGGTGTTGGAAAAAATTTGTCTGAACAGACCAAGAAAAGAAGTTCATTAAATGCCTTTAAGAAAGTTTTGAGTTCTTTAACTACATAGTTTGTAAGCCCGGCGACGATTTCCACTACTACTGGAAAAACAGAAGGCAATTGATCGCGACATATCCTTTTTTTATAAAAGGAAAGGAAAAAGGTTATGGAAAAATACATATAAACAAGAATGTAACTTTAAACATTCCATTGATTTGGGAGAGAGAGTAAACAGGGTAAAAAAGGTCGATTAAAATCCCAATGTGAACCGGTAACTCAAAAGCGATGTTGCCATTAATATCTGTATAGCATTTACGTTGGAATTCTGTAGAAACTCTCCTGAGTTCCCGCGAGGTTCAGATCGTGACTGAGCGTCGCGCGGTGCAATTTGCTTACCCATACAGTGCCGCTCTAATCATGTGTAAAATATGGCCGTGTCTTGTCACTGCTGCACGGAATCAGGACGGCACGTCACAGCTCACAGAAGTACGAGATTAATTGAATACGATACCGTTTCACAATTAAGAACGTCAACACTAAGCAAAACCTCGAATGCTTAAAACTTAATGTTACTTATCGATATAATTAATAACAATATAGAACAAGGTGCAAAGCATTTAAAGCGTTGTCATTTTTGGCTTAGAGCCACAGTATATAAGCAATCAGAGCCAAGACAAAAACCGTGCAATTCAAACGTACTCGCAACGCTCATTCAATATGAAATGGTCAATAAAATAAAATCGTCCACATACAATTCTCATAAGAGCGTGTAGAATCGGCAGATCAAGTTCAACGCGTAACCTTAAATCGTCAAGTAACAAGACGGGTGTTATTGTATGAGGTGAGAGTGGAGGGCTGAAGGACTATTTAGAACAATAGAAGCCGCGCAGAAGCGTGCGATCATAAAGTTACACCTCCAATCAGAGCCAAGCCGCGAGAATACCCGACCTACCTCAACTTGCCAATAACGTTCCTAACTTGGTTTATAACTTTATTCATTGACCGTAAATCAATTTACATTCTGAGAAAGCCTAGCCATGGAATAACATCAGAGGTAATTTTTCTAGATTTAAAATAGCTTGGCATTCCAAAAAAATTGGCTAATTTCCAACTTTTCAGATAATATACAGACGCCAACATTTCAAGTGTAATACTATTTCGTTACTCAAATTATCCTAAATGTCGAATAGGAAAGATCATTAATGACAGTCAGGATATGGACATTAATACCTAACACTGTCCTAAATCCTAATGGAACATCCTATCTTAGGGAAAATTTTAAATTATCTAAAAGCAAAATATTCAATAGGTAATACCTACATTACTATACGAGTATATCCAATATCAAAATAAATTGTCATTTGTCGCTATAATATGCATATCTACTTATATGTATAAAGTAGCACGATGATAACTTTATTTGTTCTGATCACAAGTCATCAGTGTTGATTACCCAAACTATTACAAGGGTGTGTTGATAATGTTAATTTATTGGATCGCCAACGAGATGTAGTTAGGAACGTTTTTCTATAAGCCGCGTGGCTTTGTTCAGGTGAGTAGAAAGGGAGGGCGAGACGTTGAGGCATTCCCACGCGCCGACACGCGGATACGGACTGTTCCGATCACTGCTCACAATAATTGAGCATAGGATGTTACAAATGCATGGTATCAAGGACATCACGCCAGCTAAACATCATACAATATACCTACCATAGATCATCTACAAAGACTGATCAATCAGTATTAAACATAGGTTCATATAGGTATTAACTTAACAACTTATTATTTACACTTTAAAACAAACTTTATACATGATCTGTATATCGAGATGCTGTTTAAGCTATATTCATGATCACATTCATTAACACATTTATTCACGATTAACATCTGGATATAGATCCATCTGACTAGTACTTTGAACAGATAGTCGAAACCGTAATTGATATTTTTATACAATATCTGTTACATGCAAATAACTTGAAAATCACGTGATACAGTTCATAAATTATTTAGAAGAATAATTACCAATAAAACTGAAACTGAAAACATATAACAATAAGACGATGAAAAATTTTGACTTGCCCATACTAAAAAGCTTGGCGTGTCATTTCATATATATATATATGTTTACCGACTATTATTGTTTTGAGAAAAATATTCAGTTCCACTGAACACTTCCCTAAAAGGATGCTTATTATATTGATTCCTCTCTGTTTTTATTAAACATATGGAAAAACAAAGTTAACAGTACTATATACAGATGACAAAAACTTTGCGTTTGACCATTTCATTGCAATTTCCTTAATCATAGGTAATGTAAAGCAGGAGCAGCAACGCGCTGCGTGGGCGAAGATCATCCGATGGTATCTATACGAATCCCCTTAGCTAACTTTACGTACGTGTCGCTTCGATTACAACCAGTTGCATTGTATGGAATTACGAAAATAATCCAGCAGGTTCCTCGGTTACAATTACATTGTTATCGATCAGCTGTTCTAAAAATAGTCTAGAATTTAATGTTTAATTACATTTAACACACTAAAGTGGAAACTGGTACAGCTGCTCTTGCTATAAATACTGTGATGGATCGTCGTTACTGCAATAAGTACATCGGAAAGTCAGTTCTCAATGCGGTTTTTAAGACAAGAATAAACATCGATGATTGTAAATAAAAATACATAATATCATATTAGTGAATCCAAATTGCTTCCTTGTTAGTGGATGGGTATCTTGAACGCGGCAAAACCGCAGAACAGTTTATAAAATAAGAGCTCGTCGTGGAAGTAAACAGTGGTCAATTACGATGGTACCGGGAGGCTGTGAGGCGCGTTCAGAAACAATCGAAGCGGTGCGATGGGCGAGATACCGGCCCGTAATAACTCTAATGGCGAGATAAGACCGCCACTGCGGCGAATGCACGCCGTACTAACGCAGCGATACAAAACTACTAACATCGTGCGTACACTCGATCTAGATGTGGTATCTATGGTACATACTTCGAATCTACTGGTCCAGTTAACTAATACAAACGTAAAACCTTTTCACTGCTAATAACCTATACTTATGCTAATAGTTGTAAAGGGTCCATAGGACCAAATGTAATAAACCAAATAATCCACCATTACGCACTGTGGCGACTTGGCCTCCACTAAGATTGGTTGTTGGTTTTAAGATTTATTCACTGTGGACTTAAAAAGATAAACTGCTGAAATATTCTGCGTTCAGTCACTTAATTTGCTTACTATCTTTATCATTTCCATAACTAATAACGCAACTTTTAAAATATTTGTAGTCGAGCTATTATTTAATTTCTTAAAATTGTTTACTTCATTTCATACTGTATAATTATGTTATAGCAAATGCCTTTAATAGGCATGCGTATTAATATTGTATTGTATTTAATGTTTCTTATATGTGTTATAATGCAATATACTGTTGGTGTTCCTTTAAATAAATAAATAAATACATTACATTTTGACATATTAATTTAAAAATTATGTTATGTGGATGTTCGTTATTTTTTAGTAAAAAGAAATTCAAAACATTAATTATTAGTTCATTTTAAACTTTCGTATTGTTTACACATATTTTAAATTTATAATTTTTAATTTCCTATTTTAATATCGTCAACCATAAAAAAACAGGTATGTAAGTACTATTTACTTGCATAGGTTTTTCATCACGTTCAATATTATTTAATCAGACGAGAATAAAAGGAGCCATGTTCATTCCAAAAATTATGAGAATGCCAGATTTCATGATGACAGATTGAGACCAAGAAATAATACACAAAAATTCACAATTCTGTAGTATACATTAGTGTAAATTAAAAGTAATTAGTTACAATTGTTTACCGCGACATTCCAAGGTTTTTTTGTTAAGACTTCACAAAACAGATTATTATTAATATTGGTATTGTGAAGTTCTATAGTATTATGTTATTATTATATAATTGCGCAATTTTGGCAGCTAGTGTGCTCTGTGAATCGCGATTAAACATTTCCTAACTCCACGCGGAATAGTGCAGCCAGCAGGACCAGTTTACGCCGACAACCATGTAAACGATTTATTCCCGAGTCTCGTTTTGCATTACCCGATCAGGAGTCAGGGTTGAATCACGGTCCTCGTTACTACCTCAAAACATAAAATCAAAGGCAATCAAATATAATATAAAAATCTAAAAAGCGGCGAGAAATGTATATTGAAATAATGCATTATTATAAGTACCTTTTACTTGATATATTTGATATTGTCGACAAGTGCGCGGTTGGCATCCCTGTGAGTATGCAGTTGTCGCAAGGGCTTTATTAAACGATACTAAGATGGCCGTTGGACCGGATTATCCCGATTCCATGCACCCTTCCCACCGCGTCAATACGCAATATACCTCTATCTATCCTATTGCCTGTTTTAATAACGAATCAAATTATATACTTGCAGCAACGACTGTCTGTGTAACTACGACATTCATTATAATAATATCTATAAATATATTTAATGATTAATTTTATATAATATTATACTTTGTACACAAACAGTTAATTATATTTATTACAAGTGATAGTGCTAGATATACTTTTTTAAAATTATATATATATTCGAATGTTACTCCTATAATACTCGCTGATAATATAGATTTCCATAGGTGAAAGAAGTTTTAAAAATCAGTTGAGTATTTTTCAAATTTACTTATTACAATCAAACCCTTCCTCTTTATAATATTAGTATAGATTATATTTATAAACTATAATATTCAAAATAAGTATTTACATTCAGAGATCAATTGGTCAAAGTGAAAAAATAATGGCAGCATGATATAGATATATATTACACTAATACATTATACTGATATATCTGATTCTATTTTGATTACTATTTAAATTTTTAATATTAACGTTTATATACATGAGATAACGAAAATAATATCCTTATAAATACAAACATACGTTATTATCGTTTTTTTTTAATTAACTGTAGTTTTGTAATATGGAAATGTAGATTTTTTTACGCCATTTTAAAGATATGATTAAAAGTATCAAACAGTATTATTTTCAGAATAGCTGAAAAGAAATCATAAATATTTAATTGGCATATAAGGACGAGCCTGATTGAACGCATTTATTAATAACATACTCGTACAACAAGCCCGTATGAGGGTCGGCGAATTATTTATAATATTATAGAGGTCGATTGAATTGAAACGCTGCGAGACGATGTATAAAATAAAACCAGAGCTCCCGCGTTTGTCGACTTTGTCCTTAAGTGATAATTATTCCTATATCTATGGTTACACTAAGAATCAAGTCGACACATTAACGCGGGACCGCGGGATAAAGAACCAGTGTCGAGCTCTTACATATGCCTATGCATTATAATGTCGAGAATTCGTTCAGAATGGGCGAGGTAATCGCGCAAATAGCCACAAAATTTAGACGGCTTAAGAAGCTCCTTCTTTTGGAAGTTACTTAATATATATACTGTTTTGTTGTTGCTTAAAATGCATCTGTTATGAACTGATGTTCACGACTGGCTTGTACATCAAAACTGCATTACAATTACATAATATGTATTAATATTAATCATGTACTAGCTATTTGTTTAAAAATTACGCTATTACAAGTAATATTTTTATTTTCAACCGACTTTAAAAAAGGAGGTTGTCAATTCGGTGGTAATTTTGTTATGTTTACTACAGCATAACTCCGTCAATAATAAGGCGATATGGATTTAATTACATATTTAATTATTTTTATCTCAAAGGATATTCATACAGATTATTCGCATAACATTTTTATATAAATTAGTTCAGTAGTTTAAGTTTTAAAATCAAAATAATTGGTTTTGCCACGATTGAAGTTTGTTTTTTGTAATCTCTTGTACTTGATCTTAAATTACTTTTGTTATTGCGCATCTATCATCTATGAATTTCTAAGAATTTATTATTAAATACCAAATACAGATTTGTTGTTTTTCGTAGAAATATATTCTAACGTGAAAACATTTTCATGGGAACTTCGATTAGAGAGATGTCGTACTATAAATCTTATAGTATAGTATCTACCTACACAAACCACTATAAACACTAAACAAATCTAATAACATCGTGTTTGTAGCTATATTTACTATGTCTCTTTAAGTACTTTCATAAATTGTTATAATAATTGAAGTTCAACTACTTGAAAGGCAGTAATAACCTCATAATGACTGATTGATTATACAAGAAGCAAGGTAGGTTTACTGGTTAAGATTTAAGATTGGCGTCGACGCATCGATTAAAAACCCACCAAACTCACGCGCATTCCATTGCGCACTTTTTGCGGATGTCACCGAAAGACAGCGGTTGCACAGCGACAAAGGTGCCCAACCGGTTTAAGTTACCATCGCCTCTCGTTTTCATAAGTGCGTCTGCAAATTCAACACTCGTCAAATACCGCAAAATGCAATGCAACTGCTTTAACACTCTCATTATTGCAACCAATGTTTACGTTTTTATTTGTTCTTTATTAGTTTTTATTTATCAGGTCTAGACTAAAAATCCTCATTTCTGAACCCTCATAGTTTCATTCTGCTCTAAATTCTACTCGTAATTGTGCTTCTTTTCTTTCCTATTTTTAATTCAATAGAAAACTTATCAATAAAAATATTATATATTAACATTTTAAGTACATGGTCTCAATCTTATTACTAATCCTACATACGACTGGGTACGATTTAATAGGTAATGTACATATATTGAAATATTAATAAATATTAATATCACTAATGGAAAGAATTAATAATTTATCGCATAATGACCTAATTATAAGCAGATAAAATTAATAAATATGCAGATATTAGAATAGTTTTATTCAACAAGTAGCTAGACATAAAAATGATGCGCATAAACAGAATGCATTGAATCATCGTCGACATTAGATGAAACCGTATACGTTACGTAACCGGTCATTAAAGTAGATCGCAATCTGACAGATAAACAATGCCATGCCATGAAATAAAGCTAGGTACAGTTTTTCTATACTTGGCGCAATTAGTAAACAATCTTGGCATGTCTTTTTAACAAATCACAGTGGATAATATAAGACAAACAGCTAAATTAAAAAGTGTTTTGTAATAGTTGATTATATTATTTCATATAATCACTTGTCCATTTTAATTTTATATGTAAAAATAGTTATATCAAAATAGTCTCTTCAAAAAAAAGTTTAAAATCATATTATTAATTTTATTAATTACAAGATTATCATTATTGTATATATTATATATATTGAAATATATATATATATATATATATATATATATATATATATATATATATATATATATATATATATATATATATAACTTAAAATGATGGCATTATCTATCAGTCACCATTACGCTAAACAGAAAGAGTAATTGGCGATGGATTGGTCTAACAAATTCAGTAGTAATATTTGTATGGAATAATTAAAAAAATATAATAAATGTTCAATCATTCAATATTTAATGAGTAGTAATATTACATGTTTCAAATATAGAGGTAATGATTTATAAACTACGTAAATAACTATTATTGTTGTTTAAATTTATAACTTGCACTACTACTGCCCACTTTGTTTCGTTTGTCACTGTGTTAGAATGAATGAAAAAGATCTCTTTTAAAGATAAGTTTACCTTTGTTTACATTGTTTCTAATTGTTATTATTACTGTATGTTTTAGAACAATAAAGAATATTTAAATTAAATAAAAATACGTGTTAAGATTACTCAGAGCTTTATGTATTATATAAAAAAAAGTTTAGGTAAACAAGTTAGAAAGAATGACTTATTAAATTAAATATGGCAAACTGGATACATTTTTACAAGTTGATTACCTACTCATAGCTCCATGTATAAAAAAAGTTTAGGTAAACAAGTTAGAGAGAATGACTTATTAAATTAAATATGGCAAACTGGATACAATTTTACAAGTCGATCACTTATTCATAGCTCTATCTATAAAAAAAAAAAAAGTTTAGGTAAACAAGTTAGAGAACATAGCGTATTAAATTAAATATGGCAAACTGGATACAATTTTGCAAGTTATCAGTAGCCATGTTCCCAACGTACCAGGAAAGACAGGATTCGCTAGTTAGATACCGTAATCTCGTTAAACGTTTAGATAGATAAGATAACATCAGGAGGCTTTAACGGCATGAGACATCAATCAGGACGCCGTCTACCACACTATTAGCTTCCTTGATTCGTAAATACTACTTACTGGCGTTTGACTTGTATGTACACCAATATCGATTATCATTTTTTATCTCTTATGTTTACCAATGATTTTAGTCGTACGTTAGAATATAATGCGTGAAGATAATTTTAAAGTATCAATTATGTGTTATAATTTATTTATTTTCGAACATACTATAAAACACAGATATACAATAAATAACTTATGATAATGATTGTTTTGATTAATCAAAATATACATCAAACTGTGACCACTAAAACAGAAATTGTTGAGAGTCCGAAACACGCATCGTTTAAATGATATCTCAATTTGAAACATGTCCTTGAAACGATCAACGACTTTGAATTTATTTGTCGTAACCAAGACGTTTTATATGTATATAGGTAGGCATTATTATAGCCATCTACAAGTTTAACATTTTTAATGTTATTCATATGTCCGATATTGCTAATAATCGTTAATCAAATAGGTGTGTTAGCTAGATATTTTATGTAAATTTATTAAAGGAATACACAAGTGATTTTTACAAAGTGACGAACGTCGGAATTTGGTAGAGATGGGTTTATCCTAAAAGAACAGAATTTTGTACATAAGGTAGAAAAACTGTCTAAAACATATAATCAGATAAATTTAAACTAATATCGAGTTGACTTAACTGTGAATGCAATCGAACAAAAAAAAAGATTTTTATAAAACCACTTGTAAAATGTTTTTAGCAAATTTACACCAAACAATGATGGAAGCAGGGAAAGAGGACAACATAAAATAATAAAGATATAGAAAAATAAGAGAAACAAATTGAAATTAACGGAATAATCATGCCATTTACGCGTGATGAGTTCAAAAAATTGTAACATTTTTTTATATAAATAAAAAAAATTGTTACAAAACAAAATTTAGATCACTTCTCGGCCTTTTGACTAAGATCAAAGTGTAAACAAAAATTAGAGGAGTGAGAAAAAACACAGACTTTCTTACTTGATCTAAAGTTTGACAATTGCAATAGTTTGGATACAATAATACAGATTTTCATTCTTCACATTTCTGTCCAAACTATTAGAAAGACTTCAATATTTATGTAGATACTTACGAATGCAGTCTACATCTAACAAACACGCGAAGTAGTCACGCTTACACAATCACAATTTCACGGTCAAACAAAGTTTGATTCGTCTATTACATGGTAGTTTATTGCTGGTTAAAAACAAATAGGTTTAACACTTTGTAAATTTTAATTTTTTAATACATTGTAAACCGAATTAATATCAGATTATCAGATGTCAGACTTTAGATAGGTACCTAACAATAAACTAGATCAAAATTTATATTCACGAATAGGTATATGTTTGTCAGACTCAAACAATGTTAAAACAATTTATCACCCTTAAAGTTAAGTAGGTCTCGCGCATGAATAATGTAAGCATGTGAATTATAAGTCGTTAATAGACCGCTGTGAGTCATATACAATGTTTATTATCGATATACCACTGGACCATATAGGTCCTGTAGGTGTCGCACCTGGCAGTCGTGCTGGTCGTGATAGGAGCTGACCAATTGGCTGACGTACTCCCAGACTTCACCGGGCGCCGTCCAAGCCGCCGCCGCGTTCGCAGCGTGCCGCATCATGCCAACATCACCCGCAACAATTATATCTTCCACGGCACCAGTCTCAAGTTTTGATTCGCATGCGTCTCCTCGAAGCGCACTAGTTACGCGGGCGGTTAGTTCTCGGCGCTAACGTCCACTAACGTTGACGAGCTATTTATATTGTTTTATCCTCAATCACACCCAAGTAGGTCGCGATCTACATCACACACCACACTAAAACTGATTCCAGTGAACGAACTAAAACACCACAAACAAAATTTTGTTAATTTCTTGGAATCCAGATATTAATAATTCATTATACCGTATATTGGTATGTGATTTCTAGTTTCCCTAGTAGTTATTGCTGTCTCTGTTATTGCCAATTTTGGTACTCAGCGCTCTGTGGTAGTATGCGCAATAAAGAATATAAAAAGAAAATGTGTTACATAGCAATGATAGGTTGTATATGGAAAAAAGTAAATAACCAAATGACAACATTACATCTTCATTATAAATAATAATAATATAGAATGTTTCATAAATTAAAATTGAATACAATATAGATGGTAAATAGCTCCACTAAAAAGAAAGAAAATGTCGATTATTCTCCGGCTTGGATGGAATTCGTTAACACATGTTCCCGAAAATTAAAAAAACATATACCTTCCCTACTGAATACTTATAGTAAATTAGTAACCTCTGTTACTTGTTATTATCACTTCAACCTATCCATCATCTACAGCTGGTCACAAAGTAGGGCTTGGGCCACCTGTTGACGCTACTTCTTTCATAATATTTTCGTGATTTATCATTTCTAAGTTTTGAGTTTGCTTTAGTCTACAGTTAGTCTGTTTTTATATGTACATTAAAAGAACATTAAAGTATTCCTAAAAGTGAAAAAGATAATAATAGGTATCTAGACAAAAAATGAAAAAAAAGTTTTATATTATACTAAATCGATCAAGTGATTTATTACCCTGAATGGAACAAATTAAACTACGATCTGATGTAATCACCACAAGTGCAGAAAAATGAACAATTTGCAGTGATGCTCACAATCACAGAAACGTATCCATCCGCGACGCACGACCGCGAGTGATAACACGCGACCTTGGGCCGTACTAAACATTTGATAAGGGAAATTCGGCGGGAGCCCGGCCCGTCGTTGCGAGGTTCTCATCATCCGCTTATCGCTCACCGTGTTTGTTTTGCATGAAATTAGTGTCGTGGTCCACATTATAATGCGGTGACATGATCACGAATTAATGAACTGTTAGCAACTGATAAGAGATATTTAAGATTTACCTAAATATTATTAACGTTACACTATTCGAGTATCTACCTATATCTATGGCTTTTGTATTTTCGAACTCTTCATTACTTTTGATAATTACTAACTAATTAATATCCTGATTCCAAGGGAGACCTAATTTATAAATTGGAATTAACATTTCACATTATAATTTTAAAAACACAGTACAAGTTTAATTGACATTTCACGATAGCACACATATTCACAATAGCCGATCAATATCCGAGGATCTCGTATATACCAAAATGGGGTACTGCACTATTTACGTGAACGCGGGACCGCTTATGCGAAGAGCGGAACGCGCGCGCGCTTCACCGCGAGCCAGCTAATGACCGACGAGGCGCGTATTCGCGATCCCCACTCTACCACCGTACGCGCTATCAAACCAGTTTACATGAAAATTTTTAATTCCTCAGCTCGGGTGACGACCGGTCGCGCTTTCCACACGCGGCGCGGCCTCCCCCGAGCTCGAGGAAAAAGCGCAGCTCCCCCAGGGGCGCGCCGGAAGTGCACCGAAGCCGGCACGCGAACCAAGCGCACCCACCGCCTTAATTAAATGTTGCACGCTGCACACCTACCCCTCGCATCGCCGTCACACCACTGGCAACCTACCACCTTAGCGCCACGCAATTTACGCTACTGCTACAAATATGCGGTAAATATAGGATAAGCCGTAAACGGTATACTAAACCGATATCTGATGATATCGGGTAACAAATGTGAACCCGAGTCGAATTATGAGAAAAAATAATCTTACATAGAAAACACGGAATCACTTAATTTAGTTGAAAACCATTACCCTACATTTCTGAAACGTCAATTTTTGTTATTCCTTTAGGAGAAATTGTTCAGATACTATAAGAGTAGAATATTATTATTACATTTTGAAAAAGTGATTTTTTTTTTTGTGTAAAACAAGTATATCAGGCCACCGATTAATAGAAACAACATTTTATTTCAAACAGATATATATCAATCCGTGTCAGGCACTAGTCTACATAATGTATCCTTCATCCATCGCCGATAACAATAAACAGTTTATTCGGACATGAGTGAATGACCGCGCCACAGACACTGCTGATGTGAACATGGAATGATCTAAATACTAAGTCAGTCATAGACAACAAAAGATTGTTATGGTCTGTGAACAATATTATAACTTTTAGAAGCGTAGAATGAAATCATAAAAATAGCTTACATTACTTAATTACTCTATCATTCTAATAATGTTCAATAAAACTGAAAAGTGTAATACCTTCAAATATAAGCATAAAAAAGATAATTCATAAATAAATAAGTATTTGAAACAGGTTAAATGAAAATCTAATTCTAAAGATTTCTAAAAAACAGTAGATCTATGTAAGTCATTAGTAAAAATAGCTATCTGGGCCACGTGCTCTACGAAACGCAAACATTTTGCACCTTCTATGTAATATCTACTATAAACTAACATCAATAGATATACACTAATTGTTTAATGATCTACAAACTTTTATTACCTAAATTCAAAAATTTATATATTTATTTTGAAAACGATGTCGATGATGATAATGATATATACCTGATGTATAGTGCATAGAAAAAAAAAAATAGAAAAAAAAATTTAAAGGTTTCCCCTGTGGCAAATATTTCACTTTTACAAAGAAATTTCCATATTAGAAAAATATCAAGCCTTCTAGACAACGTAGTAATAGCTCCACTTATGGTAAAAGAGCCTTGCCTATGAGAAGGATGTATACTTAAAAGTAATACTTAGAAGAAAATTATGTAAAAATGTTTTAAATAATAAAAATGTTTTAAATAATAAAAAATAAATAATACTGCTGATTTGGGACTTATACCTCTACTTTTAGAAGTTTAGTTAGTAGTAAATAGTATCAATATCTTCATAACAATACGATGTTAATTATATTACAAATGCGCATTCAGATCTGCTTTCTCCGTTTCGCATAAATGACTAACAAAAGCAGTTGAGACGCAAAAGACAATCAATCATTCTAAATACCGAATAACAGAACAGTTATGACGCCCACAAACGATACCTATCTACTTTCATGTACGATCTCTCTCTAAATAAACAAAACGTGATTTCTTCTGGGTATTATACTAGCAAAATAACTTGAAACTATATAGTAACGATGCGATACATAAATGTTTATCGTCTGATAGGCCATCTGTATTCAATCAAGTATGAATATTTGTAAGATACATGTTCAAAATAATTGAACATATTAGAACCTAACAAATGAATATCGTATCTCTTGTGAAAACAAGTTGACAATATTACTATAAAACGTATGAAACATAAGTTAACTGACGCACAGACCAAGTACCTTCAAATCCAATAAACGAGTTAATCTTCAATTTATAATTCAACGCGGCTATTTAAGTACATGATACATCTGCGCATTGATACACCATATTTAATAAATTATAGAGAATTATTACTAAACAGAATGGTTACTGCTTATACATACGAAGGGTGTGTGGTAAACAAAATAAAGCGGCCTATTGAAAAGAACTGGATTATATTAGGTCGACAAAGATACAGGGGAAGGTGTTTTACATTATAATGGACAATACATTCCCTAAGTTGTTTGTTGTGCTGTTTATAGGGCTCACACTGTACATCGTTCGCGTTAAAGTGTTGGCTGAAAACATGAAAATAGGGATCAAATCACTAACAGAAGCATACGAACACATTTGGCCAATAAAATTGACTTTGCACAAATACCAAAGTCTACATGGTAATTGCTAAACCTTAGGTCCGGGGGAGAAGGGATTGTTAGTAATGCATATCAGTTCCATTGCTAATAATGTACCCTAACAGGACGACCTTCCCGTGGTCTCCCCTGGAAACCATCGTGCTGAATTCCAAGTGTATGCATAACGATGGGCTAACTGACCTGCCTTTTCATCCTCACCTGTCATCTATCACTGGTGCCCCGCCAGCGTATACCGTTAGCGCAAGCGGGGTTACCATTCCATTATCATCTATTAAAAAAAAAAAAACCTTAGGCCCAGACCAGATTCATCCATTTGTATCATCTTTCAATTATAATTAGATTTTTTTAATATAACTATTTTCATTGTATGACATTAAAATGGTAAGGTACATTGGTATTTAACTAATACTTCTCTATGTTGGACACATATTACATCCTACTATTTCATAAGGATGCAAGCCTGTGTATGTGGCTGTAAAAATTTTAATAAAAAAAATATATTGTGCTGAATACTTCTATCTATTCACCAAGCTAATATAAATAAACATGTCAATAACACACGATTATATTTTCATGAAGATTTCATACAAAAAAAAAATATAGTAACATCTATAAAGTTATAGAATACACTTATCTCCAATAATTATTTTTCCTATATAATCTGATCAGACAAGACTTTTTGAAGCAGTCCTTTATTTTTTGCAATGCAAGGATCACAAATTCTTACGGCACTGAATATTTTGCTTAATCTTATTTTAAATTTTGCATTTAAACGACAAATATAAACACAATTCAGTCAAGTTATTAAAATATAGTAAAATTTAATGAGTACTTCATAAAATATAAACTATTTAATGTATCTTATATAATTTTAAAATGTATTTTTAGGAACGTGAAGGAATCAAACATTTTGAACATATTGTGAATGTACCTATATATTCACATGACACATCTGCTCGTATTGTTCCCATATGTGAGTACATGCAGTGAGACATCGGAGTATTTCGTGGGTAAATTAAGTCGGGAAAGAATAATATGTTTCCGAAGTAGAATCGCAAAGTTTAATGAAAAGTAACTGCCAGACAACAAATGGAATGTATCATCGTATTTCTCAATATTGTATATGAGTAGATAGAAATATAAATCGAATGTCGATCACCACTATATATAGACAAAGCCAACCACTAATCATATACGTTATCTATAAACAATAAATTTAATTTGAGGCTTTTAGTTATTATAATTTCTTCCAAATTAGCCTACATTCACTAAGGTTTATGGAAATTTATATGAGATAAACAGGGATTATTTTCTTTTCAGAGATTATTTAAAATTTGCCAAGGGCAACATGCTAGGCCAGGCGTAGTTGCCAGCAACGTACTGGCTTCACCCTTTATAGATATTGTATTTCGAACAAAATATCTTCTGATGACATGCTTGACAGAATGTGGAGATAGTTTACTTAAACAATGATGAATACCAAACTAATAAATTCAGTTTTGAATTCACTGAACAGATATTAATTATTCAATAGATGAATGTGATTTAAGAAAAATGCGTAGGTATAGTTTTTTTATAACAACTTAGATGATAACCATCACCTATAGAAATAATGGAATTGGACTAAGGTACATGATGAAGCAATTGAGGAATTAAAAATAATTTTATTTACGGAACCGTTTTACAATTTTATCATCCTAACAAACATTGTAAAGTATCTGTTGAAGCCTCAAAAGATGCATTAGGTGCGATTCTATTGCAAGACAATTTACCTGTAGCATGTTTCAAAAGCAATGAGTGATAATTTAGTAGTCAAATATATACTAGGAAAAAAATTACAATTAGCTGATTCCTTATCTAGAGATGTTACTAATATTAAAAATGATAACTTTAAAGAAGATTTGTATGAGTGTCAAGTTAGTATGATAAAATCTAATTTAAATATAACTGATTACAAATATAAGATATTCAACATTGAATCTAATAAAAATGCAGATTTACAAACATTGATAAATTACATAAATAATGGTTGACCTAATAAGATAAAAATAGAAAATAAATCAGGTACATTAAAACCCTATTATGATTACAAAGAACAATTATTTGTATATGATAGTCTAGTATTTAAAAATGACTGTTTGATAGTTCCTAAGTCATTGAGGTTAGATAGATTAAATAAAATTCATTACAGTCACTTAGTTATTGAAAAATGCAAATAAAGGGCTACAAAATGTTTATTTTAGCCTAATTTGTCTAAAGACATTGAAGAGAATGTTGGTGAATATGAGGCATGTGAAAGGATTAGGAAAAATAATTCAAAAGAACCTATGACAATTAAGGAAATGCCTACTAAACCATGGACTCATTTGTTATTTTTTTATGATAGTAAACCCTATATAGATTAATACAGTATTTTTTTTAAGTGAGTGAATTAAATAATTATATCAACATATCTTAACATTGAATTCTTTAAAAATATTTTTAGTCACTATGGAATACCAGAAATACTGTATACTGATAATGGTACTAACTATACCAATCAGCAGTTCAAAAAGTTTGTAAATGATTAGAATTTCATTCACAAAACAAGTAGTCCTTATCATCATCAATCTAATGAATTTTTTTTGATGGGATAAAATGGTATAATGATAGATGAGAATGAAAACAGGCTAGTTAGCCCATCATGATGAATTCGTCAGGAATTAAAAATGATAGTTTCCAGAGAGAACCGCGAGGAGGTTGACCTGGTTTTGTATAAGTAATTAACAATATATATATATATATATATATATATATATATATATATATATATATATATATATATATATATATATATATGCTAGTAGAACATAGATATACACCTATATAAAAAAAAATTAATTATAAAACTCATTCAGAATTACTTATGGGTTGAAAACTTCAAAGATTGTTACCTAATGTAATGTTTATGAATATAGAAGGTAAATATATACAATCAAAAATGTATAAAAATGCTCAGAAACAAAAGAAATACTATGATAAAAATACTAAAAAATTAAAATATCTTGAGAAAAACCAAAAGGTATCAGTTTCAAATAATATAAGTAAAAAACCATTACATTATGCACAAGTATTGAATAATTCAGGTTGTCCAAATTCAAACACAGTTTTGACTGAAACAGGTTAGGAATTAGATAGGAATAGAAAACATTTAAAAGAGAGTAAGAATAAGATTAAAATAAAAAAGGAAGTAACCTTTGATGATAATATTGTAAACATTGATGAATCAACAAGATATAATGATAGAAATAGTTATGTAAATTTGGAAGAAAGAACTATCAATGTGGATGAATGAGTTGTTGTAGAAAGAAAATAAATATGAAACTAGAGTAGGGTGAAAATAAGAAAACCTATAATAAATTTTAATATTTAATAACATTCATAATATCTGTCTAATTATGAATGTTATTAAAAATTAAAGAAATTAAACAGTTTAAGTAATATTTAAACTATTATGTCTTACTTATATTATGTAAAACTTATATTTGGAGCATAGCATTATATAGGTGTGAAACATGGACAATAACACAGAAGGAAAGAAAGATGCTTGAGGCATTCGAAATGTGGACATGGAGGATAATGGAAAAGATAAGCTGGACAGAAAAACTAATATATGAGGAAGTCCTGAAAAGAGTGAACGAGAAAAGAACATTAATTAAAATAATAGAGAACAGAAGGAAAAATAAAAGGGCAAAAGAGGAAGAGGAAGACTGAGGAATAACTAAATGGGACAGATAAAAGAAACACTAGGTGTCATGTTGTATAGGGAGGTCAAGGATATGGCCTGTGATAGAGCTGGCTGGAAGATGCATGAATTAGTTGCACCAACAAGAGGAAACTCTTAAATGAAGAGAGAGAGTCTATAAAAGTATGTATAATGTTATAGCTATAATCTTAATTTAAGCAATTATATTCTGTATTAATTTTTAAAGAAAAAGGGAGATATATGCTAGATTACAAATCATAGATTAATGTGTTAGTGGATGATATTTTTCAGAGAACTAAAGAATACCATCCACTATCACTTATAATCTATTACAATTATAAGTGTTAGTAGATATATATCTATACATATAAAAACGCATGGGGGGTATCATGGGCGAAACAGTATACTCTGTTACGTCCATGGTACTGCTCATGTCTATAGGCAACGGTTACCACTTTCCATAAGGTGGGCCATCAGCTTGTTTGCCATTCTAAGTTGTATAAAAAAAAAAAAAAAAAAAAATAATGCCACTTTTTATTGTAATTTTATAACTCAAGAATGGGCTCACCTATCCAAACCAAATGTTTAGACTTTGTTCAGACTATTTAGTAGGTGGTTTATGTGAAGTTTGCACAAAGTCGGTAGAGCAGTTCTTCATTTATCACATTTTTTGTAACAAATGAATTCAATAATTGGAGGATCATTTTGTTAATGGAAATTTTTATATCAAATTCAAACTTTTTTTTAAGATGGGGATTGTGCTGTCAAATTGTAACTTTTTTCAGTGTTGACAGTACAAGAATGTTGTTATGTCATTCATGCGTTCATTTAATTTTTTTATTATTTCATTTTATATGTAGCGAAGCACGTACCAGGCTAGTATATATATAATCCAAACAATACAGCATCTATGTACCCAAAAAAATGTGTCTGAAGGGTATGGAAGCAGAGTCCTGTTTAAAAGAACAATTTGATATTATATATATTGACTGAAGAATAAATTATGGTGATAGTTATCTGTCAAACATGTTAGATTTCATGGTTGGTTGTCTGGTTACCATTTAATACTTTATATTTGTATATTAATTAAATGCCTTATAACTAAAGCGATGGTTTTCAGATTACCACTAAAAAATAAGTCATAATTGCATGCTAGAAACCTTTAAAAATAGTAGAAGTCAAAACAGGTTCATTTTATGTATATATATATAAAAAAAATAAAATCGTGGAATAGCATAATATTAAAAACAAAAATTCTGGGATGGAGTAAAGGGGCTTAAAAAAGGCTCAAATGTATTCTCAGCAATGTCAATATATAAAACTTCACTTGGCTTCTGAGGTGAGCATCCAATTATTTTGGCTTTTTTTTTTAATAAGTGAAAATGTGATGAATCTCAATATTGCTAAACTATATAGTTATAGGTGACTACAGTTTGGCAGTATTAAGTTCCATGACAGATTTAGACAGCATTAAATAAATAATTAATGAAATTTGTAATATAAATTTTAAAACAAACTACGGAGTCCAAAATGTGTAAGAAATATCATTTAAAATTTACTTGTTGTTAATCCACTAAAAGTTAATATTAAAATTTCTCAGGATTTTACAATCATATCCTAAAGTGTCAAATTAATAAGAAATTTATCAACAAATTAACATTTACAACAAGCTGTAACTATTTCATTTCCAAATTTTTATAGATCATTAAATCAATTAAAGAATAAACCATATTCAAGTCTAATTTCAAAATCCTAATATAAGAAATAATTTTTGAATGTCTGATCATTAAAAAGCCTTCTAACTTTTTGTTTAGACTTCTAAACTCATACAAAACTTAATTGATAATCCTTGAGAGCAAAATAGAAATTATATACATATAAGATTAATTGAAATAGTACTTACCTTAGTCCGTGGACGCCCACGTCCTTTTTTCACTGATGTATCAATTTCATCACTTTTTGTCTTTTTCACAATACTGACAGTTTTAGCACATTGTTTGTCTTTATTAACTTTTGATATAGTATCTTTATCACCTTGTTTATCATCTTCACTATCACTTTTAATATTACTTTTTGTATTTTTTCCTAAAGGCTTCTGTGGTGAAGCTTTGGGGTGAAGAGTCTTGGAAACGGCCTTTAAAGGCAAGTCGTCATCACTTGATGAATTTGAAGAACATTTACATGACTCAGAACTAGAAGTGGTATCAGACAGTTGAGATTTGCCTTTCTTTCTAACTGCAGGCCTGTCTTTATTTGATTTTATAGTTTTTACTGCAGCTTCTACCAGTTTCTTTTTGCCAGCAGGTTTAGTGCCTCCTTTCTTAGGTGTGGCTTTTCTGGGAATAGCAGCTATTTTCAGCTTCAAACCAGTATCACAAGAAGTAACTGAGAAATGTGGTTTCCGCACAGAGCTCTGCTTGTTGCTAGAGCACTCCCAGTTGCTCCCAGATGAATCACTGGTGCTGCTATTCTATAACATAATTGAATGAAAAAATTATAGATTAAAGTATACAATTAACTAGCTATTCATATATAAAGTATCCTATATTTTAAGATAGGATAGAACATATGTAGGTTACTTAAACACATCTTCGAAATTTCATCAAAATTTTTTGAGCCTGAATTTAAGCATGCATACAAACATACAATATCTTTACAACTTTCACATTTATTATATTAGAAGTAGTATTTAATTATTATTATTGTATACATCCCACTACCCATGTTTCATGGCAAAATACAACATAATAATTATTCAAGAATTTGAATTCTAATATAGGTATCAATAACTTGTAATAATAATAATTATTATTATACTGGAAAACACTCTAAAATAAAGATGGTTAAATAACCCCTAGTAGAAACAGCCAAAGTTCAGATTCCATGAAAAGGGTATAGGTAATATAAATTATTATTATCTTTATTGATTTAATATTATTAATTCTTACACATACTTATGTTTAGCAATCACTGCAATTTTATTTGAGTTAAATAGTACCTACCCGCCAACATAATTTAATACAATAGTAGAAATTTGAACTAAAACTAAATTCTTTTTAAACCCCAGTAAACAGCAACAATAGTAACATTAAGTATTGGAATCTGTTCCATGTTTGTGTAATTATTACTACAAGATAATTATTAACAATTATAACTACAATTGTTTATTTAATTTTACTAATTACTTTATAATGTAACCATTAGTCCTAACATTATACCACAAAATATTATTCAGAGTAACACCTGAATGTACTACTTTTGAGCTTGTCACTATATGTTATAGGAAGTTAGAATGCACTTTAAATAATTGAATAATAATGGTCCTTTAAATACACAAGCAAAGATAGTATCTACACTTATATGAATAGTTATGAATAATTAATAATAATACTTCCATGATTTTATTTTACACAATTAAAATTAAAATAATACTGACCTCAGAATCACTGTTTGAATCTGTACCACTTGAATCATGGGTTTTTGGCAACTCTGTGCCCATTGCTGAAATAAACAAAAAAATACTCATAACAACAAATAAATTACATAAATGAACCTTGTAAAATTAATCTTGAACTTGATACAGCCTTGAACTAGTCATGCAAAAAACTACTACTTACGATTGCATTTATGTAAAACTATTAGATAGTGATTTGAAATGCATAATCTTGTATTCTAAACTTGTTGTCAAATTAGTCTTATACTGAAATTGACATAATTATATTCGCCTAGCCAAATTTAGCTTTAATGACGCTTTAAATTGGTATGAATAATGTGTTTAAAGTACTCACTTCAAGGTTGGTCAAGATGTTCCCAAATGTAAAAGTATAAATTTCTTCATTTCAATTATGGATTCTCTACGATCATAGCAGCAGACTGAAAAGCAATAATATAACAAATAATTTTTTTTTTATATAAAAAGCAATTCGAGAATATCTAATTACGGTAGGGAGTAATTTGTTAAATGACAGATCTGACGACACTCGCAGGACCAGTTTTCTATCAAGAAGAACAATAACTTTAAGACGATAATTTTACTTCGCAATAACAAAATTGATTATTGTCAGTAAATGATCATACAATAAAATATCAAATTTAACGTTTTTGGCCGTGATTACTACTAGGCATAACGGTTTTTTAGGCTATTGGCGCCAAATAAGTGCATACGTTTACATTTTTTTCTTATATTTTGGGACGTAAAGCGAACGATCTAATAAAAAATTACTGTCTATATTTTAATAAAATTATATCTTACTAACCAGATCAAAACACAGAAATCTATTATAAAGTTAGGTCGTAAATTTACTTTACACTACTGAATAACACTTGGCCTCCATGTTTACAAATCATTCGTATAAAAATTCTCGTAATGTATACATATACATACCTGGGGTGAAAGTCAGGGGATTTAGATGCCTTCTCCTTTCCACATACGATAAAATTGTAGTATGTGAATGGGATATACTACATTTATTATTTTCACATATACATTTATGTATGGATTGTGGCGCAAAATGGCGTCGTCACATAAACCGCTTATAAATTGATTATCATATTAAGTGTTTCACCTAAAGGCTAAAATATAATTAAAAAATAGTTTTCGGACCTAAATAAATTTTAAAAGGATTCAATATTTCTGAAAAACAAACTAATTCTAAAGAAACATTTAAAAGCATTAGATTAGGTATATTTACAGGATCGCCATCTAAAATTACGTAATATAAACAATTTATAAATTTTACAGATTAATAAACAGTTGGTGTGCCGTAAGATGGCGGGGTGATGGTTCATTAAATAATGTCTACATCGAAACTTGCTGAAGTGTGACAACAAATGACTGTCAAATTTGAAAACAAACAAGTTATATATATTTCTTATTGATTACATATTTAACAGATGCTACCGCTTAATTTAAATTACACTTAAATACCCAAAAATGTAATTTCTTTTGTTTATAACTCCCGCCTTTTTAGAGCTGTGCTGCAGGTGTTATCTTTAATCTATGTTCTCCCGTCTCCCGTGTTCATCTAAGAACAAGGAATTACATAGAAGGAATAATAAAATAAAAATTGTAAATCATATGGCTGCCTTCTTTTTTCTTATACAAATATAATTAGTAAAAAAAGGATGAAAGATACACCATCAGTTGCTATCTTTATAAATTCGTAGCGGGCTAGTTTATATACATAAATATGAATTTACATCATGAGCCGGTTCAGAAAGTGGCGCATAGAAGTCGATCCCGACAAAAGTGCCGCCGTGTTCTTTACGGTAAATCGGAATTTGTCCCCTCCTTCTCAGATTAAAATGTTCAATACACCCATTCCCTGGGTCAAGAGGGCTAACTACCTCAATGTCACGCTCGATTCGAAAAAGACGTTTGCACCCCATCTCAGGATGGACTATCCTGGGCGAAAGCCAGTTTTATACTGGGTCGCCTCCATCCGTTTATGAACAAACGCAGTAAGTTATCGCTCAACGCGAAGCTGGCGCTCTACAAGGTTGATAATGTACGTTAGCGTCGTCTTCGCCCATTCCGCTCCGTCCCTTTTGCAGTGCCTCCAGATGTTGCAAAGTAAATGTCTACGGCGTAGTACGGACGCCCCGTGATACGTACGCAACGCGGACATTTAACGCGACCTCAAAATCCCCACGATCAAGCAATACATGAAGAAAGCTTCTCGACGCTACTTCGCTGCAGCAGAATCCCACCCGAACCTGCTAGTAGTAAAAGCGGGATCGTACACCCCTAGAGAGAACGTAATATTCAGATGTTGTCGCTCGTGGCATGCACTCTTAGACCCCGACGATTCCATAATAAAGGCAAACGCGTCTCTCGTCTCTACTGCGGAACTCCCGTCTGCAAACGATACACCTACATACCGCACACACCGTCCTCGCCGGTGAGGACGAAGACTCCTCACACTCGGTTCGCGTACGCGGAACATTCGCTATACGCCTGAAAGTACGCTGCCCACGACATTTCCTCATTCCCCCGATCGATCCACCGGTCCTCGGTCCAGCCGTCCCTCAACGGGAGTCGAAGTGTGGCGGCTAAAGCCGAGGTTCGAGCCACTTAGGCACCCTTGGGCGCACGCTGCAGTTCATAAATAAAGAGCTGACCCCTTTGTCGCTCCCCTCTTGCGAACTTGGTGTGCCAACTGCACTCGCCCCTGCTCACACGCGTTTGGTGAAGTTGTAAAGGCCATCAGCGACCAACAGCATTACACGGTTAGAAAAAAATGCATCATGAGTATCATCTCAGTCATTATCTGTCCACTGTTGAACATAGGCCTCCCACATAGACTGCCATAAGAAACGATCCCAAGCCACCTGTATCCATTGATTCTCTGCAATGTATTTGAGGTCGTCACTCCATCTAGTGGGGTGTCGTCCTACACTGCATTTTAACACTGCGCGATGAATTTACATACTAAATAACAAACAAAGGACATTAAGACAGAAACGGTGACGCAACTAATTAACTTAGTACATGCAATTTTTTGCATGTACGATTAATAAAGTAAAATTATTTAACCTCTTATAGCGTTCAGCATTTAAAAAACTACACCACATTTTCTAATCTATATTACCTCAATGTTTGAAAGCAAAGATTTTTAATTTGTGCGTATTGCTAGTTATGACTTATGGAACCGAAATATAGTCTTACACGGTTGCCCGTATGCAAAAGATTCAAATTACTCAACAAACAATGAAGAGGGCATCTCCGAAATGTATATATTTCCAAAAGAACCAGTCATGGTCAAAGTCGAAGGATAAGCAAATTGAAGTGGCAATGGGCTGATCACATAGCTCCAAAAACCGACAACCGATAGGGAAGAAAGGTTCTTGATTGGCAACTCCATATGGACAAATGCAGTGTAGGACGACCCCCGACTAGATGAAGTGACGACATCAATTGTATTGAAAAGAGTGGATGCAGGTGGCCGAGGACCGTTTCTTTTGGTAATCTACGTGCGAAGCCTATGTTCAGCAATAAACAAATAATGTTTGAGATGATGGTGATGGAACAAAAACCAATTTATAAAAATAGTAGCATTACTACCATAGACCAAAAAATAGTTAATTATAGATTTATTTTATCATTCCTTCTATGTAATTCTTGTTCCTAAATTCCTTTGTACCTTGTTGAAATTTTATATTATATAGTCACTAGATCTGTTATACTACTTATCGATATCATAATTATAAATAGTCATCAGAGTATTAATTTTGTTGATACAGGTGGTTGTATAAATTAATTTTCTAATTTCACTAAAACAAGGATAATGCCGACATTAACTATCTAAGTGACTTTTGAACTGTGACTTTCCCATAATTTCTATAATCTGTGATACTTTCTCTATGATACTTTGACACTTGATTTTATCTTCCAAATGAATGTTATTATGAATGTTATTATGAAATATTAATTTTTGTCTATTTCATTTTTTTTTTTACTTAGTTTCTGATATTTTTTCTTGAATTACATTTATTTTATAATAATATTCATAACTGTTTTCATTATTATAGTTATAAAAATTGTATAATGGACGAGTTAGAAGTATGGGAAGACTTAGCAAATATACCACCAGATCCACCTGTGATGCGAGAAGTTTGTACGAACTGCAAGCAAGTATTACACTTCATTATAAAAAAATCGCGTTATAATTCTAAAATTGTTATTACATTTTATGGTGATAAACATATTGTCTTTAATTATCTGATGAGCATAATAAGAAATTTTTAATATGTCTAAATATCAATCATTATCTGTTACAGAAGACCTATGATAGTTTGTTGGTGTTCTGCATTACCTCCAGAAAAATTAAACCCTCGGAGTAGAGTTATAATACTGCAACATCCTGCTGAAGAGAAGAGGTGTTTACGAACTGCACCAATGTTGCAATTGGGTTTAACACAAAACAAGTGCCTTATATATAAAGGGAAGAAATTCCCGCAACCTAGACATGAAAACTTAGAGAGTATTCTAACTCAACCAAATACAGTTTTATTATACCCAAGTAAAACAGCTATTGATATAAGAGATTTGGAGAATGACTCTGAATCTTATAATCTTATATTGATAGATGGAACATGGCCACAAGCAAAAGCTATATACACATCTAGTCCAATACTACATAATATCAAACAAGTAAAGCTTCTGACTCATATTACAAGTAGTTATATAATAAGAACACAGCCAACAGAAGGCTGTTTAAGTACGCTGGAGACAGCTGCCGAGGCACTCTCACAACTTGAGGGAGACTACACCTATAGAGAACAACTTATCAAGCCTTTACATGTATTATGTAAATATCAATTAGATAATGGTGCAGTAACACATCAGTCAAAAGAGTTTTTATTGAAAACAAAAATGTACCCTAAATTGATTGGTAAAAGATTATCTAAACTTTTAAGATCTACAAGTGATTGTGTAAATCAAACTTAAATAAATAATTTTGTAAATAAATATCTTTTCATATTATAGGTTTCATATAATGAATGACTCGATGAAATTGTTATGGTGTGTTGTGTTTCTGGTGTTCCATTTGTCTGCTTTCACGATTATCCCTTTTTATTAGTGCATCTAAAATTTGATCATTTAAAAATTATTTGATTTAGTCAGTTCCATGTTTATCTCTTTTTTTTTTTTCATAATATTGGCAAAGGGCAAGGGTTGTTTATTATGTCATTAACAAATGGGAAATGAGATGTAATATTAAAAACAAACAGTAGGGATTTTGGTATTCATGACAGTTTTAGTTTGATATAATAAAAAAAGCTAAGGAGTTATAGATTAAAGGGTTTTTTTTAAGGATAATAATAGAATGGTAGCTCTGCTCACAATAACATTACATGCTGGCGAGGCACTAGTAAAGGTAATAATGAAAAGGCAGGTCAGTTAGCCCATCATGATGAATACACTTGAAATTTAGCACGATGGTTTTCAGGAGGGACTACATGTAGGTTGACTTGACAGGGTATATTGCGAATAATGGAACTGGTAGTGTTTTTTAATGGATGATAATGAATTGGTAACCCTGCCTGTGCTATCAGTATACACTGGCAGGGTACCAGTGAGGGATGATAAGTGAGGATGAAGCAGGTCAGTTAGTCCACCATGACGTATTTAACAATAAATCAATCACGATGATTTCCAGGGAGAATCATGAGGATGTTGACAGGGTATATTGCTAGCAATGGGACTACTAATCCCCATTACTAAATCCCTTTTCCCCCTGGGACTGGTGGTCCACTTCACTAAATTATTTTACAATGAGCTAACAGGCATAATATGGATGTAAGAAAAAGAATAAGAGATTTAATGAGTGAGGAATGCTCATATAAGGAGCAGGAAAAAAATATATGATTTAAATCACTCACATCTTTCATATTCACAGATATCATTCTCTTCTATACGAAGTTTTGCTCAAAGAGCAAGTTTTGCTAAACGAGCGGGAGTTAGTGATGCGCGATTTTACTAATTGTTACCTTTATTCTGATGGAGCTTTAATACTGTGGATGGGGATTGGGATTGTTAGCAATGGAGTTTGACAGCCCCATTGCTAGCAATATGCCTTATTAGGTCGACCTCCACGTGGTTCCCCCTGGAAACCATTGTGAACAATTATTGTTGAATTCGTCACGATGGGCTAACTGACCTACTTCATCCTCACCTATCATCCTTCACTGGATCCCCGCCGGTGTATACCGATAGCGTGGGTAGGGCTACCATTCCATTATCATCCATTAAAAAGTAACAATAATTTTAGTTTCTAAATCATTCAGCAGAGGCAGCACATTCGTTTATTTGCTACTTACTTTTAGATAATATTAATGATTACAGAATTCAAAGACACCAGACTTTTAAATCTATCTCTAAATTTAAAATTTCCATTTGATATCTCTCATTGAACAGGAAAAATAGGTTTCATTGAAGCCTGAATTCTAAGGTGCTTTTCTCTAATTTATCTTTTTACTTCAATTAATTATTATTTCTTTAGCTTAATTTTATAATATCTGTCATTACTGTTTGTTGAACTATTATAAACTAAAATTATAATATCTTTGACTTAAATCTATTAGAAAATTAGTCTGTATTGGTTTTTACATTAAAGATTTCATTGTGATTTATAATTGGAATTTTAACTACAGATTAGAGACTAAGTTTAAAGACATTTTAACTTTAGAAAAAGGTTTAGGAAATGACATCTCAGAATCCACCATTGTCTATGATTGTGCCATTTTAAAAACTTAGAATATGTCAGTGTCAAGTTTGACAACTATTATTTCTTTTCGTTTCTGCAAAACAAAACGCAAACATGGCAGAGGTTTGTAAATTATTTATTTTTAATTAAATCTGTTAAAATACAGTACATCAAGTTCTTAATCAAGAAATTTGATTTGTGAATTGATTGTTGTGATATTATAATATGTAGTTACATACATATTTTTTATAAATGAGTATTTGTTTTTTCTATTTCAGGTTGATGAAACTCTCAAAAAGAAGCGTACCTTTAGGAAGTTTACCTTCCGAGGAGTTGATCTTGATCAACTTCTGGATATGCCTAAGTAAGTAGTTCAAAATATAGTATAATACATACATGTACACTAGTATTACTTTAAAATTTTCTATAACACAATATTACACGTCTGGATACTTTATATTTTCAGGTTTTTTCAATTAATAAATAAATAATAATACAGGTATGCAACCTGTATTTGTTTAACTGCTAGATAATTTCTTAAAATTAGCATTAGGTCTTGTGATCCATGTCGGTTAATAATTTAAATTTGGAAAATAACCTAAAATTAACAAAATTTTAGTGAGCAGCTTATGGAGTTGATGCATGCCCGAGCGCGGCGACGATTTGCCCGTGGTCTTAAACGTAAACCAATGGCGCTTGTTAAGAAACTACGTCGTGCAAAGAAAGAAGCACCCCCAAATGAGAAGCCAGAGATTGTCAAAACTCATCTCCGCAATATGATCATTGTCCCAGAAATGGTTGGTTCAATTGTCGGCATATATAATGGCAAAACATTCAACCAGGTTTGTATATCATAATATTTTTTTAAATGAAATTTGTGTGTAATTTACTGACCTTTTTCTCCAAGATTCATATTTATGTGCGTCATTTGTAATTAGTATTTATCCTAATTAATAATATTGGAATAAAATGTCACATGTTCTTTTGAGACCTTTGCTATATTTTATATAAATTACTTAATTCAGCTATAATCAAGTAATAAATCAAAAACATTAATAAATACTACTGGTACTGGTTGGCACTTGTGAACAGAGCAGAACAGAATAAAATTTTATTTATTATTTTAGGGAAGCTTACAGCTGTAATAATTAACAATATATAGTGTGAAAGTAACAAGATCAAATGTCTTATTTCTGGTTTGTTCAATGGTTGATTGGTAGAGAACACTGTCTAGTTTTATGTCTGTCAAATGTACATAGTATTTTTCTGTGCATTAAAAATTAAATCAGTAAGAGTAACTAAATAAATTAAAAATTAGCTTTGCTAATTCAATTGCATACAATATGGATATTTCCATATATGTTTGGTCTAAGGGCCAGTTTACAGCATCAGTGAATAAAACAAATTAATGTTATTAACTATACCAAAATTAATTTTATTATATAATTTTTTTCAGGTTGAAATTAAGCCGGAGATGATTGGTCACTATCTGGGCGAGTTTTCCGTGACATATAAGCCTGTTAAGCACGGTCGGCCTGGTATTGGTGCCACTCACAGCTCCCGGTTTATTCCACTCAAGTAAAGTGGGCTGACCACCTTTTATAGGCTAAGTGTTAAAAATGTGTACAGGATTACAATAAATCTTGTGCAACCATGAGGCATTTTCATTTTATAGTGAATTATTTAGGTTTATAAATTTTCTGAATAATTGAAACAATATATATTAATACCGGTGGTGTTACTATAGAAATAAATTCCAATAAATTTAAATTGAGATGTTACACACTCTCAAAATCTAATACTAGTATAACTTAATTCCTAACTGTTGTTTCATGAGTGCAGTATAAAATTGCCCTTGGCAAAAGATTTGATTCAAGAGTAGATCTGCTGGTTTCTATAGAAACAAGAAATTTTATGAGCATAATAATGGAATTTTCTTATCACCAAGAAAAGGTGATTAATCATAGCACAGATAATATAATACTATTCTAGTAATCGTAGTTACCTAAATAACAATAAACCATATTGGTTACATGAATACATTGTATCTCCACTCTCCATTTAGACTCCATTTAAAGGTGTCCTAAAAGGGCACTAAATGACCTTATGCAACTACTGTGAGGAGCTGGTATCTGTAATAGGTTAAGACCTGTAGATATAAATACATATTTATTTATATATATATATATATATATATATATATATATATATATATATATATATATATATATATATATATATATATATATATATATATATATCTTTATAAATATAAAATAAATAAACGCCTATATAAATATATATATACTTCATAAACTCTCAACCTCCAAATTTTTCTATCGACTCCATCAACTGTTCAACCTGTAAATCGTAAAACTCAATGATAACTCATCGCCCATTAATCCGCATCAGATGGGGGGAAAGGGATTGTTAGTAATGGAGACTGAGAATCCTATTGCTAGCAATATACCCAACCAGGTCGACCTCCTCGCGGTTCCCCCTGGAAACCATCATGCTGAATCCCAGTCGTATATACCACGATGGGCTAAATGTCCTGGCTTTTCATTCTCACCTTCATCCTTCACTGGTGCCCCGCCAGTGTATACTGTTAACGCGGGCGGGGTTGCCATTCCATTATCATTCATAAAAAAAAACCATTGACTCTACAGTGCATTTGAGATTTTTTTTTAATGCAGGTGTCTTGGAATCGTTCCTTACGGCAAGAGGCAGCACAGCAGTGGATAGTTACCAGCTGATATGATGATTCTTAACTGATCCCTATAGATAAACTTACAACACATATGGCATGATAGAATGCAAGTAATTGCATCATTTTACAGCCACGCAATTAATTTATCCCAGAAAAAAATGTTTTTAATGGATGATAATGGAATGGTAAACTCGCCTGTCCTAACGGTATACACCAGCGAGGCACTAATGAGAATGAAAGATAGGTGAGGATGAAGCAGGTCGGTAGGCCTATCATAAGTAATTCAACAATAAATCAATCGCAATAGTTTCTAAGGGGAACCGCGTGGAGGCCGACCTAATAAGGTATGTATTAGTAATGGGGTTGTTAATTCCTATTACTACCAATCTTTTTTACCACATCAGCAACTTTTTTTTTTAATGTGTGAAAATGAAATGGTAACTTACGTCTACGCTATCAGTATACGCTAGCGGGGCACCAGTGATAGATGAGGGGGTGGGGGGGGGGGGGAAGGGATTGTTATTAATGAGGTTTAACTGGCCCATTGCCAGCAATACACCCTTATCAGGTCGATCTCCACGTGATTCCTCTGGAAACCATTTACTTTGAATTTACCATGGTAAATTCTAGCGGAAATCGTCACGATGGGCTAACTGGCCTGCTTTATTCATCACCCACCTGCGCTATCGGGATACGCTGGCACACCAGTGAAGGGTGATAGATGAGAATGAAAACAGGCCTATCATGATGAATTCATCAGGAATTAACCATGATAGTTTCCAGGGGGAATCGCGAGGAGGTTGACCTGGTTGGGTTTATGGCTAGCAATGGGATTCTCAGTCTCCATCACTAACAATCCGTCCCCCCCCCCCCCCCCATAGCAAATGATTAGGTAATTTTGAAATGAGACAACTTTTAAAAATGTAAGTAGCAATAAGCTTCTTCGAAGAGCATATATCATAACGGTTGGGTTAATGAACGTGCATTACCCGCAGACTAGTATCATCAAGAGAAACCAGCTGAAACTGGTGCGGTCCGCCCACAGCCGCCGCCGCCCGGTTGCAATGACCATCAGCATGACGCTTAAAATGTTTGCTCAACGTCCCTTTTTTGTCTTCGCTGTTAGTTCCTTATACGGAGTTACAAATTTTTTATACGTATAGACGTCTGTCTGTTTGAATTGTTAGTACCACTTTGTCAAGGTTGAACCTTCTATAGACTCCATTACGGAATATATCAAAGACTTTAAGTAGATACTATTACATTTACTAACGTGTACATTGGTCGTATATAGTATCTACTAAAAGTTTAAATATTTTTGCCTTTAAATATTTAATTGAATTTAAATACATTTGATACGGAAAGTGGCTTTCAGTTCTATTTTAAATATTTTCAGCTCTCTTTGAGAGCGTTGTAAGTTAGTAATGTATCACCTATTACGTTTTGTAAAGCCCGACGCGACGAAAATCATGAGTTTGAATCTGGCTGATACTATAAAACTTAATATAACTGGTGACCGGTGACAACGGTAGGCTCGCTTCTATTGGAGTCCACATGCTGGACAAAGTATAGTCCTACCCCATATAAACCCATTAGCATATTTTATTTTTGTCACCTTTTTAACGATATACTGTATACTGTTTGAATGTTACGTGAAAATTGTAAATTTTCTTCTATTATTTTTGTATTTTAGAAATTATGTATATATAAGTCGAGGGACTAGTTTAGAATTAGTAGCTAAACTAACAGTTACTTACTCGACTTGTAACCTAAAACTTAAAAATCATAAAGAAAAAAATTATAGAACTTTAGAGTACTACCATAGCATAAAATAACATTTTTTTTGAGTGATGTAGTGGATCACATTAGAAAATTTCAAGATAGAATAATTTTAAAAATGTTTGCTTGATATTGTCTAATTTGTTTAGTAGGCGCTATAATCTATTTATTATATCACATAATTAGCCGTATTTATGAGTAAGGGAGGCCGGGTGTACCGTGCTCTCTCCAGTATTTTGTTTATATTAGGCTTATTGCTTTTAATAATATGTTAAACTATCTATTAATAACTTGAGACTATGTATTGAAAGAGAGTCATTCAAAAAAGGAACAGAATACTTTATTTAAATATAGCTACATGATTCAAGGTGATTTTTTTAAGAATGGAGATAGAATGATAACCCCACTTGCGCTATTGTATACGCTGTTTGGCTCATCTTGGTGAATTCAACAAGAATTGGCCATGATGGTCTCCAGGAGAACCGTGTGGATGTCGATCTGATAAGGTGTTTTGTTAGCAGTGGAAACTAAAATCCCCAATACTAACAAATCCTTCTCAATTCAAGGGGACTTGAGAAGTTGGAGTAAGAATTCTAACTTCTGAAGTCATTTTGAATAATTTTCAAAGTGACTTCAGAAGTTAATAAATAATAATAATAATACATATTAATCGTGCATACCTGATAAATAATACAAGATTAATTTTAAACCCCAATTTTGTTCTCTCCTCAATTTCTTCTTCATTATATTAGAAACTGTGAAAAAATACCTTCAATTTATTCATAGACAATATATCTAGTTATAATTATTTGATACTCAAAAACTTCTCTTTTTGATAAATCAAGAAAGTGTTTGTTTTTTTTTTATACCACTGAGATGACAAACAAACAAATATTGATATGTTCGTATTTTTAAAATTACCTATACCATAAGAATAATGAGGTCATAAGACCTAATTATTCTTATGTGTATAAGCCTGTACACACAAATTGGGATAAAATCTCTTTTGTCTCATATGTATTATATTATTTTGATTCATGAATGAATAATCAATAAAATGAAGTAGCGTCACAGAGACACACGTGTCATCAATTTGTGACGTTAATGATTGTGTATTTCCCGCTAATGATGTGCGAGAATCGAATCGCTCAACTACTTATAGAAAGAATTATTGAAGAATAGGAATTAGAACAATAAGAAGAAGAACAAGAATAAAAAGCATAAGAACTAGAACTATTGCTCGGCGCTTCTTTGTGGTAGAATCCGAAATGATGATAGGTATTTGCAGAACAAACAAAGTGACCGATTAGTAGTCCGTAGTAGTTTAGAACGTAGATTAACTACGCATACTAGATGTAAATATTAGATAAATGTAAGAATCTCAACAGATAATTTATTATTTTAAAGTTAAAACATCATGCAACTCTGTTGGTTATGATGTCTTTTTTTATCTAGTGTGTTAGAATATATATATATATATATATATATATATATATATATATATATATATATATATATATATATATATATATATATATATATATAATGTGACTTATATATATATATATATTTTTTAAGCATGAATGAATTGATTACATGAATGCAACAATGAGCTTCCATTTAGTTTCCATTTCCATTAATATTCTTGAGTATGTATTGATTTAGTTGTTATTTTTTCATTTGTAAATTGGACGAGTGTATTATTATTTTTTTTAATATAAACATTGGACGTCTACAAAACAATGTATTTAAATATGTTTGTTAAAGTTTCTTATACTCATTTGACAAATGAACGTGCAAGTTTTTTAATTAATAATAACGGAACGACAACTACAATTACAACTTTGTACGCTTGCTTTATCGTTATACGCTGGCGGGATACCAGTGAGAGGCGGATAGGCGAGGATGAAATGAAGTCAGTTAGCCAATCGTAATTAATTCAGCAGAATTACTCAGGATTCCATTCCATTGTAGAGATCGTCTGGAGTTCACCTGACAGATTACCTATACTATTAGCCTGTTTGTACAGGGGCTCAATTTTTTGGCGTTGTTTCTTTGGGAAATTGTTCAATTTCATTGAAAGAACATTCCTTGATTTTGATTTTGTTCTATACAGTTCGCTATCAATTGCAAAAATTGGTAAACCACTCCGTCCAATTAAAAATCTATTCAGTTTTTATTTAGTAAATGCTCAAATGTTTAATAATTATGTAGATATTTTGATTCATTATGTAGCTTATGGCAGCTTAGTGATAATTATATAAAAAAAAAAAAACTATCTAGCTTTTACCGGCAATTATGTACGCGTGCATTGTGTAAGTGACCAATGAAATATAACATTTTTAGATGGCGTATCAATATAAAATATATTTATAGAACCAGATTTTAAATTCGACCTTCAGAACAACAAATGAAAACCGCGTCCAATTTGGTGTAGTAGTTTCTGCATATTAATAGTTCATCTTTAAAAAAAAATAAAAAAATGCGAAATTTGTTAGAAGGCACTAATATCTAAAAGTACAGTTCGGATTTTAAAAATTCTTTTTAGATTGATAGCTTATCTCTTGAAGGATATATACACAAATTATTGATTATTCAACATCATGACACAACTACAGGCGATGTCATAGGATTCAGCTACTTTTAAAGAATCATTTAAATATCTTTATAAGCATTTATTATAATCGTACATGACATATACCTACACCCATCTTATCCGGAAAAAATCTTGTTAAATCTACTCGAAATTGTAAGTCACCAGTATCTAGTAGTAAGAATCTTATAGATGATATCCGGTTTTATTCTGTATGTTTTGATAGTGAAATAGATATAAATAAAATATATAAATAATATATATAGAAATAGTAAAGTAAATACACAACTTGAAAGAAAAAGCTTTTAAAATGGTTTTACAAACCAACACGTTGTATTCTAACAACATAAAATACATTTTATGATTCGTATCATATAAACCTCTTGTTCTAATGTGGGGCTTTATAGATGTAAATGGATGTACGATCTTGTTTTATATTAGATTCAGTATACTGTATACTGTGAGCTCCAATGTAAATATTATTTTGGATTTACTAAAATAAACAAAGAGCATCGAATGAAATAAGCATTAGCTGATGTTTCCGATAGCGAAGCGGTGCATTGAGTCGCTGCTGAAATCTTGTGAAAACTAGAATGTATAATTATTAATTAAAAGTTTGTAAGGGCGAGTGTTTATAAAGATTATAGGAGTCCCGTGAATGCCTCCGCGCGGACAGTACGCATCCGCGGCTATCGCCGAAAGGATCGTATCGAGCGATTCGCACGTATCGCTAATACAGTAGAATATTTTAATTTAATTTGTGACGAGCAATGTTTTAACTGAAATTTAATGTAGTTAAAGTAAAATCTAAAAATTTTTTTTTTGTGTAAAATTAAACATTAAATATTTCTACTAAGTGACCGTGAAATTATGTTCTTAGTGATATAAAACTTGTTTAACGAGGTGAGTGATTCTTTTATTTGTGTAGATATATCAGCTGTAATTTATCTAAATATTTTTTTATCTTGAGCGTATCAGATATAATGCTTAAAATTAATATATTAATTGCCATCTTAGTTGCATTTGAATTTTTATGCTTCGATTCTTATTTTTATTATTATTAAAAATTTAATGTAACTATTAGGTGAATATAAATATTTATTATAGATTGTGAAATTAGATAAATACATATTAATTATAAATTACTTATTAATTTATTGCTGTTTAAATTTTTCCAGTTCAAAATATTATAAAAAATATAATAAAATATTTTCGCCTGTATATTAAATATGGTTAATAAAGTGATCGCGTAAAAAATCCCCAATATTAAAACATATCAATAATTTTTGTAGGCCTAATTATAGGTATTTATTTTAAATTGGATTCAATAGAACGTTTTATTTCATATTTTATAGTGAAAACATTATCCAAAAGACTTTTATTCTATTAACACTGAATATTTTTTACTAATATTATTACTGTAAAGGTTTGTAGACAACAATAATATTTCTTTTAAGTGATTATGTTCAGACAATTATTACTTAATTTTTTTCCTAATGTTCGCGGGCATAGTAGGTATATTAAATATAGCTTAAGTACAATGAGATAATTTCTTTATACGTGAACGAAGGTACGTTAGGTACTTACCTAAATATATAATGAATATAAATTAAAAATGTTTTATTGTAAATATTCACTTCTAGCGATGCGCCCCCGGCTTTGTACGGATAAGATAAGATAAATTAATATTTTATATTAGTTTTAATGGGTACACAATTGTAATTAAATCGCGTAGAGATCGTTAATTTTTTGAAATAATATATTTAACTCGCTAATAATATAGTTTTCTACAGGTGACAAGTATTTTAAAATTGATTAAGTAGTTTTCGAGTTTATTTATTACAAACAAACAAAAAATCAAATATTTCCTCTTTACAAGATATTAGTATAGATAGATTAGTCTCATCCCACAACTTTGCCTTCGTAAGACAACTAGTAGAGAAGTTTTTCGAATAAAGCTATTCTATGTGTTAAATATGATGTTCGTCTATTTGTGTACCAAATTTTATTCTAATTTGTTCAGCGTAAGTATAAAAGACATTAAAATATATAAAGATACAAACATCTTTATAAAGTTTTATTAAATATTAAGAACATTTTAAATTCTTACTTTATCTCAGTCGCATATTATTTATAGTCGTACAATTTCAGTAAATTTATACATGTATGTTATATGAGATTACAATCATAAAGAATATATATATCTTTTTTTAAATCTTTTGTTTCAACATAGATTTACTAGTAACTTTGTAACTAAAATAATAAATAAATAATCGAATTAATGTAATTTAGAATGCGAGTTAACGATAGAAGGTAATAGAGGACCTTCTGTAATTTTACTGGGTCGCCTTCACCCAGGTACAATTTCGAGAGCATTTTCCTGGTTTAAAATTATACCATTTTAATATTTACTCAGACGATCTAAGTATAAACTCGTTCATTATAGATACAAGTTAACTAACCATTTATTCAATTACATAATAGTGGTTCAAGTATATTTTTTTATATTTTATTAACATTTTTACATTGCAATTGACAAATATTTTTTTTACATTACAATTGGATCAACTTTAATAAAAGACATAATTTTTCTATTAATTTATATGTTAATATATTCAGTATTATTTTTCATTTCAATCCTACATAATTACTTGTAGGTAAAATAATCTAATCAGAATTTGGAAAAGATTAATAATAATTAATTAGTCAAGAATAAATAAATGGTAAAATAAGAACAAATATCTTAAGAAATTTTAATGGGAAGTTACCAAAAGTGCATACACGTTTTTTAGTTGGCAATCTGCCTGATTAATATTAATAAAATCCCGTGCCACAATATTCGTTCACGCTAATTTTTAAAAACGCTTAACGCGATTTTAATAAATTTCTGTGGATATATACCGTTTGTTTTGTTAAAGGCTATAAAGGTACTTTTTATACTTATTATTCTGATGAGAAAAATGGCCTTCTTAGGTGGCGGTAGATGCAAAACGTTTGTCGGGTTAGCCGATATAATATAAACAAACATATATATATATATATATATATATATATATATATATATATATATATATATATATATATATATATATATATATATATATATATATATATATATATATATATATATATATTGATGTAATTTTTTGTTGTGACAATTTAATAACTTATTCAACATAATATAAATTTTTTATTGTGGTAAAATATCTAATTCTCATGGGAGAAAGCTCAAGGTTACTTTAAAAATATATAAATAACAAAATTCTATACAAAATCGACTAAGCAATTGCTAGTCTGTTATTGACGTATCAAAAAATAGTTTTCATACTTTTATGATACATTATGAGTAGAAGCTAAGAATATACAAATAGAAAGAAAAGTTTTTATTACATATATCAAATGGGCAAATGCGTGTTCGGATTTAAAAGCTTCTGAACGTAGAGCAATACATTTGTCTATAAATTATTTATTTAACTAAGGAGATGAATGGAGAGCCTATGACGGAGAGGAGCATCTTTATTTACAGTTAATGGTATTCATTAGATAGTGAATAGAAGCTTGTATGTATCAGGAAATATTTGAAAACACGTGTTCTGAAGTAAGAATCGTATGCCATGGAACGCCTGTAAACTTCATACACCATTTAAAGGGAAAAATAATGGATACCTTGCTATCCTCCACACACGTATTTAACAAAATCATGTCATCATGAAGATATTATTAAGAGAATAAAGTCTGTTTTGGTGCCATCTATACCTCTTTTGTTGTTATTATGGACACTTTTTTATAACACTTAGAATGCCAAACAAGCTAACGGTCGACCTGATGGAAAGCGATAACCGTCGCTTATAGACATGAACATCATCATGGATGTCACATAATACTCTGAAATAAGAACAGCAATACGTGAGAAGTACCATGGGTATCACCATAATACCTTTCACGCGTTGCTATTCGTGATGACTACGGTGTTATGCATGCTGTAATTTTACTGTCATATCCCACTCTTCACTCTGAAACATAGGCATACAAGAACTGCTTCCAATGGCGAACACATCAGTCACCTTCGGTTTGCCGATGATATAGTAATCATGGCGGAATCCCTGGAGGACTTGAATACTATGCTCAATGACTTCAATGATGTTTCTCAACAGGTAGGTCTTAAGATGAACATGGATAAAACTAAAATCATGTCTAACGTCCATATCATATCTATACCAATTATGATTGAGGACACTACGTTTGAAGTTGTCAGTATATATGGGACAACTTGTCCGACTATGTAAGTCCAAGTTCGACCAAGAGGTCAACCAACGAATCCAACTCGGCTAGGCAGCGTTCGGAAAACTACACCATATCTTCTCATCCAAAATACCTGAAAGTTTGAAGATGAAGGTCTTTAACCAGTGCGTGTTGCCAGTAATGATAACTATTTTTTTAGCAATATACCCTATTAGGTCGACCTCCACGCGGTTCTCTCTGGAAACTACCGTGGTTAAAGTTAAATTTGTCACGATGGGCCCACTCACCTGATTTCATCCTCACCTATCGTTATTCACTGGTTCCTCGCCAGTGTATACAGATAGTACAGGTGGACTCACTAATTCATTTTCACAAATAAAAAAATTCGAAACATGGTCCTATGCAAAAGTTCTCATATGCAAAAGCTTCAAATAACTTAGCAAGTTATGGAAAATGCTAGCTTGGAGTTTCCGTAACAGAATCCGAAATAAAGATGTTTGTAAAAGAACCAAAGTCATCGACATAGCCCGAAGGATAATTAAGCTGAAAGGAAGAAAGAAAGGAAGAAAGGTTCTTGAGTGGTGACCCCGTAAAGGCAAACGCAGTGTAGAATAACCCTCCATTAGATGAAGTGGCGACCTCAAATGCATTGCAGTGGATGCAGATGGCTCAGGACCATTCCTTATGACAGTCTATGGAGTAGACCTATGTTCAGCAAGAAGTAGACGATGGCTGAGATGATCATTATTATTACTAGAGTTTAATTAAATAAATACTCAACAAACGGGTTCTTAAATAATTACAGACAATGTTAAAAGCGATTAGTAAGCAATTTAATATGGGTAGATGGTCACACTATCTACTTTTTTACAATTAACTTAAATATAGCAATTAATATATAACCTCTGCCAATCCTATATAATTTTTCTACAATATAACGAATTTGTTTTTAAATGCATATCAATGGAATAGTAATTCCACCTGCGTCTTTAGTTTACGTCGGTGGGGAACCGCTGAGGAATGGTAGGGTCAATTGGCTCATGTGACGAACTCATCAGGATTTAACCGTGATGGTTTTCAAGGAAAACCGCTTGGAGCTTGATTTATAACGTCAATCCTCTTTCTCCCGAAGAGGTCATATGGATTTATTATGTACAATTATTAAGTTTATACCTAAAGGTATGAGCATAGAATTTTAAATCACTCTATGGCAGTAAATTCAGTATCAGTAGATAGATAGAACCACACTGCTCGTCAATCTTTTGGCAGAAAGAGTTTTATTAACTAGTTATTTTATAAGGCCTTGACTGTCCACTGCTGAACATAGCCTCCCTAATAAGGGGGGGTTTGCCAATAATTGCCACACTTGGCAGGCGAGTTGGCAACCGCAGTTTGACTTTCAATTATATTTTAAGAGGGACGCTGTCGCCCATCCCTCCACCATAAGCTCCGTTAGTCCCCTCTTACGATACCCATAAGTAAGGAAGGGTTGGCCTATGCTATGCCGGGACCTGCACGTCTAGTAAACTAGTAAATAATCTTTACTGTAATGTTGTGTGTAATTATGCAAAATTCCCGTAACCAGGTTGAATGAGTGATTCATGGCGGGATGTTATAACACGTACAACTGACGTGCAAGAGCGTACTCACTATAAATACCTTCAATTGCTTATTTATTCATTCGATGACGACTTTTCAAAATTACCGCATCATTGCTTTCTAGAAAATCCTATAGTTAATATCAAATAGATTTTGAGTTTTTCTTAATAAAAACAAACTCCGTAAATGGATTCGACATTTTGTGTACTTGTCGTGATGGTACAAAATCGATTTATTGAAACCAAACATTTCACAAAAATTCCTTTCTATTTTTATTACTTTTTCTATCGTACTGTCCACTGATGAACATAAACCATCGTTTTTAAGAGGGACACTGCTGCCCATTCCTCGCCTTCTCTTAGTCGGCTCTTACGACACCCACGGGAAAGGAAAGGGTGGCCTATTTTATGTACATTTTTTTTACATAAATTTTATATATTATGAAAATCGAAACGAATAATTGGAATTCAAGCAGGTTTAGTTTTAGCTCATTAAAGCTTATTTATGGTAAGAAATTGAATACAAAGCAAAATAGATGCAGTTCCAAAATCTGTCTATAGTCTTTTTTATGACGTTAATGTTATAACTTTGTTCTAAATAATTATTTGGGACGATGCTCTAAATTATATGTTATTAATATAAATCTATGCTTCAGGTTAAGAATGACGAAGTTACAAGTTATAGTGGATGCTATAGGACGTTCATAAAAAAGTAGAATGGAAATTTTTACTAGCCAATATATTTTTATAGTAATGTGTATTAAAGTGCTTATATAAATGGTAAGTAGAAGGCTACAGGAGAGATTTACTCGACATAAATTGAGCTATTTCCACTAAAGCTACCCATCTGAGCACTTAAACAATATTTGGGTAGGTACTTCTTGTCACCGCAGGCGATGGCATTTAGCGGAACAATGTTGATTACCGGAATAGGTAGGTATAAACGGTATATATCTAACTAAAGACTAATACAGCTTGTATAGTGTGGGCAGTATATTATTATCTCTGATATAGATTTTCATTTTATTTGAGGAATATTTTTTTAAATGACATAATAAATCAATTTGTATTAAATAAATGCATATAAAATTTATTATCGGTTGTTGGTTGTTCAATTGTACCTATAATATATAGATAAAAATTATTGAAGTAGTATAAATTATACAAGTTATGTACCTGACTGAATTAATCACGAAATATTAATTTAAAAATCAGGGCTGGTCGATATATATTTTGGAAATAAATAAAACTATATGTTCCATATTTCTTGGTGAACAAAATATATTTTCTGATAGGTCTCTATTAGCTAATCATTATATATGTAGTAACAGAAAGCTATTGATTGGCAGTAGTGCAGAATAACTGTGGCTTAATATCACCTAACATAGGTCATCATCATCACCTTCCTGCTCTTATCCCGAAAGTCTAGAGTCAGCGTAGTATGTTTTAATTCATATTGTTTTCTCAGTGTGTTTATTTCTTGTAATTGTTTGTATCTATAGTAAGTTTATTGTAATCTTTTGGAGGAAACAATAATAGTACATTACTGCAGTGGCCAGCAACTGAGGCATTGACTGACGAACGTGCAAATGTGGGCCGAGGCGTAGCCGAGGCACACATACGTGAATCCATCAATGCCTAGTTGTGGCCAAGGCTTGTATAGTACTTTTCTCAAACAATGCGCGAAAATAAAAAACACAATTTTACTTTTTAAGTTCAATGACGAATAACAAACAATAATAATTTTTCACGCGCCATAATGTATCTTTGTTTTTTTTTTCAATAAACAGCTTTCTATTTTCAAGCCAGTTAGAAATTTAAATAAAACATTTTATTAGTTACCTCCTTTGTAGCCGTGTTTTGAAGTAAAAGGCCATTCCATTTTTAAATTACAGGACAGATATAAGTTTACATAGTAATTTATCTGGCCGCAAAACACGACATATATGGATTTTCATACAACTTTTGCCGGCCGTTGCCCGCATATAGGTATCTGGCCAGTACGGCAATTTTGATTTATCTCGAAGAAGATTGTTAAAATAATGCTCACATTTCCAAGCATGTTTGAGAAAAGAGTATTTATCTATCGATCGATATGATACAAGGTTTTGGCTTTTTATGTTATAACCGACCGCTCTGCCTGACGTCAACCTTCCTTGGGAGTAAAATATAAAATAAGTATATTTTTATAAAACACTTATACCATATATGCATTTAAATACCTTCCTATACATATATAAATACTATACTTATATTAGTTACGTTTATATATCTATACAGATGATACCTACTGCTACATAGAGCTTCTATTACTAGATTAGTTTGCAAGTACAAGGGGAGCGCCGCTCCTTAATTCGCTTTCGATTAGCGAACACCAATTGTCAAGAAAACGATATTTATTTTAACTTAGATTGATACATAACGTTTAAAACGTCACATATACCATTAAAAAAAAGATTCTTAAATATAATTTATATGAGCATGTTACGCGACATGTTAGGAAGCATTAATTTTGATATTCTTTTTATACTGTGTATACTTCCATGTTGTTATCATACTAATTTTGTTTCTATTGAAGTTAATTTTATTATATGGAACAAAATTATAAATTATACCGTAAAAAAACCTCGACAAATAAGTTTCACTTTTTTTATAAACAATAATATCATAATGGGTTAGATATTATACGATATGGAATTGCAGGAACTATCCTTAATCGATATATGTATAATAACAAATACTATTTTATTTTTTAATTCGAAGTTTTGAGGCAGGCCAATGCTCCTAAGTATCTAAGAGTCCACTTTACTTGTTGCACGGATGGCATTCAACAGGTGAGACCACCCTAGACCACCTGTTGGCTAAAATGACGATTACAATAAACGAAGCCCGCTTTGTGAAATTGAAAAGTTACGTTTTTAATGTACGTACATAAAGTGTAAAGAATTACTAATTAATTGTTTTTTCAATAATTCTTTTTCTTATTTTCTGTCGATAAAAATACTAAAGATGTTCATAGTAAAAATACTAACAATTCTGAAAAAATATAATAAGAACTGTCGAATGCTAATTAGTAAGTGATAGTTTATCAGAGTCTCTACGACTATGTCTGTAGACAAAGGCATAATGTATCCTGTTGTATGTGTACTTTTAAGTTTGTGTATGTTTATGTATGTATTTGTTTATGTATATATATATATATGTATATACATATATATGTATATATCTTTGTATATATTTGTTTATATATAATAGTACTAATATAATAGTGCGCCACCTACCCTTTATTTTTCTTTGTTTTCTCAACGTTCTCTACCCAAAGGTTGTCTGGAAGAGATTGCTTAGCGATAAGGCCGCCTTTTGTATCATTTCTTATTACAGTTAAATGTGTTTACTATTTTATAAATGGTGCAATAAAGTGTACATAAATTAATAAATAAATAAGTCTAACATAGTATGACATACGAATACCTGCTTAGGTTATTACTAAACACTACTAGGTACTTTATTGATTTTGAACCCTTTCTTTCTGAATTGTCCTCCTCTTCCGTCTTTCTTACTTATTTATAAAAGTAGCATTGCTTACTCGTAATAACATTGGTTTATAAATTACTTTTCAAGTATAAACTCAGTATCCAGAAATAGTTTTGTCTATTTAAATGCAAATTCTTGAATGAATTAATCTTTTTTTTTTAAACAAGGACATTTGATTTGGCCTTTACTGCTCGTATTAAGTAGATGCGGCGTATATTTTCCTTTTATGGCAAGTTTTGGCTGACGTATCGTCATCAAAGTCATTGTGGAAAGGTCAAAATATTCGTTCTAAACATAAGTAAGTAACACAATGGTTTATGGTCAAATGACACTGAAATGATATTTCAGTGTATAGTACACGTTAGATAATGATCTTAAATGGCGATGATGAGGTATTATTTACTTTTCACGCTGTAACATGGTATAATTGTGATTGTGTATGATGACCTTTTTGATATAATCTAAGCTTAACAGTTTATTTATTTAATGATAGACAATTGTTTCAATCTTTAGTGTAGAGTTTCACAATTTTATCAGTATGGAGTTGAATATTTTATTTTTCATTGTCAATGGCTTTTCAGATTTATCTGTACGCAATATGGTAATAATATAGGATTAATAGATAAATATCTATAAGAGTAATAATCTAAATTACCACTGTTACTTGTGCATAACACACACACACACACATACCAAACAATATATATATATATATATATATATATATATATATATATATATATATATATATATATATATATATATATATATATATATATATATATATATATATATATATATGCAGCTACAGTTTGTCTTTGTTAAAATTTTATAACCTTTAGTAGGTAAGACATAGGTATGTTAATACCATTTTAAATATTATCCGAAAGGCTAAGCAGTTACATATTCTAGATATTAAAAAACAGGCTCTATACCATAATGTTTTAATATATATTATGGCAATTCTTTAACTCTAAGCAGCCAGTACTTCTAGTAGAAATCAGAAACTCTACACTTTTTTACGTCGAATTTATTTCTATCATTGACACAAAAAATATTACATAAAACAATTTAAAAATATTACAACAATATATTTTTGTAAGCGAATTAAACTTATAAGTAATCTATTTTCTTTTATAAGAGACATAAGTTAGTTGCATAAGATTTCAATTACAGATTAAGGATCATACAACCCACCATTAAGTTCCATCTAAACCATCTGGATGAGTGACGATCATCCGCCGTGCGTTTTTCAAGGTACTTTCTTCCACGCTCGACCACGCTTTAGCTTATTTCCGAACCGACACGATATCGTAACCTTCAAGAAAAGGGCATATTTCTTTTTAAAAGACCGGCCGCACACTTGCAATTCTTCCGGTGTTGCGAGTTTAGATGATTTGTATCTTCCTCGCCCCCCCCCCCATGTACAAATAAAGGGATACTTGCGAGTTTCTATCAACTAAGTCTACTTGAAAACTTCAAATTTTCTCATTGTTTATTACACTTGCATCAACTTTTTTAAATTCTGTCGTCTAAATGCAGATATTGGCAGTTCATATTCATGTATGTATTAGATATATGATCTCTTTCAAAAATGGAAAGATTTATGGGTATTTACTAAATCACTACTCACTACGGAATGCGGATTGGTGAGTGGCAAAAAGATTCTTTTTTTTTTTTTTTTTTTTTAACTCATAAACGAGTCATCGACTCACCGAATCTCAAAAAAATATCCACCACGAATGATCATAATTAATATTGCATAACCTCGAATAGACGCCGATTTTGATTCAAATAGATACCCTTCTGAGTTCTATGAATGAAACTGAACGTATATTTTGTGGAAGAGTGACCTTGTCATTTTCCATATCTAAACAGTATAATTACATTGTGACCATGATCCTCTTCAATAGAACGCTCTTGAAACAGCACTTTATATTATTTTGTAAACTGATAATGTGTATAACATTACAGCAAAATAATAAACTATCGAGCATATTGACTTGTAAAATAACATAATTATTCCTAAACTTAGATTCTTTTAACCATACACATCAGATTTTTATGCCATCGTTTAGTTTAGGAAGTAGTTTCAGCCGAGAAGAACTAATAAGAAACTCGATATTACACCTTTTAAGTCAGTCTGCATGTTAATATGCATAATGTTAACATTATTTTATTCATTTAAATGTCTAAAACATTGAATATAATGAAAATCTTGCACGTGATTAACTAAAGACCATAATTTTTAATCACTCTGTCAATATCAAACCTAAGAATTACGCAAACAATACTGAACTATTATCTATCTTGCATTTCAAGAGAGTACACATAAGCCAATAATAGAACTCTTGAAGGTACCCTTTTAGCGTCGTTTTTCACGTTGTCAAAAGTCTTGTTTACGTACTATGAATATCAAATGATGTGTTTTTTTATTTACAATATAATGTTAACACAAAATATATATCATAATTATCTTACGTTATCTCTGTAGTTAATATAATAATAATAATAATACTTTATTATCCAGACTACAATGCGGTCCAATTTTGTTAGTAACAATTTTCTTACAAACTATGTTAGTAAAAAAAAAGAAAAACAAATTGATTTAATTAAGCAATTCACCCAGATGTGACCCAGCCGACTAGATCAGCATCTGAATGAAATGCCCAATCATAGGCGAGTTATATTTCTCGCCTATTACTTTATGAATTAAGAATTATCTGAAACAAGAAAGCTATAGATATTCTAAACTGCAAGAAATTATAAGGCAAAATTTTGCTAAATTAATACAAGAGGTACGACAAAAAGATCCAGTTCCATACAACCTAATATAGGTATTCTAATTTTAAAAAGGCTGAAGACTATATTATTTTTATGCTAATATCAAGTATAAAACTGGTTCTTATAACAAAGTAATTTCGAGAGAAGGTTAAAATATAAGCGTTTGTAAACATTGAGGATGAACATGGATTCAATTCCTATTCTATGAAAATATAACGATGCATTGAAATTGCTCGAATTAAACATACACAGATAATGCCTTTTCAATCTTTTTAAATAAAAAGTTTGGCGAAAAATGTATTTATTCAGACATATGTTTTTGAAGCTACGAATATACGTTAGACAGTTGATACTATCGTAACCTTTAGACCTGAGCCAATACAGCCCTTTTCCTCCTAAATCAATGATAAGGTAACAAGTAGAGCGAACGTTATGTTAGTTTATCCGTCACATTTTTAATTTCTTTTTATTATGTCGTTTTTTCATTTCCCATTATATTTCTTTTTTGTGACTTTGTATATGTGTATATTATCGATATCTGAAAGATTATGTTAGACCCATATTAATTTAATCACCTTTTAAAATTTGCTGTTTTCTTTTGGAAGCGGTATGATGAGTTAACAAATTAGCACTCACAAATGTATATGACTCATTTATATGACTCATATCGTCCTAACCTGAAACATAATATTACCTGTGATCTGGAGTCGCAAGGGATGCGTAGCGGTAGTAGCTGAACAAAGGATCTTAAGATACGAAGAAGAGAAGGACTGTTAATAAGGGAAATTAACGGTTCCGTTACTAATTACCTGCCCTCGATTCCTGATTATGTCGGATTTTAAATGGAAGCACATCTTTGGAAACCATTGTGGCAAATTCCTGATAAATTCGTCACGACATACCAATTCGGATTTATTTTATCTTCATCTATCATATCTCCCTGGTATATCGTCTGCGCAACATAGGCGGGTCACCATTTCAATAAATCCGTTTCGATTTTCCTTATAGTCTCTCCTTTAACCAAAGGTTGTCTGTAAGAGACTGTCTTAGCGATAAGATCTATATATAATAAAATGTAGATCTATATTTATATTACTATATTTTACTTGAATTATTCAATTGTCGTTGTATATTTTTGTTTCTGGTGCAATAAAGAATTAAATATATAAATAAATAGTAAAAAAACTCTTATATTATCGTTTTTAAAGATGATGATGATAAAAATTGTGTCGAGAACAAACCATCTCTTGTTAGCGCTCGTTTACTTTGTCTAATACGGCCCTGCTAACACAAATACGACACCATACAGGCATATTATGAAGGTTTGAATATATTGGTTGTGGACACAGCTTGATGTAATCTTAATATAAGGGCATAGGTTTATTAGCTATCCACCATAAACAGTAGCATTTCGTGCTCATATGATCTAATCATGTAAACTGTGACTGTGACAAGTTTGTATTTCCAAGGATATGTTTAACTATTGTCTCACAGTAAAAAATATGTCATGCATATTTATATAAATGTTTCGTACGGCTTTATCGTGCACACGTTTGTTACTATTCAATATTTAAATAAAGTCAGATTAAACAGAACAACCTTAGATAGATAATTAAGACTTCGAATTATAGATGCCAAAGGTTAGAGTTCACAAATGGCTGTCGCCTAAAACTTTGTGTGTCAAAACTCTCTAAAAATACATACAACTCATCTACCAGATCCAATAAATCTGAGGGCAAAGAGCTTGTTAGTAATGGTGTTCCTGTTTCCAGTTCCCAGTTCCCTAATCTCCATTGCCAGCAATATACCCTGCAAGGTTGACCTCCACGCGGTCTGAAGGGACCGTCATTTTTAATTCCTAGCGAATTCGTCAAGATGGATCTGATTACCTTCATCTACTTCCTTCAGCCTCCACTATTGTATGCATAGCACACATCTTCGTCCATAAAAAGATAATCTAAGAAGCTTGTCTCCATCACGTTGGTATAATAAGCAATCTGAAGATAGTTTAGTGTTAGGTAATTTTTTTGTCTTAGAACGTATTACTTATCCGTTAAAAGAAATAATTATAATCTCGTCAAATCGTATAGTTACGTCGTTCAAGGGATTTACTTATTACAAGTTCAGTCAACGGTGTCCACAAGGTTCTTCGCGGATTTTCCCGTCCATCCGACGATAACCGGTATGAACTGGATTAGTACCTAGGTTGCTTTACTATTATTTTTTGTGTGACACGTACCTATTACACTGTGAGTACTTAACGAGATTCTGCCGTGGACGGATAGTAATTTACATATTACTTTTAAAAGCACCAAGAACGAATATAAAAAGTTTGATACATAAAAAAAGAACATTAAGTATCCTTCATTTCTTTGGAAGTCTAATTATGTAACATGTTTGTGGTTTAAATTTTGGCAAAACTAGCATGCGACCAATACTAGAGTAAACCCTATCGATTGTGATTTTTTTTTTAATTTCAATTATACTAGTTGTATCACTTGAAATAGTACATAAAATATCCTATTTACTAAGTTAGAATATAACCTAACCATATACCAAATTATATTCAAGTCTCTCTTTCACGCAAATACAGTAATAACATTTATTCATTTATCCTTTTAAACATTCGTATTTATAATATTAGGATTTAAAAATAAAAATTAGTCTAAATGGCAACTTTACTCGCGAAATATATTAAATTATACTTCTAATATGCAATACACAGTAGATATATCACGCGTATTGTACATAATATAATACATATATGTACTCGTATATTACGTATACACAAAATTTAATTTTATATGCGAAACAGTATGGCAGTTTATTGACAGTTCGACGCCTCGTCGCATACGCTACGATACAACCGGTCGGAACCGGCGAAAACCGCGAAAGCCTCCAACAGCGCGACTGACCGCCTGCTTTGCTAACACCGTGAAACTTTGACCTCACGCTGGACGAACGTGTTCATGTATCTTTTATATGCAGCTTTAAACTTGCCTGGAAACAGGTATAGTTTCTTCAGGGTCGGCGCCTGTGAACACGCGTAATACCTCTGGTATTGCAGGTGTTCATAGGCTACCGTAACCACTTACCATCAGGTGGGCCGTATGCTTGTTTGCCACCTCAGTGGTATAAAAAAAAGTAGAGCAGGAGTTATACTACATCATCATCATCTCAGTCATTACCTGACTATTGTTGAACATAGGCCCATTGACTGCCATAAAAAACGGTCCTGAGCCTCCTGAGCCACCTGCATCCACTGACTTCATACAATGCATTTGCGGTCGTCACTCCATCTATTGGGGGTCTTTTTTTTTTAATGGGTGATAATGGAGTGGTAACCCCACCCGCGCTATTGGTATACACCGACGGGGCACCAGTGAGGGATGATAGATGAGGATGAAGCAGGTCAGTTAGCCCATCGTGACGAATTCAACAAGAATTGTTCACGATGATTTCCAGGGGGAACCACGGGGAGGTCGACCTGATAGGGCATATTGCTAGCAATGCCGAACTCCATTGCTAACAATCCCTTTCCCCCCATCTAGTGGGGGTCGTCTTACACTACGTTTGCCCGTACAGGGTTCCAACTCAAGAATCTTCTACTACAACATACTACCACATATAATGATTTAATTTCAAATATTGCTATTACCACACACGTTAGGTGTTTTTTTTTAATAAATGATAATAGAATGGGCGCTATCAGTATCTGCTAGCGGGACACCAGTGAAGGATGGTAAGGTAAGGATGAAAGTAGGTCTATCTGTACGTCTGGCACACACGTAACCAATTTATCAAATATTAACTGCGATGGTTTCCAGTAGTAATCACGAGGAGGTCAAATGGATATAATATATAAGAACGGATATAACGGATATTGCTAACGGAGTCGTTAGTTCCCGTTACTAACAATCCCTTCTTCCCCCACACATGTAACAGTGCCACCCTATGCTGAAGATTTTCTAGACTGCCTTTGTTGTACACGATTACAGCAGGCCTCTGATGGAGCTTTCCGAAGAACAGATTTTCGTGTCCTCCAAAAGCATGAAGAAAATGAAAAAACTTTTAAGTGATCCAATTCAAACATGAACTTGTGAATTTAGAGCGCAATTTGATTATGGGATCCATGGGTTACAGTCAAACGTTTTCTAACTTAACCGTCACTCCATATCATATTGAAATTTTATAAATAGAGGTAGATAAAGAACTGCCATTAAATGGATAAATACATTTTGATTTAATTATCGTTCCCATTGTGATAATCCACCTGAAATCATTCACAAGAAACTATAGTTTCGATATGATGACAAACCGCTTAAAATGTACATACGAATAAAAATAAAAATGTATACAAAACAGTAAATTATATATTTACAAGTTAAGAAAAAAACTATACAAGTCTTTTAACGAAAATTGCGCGGACGGAGGAGTATGAAATTTGGCACACTTTACGTAGTTTATATAGAGAAAGAGTGCTAATTCTATTTTTTTTTTAAATTATACATAAAATACATTAAATCAATAAAAAAAATCAATTCCGAAATCTTTAAAAAAAACATTACACATACTACCATGTATTTGACACACACGCGCATATATACTCTTTTGTTTATTGTTAAAGTTTGATCAAATTGAAAATAGATTAATATTGTTTGTCTTTAATATTGATTGTCTATAGTCATATTGAATATTAAACATAATCATAATAAATTCATTTATTACAATGTATATTATGGTCAAATTTCGACTACAGGGTGACCACTAGTAATAATAATTAAACAAGGGGAAAAATAGACACGCCCCGACTCATAGATTCATAACAATAATTCTCGGTATATTTTTCGTCATCACGTTACTATGCTAAGGCATATATCTCGACAGATAAATTACAGTCAGAGATTTAAAAATAACGGCACCTACTTTGTTCTCCCACGATTTGCTCCAAGTAAACGAAAAGCGCGTGTTTGGACACTAGCTAAATTGTGATTCGGACTTCCTACATGAAAACATAGACTTTGATTTAACAGATGTCGCAATGTACTCATACTATTTGTTTAAAATTTATATCATTTATTTTATTTAACCGTTATCGACTAAATTTTTATTCAGAATTTGTATAAGTATAAAAATATCAAAAAATCTAGAGATTTAATAAAAACAGCAAAAAAAGACTTTGGTATTTTCAAAAGAGAAAAGAGAGATACGAAGTTGTACCTAATATACCTATATTATAATTTCTGAAGAGTAATTGTAATTGTAAAATTTTTAATGTACATAATTTACAACGGACAAATTAATAAAAAAATTTGTATACAATGGCGAAGAAACGATGAAACGTGATGCTAGATATAAGCAACATTCATAATTTTCATTTGTATGAAAACTATGTTCTACTATTACATTAATACACTTGTTTCATCAATCTCAATGTCTATTGATAATAATTTTGTCCCACAAAAAAAAAAACCAACTTCAGTTGAGACAAAACCAGTTATTTCTTATAATTTGCCGATTTTAATAAAATTTATATGGGACCAATCTGCAAATACGAGTATATTCCTTCAGATAAAAAAGAATTTTCCAAATCAGTTTACAACTGATGGAGTTATGGGGTGACAAAGATAAAAAATACAATCGAACTGGGAACCGCCTTCTTTTTGAAGTCTGTTGATAATAGCTACCTAACCTAACATAATAACCTATGAACGGTTATTACTATTAATAAATATATTTTGTCATCTGAACATTATACGCATTAGTTGTTAACCTTAAATGAGGTTCAATAGTGCCTCCAATTAAATTCCGAACCGAAAATGTACGTTGAAAAATTTTGAAAAATTGCCAATAATAGCGCTACGTATAATATTTTTAATACGAATGTCTAATACGAAGGTTCTGCTTTCAGTGTTTTTACATTAAAGTACGTAGCGTCACAGTTTACATATAAATTATAACGTATATACTATATATACTTTTAGGTCTGTAATTCATTATGAAGCGTCATAAGTAAAAAAAGAAATGTACATAATATTTGGTTTTATACAGAATTTATTTCGTACAGATTTTAAGGTACTCGCGGCATCTGTTTAAATCCATGTCTATGATAAATTATAATCTTCCGCTAGAATCAACATGACGCATCATTTATATCTGTACCCGTTTAATTTTATTTCCATCGTTACATTTCTTAGTAACTGTAATATTCAAGGATAAATGAGATATGAAACTACGAACCGTGATATACATACATATATTATTTACTCATATAAGTAATCCATAAACAATGCAATGAAAAGATTTAACTATTTAGAAAGTACGACATAAATATGTACTCTCTACGTGGTTAATTTCAAATTAAATATTTTGTTTTAGTTTACCTAATGTAATATAAATTAATATCTGTTAATATATATATATATATATATATATATATATATATATATATATATATATATATATATATATATATATATATATATATATATATATATATATATATATTATATACATATAATTTTAAACATATAATTTTAAAATAATAGGTGCTTGGTAAATATAAAGCATATTATAAAGGTAGATACGAATAAGACCAATCCAGTACTTTTCCTGTCCACTAAATAGTTTAAGGTGATAAAAATATTTATTATTTATTGTTGCAGGAAACTATAAGAAATTTTGAGAAAATTATGTGGTTAAGAGCGACAAGTACTAAAACAAACAGAAATCTACATAATATTGTAGAGCTCCTTAGTAAAGTGCACCCTTACAAAACCAGTCTTCGGTAGTCCATTGTAGTAATCATGGAAGGAAGGTAAGTTCAGTAACTAGCTTTTATATTTAAAAACCGGGACTTTAACTATAGATATAATAATATTTCTCTATAATAACATTATACTCGTATATTCTTTTAATTTGTTATTTTATTTAGTATTACTTCATTATTAGGTAAGTGGTGGTGATGGTAACATCCGCTTGTTACGGGTCCTTTTGCGTCTGAAGCAAATACATTTAAAAACAAGCGCTTACTTCTATTTTATTCTGAATTATCAAAAACAAAGTTTTTCTTTATATATTTATTTAATCTAAAGAATTTAGTCTCACATTGATCCTATTGATTCTTTTAACATTAAAGTTTATTTTTGTGTAACAAAATCTTAGATTGGTAAAAGTAACTAGTATTGATGAATAAATAAAATCTCAAAGACTCTAAAAATTGTCATAAGTCACAATTAAGCATAATATTATTTTTGTGTCAGTATTATTACTTATTTTTGATATAGAATAAAAAATAAACACTAAATTACTTTTTTGTAGATTCAAAGTTTCGTCTGTAGAATCAGAATGCAAAAAGAATGGTATACATATGGGAGCCAATATTATTACTCGGCCGTTAAGGAATTCAGCAGAGACAGTCGAACGAGGTGTATCTTCCAATGCTCAATCTGACACATGGCTTCACGATGCTGGATGGAGGAGAAAGAGATCACTTGCGCAACTCACGAGAGAAGCTTTGCCCAGAATGGAAAATTACAGAAATTCCAAAAGAGCATTGAAAAGACCAAGTCTTGGAGAGTTGCATGGTGATCATCTTATTACAGAAGAGGTAAGTTCGTGTTGAATTAAGCAATTTCTGTCTTAAAAATAATTAATACATTGTAATTCAACGTGGATGGAAACGCATATATTTCATTAAGTTATCGAGTGAAGAGACAATGTTATAAAAACCCAAGCGTAAAATCTTGTAATTTTAACAAGTTTATGGCAACCATTTGTCTTCATGTACCCTAGATAGCATTTCCACAAAACTTTCTTAATTTTAATAATATATTTAATAAATATATTTAAAATTCATGCCGTTTAGGTTACTTGTTGCTCCAAATAGTTTTAGAATGAACTGAAATTGAAACAACTATAGATACAACAGCTACAGGAAAGACAAATATTTTATGAATATACCCAGATATGATACTACAGTAAAGCACCTTATCTGTACAAAAAAAAATTTGACTATTGTAAGTTTCATTTTATTATTCGTGAGAAAATTATTACCTAAACATACATATGTATTTTAGGAATATCTATTTAATGGTCACAATCATTAGACAAATGGTAAACAACTCTTTTATACAAAACTCATTAATAACGTGATGACTAACGTGTCTGAAGACCAGTGATCACGATGTCTGTTATTAAAATGTCGTTAAATGACAAACTCAAATTTTCGGAGTTCACACAAAATTGTATAATAGCTTAGGTACGTGATGGACGAAGGTTTTATGCCTAGTTATACGCTTGATTACAGTAGTTTAACAATATGATAACCATGAAACCGATCAAAATAGTTAATATTAAATAATTATAATACAATCAGCATCACGTATAAAATTGCAGTCTTTAATAGTTGAGGGCAAAAGTCTGAAATGACAAAAATGATGATTATGATGACGAATCAAAGTTGAATGATTATATGTTTTTGTGAGATAGAGATAGTAGAAAATGCAACTTAGAATGGCAAACAAGCTAACGGCCCATGATGGAAAGTGGTAACCCTATAGACATGAGCAGTACCATGGACATAAAATATTTTTCGCATGATACTTTCATTCCTGAGGTCTCAGGTGTTATTCCTCTGTATAAGCCATATCCCATCCTTCAAACCGAAACACAGCCAATAAACACAACTTTAAGAAACACGAATGGGACAGAGGTTTTTTGTACAAAGTCTTTAATTCCACTATTTGTAAGTGTGGTGTATTTAATACTGAGGACTGATACTGACGGTATTCTATTCTGTGGTGTTTGCGTTTGTTGCAATTTCATTTATGATGGGGCTACTATTGAAATAATTTCTAATAGATCAATTTCTATATCGATATATAAAAATCGAGACTTCGCTCTCTCGAATTGCAACACTTGCGATGTAATGGTTACATATTGTTCTGATAGATGCATATTAATGTAATTTATCAATGCAAATTCTGACTCCAATAAAACTGATTCCAATTTCATCCAAATCGAAATTGTTGTTTCATGAGTGCAGAATAAAAATATCATTGGCAATATACTTGTATTGAATTAATATCGATATTAGATTCAAGGGTAGACCTGCTGATCGAGCCGTTTTGTCTGCTATTGTTAACAATAAGGGTATTGTTTACCATTTTATTAATAGATAATAACAACAATTCATTTGGTCATTTAATTAAATTACTGTTATTTTAATATTAAGTAATATTTAATAATTTTAAACAACTTACAAATGATACCGACTACCACAAAATGATACCCAAATTTATTAAAATTATTGTGTTAGTTTTCACCATAAATAAACTAAAATAATGTCAATTAACGTAATTAGTTTATAGAAAAATACCTAGTAATATAATAATAATAATGGTGTTATTGTTATTCTTTTTTAACGTTAACATTATTGTTACAATTAAATGCATATTTTGAAATATATAAAAAGACCAATTTAATATATGTATAATAACATATGTTTATATTGTTCATTGTATGTAGGTACATATTTGAAGAGCATGCACTAAATAATGTGCACAAGTTGTTACGACCGAATAGCTCGACAAACAATTGTTTCCTTCATCTGTATGAACAAAATAGTTTGTCCTGACTGATTCATCAATGCACAGCTTTAGCCACAGAAATTAAAGACTTTAAATTTTAGCAGTTGATGCATTTTATAATATGTATTAGATATATACAGCATAAATTCTAAGGAGAAAGGATTTTTGGAAATTCCACCCCTAAAGAGGTTAAGTAAGGGTTGAATGGTTGTATGAAAACGCGTTATTTTCCAAGTTAGATGAAATTTCATATATAAATTTCTGGTTAGAAATAAACAAATATGTATTTCAGTTGTATTTGACAATTTGTCCTCTAAAAGGATAAAATAGGGGTTGAAAATTTATTTAGGGAGTTTGTCATTTCTGAAGTAAGGTGATTGAAATTTATTATTAAAGCTTTCAGCAAAACTAAATGCATACGCATTTAATTGTTTTTGGAATTTTAACTCTATATGGGAGAAACAGTGAAAACATTAGTTTAAAATTAAAAAGCAAATCATCTGATCTGCTTGAAGTTTACTATTTGTGTTTCTTGATTGAACTGATAATAATATTTCAAAGTTTTTTTGTAAATTTTACCTCTCCGACGATAAAAGGAGTAGCAATTTTTATTTTTGTGCTAAAGGGTTAGCACGTTGGTAAGAACATATTTATATAAAAAAAATTCACATACATACTTCTGCAAATAATGAAATGGAAAATATAAAATGTCTCAATATTATCCTTTAGAGATGTGTAAAAAATACGTTATTTTATTCATTTCAACTTTACTACCATATTGAAGTTTATATAATAAAAACGTTTAAAGAATAGCGGCTTGACGAAATTGAATCTCTATATTAATAAATAAAAACGATATTTTCATGGACTTTATTTTTTCGTACTTTTTTTTCTAACTGTTAGTGTAATATTATTCGATAAAACAATAAAATCACCCTTGGTTTTCATTTTAAATGTAGCACGAAGGTTTTTAAATACCTACATGGTGATTGAAGTTGCTGCATACATTTACACGTAATCTATGTGTGCATAAATACTGTAACATTAACAAGTATGCCTATCACATTATCATCTGCTGATATTATTTCTTATACTTATAGATAGCGATTATACTTATTACTTACAATGGTACATACGACGACTATGATATAGAATAACAAAATTTTGCTAAGGGATAGGTACCTATGACGTACCTGCGTAGTGCCCCATTTAGAAAGGGTTTTCCGAATTTCCTATTAGAATGGGAGATATCTAACAGATATGCGCGGGTAAAACGTACTTTTGAAGTTCAATTGTACTTTTCTAATTTTATTATAATAAGCAAATAATATGTATATACTTAGATATGTACCGATATATTTTTGTATCTTGTAAATATATATTAAATACATATTAAAACGTTTAACTTAACCGACATATTCAACATTGTTTCAAAGAATAAGTGTAGTTATATATTAAAAATAATTTGTTAATACGTACAAAGAACCTCATTACAAAACAATACAGTTTTGTGACATATATAATAAATTATACATTTTGGAAACAATTTCAAGGTAAACTATATAAACAGAGAGTTTGTGGAACCAGGTGCGCATAAGAGAAACGGACTTTATTCCGCAACTATTTATTTAGTTAAATACATGCAGATGTTAAAATCAATTGATTCGTCACTGTCTGGGTTCTGGTAACAATTCACATCGGGGGCCATCAGTCAAGCAGACAGGTGACGTACATCATGTAACATAAACAATACCAGCTGACGCTCATCTTCTCGATCCACATACAGGCACACTGTGTATGTACCTGCCGTTATATTAGATATTGTTTGCATACAATTTACCTGCTACATCTTGTGATATGACAATTTTTTTTATAGAAAATATATATATCGCGGCCATATCAATATGTAGTAACATTGATGTGAATCAGTGTAAGCACACTACAAATATAACAAATTTGCTGCTCCACTCAGGTACAAGATATTATAGTAATTCGTATGATTCACATAAAATTATGTTCTATAATAAAAATACAACTTTAGTTGTAGCAAAACCAAGTTACTTTGATTTAAAAATCAAACTACTGAACCGATTTTGATAAAATTTATCTCTGTAATCTGTAAGTATATTATTTCAGATATAAAAATTAATTTTATTATTATTTTTTATCATTATTATATTTAAACAATTAAAACTGTATAACATGCATTCGTTTGTAGAAAAGTCTTATTTCTTATCTTATTAATAAATAAGGAAGTTTTTATATTGTTTAAAGAAGAAATTATTGGCAAGTAAACAGTTTATCCAAATGAATATAAATTTAAAATTAAAGGTCAATAATAAATCGTTGTGATTTGGCTTAAATTTAGTATATAATGAAGCATAGTCTAGATTAACATAGAATATATTTTATCCCACTTCCAAGACAGGTGCCAGTCAAGTGTTCTTATTTTAAGTAAATGCAACTTTGATAATAATTCGAAGTCTTATGTTCTTTACCACTACTTGAGAGCATAGCAATAACTTTTTCAAAGCCTGCATTTAATACTTTTACGAAATTGAATATTAAAGCCATTAAACACAAAAGTGAAAGAAAATGGAAATGTTGCTATTCTTGTATACAACATAAACTAGTTTATAAACAGTTCTTTACCTCATCTCAGTACTGAACGTAATGTGTACCGTCACACATAATAGGTACTATAATAGTAGTACCGTGTAGATATATTCATTGTTTCGTTCGATCGACGTCATACGCAATTGCGAAGACTGACAACAGCTTCTAAAATAGCTCTCCTCAACCAAAAGTTCAGTGAAATCATAAATTTTATATTTATTACATTCACAGAATATCCAATATATAGGCATGGTATTCAAATATAGACAGCTTATAGGGGATAAGCTACAGTAACGTACGACCATACATCACATAAGTATCGAGAAAGATCTTATCTAATCGATAAAGTGTGTTTGACGTGATATAAATGTGATATCTACTCCGAGATCTCTTCAACTAAAGACTTACAGACCTCTTTAAAGATAACTTAATGGAATTATATTTATGAAAATGTGTTTTATGAGCAACTTTCCTATTTTACAACTATTTGTGAAGGTTACCATTCTAAATTTTGTAAAGTTTCATAAAACAATAATAGAACAAAAATTGTGTGACCACAATATCGGAAATAATATCATAATTTTTGCAATAAGCACGTAATACGTACTTAAATTTCATCTAACACTTCAAAAACAATAAATAAATTTAGAACAAAATCTTTTAATTATATTATTATCCATTTTAATCAACGCTATACTTTCAGGACGAGAAAAATCAAAGAGATACCAAATCTCCAACTCCTACCGTTGGCATCAAATTGGGATGGATTCAAGTAAGTATGACTACATGATATGATAATTATCTGTGCCAATCATAGGATCTTTATGAATATCTTTTATGTTAACTCTATATTTTAGGGCGTCCTGATACCATGTCTCCTAAACATTTGGGGGGTGATGCTTTTTCTACGAATCTCATGGGTGGTATCGCAAGCTGGCATCGGCTTGTCACTGGTTATCATAGCTATATCGGCTGTGGTATGCGTCATCACAACATTATCAATGAGCGCCATATGTACAAATGGGGAAGTAAAAGGAGGTAAGTTCCTCAAATTTATTGGTTTCTAAAGTATATATATATAAATATATATCCTAGAGACTAATCTTATAAATCTAATAATTCCTAAATATAGTTCATATTAGTATTAAAAAATAAATATCATACAATATCATGCAATAGGTGAAACGTAATGAAGCTCAAAACTGTACTACGATAAGGTATTTCAAACAATATAAACAAACAATATTTCTGGATAAAGTCACCTTATAGCTATCAGATAGATTAAGGTCTCCGTCAATGTAATCTTTAAATGATTATTTATAAAAAAAATTAACACCAAAATCGCTAAATATGTGATTTGATGGTCGCGTTCCACACTTGACAGAACAGTCTATGTATTGAAATATAATCGAGGTTCTGCATTCATCAGTCATAAGAAAATATAATTATTTATTGCACCTCTTGCAATAACCATTGCCCTACTTTACCTCTGAAGTCCGAAATACAATATACTAACAGTGGTACTTTAAAGCATAAATATATGCAGTTGTGTTTGCAGTGCGTTTCATATTCAGAACACATAGATGGCACACGGAACTATCACTATTAACGGTTAAGTTCTAAGTTGTATAAAAAAAATGTAGATACACGGAACTATCACTATTAAAAGTTCTTGCTTTCTAGGTGGTATATATTATATTATATCAAGATCGTTGGGTCCAGAGTTCGGTGCTTCTGTCGGTATAATTTTTGCCTTTGCCAATGCTGTGGCAGCCAGTATGAACACTATCGGTTTCTGCGACTCTTTAAATGATTTACTCCGGACTAATGGTTTGAAGATCATAGACAGCGGAGTTAGCGACGTAAGATTGGTAGGAACCATTGCCCTAATCGTTATGTGCATCATTTGCGCTATTGGCATGGATTGGGAGAGCAAAGCACAGGTTGGTAGTTCCTTACCTTTCTAAAATTATAGTAAATGTATCCTTTTAACTTCACATTTTACATTATTCTTTAAACATAGCATAAGAAAGCACGTGGTGAGACGACATATTGGTTAATAGCTTTTATAGTTTATACTGTTCTTGTGTTCACTGGAGGTGTATTGTGACATATATGTCGAACGATTGTTAGAAAAATCATATATATGACTTGAACTAAAAATAGGTGTTTGCTTATTATTGTTTCTGTATCTTCTAGCACAGACTATCAAGGTACTTTTATTTATGCAACTGCACCACGGAGGTTGACAAAATCAATTGGTGCAGAATGATATCGAATAGATACATACATGTGGATTTGTAGAAACCTATCGATGCATGAGTCGGTCACCAGTAAACGAGGTATAGGAATGACAGGGTTGGGCGGCAGCTGATATGCACAGTGAGGGCTGCCACTTCTGACATCATGATTTGAAATAATTATTAATATTTATTTATTTCTAATAGATTTCTATTACACCCTTTTAATAAAAATCTGTATCTATGTGTTAAACTGCCCTAATATTATAAACAAAATAGTGATATTATAAATAAAATTGTGAATTTTTTTTTCATTCAATTATTATAAATCTCTTGCATTAAATTTCCCTGATTCAATTCATAATTTTGTAGAATCCATAGCCTCTGATCTCATAAACTTTTGTGTAGAGATTATTTTTTCAGTTTAAAGCAAACCCCACTTGAATTATTGTTTCTCAACAGAAATACGTATTTTTTATTTAGATCTATAATTGTGGCAACCCTACCCTATAGTGACCTCACATTCAGTAAACAAACCGCCCTCGACGTTTGAAGTCCTTCAACGTAAACGCAATCAATAGCTCCGTACGTAAATAACGAAAGCTGGCAACGGTTCTGTAATTTTAGGAATTAACCCTTGAAAGAAGTTTATTTTAAAAACTGTTTGGATTTTCCTGTAAAATCCCACTGTCATACCACTAAAAGTTTATGAGGAAGTTTAAAAGTCTGTTATTAAATCAGCAATATGAATGAGCCCAATAAAAATTTGTATTAGATTTGCTACATAAGTAAATCGTGTTCTAAATACGTTGTATCATATATAATTAAGACACAACTACTTTATTCCTATATCCATTTTCATAAGATAATTTAAAATTAAAATCTGTGCAGACGAAAAACGATGTCCAAGGATGGTCATAGAGATTGAGTATTAACTAGCATTCCGCCATTATAAAAATAATTTTACACTTTATGATAAAATCGTGCCGTGTCATGCCATGCTATGATATAATATAAAAAGATTGACTATGTGTGTAATAAAAGAATATGTGAAAAATGTGAAGAAGAAACCGTAAATGATAAACAAGCTGACGACTGTCTCCTTTACAAACATAAACAATACTGTGAGCATCACAAAACGCGCTGTGACGCCCATGTTACCCTTCATTACTTATACGCTACGCCCACAAAACATTAACCTCCATTCTTCAGCAGTTAGGTAAAACATGCGCTACATCATTCCGTAGCTACGACACAACGTTAATATAATTAGTCTTCTGATTAACTTGATTACATTAATTTGCGCTGTAAAAGCTCCGTTTGTACTGGAATTATCCTTGAGCGCTAATTACTTTAATTCTACGTGACTGCTCTTTAACAAATTACTTTTTAACTATTTTATACAGAAGTGATGATATTTCGTTTTCTGTCCGTCACGTCATATGTGTATCTGATGTGACAGACAGATAAACATACTTTAAAGTGGAAAAACATTTTAAATTACAACAAACATAACACATTTTAGTCACTATCTAATAGACATCAACGCCCTAAGTGTTTGCTTTCTGTTCTAAGTTGTAAAACATACTCTTTTTTAAATGAGTTTAGTTTGATCTATGCTTTATTAAAAGTATAATAGACAAATTATGGCAAGTGAATTTAAAATAAGCAAAATAAATTATTTAATTTTTTTTTTATTGCAAGTAACTGTTTATAATAAATAATGTGCTGTCATCATTAGCATATACAGACTCATATTTAAATATATTAACATATTACCAAATATACCCAATTATACTGATTTTAGGGATATTTGTTTCTCCGTTAGAATATTTTTCTGGTCTAAAATCCGAACATAGGAGTATATATCATGTCTCGTTGAAAACCATGGAAGTACCTAGCATTTGAAATTTATAAACCTCGACGATTCTATTTTTGACAGCAGAATGGCAATGATGAGTCCGGAATTCGTCATAGACGCCTCGACTTTGCGGCATGAATGTGATTCTCTACATATTCTGTACATCTGTTTGTATTTTTTAAGATATCTTCAGTCCTTAATATTATTTTCATGCCTACCTAATATCGATAGACTATAATGAAAATATACGCCTTATCCAAAAACTTTCCTTGATATAACTTTAACAAAACATTTTTTTGCAGAATTTCCTGATAGCAATAATAGTCGCGGCGATGGTCGATTTTATTGTAGGCACCATTATAGGACCAAAGAGCACTGAAGAGATTACGCAAGGATTTGTTGGCTTTAGCAGTAAGTTCTATATTTATAATTGAAATACTGTGCAAAAGTGATATTCGTATTTACTTTGAAAATTAGTTCATGGAATGAAATTTACTTGGAAACTCCCACTAATATAAATCGGACTGATTAAATGCAATCTGAATATTTTTTTACCATTTTAGTTCAATTTTTTATTTTGAATAATAGTTAATAAGAACGTGATCTGATTTGCTGTTCTGTATGGGTTTCAATGTTGACTCGGATACGCGATGGACGAAAGATGACTTCATGCAGCTGAAATGCGAATGTTGCGATGAATGTGTGGTGTGACAGGAATAGTCAAGTATAAGAATAAGTACTTACATTAGAGGTAGTTTGAAAGCTGTAAAGCAACATTAATATAAAATTTGGGAAGTGTTAGTCTTTCTTGGCATTAACATATAATGTGTAAAGATGAAAATATTTTTGTAATAAAGTATTGATTATTAATGTGAATGAAAATAAATGCACAAAGAAATCTAAAAAGAGATGGATGAGTTATGTGGAAGATAATATTTCCAGAGTGAACGTTGAGAGGACTGCAAATAGAGATGAATGTAAAATAAATACTTATAACGCTGACTTCAAATGAATATGGAACAAAAACAGGAAGATGATGCATAACAGTTAACAAATAAAATATTCAAAAGTTTTCTAAAATAATACCTGCAATAATATACAATGCTACGTTTTCTATAGGTACAATTTTCTCGGAGAACTTCAGACCAGATTTTCGATACAGTGAAGGTCTAAATCAGGATTTCTTCAGCGTTTTTGCCATCTTCTTCCCATCTGTGACAGGCATTCAAGCTGGAGCTAATATTTCTGGGGATCTAAAGGTAAATTATTATTATTCCTTAAACTTATATAATATCTATATCTTGTTATATAAATTATATATAGTCTTGTCATATAAATATATTATAGTTATGATTTATATATTTATTAATTTAATATATACTATGTATAGTTATTTATATATGTATTGTATGTGATTTATGTGTGTATATTTTTTGTAAGTATATTATTCTATATGTTTGTATGTTTATTTATCATAAATTGTTATCTTTCAAAATATTTATTTAATTTACTATTTTTTTAAACTGTGCACTGCCATTTGCTCTCTCTGTTTGTCGTGGTGGTTGACTGATAGAGAATGCCATTAGGCATTAAGTCTGCTCTTTAGACATTTTCCAATGTGTGCAAAAGTATAATTAAATAAATTATATGTCTGTTAATCATGTTACCTAAAGTACTTATTTATTTTGAAGATTTATTTAAAAAATTGTTTGACCGAGAATTGAACCCAGGATATCGTCATACAAAGCAACGTCTCTATTATTGCGCTACGGATGTCATAATTACCTCGCCTTGCTCATTTATTTTGTTTTAGAATTCCATTCTATCATTTTTTGCGTTCAACTCACAAACAATTTATCTCCATTTTTTCTTTGATCTTTTTTTTTAGCTAAATTTTTTTATTTTTTTCGTTTTATACCATTTTATAAATGTGATCTATTTTAAAACTCCTGAAAAATATTGGTTTCCTAAAAAGAATTAAGCGTGTAATTTAGTTGAACAATATGTGTTATATAAAAAGCTATACAATAAAAGCGTCAGTGACCAGATAATTGCACGCGAATGACGTCAAGTTTCCTTAATTAACCGGGCGCGGGTGTCAGCCCCTTGTCGACACACACCCCACACCGCCGTTGTCACCAATTGAAAGACATTTTCTACAAGATACCTACCAGGGTATCTTATTTTATTAATTTATTATTAACCTAGGTTCGCGTTACGTGTATTTTCTACGTTGTAAAGTATCTTTGGATATAAAGAGATATTTGGATATTTATTAAATACATTTAAACGATTGAATGTATTTGAATGAAATATGAAAGGTACAAAAATAGACTATTTTCTAAAATCTAGATTAACATACAAGAATTATTTTTCCTAATTCACACAAGTGAATATATACAGATACAGTATATATATGTATGTATTAAAGATATCCGTTTCTTGAAACTAGTATTAATAGTAATAATGATTAGGGTCTCAGAAAAAAAATTCCTAGAAAAAAATCTTTATATAATAATAAGTATAATAATAAGTACAAAAAACTAAACAAATTAATTAATATTCTTGAAAAACAAGAATAAGCTGTCAAAATCAAAAGCACTACATAATAATAGGTATATATATTCTGTACTGTAATTAGTGGTGTGTCCTTTGTACACATACGGTTTATTCTTTTTTTCGAGAATTTTAATTTTTTTTTAGTTTCTGTTAATATAAGGATTTTTCCAGGAAAAAATAATGAGACCCTGTTTATGAAATACTAACACTAGTTTTAAGGAATGGATTTCTTTAATTAACATAGTATTTATAGCTAATAGTAATTTAGTACAGCACATATTTTTCGAATGTTTTCATAAATTTTTCGAAGTCATTTAAGACATATAAACATCCTAACATCTGTGCAAACTTTTATATTCATAATGTTGATAAAAATATGATATAGGCACAGTTCCTATTATAGTTAAACAATATGTATAAGTCTAAAATAGCTTTTAATGAAATCTACCGCCAGAGCGATTTTAATATCTCTGATATAGGAGAGTAGTAAATGGGCGATACAGTGTATTCTGTGATATCTATTTTTTTTTTATACAACTTAAAATGGCAAACAAGCTGACGGCCCACCTTATGGAAAGTGGTAACCGTCGCCTATAGACATGAGCAGTACCATGGACATAACAGTACATACACATACTGTTTCGCCCATGATACCCCCTTGCGTTGCCATTTCTGAGGACTCAGGTATTATTCCTCTGTACCCTGTAAATTCACGTCATATCCCACCCTTCAAACCGAAACACAGCCATGCAAACACAACTGCTTCACGGTAGAAACACGAATGGGATAGAGGTACCCAAGCAATCGACTTTTGTACAAAGTCTCCCTCTCTTCCTCCTCACATTTCTTTCTGGTGAATCTATATTGTTGTTCATGTCTATATAAATTAGAAAAGAGTGCCGTGTGCTACACGTATCATCAACTGTGGCCTAATAAATAATACTAGGTATCGAAGAATTCCATATGATTCATCAATAACATAAATAAGATATCGAATTCCCCAGTGAATCCATTTGTTCTCACGCTAGTTTCCTTACATGACGGGTAGTATGTATCTTTTGATACCAGGGATACTTTGTATAAAGGCCGCTGAGTACCTCTCTCCCACTTGTATTTGCCGCTTAGCAGCGTAACTTACTTGACCGTGTTTCAGTTCGTAATTGTTCAAAAGCACTGCCATATTGATAGAGGCCTTATAGCTTACAGGCAATGTATGGGGGGGTATTATGGGCAAAACAGTATACTCTGTTATGATCATGGTACTGCTCGTGTCTATAGGCTACGGTTACCACTTTACATCAGATATGTTTGTTTGCCAATCTAAGTTGCATAAAAAAAGCTTAGTTCTCAGGAATGAGATCTAATGTGGTCTTGACAGTATATTTTATGATGTCCATTATTATTATTATTAAATCAACCTTTGGCCATCCACTCCTGAACATAGGTCTCCCCCATAAGGGGGGTTTTGCCAGTAGTTGCCATGCTTGTCAGGCGAGTTGGCAATTGCAATTAGGCTTTGGTGTTGTTTTAAAAAGGATGCTGGGGCCCATTTCTCAACCATTAAACATCCTTATAATCAGCTATAACGATACCCATGAGAAAGGAATAATTGGCCCATTCTATATCGGAACTACACAGCAAAATGCCCATAGTGCTGTTTATATTTATAGACGACGGTTACCACTTTCCATCAAGTGGATCTCCAACTTGTTTGTCATTCCAAGCTGTAGAAAAAACATTACTCAAATTGAAGTTTTATTTCTTACTCCTTATTGCACAGTTTTATCAATTTGATAAATTGAATGAAATATTTGCCCAATCGAGATGTTTATTTAACCAGTGGTATTTCTGTAGGTATTTTATTTCTTATTTCATTCGTGCAAACGAATGACGACGGGTCGATTTATTGAAGCCAATTGAAGGAGCAATTATTTGGTGACTCAATTCTATTCCCGGTGTAACTTATGATTACACATACAAGACGATAAACAATTAGAGCTGAAGCACTAAATTAATATTAACACTATAGTGTTGTAGGCTATAGCCTAAGAAGCTTATTGAATGTCATTTAGAAATTAAAGTCAATAGTAAATTCAAAAATGATTAAAAAAATTTTTGTAAGGTCATATCAATCTAAAATTTCGGCCACGTAGTCCCGGCATAGAATACGCCATCCCTCCCTTCCCCGTGGGTGTCGTAAAAGTTGACTAAGGGAAGGCGAGACATGGGCAGCAGCGTTCTTCCTAAAACATCTCTAAAGCCTAACTACGGTTGCCAAACGTGGCAACTACTGGCAAACCCCCCAAGAGGGAGACTTATGTTCAGCAGTGGATAGTTAAAAGCTGATATGACGATGATGATCAATCTAAACATCAGGACTTGTTTTATGTAAAATAATTTGCCTCAACCCTGTTGCCAATAATTGGTATTTTATTGCTGTCTATATCTGACAATAATTGAGAACAAACTGCTAATAACGATCTCTGTTTTGATATAGGAACATCTCTCATTGGTCGCCTACTTTTATTTGTCTCATGCAGGCAATACTTGGAGTTTTAAATGAAGTTCTATGTGTTGCTCTATGTAGTCTATAGAAGCAGATGGTTCTTTATAGTAAAAATTAACGGTCTTACCAGAAATAAGCTTACCATCCACTTGATGGAAAGTGGCAGTAGTAACCGATGCTTAGAGACATGAACAGTACCATTAACATCGCAAAAAACATGGCTCTTAAACTTCATATTCCACTCAGTACTGATAACCACTATGTTACTTGTTATTAATATTGTATTTATTAATGTTTTTTAATTGGTAGGACCCCGCTTCTGCCATCCCCAAAGGTACACTGCTATCGCTGCTGATCTCCATGTTGAGTTATGCGCTGATGGTTTTATTCTCCGGGGGTGGAGCTCTGCGAGATGCTAATGGAATCGCAAGCATTGTTGTCAATGGAACTTACAATATCAGTGAAATCAGCGACTGCACGTACACCAACGGAACTTGCAAATATGGACTGCATAATAGTTATTCGGTGAGCACCTCTCAATAATATTTACAAGATCACCACAGAAGATATTTTTTTTAATGGATGATAATGGAATGGTATCCCCACCCGCACTATCGGTATACACCGGCGGGGCACCAGTGAAGGATGACAAGTGAGGATGAAGTAGGTCAGTTAGCCCATCGTGACGAATTCAACAAGAATTGTTCACGATGGTTTCCAGGGGGAACCACGTGGAGGTCGACCTAATAAGGCATATTGCTAGCAATGGGGCTGTCAAACTCCATTACTAACAATCCCTTTCCCCCCCAAACCACAGAAGATATTAGGTACATCAATATGAAACTTAGTATATTCATGAAATTGAACAATTTCTGGAATGGAATTTTTTTTTTTAATCTTTTGTACAAAAGCGTTAAAAATATTTTCATATTTCCATTTATGCAGCTTGCGGAAATTTGTTTTGTTTCATGAATAGGTACTCTACTTATTACTGAGTTTGAAGTGGCATTTATGGATGTAAATTACGTTCTATTACTAATAATAATATTACTAATACGTTTCTACTTTGTAAGTTTTTCTACTAGAGGAAGTCTTTGTACAAAAGTCATCTGCATGAGACTTTCTTCCGTGAAATAGCTACACTTGCATAGCTGTGTTTGAGTTTGAAGGACGCAATAGTATTAAAATAATACTATACCGAGGTATACCATCGTAGTCCTTAAGAATGGTAATGCATAAGCAGTACCATTGGTGTCACCGAGTATTCTGTGATGTCCATAATGTTGTCATATCTATAGACGATGGTTACCACTTTCCATATTATAAAACCCGCTAACATTGATGCTCCTTTCCATTTTGGGTTTACTGGAAGAGTACTTTCTTAGATTTAAGCTCGCCTTTGTACATTTACTTAACTCTGTCATATTTTTATGTACTATCAGTGTGTATAATAAAGTATAAATAAATCAATAACTAAATATAAGTTGAAAAGACCAGAGGGTATGATGATGTAACATAGAAACCATTAAGTCTAAAATACGCAACATATAGATAGATACCTTTGCCGCCAAATTAGAATGCGCTAAAAGCGTATTCACCTTGCGACCTTGACATTGTAGAATGTAGAGCTTGTAGCTGCACTATTGGTTACAAACACAACTATTGAATGTTTTAAGCGAGTTCTAAAAGAAGGAGGTTCCCAATTCGTTTTTATTTTCTTCTTATGTGTATGTTATTCGATATTTTTGCCAATTTTAAAAATGATTTTTATAAAATTCTTTTTAGAGTTTATTTATTTAGTTAATAAGGTTAACCTACAACGTTTACATTTTACATGCTACTTAATCAATAACACAAAAAATAATTTTGCTCAATGTAAAAGTCTTTTACAGGCGAACACCACATGCACTATTATAATATTTAATAATTATTAACATATATTATATAAAATATAATAATTATTATAAAGTTTACTTATATAAATTTTGTCATAATTGGATGTCGCTATTGATTTTTGTATAATCGTAAATTTTATTTATAATTGTATTCTGATATAAGTATTTGTGTTTATTTGAATTACCAATTGAATTTGATGTGGTAGAAATAGAAGTTGGTACATATTATAAACTAGCGGCCCGTCCCGGCGTCGCGAGTGGACATTTTTAACATTTCCCTTCACTGCTCTGCTCCTATTGATCGTAGCGTGATGAAAAGTATACTGTAACCTGCCCAGGAGTATGAAGAATAATTGTACCAAGTTTCGTTAAAATCCGTCGAATAGTTTTTGTTTCTATAACGAACATACTGACAGTCAGACAAAAATTTTACTAATTGCATTTTTGGCATCAGTATCGATCACTAATCACCCCCTGATAGTTATTTTGGAAATACATTTTATGTACGGAATTGACTTCTCTACAGATTTATTATAAGTATAGATAATGTAATGCGATTTATTTTGGAAATATATTTCATGTACAGAATTGACCTCTCTACAGATTTATTATAAGTATAGATAATGTAATGCGATTTTTAAATTCAATATATTAATTTTATTTACTGTTCACATAATTTTTATACTATTGCATTCACTGTTTGACATTACCTGCAGATTTAGTACAAATTTTCGTTTTGCTATTCCAATCTTTACTACATTTTGGATGGTATTGTGATAAAACAGTACCTACAGAAAAAATCCTCTAAAATAATAATAAATATATATTATTTACTCAGGTTATGCAACTGATGTCTGGATGGGGTCCTTTAATCTATGGCGGCTGCTGGGCGGCGACACTGTCCACTGCTCTTACTAATCTGCTCTCTGTTCCTCGTCTCATCCAAGCCCTCGGTGTGGACCGCATCTACCCCGGCCTCATCTTCTTCTCCAAGCCTTACGGCAAGCATGGAGAGCCTTACCGTGGATATGTGCTCACTTTCTTGGTCTCACTTCTATTTCTTCTTATCGGTAAGTGGACTAAATCTAAACCTTATCGGTCTTACGATATAAAAGTTAAACTAGCGATACACTGATGTTAAATACATATTTAAGCACATTACTACAAAACATTGTCTAAAATCTGTTTATGTTTGAACAATAAAAAGCGTCTTATTACAAATAAAAGGTATAAGCAATTTTATTACAACAATCTATAGATTTTAGCATATTAAATTACAAATAAACATTGTTCTTACAGACTAAACAATGTTTAATCACATAAACAGAGTTTTATTAAATACTGTTTAGATAGGCAGTATTTTATATTACTTTTATAATAAGACTGTATTATACTTTTACTGCATATTATAAATAACGAAAAAAAAAATAACCTGTTTGTCTCACCTTCATCTCTACCGAGTTCCATTTAAATTATCCTGTAGCAACAAGTCTTTTTTGTATTACCTCATTCTTGCCATGGTCATTTCTGTATTAATTCAATTCAAATCATCGAACTAATAGTAGTCCAATTTTTGTATGACATAGACGCTAGGCCACAGTAAATAGGTTAATTACTATATGTTTAAAACTAGTCAATTCCCATCAAAAGTTAATATCGAAATATTTATCTCGGTCATTACGTTAATGAGTAATGCAGGTAAATACCAATTAAAATTAGTGCACGAATATGCACCTGGTGGTTGTTTTAGGGTTATTTATTATTCATTACTTATTTTGATAATAATATTAATAAATACATTTTCATACAATTATTTTTTTTCGTAAAAATTTGCGAGCAGCGGGTCTACCATGAAATGAAATTCCAAAATTTCGGACTCAATTTCGTGTTTTTGTTTATACCAAAATCGGACCAATAAATGGAGTTTAACATTTCGTTCGTCATACATCCTGTCATAAAAGTCCAAAGAAACAATATTTTAACATTTTTAATATTTCCAAACGGCATGTATATATTATGTAATTTTAACATCAAATTTCTGTTTTGTTTAACTTCGAATTTTCGGAAAACTTTTCATAGTAGGCCCTCAGTTTGCTATCGAATTGAAGGAATAAAATGCTTTAGATGCAAGAATATGCCTTAAATAATAAATTCAAATGTAATAAATTGTATTTATGTGCATTATAATAGAGTATTCTTTACAATTACAGCCGATCTGAACACTATTGCTCCTCTCATCTCAAACTTCTACCTAACATCGTACGCACTGATCAACTTCTGTACGTTCCACGCGGCTCTCGTTCGCCCTCTCGGCTGGCGACCTACTTTCAGGGTAAGTTAAAAATATTGTTTGATTCACTATCGACACCAATATCATTTACAGATTATATAGTAGATGCGTATATCGATAGGTTTATTTATATCTATCAGTAGTATGTATTATTTCTGTATAATATTATGGTAACCAATATATTAAACGTAAGGATCTTTAATTGTTAAAAGATTTCATTTTTGTTAAAGCTAGTTTTTATTAGGAATAGTAAGGTAACTTATTTGTTAGGCCTATAGATATTAAAAAATATGATGAACATTCGGACTAAATTGTGATACCTGTACATTTATAATTAAAACTAAATCCGCGCACTGCCCTCTGATTCTCGCCCTCTACAGCAGAGGTAGAAGGCAGGAACATCGGCGATGCGCACCAGTATAAAGTATTAAAGACTTAGCTTAAGTTCTTTAAAAAAAATTGTCTCCTATACCAATATTAGTTGACAAATTAATAGTTACAAGAAACTCTATTTATTTTATGATATTAATTTAACCCTGTATTTTTTCACCCTTTAAATTAGCTGAAAAACAATAACAAGATGTTTGAATATCTATAGATGACATACCTTTTCCCATTACCTCCATTTGCTTACGTTTCAAATACCACCTACCTAATATTATTAGAATAAACTGTTTTGTATAATAAGTATAGCTATTTATAACTTCTACGATTTGTTGTTTTATTCTAAACTATGTTGCGGACTAGACACCTATTTAGATAATTTAACTCACACACACATGGAAATAAAAATACATTCAGGTTAATTTAATAGAGTGCTATACAGGGTAAAATCGTTAGCCGTATGAACATTACCTAAAAGTATGAATTTACCCATGTTATAGAACATATTAGGACATGAATCAAAAATTAAAAAAAGACAATATTTTTGAGCCTTTCTTTTGTATACTTATTGCTCTTTGATAACTCGACAGTTGGATACATCGTGTACATAGGAGACATGTATAGGAGACACAATTATTGTTAATTTTGAATTTTTATAATTAAAATTACAAAATATATGAAAAAGAAAACATGCATGGATCGAAATACGCCAAAAAGATTAGAGCCCTCCAATTCCTATACTAAAATAACAATTAAATGCGTCGTATTAGTACGCGAGGCACAAAATATTTTATATATTTCGATCCATGTTTTTTTAGTGCAAAATATTTCACTAGTTGAACACTTACTTAAAAGAAATTTTACCCCACATAATTTACAATTGCTAATTGTTGGCAGTATTACAACGTATGGCTGTCTCTGCTCGGTTTTCTGATGTGTGTGGCCATTATGCTGCTCATCAGCTGGATAATGTCTCTAGTCACATTCGCCATATTCTTCACGCTCTATCTCATCGTGCATTATCGGAAACCAGGTATTTATTGTTATGCTTAAAAAATTTGAAGATTTTACTCAATTCCTACGAAATCCCTTTATTAGATTCCGACCTTATAAACAAAAAAGAATTTTTAATATAAAGAGAAAAATCGATGAACTTCTGTTTTGAAATCTCTTAAAAATAATATAAATATTGCAGTCCAATTCGACCACCTTTTTCAATAGTGTCTGTTGGAAAAGGTGGTGAAAATAGACTGAAGGATTTCTTTTCCCCTTTATTTAGTATTCATCATCATCATCATATCAGCCGTAAACTGTCCACAGCTGAATATATGCTTCCCCTTATTGGGAGGTTTTGCCAATAGTTGCCACTTTTGGCAGAGTGGCTAGCAATCGCAATTAGACTTTGGTAATGTTTTTAGGGAGGGCTGCTCATCCCTTGACCATTAAGTTCCCTTAGTTGCCTTTTACGACACCCATGCGAAAAGAACCCTTTCTATACTGTAACTACACGGCTACGAAGTATTAAATCTATGTGTATATATCTAAATATATTATATCTAAAAATATATCTAAATATGTCCAGCACTTATCATCAAGAAAATAAAGAAAATAATTTTGTTTTTCAAAGAAAAACCTTCTTAAGTAAATAAATCATACTTCTGAGTCATCAATGACTAATTAATATTTTGATGCCAATTTAAAGCCAGAAATTTCTTCGCATGCTGATTAACGATCGATGCAAGTTTAGCTGTTATATGTATGGATAGAATACATTTAATTTTTGCATAGTAACGCTAATGTCAGTAGATGTTCACAAAACAAAAATAACCACTGTTAGCGGCTGCTAAATCGGAGCTGAATGATCTCAATGAATTATTGCACCATTTTCTCTTAACCTGTTATTGAAAACCAATTGCAAAAGCTGGTTATATATAGAACATAAGTAGAGGTACCCACTTAGCTTCCTTAGAGCCGCTAAACAACGATAACACATCACACTCGAAATGTGTTTGGAGTTACACGCATAAGAATAGCACATACCTGATAGCAAATACTCTATATTTCTGTCTACAAGTTCGTTCGCATATACATATATAAATAATTTCGTATGAAAATTTCGTTGCGTTGAACTCATACTTTTCAAGTGACTTCAAAACGAACGAGGTTCTCAAATCGGTTGTATTTTTTGTATGTTTGTTCCCTCATAACTCGGTGAGTTCTATACTGATTTCAATAATTCTTTTTTATCTTAAAGAATATACTTACAGATTGGTCCTATAGAAATTTTATCAAAAATAGTTTAGTAGTTTAGTTTTTAAATTAAAATAACTGGTTTTGGTCGCAATTGAAATCGGTTATTTTGTGGGGCACAATCTTTAATTATATATATTGTTATACGACACAAGATACTTACCAGAGGGAAACTTTGTACAAAAGTCAATTGCTTGGGTACCTCTGTCCCATTCGTGTATCAACCGTAAAGCAGTTGTGTTTGCATGGCTGTGTTTCGGTTTGAAGGGTGGGATATGGCGTGAATTTACTGGGTACAGAGGAATAACACCTGAGTCCTCAGGAATGGCAACGCATGGGGGGTATCATGGGCGAAACAGTATACTCTGTTATGTCCATGGTACTGCTCATGTCTATAGCTTGTTTGCCATTCGAAGTTGTATAAAAAAAAGATTCAAAACCTTTGGAGGATAATTCTTTACATTTTTTATAGACTATACGTTGAACCATATTTAACTGCAATCAATTTGGCCATTTATGAATCAAGGTGAAATGCCAACACACAGAAAAAAAATACTTAATAACATGATTTTCGATTCAGTATCTCTATTACTATACGTAGTTATTCCCATAAAATAGGTACTTTTCTAAAAATGTTATTAATTTACGAATTTTGAGTTCATTGCGTTTTTATTATATGTAATAAAGATAATACAAGTATACGGAAACAGTTATAGGTACCTAAATAAATACCACGTATTATTATTTTCCTTCTATTCGATATATGGTACTCGTAGCAATATAATCTGCTTTGCATATTATTTCACCACTGAGGAGATTCTAATGTAATTCTAGTAATTTATATTTAGGTATTAAAGATAGTATCAATAGGAAAACAAACATATTCTTTGTTAATATTATACATGTGAACGCAGGTGTATTTGTTTATTTATTTATTATCTCTTTAGTGCCTTAATGACTCCGCCAATCATTATAAAATTTGGTATACCCGTATTACTATGGTTTCTTTTATGCAACTTAGAATTGTAAACAAGGTGACGGCCCACCTGATAGAAAGTGGTAACTGTCGCCTATAGACACGAGCAGTACCATGGACATAATAGAGTACTGTTTCGCCCATGATAACCCCCATTCGTTGGCATTCCTGAGGACTCCGTTGTTATTCCTCTGTACCCTGTAAATTGACTGCTATATCCCACCCTAAAACCGAAATACAGCCATACAAACATAACTGCTTCACGGTAGAAACACGAGTAGGACGGAGGTGCCCAAACAAACGACTTTTGTACAAAGTCTCTCTCTGATATAGGTATAATACCAAATCTAAATATAGATACCTTAGTTATAAGATGGAGAAAGATATAAGCGGCTTTTTCTCATAACTTGATCTCAGTCAATTAACAATAACTAGTCGTCGTATAGAATAGGCTACCCCTTCCTTTCCCATGGCTGTCGTAAAAGACGATTGAGAGACGGCGACGGATGGGCAGCAGCGTTCTTCTTAAAACATCTCTAAAACTTCACTGCGGTTGCCAATTCGCCTTCTAAGCATGGCAACTACTGACAAAATCCCCGGAGAGGAAGGCTTATTTTCAGCAGTGGACGATTAAGGACTGATATAATGATGATGACATTCCAGTCACGCGGAAAAAAACGCGGGTATAAACTAGTAAATAATTAACATTTCACAGATGTTAACTGGGGTAGCAGTACTCAAGCGCAGATGTATAAAACCGCATTATCGAGCGCCCACAACTTGGCCCGCACAGGGGAGCACGTAAAGAACTATTGGCCCCAGCTGCTGGTACTGGCAGGCACCCCGCAAACCAGGCCGGCGCTCGTCGACCTCGGTTACCTCATCACTAAAGCCGGCTCGTTAATGATCGTCGGAGATATTACAGAGGTGTGTTCAATGAGAATTTTCAATTTGATTCGATTATTATCGTTTATATTGACCCAAATCACACAAATCCAAACCAGAACAGTTCGTTTCCTAAATTAAACCGACCTAAATTCGAACTCGACACTTTTGTTCTACTATATAAATTACAGGGGGAAAAGAGATTGTTAGTAATGAGGACTACCAGTTCCATTCCTAGCAATACACCCTGTCAGGTCGACCTCCACGTGGTCCCCCCTGGAAACCATTGTGCTGAATTCCTGGTGTATTTTTACGATAGGTTAACTAATCTGCCTTTTTTTAACTGACTTGCCGTCACACTTATTATCCATCACTGGTGCCCTGCCAGCGTATACTGTTAGTGTAGGCGGGGTTACCATTCCATTGTCATCCATAAAAAACTTTACAGAAAAAGCTATCGTACAAGGAGCAATCAGCCCGTATCAGATCAGGCGACGAATGGTTACGCGGACGGAAAGTGCGCGCGTTCTGCAGTGCCGTGAACGGATTCAGCTTCGAGCTCGGCGCGAGAGCACTTATGCAGGCGGCGGGTGTCGGCCGACTGGCGCCCAACGTGCTGCTCATGGGGTACAAGTCCGACTGGACCACGGCACCTGCCAACGATCTTGTATCTTACTTCAATGTTTTACAGTAAGTATGTAACGAAATTATACTCACATGAAAAATATCATCAATGTAAAAAAAGCTATTATTGCAAGCTCTAACTGTAGTACTTTTGTGAAAAAATGCCATACCAATGAGATTGTCCAAAAAGGGCTTAATGGTCGATAACATTCACATATAATAGCATCCATAAGAATTGGTAAAGAAACCTGGTAAAAAAACGGGGTAAAAGGGTGCAAATGTGTGCAAAGGCCAAAAGGCCAAGGTAAAAAATAAGCATTATTGGAGAATAGATCACTGGAGACCGGTCTATCTTACGTAACATACCTGGTGGATCATTGTACCACATCTTAAGGAACAACTACTAAACCGTCGTTTTTGACATGACTCAAACAATTACATTTCCAGGCTCATTGCTACTTAGATGTGTTCATTGGGCAACTGATAGGATAGAGATCCTTAGACTGTGATTATATAATACTCATGTGTCGGCAGCACGGCATTCGAGAATCGTCTAGCAGTGGCCATAGTACGCGTGGCGGGCGGTTTAGACCATGGCACGGCGGCGGAGGAGGCGACGGCGACGCCGGCTGGCGGCCACACTGCCACCTCCAGCGGCAGCGGCGAGCTTCGCGTACGTCGCGGGCCCTCTAACATCATGCACGCCGACTCCGACCTCGACATCCGCTCACCAGATTCACACCCCACCAGCAGGAACAATCTCACCGGTTAGTGGCTCATATTTTTTGTGATACTTAGAAAGAAATAAAAAGAACAAATTTAAAATAATTTGTTACAGTGCTCGAAAGAAACTAGTCCCTACGAGCAGCACCCATTCACGAGTGTGATGAATAAATGAACCGTCATTGTGCTTAACCACATTTTAGGGAACCTGGTCAACCACGCCATTTGATTGGGTATTTTAGTGAGCATAACTTTCTCAAGGCTTAGAATGGCAAACGAGACGACTACCCATCTGATAAAAAGTGGTAACAGTCTATTTTCTTTTATGAATGATAATGGAATGGTATCCCCGCCTGTGCTAATGGTATACGCTGGCGGGGCACTAGTGAGGAATGATAGATGAGATTGAAAATGCTGGTCAGTTAGTGATGTATACACCTGGAATTCAACACGATGGTTTCCAGGGAGGACCACGTGGAGGTCGACCTGACAGGGTATATTGCTAGCAATGGGACTAGTAATCTGCATTCCTAACCACCCCTTCCGCCCCAAGTGGTAACAGTCGTCTATCGACATAATAGGACGAACATTGCAGAATACTCAATGAACGACTACTGTGTTACTCATGGATTAATTCATAAATCAATAATCTATACATAAAAAGATATTGCAATAGTAAATTTATATGTATTTAATTGCAGGTTTGATAAACACACCGATATCACGCTCGTACACGATATCAGAAAAAGATACCAAAGAAAAGAAAAAAGACAAAAAAATGGATTTCCATAGACAAATTGTATACAAAACATCTAATGGTCTTGAAATATCAAAAGATCAGTTGTCACAGATGAGCATATTCCAGAAGAAACAGGTAAATTATATTTACAGTATAAACTTTAAAATTTTTCAGCTAGCAGGTGTAATTCAACAAATTGTGATTGAAGCGAAAAATTAATTCACCACAACGACAATTCTCGACATTTTTCCATATTACTTACATTTGTTAAGGGTGTATATCATCACCAGTAACTTGGTTAAAGTTAACTTTTAAAGTTTTACCGCATAGAGTATATTGTTAATAATGTTGACTAGCGTCTTTATTACTAACAATCCCTTCCGCCACAGGAGTCGGGTACATTGGACGTGTGGTGGTTGTACGACGACGGTGGCCTCACCATACTGTTGCCGTACATCATCTCGCAGCGCTCGTCGTGGGCCAACTGCAAGCTGAGAATCTTCGCCCTCGCCAATCGTCGCCACGAGATGGAGCTTGAAGAAAGAAAGTGAGTTCTGATCTTTCTTTTCATTTAAGAGTTTCCTCTTGTCGGTGCAACTAATTCATGCATCTTCTTCCAGCCAGTTGTATCCCAGACCATATCCTTGACCTCCCTATACGACATGAGACCTAGTGTTTCTTTTATCTGTGCCATGTAGTTATTCCTCGGTCTTCTGATATTCGATCAAAAATTAAAAAGTATATAGGTTATCTCTACATATATTCAAATTGATTCTTTTATTGTTCTTTCCGAAAATTTACAGTAGAATACGTATACTATAAAATAACAATTTTGATATATAAATACGTAAAAAATAATAAATGTAGTTAAAATACTACTGTGTTTGTTCTCGGTGACACTAAATTCGTCTGTAAATAATGCCTATACCAAAAATTTATTTAAAAAATTGTGTAAATAACTTCTTTATCAGTATAAAACACATGATACGTAAGGTTCTGATGTCTATAGATCTTTATTAAATTTATTGATAATAATTTATTTAAAAAAAAAATAAATTTTACTGAATATTTTTAAATTTTCTCATAAATACGATTGAAAAAGTAGTCACGTACACTTTTTCTTAAGGTTTTTAAATCTTATTCTTAATTTGTAATTGTTATCATTAATTTATTTTAGTATGGCCAACTTACTTTCGAAGTTCCGAATAGACTACTCATCTTTAACAATGGTGCAAGATATAACAGAGGCTCCTCAAGAGGATACAAAGAGAATGTTCGATGAAATCATAAAGAAATTTGTTGGAGAAAATGAAGGTACCGTTATAAATTATGCTATTAATTTATATTCATGTTATATAAATAATCAAACTTATTATTTAGATTATACTGGATTAGATGAAAAGGAAACTCAGTGATTCATAAAATTGAGAAATTTTGGATTAAATTGAGGATTTCGATTCTTCTTTCTTTTTTGGAGAAAACAAAAAAAGAAATAAGAACCGAAATCCTACCTAATATTATGTAACAAATTCTAAAGATATTTGGATATTTGTTACTCAACTACTGTTTAATGGCTGAGCAGAATTGAATAAAATCTGGTACACAACACATAGGATTAATTATTATCCTATTTAATTAACGCGCAAAGCCACGGGTTTTACTCGTATGTTAATTTTTAAAATTTCATGTAAACTGTGATCGATTTAACACCTACGAAATTACAAAAAAAAAATTTTTATCCAACCATATTCTTTGGAAAAAGGGCTCTATTTCATAAATACTGTTATTAGGTTGTAAATTAGGTAATTTCTACATCATTTCTACAACGCCTCTATATGAAAAAGAAAAATATATTTGCACTAATTAAAGATAATAATATCATCATCGTTCAAAGCCATCTTAAACAAATTTTACTTAAAAAAATAGAAAGCTATTTTAAACTTTCTCATTTCGATCTTTTGTACAATAATATTCCAGCTGTGCCCCGATAACAGTTATGTTATTAATATTAATATGAAATAATATTCCAGAGTGCGGTATCAACGAGACAGAATTACTAACGCTGGCGGAAAAGACTAACAGACAGCTGCGACTGCGCGAACTGTTGTTGGCCAACTCGAAGGAGGCGCGGCTTGTCGTTATGTCATTGCCTATGCCCAGAAAGGTTAGTTTAAATAAATAAATTTAAAAAAAGTAAAAATATAAAAACCGCGATCGCTGAAAAATAAGGCGCTATGTTTTAATGCTACACCTCCATAATTATGAGTTCATACCATTTTAAAAAAACTGACGAACTTTCTTATAGAATTTTCAATGAAAAACAAGATTACAGTCCTAAGAGAGAGTGGTAACCGTCACTTATACATACGAACAGCACCATGAATATCACAGAACACACTGTGAAATTCATGACACTTCTCATGCGCTGCCATTCCTAAAGACTAAAGTGTTATGAGACTTGGCCGTATGGTCCCAGCATAGAATGGCCACCCTATCAATTTCCGTTGAAGACATAAGAGGCGACTAAGGGAAAACTAGGGATGGACACCGACGTCCCTCTTAAAGCATCTCCAAATCCTAACTACGGTTGCTAATCCGCCTGCCAAGCGTGGCAACTACTGGTAAAATCCCCCAAGGGGAGGCTTATTTTCAGCAGTGGAGGGTTAATGGCTGCTGAAGGTGTTATGATTCCGTACCCTCACTGCTATAATCCACCTTTCAAACTGAACCTCAGTCATGCAATCATAATTTTTTCATGGCAGAAACGCAAGTGGAACAAAGATTAGCATGTAAACAACTTTTGTACAAAGACTCCCCTCTGGATCATAACGACATATTTACGTAAGGGTTTAACTTAGTTAGGGTATAACTTAGCATTCATTTAATAATAGGTATGCTACTGTTATTTTGTACTCAGGGTTCGGTGTCGGCTCCGCTGTATATGGCGTGGTTGGAGATGCTGAGCAGGGACCTTCCGCCGGTACTTTACGTCAGAGGCAATCACACGTCAGTGCTCACGTTTTATTCATAAAAATCTTACCAAATTTTTTACTTTTTAAAGTTTAAAATAAGTACAGTCATGTCTAGTTTAAGTTTACAACAACAAGAAAATCGTGTAAGTTCTATTATTTAAGTAGATAGTTAATATTTCTAATTGAATGAATAACTTAAATAATACTTAACGTGATAAACATTTGACACAAAACTAATGTCAATTTTGTAAGTAAAGTTAAGCATACGATTTGATATTGTTTTTAATATTTTCATATAACTAGATTTTATATACTTGTGTATATTTAGTAGCTTAATATTTGATATGTTAATAAATAAAACTATGATCCAAAGACAATGAACAAATCAAATCTGTTTATAGATATAATAAAATGGCTAATCCAGATTAATAATATAATAAAACTATTGTTTAAGTTACAAGGCACGCACATATAATCATATATACCTTAAAAAACAAAAATAAAAAAATACAGATTATTAGACTAAATAGTTAAAGATTGTGTCCCACAAAAACCGACTTCAATTGAGACAAAACCAGTTATTTTGTTCTAGAAATTAAAATACTGATCCGTTTTTGATAAAATTTCTATAAGAGCAATCTGTAAGTACTTTCTTTCTAAGAGTTATATCCTATCAGATAAAAAAAGAATTTTCCAAATCAGTTCAGAACCGACGAAGTTATGAGGTAATAAACATAAAAAAATGCAACCGATTTGAGAACCTCCTTTTTTTGAAGTCGGATCAGTAAAAGTGAATAATAAGTGAATTGGTAACTTATCGACCACAAATTAATTGTTAACTCGAATCAATACAGAATAGATAAATGTATGAAGTAAGATAAATAAAATAAGGTATTTTTTATATTTTTAAATTTATATAAATACTATTACACTTATTTAAAGAAACAACTTCTTAGTAATAACTACAGTGTTTTGAATTTTGAAAAAACATTAGTAGATACAACAGTACAATTACAAGCATTTAGCTATAATTCTAACTTTTTTAACATAATTGGTATTGTCTAGGCTAAAAATAACTCCTCGCTGAATATACTCTGAACCTACAAGATGCTGGTTATCTTGCAGAAAAATTTTATCATTAAACCACGGAATTATATATGAATCTACATTGAAATTGTATAAATTATACCTTATAACTGAACGATATCTGCAAACAAAATATGTTTCTATAATAGTGTTAATTTCTTGTCACAGGAATTTAATATTATATCAGTAAAAATAAACGACTTATTGGATCAGCAATATTGACAAGTAAATTTTGTTTGATTTCCTGTAAGATTGAATAATTATTTTGTAGTTAATTTGTTAAAATGTAATACATCTGTAAATTTTATAAAGAGGATTAAATTTGTAATTATTTGTTTTCATACTAATTTTCTTAAAGTTAAGTAGCAAAAAAAAAACGGAAAGTGTTTTATAGTGTCTTTTTAAGTGTGGCTATCTATCTATCTTTTGTTTTGTAAAAATGTATTTCAAAAATTTATTAGTTAACCTGTATCGTTAGCGATTTCTCACTTCAGTTATTAGCTGAAAATCATTGCTGTTTGATAGCAACATGTGAATGTTAAGGTATTTTAAACAATAGAGTCTACGTTACGTATACAAATGAATTACGTTACGTAGACGACACGATTTATCAGTTAGTCGATTTTAAGTAATGAGAGACGGACTCGACTGATCGCCTCTAACGGGCAATATCGTGACACTTAGACACTTAGGCAATCTGTATCTATTTGAGCCAAACAAATCCGTTTTTTATTTTTTATAACATTATGAACAATTTGTATAAATATTTAGTTAAGTAAGTTAATTTATATTGTTAATTTATAAGATAGAAAGACATTTTTATAAATATTAAATGACGTTTGTAAATAAATTCTAGTATTAATTGTACTAAATAAATAAATAGCTTAAATATTTAGGCTAATGATCTTGCTTATTATGGTAGTACATGCATGCGTTACAAAACAGTAATATAAATATGTTTATAAAAAAAAATTAAACTGCACTGTTGCCCTCCTTCTACTTCGGAAATTTTACGTCACTCAATTAATCTAAGTTTACCCAAATATATAAATTTTATCATCTTCTGAAAAATTATATATATCACAATACAATCTTTTCAACCTCATCATCAATATTTCAGCCATTATCCGTCCACTGCTGGACATAAACCTCTCCCATAGACAGTTATAAAGAACGGTCCTGAGCCGCCTGCATCCACTGACTCCCTGCAACGCATTTCAAATCGTCTCTTCATCTAGTGGGGGTCGTCCTACACTGTGATTATCCGTACGCGGTCGCTACTCAAGAGCCTTTCTTTTTCATCGGTTGTCGATTCTTCGAGCTATGTAACCAGCCCGATGCCACTTCAGCTTGCTTATCCTTCGGGCTATGTCGTTTATTTCAATCTCAAATGTATTATAAATATTATTCTGGTTTTAATCTAGGTAATCTCTATTAATCAAATGTCAAAAATTCTGACAATAGCGAATACTCTATATCTTTTATATGAATGAAAATGTACATCAAATCAATATTATAACACTAAGCACGGTAATATCTGTGATATTACATCGTTCATGCAATGCCCATGAGTGCAGAACAAGTGTGGATTGTGTTTTTGACGCTATGTTTGTATAAGTACCTACTTCTAATATCCAGCAACTGGGGGGAAAGGGATTGTTAGTAATGGAGACTGAGAATCCCATTGCTAGCAATATACCCAACCAGGTCGACCTCCTCGCGGCTCCCCCTGGAAACTATCATGGTCAATTCCTGATGAATTCATCATGATGGGCTAACTGGCCTGTTTTCATTCTCATCTATCACCCTTCACTGGTGCTCCGCCAGCGTATCCCGTTAGCACAGGCGGGTTTACCATTTCATTTTCACCCATCAAAAAAATATCCAGCAACTATCTATCCTAAAAAAAATTATAACATACTAGCTTTTACCCTGCAACTTCGTCACCGAAATATGTACATATACGTTAACTGACCAGGAAAAAAGTTGCCTATAACCGCCTCTAGGGTCCCATTTATCTCAATATTAAAATTTATCATAATGGATTCGGCGGTTTAGACGTGAAAGCGTAACAAACAACTAACAAACTCACTTTCAAGTTTATAATATTAGTTAAGGATTTACGAATACTAATATACATATATGTATGAATATATGCATACGTGTACATGTATAAAAAAAGTCATGAACTGTAAATTGTAATCTCATATTAATCTCCATCCGATGTTACAAACAGCTTGTTTAACAACCTTATAAGTGGTTTTAAAACGACTGAAGAGTAGCTAGTATTAACTTTATAACTTTAGTTTTTTGCCAATTGAATCAGAGGTAGACTTCCGCCAAACAGTAAGTTGACCAACTATTTTTTGTTAAAAAAAATACACTTTGCAAGTATTTCATAGGTGAAAAAAGAAGAAAAAACGATAGAAACTTTATTTTCTTTTAAAAACATATTTTTCTTCGGAGTGGATTTTTTTGCTAAATGTGAATGTTTGTCTAATAAAGTAGCCACATCCGAATAACTTTCATTTTGCATATTAAATTTGACTGTTAAGACGGCAGATAATGTTTTTACAGAAAGTTGCGACTTCTCACTGCTCCAATAATCATTCCCTAGTAAAAACAACCCTTTCAACAGCAGCATTAGTGCCTGGACAACATAAGGAAATTTCTATTAAATCTTTTGAATTTTCATTTGAGATATGTTCTGAAATTCTAATGAAATTCAAATCACTTTCAAAATAATTTTATATATTTAATTAATAAAATTGAAATAAAATAATCTAAAAAAAAGTTTTAGAATTACAAATGAGTATAAAATTATACAAATGAATACTTTCAGAGTACAGGATTTGAAAAGAGTACGGTTTGCGAAAAAAGATTACAAAACTCAGTAAATGAATATAGTTGGTCACCTTACCAAACAGTGTCCTTATCCGCATTCAGGTTGTGAAATTCGAATACTTATTAGTACTGTACATCTTCACAATACCACAAATCAACTAGTCAGATAGACACCTGTATATTTTTATATTAAATTGATACACGATATCACAGATTGTCTGATTAGCGAGTCAGTCGGATTTGGCAAAACAACTAGCAAAAACGAAACGTAATTTGCGGCTGCGGGAACTGTTGCTCGTGGAATCTTCCAACGCTGATCTCATTATTAAGACACTACCATTCCCTAAAAAGGTGTATTACCTTACATACTAATATCAATTAGTATGTACTTATAAATGACTATAACTTATCCAATAATATTTAAATGTATTATTATATTAATCTTTTATTGAGCACTTCGAAAATGAGTTTTAATTTCTGTTTTGTTTTGTGTCTTATTATATTACTAATAAAATTATTAAAGATACTAGCGGCCCGTCTCGGCGTCGCGATAATATTTAATGTATTAAAAATTAAGTAACATCTCCCATTTTCCCAACATTTCCCTTCACTGCTCTGCTCCTATTGATCATAGCGTGATGAAAAGTATACTATAACCTGCCCAGAAATGAGTATTTAATTTCTCTGTATTTTGTTTCTTATTATATTACTAATAAAAATATTAAAGATATAATAGGATCTTTGCAGTTTGTGAATCTATTTTTTAATAATAAATTTCATTTCTGTATTTATTAATTTACAACACGATTCGAATCGATAATTTTTTGCTAAACAGAATCTACTTACGTCATAGATTAAGGATAGTTCCCATTTCTATAGCTTATATTTAACGAAATATTCTTTAGATGTGTTGTGTATAAATGAAACGAATCATATAAATATATTACATTTTTTTTTTTATTATTTCACACAATATTTCACAAGAGGTTTAATTTAGATTTAACAAAAAAAAATTAAATATTTACACATACAGAATCAACAGTTATTTCTGATTAACAATTTTCTTAATATTATATACTATATAAGAAAATATGCTAGTTTAGCCGTGTCCAGATTTATATTCAGTCCATTGCCGTATACACAACACTTGTAGCGGACCACAGCATGATGAGCGCTAGAGCACTAGTGTAAGAAAATACGAATTGCGGATAAACTATATTTTAGGACTGAAAGCATTTTAATCTGAATCAGGACTTGTATTACTAGAAACGCTCCAAAAATCTTGCCAATCGTAAGCATGAGATTCCGTTTCCACTGCACCGGCCCAATTGTTTCACTGAAAACCCAGCTGCCGCATTATTTTTTGCACGATAAAGAAATCGAGAAACCCGATGAAAATTCAAAGTTTATATATTTTATTAGATCAATTTAAATGTGAACAGCTGCAAAATTGATCTATCATTTGACTGTTTTAACGAAAATAACAGAACCGGTGCAGTAAGAGAGGCGGGCCCGTCTTAACCCGGGACTGCGAGAGGTGCGCAACACCTAGAAAAGAGAACGTAACCCGCTTTGTTCTACATCATTGTAGAAAAAAGCAAATTTTTGATCGAAACTATGGGAACAGGTCAACACTGATTTTTGCACATCAGTGTAGAACTAAGAGGGCCCCAGACGAATGCCAGTATGTTTGTGGTTCGTGCGTGTATTGCTTTGTACAGAGCACAGGAATGAAATACTTCGGATATACGGCGATATGTATACTGCGTGAAAGGACGGCGATTCATCATACTATGTTTGTTGATCTAAAAGATATGTAGCAACATATATTATATTGAAAAATAAATAGTCCTTTTGCTATAAATCCATTTCACTATTAAATATTTTACATTTGTATTAATTACATGCGTTAATTTATTAGTGCTCATGGTCATTAATTAAATATAAATAAAGGATTCAGTCATAATGTTCATAATTGCGAGCCACTAGTATAATTTTGGAGCATTATACAATTACTCAGTCTATCGATATAAAAATTATCCGTATGATATTTGTAACAATATCTAGATGTTTCAGTGCATATAATACTGATGAACATTAGCAATCTTAATAAATGCACACACCATATTATGATGATTTGCAAGTGAACAATGAATAAGAGTTGTGTGATGAATTACCTTTACACAATATAAAATATCATACCAGCACCTCAACATATAAAATAGTATCAAATTCGTGAAATTTTGTTAGTGATAAAAATATTACTATAAAATTACCACACTTATATTATTAGAGGCATACAATTTCATTGAAATAAAATGTAAACATACATAACTACATAAATTACCGACGAATAACTTCACACAGCCATACTTCTTACATAAATAATTCCTAAGTAATTACGGAAAATATATTTGGTTGCAAAGAATTTTTTTAAATATGAAAAGAAAAAAAAAATACTTGAATTAATGAGGTCGCCTTCCAAAATCGGTTCCGAATCGTCCAGTTCTTATTCATGCTACAGGAACATTTGATGATTTCACTAGGGCTTACACTACGGGCGGGGTCCGATTCGACAGACATTCAATCGCAGACATGCAATGTTACAATATTTGTAATCGTGTGATGAGTGATGCGATAAGGCTCCCAGTAGCCACGACACTGTCCCTCACTTACACTATTCTAATGAACACATCTCTCGCTTGTGCAATACCATGGCGGGCCGAACGTGGAACGGTAACACTGTACGATGCGCGCGATCTTTGGTCTGTAGAACTGAGATCCAATATGACACGGGTTTGTATTGGTGGTTTGTTTTCACTGTGGCTATGACTCGTCACTCGCTCACTGCACGTACAGCGGCGGGGGCGGCGGCGGGCGGCGGGCGGCAGGCTGGCAGGTCGCAAGCTCGCGGGCTCGCGTCTCACAGGAAGACGCAGAACGGCCGCGACAGTCTTCATTCCGACTCGTCGTCGTTGTCTTCATCGAATCCCGACAGGTCTACCGACTCTAAGTAGCCCTGCATCACCTGTAATAATAAATAAACAAATTATTAGTTGATTGTTCGTAAGGCGAGTCGTATATTAAAATACAATAGCTGTAAGAAAAATAAAAACATATTACACCTATCAAATATAGGATACTGTCCTGTAGATGGTTAAAAAGTTTTAATCAATTCTATCTTTCTTTTTCATACTTACGGTATAGAAGTTTGGTACATATTGACGGTTTTGTTTCAATTGAGATGGTAGATTATAAAGATCATTAGAATCTGAAGTTTTAGGTTAGGCACCATATATTTATATATAATTAATCATGTGTAAGATGAGTCGCGTAGGGTATTGAGCGTACCCTGCACGAAGGAAAATTGAGATACAACGCGTAAGAGGAGGGCTAGTGTACAGTACTGCAGACAGCGATACTGACCGCGTACTCGAGGATGGCGAGGTGGCAGAAGACGTACTGGTCGGGCATCTGTATGGAGTGCGCGCGCTGCGCCCGCACGCGCTCCACCGTGCCGCGCACGTCCACCACGCCCTCGTGCGCCAGCCGCAGCGCGCAGATGTCCAGCGTCAGGAACGTGCCTGCGCAACCACACCGCTTACTCTGCTGGCTTCTTTAGCATCATCCATCAAATCTTATTATTTGTAGGATAGATCCATAAAAATTATACAGGCAAATATCACGTAAATTCTACCATATTGTAAATGAATTGATAAGAAATAAAAAAAAAAATTTGTGACTTACCAGTTCTCCCTATTCCGGCTGAACAATGAACAACGATCGGTGGACCTCTACTGTGACCCGCCCACGCGTCTCCTAGGCTGAAATATAATTAAAACTAAATTAAAAAAAAAAGAAACATATCTCATGAAGCCTGAATCAAATTATTACATAAATTCATAACCGATTAATGTTTTGATTGATGTTTACTGATCGTTTGTCAAATTACATTTTTTTTTATCATGTCACTGTTAAAATTCATTTTAAGTAGTCAGTGCATGCAGTGTGGCTCAGAACCATTTCTTACAGTAGTCTATGGGTAAAGCATATATTCCGCATTGAACACATAATGGCTAATATGACGATAACCTCAGTGTTACTGTACTTATACGAAGTCATAGTTTTAGTATAAGTGTACATGTACAAGGCTGTATACTTGCTTGCCACCTGTGTGATATAAAAAAATACATTATCGTTGGCTGACTTGTGTGCGTGTGCGTGTGCGTGTGCGTGTGTTGTACTTATACGTAGTCGTAGTTTTAGTATAAGTATATGCATACATGGCTGTATACTTGTTTGCCATCTGCGTAGTATAAAAAAATACAATATAGTTGGCTGACTAGCGTGCACGTGTGCGTATGCGTGCGTGCGTGGTGTGCGTATGCGTGCGCAGTACGTACTCGGCGAGCGCGGCGTGCTGCGCGCGGCGCACGAGCTGCAGGAAGCGCAGCACGGGCGCGGCGCCGGCGCCGGGCACGCCGTAGTCCGGCCAGCGCGTGTACTGGCCGTGCCACACGCGCCGGCTCTGCTCCGTCTGCACACACAGCGCACCGTGAACAAACGATACGGTCTCTATGTACAGATTACCTACATCTAGACTTCAGAGGTTTAGACGAAAACGATTTAATTTAAATGGATAGATATGAAATTATAAATTGATGTATCTTATTATTATATCAGAATTCCATACAATAAGAACAAATCAGCCGACAGTTGGCGCAACGATTTTTAATGCTATGAGGCTCAATGCAGTGCTACTGTTACATTAGCATATTTAATACTTTAACATACTTCAACAAATCTATCTGATTAACTATCTGCGCTTCCACTATCGTATTGTATTATGTAACTCTCCGATCCTCAATAATCTGGTACTCATTCTACATACTCTAGCCCGAATTAGATTACATTGGTCAAAATTAACGCATACTACGTATAGATGCGATATCCACTTAATTCAGTATCAACGCAACCACACGTATCCCTGGTACGTACCCTGACGTCGGTGAGCAGCAGGTGCGAGACGATGTAGTCGTCCTGGTGGTCGACGGCCTCGGTGGTGACGGCGAGGTGTCCGTGCTGCACGCGGCCGCCGGCGGCGAGCGGCCAGTACTGGCCGCACTTGACGCGGCCGCGCTCCACCGTGCGCGTCGTCATCACCACCACCAGCGTGCCCTGCTCCCACACCATGCGCCAGAAGTCGCCGAACGTCTTCGGCAGCGGACCTGCGACGGTTGGTATCAGCGGTCAAAACATGACTCACAAAATAATAGAGTCAAAATACGTTGCTCCACAAATTAAAAAACACGACTACCCTGTCAAAAACTATTAAAATAAAGCTAGTGTCATTCGGAATAATGTAAGGATTATAATATATACATCCACATGCCATCAGCCAGTTAGAAGTTATGACCAAATATAAAAACCTCACATATGGTAACTGCATAAACCTTAAAAACATTATATTCTATTTTTAGCAGACATGTAATAATTAAATTGAGAAATAATTAGGATCGAGATTTAAAATTTCATGTCCTATTCAGAACTTAATCAGTGTGCGCCTGGACTTGCATACATGTTGAGAGTATCGCATATAAGGATAAAACGCACGCTCGTCATTTCATAAAATTATTCGTTAAACGCAAACTTTGTCACTCACACACCCTCACAACCTATAAGAGGAAGGCAGGCAGGGAAGAGTTTTTGACGACATAATTTTTTTTTTTTTATTATGCAACTTAGAATGACAATCAATTAAGGTTAACAAATAATAAACGTTTCAGTTCGCTAACAGAACAATTTTTAGATAAATCAATTGCTTTGTTTTAACAGACAAATAATCCAGTATCAGCTCTTAATATAAAAGTCTGTAAAATACTGAAACTTAAACATAAATATTTACTAAACAAATGTCCACATACCTTGTGTACATATGAAGGCATTTTTTTGTTTGTACCCGTCAACGTAGTTGGCGTTAATATAGTCCGTAGTGGGGTCGTCGGGGTCTGACTGCGAGAGTATCACCCTCGAGTGGTCGTAGCATAACACGTCCGTGTAACGGTTCTTGGCTAGATTACTCGGCAATCTGAAAAGGACAAATTTTAAATTTAATCCTTCCCCTTTTAACTATCCAAAATCGTATAGTAAAATTATATTAACAGAATTGTCAGGGAATTGTTAGCTTATTTATTAAAAGCATAATAAGAATAGATTTGGGGATAAGTATCAATAAAATTCTTTTATTATTTTAGAACATTTTAATAAGAACTTAAATATCACTCCAAGAGAAAAATATTCGGATTCGAAAATCAATATTTTTGTAGTATGTATAGGACACCGTCATGCATGATTGGTGAATCGAACATTATAAGTGAATGTATATACAATATTAAGAATATATAGAATAAGAGTGGCAACATTGTTCTACAAACACTTCCATCTATCATTTTATTGTGTCAGTAATGCTATACGGACTCTTTGTCATTTAATCATTAAGCCCACTTCGGATTGCTTTAGCAATTTAATGGAGCAGAGATAATGAAAAAATACGTTTCTCAAACATGCTTGGAAATGTGAGCATTACTTTGACATGATATAGTACATTATTATAAATTATAGTACATTACTGCAGCGGCCAGCAACTGAGACATTGATGGACGAACATGCAAATGTGGGCCGAGGCGTAGCCGAGGCACACATACGTGAGTCCATCAATGCCTAGTTGTGGCCAAGGCTTGTATAGTACTTTTCTCAAACAATGTGCGGAAATCAAAAACACAATTTTACTTTTTAAGTTCGATGACGAATATCGACCAATAATAACTTTTCAGGCGCCATAATGTTCCTTTTTTTTTTTCAATAAACAGCTTTCTAATTGCAAGCCAGTTCGAAATTTAAATAAAACCTTTTTATTAGTTACCTCCTTGGTAGCCATGTTTCGAAGTAAAAGGTCATTTTATTTTTAAATTACAGGACAGATATGAGTTTACATAGTAATTTAAGATATGGATTTTCATACAACTTTTACCGGCCGCTGCCCGCATGTATTTGACCAGTATGGCAATTTTGATTTATCTCGAAGAAGATTGTCAAAATAATGCTCACATTTCCAAGCATGTTTGAAAAAAATCTATTAAAAATTATGTTTTTCGAAAATGTACATTGATATAGTTAGTCCGAATTAGTTTTATGGATTTTAATTTATGCAACTTGGAATGCTAAACCTATTGGTTAGCAATGAGGGCTGAGTACAATGAGCGAGTGAGATAAAAGATAAAGATAAATTTATTTGCATAAACATGGGTGTGTAGTAGATACATACTGAGTATTACAGTTCTGACATGTTTTACTAAGGTTAGCATGCAAATTTTTTGTTTGGCGAACTGTAGCAGTACAAAGAGAGCTATTGCAAATCATATAATGTCAATAATAGTACAAATATCAAAAATTTAAGCACTAGTTGTAAATGTAAAAAAAAATTAATAACATTCAAACAAAAGTTTTTTTTTTTTTAATTGGTGAAAGTGGAATGCTGACGAGGCACCAGTGACAGATGATAGGTGAGGGTGAAGGCAGGTCAGTTAGCCCACTGTGAAGAATTCGTAGAGAATGAACCACAATGGTTTTCAGGAGGAACCGCGTGGAGGTGGAGCTGATAGTAAGTGTAAAAAAACTAACACAGTTTTTTTTTTTTTTATACAACTTAGAATGGCAAACAAGCTGACGGCCCACCTGATGGAAAGTGGTAACCGTCGCCTATAGACATGAGCAGTACCACGGACATAACAGGGTGTAGTGTTTCGCCCATGATACCCCCATGCGTTGCCATTCCTGAGGACTCAGGTGTTATTCCTCTGTACCCAGTAAATTCACGCCATATCCCACCCTTCAAACCGAAACACAGCCATGCAAACACAACTGCTGCACGGTTGAAACACGAATGGGACAGAGGTACCCAAGCAATCGAGTTTTGTACAAAGTCTCCCTCTGGTGAGTAGGTGGCGGGTACTGACTTGGCGTGGTGGAAGGTGCCGGCGGGCGCGCGCGCGCGGATGTCGTCGTAGTGCGCGTGCAGGCCGCGGCGGCCGAGCGCGCGCACGCGGGCCGCCAGCGCGCCCGCGCTCTCGCCGCCGCCCGCCGCGCCCTCCTCGTCCGACAGCGTCGGTGAGCCCTCGCCCGACGACCACGCGCCGCGACCTGCACACCGACCGCCGCAACGTATACACCTCACCTCACCGCGACCGTTTCCATCCAAACACGTAACATGCTTGTACCAGGAATTATTTCCGTGCTTGAGAAATTTATTTCTATATTTTTTATTAATTTTTTACAAGTTACTATTAATTTATTCTATAGATGTCCCTCTCATTACATAATAAAGAGCTCCAAATTGAAAATCACATTGCAAAAAAAAAGATGCGAAAATAATTTTATATTTAAAAACTTAAGCTATAGTAAATGTAAATCCTTTTTCTCTCTAAATCCTACAAACAAAAAACAGTTGTAGAAATCAGCTCATCATCTCTCTTTCCTTGTTTAGTATATATTAGTAAAATGCATTTTTAGGTCTATAGTATAAACTACTCCTAGGTACACTCGTTACCTGGTTTACCAAATGATACATATAAACTTTAATTTTTTTTTCTTATATATTTAAAAAATCAAGTCATTATTAAAAGCGCATGAAATAATTTATGCGTCAATGAATGTTTCTTTAGTTTTATCTAAAGTTCTTGACTCTGATTATACGACCATACCTACTACATATGTATTTGAGCAAAAACATTCTACTTAAATAAAATCAAATATATAACAAGTGTACATAATCACGCACGCGACGAGTCGTAATGCGACGATAAATAAAACAAAATTAATCATATAGAACTCAACAATAACGTCATTAATATAAAACGCATTGTGGACACCTTGAAAATGTTTCAACAATTATTGTTTCAATAAAATGCATTTTACGACGTCGCCTTCACATCAACGTGCATACTGTACGATTCCAAAACACATAATCGTTAAAAATATCAATTTTTATGAACATGTAAATGTGAAAATAAAAAAAATACCTAAAGTTGCAAATTTCTGGCGATCAAAGTACTGGCCCATTTATAATGTTTTAAATCAAAATATAAATACTGTTTACACATACCGGATATTCTTTTATTGCAATTCATTTAAATCCTAATAATATATAAAAATTACAAAAGCTACAAACACGAATTTATTATCAAATCTGTCATATCTACTGCGCTGTCAACAAAATAAAAAAAGAGGTTTCTTTCGAATTTAACGCTTCAAGTCATCAATAAACTATGTCGAGGGATGTTAAAGAAATGGTCCAACAAAGGCCGTCTTAAAAAGACACTGAGTAATTCTTGTTACCCAAACCCAACCAACAATCCAAATTACGGTTTTATAGAGGTAATATATTCGAGGTCACGCGAAACATACGGCAAAGTGCGCCCTAGAAAAGATATAAAAATAACTCGCACCGCAGCGCACGGCAAACGAAATACATTTCTTATTTTTTTGTTGTACATAAAAATTGTGTTTTGTTATTTGTTAAGAGCATCGCGACCGTACTGAGTGACAGCACACGCTCCGGATTATATGTATATAGATCCCTGCTAACATATTATTATCCAATTTGAATCTAATGCATGACTTTAGTTGTATATAATAGAGAATTTCTCTAATTTTAATTTCTTATTAACTTTATGATGATGGTAAATACCTTTAGGAAATCTTGAATAGGTTTTCCGTCAAGTTAATTTATATTTGATTGACAAAATATAGTCAATATTTGTAGTGTATTTTTTTAAAGATTAAATTTAATAGAATTTTAAGACAACTATTAGACATTCAACTACGCGTTTAAAAAATGTAATTTATTATTTAATAAAAAAAATGTCATGTATATATGTAAATGACTATCGTACATTATTATTATTAATATTTACTTACTGCTTAAGTCTAAGTCGTCTTCATCTCCTGAATTTATATGCCTGCCCTTCAAATCACCATTGAACCCGTGTGTGTGCCTGCAAACGGAAAGAAAACATTTTACAATCTCCCTATTTTTACTTTCATGTTACGGAACAATTCGAACGAGAAAAATGTGAATAAGTTACATTGATCCCATCCCATCCATCCTTGATTCGAAAGCCATGGAAATATATTTTTATTCGGTTCAATATGATAAGTAAATTTTCTATACATATTATTCTATTTTCAGTTTTCCTTATTCTGCACTTAGGAACTGATTTTTGTTCCCTTAATCGCCTTATACGACAGTCTTGTTGAACACTCATAGAACAATCCCTACATGAGTTTGTCATTATATTTTTTGTAATATAACTATAAATTTACGATTTTTTCTTTACAAGTCTTTCTTGCATATATATATATATATCAAAATTACAAAAAATATTTGAGAATCAATTTATAGATAACTTGTATCCAGTCTAAATATTGAGTTGAACAGCTCCATTGCTAGCAATATACCTTCAGGAACAGATCGATCTCTACGCGGTTCGCCTTGGAAACTATTGTGATTAACTCCAAGCGAATTCTTCACTATCATCCCTTACTTGTACCCCGACAGAGTATTCCAATAGCACAGGCAGGATAACCATCTATTATAAAAGTACCTGAGAGGGCTGGGGTCGCAGGTGTACGGCGGGTCGCCACTGATGTGCATGTCTGTGCCGTTGTCACCGAGCCGAGCCGCGCGGTCACTTGTCATGTCACATCCGACTTCGTGCTCTATTATACCTATGGACAAACCATATATTATGTCACAATTATACTATTAAGAACATATAAGCTGACGAACAATTTGTGGGGAAGTGGTGACCATTGAACAGAAAAAATTATGATAGACATCTGGATTATACCATAATACCTATTACTCCTCATACGTTGCCCCTTCCGTGGGCTTGACTTCTTATGTTTAAGATTTACAATGATCCTCCAGCCATACCGAAACACGAAAAAATTATATGTAAATGGGGCACTATTTTCCGCACTGTCTATCATATGAACCGATGTCTAAAATCACAGAAGATTCCTAGTATCTACCGTGGATTTATGCACGGTGAAAGGCTACGGTTATGCTTTCCGCTATTTTGTTGGCATCAAAGCAAACTCAGTATAAGTGTTCAACTATGAGACAGTGCTATTATCCTATCGTTATTATAAAGATTTTTTTCGTCTAGTATATATTACAGAAATATTTTGAAACACGCATTTTTGTTTTAACCAGTGTGGCAATTTTCCAATAATTTCAATAACTAACAATCCTTGTATATAACTGCTTGTTTCTAAATGAAAAATAGATAAAAATCTAAATGTGTTAAATATCCTTAATTCGCATTTCTAGATATGTTTGTGTTTTGGGTTCTATTTTATGAGCCAACATTTAAGTGATACACTATCAGTAAAGTATTTCCATTGACAAACTAAGAACACACTATTTTATCTTCTGATAATTACGGTTTCGAACTCCGCAAACAATTGCATTCATTAGTATGCCTGTTTATATTGATTTGGACGTTTTATATGCATTTACAAATAGTATTTAAGTAGGTAAATTTATTTTTTATATCCCATAAAACATAATTGTTTGTTATACTGGTTTAATGGTGCTATATGTCCAAGGTTGTTTATTATAGTTTTAAAAAATGTTGTTACACAATATTGACTTATAAGATATTCTTTATTACTCTATACGCTTGAAATATTTCCAAACACAATTTTTTATGTGTAGATTCTATAAATAAATATCTGAATGATAACACTGTAGCTATTTTAGAATTCCGGAAGGAAAAAACGGAACGAATCGACCGTAAGATAAATCGATATGATACGAGGGAATAGAATTCACAATTTACACCGAGACGGTAAATATAAAACGAAATCCCAGGTTTTTTCTTGAACAAGTTACTTCAAAATATTTTTCATTCGTTTAACAACTCAAAGAAGCATAACAATCTAATTTAAGTATAATAGATAATACAATACAAAAGCATCAGGGGGAAAAGAATTGTTAGCAATGGAGTTTGACAACCCCATAGCTAGCAATATACCTTATTAGGTCGACCACCACGTGGATCCCCCTGGAAACCATCGTGAACAATTTTTGTTGAATTCGTCACGATGGGCTAACTGACCTACATTATCCTTACCTATCATTCTTCACTGTTGCCCCGCCAGTGTATACCGATAGCGCGGGTGGGGTTACCATTCCATTATCATCCATTAAAAAAAAATACAAAAGCATCTATTATTTACATATGGTATTACATAAAAAAAAATACCACCCACAAATTTATACTCGCTTTTATTAATAACATGACACAAAAACAGACATGGTATACAACTCACCATTTTGTGGTTTGACCACTGGTATGTGATTGCTGATTACATATTCGTCAATGGTGCCGCCGTCCAACTTTGAATTCTGGAGATTATTTGTATAGCAATTTTTACAGTGATCCAACCTGAAATAAACAACGTAATTCTAATTATACCTATTACAATTCAAACAACAATACATGCCACCAAAAGCATTTGCGTGTATATATCAACTGAAAAACATAAGTACAATGACCAAATTATTTGCAAAATGCAGGAGACTATCGAATGAATACACTCTTTAACCATTCAGACTATGTAGAATAGATGAAGAAGGGGGATTCGTTTGCTTAGTCTAAATCCACAAATCCGTCTGAAATGAACATTTCCTCAACGCGTTATGATGTAATACTGCAGCTAGAGAACTTGTATAGGTGTGTACAATAATGTTACAATATAAATTCATGCATATAAAATTGCATGAATATGTTCGCGGTGGATAATCAGCTGCATCTAACAAGTTATAAAAAAATATTAACTTGAAGCACAGATCGTAAGCAATTCTTCAAGACAATTTCTTTTTTTTTCCAAATGCTGAATAAACAATAATTTACTATGCATTCTATTGTATGCTACTCCATTGGGTTATTTTAAAATTTATTCAGCATTATATAAGCAATTTGAAGAAAACCTATTTCATATTAAATTGTACATACAGAGAATAGAAATCCAACAAAAACGCATTTCAAAATAAGTGCATTTATCGCAGTTATAGTACGTACTATACCTACGTTTGCAGTCTCGAATGTGGTACGGATAACGTGAATATGCATTATATGATCATATGAGCCATAAATACAGTATAAGAAGTCATCTCGTTAGATAGGTGGTCTTTACAGTACCTTTTATTGCTAATAAATATTCGAGAAATTTAATGCATAAAACATGGTATACAACGTTTTGATAAAAAAATAATTTAAATTAATTATTAATCAAAATAATATACGTATTTACGATCCGTACCCAACCCAAAGGACTCCATAACACTTGCAGCATTTCTAAGGTGATTTTCTCGTTAGATTATTGATAAGTTTTTTAGGATATTACAAATTTCCTAAAAATTTGTAATATCCTAAAAAACTTATCAATTTTCGCAGAATTAAATGGGAATCACTAACTTCCTTTTAAACAAGTGTTATTCCAGTAAAGATGAATAATTTTTTTCAAAACCTGCTTGTCCAGCTGTCAAGATAGTAAAGGAAGCTTAAAATTTTTGGTCGTTCTTTGACCCACTTTCTTGGGGAAAGTTTTTTCGTTTCACTGATTTAGAACATTCCGTTATAATCCGTAAAGTGTTATTTGTAAGGAAAAATATTTTACGAATATACCCAGCACAAGTCAAACGGAAAATAATAATTGAGAATGACAAAATTATTGTTTGGTAGTTAAGACGCCAACATGTGACGTGTTTTTGTTTGGGTATCAATATTGAAGGTATGTAATAACTAACCAGGCGGCGTGATCGGGCTCCAGCTGGCCACCGAGCTGCTTAGGAAGGCTGGCGCGCGGCACGTGCACGCCTAGCTGCGGCGCGCTCACCGTGTGCACGCGCTCACGCAGCTTTTCACGCACGAACAGCCGGAGGATACCGAACGGCGCCTTGAACCACAGCGGCGCCGTCACTATTAGCACCTTTTTCAGCTTGGCCGGGTAGCCACCCTGTAACAATGGATTTTTATATGTTAATACACATTGAAGATTACGTCTTCATATCTATTTTATAACACGCGATATCTTCTCGGTTGCCATGTGGTCTCTTCGAAAAACATCGACATGGTGCTCATTTCATAACCTGGGCGTTTGTGGAGGAAACAACTCTGAAACTGCGCTATACGCGACCGTCCCAGATTCTATAATATGAGGGTGAACTTCCCGTCGGAGGCAAGCTGTACAAATGTTTGTTTATATTTATTTTAATTATCTAATTTCATTTTATAACATGTCATGATTGCTTATTAAATAAAATAAGGAAGAAAAAAGAAAGAAATAAATAATAAAACACATTGTAGACATTTTCAAGACCAGCCTAACAGTGGAACATATAAGATAGGTCCAAACAAGACATTGAGAACTCATGTCATATGCGGACGTCATAATATTATTACAGCTGTAAGTCGTTCTAACTACATTTTATTGTGTAAACTAAGGTTCAAGTCAGTATCTTCTTAAAACTGTATCATTGTTATAATATATTAATAATATAGCATTGTAAAGAGTAGGTAAACTGCAAGATGTTCAACTAGCAAACATGTAATTAAAGTGTAACGAGAATGGATGACGCAACGAACAGTACAATAGTATAGCCATATAAAGACGATATTTCATTGTGATATTACAGAGTTCAAAAACTAAAATTGATGGTTTAGATAAAATGGTACTGAACATTGCAAACTGTATTTAATCCCTTCAAATCATTCATTTTACATACGAGTATCTAAAAGTTGTTACATTATGAAAATTGCAAAAGAACAATTCAGAGGAAATAATACAGTTCAGGCGCTAGTGAAAAGTTTTGCAGAGTTTTTACATGGGTGGCAGGCGACGGTGAGCGGTGAGCCAGTGTGACACAGACACGGTGCAGCGACACAAATAACATGTTGACTATGACAAAAATAGACTCACTAGAGAGAAAGCACATTATGTACACGACACAGATACTATAATTACTAGGTGTTAATTTATTTATAGGTCCGAGGACGGATAATTTAACATATTACTACCAGGGGTTGACATCTCAATGTGGAAACGAAATAAGAACATAATGTGTTATCACACAATTTCGTCTCTAACTGTCGTCAGAGCGCAATTAAGAGAGGTTACTAAAATGTAGAAAAATTACTAAAACATAACTTATGGTGAATCCATAAAAAATCTTTGGTGAGAAAATATACTTTTTGATTAGATAAAACAATATTATTTGTTACAATAAAAACAAAACTTTAACAATGAAACGCGTAGACTACTAGTTATAGGGGAATAAAGCCACAATATATCCATGCAAGAGAAAAAACCCCAAACCAAAGACCCAAACAAGACGAGGGTGGTTATATTACGCTCATATACTTCATTATAGAGAGAGACACGTGTCCAGCGGTGGAACGCTAATGAGTTGTTATGATAATGTTGACGAGTGAGGGAGTGCCAATCGTCGATAACAGACACGTGACAATCGCAAGTTTTTCTTAAACAACATATATACATATTTGTAGTACATACCTACTCCTGATAATTCATTAACAAGTGAGTAAACATGTTATTGTAGAACGAGTAAAGAATAAAATCAAAATGACAAACTTAGAGGAGATAATGAAATGACCGTGTAATAAAATAAATACGTGGACACAGTATTCATTTTGATAAATACAGCTAGTTATGCAGAAAACAGCTCTCTATTATAGACATAAGAGATAGCCGTTTTCTACATAACTAGATTCAAATATACTTTAATAACCAAACAAAGATACCTGTACAACATGTACATGATTAAATAAAATCATAACACTAAAATGATACTCCAACATTTCCTTGTTCGTGTACCGTAATTTATATAACGTGATCGCGTATAGGATATTTTTGGATACAAATATAATTAATATACATAGACATCAATATACAAAATAGAAACGCATTAAACCGATTTCTTCGAAGTATCTCCAGTATAAAGGACAGAATTTGATAATAAATCCGTATTAGCGAGAAGAGTGGGAGTTTGCCTTATAAATATTCAGGGTCGGCCGCCCTACAAGCACTCAGGGGTAAAATGAGCTCTGCTTTAGAAAGGACGCGACATGGAAATCTTAGCTACGACACCGCTCCTCGTCACTGTTGAACATTTTATCATTAAAACAAAATATTCATATACCAAATATTCATATTCATTAATATTTTGCTGTTGAATATAACACGGGTTTTTATTAATTTTAATAGACTTAAAAAAAAGAGATGCTTTATAACAAACGGTACCGGATGATTTGTTACAGCTAGCCAAAATTCAAATCAACAGACTAACCAGAATTTGTAAATTATTTTGCCTTTTTTATTTTATTTATTTAATAAAATATTTTTTTTTTTATTCAGAATAAAAGCATTATAATAGAACCTAAACAATATTATCTCACGAAAGAAAAATACGTAAATCGCTCCATTTCATCCATTACTTCACGAGAAGGTAATACATTATGGTTTTACTAAATTAGTCAGGTGGGGAGTATAGGCCCACTGGAATTGGAGTAGCGCAATGTTTATATTACTGAGCGTCGAATGTGAAGCAGCTATAAAGCTATCGTATCCCACAATATTAATAAATTGCGAGGCCTAAGCCATAATACCCTTGGCAAAAAGGTTTAGATATTAGATATTAATCAGTTCATAAATTGATATTAAATAAATTTAGAGATTGTATATAGCATTACTTGACATTTCTGCATAAGTACATGAGTGAATAGACTTCTGAATTAGAATTTCGATTTAGAATGATAAAAAAAGGGTTAAACTAGAACAAAAATTAGAACAGAAACAAATATTTGATGAAAACATAATAATATTACCTTGGGGATACTATGTACTGTAACCCCTTACAGTGTACTACCAACCATACCTACCAACTTGTATTATTACACTTTCACAAATCAAAAATTCGACAGCATTCTATTGAGATACAAATCAATAGTTATTTTCCTCCCACATTTTTTTGCTTATTTCCTTATTCGATTTCTTTTAGTCAACTGACCTCACTCAACATTGCCTTGAATTATGTGTAAAGAGATATTTAAAAAACTAAATTATTATTTTCAATATTATTCCTATATTTTCGTAAAAATTACAAATAAATTGCTAATAACAACTGTTGTAATTACGCAATTCATTAAAACATTATATGTCCACGTTCATTCATTAGGCCTAACATAAATCTATATTCGACTTACACTAATCCTTAGGGAATTAGACGAGAAGATATTTTACTGTCGTGATAAATGATTCTTATATCACTTTGTAACAAAAGAAACATGCGTCTTATTAAGATAAGAGGACATGATTGTCCTCTTCTTCAATTTGTACATTGATAAAGAAATTCAATAAAATTTAATAAAATATACCACATCAAAATATTATTAAAATTTGATACAATTCAAATTCAAGTAAATAAAATTAAAAAATATTATAAACACAATGAGTAGTTTTATTCATATTATTCCTTTTCTACATATCCGATCCTGATTTGATAAAATTTACCGTAGAATGTCACGTAATTCTATTATTGTTATTACACTATTAGGATTACGTGATATCAAGAGTTAATTAACAATTTACTTGATAAATGGACTGCATAATATTTAAATCAATAAAAAGAGCAAACTAGAGGCTACTTAAAGAATTAAGTTCTAACATTCGATAAAACCTTACTCCAATAACGTAATTCAAGTGCTATAAACACTAATCATTTCCGCTATAAACTACTAATTTATCCATTCACGTATAAAAATACAAATACGCACTAATAAGCAGTTGATCAAAAACTTGTTTATTGGCCTTGTGTATTTGTCACCTACCATACGTCAGATTAATTATTTTAGTACTGGTAAAATTTCGATAATTGTAAAATAAAATAAATACATTTTAGATCAAAATTATTATTATTTCTTAAATACAACTGAAAATTTGAGATAATTTAATATTATTTTAAGTTAACCTTCAAGAACATTTCCTTTTTAAAAGGCCGACAGCACACCTACAATGCCTTTAGTGTTGTGGGTGGATCATGGGCGACGGTAGTCACTTACCACCAGGTGAGCCGTATGCTCGTTTGCCCCCTGAGTTGTAAAAAAAAAGTTACTTTTCAATGTCATTACGAGTATGACACATCAATAGTGTGTATAGGCCAAAACACTAGTCACAGTACTATAAAGGTTGTAGAAACAATTTCATAAAAAAGTACAGCTGATTTGGCAGCAAGATTTGCTGTTAGTAAATAAAATAGTATGGGTTCATGTACATAATTTTTTTTAAATTAAACTCTATCCCACCGCATTCAAAGAACCTTGAGTCGATAGATTGTGTTTTGTAAGAACAAAGGAATTTATTCTAAGAGAACAGAGATGAAAATTATTGATAAACTGAACGAAAACCAACAGCGAAAACGATCATACTCATTTCAACAAGCAAATTCATTAAATATCACGGTTTTATCTTAGAAATCAAATTAAAATTATTGTCCAAGTAATCGAACTAGGTACTTACTTATGCTTAATATGTATTTTGAACATAAAGCATAAGTAAGAATATATCAAAACGAGTTTACGGGTGAATGTGAGACTCTGGACGGTAAGAAAACTAGGGGTGAGAGGTCATTGCACTTATATATTGCACCCTACAAGCGTCAAAATTGTTGTGTGGGCCTTGAATATTACTACGAGCATGATTTTATATATAAATTTATATTAATAAAAAGTTTCTATATTTATTTCAATAAAAATTCAATGCAGTTGTCCAGTAAGCGTATCACCTTAGAATAGCTGGACGAATTTGGTCATTTATTTATAATATTATTTTATTTAATAAAAAATTACTAATTCAATGTGGAATTTGAATTGAACAATTGTCAAGTGTAATAAATACATAAAAGAAAAAACGTTTGTAAATTAAGTTTTCCATTATGGTTAATAAAGAAAAGAGTATTCAAACAGATCTCATCACTTCACTTTGATCAATCTATTCCTACATAAATTAAACACTGGCCGAAATCGTAACATTTCGAAGAATAATTCAACTTTTCGACTAAATTACTAAATAAATTTTGATTAAATTTGACAAAACAGGATTAAAGATGAGATAATAAAAAAAATGCTTATGGTTGAAATCATCATCAAGAATTTAAAATGTTATGTTCCCCGTTTATGAAGTCAGTTAATAAAATATTATATTATTCACACCGTGTCTGACTGAATAACAAAAGTATACCGATAAAGTGCGTTGTACTGGGTCTTCCTAGTTGCGCCTGCAGTCTACAGTCTAGACTAGGTACATCTGCTGACGTCATGTCGCAGTTCAAATCCCTAGACTACATAGTTAAAGACATTTAAGATATAACAAAGCAATCTATATTTAAAGTAAAAGGTACCATTGAATATAAACTAAAATTCTAGCCAACTTTATTAATACCTCACCTTAAAATTGATTAACATTCTTCTTGGCAGAGACCTTACCCCGCAATAGTATTTTATTCTTAATTCCACATAATCATTGAGATATGTGTAAAATCAGAACAACTAGATATTATGCATGACTTTATTTGAAAATGAATAAATGAACTTTATAATTTGATAATTTCTCATTCCCTTGAATCTTTGTGATTTTTCTTTACCTTTGGAATATCTTTCGTAAATCTGGAGTAAAAATTCTATTATATTGTTTAAATCGATATAAATAAAATGAGCTTCCGTTTTCAAGAAATAATGAATACCATTACGTGTGCCATTGATCCGAGTGTCCCTATAACCAAAAATAAAAAAACGGGACGACGACTGGCAAAAGAACTTCCGCCCCAATGGTTAGTTACTCGAGATTGGTTCGCTCGATTAATCGGTTGAGACTGAGGACCTTTGCAATTTTTGCATATAGAATAAATCCTAAATAATTAAAAACATTGCAAATTTTTACTGTTTCGTTATAAACGTTATAGTATAGTATATATGTATCTTATAGTATTTTTCTATTACATAGTTATGTATGTACTTTCCATATAATATAAAGAATGGTACAATTTATATTCCGTTTTTATCTTTATTAGGTAAACATCTATTAAGGGAAGTTTTATGAGTAGCCGTCTCTTTGGGACAATATGTATGTTGTATGCTACAACAAAGGTATATGGCCTCTGAATGTAAAATTTTAGAGAACCATAAACGCTAAGTCTTAAAGTAACATTCAACTTGACCTTTATATAATTAAATTAAGGGGCTTTTTACTTATGTATTTGTCAAAATCACACCGGTTTTCCGTATGAAGTTTAACAAGACTAACTGAGTGGCTGAGAAAATTCTATAGCACAAAGGGGGTACCCAGCGGGTGGCTGGCCCGAGATAAACTTCTATCTGAGAATACGTCTAACACTCAACGTCACCTCTGCAAACACTTAACACAATTTTGGAAAATGCTAGGGGCATACTGTATAAGTAAAGTCATGCGTTTCCTATTTAATACGCTTATTCACATTTAATACAATTAGCAAATATGCTGAAATAACGAATACTTATTTTAAAACAAATAACTATGACATCAATGAACGATGACCTATTTTGCAGATTTTAAATTTCAAATATTTGGATTCCGATCACAAAATCGTATGTACGAATCGTAGGTAGATTTACCTCGCAATAAGCAGAAATTTGCCCCATAAACAGTAGTTGCTCCTTATACATTATATGTACATTACACATTATACATCATATGCTGACATTATATTTATACTCCATCACTACCCAGAGGTTTTCTATAAAAGCGTATATTAATCACGTATTTATAATCTTTAAATGAAGATTCCTCATTCATGAAAATAGCACAGGTAATAAGCGAAATGAATAATGAATATTTGGCGGCAGGAAGACAATTTAAGAGACAATTTTTTCCACGAATCATTTCAACCAAGCGCAAATCGAAAAGAACTGAATGAAAACGGACAAACAGTAATATTGAGGTAATAAAAAAATAATGTAATTTCGGCGTGGAGCCACCGAAACCGTTGAAGGTAACAATGATATAAATAGCTGTCATAACAAAACATTAACAATATAAATTGTCTAAAAATATCAATAAAATTAAAACAAACTAGTAGCAATAATACAATACGTTGAAAGACAGTTGAGGCAGACTACACGTGCATTTTAATCTGTAGAAATTTTTAATAGCGTTATATATCCAATGTCATTTCTACTTGCAGTTTTAAACACTGTTCTTAAACGAAATTACAGTAATTTTGATAATATGAAACAGTCTTCCATAATTATAATATTAGAAATTATTTAATTCATGTACTAAATCTTTTACGTTTAATGCACAAAGAGTAAGAAACATATAAGTTAAACACATTAAATGAAGGTTAAAGGGAAGTTTGAAACTCAATTTTAGTAGGTGCCTTCTTTATCGCGACGTAATAAAGTGGCGGAAATTTCGTTGGCCCCGACTGTTGAATGCTTCCGTAAAATCAATTCCTATTGTCTGAGACTCAAGGATGCAGTTGAAACATCCGACTGATATTGAATTTGCTTTATCAGAGGTCAGTGACGAATCATTATATCTTCATATATGACAACCACAAATAGTGTAACATATACTAAGTATGGAGTTTGAAAATAGTCTGGCATCTCAGAATTTAAAACGTGATTAAGCCGACCAAAATAAATACAAAACTATACATTTAATTATATATTTGCTAATACAGTCAGTCCATTGGTAAATCAATTCCATCTACTCACAATGTAAATAAGTAAATCCAGTTTCAACAACGTACAGTTACTTACAAAAAAAAAAAAGTTCAAATGAATAGTTGCAAATAGGTTCATTTCAAGTAGGTACAACATCATACAGATGAAAAAGGTATACAAAAAATAACTAAAAGGGTTGCAATTTAGCAGCCTTCGTTCATTCACACGTCGCACCTGCCTAGAATGTCCGTCGTTTCTTATAGAAATGACGTTTTTCCGTGCTACTTACTCCCCAGAATGGCCGCAACAACATTCAATTCAAAGGAACCCGCTTTCACACGAATGCCTCTTCCGTCCTAGTTAATTATTGATTACTAAAGTTGAAATACTTTGTATTAGGTTAATTATTATAACTAAATACAATCGTTTTATTTACTTTCGCAATATACGAGAATTCTGTAATAGTTTAAGTTTAGCACGATAGTAGTAGATAAAATTTGTAGTATCAACGTTCGATATGTCACAATACCTATTGAAAAATAAATAACACGACCCAAAGTAAGATTTCGAAATGATGAAACCATCGATGGTATAGTTTATTTAAGAAATTTTATTAGTCATGATAGTAATTGGGGAACAAAAACTAATAAATGGTTGTTTGTAAACCCAACATTCGGGCAAAATTGATTGGAGTGGTCTTTAACATTTTCTATTCGAGCAATTACACAGTTTCAATGTTTTGTATTTTTTCACACCATCGCAAAAAATCATCAACATGGTAGGTCTATTTATTTACATTTATCTGTACATAATGCGTATCAACATTTTTATCATATACTACATCGTTACAAATGGATGATTCTGGTGACACGTTATCTAAAGTCCTTGTTTTCGAGTGCTCTCATCGGACATTAACACAAAGTGAACATAGCTATTTGCTTCATTATGTAGCGCAACCAGCGTTTTCAAAGCGTTAAAGGGTCAAAGGAAGGCTGTCCTATTTCATTTGAGCGGAGAAAATAGACGTATTCATGCTGGTAATGAGAAGCTACACTGATGAGACAGCTCACGGACGCAAAACACCAACAAGCGCGATTGAGCACAGGCAATTAATACTATATGAGCCAAATTAACACTATACAATGAACCGGGCAACTCAAGATATTTGCCAGGGGACCTGTATGTAGACACGTCCTACGCTGATTCTAGAATGTAAATAAAATTAAAAATATTAAAGATTTATTTTATGTGACTTAAAATGGCACATAAGCTAACGGCCCACCTAAAGGAAAGTGGTCGCCTTTAGACATGAACAGTATCATGGACATAACAAAGCAAAGTATACTGTGTCACCCAAAATGTGCTTTGTGTTCTACGAAACACACGAGATTAAATTGTATGATTGTAAAAAGAATTATCAAAACCGGCTCAAAAAATGACAAAGATATATAGTAACAACTCACTAATTACTTTAATATTTTGACAACACGTAACTGATTAGTTCAACATCACTAAACCTAAAATATGTTTTATTTCATCACGCGATGAGGTCGTAAGATAAAATAAGAGGAAAATTTAAAAGAAAATAATGTTGAACGTAGTTTAAACATCAAACTACCGTCTATCAATGATAAAGTACCGTAGTATTTTAACTAGAAAAAAAAAAAAACAAAACTTATTATAGTCTTTAAGGTAAAATATTAATAGTTTACATTAACAAATTAATATAAAAAAAAAATATGAATACAAAACAAGACTCTGTGTCAACAAGCAACGCAAGTGACACCGTGTCAAGTGTCGCATCACAGTTGATGGAGCGTTCTCGTAAACGAACCGGTGTTGCGGTGTCATCCGTGATGTCGCCTGCTGGACCGCTGCCAGCGGGGTATGGCTCCACTAGTATTATTTGTTCCATATACACAATGCATACACATTTTTATGCCAACCTTCATTAATATAACTTTCTTATAACAATGACTAGCATTATGTAAAACTCGTTTTCTTTTTCTGTTATGTACATTTTTCTAATACATAAAGAAGAATTTCTAAATTATGACTTTATTTTGTGAGTATATTATCACAAAGTATATTTAATGACAACTGTGAATTCTGAATCGTATTTAGTAATTATTTTTTAATCAAAAGAGATTATTCCCGTTCCATACCAATTAACTAGCATTTTTCTTTGTGGAACAAAAATATTATTTGTTGTGAAGCAAATTATAGATGCACGATTTTGCGTCTCAATATTAAATTCTATTTTTAATAGGAAACGAGGTGGAAGCACATCGACCTTTAGCTGTATTTTCTCCAAATAAAGTTGCGCACTCGTGTGGACTGAACATCATTCGATTTTCTGCAGTTAAACAACCCTGTGACCTTTGGACAAATGTCACGTGCACATTTCATATGAAACTCTTGATAAATATTATGTTTCTGCATAATATAATAGAAGTAGTGACTGTCTTATTGAGTTCTATTCATTTGTAGTAAATATTAAAAGTAACAAATTTTGTTGCAATGTGATAGGCATGGTTCTAAGTCCATGTCAGACAGTCGCCTATTCAACGTCAATAAACCGCATATTATGTCGTTGTTAGCAACGAAGCGTATCGTTGTAAAACATAAGTACTAGACAAAACAATATAATGCAAAGGCCGAATAGCGAACGTGTCCCCGATGCATAAATAATCCTTATCATGTCGTACTCGTACTGTATTCGCTAACTCGCGGACACATCACACGACGCCACACAATATAATACGCGATATTATGTGGCCCTGTAACCATAGAATATATAATAATACAGGCTGTAACGAACAAAAATGGGGCTATCCTAATCACAATAACCAGAATTCGCTAAATTGTAACATAAAATAATTGTTATTTTGTTAACACTAGTGATTGTTGGCACTTTCCGGAACTTTGAATTCATACTAAAACTATGTATGGAACACTTCTACTGTTCCACAAATTATTATTATATGTATATTACTAAATTCCGGGCCGGTTTCAATGTAGTAGATCCACGTAGTTTTCACTTGTGAAAATCGAACACTATCTAGAATATTCTCATTATTTAGTTTCCAGTTTTACCTATATCCCGAGTGTGTGTACGTACCTATGTGGAGTAAATGTAGTTACTCGATAACGTCATCTAAAATCCACAGCAAAAATACAACGTAGATCCTTCTAGACATTTTTTTATGTGTAAGATATTTTAAACAACTTTAAAAAGGAGTAGGTTCTCTATACATGTGTAACTTTTGTATATATAATATTATGCGGTAATAAGCGCGAGTATTCTGCGATGTCTATGGTTCATGTCTATAGGAATCGATTTCCACTAACCACGTATCAAAATCCAAAAAAATATTTTTTTAAAATTAATAGTGTTTACTCCTTGCATTAACTGTGTCACGATTGAAACCGATATTGTTTATACAGCTAATTTTAACTTATTGACTGACAATTCTCAGGTAATGCTACTTGACCAAAACAAAGTATTACGTAAGTCATTACTATTTAATAGTTAATTTAAATACGCCCTAAAAATATCGAAATAGCAGCACGCACTGTATTAAAGTCCGTGTTTTGATAAACAACTGTTTCGAAACGAACGATTCTTCAAATAACATTAAAAAATAGAGCAAACAAACAAGCTGCAAATATGTATATAAATAAAAGAAACTATTGTACTTGGTTACAATTGAAACGTAACCTAAACTCAACGTCCCAGAATAAACGATTTTCATAACAACGTGGTCCAAGCCGAACGTAGGCGAGCGCGACAGTGAATAAACTTTATTGACATTCGTCGATGTAATTGATTTGAAATTCAAATCATTTCACAAGTACTTGTTGAGACTCATTGCGGAACAAAGTTGACTTTTTATATGATATTGATTCAATGAGACGTCAGAGATTATTGTAAAGATTACATCAACAATTTTTTATAACATTATTAAAACTTCAACAAAACTACTAAAATACATAAAATTTTTATCTACTAATTAAGAAAAATATTAGAACTACCTACAACTAATTTATTTACTTGGCCTGCAACAAAATCTTCCATTAATTTTATTATCCTGTTATCTAGTGATGTTTTTGTCGCAAAGTGCGTAGAGAGAGTGAATACGTAACTTAATGCAGCAGCATTTGCAGCAGGGTGTAGTTGGCAATGGCCCAGACAACCCCACAATGATGTAGGTCAGGAATGGCGTCCCTATTTTGCAATGCGAGGCAGGCAGCCCGCTCCAGTGCACCGCCGAAGTACTCAGAACAAATACGACAAAGTTCGACCGAGTGTAATACACAAAGCGGCGGGGTACACCATCCCTGTTATAAACCAATTTGATTCGAGTGATGTAACAAGAAATACCCACCGCCCCTCGATCTCTCAACCCGCCTCTGCGCATTCCTCGACTCTAACAACACTTTGTTACACTTAAGGAAATAATAAAATTGCGAAGAGAAAATTGCACAACTTTTTGGTAAGCGTGACACGATTTCACGAATCACAAATTTCGACTGAATCTATTATACCTAATCACAGTGTGATACATTATTATACGTAGATATACTAAGCATTATCGGTACAGGATTTAAACTGGTGATAGTAACTATTACCAGGTATTCTTTTGTGGTAGAATATTTGGACTCGTCCGTAATCACAAGTCTTTCCTATTTCTACCGCAGCAATGCGTGTTTGGCCTATTAATGTGCTGCTGTTTAAGGAATAGCAAAGTAATAAAATCTTTGACACAAAAGTTGAAAAGTATAAGCGAATGCAAGTATAAAATGATCACATCGTCAATAACATCCACTTTAAACGAAGAGAATTCCTTTTAGACGATTCTCGAGGATATTGGCCACTGCCAATGGCATAAATAATTGTAATAGGTATAGGTAAAAATCAGTGGACCAATTTATAGTTCTTAATAAACAGTCAAAAATAGTTTTACTTGAATGATCTATATATACATAGTATACAGGTATATATGTATAAATATAATATCCACGTAAACGAATATTGTATTTTTGCCTTACAAATAAAATTAACAAAACATTGATTACAGAAAGCGCAAAAAACGGCCCATGCACAGCTGCCGTACACCATCTGCCAGGTGATGTACGATCCCTTCTAGTTTTTTCTAATCCACTATTACAACGACAACGATAGAGACTTATCGGCAAATGTTGTATGCAACAAAACCGTTACATAAGAATCACATATCGAATATCCAGTACTGAATAGCGGATGCTATGCGTAACTTCCTCAAATTTTAAACTATAGAGTGTGTTAACTCGTAAGGTCCGTTAAACTATAGCCTTCGTTAGAAAGTTAAATAGCAATCGATATACTGTGTTGTCAACGGGACCTCTAATGTCTTAATACTATGCTATGAAAGAAGGATGCTATCTTATCTCTCAACTCAGAAAGATAAGTTTCAAATTTGCACTGGTTTTCAAAACCTGCAAACCAAGTAACAACAATCAGAAAGGTTTACCTGGGTAAATCGTATTAAATATTAAAGATCCCTCAAGCCATTTAGGGATTCTTATTAAAATTGAGTTAAATAATAACATTTGAAAACACAAAAAATGTCGTATTAGGTTTAAGCATAAGCATACGTTTAGTAGATGTTATATCGATGATGTAACCTTATGACTCGTATAAGCAAATAATATGATGGTAACTCCAACTAATATAGACTTTAGAAAGCTTGATCCTTAAAGAAATAGAAATTGGTTACGTAAAACCTGTATATTAATCGAGCCATCGTACAGCAATAATTACATATATCTAACTATTTATTATTATTATAATAGCAGCTAGAAACCATCCATTACATATATTAGTATAAATAACTTCTTTCGATTGTGGCAACTAAAAAAGGCATTCACGATTTTATCATCATCTCAGCTGTTAATTATACACTGCTGAACTTAAACCATGAGGGGGGTTTGCCAGTAGTTGCCACGCTTGCCAGATGAGTTGACAACTGCAGTTAGGCTTTGGTGATATTTAAAGAGGGACGCTGCTGCACATCGCTCTACCATTAAATTAAATTTCCTTAGTTGCTTCTTACGATACCCACGGAATATATTAGTCATCTTAAATCTGACAAATCTAAGCAAATAATAATCTGTACGGACCAGGATGTGACAAAGTCAAACATATTTCTATTGTAAAGCTAAAACATAAATTGTACAAGCAAATTGAATAAGCAAAACAACACCCACATGAGCATTTGGGTGCTGTTTTTGTTCATTGATTATTTATCAATCTTGTTATTCCTGAATAGGTGTATCTTAACAAAATCCTTACTAGAATATGAAAGCCTTATTCCATCATTATTGTACACATTTTTATTATTATTTTATACATTGTTAGACACAACTCTATTCGCAAGAAATTTTTAGCAGATTATCTAAGCAAATTTTTAACTAGATCGATCTCTATATTTTACATTGTATATTTAACAATTAAAATAATGCTCATATAGTTAAAATACAGCCAAAGCTTTATGCGTCAAAATGAGACGGGGTTACAAATTGTCCGTATTCTGCAACAGTGTTAATTTTCATCTAAGCCGATTTAGTGAATTAGATGTAAAATCGTAATAAACAGACAAACAGTAAAGATATCTAATAGTTCGGTTAAACCGCTCGTTAGTGACAACTCGTGGTATAAACTATAATAAGCTTACGTAAGCGGTGAGATGAATGCAGCAATCCCATTATATCGGTCCAATGATGAAAAGCGCACGCCACTGCGGCTCCGGAACTGCACTCGAATAAGTAGGACAAACCTATTGTTCTAACAACAACATAATCGCGGCGATAAGATTGATAAATTTATTAAATTAAAATATACAATTGAAGAGCCCTATTCTGAAAGTTAGCGTACGCATAATCAATACACGACAGGAACTACCCGCGAATAACAATAAGCAGAAACGTTCGAGCTATTTCATAATTTATCGCGAGCAAGATATAAAAAAACGTGTTGTTATGAAGTAGAAGGATCGTGGAGCGTGTTTTGAATACGTCGATCGTCTAGTGTACGACCCGCATTGTAATTAACTTGGCGTATACCTATGGCGAGCGGAAGTACAGCACTTGCGGAGGTGACGTCACCAGCTCCGCCTGCGACCTTCTCCCGGCGGATATTAATCATCCCGTGGTAGTTGAGCCAATGCCTGTCTCACTTCGACATGCTACTTTGTACGCCAATTCAGTTAATTGAAAACCAGAAGGTAAACAAATTTAGCTCGACCCTTCTATTGGTGTTAGTAGTTAACCTCGATTTTTGTTAACTAGGTCGATACCTGTAGTCACCTATTTTATCTTCACATTTCTAACGTTGATTTGGTAATTTTATTATTATTTGATAATATAAAAAAAATAAACATATATAAACAATCTAATCTTGTACCTATTTTAAGATTCGAATCGTTGTTTATTTTTAAGCAAGCAAGTATCTAAGTATTTAAATTAAACCTAATTAATTACTAATTAATTACTTTCATCATCGTCATCATTATCATGACCCACTTCAACCTGCTGAATAATTCACCCGTACAGAACATTTTTACAATTTGTATAAAATATGCCAACAAAAACATAATATGTAAAAACATACTGAGTCTCGAAACACAATTCTTACACTACAAAAAGTTGTGAGATCTCTGATAAAAACCAAGTCAGTTATTTTAGTCAGTATCTATGGACGCACCCATTCTACAACTTTTTTATAAATTGTTATCTAATCCTACCTATTAACATTTATAATGACTTAGCAATATGGTGCTGTGCAATTGCCAAGTTATTATAACTTTTATAGAAACAAAAATGATACAGTCACTTCATTTAATGAAAATTCGGGATTTTTAATTTTTAGCTTCCTTTACAAGCTAAACACTAATTAAATTTTAAAATTTGAAATGTGTGATATTGCTAGAAGGTAATTAGATCCATTGGCAATATAACCAATTATAGTATGTCCTCTTGACCACAAAAAATTCAAACTTCTTGCTTTATTCACAATGAAACTAAAGGAAAGTCAAAAATGCCATGAGTCACTTCGAGAAAAGGATGGTACAGCTGTGTCCCATTTGGCGGAGGTACTGCCGTGCCCCTAATTAATAAAATGATAGGAGTGCTCGAGGATGAATTATTTTAGTACTAATGTAGTAATTTTAGTACTAACTTGAGAGAAAAATATGTTAAAAATTTGAAAATCGCCTGACGTTCCAATGCATTTTTAAGTAATGATTCGAGCTAATGCAAATTAAGTAAAAACAGCCAATTATTTATTATATCAGCTTTTAATCAATATGTACAGATGAATTGAAATTTATTTATTCGTGTGGAAGTGGAGCCGCAGAGAGACAAAGGTTTTAAAATACTCCCTGAACCGATAAGCGAAATTTTATTTGTTAAAAAATGAAAATCGTTTTACAAAGAACCTAAATATGTACGAAACAAAAAGAGCATTCATCAATGAAATTTAATTAATCAATCGATTGATTACTCCAGTAAATATAATATCGAATTAAAATGGGTTTGTAAATTCGAATTAATTAGAAAGGTTACTTGACGGGTAGTCTCGTTATGTAACGGTGAAAAGCGCTCTACACAATTATTCCGTAGAGATGTCTCGGCCAAGACCCGCATCTGACTGAAGAATGTTATTACGTCTCTTCTACGGTCTCGTGCTACTCATTTTTTTTTATCAAAATTTAAATATTATACGTCTTTATATAACACATACAATAATAGAAAAATGGGAAAGGAGAAAATATCTACTATATGGATATTCCCACAAGAATTTAAAATTCGTTTATAAGCTTGAAAAGCGAATTGTGAAATAAGGTAAATTGTTGACTAAATAATAGCCACTTCAAATATATACAGAGAGTATTGTTGTGGCACATACGTATAAATAAGTGCAATGTTACTTATATTACCTACCTACTGATTACTGCAAATCACAGACTGAGATAGACATCACGACGTAATAAATACATGAATCCACGATTATATTTACGTGAATATGATTTGCTGCGCACACAACAGTACAGAATGACTCAGCCGACACGTGACTTCCAAGGCGACGAACTAGTATATAAGAACATCTCCACAGTTTTCATCAAGAGATATATCGATAAATTATACACGTACATATATAAAATGAAAAGAAAAATGTTTATAATTCCAAATACTGTTGTGCTAGTAGTATGATAAATATAGTACAATTATTAGTAATCCTTTATCTGATTTATTCTGGTTATATACTTATAAACACCCATACATAACAGAACGCTATAATACACACCCTATTTAGTACAATAATTCATCTACAACTACAAAAACAATTGTACATTCGTCATTATACTTTCAATGATGCACTATATAAAGCCATGTTTATTACATTTCTTTCGACGAAATGATCGAAATTCGATACAAGATTGTTAAAGTAGTTCAGCGAACTCACGTTATCTGGAACCCTTCAAATAAATATAGACAAATAGATATTGGTGAAATTCACTAACAATTTCCATCCATCCCATCGTTTTTCTAGGTAGGTACTTAATATAGCAGTTGAATTTGCAAGACCAGGAAAGACAATCTTCCTTTCCCTTTCGCGTCAAATGACGACAGTAGAGTAACTAAAGTTTCTAATTTCAAAAAGGAGGAGGACCTTAATTTCTTTTTAGCTTATTTCATGCGATACTTTCAACAATTCAGATAATTTAATTTTGAAATCGTTAAGATCACTTGCTTATTGGTCTCATTGTTGGAATAATGCCACAATTGCTTTTTTACATCCAAATCTTAAATTATTTTTAATTAGGTATGCAATTCCATTTTTTCTATCCAATTGAAATTCCAAGTATTACAACCAACAATATAAAATATATCGATATAAATATTTTATTTTAGAAATTTATTTAACATATTTATATGAACCTATTCACAACAGAGATACATTATCATTATCGACTATATTTTTTTGTTGGTTACCTCATAACTCCGTCATTTTTCTATCAACAATTAGGTACAATCAATGAGAGAGAACATAGAAAAGAAGTCTCAAATATTTTAAATATCATATTGAGACACTAAAAAGCTAGTTGGCCTTTAGCAGGCAATGACAAACAGCAACAGCCTTGACCTTGCTCTTGAAGACTGGTTGGCGCGCCCACGTAGGCCTCTCCTATCCGCGATACTGCGACGTATTGGCATCGATTTCCTCATGTTTGAACGATTTATGATGCAGTTTTTACAACTAATATCCCAGATAAACCCTAATAATAAAACACCAAATTTTAATCGCAGTATAAATGTTTATAATCGAATTCAAATACAATTTGAATTTGAATCGACATCAATACATAAGGTATGAAGGTATTCAAACAGATGTCGCCAATTATAATATATATAATTATAGGTATATATAATTATAGGTGACTTCACAATGAAATATAAACCTCCTCTATTAGCGTACACTTAGAACATTCGACGTTAACGTTGAAGATAACCTATGATGTAAAGGATGACATTTTGCGAAAAAAATATTTAATAAAAAATTCCGGGAGGTATAATAGAAATTGGCTATGTTTGTTTGATACAATCCAATCCTATACTGATACCTAAATACTGAAGACGGCCTATGAGAATATAAGAACACGAAGACTAAAACGCCTTTCTTCTAAATATATTGATGTAAAATTGATTGATTTAAAAATCTTTGTCATAGTGTGATAGTTTTTAGAAAAACACGATGAATTGTTGTTAAGCGGAAGTCCATAATGGTAACGTTAAATATAAGCTATATTACGTTACTACAGATTGCCAAATAGTAAGCGATTATTCAATTAGCGATGGAGAGTGAGTGCCGACATTGACGCAGGGTCGAGACGTGCAACTCTGTGCAGGCGAGTCGCATCAAAAATCGATCAACACCTACCGCCTATACTGAGACTATCACACTTTTCGTTCACTTGTTACTATAATTTTTAACACTAACTTGGTCTATGGCACTATATATATGAACAAAATATGACAACAACTATTACAATACCTTTGTCTAATTAAATGTGTCGGCACATGATTGCATACTATACAGTTAAAAACATTTACCTTTAAATAGACAGAGTCATAATTTAGTTCGAATAAACTAAATTGTCGTGTGGTCCCGGTATAGAATGGGTCACCCCGTATGTGTACTAAGAGGCGACTAAGGGAACTAAAAGGTCGAGTGATGGCCAGCAGTGTCGTCCCTTCCTCCCTCCATTCCCCTTAAAACATCACTAAAAGTCTATCCGCGATTGCTAATCCGCTTGCAAGCGTGGCAACTACTAGCAAAACCCTCCTTCCTTATGGGGGAGGCCTATATTCAGCAGCGGATAGTCAACAAGAGATATGATGATGATAATGTATTTAATACAATTAAAGATGTACGGTTATGAACTACAACTACTCTATGGAATTGAAACTACGCACAACCATTACGAAAGAAAACGAAAAGAGTAAACATTATGCAAGTAGCGTACAAAATTACTCAACTGATTAGCAATAATATAAGAAAATAGAACTATTAAACAGGTAATTTCTAGAGATTTACAATGTAATGTCCATCTAAATAGCATGCAACACACACACAAAACATGTAACCAATAAAGTAATTATACATTCATCTATAAAATTCATCAATACTTATAATTTTCATATAGAGAACAAGGAGAGAATGATTTACTTCTACTTCAAGACTCATTTCATGTATAAATTGCTAATGCATTTGATCGTGAGGCATTTAAATAAAAAAAAAATCAATTTATATTAAACGATATTCAATTCCTTTCGAATCAAAGGGAATTAAAATTGAAAAATTGAAAATTCAATATGTTATTTGACAATACCTAACGAAGCTAAATATCGACAGGCACGCATTTGGCTATTTTAAGATTACATTGTCGACTTTAACAACAACTTACCTATAATAGTTATATTCTTAGACATAATTAGAGGTTACAGAACTGCTTGTTACGTAATAATATGACACAGTATTGCTCGATCCTATGTAAAAATAAGTTTGTCTAATACGCATCCGTTTCAATGTCTGATCAAGCGACCCGGGTGTGACGTTATTTAAATATTTTTGTGTTATGCAAAAAATACACAAATTCACATGTCAGTACAGCAAAACAAGAAAACTTGCAAAACCAATAAATTATATAATATCTTTTTATGAAATTCAGCGTCATTTTTCTATAGGAATCGAATCCGCAAAGTCTGTACAAAATAAGGATAACCTGCTTACAAATGTCGTAGTTTTTATATACTTGTATAGGTACCTATATGATACGTTACGGAAACCATTTAATCACTCTTTTCATACGTATGGTGAACAATTAATTATCATAATAATGGTCACATATGAATAGGCTCCCACATTCTACAATAACATTTTGTCAATTTAGAAGGGGTGCCGCTTTACTACGTCTCCCCATATTGGGGGCAAACCTAATTTTATTTTGCATAAACAGAGAAGAATTTAATGTTAGAGGTTACAAAGTACGAAAACATTCACTCGCAACAATAACTTTTTTGTTGACTTTGTTATTTATCTTTTTTGGTAAACAAGAGTTACCAGCATCGCTCACAATTTGTTATCAAGATTTACATACCTTAGCTATTTTCTTTTAATATAATGACAAATAAACATGTCTAAGAATAAGTTTACAAAAGTGCTGATTTCCAGTACTTTGCAGTAATGATGAAAAATAAAATTAGTTCTAAAAGATAATACTTCTATTTAATCAGATTCTCTTAGGATTAAACACTTGTATGTAAATAATAAATAGGTAATGATTTGTAATCGATATCTTTTTACCAATTTTACAGTAACCTACATTTGTCGTGCACAAACTGTCGAAAGGAGTCATCAAATGTTCACTCATAAACTACAGTATTAATATAATCTTATTATTTATTATCTCATTTTATTATTTGAAATTATGACTTTAATACTGATTAAAACAAACTATTTTTTGTCATCGATGTTGGAAAAATATTTTTAGGTACCAACTTAAAACAATAATAGGCACTTTTTATTATAGTACTCGATTATTAAATATAATGATAATAATTTATATAATTTCAGGAATATATGGATTGATTACTTTATCATAAGCTCATTAAAAACCATACTTAAAACAGATAATTCGAAAATAATAATCCTTGACTACTGTCACTATTAAGAGAAACTTAACATTTACATATTATGAAATGCGTTACCCAGACAACGTTATCAGAATTACCTTGGATATGCTATGCGAGCAGTAACGTGCACTCGACTCAGCTGTTGGGCTTATCGATCGAATGTGTTTCCACAATAGACCAGCGTACCCGGGCGGTTGGATTCCTTAATCCAAAACACTTTCCTCCGCCACTGCTAATAGACACTGGCACGGCTGTACCGCTGTACGCTTGGCCAAAACACCCAATAATAGCACTGATATGCAACCGCCACCTGTTTGCAGCACTTTTGACAGCTGCCGCGGGACACCGTCGGATACGATCACCGCGGCGACTTTAATGTGTGTATACAACGAAGACACTGGATAATTGATGTGACGTATTTACACGAACGTACACGTAATTGAAACATGCAAGAACACGCAGTGCAGACATGTGGCCGCGTCGATAGCACGAGCTCGACTGACGTAGGTCGCCGGTTGGGCGACGGGCGATCGGGGCGGGCGGCAGTCGCCCGCTACGAAACACTACGACCCGCATCCGCCCACCACGCTACGGGGAAATCGGAGCTACGAGTTTTCATCCACACGATGAGTTGCCGTATTGGGAAATAAGCCGCTGTAACGGAAACTTACCGCTTCTGATGTGCTGATCGCATGTTCAGCCAGACATGTCATTGTTGCGTCAGCAATTATGTTAAAGACTTAAATGTATTTAATTATTCCCATCAAAAATAGATAGGAAGCAGATTTTAGTAATAACTTATTAGTGACAATATATTAAAGCATACGTTGATCACTGATTGATAAAATAATAGTTTTATTCATTTTTATGTTAGCACTTCTATCCAAATTCTAGGTACTTAATATTACAAATATAAAGGTTTTCAGGGGGTACAGCAGTCCCCTATCAAGGCGAGCTCAGCCTTACCATCCCTTTCCCGAAGCGATTCATGAAACTTTTGACCACCTTATAACTTCATTGTAAATAACGCAATACCACGGCACCATAATTATAAAATAATAATACAAAATCGACTATTTCGATTAACAAGTAAATCTAAACAATAACACTTAAGAAGTATTTTATTAATAGAACATGTTGCCATCCAATTACCAAGTCATTACAATTATTATAGAAATGAAGACGTCTAATATTGATATAAACTCTATAAAGAAAAATTACGTTGCGAGACTTGGCATTATGTTACATTTTATATTTTTGATAGGATAAAATCTTTCGATAACTTAATGACGCATTAAACCGCTAATAGAATTTTAATATAACTTTGTGCCATAAATTATCATACGACACCAATCCACATTAAATTTCTACTTCATGTAAACAAAGCCACAGGTTACAGCTGTATATAAAATAGATTGCGGTTTAATCTTGATTAATGAAAATACATTTCGTTAAAAGCCTGCCCTCTAATTGAATGGATTTACAAAGAATTAAGTTCTGAACAGTACTCGGTAGATCATAGACAAGAGAATTCAGTTTTATTCGAGTGAAATTAATGGGAGCCTAATCAATTATTGAATAAGTTATAAAGACAAAACTGATTACGGCCGGAGATATTTCGATACCTACTCTGTTAAGTTATGCACAAAGCATCACTACGTATTCGTGTCAATATAATGCGCGTAGATAGCAATATACATTCTTTAACTTGGAGACAAATCAGATTTTCTTCAACAGAATATTTGAAAAAAACGACCAACTATAGCATTAGAATTCCGATACTGCCGTGACTTAAGTAACTCCAGTAACTGCAATATGAGGAATACCTTGGCAATACCGATATGAACATATTTAATATCGACATTTCCGATTTACAAACACTTATTCTGCGTATTTCAACATTCAAAATTCAGTCCGCAGTGCGAGGCGAGACACTGCGACGTAAAACACCATACTCACCTTGAAGGAGGCTTCCAAATTAGGTCGATCCAATTATCGGAAACGACAAACATAATAAGTTCATAAAATTCCCGTTATACATATGTATGAACGTACAAAATCACCTTGAGAGGTACTATGCATAAATAAGTAACAAATATTGAAGAGAGCAATTAGTGACTACAAATATCGAAAGAGATCGCTCTAAACGAACGTAAATTAGCCAAATAAATCAACGTGGACGCAAAAGGGACAAACTGAAAGGTTCGTTAACGTAACCGGTGAGCTCGTACGAAAAAATTTACAAATGTAGAAACCAAAAGTTAATGTATTATATTTAGTGGTCAAAAAAATCGAATACATAATTGAAGTCGGTTAATTTTGGATTAAAAGTTGATATAAATCGTCGAATCCATAATGTAATTATTAGAAAGAAAAAAAAATATATAAGATAGAATTGTAAACTTTATATTAAAACAATGAAGGACAAGATAAAAGGTAATGTCGAACAGTAATTTTAAAATTATGTCAAAGTCTATATATCAAAATATGTCCAGCCATTATCAACAAAACTTGCAAAAAATACGGCTATACATGGGTACAGCCGTAATTTTTGCAAGTTTCGTTGATAAGGCAACTTAGGGTCACCGAAATGTTAAATGGCCACTTTACCCAGATAATTTATAAAACAAATTCATTCCGTTAGTAGTTCAGTTCATGGCCGATAAGATGGTGCTAGCAAATAATAAGTACGTTGTAGTAATAAGTTATAACGCTATTAGTATTTATTATTTCACCAACATTACAATTCAATAAAAATTTAGATTCTTATTTTTTTTTTACCATACCACTTATTGTGTATTTATCTATATATTCCATGTGTCTCATATATGTTTTATATTATATACTAACTTAACACTAATATTTGTTTTATTGTTGCTTGTTATTTAATTTCATTTTTGCGCACAGCACTATTTGTATAGGCTCTTATGGAAGACCAGCGTCGAGCCATAAAGACTGCTGACATATGCTGAGTAAGAGCCTTTTTAGTGACTAGACTTTGTTTATTTTTTTTTATTGTTAGCTTTTGTAATATCTATGTATGGTATGTTACTAAATAAATAATTTTTCTTTCTTTCTCTCAATCATAGTTATGAATCTGTTACTTTGCAACAGTAAAACAGACTACTTGACTTAGTGACAATGTGCAGAGGATAATGATGAATAAATAAGGTATACGGCAATACGCCAAAAGTCAACTTCTCAAGATTAAGGAAGACCCAATTTTCTCTTTGGCGATTAGTTATTATTTTTGTAAATTGATATTTATACGGTACATAGGTAATCCTAAATAAATATTATTTTAACAATCTGACCTTACTAATATAATAAAATCGTAACTAGACGATGTCTGTATATGGAAGTTACTTAAGAAAAAATAATATGAGAGGCCTAAATAAAACCAATAGATGCCACACATTAATCTTTAAAAATTTTGTTTGTCTGTTTGTGATATTCCGGCGTAACGCAAAAACTACTATACCAAATTTGATGTAGTTTTCACACTCGTATTCTTAAGTATCTAACTTAATACCTGGTATATGTTTTAGCTTCATACGCCATCTAAAACTAGTCTATAATAGCACAAAATCTTTTAAAATAATAAATATTAATAAAATAAAAATTCAACGAGTAATAGTAGAGTTACTTGTCAATTGTTTTCGGTTAAAAATTTGAGTATAAGTGTAAGTAACTAAGATGTATATGAATAATAAATGTCATTTAGCTTAGATCCCCGAAACCAGCGCAATAATAATATAATAACGTAATATTTCTAAAATTGTTTACGCCACAATCCTACGAAATCATTCAACATTACATTTCCGTGTTAATATTACGATCGTAGACGTCACAAATAAAATAATTATCGTTACGAGAAAATACACAGTAGCAAGAAATAAATTTCCTCTTTATAGATTTAATTATTATCAGAGAGAAACATCTTCGTCTATAACAAATTCATATAAACTTGAGTAGCCGTTATTTGATTTATTTTTTTTAAAAATTCTTCATGGTGCCTTATGGTAGGAGAATAAATATTACTTGATGAGATTTTAAACAAAAAGTGCGTAGAAATGATTTAAAATGTAGAAGTAAGTGTAATGAAGCAGTGGTGTAAATATAGTTTTACAATAGATTATTTTTAAGACGCAAATTATATATATATATATATATATATATATATATATATATATATATATATATACATATACACACACACACACACCAAAGTTTACAACGTTCAAGAGATCTTTATTATTACTGTAACTTTGTGAATTTATCATATTCCGATACATTTTATTAACTGCTCTATCGTAAAAATGTAAATAGTAAACATATTATTAATATCGGTCTAATATATGCCAAGAATATCAAACTAAATAACAGAGCACTGTGAAAAGGGCCCAAAATTGATTGGTAAATAAATATCTATATTATGTACATATTATACTTCATACCCTTTACGTTCGCAGAAGAAAATTCCACTGGATACGATTATTTAGATTCTAGCATGTGAAGATGAATTCCCTTTTTTTATAAAACTTAGAATGGCAAGCAAGCTGACGGCTCACCTGATGGAAAGTGGTAACTGTCGCCTATAGACATGAACAGTACCATGGACATAACAGAGTATACTGTTTCGCCCATGATACCCCCCCATGCGTTGCCATTCCTAAGGACTCAGGTGTTATTCCTCTGTACCCTGTAAATTCACGCCATATCTTACCCTTCAAACCGAAATACAGCCATGCAAACACAACTGCTTTACGGTAGAATCACGAATGGGACAGAGGTACCCAAGCAATCGACTTTTATACAAAAACTCTCCCTGTCGATTGCGAGTGGTGTAATGATAAAAGGTGACTGTGGGCACCATTTCGAACATTCCACAGAATACAATCACAAGCGATAGAACACATAAAGTGAAGCAAAATCTCGCCTTAAACTTAACGGCTCAATGTCGCCTGTGAGCTTGGGATTGTCCACAATGGAACGCAACGTAGTTTTTTTGCCAACACAAGCTATTTCATAACTGGCCCTTCTCCCTCTCCTAAGCAAACTAAATCAACCTATCTAACAATACTGAGTAGTTATAGCGTGATAGAGATAAACTGAGTCAGCGACGTCCGGCCGTTCGAAAATCTTATATATAAAATTCTCGTGTCACGGTGTCTGTTACCAAACTCCTCCGAAACGGCTTTACCGATATTTATGAAATTTTGTGTGCATATTGGGTAGGTCTGAGAATCGGCCAACATCTATTTTTCATACCCCTCAATGATAAGGGTGACCCACCCCAAAATATTTTTTTTTTTATTTTTTTGACAATTTCTTTATTTTTATTTAATTATAATTTAGCATTGAAAAATATATACAACTTTAAATTTTTATCGTTTTACGATCAACACCTGTATTTTAATTGCAATTTTTATACTTCGCAATAAGTGGTAAAACAACGTTTACAGGGTCAGCTAGTAATAAATAAAAGTCTAGCTGTCAAAAAAAATAAAAACAGAACGCATTTAGCAATGTCTTTGTACTTAGAAAGAAATTCTATCCAAGAGGAATTATTTATTTTGTAACATATACATAAGTAGTTCTTACCTTAAGCATGGTGAGTATTTTCCGCGACAACTCATAATCGAAGTTTGTATATTTTGAATCTGTCATGTCATAAATGAAGACGAGACCAGCTCGCTGAGTCTCCAGTGACTGGAGGGCCACATCCAACTGGTATACCACGCCCTGTTAATAGAAAAGATGTTAAAATATTAATTAGTGACACATTTTACAATTTAGAACTATGTACTTAGTAACCTTAAGGTACTTACTAACTCAGAGTATATAGATATATAAATAGATCGACTTAAAAACGTAAAACTCTAAATACTAACAAAGTAACAGCGTAAACCGATATTCCTTAATACGAGTAGGAATGAAATGACTTTAAACAAGTTTTTTGCTTCGGTGCTTCTGTCCTACTCATGTTTCCAGCCATAAAGCAACGTAACTTGCATGACCATATTTTGTTTTGACGGAAAATAGCAGTAAAATTACAAGGTACGTAAACCACCACGGACGGCAGTGTTTTGTGAGGTGATGTTAGAAAAAATTTTCTTTTGCCTTCTGAATATTGTTTTTAAATATGTATGACTGATTACAAGTACAATCTGATAGAGGTTTTATTAGATGGTAAAAATGCGTAACTAGTTTGGAACCTTGCCTATTTCTGTTATAAAGCAGCGATCAACAATGCTGTTATGGCTTTTCAATCTGAAGGGTTATGATAAATATTTGTTTTACATATACAATACATAAATCTAATCTAATAAGTCTAATAAGATTCAATACATTTTCTAGCACAAGAAAAGTAACATTTTAATAATATTTATAGCGAAGCTTATAGCTTAGTAAAGCGATATTGGAATTGCCAGTAAATTTTTTAAAACAATAGGAAAATTTTCAAAATTTCTAATTACTTATTTTTTATTTTTTTTTTATTTTTTTTTTTATTTTAATAATAATAAAAATACAAGTTACAGAATTTATGTTACATTAGCATTCAGAAACCACGTAGATTTATATTAATACTAAATACATTAAAATTATTTAAATTGTACTTAAAAAGTACTTATATATAAATAATCCCCAAGTTGCCTCACATCGATATAAAGGTTCATAATCCTTCATAAAGGTAGCGAGCGCATAAGGGAAACAGATGCTATAATGCAATTATGCAATCTATGATTTCGAGCTACAGTAATAGTCACTTTGTATAAATTAAGGTCCCGAGTTCAATTTTCGGTTGGGCCATTACTTAAATGAACATTTCTAAATTGGCTCGGATCTGAGAGTTCTGGGTTGCGTCACCACATGTCTATCCTAAGCTGAGGATCAGATAATTGATGTGACGATATGACATTTAATATTCTTAACGTTTGTGTCTAAGAGAATAAGCGGTAATTGCCATTTTTCATAAAGTTGAATATTAACTGATTTGGCATTCTAGTGGTTTGAAAATACCCAAATTTAAAATTGGGAAATATGCAAATAAATCATATGACTTAAATCTAATAATCAAAAGCACACTAATAAAATTATTTTTTTATGATGGTCATTATTTTACACCACTATATGTAAAATGATTTCAGTTCCATTCTGTATTATCATCATCATCGTCATATCAGTCTTTAACTGTTCACTGCTGAACATAAACCTTCCTCTTAGTGGGTTTTCCCAGTAGTTACTCACACTTGGCAGGCGGGTTGGCAATCGCTGTTAGGCTTTATTTATTTATTGACCATATTACAAAAAAAAGTCTAGTACAAAAGGCAGACTTAATGATTTTTAGATTTAATGTTTTAAGAGAGACACCGCTGTCCATCCTTTGCCCTCCCTTAGTCGCCTTTTACGACACTTACGGGAAAGGAAGGGATGGCCTATTCTATGCCGGAACCACAGGGCGAATCCTCCTTTATTATGTATTTACCAAACTGATTGATGTGATAAACGATTCGATAATAAGGTTATGGAAATAACCTTACGCAATTTCAATGCAAATATATACAGCGAAAACGTATAATGCAATGTGTAGTGCGTGTTACGATAGACTCGTACAAGTATTTGTTTTTTTTGATGTACACTTCTTTTTTACTAAACGTTTATTCACCTGCAACGTCGTTTGATGCGTTGTCTGTGTGGGGAAATGTTTATTCGCCGTGAAAACCGCAATAGCTGCTCCGGTCGCATCGCGTGTTGGCTGCAAAGATATATATACATTACATATTTTAAAATATATAATGCATTAAAGAATTAAATTGAAAGAATGTTTTGGTCCTTCTAAATGAGGGATAGTATTGAATTTTATAGATATAACTATATTTTATATATATAACTGACAGTAGGACTTGGTGCTAATTCTACTATTTTCTCACATTTCCTATTATCTATTTGCAAAGTGAACTATGGCCTAGATATACCAATAGGATTTTAATAACAAAATACATTTTTACTAGTTTTACTTCGACTTAGTTTTCCATCTTTCAATGCCTCTCTCTACTGTAAAGATCCAGTATTGATAAATCTCAGGGTATATCAGTAAATCTTAGGTTGTCAACATGAGTTAGTAAATGTAAGGATTTTATAAGAAAATATATCAATTTTTAGACATTTACCACCTCTCTGATAAAAATATAGAAAATTTTAGATTTACCGTAATTCAGGCTTTTGCAGTAACAGAGACAATATTTAAACATGTTTAATGCGTGGTGCTCGTTCTCGTGGTTAGGAAGGTAGGTTAAGTTTGGTTTAGTGAAAGGCCGAAAACTTATCGTTTTTTTTTTTTATAAAATTCGTATATTTACCAAATCATGTTGAGAAATCGTAAGATTTAGCAATGTACTTTATTTCACAGTTACCTGTTTACCACATAATATTAAAATTACAATTCATCAACTTCGTGCACGTGTATCAGGGAAACGTTTTCCCTTCCTTCTATACAATGCCTGCCTGCCGAATACGTAATTTTTATTTCCCCTATAAATACAAAGAAAAAATGTTTAATGAAAACTAACCAATATAGTAAACTTTCCAGTTTCAAGTTCTGCCTTGAGCGGATCCTCGAACGGTGCAAACTTGCTAAGCCCTTCGCGGCGACGTGTGGCCTCGTGTTGCCGCCAGAGCGCGAACGCTCGGTCCACATCGAACTTGCGCGCGAGCAGGAATTTGATCGCTGTCGCTCGGGACACGCACACTGCACCCGCCTCGGTCAATGTGTCTAAAAACGCTTTCGTCGCCTGGAACCAAACATAAATTAATTATAAGATAGCGAAACACTGCTATATTGGTCTTTAAGAATTAGGTACCAAGTCATCAAGTCTCAAGTCTAAACAATCGTTTATAAGTTGAGTACAATCAAAACAAGTATTCAAATATTGATACTGTTCATATAGGAGACTGTTACTACTTTCAATCAGGTGAACCGTCAGCTAATATGCCATTCTAGGTTGTATAGAAAAATATATACAACAAAAGTACGCATTATATACTCTCACATCTCCACACTCTTCGATATTTTATTAAAAAAAGAATTTCACTAAACTATAATGTACACAAACACAAACATAAATCACGCTGAAAAGGTGAGAACAAGTATTTTCGTCTGCGCTGCATACATGTGTAATTTCTATCAAAAAACATGAAAAATATGAAATCAAATCATTTTTAATTCAAACAGTTCCTTAATTGGAAATTTCCGACTCCTCAATTAATATTTTTTCTCAGTCTCTACACAAATATACCCCATATGAAGCAATCCTAGAACTGCGTAAGGCTTGGCAAAGGGGGCAAAGCATCAAAGACTAATGTAAAAGAAGGAAAATTCAAAATAAAACTCTATACTAAGGCGCTTGACCACTGTCATAATAGTATAGTTGGTATAGCCATACCCTCCTCTTAAGAAGAAACATCCGTGCCAAGTAGCGGGACAATAATAAGTAACTAAAGTTAAATTATGAAAATTAAGTATCAAAGCTAGAGAGAACTTTCAATTTGTCTAAGGTTTCATGCCTTAAGCAAATCGAAAGTCCTCTCTCGCCATGAATGTTTCTTTCCAATCTTTTAACGTATAATTTATAATTTTATCACGTCTTCATCTATGACCATACTCTGGAACGAAAAGGATTTAAAAACTTATTTCACCGAAAAACCAAGGTTACCGCTAAAATACACTGCCTGCCTGTGAATCGGCAAACAATGGGTAGTCAACAAAAAACAATTTATAATAAATACATTTTAACACATATTGTAATATATTAAATATTAAATATTTATCAACCATTCCACAGCCGCAGAATGTTTTAACTAATTAATAATTGACATTAATACAAGGGGTATTAATATACTGTAAGTTATTCCTTTCCCGTGGGTGTCGTAAGAGTAAAAGGTGACTGAGGGAACTTAATGGTCGAAGGATAGACAGCAGCAGCAGCAGCAGCAGATCTTTAAAGATCACTAAAGCCCAACTGTGGCTGCTAACCTGCTTGCCAAGCGTGGCAACTACTGGCAAAATCTTCCCTAATAGAAGGAGCCCTATTAGCAGTGGACAACTAACAGCTGATATGATATGAATATATATGCGTAATATTTTCTTGTAATTGTTTGTAATAATAATGAATTTAATATTGTAATCTTATGAAGGAAACAATAAAAAATATCTATCTAACTAAATTAATAACATATTTTAAAAGAATATATTACAACGAGACCTTTACCCATAACCTATAATAATTACAATTTTAACTTTATTTAAAACAAGATTTTATACGCAGACATTGTGATAAATTTCAGGATCTATTATCATACCCTGATCAAAGTCTGTCATGTAATTAATCATTAAGACATCATAAATTAAGCTGCGTTGTTTTATAACAAAATTCCAACTGTTACCTTTTGACTCCACCAGATCAGTTCAATAGTACTTCATTTTTACCACAGGTAGGTACTATATTTAATCTATGGACAAAACCATAGATATACTGGTGATACATAAATATCATTTTGATTGATATTGATTGTATAAATAGCATAATTTGATAGTTGTTTTTATCTAGTAAACACATAATATCCATAACTTGTGTTTTGATTAAAATAAAAAAAATTAAGATTATTTTTTGGTAAAATTTTTATTTCAGTTTAAGCAATTATATACATATTTTAATAGCATTTTCACTGTCATTTTTACATGTATATGGAGCATAATATCAAATAACAATCGTAAAATATCTGAATATATTTTTATGTCAACTACTTTATAATTTTATTTTATTTTCCCATAATCTTTGTAATTCCCTCCATTTTTTTGAGATTTTGTACAATGATTGGTAGCAAGTGTTTGAAAATAGATTTAAAAAGACATAACGAATTAAACAAAAATATATAAACATGCCTCATTCACTTACATCTAATAACTATAATACATCGCTACTACAAGTTTTATCAACACCTACCCTCAAAACTTTTAAAAAACTACGACGAAATGCTATTTCCATTGCGGGCTGGATCGACGTCTTAGTGTCCGGCAATGTAGGTACACAAATATAAATAATACAAATAGATTTCACTATTCCGTTACACTCTCTATCACGCGAACTTCAACCCGAACTTGTAAACGAATCGTAGTAAATCCTCAAATGATTCAGCGCGTGTCCACTTCGTGACTTAGGCCATTGCAATTATTGTCACAACTTGGAGAAAACGAGCGCACCGACACCTGTTATTAATAATGACACGGTACAGTGACTACTGGAAAAAGGCACTTGAGTGGTACGATACAAGCTGGCGGGATGCGGCCGTTGCATATGTATGTAGATGCAAATAAGCCGTCGGGAGACAGCGGGTTAATTCTTCCGGGATGTGTTTCCTGCGGTGCGGGTGTGTGGGTCCCTGTATATTATTATGGAGCAGCACGCGCTCGCCGCACGAATCTACTAGCGTTACGTGATTACATCATTCGATCGTATATGTTTATAAAACAAGTATATTTTCACTGCACAAACAGAAACTTTAAACATGACAAAAGACACCGATGTAATATAATGCTCAAGAGATGAGCAACAGCGTCCCTCTTAGAACATTAACAAAATCTAACTACAGTTACCAACCCGCCTGCCAAGCGTGGCAGCTATTGGCAATTTGTGGGGGGAAGCAGCAGTGAATAATTAACAGTTGATATAATAATAACAACGCTTCGCAATAAGCAGGTTTTGCTCCGCCAGCCAAGCAAACGCCAGCTTAAAATGTCAGAAAATTAATAATCACGTAATCAGGTCAAAAACAGACGAAATAAATGCTTCTAAATCTTCCGTAATTCGGCACAGCACAATTTTATGTCAATGATACGACATAAAAAGAAAGCAAAATGTCTATGAAAACATTTTTATTTTCCATATACGTCCACAATATCGTCATAGTCAGTAGAAAATTTAAAATTCTCAATATTTCAAAATCTCTATTATATGTGCAGATGAAATCTAGTCGTTAGCCATACATAAATCTATTCATGCAATAGAAATGTCGGTAAAATATAGTCTATATTTTTTTTCTGGTCTGAAATTTCTTACATCATATAAAACAATTTAAAAACTACAAATACATTTTGAGCCTCCTATATTATTATAACTTATAAGTTGAACGGGCATGTTAGTATGGGAAGCATATTTTTTTTTTCGGATTTTCGCTCGTTTCTTCGGCGAAAATGTTTTTTTTTATACAACTTAGAATGACAAACAAGCTGACGGCCCACCTGATGGAAAGTGGTAACTGTCGCGTCGTATAGACATGAGCAGTACCATGGACATAACAGAGTATACTGTTTCGCCCATGATACCCCCCATGCGTTGCCATTTCTGAGGACTCAGGTGTTATTCCTCTGTACCCTGTAAATTCATGTTCAGTTTCACTGGCAGAACACTCCATTAAAAGTAAGCTAACAATTTTGATTTCACTCAATTGAATCGGGGTTCTGGTGAATAACGCACGACTACAAAAAAGATGGGCACACATATATATATTATATATATGTATTATTATAATTGACAAATTCAGATGATTACGTTACTGAATGTTGCCAATAAATAATTATGGTAAAGGCAATGATTATTTAGGCGTAAAATAAATAAAACGCTTGAAGTATCATAGCGCAAACGGTGGATTTCGTCATCGAAACACAACTGTGCAATAACAAAGCGATGATCAGACATAATTAAAACCAATTCATCACGATTCACACCTAACAATATATTTAATAGTACTGGAAATCGCAAAGGTGGTAATAATCTATAGGCAACGGTTATTATTTTCCGTCACGTGGGTAATAAAATGATTATGGACACCTAGGGCTATTAACGTATATTAAACGACTATGCCTCCTAATAGCTACCCTTTCTATGGTATGCACAGTGTGACACCCCTAAGGATTACGATATCTATTGTTGCAGATAATAGCAGTTATCAGGCCCTGAAAAGCACAATTTTTTTTTTCAATAAACTATAGAATTCAATTCCCTTTGCAACATTTTATTTTCATTTCGTCTTCACTTTGATATAAACATCTCGTGACTTTATTAATACTGAATTATTTTGTCTAAACCAAGAACGTGTTCACATCACATACGTATTATATCTTAGATGATAAAATATACGTAATACTACGTCTGTAGTATAAGAACAATACCACTCAAATCGGTTCAATACTGATAACAATATGCGTCACGGCCAAAAAATAAGGGCGAATAGAGAACTTTTTCCCTTTTGAAATTGTTTAAAAAGCATTACCCTCCTTTCTTCGCATCAATCGGATACTAAAAACAATCAAATGGAAACGGATGACAATGAGTAACGGCAACTTCTGAATAGGTACCAATTTGTTCGTTAAACTTTTCACTAGTACTAGTGAAAGATTAGTGAATAAATTATCTATACTATGTAATGATAATGACACACGACTTCACACGAGCCGATGACGCGTCGTTTAGTTGGGCGGTGACCGCAGGCGTGGGTGAAAAATAACTTTATGTACACGTGATGCTTGGGTGTGGTGCCGTGGAACCTTTGTAAATTATAATCACATTACATTTCGATTATAATATGAACTTAAAAATATGTATCCAGAAACAAAATTACGAATAAGTTACTTAGTTCGCGCTTTCCTCGTGGACCAACTGTTATGGATAAATAATAATGTCATTATGTCAGTACAAGCAAAATAAAAAAAAAAACTCCTGTAGTACAATTGTTTTTAATTTCTAAAATAGCTTTCACTTTCTGTATACAGAAGAATTAGTCTGAAAGGACGACAAAATATATAATCTCAGCTGCATGTACATACCAACATGTAATTGCAACATCTATTTAAATACATAATTGCCATTGCCTTGCCTTTTATTTACTTGGGGTTGGCGCAGTATATCTTCCTCATCCACGAACCTCTATCAGCGGTCATACCTAGACTAACTCCTCTTTTATGCATATCCAATTTGAGACGGGCCCCCACTAGATAGAGTGACAACTTCGGATGCAGGTGGCTGAGGACCGTTGCTTATAGCAATCTATGGGGGATGCCTATGTTCAGCAGTGGACACGTAACGTCTGATATGATAATGATGTATATGTAAGGTGTTAAGTTTTCTTTTATTTCTTCGCATGACATGACATAAATAATAAAATATGTGAACACATGAAATAACAATAATAAATTAAATGGCTTGTAATAAATCAACAGCTATTTGAAATATAAAAGATACATATTCATCTTTCTTTTTTTCATGTTAAAAAGAAATAGCCTGTACTCAACAGCGAACAGCGAAAGGCTGAAATTTTGACGTTTAGTTCAGGTCTGGCGCACCTAAATAAGCAAAATGGGTAAATTACGTAGAGATACGGTTCAGTCTTTTAGTCAAAAATATAACAAGAAACAAAAGCACTACGGCTACAGTAAGAAAATTGGGTGGTACCTTGTTAAATACGTTATCCTACAAAAAGATACGCTCTACCAAACACATTGTATCTCTAGCCAGCAAGCGTGAACCGTCACATTTAGGTAACGAAGAAAACCTGATACCAACATAGAACAAAATACGCTCGTGTAACCCAATAGTAATTGTAAAGCGATTCTATAGTAAAAAAAAAAAGAGATAAACGTAGTAGGTACATTGAATTATATTTGAATCAAATCGGGGACATTTTTTATAAGCCCAAAAATAAAAGGATAAGTACCTACTACCTACATTCATTTTTCGAACACAGTAAATTATGAGTACTTAATTTAGGCGCGTTCTACTTGGTACACTTGAAATCCTATAAGATCAGAGTAAATTGAATACGGTAGAGGGTCCTCCATCATGCGAGCGGACCTAAGCGTCCGGCCTGCGCCACTCTCCGTCACTCTCACTTAAAATCACTGATTTATAACGTTGATTTCCGTTCCCACTGGTTTCTCATATCATTATATTATTACTTAAAATAATACTGCGAAATTGTACTTCATATTGATGTTTGGGATTTCAACGGAAGTACTCATAACGTAGTTTTAAAACGATTGCACCGCACGACGTCAACGCCAAGCGGCTAAATATACTCCAGACTCGGGACGCAAGTAAACAATAATTCCGAAGTTGCCTACATGGTTGTATCAAACAAAAATTAACGTGGATGCATATTGAAAATTTTTTAATAGGAATGAAAGTGAATCATGGAGGTCAAGTGGTCCATCGTGACAAATTCATCAAGTATTAACCAGAATGGTTTCCCGGAGAAACACATGGTTAGTAGTAGTAGACCTGTTGGGGTATATTACTAGCATTAAAGCCACTAGTCCCCATTACTAACAATACCTTCCCGTCGGGGGGGAAAGGGATTGTTAGTAATGGAGACTGAGAATCCCATTGCTAGCAATATACCCAACCAGGTCGACCTCCTCGTGGTTCTCCCTGGAAACTTTCATGGTTAATTCCTGATGAATTCATCATGATGGGCTAACTGGCCTGTTTTCATTCTCATCTATCACCCTTCACTGGTGCTCCGCCAGCGTATCCCGTTAGCGCAGGTGGGGTTACCATACCAATTTCACCCATAAAAAAAAACTACTATTAATGTACTTATTATTATTATTATTATCAAATTGTATTTTTATTTATTTGACTTTATCCTTGCTAAATTATAAATTTTATAATAAGTTGATTTGTTTGTTACCTCTTAGCACCTTAATGGCTCAACAAATCATTATGAAATTTGATATAATCACACTATTTAAGATGCAAGGACAAACTGCAATTATTATTGGTAATAAAAATATCTATCTACTGATAATGTCTTGTCTAGAAAAATTTGTTTTTAAAAATTCAAATTTAGCACATTGACTGGATAACACCAAAGAGAAACTCAACAAAATTAGTGCTTCGATCCCATTTATATTTCTACCACTAAACAGTAATGCTTACTTAGTTGTTCAAAATTAAGAGTAGCATATAACAATATGGAAAAATAACATACTAGTCTTCAGGAATGGCATTATGTGATAAGTCATAGGGGTCAGTATACCCTTTAGAGAAAGAATTAGCCCTTTCTGTTTTTTTATCAGAAAGCTCTCTGAGAGTTTGTTAAAAAAATAGATAAATATAATTTGGTTTTTACTAATAATTGCCAATATGCATATCTATTATATTGTAGCATCACTTATTTATTTCCAATACCTATAATAAACACTATTTAAGTAGAAGTAGCTACACTTATTATTTGAATTTCTTTAAAGAGTAATAAAACGTGGAACTGTTTCGATCCCATTCTCATCTCCAGTAACAAATCGGAAGCGGAAATCGGCCAAAATGATAGTTACCTTTGTGAATTCCAAAGAATTTACAAAAAATGTTTGATACTTATAAAATTAAAAGATAATGAAATCAGAAATAATTACATAAATAGATATAACAGCTTTAAAATAAAAACAAAATATTTAATAAAAACAACTAGGGGATACTAAGAAATCAAAACAAACATTGATGACATGGTCAACGACGCAAGTTAGTGCGACCGATTTTTAAAATTATGAACATTCGTTCCTAATAAATTCATAATACATACAAAAACATGCACCGGTGTCTAAAGATCAATAGAAAAATATTTCGAAAGTTTGTATATATTTAAAAAACAAGATTAACTTACCAATTCCTGATCGGGTGACAGAGCCACCGCCATTTTTTAATCCACTGACTGACAGATTTCTATAACTGACAGCCGCCACTAAAGAGCCGCCACTAAAATAGCATAGATAAACTATAGTATCTGCAGGTTATAGTAAATTACAATCATAGACACATTACCTAGTAAATTTCATAAATAAATTAATAGATTATGAGTTAAAAAAAAAACAATATATTTATATATTTAATCCGTGATTAAACCTTATTACGTTATATTAAGCCTATGCCAGTGGGGGGAAAAGGATTGTTAGTAATGGAATTTGACAGCCCCATTGCTAGCAATATGCCTTATTAGGTCGACCTCCACGTGGTTCCCCCTGGAAACCATCGTGAACAATTCTTGTTGAATTCGTCACGATGGGCTAACTGACCTACTTCATCCTCACCTATCATCCTTCACTGGTGCCCCGTCGGCGTGTACCGATTTCGCGGGTAGGGTTACCATTCCATTATCATCCATTAAAAAAAAAGTCTATGCCAATCTATTAAACTAATTACACCAGGGTTTCTCAAAATGTATTAAATAAGTGTATCTTCGCTGATGTGCAATTATAACGAGCATGACCAAAGAATACAATATTCTCTATCAAGGGAAAATGATGGCATATACGCAATTAAATAGTAAAAAGAAAATTGTCAACTAAACGATAAATTTAAAATTGAAATTAAACAAAATTTCTCCAAGAATCGGTACCCTTTGCGCTGCAAAACAAGCATCAAACTAATTTGACTAAGTAATTAAAATACACGTAACATTTATTATCGTTTGCTCTTTTGTGGCCCTTTATTAAAAAAACCTTATGATAGACCGTTTTTTGGGGGTTCGCGGTGATCTTGAAATCCTAATACCCTGCATTACACCATAAACATGCCTAGTTTAACGTATTTATATTATAAAACGTAATGGGGTTGACTCTGAGGTTATTCTGAATCTGGAAGGTTGACTTCAAATCTAATATGTATTTATTGAGATCCAATATCACGGCGAAATCAACTGCAGACATCATTAGCGATCTCAAGCACTGAAGCCGAAATTGTAGCCACCAAACAAATGACTCAAATGTTTTATTGAAAACATACTACAATCAACGGTTATTCCTGTTCTGTACTTAGATAACGAATTAGTCATTAAACCTGCATTAAATCCACCATATGAGTTCCACAACAAAACCAAATGTATTAAGCTAAAACATTTCTTAAATCAAGAAAGCACAACTGATGGGACTATGAAAATTGCAAAGATAGATAATGAACAAACAATACAAAGTGCGAACATGTTCATCAAGGCTTTTTACAAATCAAGACTGACAATGGGAACAGATTTATGTACATACATAATTTGATAAATAATTTAATATTACACCAGTGTTTCCCAACCCTTTTTTGTGCCTTGCCCCACTTGAACATTTCTAAAATTTTTATGCCCCCATACATAATTTTTCCCGACAAAATTTACTTGACGACTCTTATTGCCCAGTCGATATTTTGGTAACGACAAACGAAATTATACCTAATAAATATTTACAGCATTTTTTTAATTTACTGTTTTTGTTAAATTTGGCACTGAAATCTACTCATAGCATTGCATTTAAAAGGCCAGGAGCAAGAGAGTTAAAATTGCTTCGAGTCCATTTTTTAATTGCCCCTCCCCCTTAACTATCAAATTGCTCCTCTGTGGGGCTTCAGCCCCACGTTGGAAAACACCGTGCTAGACCTTGGGAAAGGAATCCTGATCTTCAAGAGAAAATATTAGACTTTGTAATATACTAACCTACATAGATAGGGGAAAGGGATTGTTAGTAATGGAGTCTAATTGACCCAGTGCCAGCGATACACCCTATCAGGTCGACCTCCACGTGGTTCCTCTTGGAAACCATCGTGGTTAATTCTCGTGGAATTCGTTACAATGGGCTAACTGACTTGCTTTAATCGTCACCTATTATCGCTCACTGGTACCCCGCTAGCATATACCGATAGCGCAGGTGGAGTTACCATTCCATTATCATCCATTAAAAAAAACCTACATAGATGAAACTATGGTTACCTTTCTGTTACTAGTTATATTTTGGAAAGATCTAATTCTATATCTAAATAATAATGTTGCCTATTTTTTTCAATTTCTTAATTTATAATCTTATTTTTATCCTAAATATGTTCATAATAAATAACACCGATTTATTTATCATAAAGTAAACCACTCTAGAGGAAGCAATCGTGTGACTTAATAAAACTTTTTTGACAATTAACAATTGGTAGGTACCCGCCAACATCTAATATTTCAAAGATTTTGCAACCGTGTAACTTTTTGCTGTTTATATTTTTATGTTGCTAGAAGAAATTTAATTAAGTTTTTGGAATAAAAATTGTTATATTATGAGAATGGAACGAGGAACGACTCCAGTAGTGGCTGCCGCTGCTGGCAAAATTTACAAAATCCCAAATCGCGTTGGCCGCGGGGTACCTGAAATCACCGACGCCTATACAAAAAAATGTGCATGTCGCAGAGAAAAGACTACAGTATTTTGTCGAGCATGTGGATATTACTGCAATGGTCGTATTCGAATTAATTGTGAACAACACCCAAGAGTAAGTAAATGTTTGGAGGTATAAACTTTAATGAAAACCAATTTTATTATATTTTATATTTAGCTCTGATATAGAAAACATATATATTATACATTAAGTACAAAATGTTTTTTTAATCCATAAAAATGGAATGGTAACCCCGCCTGCGCTATAGGGATACGCTGGCGGTGCACCAGTGAGCGATGATATGTGAAGATGAAGCAGGTCAGTTGGCCCATCGTGATGAATTCATCAAAAATTAATCACAATGGTTTCCGGGGGGAACCACGTAAGGATCGACCTGTTAGGGGGTATATTGCTAGTAATAGGTTTGTTGGATCTCATTATTAAAAATCCCTATCCCCCTACTAACATGCTTATGAAATGGGGAGGTTGATTACTTGTAATAGGTATTCTAATATGTTAGGGGAAACGAGACTAGCAATTCCATTGCTAGCAGACCTTGTCAGATCATCCTCCCTGCAATGCCCCTAAAAATCATTGTAGTTAATTCATGTAGAATTTAAACAACAGGGTAACTAAAGTGCTTTCATTCATACCCATTGTCTCCCACTGGTGCCTCATCAGCATTTACGAATGAAGGATGATAGGTGAAGATGAAGCAGGTCAGTTAGCCCATCATGACGAATTCAACAAGAATTGTTCATGATGGTTTCCAGGGAGGTCAACTTAATAGGGTATATTGCTAACAATAGGGGTGTCAATCTCCATTGCCAACAATCCCTTTCCACCCAATCATCATGGTTAATTCTAGTGGAATTTGTCACAATGGGCTAACTGACCTGCTTTCATCGTCACCTATCATCCCTCATTGGTGCCCCGCTAGCATATACCGATAGCGTAGGTTACCATTCCATTAAAAAAAAAGCCCAATGTCATGCCTAATGACCTTCTAACTAATTCTAACTACTATATAAATCTTATAAGATTTATGAACCATAAAACGAAAAGATGAATTTACATATATTCTTTTTTATAGGTTACATTTTTACTGGATATATCAGAATGCCCACGCTGCCACTCTTCTGTATTTTTGGATGAATATTCTGGAAATGTGTGAAAATATTTGACTATGATTGACCTACAATTACTTAAGAGTTTGTTTTGTTATTACTTCATTTTTATTTCATTCAAATTATTGTTTTGAATGAGTAAAATGTATTTTTACATTGATTGTTTTATATTTTATTATATTATTAGTAAGTTTTGTTTAGAAAGACTAAAAAAATATTTAATTTGGATGTTGATTTAAAAATTGGAAGTTTCTATGAAAACACTAGTTTTTATGTTAAAACTATTATGTTTTTGTTCTTTACAAGATTTTATATCAATGTCCATTATTTTTTGTTTTCAAACACAGAAATTAAACTTGTTAAAATTTTCACATGTAGCATATTTTTTTAGAAGAATTTATAACTTATTTGTTTTTGTATGTAATCTCATTAGCTCCTAATTTAAAAAATTACAAATAAGTACTTGAATTCAATATCACATATTACACAACAACATTAGTGTTATATTATTTTACACAGTTCCTATTATTTTGGGATGCAGATGATGATTGTTTTACTATGACAGGATTGCAATTTTGACTATATTCATTATGTATGTGTGAAATAAAAAGATAGCAAACATGTAATAACAATAAAAGCATTATAATGTCTATACCATTTAATTACCTATCAAATATTTGTACATTATTCTTTATATACCTATCAAATATGGAAACCTATTTTATATAGAAAACCAACTTGGAACATCAGGTCTCGACTTATTACGATGTATGTAGTTTTTGAAGGTTTTTTTTGCTTCTTCTAATGATTTTAAATGCTCCTCATCAGCATCCTTAGATTTTTCAAAAATATCAGGAAATACAAATTTTGTATCTTTGGGCTGTAACATACAAATCACAATTTGAATAACTATAATTAACATAATCCTTCATTATTGCTATTCATAATTCAAGCTAATACTTACCAATGTCACATAGGCATATTTTATATCATCATCTTTCACTACATAACCCTTGCCAAGGTCTTTACGGAATTTGCCTAGTATAATCTTTGTTCTCACATCAATTACCGGGACATTGTAAATTTTCTCTAAATAATTCCTTATATCATATTTAGTCATTTCCATAGAACAATGAAAATGCACAGTATTGGGTAATTGCTTAGGTGGAGGGTGAACTAATTTCATCCAAAAGTTGGGAAGAAATACCCTAAGTTGTGGATTACCTCTCTGGTATATGGGATACCTGAAATAAAATTTAGACATGTAATATAAAAATTTAAGTAAGTAAAAAATGGAAATTCATCTGCTTGAACAATAATTGAGATAGAATAATAATGACAAAAATCAAACATCAATTTGTTATAATTTAAAATACTTTCTCATAATAGAGAATAGTCTGTACTTAGTTTTTTAAGAGAAAATTAAAAATTAGAAAATATATTTTTAGAACTAGTGTTTTGCTTGCTGCTTCACATGTATTGATTTCAGAAGTACAAAAACCATATTCAACAGACCTAAGTGGTCTCTTTAAATGATATATATGCTGCATCAAGATAAAACATATACTAGATTTTCTCTCACACATTGTAGAGTACAACTGTCAAAACTACATTGAATTAGGTGTAGTACTTTTTGTGTGACGCCGGAACAAACATACAGACAAAATTTCTAAAAATTATTTTGGTTTCTATTGCTTTTATATAGAGCCCTGACAATTTTTTCTTAATTATTCCCCCATGTAAGGGCACCGTCTAGTTATAATTTTATTATATTTCGATAATAAATGAAAACATGAAATATTATATCAATCCCAAATAATATGGGGTTAGGGACAGTAGATATCCTTAGGAGTTAGAACAGGAGACTGATGATAATAGGTTTTTATCCATAAAACAAGAACTAATAAACCTAACGGATTGATGAAGACTGGGTCAATGGATACCCTTAGAGACGGTCCTGTATAAATTTCCAAAAATAATGTTTACTTTTGTAGGTTATATTATTACTTCCTTTTGCGACAGAAATAGTAAAGTATGTAATATAGTAATTATTTCCTGTAAAATAATATTGTATCTTACCAGCGAGTGGACATTTCGTCTGGTAAAATAATATATTCTTAATATAAAATCACAATAATATAAAAAAATTTGAAATTGACTGACTGACGAACAAATTTATAATCATTCATTTTTTTTTTTTTTAGTACGTTTGTTCCGTTTGGAACAGGCTAAGGTCGGAGACCATGCTGCCTAGTCTTCAAAAAGATAATTTGTCTGGAATTTTATTTTTCTAATGTCGCTTCAATTATTGTCATAATCTTCAATATTTCATTTGTCAAATCCGGTAAGTACATTTTCATAAATATCTTTTCTTGAGTTTTCTTAAACCAGTGGATTTATCAAATTAAAAATAAATAATTATAAAAAATCATTGTCTTGCAATTCAATAAAAGTATTCTTATAGCTCCTTGAATGTTGTAGTAATATAAGTGAAAATAGCTTTGAAACAAGAAGGAAATCTTAAGAGAAGCGGGATTGAGTGCGGGATATTTTCGGGTTTTTTGAAGATAATCCTAAGTTCGTCAAACATAATGTGTCTTTGAATGACAAATTCAGAGCAATCAAAAAAAGGTGATGTAGAGATTGGGCTGTATTTGAGTTACACCATGTGCATGATGGGGAAGCGATCATGCCCATTCGGTGCAGGTGTTCGTTGAAATGTCCGTGGCCGATTCGTAATCTACAAATATTGGTGTAAAATTTTCTGTTTGTGTCCTTTCCTTTGCAGAACCACGGTTTTCCAATACGCCAATTAATTTTGCGGTACCATTTGCCTTTAGTCTGTAATATTTGAGTCCAATGCTCCTCCCATTTAGTTGTAACGATTTTATGTATTCCAATACTACAATCTGAATAACAAAGGGGTAAATCTTGAACACGAGCAGCACTTGAATTAATAATTTTAGCCAAAGTGTCTACTTGTTCATTCCCAAACACTCCAATATGTGAAGGGGTCCAGATGAAGATAATATCTTTTCCATATATAGTACAGAGATGATAATATTTATTACGAATTTCTTGAATTAAGTAGTTTGATGATGAAATGAATGTGTTATTTTTTAATGCCATAAGAACACTCATACTATCTGTAATTATAATCCATTTCGAATATAGTACCTGTTTTTCTATGTATTCTAATGCTAAAAATATAGCTTTTGCTTCTGCTGTGTAAATACTAGCCAAAGTTGAAATTTTATAACCGTGACCAAATCTATTTGACAAATCGTAAAAAGCCACTGAAGTGCTAAGTGCATTTTTGGAACCATCTGTATATATCTGCCTGTAGTCAATAAATTCTGATAAAGTCTCATACATATCGTGCTTTTCTTTTATGTCTTTACGTATAACAATTTTGATCTTACAGAACTTACTCTCATAAAGGCCATTATAACAAGGAAGTATCTTACTACTATAGATGTTATATTCATCTCGTAAATTCAAATCATTGACAATAGTTTTATTCAAAAACATAGAAATGGGGCAATTTAATAATTTGAGTATGAGTGGGTTATTGGAAACTGAAAAAACTTTGAAGAGAAATTTGAGTTTTAGGTATTCGAAACGAAGAAGGATAGGAGGCAAATTACATTCTACTTGCATTGAGATAATTGGAGAAGTATACATAGCACCTAAAATAAGTCTTAAATTCATATTTTGAATTTTTTCGAGTTTTTCTACTAATTTATGTTCTGAGGCATAACAAAAGAAAGCGTAATCAAAATTACTTCTAACAAGAGATTTGTAAAGTAAAAGGATAATTTTAGGATCAGCTCCCCAGTTACGACCAATTACAGATCTTATTATATTAGTGGCTCTTAAAGCACGATCTACTAAGCAATCAACGTATAGATCCCATTTTAAATTTTGATGAAAAATTACCCCCAGAAATTTAACGCTACAGTCTGTTGGAAGAGTTTGATTATTATATATAATATTCATTAATGGAACATATTTATGAACTTGATGAAAAACAACTACTTTACTTTTGGTTAAACTAATATCGAGGGAAAGAAGAGAAAAATATTTCTCAAGTCTTTTTAATGACTCATTTAACACTAATTGCATATCAATAATATTCTTTCCTTTTATATAAATTAATAAATCATCGGCAAATTGCAAGTTGTTCACACTGTTTCCTAAAATTGAATTAAGTTTATAGATATATAAAATATATAGTAGCGGGCTTAGAATACCACCTTGACATACTCCTTTAGAGCTTAACCTAGGTCCTATTAATTTACTATTTACTTTAACATACACTTCTCTATTACTAAGAAAATTATAAATCCATTCGATAAGTTTCATTGGAAGAAATGAGGATAAAATCGAAGATAGAACTGTTAAATTTACATTGTTAAAAGCTCCTACGACATCTAAAAAAACAGATAGAACATATTCATCGTTATTCAAAGCAGTACTAAGGTCGACATAGAAGTTCGCTAAACTTTCGCGCGCTGAATATCCACGGCGAAAACCAAATTGATTCGATGGTAATATACTATTACTTTCAATAAAGAACTCTAAACGCTGTTTAATTAATTGTTCGAATAATTTGCCTGCACAGGACGTCAATGTTATAGGTCTATAGGAGTCGAAATTTGTAGGATCTTTACCGGGTTTAATTACTGGAATCAAACAATCCATTTTCCATTCTGGTGGGATAATACAGTCCTTCCATAAATCGTTAAAAATTTGTAAGAGTTTAGTAAGGTTTATTTTATTCAGCAATCGAAACATATTGTATGTTAAGCGATCAAGGCCACTAGCTGTATCTTTTCTAGATTTTACTGCACTGGATATTTCATCAATTGAGAATGGGTCAGTGAGAAATTTTGGGCATGAATTAACAGAATTAAACTGTTTGTCATCAAAAGATGAGTGTACAAAATCAGGAGTATATTTGCGTAAAAAATCATTGACCCATGATATATCTTTAAAATGATTTTGACGATGTTTTGAATTTAATTTTCTCATATTTTGCCAAACAGTGGAAATTGGTGTTAATCTATTAAATTTGGAACAAAATTCCTGCCACCCCTGTTGTCTTACTTGCTTAATTACTAACTTTTTAACAGCTTGAACTCTTTTAAAATTTATGTAATTATCGAGAGTTGGATTTTGTTTAAACCTAAGGTAAGCCGCTTTACTATCATTGACAGCTGTCGCACACCTGTTATTCCACCAAGGTACTGCAATATGTTTGTGCCTCTTTGAAGTATTTGCACCGCTATTTGATAAGTTCCTACGTGGAACGGAACGTTCCACAGCTGTCAAAATAATTTTACAGAACCTATTGTAATTGTTTAAGGGTTCATTGACATCATACTCGAAATCCAAAAGTAATTGATTAACAGTTTCAGAATAAAGATCCCAATTAACGAGACGTAGGTTTATACGATTTAACAAAAGTTTATTAACTTCATCTATAGGAGCATGTTGTTCACCTGACGGAGTTGATGAAGAGTTCTTTGTGTTTATTTTAGTAAAAGTCGGCAGGTGATAACTTCCTAACGGATCATCATGAACCGACCACTCGCATTTTAATGATATGGATGGGGATACCATAGTTAAATCAAGGCCATTGGGTCTCCAAATATGAGAGCCAACAGTAGTAACTTGCTTATCATTTAATAGTACCAAATTACATTCATCTAAACAATCAAGAATGTCTTTACCTCTTGTATTAGTGGAGGTACAACCCCACATAGTATGATGTGCATTTAAATCTCCAGATATGATAGTGGGTTTAGGAAGAGACTCCAAAAAGAACTTAAATTTGGCTTTAGTAAAACTAGGTGTACTATTGGTAGGACAGTAAATACTGGCAACTGAATACCAAGAATTATTAACTTCAATACTAATAGCTATAGTTTGCAAAGAATTGTCGAAAAAAGAGTGAAGTTTTTTATATCTAATACTATTATGTATAATAATCGCTACTCCATTGTGGTTATTACCACAATCATTTCGTTCTATACAATAATCTTTAATTTTTAATTTGTAATGTGGTTTTAGCCAAGTTTCTGAGATGAGAGCAATGTGAATATGATGTTCATTTAAAAATTGTGTAAAAATATGTCGATTGCTCAGTAGGCTCTGAGCGTTCCACTGTATGATAGTTAATTGGTCTCGATTGAATTTTGTGAAATAGGTCTATTACCAAAAGTATCATATAACACATTCAAAACACTTTTAGTGTTAATAGATGTGTTCTTTGTGTTATGTAGTGAAATAAGTTTGATTATGCTTTCTATTAAAAGTGATAAACTCTTGTTATCAGAATTTAGAATTGAAATTAGGTCTACATTTTTTTTAGGTTTGTTACCCAGTTTAGGAAATATTTCAGTGCTAAGTACATCTCCAAAAGAAGCAGGTCTGAATTTAGATCTATTTTCAGCAATTTTCTTTTGTTTAACAGGGCATTGCGGTGATACACTTGTGTGATTTCCATTGCAGTGTACACAAATAGCGTTTTCCATTCCAGTTGTACAAGTTTTATAATTATGCTCACCTTTGCAGATGCTGCAACGCTCAGAATTCTTACAGAATTTAGCTAAATGTCCATACCTCAAGCACCGGTAGCATTGTTTAACTGGTGGTATATATGGAGTGACATTGTGGCGCCAACCTCCAATATCCAGATATTCAGGTAATACAGATGCAGCAAAAGTAATTGTCACGGTTAGAGTTGGCTGTAACACATATCCATGAGTCAAGGTATTTTTTCTTAAAATTCTTTTAATAGCAATAATTTTCTTAGAACTCGATATCATAGTATATATTTTTTTATTAGATATATTTGTAGGTACATTTCTAATAACGCCTGTAACTTCTGTTGAAGAAGCAGGAATACTGGCCTTAAAATGGTAGTCATTTAAAAAAGTTTTATTATTTAAAAAAGCATTGGCTAAGTCTGGCTTTTGAAAGTATACTCCGATTTTGAATTTATTTATAGATCTAAGATAAGTTACCCCTTTATTAAAACGTTTTAAACAGGAGGAGAGTGAGAGCAAGTCTCTGGATCCAATGGTTTTCTGACTATCTGAGGATTCTACAAAGACAACAAATTCTGTCCCAGGGGATTCCTCGGGATATCTTCTAATATAATCTGTGACGTAGTAAGGTTTATACTTATCGGCCTTATCAATTTCAGATTCTGAGTCAGTAGAAGTATCTTCCGAATATATATCCTTGTCATTACAAGGTTCATGGTCTACATCACCTGAATCGTCATCTTTTTTTTTCCTTTTCCTACAACTGCGCTTCCCCAAGAATGCTAATTATATTACTGTCACTGAATTTAGTGAAAATATAATATTTTATTCAATAATAAGAATTGATAAAAAAAATTTAAAAAACCCGCTTGTTCTTATTCGAGTTTCCCGCCTTTTTTCTGGCTTATAATCATTCAATTCAAGCTTGATTTTTTTTTTTTTTTTTTTTAGTACGTTTGTTCCGTTTGGAACAGGCTAAGGTCGGAGACCATGCTGCCTAGTCTTCAAAAAGATAATTTGTCTGGAATTCAAGTAAGCTTGAATGTAATACAGACTATATACTTGGTAAGATCTGTATATTGCTCAAAAATTATAAATCTATATATAGACTAGTCAAGCAAACTATATATTAGATATCTGCTAAAAACATATTGTCCGTTTTCGACAGTGTCGTATACATAGCCTCTCTAATCTGTGGTACTGCAGCCAACTGCAACATAGAAAAAACGTTTTCTAACGGTGTGATGTATGGATTAGTCTGGCCAATATCCAATATCACACTGTTGGTATTTAACTAGAGATATCAACTAATATTTCCGTAGTGGAAGGGAATAGGATAAACACAATATAAAAGTACGATAAAATTTAATAGAAGAGCAAATACAGAAAGCAGTGATGGTTTCTAAGAGTGTGTCAACTTAAATTAAAAACCATCTTTTTAAAATTACAATCGGCCAGTAGTTTATAGCTGTATGAAAATACACCTATTTCTAACACGCACTCAATGGGATACGCTGATACGTACAAACCGATTCAGTACACACGTATCAATTTATCTCGTCGAGTGCGATAATGGCCGCACTCCGATTCAAATCGATTGATTGGAGATTGAATGGATTATTTAAGCGAACGGACGAGTAAAAGGAATATTTATGACTACTTCTTTTATTTTATTATTAATTTCATAACCTTGAATAAACTGTTTTCTAAAAAATTTTTATATATGGAAAATAATAAGGGTGTACTATAAATAACGTTCAATAATTTAAATTCAAATCAAAGGTGCATTTAAAAGGGGCTTGGTAAGCCGTGTCCGTCCCAAAATTGTTTAATGCCCACACCATTTTTTTTAAGCATTATTAAAACCGAAATATATAGTTTCAATATCTGATATTCAAGTTAAATAACCAATGCCGATTCAATATTAATGCTTGTAATACCGCAAAAAAGCTATATTGAAGCCTAACATTCAACTGACTGATATTTAGTAATGCGTAATTATTTATTTTAGCAATATAATCGAATATCTAGCTACATTATTCATTAATTATTTTTGTAACTATTATAAAATCATATTCAATTAAAATCGTTCCTGTATATTTACAGGAGCTATTGCTCCAATTTTGTAAACAGTCTTGTGACTAAATAAAACTATGCAAAAAGAAAGTACTGATTCGACTCAATTACCTGGTATTTTTTTAAGTTCCGTATCAAAAGGATACAAAGAATCTCTTATGGTGCGACTTTGTCCAGGTTTTTAATTTCTAATTGGCCTACTAATCTAAATAAGTTATTAAATGCAACTTAAAATGACAAACAAGCTGACGGCCCATCTGATGGAAAGTGGTAACCGTCGCCTATAGACATGAGAAAGTACCAAAGACATAACAGTATTGTTTCGCCCATGATACCCTCCAAGCGTTGCCATTCCTGAGGACTCAGGAGTTTTTTAATGGATGACAATGGAATAGTAACCTCGCCTGCGCTATCGGTTTACACCACCGATGTTCCAGTGAGGGATGATAAGTGAAATGAAAGAGCAGGTCAGTTAACCCATGACGAAGGCCGCTGACCTTCAGGATGACACAGATACTGTTCGGGCATGGATGCTTTGGGCGGTAGCTGTGTCATGTCGCGCGCAGGAAGGAAGGACACGGCGGAACATGCGCTGGAGAAGTGCCCAGCGTATGCCGATGAGCGTCGTGTCTTGTCCGCGGTAATGGGGACCAATCTCTCACTGCTCGCCATGGTTTGGCGGATGGTGAGTAGTGAGAAATCGTGGGAAGCGATGCTCGCCTTCTGCGATGCCGTCATGTCGCAGAAGGAGGCCGCGAAAAAGGCACGGGAGAGTGCCACTTTCGCACCGTCAATCCGCCGCAGACGAGTCAAAAGCAGAAGGAGAGGCGCTCCCAGTTCCGCCCCTCCTCCTTCCTCCCTGGGGCCAGAGTGATACCTGTGGGAAGGTAATTTTTCAACAGTTCTGGGGATGTGCTAATATACCGGCGCGTCCCCCGAGTAGTTGAATGAACACGCCAGCCACCCCGTCTTGAGAGAGGAGACCTGCCCTTACCATCAGGAGCGGGTCGCTGCTGTCGGAGATGTGGTGAATGCGAAAGCGAACCCATGTCTCCGACATATGGCACCTCGAGGGTATATCATCTGGTTTTTGGTGGGTACACTTCCGCCTTATGGGGGGATTCCCACAGTACCCATTTACCTCCCACAAGGTGTATGGGTCTGCATAAAGCATTTTCCAGACGTTAAAAAAAAAGGTCAGTTAACCCATCGTGATAAATACACCTGGAATTCAGCACGATGGTTTCCATGGGGGACCACATGGAGGTCGACCTGATGGGGTATATTGTTAGCAATTGGATTGGTAGTCCGCATGACTAACAATCCCCCCCCCTCCCCAGGACTCGGGTGTTATTACTCTGTACTCTGTAAATTCACTGCCATATTCCACCCTTTAAACAGAAACACACCCATGCAAACATAACTGCTTCACGGGAGAAACACGAATGAGACAGAGGTGCCCAAGTAAACGGCATTTGTACAAAGTACATATATACATTTGTATGTATAAATATAATTACCTATTATAAATAATAATATCGGAAATGCAATAACGGTCATTTTATTTCTTATTTCTTACTATATCGTCTCCAATAGAGCCTTAAAAGCAGTAGTAGACAATATGAACACTATATTATTCTAACCAAGAATCTTCAATTGTTTACATGAAACATTTTTTTAGTGCAACAGAATGGGAAACAATCTGGCGGCTCACCAGATGGACATAACAGAGTATACAGCGTCACCCATGATGCCCTTCGTGCGTTGCCATTCCAAAAGACTAAGCTATTAACACATCACCTGATGAAAACAGAATCTACTTTAACATGCTTATAACAAAAATATTAATAAAATTTAATTGTCACCTCGAACCTAACAAACACCTAGGTACCTACTTAGTCAATTAACACGATGACTCTCGTTTTCCACAAGTTTATTATCATTTGTTTCATTACGACCATTATCGCATTTTACTCTTATCTGTTGCATGTATCACACAGGATACAGGAAGCGGTTTTATTGTTTGCTAAAGTACTTCTCTCGTAAGGTAACATGCAATCTATATGATATAAAGGACCGATTATTAGGTCCAACTGTAGGTAATACAGTAGTGACCAGTCAAGATGAAACTATCGTTTTGTTTGATGGTCTTTGCTGTATCCATTGTATTGGTTTTGAAACAAAGCCAAGCCGCAGCGGTAGCATTTTCGTCGGAAATAGAGGAAAATTATAACGATCGACCACTCAAACGAGTAAGTACCCATAATAATACCGAAACCTATTTATAAAAAATACTATCGTCATAAAAACAACTATTTTTATCTTCGAAATATTAAAAACCATTAATTATTGCTTAATCTTTTATTATTAAAAAAAATATATTTCAACCAATTTATATTAGATACACAAAGATAATGACTGACAATTAGACGTTATCCTGCATTATCTTATTTAAATTCTAATGTTGAGCTTCTTAATTTGATATCCAATTGTACTATCAATACCATTTTATTGCATTTCTTGGCATAGGGGTTAACTAATAATCTTTTTGATGCACTTTATATATAAGTATTACTATAAAAATATATGTATTTAATAAAAATACAACTCCAGATAAATGTACGAAAAATACTCTTAGTATTTCTTGTAACACTTCTTTACAAAGATTTTGGATTTGTTTTTATATTCGTCTTAGAATAGAGCAAGTGACGAAAAGTGGTACAAAACGGTATACTTTGGTTGTATTTTAAGTAATTACAAATTTTGATTAATTTTAACTTACTTTTATTTGTAATAGAATATTGTAAACCCTAATTTAAATAAAAACAAAATACAAAATTCAAGTTCGTGTTACATGAAGCAGCTCATTGTCTTTTCAACTTGGTGATCTTTATTTGATTGTTTTTCCCATATCTTACTTTTTTATTTTATCGCACAATGACACAACCGATTAAAACAATTTCATAGTCTTCCTCGACACTATGCTAAAGTTACATCCTCAATTTCGTTTTTGATTGCTATAACCGTCAATCGTTGATCCTAGCTCGCGGACATAGTTGTAAATTTAAATAGTTGTTAGTATCCATCATAGACGTTATATTTTTATAGGTAAATAGACCATCAGATCTTTTATTAAATATCCTATATCTATAATCTAAGTACCGTGTAGTCCTAGTATAGAATGGGCCACCCCTTTCTTTCACGGGGGTGTCATAAAAGACGACTGAGGGAACTTAATGGTCAAGGGATACGCAACATTGTCTCTAAAACATCACCAAAGCCTAACCGCAGGTGCCAATCCGGCTGCCAAGCGTGGCAATTGAAGTTTTTTAAGCGGTTACAGAGATAAGCACGAAGAAATTTCGTGACAAAATTTTCATAGATAAACGTTTTCTTATAGTAAGCTAATGGTAGTAATCTACATTACTTATTTCAGATTGCCAGACAGTTTCCGCCGCCGCCGCCGCCTCCACCACCACCTGAAATGCCTGAAATGACTATGCCTCAAATGGATAATTTATCCCGAAAAAAGAGAGAAGCTAAAGGTGGAGGCTATATGCCCACTAAAAAAGGATAAATAATTATAATAAAAAATCCTCGGCAACACCACTTGGCCATCTGATAACGACAGTTTAATGATCATGTAATTATAAAATAACCGAGTTCAATAAACTTGATGCATCCACTCTATGTATTTTCTCTAGTAATATAAAACGGCTAGCTTATATATGTACATATATAACGAGTAGATAGTTTCCACGGGCAGGAGAGTAATAACTATTTATTTCCTTTTATCGTTATAATAATATTAATATTTTGTATATTTGCAAAATTATTAATTTTATGGTTATATCCAATAACCATAAAAATAAATAATCATAAAATTATTGTGTATAAAATTTGTAAAAAATAAAACTTATTTTACCACCTATTTCGATTTATACGTTCCTCAAAACATTAATGTTTGCGATATGCATTTTGGTGGAAACCAGTACATATATATAATAATCATAATTTTGTTAAAAAATAATAATATTTATTTAAAAAAGTAGTAAGAAAGTATAGATTTTTTTTTTACTTTTAATTTTTTTTTTATGATATTCATAATATGAAGTTATCTTCATAACTTCAGCCGTTAACTCTCCACTGCTGAACATAGTAAGTCTTACAACCTTAGTCTTAAAGTACGCAGAATAAAATGTACCAAAATTAGAAAACTTTACCTCCTATACTAGTCGTAAATGACTCTCGCTCAAACCAAATTTCATACAGGATAGGCAAAGAAAACCTACCGCTAACTGTGTAGGTATATGGCAAACAATTTGTAATAGCCAGGTATTACACGATATTTTGTGAAGTTTGTACTGCTACGTAATATTAATGATTTCCAATTATTAGTTGTTCATGAAGTGTAGAGAATTAAATCTCGAATACGAAAACCCACTTCTATTCCTACATATAATAATCCAACTTTTTAATTCATTAGTTCCTACTCAAAGTTTTAGTGAGAATTTGTGTGTATATAAAGACGGGACATTCTCTATTCTTTGACAAATCTTTGCGCATAGTAAAAGCTTCGCTATTATCCTAGGATAGACACCAGATAGTCCTGAGGTGAGCACCACTCTACACTCTCTCAAATATACCTATGGTGAATCTTCATTATAAAAAACTAATTTATAAAAAGGCATATGCTTTTTTGAGTTAGCGGGTATTCTATTAAATAATTAAATTGACCGAATAAAATTAAGCACGACCAAATATTAATTTTTGTGTATCAAATATGTAATCATATCAGCCGTTAACTGTACACTCCTGAACATAGGTGTCCCCCATAATCTTGCCAATAGTTGCCACACTCGGGAGGCGGCTTGACAACTGCAGTTAAACTTTTGTGATGAAGAGGAACGCTGCTGTCCATCCCTCAACCATTAAGTTTTCTTAATAGCCTCTTACGACACCCACGAAAAAGAAAGATGTGTCTCATTCTATGCCGAGACTACACGGCGGTGTATCTTTCGCCTTCTTTTTACTAATTATATTTGTGTAAGAAGAAAGGAAACCACCATATGATTTACAGTTTTTATTTTATCATTACTTTTATGTGATTCCTTGTTCTTAGAAACTAATCAATGTTTACTCTGTGCTTTTAGATAGTTCCTAATCTGTTTTTTTGTCTGTAGACATTGTCTCTCTAATTTATGGTATATTACTCTGTCAAAGATTTTGGAATTGAATTTTTTTATTACCGTGTTCACTTAATTTTTAAATATTTTGCTAAATTGTATTTTTTTTCTGCACATACCTAATTGCAAACTTACTGGAAAATTATAAAAAATGACACAAAATTTAAAGAAAGTGCCTAATATTGCACCGGCTCTAGTATCAAGGATCAAATTTCCTGAAAAGTTTAAGGGAACCATAGTAGAAAAATGGGCGGATTATTGGAAAAACTTATTTATTGACTATCGTCAAATGCTGCAGGATTTACGAACTGACATACAAGATAATCCAAGGAAAGCTTTTGTCTGGACCATATGTTTATCTGGTATCTATGCATTAGCTAAGAACAATCCATCAGAAATTGATTTTAAAGAAAATTTGAAAAGGATAGGAAATGAAATGATATTAGTCAGTGAAGGTTGTCAAAATCCCACGTCTAAAGAGCATTTACAATTTCTAGAGACATCCTACAACCAAGGTGTAATTCACTATGTAAGTTTGGGAATTGCCTCTGTAATGTATACCTCAGATTTGAATGATTCTTGTGATCTATACAAAGCTCACTGTTCATATTTAAGGCCTAGTTACATTAGCCTCCCTTCAAGATTAGTAGATATTGGTTTTATGGGAAAGTGGTGGAATATTTATATGAAAACTGCCAATTATGATGTTAATTTTTAATTAATTAATTGTTATGTAGTATAGTAAAAGATATATAAATTGTTAATTCTATTTTCATTTTTTCTTCATAACATAGCTATACACTATCACCCTGTATTGTCTTGCTTGAATTTGGATCATAACTTGTGTCTACTATTAAGCATGGGTATTATTTTTTAATGGGATGAAAATGTAATAGTAACAGCACCTATACTATTCATGTATACGGACTAACACCAGTGATTGTTGATAAATGATGATGAATTCGGGTTAGTTGATCCATTGGGATTAATTTATTAGGAATTAACCACAATTGTTTTTATGGGGGCCCATGCAGATTGACCTGATAAGCTAGCAAGCTGCTAGCAATAGGGCGTTTAAATCTCCATTAATAAAAATCCCTCTCCCTCTATGCACATGCTGCTACACATATTTCACCTCTAAACAAGGCATCCTCGTGAAGAACTGTGCTACCGGCCAGCTGTTTGTTGCTGGTATAATATAATAAAACAGACAAGTTTTAAATTGTGCTAGTTATATCTATTCCATACCATAATAAGTCATTAAGATAAAGCATTGGAATCAGTGAAATCTTTCTCCATAAGAAGAAGATATTAATTAGGTACTTTTATTATTAAACTTAATAGTCGAGGAATAGGCAGCAGTATCCCTCTTAAAACATCACCAAAACCTAACTGCAGTTGCCAACCCATCTGTCAAGTGTGGCAATGATTAGCAAATCCCCTTCCTGATAAGGGGAGGCCTATGTTCAGCAGTGGACAGTTAACAGCTGATATGATGATGATAATTATCAGAAGTGGTCATGTTAAATCTCAAGTGTTCATTTTTTAATGATTAGGTTGAAAATTAAAAAAAAATGTAATTAAAGAGAATTGTAATCTGTTTCTTATTAATAATGTTAAAACAATGTATAAAATCTAAGATCTCTTCACAAATCATCTCATGCATGAGGTTTTTAAAACAATTTTAAAAACAAATTACTTGTGTGAACCCTGGAAATATCTGATGTAATATAATCTGAGTCAAGAATAATAGTGAAATAAATTGTTCTACTCGAACATAAACAATTAACTAAAACTTGCATTCAGTTTGCTTTTATTGAATGCATGATTGTTTATGTTATTTATTTTAGATGTTAACTTCAACAGCTTACAAGTTTCAAGACAAAAATATAATAAAACACAAACCAATGCAAAAAAAGACAAATAGCTTCACACAATTTTTAATATTAGTGAAATCAATTCAACATGCAAGCTGTCAAATTAATGAAACAATTGACAGAATTTATATAAGCTACATAATTATACAAAATTCATTTAAAACCTATACCCAAACTTTGAAAACAACAAAAAATTCCTGTCACTCAGTAAAATTAACAACTGTTGTTAAAAGCCTTAAAATATAGTAATTGATCATTCTGTGTGATTAAAACAAAATCAACTTTTAATAAAACTAAATAAAAACGGCCACTTTGATTATATACATCCAATTCAATATTATAAAGGAATGTATAATAAATAAAGCTAGAGCAATATAACAAAATCCTGAAAAAGATTCTAAATAAAAAAAATTGCATCAAAACAGCTGTGAAAATAATACACTTCAGTAAATATGTTGTTACATTATGTGTTAACATTTTATTAGTAACAAAAACAATTTTCTAGATCACAGTTCAAATTACTATGAGGTTGGCTAAAGTAATGCTATTCTCGACTGTATAAAGCTGACTCATTTAAGTAACACTTAAGACCTACGTAAATATGGACAATTTTCCGTCATGGGATGCGAATAAAACTTGGCTTTATATAACCCATGTACTCGAACTTAAACAAGGAATGTACAATATATATATATATATATATAGTATGCAAGTTCACAGGTTACATTATGATCGGACTAATATTTTCGCCGACGATTGTTTCTCGTCGGACTTGAAAGTCCAAAGATGACAAACATAAAGGGAAATTTTATCCGACATACGAGTCCCTCGTCTGCGTAGACCAATAATATACATATGTTGCGTTACATGTACAGTGTAGTGCAACCAAATTAAACCATATTGCAAGCATAGAAGTATTCTATTTTGTTATAAAAACATGAACCAGTTATTGTAAATGTGTATACAAAAGTACCAATTACTTTATGAAAAATAATATATTGTTATTTTCACACATAACATATTAAGGCAAATATTTTGTATTTGTGATAAGATTTGTATTTCGTTATCATCATTAGGAACTGGTAATGGTCGCGTACAACAATGCCATTGAGACGTAATGTTTTGACCTAAAGTCTGGCAATATCTACATTTTCTATCAAAATAAAAGGACTTTTTCTTATTACTTTGAGTGATTATTTAAAAAAAAAATGTTTTAGGTAATCTTTAACTTTGAGATGATCTAAGTAAATTATCATAATTTAGCTCAATAATCGCTTTAATTCTCATCTCTTACGAATATAAACCATAAATCTTAAAGCTATCACTAAATCTTTGGTAACTATAGATTTCTTTTTACGTAACATATACAATGATGGCAAATAAACACATGGATATTATATAATTAGAATTTTTCGGAATGTGGAAACGACAAACGTTCATGATGAACGTAAAGAATCTTATTCATGTTGAACATTCCAGTACGCTATTTAAAATAGTTATTAATGATATTTTAGAAGTAAAATTGTTAATTTTAAAACACGTAATAATTTTGAGAGATAATACAGACATTGCCAGTCCTGCAGTATTAGCAAACATTGGATTATCAAGTTTTTATTGTAATTGTGTATTTTTCTAATTGAAATATATTTTTATGATAAATGTGAAATCTGTATACATACTATGCTGTTTAAATACGTAATATTTTATTATACAACGACTTCTCGATATACATATTAAATAATATTCGAGTGACATACATATGGCAATGCAGGGTTTAATAAATTACCAAATTCATACTCTTTTATGTATACAGATATATTTCTTATACATTTTTCAGCAAATAATTTACATTCGCTACTGAACTTACTTTTCGTATGTTTCATGATATTAACAAGTCCTACATCTAATTTCTCCAATATACAAATAATACCAAGTTAGATGTACAGAAAGGTAAGGAAACATAAATAACATATTATTATTAATGTATCACAAATTTTCAGATTGCTTCTTATATTAACCATACACATAAAATATTTTATACATACAAAAGTAAGTAAGCAATAATGACTATAAAAATACAACTGAGAAAAGAATTATGTATACATCACAGGTATAAGTTACATAGTGTCCGTATCTCGAATAACAGGGAACACGTGGCGACACGTAGTCGCTAAGCGCTATCAAAAATTAGTCTATATTCTGTTACTTTTATTATTGGCTACTTCTTTTTATATAATTAATGTAATTGTAATCATGCAAGAATAACATTAACAACATATTGAAGGAAACTTGATTACTCTTGTTTTGAAAACAATAAAAAGTAAAATTGCAATAGTTGAAAATATGAGTATAATTTGAATAAAGAACACATCTAATTATTTAACCACATACCTATCATATAAAGCACACGCCACAAGCACAAGAAATTATATACATATATCCTATTTAAAGATAGACACCCATAACATTGTCCAATGTGAAAATTCTTTATGATTACTATCACGTTTGTTAAAAATTAATTCCGAATCTTTAAATAAAAAGCTTGTTTACTAATAACGATTATTATAAGACCTTTGTAGACAAATAAAATATTTTCAGAATCTTCCACTTGAGAGTTTGTATTATATACCGAGTTTACAATCAAAGCCGTAATGATAATATCGTACCGTATCGTATATTGAAATCTTTCACTCATTTTGAAAAAGAAATCTATAATTTCTGCTGAACTCCGTCGCTCGTCTCACCATAAATAATAATCTCACAATAAAACATAGTACAAATTCCAGTCCCATGGAAGTCATTTACAAAAAGTCGAGCGTTATTTTATAGAAGGATGATTGACGGTTGCGAATATGTGTTTTTAGCAAAGAGGTGAAGTGAAGTAATTTACGAAATTTTTCGTGCTTCTGGCGTGCGCTTTAATAAATTACTTTACAGTATGTCGCTTTGCCACCAACTGTGTGTGGTAGCTTTGGCAGTATGTAATGTTATGGTGACTATGGAGTAGTTGTGAAGCGTCCACAGCTTTATATGCATTGGTTAATAATATTGGATTCCATAGTAATATCTCTCCACGTCGTCGTCGTCATCGTCCTCTTCCAGGAAAAGTTCATCATCTGAAATTATTATACAATATTATATATACATAATATAGCAGTAATAAAACCTTATGTCTTACAATAAACCGGCGATAACATCATAACATCGCTACGGTGCCCCGCGTTACGCGGAAATCTACCTTTCACCGGCTACTCATAGGCGAGCTGTAGGGTTTGCAATCCCGCATTCCGCGTTAATGCATTCCAACGATTTCCGCATGTCAATGAGACCTGCGGAATTACCGCAATTGTGCAGTAAATCCCGTGCCAGATATTTTTGAACGATTTAGTGAGAAGTACGTTAAGTAGATAGAAAAATACACCAGTGAAAAAAACTAAGGGATCAAAAAAAAAATCAAAATTTTCGCCGATTTTTGAAATGGCTATATCTTCGATAAAATAGTCGTATTGGAGTAAAAAAAAAGCAATTAGAAGCTTGAAGTTTCTAATTATTAGATCTTGCAAAAAAAAATTAAGTATCACATATCGCGCAATCTTAATGAATATTATGAAAAAAACAATCCGAATTTTTTCCATCTTGTTTTTAGTGTATGGACTGAAAAAAAAATTCCAACTTAACCACCTTATAGATTAGATAGGTTGTTCATTTAGCTTCAATTTCGGTTTTTTCTTTTATTTTTTGTCTCGATACGACCATTCGCTGAGCTATCGGACTTTGAATGAAAATTGATCATTTTCTCTTTGTTCATCGATATCTCAGAAACCAATGGTTGCACAAAAAATCGACTAAAGGGTATCAGAAACTTGAATGAATTCAAAAAAAAAATTAAGACCGTTATCGGTATAGACCGATACTTGAAATTTGCGCCAAAATTTAAAACTCAACCCAACACAATTAATATATTACACCTGACAGAGCACAAATTACATCCCTTTATAATATCACTAGATATATCCGCGAGACCGGAATAAGTACCAGAGGGAGACTTTGTACAAAAGTTGTTTCCTTGGGTACCTCTGTCCCATTCGTGTTTCAACCATGAAGCAGTTGTGTTTGTATGGCTGTGTTTCGGTTTGAAGGATAGGATATGGCGTGAATTTACAGGATACAGAGGAATAACACCTGAGTCCTCAGGAATGGCAACGCATGGGGGGTATCATGGGCGAATCAGTATACTCTGTTATGTCCATGGTACTGCTCATGTCTATAGGCGACGGTTACCACTTTCCATCAGGTGGGCCGTCAGCTTGTTTACCATTCTAAGTCGTATAAAAAAAAAGTAGCTTATATCCTGCTTTCAAAATCCTATTAATGTAATAAATGCAAAAGTTTGTAACAACGGATGAATGTTTGGTGCTCTTTCACACAAAAGCTACTGGAGGGATTTAAATGAAATTTGGTACACGGGTAGATTATTTCCTAACTTAGCACATAGGATAGTTCATATACGAGTATTTACTGGTTCATGCGGGTAAAGCCGTAGCATACAGCTAATACTATCTATTCCGACATCCTTTCCTAATTCCTTTATCCATTCGTAATAATATATTCCCATTAACTTATTAACAACTCCAATTCAAATTTTTGAGACTTGCGTTTAAATATTAAATGAAAAAATAATATGGCGGTCGCTAGTACCTGAGGTTGTGTTGCTCATACTCTAAGTGAAAAAAGACTAGAAAATCTATGGAAATTCGCGTGCCTTTTACATGCTAGTTGTGAATATAACCAGTGTTGGTGTGTGGAAAAGGAGTCAAAGCCATAGGGTGCACCCAAGGTCTTCAACTGCTCAGCAAGTTAACTCCTTTCTATATCCGTCAATGCATAGTCTTCTGCTGGATTCTAAGGATTCCTAATATGTTTTCTAAGCAGGTGAATAAAATCCCATAGCTTTCCTCTAAAGTTTATCGTCATAATCTACCACTATCTAAATTTCATAATGATTGATCGAGTCATATAGGCACTAAGAAGTAACAAACACACTTTCACATTTATAACATTAATAAGAATGTAGACAGATATAGAATGTTAAATACCTAGTTTGAACATCATACCTTGAAAAATATAATCATCGAAATCATCGTGTTCGAGAAGGTCATCTATTAGAGAATCGTCCGAACTGTCCTCTAATATACGATCAACGAAGTCTGGCCGAAAGTGAGGGTTGCAACGATTGTCTTGTGTATTGACAGTCAGCAAATTGTGTCCATTACATACCTGAAACAAATTATTACAACATTAATAACAACAATTTGTATCTACTTATGTGTTAATTTCGTGTCTAATAAAGTATATAAATAAATGCACGTTATTTTTTAATAACTTAAAATAATAATATTACCAGAGGGAGACTTTGTACAAAAGTCGATTGCTTGGGTACCTCTGTCCCATTCATATTTTAACCGTGAAGCAGCCGTGTTTGCATGGTTGTGTTTCGGTTTGAAGGGTGGGATATGGCGTGAATTTACTGGGTACAGAGGAATAATACCTGAGTCCTCAGGAATGGCAACACATGGGGGGTATCATGGGCGAAACAGTATACTCTGTTATGTCCATGGTACTGCTCATATCTATAGGCGACGGTTACCACTTTCCACCAGGTGGACCGTCAGCTTGTTTGCCATTCTAAGTAGCATAAAAAAAAACTCATTATTACATTTGTTTGATATTATTATTAATCACAATAATAAGTTAGCTTTACATCATTAATATAAACAAGATAATGTTGGCTCATGAACTAAAACAGAACTCATTAAATATATAACTATTAATAGTAAATTTAATCCCGGCTAAATTAAAATGGAACCCAATACGGGAATAATCTATCTCCCTCTATTGTCGATTTAAAAAAGAATTAACAAAATCGATCTATGAAAATATCACGTAAAAAACTGTTTTTCATGACATGAAATTACATTAGAACATTCACTTCCTCAAATTGCTTGTAAAGGAAAATACCTGTGGCTTTGCCATATAGGGAGAGAGATTGTGAATGAGAACAACATAAAAAATTGTACTTTCTTTTTTCACAAATGTCTATAAAAACAAAAAGCCATAAAAGTTTAAGTAACAGAGATAACTTTTACAACAAAAATAATGGAATCTTAAATTTTTTCTATTTACAAACAAAATTTGGTTTTCATTAAATTGCTTAAAGTTTACGATAGCTATTAAATACAGTATAATACTTATCATTTAATATTCAGTTTTGATACAAAAAAGAAACAAAAACTCACTTCGGGTTCTGATACAGCAGTACCGGCCAATCGCAACACTAGTTTCCTTGGCTTGGTTTCTAATGCTTCCACGGCAGCCTCGATTATGCTTTCGGAAATGTTATCGCAACCACAAACATCAATATCCTGAAAAGAATTAAGAGTTGTCTAGAAAAAAGAGAGAATTATTGTAAGAGGCGACTAAGCGAACTTAATGGTCGAGAAATGGGCAGCAACGCCCCACAAGTAACATAATTACAATTAATTAACTAACTTTAAATTCTTAATGCTATTTTGTTAGTCTTTGTCCAAATATTTTTTTTACATTAAACAAATATGGCGACCATTTTGATTAATTCTGACACCATATCCATATTTGAAGTGTATACGGATCCTTAGATATCGATTTTAAAGCAATCAGTTAAATAACAAAGAAAACAAAACGGTGGCAATTTTGATTAATTCTAACACCAGATTCATGTTTGAAATGTATATGGATCCTCAGATGTCGATTTTGCAAGCAATCAGTCAAAAAACAAAGAAAACTAATAAATGGCGGTTATTTTTATTAATTTGGACACTGGATCCACATTCAAAGTGTACATGGATCTTTAGATATTGGTTTTCAAAGCAATCGGTCAAATAAAGTCTGCATAATACTCAATAATATCTCTATATAGATAGATACCTACATATATATTATATTTACATTATATAAAAAAAATACAAATATAAATAAACAATTCTTATTGAAAATAAATACACTTCATTTCGGGAATTTTAATTCAATTGTAGGGATTTTTTTCGGATACTTGCAACACTAAAAATGGCGCGAATACTTTTAAAAGAAATTTGTGTTTTTATAATAAAATATACAATTTTATTATAAAAACACAAATTTCTTAATATTAGTGATTTCTTTATTATTTCTATTTTTATTTTATAATTTATGCTCATTTTTGTTGCGCAAAAACTAATTTTATATATTAAATGAATATAGATACATTGTGTGCGTAAGTATATAAAACACAATTAAAACAAAGACAGCTCATTTAACCATTACTTGAGCCGTTTTTATGAGTTGCGGCTCTATGTATTTTTTTTTTTATACAACTTAAAATGGCAAACAAGCTGACGGCCCACCTGATGGAAAATGGTAACGGTCGCCTATAGACATGAGCAGTAACATGGACATAACAGAGTATACTGTTTCGCGCATGACACCCCCCATGCGTTGCCATTTCTGAGGACTCGGATGTTATTCCTCTGTACCCTGTAAGTTCACTGCCATATCTGGCAGAAAAACATTTTGTTTCGTCACTATTATTACGTTTGTTGCACTCAGTCCAAACTTGTTTTTGATCTTGAATCCAATTGTGTTTTTCCATTTCATAAATTAAAGCATTGTTTAAAATTCATTCTTAAAAACCGAAACACAGTCATGCAAACACAACTGCTTCCCGGTGTATAGAAGGTGCGCATCGCGGCAGACAACAGGTTGTTACCTCGAGGAGGTGGCAGGCGGCGAGCGCGCGCGCGAAGGGCGCGGCGGAGAGCGCGGGGTTGCCGCGCGCGAGCAGCGCGCGCAGGCGCGGCAGGCGCGCGGCGGCCGCCAGCCCCGCGTCGCGCAGCCGCGCCAGGTACGACGCGTCCAGCCGCTCCAGCAGCGCGCACCCGCCGCACACCGCGCTCACGCCCTCGTCGCCCACGCCTGCGCCGCGCCGCACACATACATACATACAATATTTTATATGTACATACAATTTACAACATCTTGCATAATCCCTCCATTCCTTGTTATCTCCGCGAGCGTTATGAATATTTATATTCAACAGACAAACCACTTCGCCCTCAGACACGATTACTTCTAAAAACTCCACCACATCGTACTCAGGCTTTTGGGAATTCCTATGGAATAGTCTGCCATCCGAAATAAGGGAATCGACAAGTATAGGCATGTCTAAGCGTCGTCTAAGAAAGCATTACTTATCACTATGCTGACGTATTATGTATATGTGTTACATACGCATTATATATTTATATATGTTTATATGTGTATATGTATGTATGTATAAACAATTTGGTGGGAGGCACGACGAAAAATCACTTCGTATCACTATCACTAAATAGCATAAAACAAAGTGAATTCCCGTCTGTCTGTCCCTATGTATTTATTTATTTAAACTTTAATGCACAGTAAAATTCTATGTACATTTGGCGGACTTAATATCGGACGGTGTTCTCTACCAGTCAACCATTGGGCAAACTGAGAAGTACATAGACGGTGCATTTTTGAATAGAGAAAAAAAAGCAATATTTGATAAGTTCATATAATATAAACATACACATAATAAATAAATATATACATATAATAAATATATACATATAATAAATACATACATAAATAAATACATAAAATATTACTATATAAAACAATTACATAAAACAACTGCAATAGAAGAGCCAATAGTAATCTATGACTCAAACAGAGTAAACAGCAGGAGAAGCTTAAAGGAAAAGTGATTTTTCTAAGAAATAGGTGTGCAATTTGTGTTTAAAAGCTAGCTTGTTTAAGGTAGATCTTATATCAAGCGGGAGTGTGTTCCAGTGTATAATAGCTTAAACAGTGAAGGAATTGGAAATGAAGCCAATACGATGAGCAGGCATATGAAGAAAAAGATTCCTGCACGGACGAAGACAACGATTGGTAATGTCTCCGTGAAATTGAAATTTACACTTAAGGTAGTCGGGAGAATTAGGATTGAATAAAATAGAATGTAGAGTACACAATAAGCATGAAGTTCTACGCAGTCGGATAGGAAGCTACTTGAGCTGAGCGCAATAGGGAGAGATATGGTCATACGAAGATTAAAAATAAAACTTATGCTATTATTGAGAAGACGAGCCAATTTATTTAATAGGTCTTCATTCATGTCTGTGCAGCAGGCATCACCGTAATCAAATATGGGGAGAATAAGAGACTCTACCAGCAAGATTTAAGTGCTAATAGGGAGAAAATGTTTAAATCGGTAAAGATTACGCAGCGAGAACGTTATTTTACTGCTAATTTCGTTAACATGGTTCGACCAATTGAGACTACTATCAATTGTTAAGCCGAGATTTTTAACTTTGGAACAGAAAGGAATCGGGTTATTGTTGTAAATGATAGTAGACAGTATTAATACCATTTAATATTGTTTTTTCCAAGTAGACGAGAACTATCCAGAACCATGACTTGACATTTGGCAGGGTTAACCGTGATGCCGAAATCGCTCGCCCAGGTGAAAATATGGTGAAGACCGTCAATTAACTGATCAATAACATCGACGATTTTATCAACTTGGGTTTGCGAGTATAGTTGTAAATCATCCGCATACAAGTGGTAACAGCATTTGAGGTCTTTAGTTATCAAATTGATAAAAATTTACAAGACTAGTGGAGATAAAATACCGCCTTGAGGAACGCCAGATTCTATATCATACCAGTCGGAAAAAGAACGACCGACACGAACAGCTTGCTGACGTCCTCGAAGATAGGATGATAACCAATCAACAGCACGAGAGGAGATACCAAGATAAGAAATCATGGCTAATAAAATGTCATGATCAACAGTATTAAAAGTGTTAGAAAAATCGATCAAGACAAGAATAGTTAATTTGGAGTTCTCCATGCCCTCCCTTATATCTTCTGTGATTTTCAGAAGTGCTGTCGTAGTGCTGTGTCCTGGCCTAAAACCAGATTGAAATAAATTTTGAGAGTTGTTTATAGGCGATAGCTTCTAATATTTTAGAGAGGAAGGGCAGAATGGAGATAGGGCTAAAATTCTTTAGAAGTGTAGGAGATGATATTTTAGGAAGTGGTAAAACATAAGCATTAAGCCAGATAACAGGAAATGTACCAGAATGTAGAGAAAAGTTGATGATGTGAGTGATCAGAGGAAGTATGTGTTCGAGTATGAGAATAATCATGATTCTACTTACATCATCAGAACCAACACAGATTTGACAGAGGTGATTATGTTGTGGGTCTCCTCGTCTGTGATGGAAAAAAAGGGCAATGTTACTGTGGATGAATTAGGCCAAGAAGCAATTTTTAGGAGGGCTGTGTTCTTGGAGAAAGCATTTAATAAAGAAGAGGAAGCGAAGTGCCTATTAAGGTCGTTTAATGAAAAAGAAGAATTGAAGTCGCTGGTCTGTTTACCAAGACCAAGCGATTTAAGAAACTTCCAAGTATTGGCCGGTGAAGCGTTTAAAATATTGGAGTGGATATAACGGCGTTTAGCGGCCATTACCATGCGGTTACAACAATTGCGCGCCTTTTTATAAGTAGCCCAGTTCTCGTCAGAGCGATCCCTTTTAAACATCTTAAAACCATGATCCCGTTTTCTCATAGCCATGCGCACTCCATCAGTTATCAAAAGAGAAGGCGGTCTCTTAATTTTAACTTTGTATTAATTTTAACATCATAAATGCATGACCAATCAGTGGAAATGATATCATTCTGAAGTTCCCCGAGGTCGACCGAAAATAGCGTCAGTATTCTGAGTAGAAAATAAGTTGATGTTGTGATATGCTTTGAGCATTGACATGACAGATATTAAGACAGTTGGAGAACCGTTTGAACTCAGTGTTTAAACTTGTCGTAGAAAGCAACGAGTCGTCTAGAGATGAGTTCAACGATTGAAACAGATTGCTTGAGTCATAGGCTTCTGCATAAAATAATAAATATTACAGTACATAAATAATAATAATAAATATAGATAAAATCTGAATAAAAATATTAAAATATATTATGAATATTTGAGATGAAGTTTATATATGTTATAATTATTCACGCACTCTGCGTTTCCCACCGGCCGACCGTTCACAATCAATTCTATATATTAATAATAAGTTAAGAATAATAAATCCTTAACTGGAAATCGTAATAAATTGTAATAACATTCAAAATCTATGACTAAATATAAAAAAGTTAAATGAAAAAAAGAAAAAAAAATACCCACTGACAATATATAATAATGAAAAAAAAAAAAAAAATACAAATTTAAAGTCAGAATCGATTGGCAAAAAATTCGCATCACTACGAAAAGTAATAGCACAGTAAATCAATGCAAACCAGTTCAATGGCTTCAAAAATATTACATTGCAAATAAAATTAGTCAAAAATTATTGGTTATAGATATTATTAAAGTCTTTTTAGAAGAATATTAAAGGAAATTAATCTACAATAATTGTTAATCATTGTTATGACAGTTCTAGGTGATTGCACAAATTCACCCCACAAGCAGTGATTATGAGGATAGTGTCAACTCCTGAATGGCGTAGTTAGTTAATTAGTGACAGTTCTATACTAGCAAAACGATATTTAAGATAACAATAAGTGTTATCTTAAATATCGTTTTGTCAGTCCGAACAATTCCTCAGAACTCACTCCCCATGATAAATTCGGTAGAAGATGCACAGAATATACAATATTAATACAATAATGTATAGAACTCGAAAGGACAAGAGGTTATTTACACTTACATCTTCCTACCCTTATCCCAATCATTGGGGGTCGGCGTAATATGATTTTATCCATATTACAAAAAGATTTGGTTTATAGTTTTACGACTGGCCACTTGCCTGACATCAACCCTCTTTGGGAATGCATTTGTTGGTGGTTTCCGCCACCTACGGTATGGAGGAAAGGATTGAGGAAAAGAGGAAGGGAACGTTGGAAATGCGTAAAGGAAATTAGTAAATGAGAGGAATAAGGGACTTATGTGGGAAAGGAAATGGGGGGACACTGTAGTTGTGGAAAGGACTGGGACACTGCAGCGGCTCGGGAGGCCGAGGTCGCATACCCGTATGCCCTTATTCTAGAATCGGACAGATTTCTAGAGAAGAACACCCCTGACACTTATTATATTAATATATTATATTCAAAAATAAAAAATAACAAGGAACCTTATACTATTACTATCAGGAATAATTTACTTATACTAAATTAAAACTGACCTGGATAAGGAAAACTCTTCCTTGAATTGCAGCTAGAGATGTCCAATGATATTAGTTTGCGGCATGATTGCGCAACTTGCTTCAACACAGCATTAGTAATGTATATGTTCCTGCTAAAGTTTAAACTCTTCACTTCCTTTAGATTCGAAATCGCTTCGGAGAAATCGTCATTGAGTTGAGGCGTGAGACACACGTCTACTGAGGAATATTCGCATAGAGACAACTCTTCTAGCTGTGACAACTTGCGCAGTATGCACGGTACTTTCCTCCACAATGTAACTGGACAAGCGTCCAGCTTGAGCGTGGTCAGGTTCGGCAAGGAGTCGATGGCGGCTATGAGAAGTGTGCTCTGCAGGCTGTAGCAATTGTAGAACGCGAGAGAGGTCAGCTTCAATGGGTTCAGACCGGTGAGAAAGAGACCAGTTACGTGTGTGTTGTTGGCAACTGTCAAATGTTCGATACTCGAGTTGTCCTTCACTAGATGCACTAAACTCGAATCTGTAAGCTGACAACACCAAATATCCCTTTAAACTATGAAACACAGCATTATTAACATAAGTAATTATAATTCCAATAACTTATTTATTCTATTCTGAATATGTATTTTAGAAACAATTATGAACAAAAAAATGGGGACCATATTTATTATTAATTATTTATTACTAGCTTATGCCCGTAACGCATCGTACGCGTCGATTTTAGAAGTAGGTAACTACTCCAAGATAAAACATAAATCACATTTTAAATTAAACCTTCAAAAACACAACTGCGAAATCTGCATTCAATTTGATGCAGTAGTAGTAATAAAAAAAAATGTTTCTATAAATTTTATTAATCTCTCATATTAAATTCTTATCTCCTATGTACAGACATAATATATTATAATTACAATTTTATTATATGAGTAAGACAATCGTTATATAAAGTTGATTGAGGTATTTTTATCATATCTTTAGACGAAGGTTACTATATGTATTCCATCAAGTAGTAGATAAGTCATTTACCACTATCACTTGTATATAAAAGGCATTGGAAAGAGAAAATAATTTGAAAGGAAATATTTGAAACAATAAACTAACATCCTATTTTTATTTATAAAGGAGAATACTACTTTTTTTTTGTGAGTGACGCATGGACAGTCTTCTTTTCATTAATATTTTATTTATTAATAGGGAGACTTTGTACAAAAGTCGATTGCTTGGGTACCTTTGTCCCATTCGTGTTTCAACCGTGAAGCAGTTGTGTTTGCATGGTTGTGTTTCGGTTTGAAAGGTGGTATATGGCGCGAATTTACTGGGTACAGAGGAATAACACCTGAGTCCTCAGGAATGGCAACGCATGGGGGGTATCATGGGCGAAACAGTATACTGTGTTATGTCCATGGTACTGCTCATGTCTATAGGCGACGGTCACCACTTTCCATCAGGTGGGCTGTCAGCTTGTTTGCCATTCTATGTCGTAAAAAAAAAATTTGAGGCGTTAACTGTACACTGTTATACATAAGCCGTCCCCATAAGGGAAGTTTTGCCAGTAAATGCCATGCTTTGCAGGCAAGTTGGCAACTGCAGTTAGGCTTTTAAAGATGTTTTAAAAGGGACGCTGCTGCCATCCCTCGCCCTCCCTTAGTCGCCTCTTACGACACCCACGGGAAAGGAAGAGGTGGCCCATTCTATGCTGGAGTACACACGGTACACAGTCTTCTTACAAGGAATTAATTTTTCTTTTTTTTTCATACAACTTAGAATGGCAAACAAGCTGATGGCCCACCTGATGGAAAGTGGTAACCGTCGCCTATAGAGATGAGCAGTATCATGGACAGAGTATACTGTTTCGCCCATGATAACCCCCATGCATTGCCATTCCTGAGGACTCAGGTGTTATTCCTCTGTATCCTGTAAATTCACGCCATATCCCACCCTTTAAACCGAAACACAGCCATGCAAACACAACTGCTTTACGGTTGAAACATGAATCTTTTCTTAAATCAAATCAATATAAAACAAAAGACAGAGAACTATTAATGTTCTTAATTAATTTATCATACCTTATTGCATGATATGAAGGCAAGAGTTTTCAACCGCTTGCATCCATAAACAAGTGGATTCCAATTCTTTGTGTGCATTCCAACAACCTGAAAAAAGATAACAATATTAAATAGACATAACAATCCTTGCTAAAATTATTAACGTGAAAGTGAATTTGTTTGTTTGTTAACTTTTAGCGTTATAACGGCTTAACCAATCACAAATTTTATGTACATAAAGGAGACATATGAACAAACAAAAATAACTGCATACTCTGCTAACAAGCTTTTCTGACTGTAATCTGGGTTGAGTCTTCAGAAGTTCATTGCCTAGTTCCCTAACACAGATGTGTCCTGTGTTAACTAGGCAACAACAAATAACACATTATGGGGACCTAGGCAGATATCCTAGCTTGAGGTTCAGGCAATTGGTGTGATTATTAATCATAGGACAATTATGACTATAAAAAAATATCAATATAGGAGGTACCTTGAGTTCCTCGAGGTCGGGACAGAACTTGCCGATGGCGTGCGCGGTGCGGTCGTTGAGCGCGGACCAGGGGTGGTCGACGTGCAGCCGCACCAGCGTCAGCCGCGCCAGCACGTGCCGCAGCACCGCCGTCGTCAGCCGCACCGGCACGTATTGCCACCACGACGTCTTGAACGTGCGAATAGCTGCTCACCGCGAAAGGGAAAGATATTTTTAGTAGTGAGATCTATCGGCCTTTTTTCTAGCGAGATACACTATCGGGTCAAGCGCCACGCGGACTTCCCGGGAAACTATAGTGGGTAATTCTCAGAGAATTCATGACGATGCGCTGACAGATCAGACCTCATCCTCGTCTATCATCCCTAACTGGTGTCACGTGGGGGGAAAGGGATTATTAGTAATGGAGACTGAGAATACCATTGCTAGCAATATACCCAACCAGGTCGACCTCCTCGCGGCTCCCCCTGGAAACTATCATAGTTAATTCCTGATCAATTCACCACGATGGGCTAACTGGCCTGTTTTCATTTTCATCTATCACCCTTCACTGGGTAACCGCCAGCGTAACCCGTTAGCGCAGGCGGGGTTATCATTCCATTTTCACCCATCAAAAAAAAAACTGGTGTCATGCCAGCGTATACCGATTTCGCAGGCGGGGTTACCATTGTATTTCCAGTCATTAAAAAAAAAAACATACCACTCACAACCAATTAAAAACATTTCACAATTACATATTTGTGGTTCCGTATTAATAATCATTCGTCATACTCATACACAAGTACTGCTTGTTACGAGTAGTACTAGGCTGCTCGAGTTTATTACATTTAACTGACCGTAAAATTGTACTTTAATTAATACATAATATAAGTAAACACTATAACATTGATTGTCATTCATTAAACTTTGTAAATGAATTTAAATAACTCAGTGCTGATTATACTTTGTAATTTGCCTGTTGAGTTTGAAAAATTTAAAAAGTGACAATTTAAAAAAGCTTGATATTTTATTCGATTTTGGCCTAATTGGGGGACTGGCTAAATTTCGAATCGAAATTCTTACTTGACACTTTAATTGAAATAAGTTTAGAGGATTAGCAAAATCGCATTACGGTTACTCTTTTCGAACGGTAAAAAAGACAGTTTGTGACAAAAAAAAAAGCTTTCAACGAAAGTAGAAACAATGTATCAAGTTTTTATATAGATTGAGCTACGAGAGCGATGAGCAAAAAATGACACAAGTTGCGTCGTCTTTATCCATCTATATTGTCTTACAACACAAACAATACATGAGGTAAGAACGCGCAAAAAGCAGGCCCGTGTAATGTAGATAACGTATTGTTCAAATACAAATCATTAATTGCACATATCACATAATAAATTTTGAATCATAAAAACAATTAGAATAGAGATAAACTCACTTTGTAAATATTCGTGCACCATTTCTTGCCACCGCTTACTAACTCTCTCTGATCTGATAAGATCTCTTATTGGTACATATGTCATTATGTGATTTAAGCAGTCTCTGTTCAATATGTCCAGTATAGTATAGCAGGGTTCATTTTCAGACTCTTCCTTTCCATTCTGAGTTGAACCCTGTTCACTCTGAAAATAAAAAAAAAACATACAGATATTAATAACATACGAAAGTCGTATTCCAATAATTATTGTGTTAATGAAAAATTTCGATGCAAGCAAGATTTGACCCAGCAATTTCTATTCCATGCCGAAACCAGTTGATAAGCAAAGGCCATAAAACTGAATTTATCACTACAGTAGACTAAGTAAAACAAAGGAACTCACAGTTGTGGGATCTGTTTCTGAACTGGCTGCATTAGCATTATCTGTTGAAGATTCTGGACAATCTGAAACAAAATTGTTGTTTTCAAATAAACTTTCAGTTTTCAACCGATGTAAAAAAAAGTAGTACGCCAATTTTAAACAGAATTCTTTTTTATTTAAAAGTAGTCAAAAATCATCATTAAAAAAAACATATGCTATGTTACTTCATTCATACGTAAAGAAAGTCATATGAATCAATGTTTTAAATTATGACAGTTTTAGGATATAGGTACCTGTGTGAGGATAATTGAAACTGAACAGTTATTCACCTTTATATGGAATTGTGAATCTTGGTTTTTGTACATTAATATATGTACAACCTGTGGCTCTAGAGTCTGCTTACCTCGTAAAAGACCGTGTATCGGAATAATCAGATATATAAAAGTCGATTTTCTTAAAAAAAATTATAAGTCATATTCAACTTAGTCATTTAGGCCAAGCATTGATTAATCTTATTCATTTATCTTTTTTATTAAAAGAAAATGATAAACAAGATGTTGCATATTTAGTAATATATAGTCAAACTGATAATATTTAAGAAATAGTTCATAATAAAATCAATTGCAGAACTGAATTTACCTTCCTGTTCAATACTATTATTGCTATCTGCTTCATAGTAGCGACGATCAGAGCGTGGCCTCCAGCGCACTTTGCCATCTGAATCCTCAGCAGGCTGATGCCAACTGTCTGCAGGGTATGTTCTAAGGTTGCGTCCACGGAGCATTTTCTCATGACTAGGTGCTTGTAAAGCTCTACAAATAATAATTAAAATACATTGTTATTACACACATACATAATGGAAGACAATTATCCATTAAGCAGTGTAGGCAACTGCTTAGGACCCCCTCAATCACTAGACAGCAAGTGCTAGACCAGTGGGAGACTTTATACATATATATATATATACTATGTTATGTCCATGGTACTGCTTACGTCTATAGATAATGGTTACCACTTTCCATCAGGTGGGCCATCAGCTTGTGTGTCATTCTAAATTGCATAAAAAAAATCTTACAATATTTTTTCTTTGAGAAAATTTTATATCTACCAAACTCCAATGAAAATATGATTTCCATGTTTGTTTTTTTTTTATCATGTTTCAGTATACATTTCAATTTATTTTATAGAATAATATTATATCAGCTTTTTTTTTGTGAGTGAGACATGCTTAGGTCTGCAAGATGGTCAATCCAACCCTGTAGTAAGCAAATGACAAGTGAATCCATAAAATCATTATTGCAAGTCCATGACATAAAATGAGATAGCAATATCTGGAGTCTTTCTCATATGAACATTCACTAAAACTATTCTGTTGATGGAGTCATTTGTCACTTGTTAAGGGGCCTTTTTACAGTTTCTATAAAAATGTTTCTTTTTTCATTAATTAACTTATTTATTTATTCATCAATACATGTACATGTACAAGGCAGACATTCTATATATTGGGGAATATATTATCACAAAAAAGTATGTGTAATAGAATAGAATAGAAATCATTTATTCAAATAAACTTACATTGAAGCACTTTTGAAAAGTCATTACATTTTTTTTAATTTACCGCTCGTTCGGAAAGCTGTCTCATCACAAGAAGAACGAGCAAGAAACTTGCGTGATGCTCTTTTAAATAATTTTATTATTATTTTACATTTTTAAGTTTAATTGTGTGAATACAAACCACCAATTAGCACTAATTCAATTAAATACTCAAAAAGAAAAAAAAATTGAATACATAACCAACTGGTTAAACAATTAATAAGAGGAAATCAGTCATAGTGATTAGAGCAGACCAGTCCCTACAAGCAGCACCCGTTCACGAGTATGACGGATGAGCCAGCCATCACTGCGCTCGACCATATTTTAGGGAGCCCAATGACCCGGCCCACCACGCCGCCACAAGTCTGGACATTTTAGTGAGCATGACTACTCAAAACACTAGACCACGTCAAAGCTACTCACAATTGCCATCTGATAGTTATAGTATTCACATTTTACATAAGAATGCATGCGGCAATTAATACAAAAAACCGCTACGCTTTCATATTTCTAAAATTAATCAATTAAATCAAGAAAGCAATGAGAAAATAAAATTATAACGTTGTATGCTAATAAACTAATTATTTACTTGATATGTTGTCATCTATGAATTCGTCTATCCTGTAATAGGCTTTCTTACATAAAAATTGTTTAATATAAGATTTGAATTGCCTCTCTGTCAGATTTAATGCAGATTCCGGCAGTTTATTATAAAATCTTATGCAATTACCATAGAATGAATTACTGATTTTGTGCAGACGGCATTTAGGTAAAATAAGCTTATTTATATTGCGTAAGTTTCTACTTGTACAGTCTTTGAGTTTTTTAAAACTCGCTAAGTTCTTCCGTGTATACATAATATTTTCATAAATGTATTGTGAAGTAACTGTGAGGATATTTGAGTCTTTAAAGCACTGACGTAATGACTCTCTTGAACCCATACCATAAATAGAACGTATGGCTCTCTTTTGTAAAACAAATATAGTATTTATATCGGCTGCTTTACCCCACAGCAGTATGCCATAAGACATTATGCTATGGAAATAACTAAAATATACAAGTTTAGCCGTCGCCACGTCTGTTAATTGCCTAATTCTTCTAATTGCATATGCAGCAGAACTGAGTCTACTGGCCAATTTTGAAATATGGGGCCCCCATTGTAATTTCGAGTCCACTGTTATACCTAAAAAAACTGTATCATTAACAAAATTTACTATTTCGTCATTAAGCAATAACTGTGTATTTATTAGTCTTACATTAGGAAGTGTAAATTTTATACACTTTGTTTTGCTGGAATTTAATAATAGGTTATTACATGTAAACCAATTTAATATTGCAGACATAGCACAATTTACATCGTCTAATTGATTACTTTGACGTCCAATTTTAAACACTAACGAAGTATCATCCGCAAACAGCACTATATCTGCAATTTTCTCTACCATAAAGGGAAGGTCATTTATGTAGATTAAAAAGAGAAAGGGGCCTAAGATTGACCCTTGTGGAACGCCCATCTTAATATTAGCTCCCTTAGATTTTACACCGTCAATATCTACAGTTTGAACCCTATCCTCTAAATAAGTTCTCATTAATTTTAGATCATTATCTCTTATACCATAATGTTCGAGCTTGTACAAAAGCGTTTTATGATCCACACAATCAAATGCCTTTGATAGGTCACAAAAAACTCCGAGTGCATCCTGTGACCTCTCCCAAGATTCGAAAATATGTGTCATTAGCGCAACACCTGCGTCAGTGGTAGACTTGCCGGCGGTGAAACCATATTGCTGACTGTGAAGCAGTCCGTTAACCCTGAAGTGATGTAACATTTGATTTAACATTATCTTTTCAAACACCTTACTTAGAACTGGCAAAATAGATATAGGTCTATAGTTCCCTGGCTCAAATTTATCTCCTGATTTAAATAGTGGGATTAATTTGCTAAATTTCATTAAATGTGGAAAAACGCCATTATCAATACATTTATTAAAAATAGTGGCTAGATATGGAGCAACAATATCTATGAAAGAACTAACTACTTTTACAGACATGCCCCAAAGGTCTTCCGTATTTTTTAAATTTAGCTGTTTGAATATTTTTATGATATGAAAGGGGCTAACATGTGAAAATTTAAATCTTAAAGAACAACAACCGATATTAGTCTCTAGTAATTTTTTTGCTCGAGATTGAGATGAGTCCAGAGAAGATGTAATATCAATCGGAATATTAGCAAAAAAATCTTCAAAAATATTAACTACATCTTTTGTTGTTGTTATTAATTTATTATCATAATTTAATGTAAATTGATTACAGGCTATTTTAGATCTTCCAGTTTCTTTATTTATAATGCTCCAGATGGTTTTAATTTTGTCAGAAGACTGCTTAATTTGTTTATTAAAATAATTAGACTTAGCCATAATACAAACTTTTTTAAAAATTTTAGAATAATTTTTTACATAAGTGGTGAATTTGTCATCAAATCGATATTTTTTTTGATCGTATAAATCAAACAAAATATTTCTACTTTTAAGTATTCCTACTGTTGCCCATTCCGTGAATTTAGATTTAACATGAACTTCTTTTTTCTTGAAAAATTGTTCATATTCTCCGGATAAAATATTAATTAGCTTGGTGTAAAGATAATCAGGATTATTACTAGATTGTAACAGCAAATCCAATTTATTTTTAATCGCGCTTTTGTATTTATTAATATTGTAAACGTTTATTTGTCTTTTTGATTTTTTATTATTGTTGACTTTATTGATTTGACTGCTAAACTTAACAACTTGACCACAGTGATCTGAAGGAAGTTTATTTATTATGAATTTTTCTGTATACTCGCAGTTACAAAAAACATTGTCAAGACAAGTAGCAGACGTGGCAGTTACACGAGTGGGTTCATGAAAGACATGACATAAATCAAATGACTGAAATAAACTAATAATTTTTGTACATGTGGGTGTGTTACAAAGAATATCAACGTTAAAATCTCCACATACAATAATTTTTTTAATACTATTAAATACTTTTTTTAAAATATCCTCCATCACCCCTTCAAAAACATTGTAATCACTATTAGGAGGCCTGTACACACATATAAGGATATAATTTTCTAGTTCTATACAAGATAATTCTATACAACACTCAATAGAAAGTCTAACAATGTCAGCACGTTCCTTTACTTTAATATTATTTCTTGCAATTATCATAGACCCGCCTCTGTTAACTGACTTTCTATTGAAGCAGCTAATTATTCCTATAAACAAAAAATCTTTTTATGGGATGATATAGTATATAGTAAATAGGTATGGCAGTTCTTGCAAGACCAGGAGCCTTATTCACACACTAAAGATTTGGGGTCACAGTATCTGAAAATTCATACCATTTTCGACTACTGCTCTTATTATGTACAATTACTGTTAATAAAAAAATAATTTTAGTATTAAGTACATATTAATAATCTTACTTATGTGCATCCTCAGGATTACTGAATGTAACAAAAGCATATGTTGGTGTTGAAAGTCGATTTAACCCCTTATCACCCATCCGCAACCAGCAACTCTTAATGAAGCCATATGGTGCAAACACACCAAATAGTTCTGTACGAGTTGTCTGCAACAAGAGTTGTAATATTCAAAGATAAATTTATGTGAGTATTTAGCATAATATTTTAAATAATTTTCAAACATAGTACCTACCTTTGGAGGCAGATTAGTGACATATAATTTTCTGATAGGTATACCATCTTCTGTGTGGGTAGGAATATTTCTAAAACCATACGGCAAAATCTCGATATCACCAATCCCATCTGGAAAAACGCAGTACGTAAAATAAATGTAGGGTACCTGCACCGTTATACAAATAGGCTACGAAAAAATTAATTGTTGTATATCAAAATTTATATTACAAGTTATTTTAAAAATGTTCTATTTTAAATATCGAACTTGCTGAAATAATAATGTACAAAAAGAATACATACAGACTTCCCGACGAATGACCTGAAATATTTCGGGATTAAAAAATCTCTCTTCTTCACCGTCGAAGAGTGACATGATGTAAACGCTTTATTGCACAAAATAGATACCACCCTCAATTATATTAGTAAAAACATTCATAGAATTAATTATTAGACAAACGGATACAGAAAATTTCGAGTAAATAGTCAAAATAAAAACAGAAACAGAATAACGTAAATACAATCAACATATAACAGTCGTGTTATTTTTTTAAGCTCTGTCCGTGTTGCCAGATGCTATTTTTTTGCTTTTACCCAAATTTCGAATATTTTTCTCCAAATCAATATGGGTTTACTTTATTTTTATCCTCAGACGTATAATGATGAATTAGGCAAAGCATAAGATGAAAATATGAGTAACGTATTTTCCTTTTGCTCACTTCTATAAAACAAAAATTTCTGAATAAACTTACAACTTCTATTCCGGGTTGAGGAAAAAGCGCGGGAAACGTTTAAAAAAGCGGGAGTGTTTTTTGATCTTCTTTAAATTAATTTTATTTTTAATTATATAAGGATTAGTTTTATTTATATATTGTGTATTAGATTGTATATATAATTGTATATTTTGTAGTAATAGTGTTTGTTGCTGTAAATATTGGTAAGTAAATTACCTATATTAATTAGACATTATGGATCCACCTATAGACCCTGGGGGACAACCCCCCAGGTGTCTGCAAATATAACTATCCCATTTAATAATAGTTTTGATATATTGGGTGAATCTAGTATGGACACAGATGGTTCTAGCGTTGCAAGTTCTAAACGTAAGCGAGTACGTGGCGAACGTCGCATTTGCAAACATTGCAATAAAAAACGAAGGAGGCACACCAAAGGTCTTGAATCTAAAATTAAAGATAGTGATTGTCAATGTATTGAGGATGAGAATCAAACTCTAGTATCAATACCAGTTGTAAATAATACCGAGTCTGTTAAACCTGCTTCTCCACCCAGTACTTTAAGCAGAACTTTGTACAATGCCGAGGATGTAGCTCCTTATGTCGTTCATGTACAAAAAAATGAAACACATCCTAATGATAACACTACATTACATCCTATTGCATTTGGTCGCTTTTTACACACTAATAAGATAAATAATATAGTGAATGGTAGCCTCAAAAGAATAGGAAGAAACCGTTTATCGCTTTCTTTCTCAAATTTTGAAAATGCAAATGCATTTTTAAATAATAGTCACTTAGAAACACATAATTTTAAGGCATTTATACCTTCTTTCCATGTAACCCGTATGGGAATTGTGAGGGGTATTCCTAAAGATTGGACAGAAGAGGAAGTAATCCAAAATATATCAGTACCTATAGGTTGTGGGAGAATTCTAAAAACCAGAAGAATTAAGAAAAAGACCATTAATGAAGGACAACCAAGTTTTATTAATACTGAAACCATTGTTATTACTTTTGATGGACAAATATTACCAAAAAGAGTATTTATGTTTTACACATCATTAACTGTAGATTTGTACATTTACCCCACTATCCAATGCTATAACTGCTGTAGGTTCGGACATGTCAAGATGCAGTGTCGTTCAAATCCTCGGTGTTATAAATGCAGGCAAAATCATACAGGTGATAAATGTGAAGTAGATGAGGAAAATGTTTCTTGTATCTTGTGTAATGGTTCTCATTCAGCAATTAGTAAGAAATGTCCTGAATATGCACGTCAGAAAGCCATTAAAGAAACAATGGCCCACAGTTGTGTTTCTTATGCTGAAGCATCAAAATTTCATCCTCCCACTTCTAAACTATATTCAGATGTATTAACATCATCATCTCCGTCCAATAAATCTCATTTTCAATCTTCTTTCCTCAAAGAGAAATCATCATTACCACATATTCAATCATCACATAAAAAAACAGTTACACTTAAACCACGCTCTCCTCAAAAAGCACAACAAGGATATGATCGTTCTGCCCATGAAGCCATAGTTAAGGAATATAATATTCCTGCTCCCTCTAATGGTTGTGCATTATCATCAAATAATATTGACAATAATCAATCCATCTTTGATATTATTCTCATGCTTATTAAAGTGTTATCGCAATCGAAAATGATACAAACAACTTTACCACCGTCCAACGATGCCATTTACAATGTATTTTCTCAATTATTAACTTCTCACAATGGATTACAAAGTCCTAATAATTCAGTGGAACTGTCGTAGCATAACAAACAAGAAATCAGACTTATTTTATTTGATTAATAAATATAATCCTTTTATAATAGCTCTCCAAGAGACTTGGTTAAAGCCAGGATATCCTTTTAGGATTTCAGGCTTTACAAGTCTCCGTGATGATAGAGCTGACGGATATGGCGGTGTTGCCATATTGGTCAAAAACTCCCTTCCTTTTTCTTCTTTTTCGCTTCCTGTATATATATTATATGCATATATAATTATAAATGGTATCTGTTTTGTTATTTATATATTATATATATATATAATATATTCACAACTAGAACAATTATATATTATATTTTACCTAAACCTTTTCTCGTAATGGGCGATTTTAATGCTCAACACCAATCGTGGGGCAGTTCTACTTCTAATTTTTATGGTGGAAAACTCCTGACGATAATTGACACTTACAACTTATGTATTATTAACTCAGATGTACCAACACGTAGAACTGCACCGAATGAAGGGTTTAGTGCTCCTGACATTTCAATATGTTCTTCTGATTTAGCTTCTTCACTGTCGTGGTATCCTCATTCCTCTACTTTCGGAAGCGATCACTTTCCCCTCATTCTTTCTTTTCCAATTTCCATTCCCTCAAGTCGAAAGAGTGGTCCTCGGCTTAAATATAATTTATCAAATGTAGACTGGAATATTTACAAACAATATTTAGATAATAAAATATCGGAGTTACCTATTGTTTACCATGGAAATGAACATCAATGTTGTAATGACTTGATGATAAATATGAAGGAGGTTGCTGATTTATTATTTCCTGTTAAAAATAGTGCTTCAGGGAAAATTCCCTCGCCACCTTGGTGGGACAAAGATTGTACGGAAGCAATTAAAAATCGTAAAGAGGCTGAAAAAAATTATAATAATTACATGACACCAGAAAATTTTGAAATTTACACCGCAGTTTCACGTTCTACTCGAAAACTACTGAAAAAAAAGAAATTAGAAGGCTGGAGAAGATTTTGTTCTTCTATCTGTCCAGAAGTTAATTCATCAGTCGTTTGGAATAATATTAAAAGATTCAGATCTGCCTTTAGTGATCATACATCACGTTCTGCACTCGATTTAACTTTAGCGAATAAATTTTTAGATCGTCTTGCTCCTAGTTATGTGCCGGAATGCCTTTACAATATTTCTCTATCCGTCTCTGACGAATTATTCGAACTTGACTCTCCTTTTACTCTAGTAGAACTTAAAGGTGTTCTAGCTTCTATTAAAGACTCTGCACCGGGAGAAGACGGTATACCGTATTCCTTTTTTAAAAATGCTAGCGATGCGACATTAAGTTACTTTTTAAATATAATTAATTCCATAATTATATATATATATATACCTATATATATATATCATATTATTATACCATTTCTAAAGCCTCATAAACCACCTTCTGAACCATCTTCATACCGTCCTGTTGCACTTTCCTCTGTCTTACTAAAGCTAGCTGAACATTTAGTGAAAAACCGTCTAGAATGGTTTTAGAAAGTAATAACTTACTATCCCCGAACCAGTTTGGTTTTAGGAAAGGTAAGAGCACCTTAGATAATGTGAGCATTCTTATTTCAGATATTCATATAGCTTTCTCACAAAATTTGTCAATCCTCTCAGCCTTTTTAGATATAAATTCTGCCTATGATAATGTAATAATTTCTATTTTAAAAACTAAATTACAAGCTCTAAATGTACCGGTAATGCTTTCTAATTTCATTATTAATATTTTATCAGAAAGAACAATATATATGAATTTAGATGAAGATACCAAATTATCTAGAACAGTATGGAAAGGCCTTCCACAAGGATCTGTTCTCAGTCCAATCTTATTTAACATATACACATACGATCTAGAATTATTCCTTGATAAATCCGTCAAAATTTTACAATATGCTGATGATCTTTTATTATATTTTATTGCGAAGTCCATAGAATCTGCTTCTGCCAAATTATCTGATTCATTAGATTTGTTAAAAACGTGGTTAGATGCAAATGGTCTTAATCTTTCTGTAACCAAGAGTAGTGTAGTTTTGTTTTCAAGAATGAGATCACCGCAACAAATTAAGGTGCTTTATGATAACTCATACATTCCTATAAAGACTGAAATTAAATTTTTAGGTATCGTGCTAGATAATAAATTAACAGGTCTGTCCCACTGTAATTATATTTCTACGAAATGTGAGCGTAACCTCAACATTCTTAGGTGCCTTGCTGGAGTTTGGTGGGGAGCACATCCCGTTTCACTAAAACTTGCTTATAATGGTCTTATAAGGAGTGTCATTGATTATGGAACTTTTTTGTTAGCTCCAGGAAGTTCATTTGCTTTTAAGAAATTGGATTTAATTCAATCAAAGGCCTTGAGGATTATCTCTGGAGCAATGAAATCAAGTCCAATCAATGCTTTACAGCTCGAAGTCGGTGATCCACCTTTGGTTTTAAGAAGACAATATCTATCTGATCGCTTCTTTTTTCGTTGTTTACAATTATCTGATCATCCGCTTATTCAAAAGTTATCTCAACTACATATCTTTATTTCGTCTTCATCTTATTGGAAACATAAAAAACCTCCATGTTTAATACAAAGTTATGAAAAATATAAATCCATAGAATCTCCCACTTTTACATCGTCCTGTTTTCCCATTTATAAATGCTCATATCAATCTTTAGTTTTATCTCCTAATATTAAATATGATTTTGGGTTATTAAAAAATGATTCAGAATTGAATGCCAAATTTATGTTTATAACTGACATTGAATGGAATGAATGGCACTACATCTTTACTGATGCATCAAAACCAGACAATAGCGGTTGTGTAGGTGTGGGTGTGTTTCATTCACAATTTAATATCGTTCAAAAAATTAAACTTCCACCGGAGTCTTCAGTTTTTACCGGGGAATGTTATGGTATTTTAAAAGCTGTAGAATATATACTTTTAATGAAATTACATAAGGTAATAGTTTTCACTGACTCTATGAGCTCTTTGCAAGCTCTAGCCAAATATCCGTTTAAATCAAAACCAGTTTATCCCATTATTTGTGACATAAGACAAAGTCTTTATCTTTGCATGTTGAGAGGTTATTCCGTTTCTTTTGCCTGGTTACCAGGACACAGTGGTATTAGCGGCAATGACAAAGCTGACCTTATTGCAAGAGAGGCTGTAACTTGTGGTGATATGTATCCGTATCATAATTACTGTAGTGACCTAGCTTGTCTCCCAAAAATATATTTAAGGTATGCCTGGAAGGAATATTGGGAAAAAACAAGTACAATAAAAGGAAGATTTTATCGCCTTATACAACCCGATATTCCTTTCAAACCATGGTTTTGTAAATTAAAGCTTGGAAAGACCGCAACAACTATTATAACTCGTATGCGTCTAGGTCACGTATGCACACCTTCTCATTTATACAAGCTTGGTATTATACAAAGCTCGTCGTGTAATTGCGGTGCTGAAGTGGCGGACTTGAATCATATATTCTTCTCATGTTCTAAATTTGACCACACCTCCCTTTTTAATCATCTCCGATCCATCCGTGTTCCATTCCCAACTTCTATTCTTACTCTACTTTCTTCCAATGATCCTATTATCTATAAAATACTATCTTCATATATATATGATAACAATATTAAGATTTAGTTATATTACATGAATACATTTATAGTTGCATCAATTGCTTTTCCTATATATTTATAAGTATATTCTCATATGTACAAGTATATGTTTCATATCCTATAAATATCCTAGACCTAATCCTTATCCTTTCTAAATTCGTTTGTGTTAGGTATTTTTATTACTATTATCGTTTCCCCGTTTTGTTCTTGGCAAAATACCCTAATATCGGGGTGAACGCCACAAAAAAAGAAAAAAAAAAAAAAAAAAAAAACTTCTATTCCGAAATCTTTGCTTATAGTCTGGTGACTACTTGCTCTGTGCTACCCACAGATTATAGAGACTATCTCTAAAGATAAGGATTGATTAAACTGTCATTGGATATTAAAGATCTGTATTGTTTGTCAATCAAATAAACCAAATAAATATTTCCAATTTCCATAATAAAATTAAAACTCTCTCAATATAAAATTAATTATAAGAAAATGTTTTTTCTTATTAATTTTCATTAGTAGGCATTATTATAATTAATAGGTTAAATTTGAATTCGTAGGTAATCATACCGCTAAAATTTATCTATAAATCCGAAATAATAATATTACAGTTATCATTGGTGGTGTTTGCTCTTATTTTATTTTAAACAACATAGATATTCATTAAAATTATGCAAGACTCTAGAAAAAGAAATGTAAATAAGAATATTAGTGAAAAAAATAGCGTTGGCGAAAATGTATCTGAGAGGAAAAATAATGACATATCGTAAGATTTTCTATTTATTTTAAATTGTGTAAAATTCTATTTCTGTATAATGTGGTACTTAATTATATTCGCTACTTATTTTTTCAGAAGTTCGAAGAACAATAATTTATCATTGCGGGTTATTTCACGGAGTGTCGTCATATTTTCTCTTCTGATTATTGTATATTTTTCTTCTAATGACGATAAAACGAAGCCATTTGCGAAACAATCAGAAATATTAACAGGAAAAGGCCAAGTTATAGAATGCTCCTCTGACTATTTGAAGGAATTAGATAAATATGAGGGTTGTTTTCCCAAACAGTGTAAGAGATTTGTGAGCGATAAAGTTATATCAGAGAGAGAGGCAGATGAATTGCTTACAATAGCAAAGAAAGGCCTTCAGTTAGGAGGTTCATCTGGGGGTGCTTCTATACTGGATCTACATAGTGGTGCATTATCAATGGGAGAGCATTTTATCAATATTTATAAAATTGCTGCAGCTAAGAACACATTCTCAGAAAATGACTTCAATATTTACAGAGTACTATATAATTTACTTTACTAGTACTGTTTATTTTTAATATTTAAGTGATTAGATTTACATTTTTTATGTACATTTATATTGGACTTTATATTTACACTATTTAAGTATTAAGCAATAATATTAATTTAACATAAGTTACTTTTATTATTAGTAACTTATTTATTTATTTCTAATATACAGGTAGTAAAAGAGAAAGTAAAATATGCTGTGGCACATCATTTTGGGGTTAATCCAAATAAAATCTATCTGACTCATCCAACATTTTTTTCTGAAATAACTTCAAAAAAGTCAGTCACTGTACATGATGAATATTGGCACCCACATGTTGATAAGGTATATATAGTTATTTATTATAATATATATATATTTTTTAATTACCTATTAGAAAAATATATTTTTTATTCAATTATCTATTAGAAATAAGTACTCAACAATTATTTTTTTCAGGAAACATATAAATCATTCCACTATACCACATTGCTTTATTTGGGAGACTATAATAAAGATTTCAAAGGAGGTAGATTTGTATTTGTAGATGAAAATGTAAATAAAACTGTTGAGCCAAGAAAAGCTAGACTGAGCATGTTCACTAGTGGCAGTGAAAATCTACATTATGTTGAAAAAGTAACATCAGGTGTCAGATATGCTGTAACTATTTCATTTACTTGTGACAAACAACATGCTATAGAAAATCCTAGTACTGATAAATATAAAAATTAACATTCCATATGACACCTCTTTTTCTAAACACCTGTCAAGTACCTATTATATCCTTAAATTTTACCATTATCATCTCTTCAACTCCTATAGATATCTCCACTGCTGAACATATCAATACAGAAACTTTGTGTTTTTTTTAATTAAATTATATATATATATATATATATATATATATATATATATATATATATATATATATATATAATATATATATATATATATTTCTTATATCATGGTCCTATATAGATGCCTGTATGCAAAAACTTTAAATAACTCAGTGAGCTATAGCAAGGGCTATGCTCAGAATTTAATTGCATGACAGAATCCAAAATGATGTTATCCACAAAAGAAAGAAAGTTACTAACATAGCTTGAAGGATAAGCAAGCAGAAGGCTATATGGAGTGATGGCCCCAAATGCATTGCAGGGAGTCAGAAAATGTAGATAGCTCAAGACTGTTCCTTATAGCATTCTATGGAGGTGGCTTATGTTCAGCAGTAGATAGATAACGGTTGATGTGCTGATGATATACTTTTAAAATTTTATTCATATTTTATTATTATATATATTAAAATATCTATAATTTATGGAGTTTGATTTTAGAGATTTTTTTTTTATTAATGGATGAAAATTGAAATGAGAAAAAATAAATAAGGATAAAAGTAGGTCAGTTAACCCATTATGACGAATTTCACAAGAATTAGCCACAACAACAAAAAAAGAGCGCGTGGAGGTTGATCTGATAGGATAAATCATTAGTTGCATGTATAGTTAGCGTATAGGGCTGCTAGACCCTATACGCTAACAATTAGTGTCCGACCGAACTTTCGGTTTCGGGCAGAAATTCTACTTCTAGTTTCGGTTTCGGCCAAAAATTTGCTGAATCTCGCGGACGCACCGAAACTTGTGTGTAACTAAAAATTGATTTTTTTTTTTAATTTACTTCCAAGACTAAGTAATAATTTTAACATGTTTTTACATATAAATATATACGACAGATTTGTTACATACTTTAATTAGTTTTTATTATTACCCTTTAATTATCTGTGTGTTTGTGTAAAAAATACACTAGATTTCAGTAGTGAGAATAGCCCATCGTGACGAAATCCACAAGATTAAAATAGCGTGGATGTCGATCTAATAGGGTAGTTTGCTAACATTGAGGCTATTAGACTCTATTACTAACCTTATTATTACCACCAAAAATTACATGTCAGCAATATATATATATATATATATATATATATATATATATATATATATATATATATATATATATATATATATATATAAAAAATTGTGGCAAATTAAAAAGTAGGCCTCCCGTATCGAGGGATTTTGGTAGTTGTAGCCACGGTTAGCAAATTTGGCAACCGCAGTTAGAATTTAGTGATGTTCTAAGCTTGTTCTTAGGTTTTAATGCAGCTACCCATCACTGGACCATTAAGTTCCTTTTGTCGCCTCTTACGACACCCACGGGTAAGGAAGGTGGCTTATTCAATGCCAGTAGCACAAGGTCAACATATTTATTTATCAATTAATATTAATTAATTCTATACATATGATAAATATGATATACACATAGATATAGAAATGATAATTTTTTTTTTTATACTGAAACATCACAGGATACCTAGAAAGAAAGATATAAAGGGCTATGCACTTTCACAGATTTTGTTTTTGACGGATGCACTCTATGCCGTGCTATATGAATAGAAAAAAAACATACTAGGAAGAATGCTGGGACAAGAACACTACTATAAGCCAGCGAATTTTGCGTACGCGGAGCTCCACGCTCTCCTCACATACCTAAGAATTGGAATAATCTGGTTTATAGTATATTGAAAGAACTTTCTTTATATCTATTCCATAATAACATTAATCTCAGAGTAGATAACGAAATACTCGATCTGTGGCAAATATGGCTTTATAATCATATTCTTTTGCTGATAGGTGAGTTAAAGGGAACCAAAAAAATTTTTATGAATGAAACCAAAACAAAATAAAATCGTTTTGCTATTTTTTAATAAATTATTTAAAAACAAAAAAACATGTCTTACACTATTATTTTTTGAAAAGAAAAATTTCTTGTGTTCCCAGACTCCTCATCGCATCTATTGGATCTAAACAAATTATAGTTCTTGCATTGCTTTGAAATAAGTAAGTGATTGTACGAAAATATCTTCCTTTTTTCTTTTATTTGAATTTAATGGCTTACATTAATGATTCATTTTTAAATTTATAGTTTTAAATGGACGGGTCTCCAGTTGAACATAGTGGCAGCGATTCGGATTCGGGCGAAAGTTGGACAATACTGGAGGCTTCTCCAGCGTATGCTGATGAATTACCCGAATTACCAGAAAACGCTCCAGTTCCAGAAGGTGTACCACGTAACAGGTAATTTAATCCACCTTTCAGATATTTTGCTAATTTCTAGATTTGATTTAAAAAAATAGTTCAGTTAGTAAATGTAAACTTCATGACCTTGACTTGCATAATTATTTTAGCCTTAACAACATATTAAATTTAAAACGCAATACCTAATCATATGTTTATTCAGATGTTTATGTAATGTTCCAGTACTTTTTGCAGACTTATGGTAAATGTTTATCAGTAGTCAGTTTAGGTATGTTTTCACTTGTAGTATAAATAAATAGTAATGAGATGGATTGCAAAAAGTTAATTGTTCTTGAGGTTGATAGTACAACCAGATGTTACATTAGAGGTATTAATACTATTTCTAATATAATGTCTGGTTGTACTACCTACAATATAAAACATATTGTGCCACCTCTCAAATAATAGGATAAAACCCAGCCTTTATTCTTTATTAGAAATATTTTTGTGGTCCATACTCACTTCTCCAATATCCATAATCATTACCTTTCACACAATTTATAGATTTTTGTTTAAATATTTTAAATGAAAATAAGGTATTAAGAATAGAAATTCCTTTGTGATAGATTGCTATGTTAATAATACTATAGAAATACTATATACTCTAAAAATGAAATTTAAGTAGTGTATATTTTTTTTAACAATATGAAAATAGAATAAGTCCATCTGCACTATCATTAGTGATGAATTCACCAGGAATCACACAAGCATAACCCAAAACACCCAAACCTGTATCAATTCAGAAAAGTTTATATCTAAATTGGCTCAACTGGGTAATAAACCTGGGACCTAATTTATGTAAAGCAATGTGGAAACCACTCTGAGGTCAATTAACTACAGCAATTTCTAAGAGGGACTATATGGAGGTTGAATTGTTAAAGCTAATAGCTCCTGCTAGCAAAGGAGCTTTTAAACTCCATTACTAACAATCCCTTTCTTCAGTGCATGGTGGCTGTTATGCACTGAAATAGTTTTGTGTTTCAAGTTAAATGAGGGCACTATAAGTCGAACAGCAAGCTATGTCTCTACACAGCTTATTGAGGGCCTTACTTAGATTTTCATTCTGTTATAGAATTTAACAACATTTAATTATTACAAATTTGATGATTAGATGAAAATTAATGTCAGTTGATGAGAAAACTTCCTTCAAACCATAGAGATGGCTATTAAAAAATTTATAACTATTGGTTCATATAGATCATAAATAGAAAACACAATTCTTTTTATGATCTATATGAACTTCAATTCAAAACAGCAGTTATGCTTTTATATACATAAAAAACATAAAAAATATATTAAATTTTTTTCTAATATTTTGCAGTTTTATTCTATGAAAAAAGGCATATCTATAGGTTTGTAAAATAATTTTGCTTATAAATAATGCTTGTCTATGTTTGGAAATTACTAGATTGTTTTATTAGAAGTAATAACTCATGTCATAATAAAAGCTCAAAAACTATTAAAAGTTCATCCAGACAGGTTTAATGTCCACACAAACATTGTGTTGTCTGAGGTTGGAGAGTTGCCAATATGTTATGTTAATGACTTGCAGTATCTTTTGTTCCTTTGTAAAATACAGAAATATCACTGATTACTTGTTACTATATTTATATCTTTAAAATGAAACTTCTTCACATTGAAGTACATAAAAAGTTTTTTAAAATTTCATACTACAAGTGAACAGATTTTTTTATTAGGAGAGGAAAAATATAGAGGGAAAAATTTGATTAAAAATTTTTGTTCTTAAAAATAATACTATTTTAAATAAAACTAGTCAAGTGCAAGTTGAACTCACTTGCTAGGTTTCTTATACATAAAATTATCTGAAGAAATAGATTATTTTTATAGATATACATCATATCATTTATTTGAATATGTATATATATGAATTAAAATGACCTTATATACAATTATGTTTATTGTTTTTTTATTAAAAATATGGTTTTACAATGTTCAAATTATACACTTTCATATCATGCCCTCCTAGGTAAATTTTAATTTTAAGGATAGTGAAGGTTTCAGATTTGAATTCACATTCTTTGTACCTAAAAGTTGGGGTAGTGTACCACTAGGTACACTGTTATTATTGGATTCTGATCTCCTTTTTGGCAGTTATTTTTGCAATTTTTTCTTTAAGCAATATGGAATGGCAAAAAACTGACGTCCCACCTAATGGAATGTGGTAACCATCGCCTATAGACATAACAGAGTATACTGTTTCACCCTTTATACTCCCATGCATTGCCATTCCTGAGGACTAAGATGTTATGTCTCTGTACCCTGTAAATTCATTGCCATATCCCACCCTTCAAACCAAAACTTCAAACCATGCAAACACAACTGTTTCACAGTTGAAACATAAATAAGACAGAGGTACCCAAGAAAATGGCTTTTGTATAAAATCTCCCTCTAATGTTATTTCTCATATAAGTATTTTTCATTAAGTAAAAAACAATTTGTTGTGAAATAAAACTATTTCTATTGGTATAGCGTAGGTATGTATAGCTTTTTTATGGATTGTTTAACTTTATACAATTTTCTATTTATTGGGTTATAAAAATAAAATTTTGTATTGATACATATGTAACTGTTATGTTTTTATTTTTCAGGGATACTATTGAAATAAGCTGTGAGAAAGACGAAGATACTGATGGGATATCTATTATTAGTGACAGTGATCCAGAATCATCACTTCCCTGTGAATTGAATTGTCAGAAATGTCTTTTAGAAGAGAATCATCCGACAGATCAACAAAATGCTCAGTATTTTTCGATAAACCCATTACCTTCCGATAATGCTCATCATGAATCTATAAAGGATGAGGAAGATTTTCTTGGAGACAATGCTAGGATTCATAAAACATATGTACACCGCAGAAATAAGAGACTAAGCACAGTTCTTAACATAATAGTTTTAGGAAGTGTTATTACAGCAGCTGGTGTAGCTATTGGTCATATGTGGGGTGCTAAAAATGATTGCACAATGCAAAGTACACCCTCTGTTAATAAAATATTGTCTAATTTATATAAACTTCAAGAAGAAAATGCTTACTTGCGTAATAAATTAAAAGAGCTGACATTGATAAATAATTTACAAATGCAACAAAAAAAGTCTGGTTCAGAAAAATGGTTGAAACAACACAAATGTAAAAAAGTTTTTGAAGAGTCATTGGGTAATAGAAATGTTGAGAAATACACAAAGTGTGTTGATATTGATAATAGTGCAAAGGTACAACCACATATTGTAGAACCTGATTATGAAAAAGATTTTTTAAGTGATATAGAGCAACTCAAACTAGTTTATGAACACAACAAAAGTTGGTTAGATGAAGAAATATCGAAAAGAAACAACAAGAAAAAACAGACGGCTGATAAACTTAAACATGATATAATAGAAAACCTAGAGACTAAAACGTTTAAAGATAAAAATTTAGAGAGACAATTGGAAACAATAACTGAAGCCCCAAATTTGGAAAAGATTACATTAGAATCACTGAAAAGTAATTCATTAAATGTTTCTGGAAGTAGTAACTTTAAAACAGAAAAGAAAATAAGTTATGCTGATTCACTTCAGATGGAAACTAAAGGAAAAGTAATTGACAAAAGGGACATTAATATACATGATGAAAATATGTTAAAAGAATATCCATATAAACACAAAGCAAAGAAAATACGTGACTCAGTTTCTGAATACTCTGTTAGTGATGATGAACTAAAGAAAGATGATAGATATATAGCACCGAAGCACAAACAAGAGAGAAAGAAACATGATCGTCAGAAATCACACAAAAAACAAAAAAGAAAAAATAAATATGAGCAATGGGAAATGAAGGGGGGGTATATAAAAGACTATGATGTTTCATCTATATCGTCATTTCAGGATATAGAAATAGAAAATATATTAAACAATGAAGAAAAACACAAAATAAACGATGATAAGGATAATGTCGGTAAATTACCTGAGAGTGATGAAAATATCCAATATGCATCTTCTGTCAAATCTATGGTAAAAGAAGGGAAAAAGGTTATAAAAGGTAAAAATAACAAAGAAAAGGATACAACTTGGTTTGATAATAGAGCTTTACTTCGAATGGAGGCCAGAAAGAAACTCCATTTTGACCTTTTTGGTGAAACAAGTCCAAATACAGCTGGGTGGTATTTCCGACGCATGCAACGTCGAGAACAGTGTCGATCCAAAGGCGATAACAGTACACATAAGAAATTTATGAAACGTAATATGAATTTTAAAACAAAACATTAAACTAAAATGACTTCTAAATGAAACGATCCAAGCTATTACTCTATTGATAACAAATGCATTAAGTGAACATAAGATGGTTATTTTCCTGTCAAAGACATATTCATCATCATAATTATTATTAAAATGAATTTTGAAATAATTGGTTAGACATTTTTGGATCCCAGACATTACTTGGTATATTAATAATTTTTGAGTCTGTGCTTAATAGCTTTATTGAGGTGTGCTTAAAATTCATCTAACTTCGTCAATTCTCTATTTCTATGCATCTACATTCTATTGTGTAGTATTATTAATGTTTATGATTACATTATTATCTTTTAGCTTTAATGTTTGATAGACATTCTTTAAAGATTAATGTATTTATATATACTATACAAAAACATTATTTTGTAACTCATTATTACTCAGTGAATTTGATTATTGTTAACAACCTTACATATTTAAACTGATATATATTACATTACAGTTTGATGTATCTATCGGTTAGAAAACAATGTGGTTAGTGATGAACTGTAAATTATTATATTATTTATAGTTTTTAAACTTAACAAGTAGCACTTTGTATATATATTCAATAACACTATTTATAGATATGTCCTTGTTGGACTACTGAAGTATAGACACAGTATTACAATATTTCCCTACAGCAGCACAAGTACCTACGTTGAAAGATAGCGTCACCTGTGTAGTTTTACTGTTTTATGTGCACATACAATTGTTTAAATAACTATATTATACAGTATAATATTATTACTCTTGCCTCGACAGACCTAAAAACAGGTTTATATGAGAGCTATTCTCAAGTACATAAGTAAGTACCACAAATATAACTGTCTGTGATCATATGTTCAGTTATTTTTAAAATACAATTTTCCAGATAATTATAAAATACTGATGGTTTTTTTTTATAATTAAAATTCTGTGATAGCGAACTGAAAAATTACACAGTATATTCATACTGCGTAACTATCTATTAAACAATGCTTAAAATTTTGGATTTTGATCTTTAAAAATATTTGGAAACTTCAAAAGTAAAAAATGAAGTAATTGCTATATTTTTAGTAGTATATTTATGTGTAACCTACTATGATTAACATTTTAATTCACTATTAAAGAGAAAATAACATCGACAAACAATGCAGATGTCGCTATGCTATGTACGCTGAACACATACTTTAGGGTATTACAATGTCAAATGTATAGGATTATAGCTATATCACTTTTGTAGTTATTGATGTATTTTGAATATCTTTCTAAAGTTTTGCAATATCTAGTATTATTTTTGGTAGCTTAAGACTAACCTAGTAAGATCTGCTCTTGTTTCTATCCTGTGCATAGATATTAAGCTGTGCCCAACTAGGGATTGCAAAACTTATAGCGTTTACAAATTATTATTCTGATTGGGGCTTTGTCTCTTCTTACCGTCTTTTTATAATAAAATCATACCCCTTGACCTATTTTGTAATATTAACGACCAACCTGCAGAAAAACGGTGTAGGTACCTTGGAATTTTACTCATCGGACACATCTATAGTTAAATATCAAGTACTATGGTTTGACATAAATTAATAGATTTAGAAGTGTTTTATAATGAAGTATATATTTTTGTTGATAAAATATATATTGGTATTTCCTCTGGACCAAAATAGTTTCTATTGGCCCAAGAAAATTTTCTTTGAATTCAAAGTTTTCTCTTAAATGAAATGGTTTTTGTTATATAAGAAATAAAAAAATGATACTGATTGAACTGATAAAGATTGGCTTTTAGTACTTTGACTTTATAAGTATATATACTTAATAGCTTATAATTTACACTTTGTCGCCTTTACATATTTTATATTAGGTGATATTTTATTTTCTAAATCCAGAAGTACCTAATAATAAATATAAACTGTTAATGCTGTTTTATTTAACACCGTTTTTCAGGCAAATTAATAAAAAAAAAAAATATTGACTAATGTCAACTTACGGTAACAGTGGGTTGTCTATCCATCTTATTCAAATAGAATTTGTAATTGCCAGAGTTATTATAGTAATTCATTGGATGATCGTTTTAAAGGCAAAATTAATTAATCTTAACAAAATTTTGTACGGAATCGACCAATACAGAGTAGCAGTCACAGATGTCGTGTTTACAAAAAATACAATCTCAAATTGGAACTGTTTGATACAACATTAATAAATACGCCGGTTGGTGATGCAGTTATAGTATTTAATAAATTTATCGGTTTCAGTTTTACTTAAATAGATACAATAAAATTTGCAGAGCAACAATAAGAGTTTTGTAGTAGTATAGAGTCACACAGAGGGCGTCTCAACCGCGCCATTAATATAAAAATTTGCAGGGTATTATGGTGACCGATGCGCTGTATTATTATACACGGCCTACCCGCTATGTTCATGCTGGTCTGCCATTGCAGAGCATGTATTAGTGTCAACAGGAACCTATTTGAAAATACTTAGCAATAAAACACCAATTGACCAAATACATCGTTTTAATATGTAACAATCCAGATCAATAAGATAGTCCTTTTTTTCTGTACGATACTTGTATGAGAGATGTATATCTTCATCTCGCATTTGCAATGGCTCTTGTCATTTATATAATATGTATATGATTTCATCTAGATTACATATACGCATAAATTAATCATCTCCGATCGCCCCACTAAATACTAAATTTATTGCAGCATTTACATCACCTGAAAAAAAACAAAATTCTATAATACTACAAATAATTCTCAGTGATCCTTATTGTTTGTTACAATTTAGCGCCTAAACAGATCTACCAATCGTAATGATATATATTATAGTATAGTAGTCTCTGAGGTGAAGGACATATCGTCATAGTTGTAGAATACCTACTGACGGATCTACATATATCTATACTTATAATAAATCTGTAGAGAGGTCAATTCTATACATAAAATATATTTCCAAAATAACTATCAGGGGGTGATTAGTGATCGATACTGATGCCAAAAATGCAATTAGTAAAATTTATGTCTATCTGTCTGTATATTCGTTATAGAAACAAAAACTACTCGACGGATTTTATCGAAACTTGGTACAATTATTCTTCATACTCCTGGGCAGGTTATAGTATACTTTTCATAACGCTACGATCAATAGGAGTAGAGCAGTGAAGGAAAATGTTGGGAAAACGGGAGAAGTTACTCCATTTTTAAGCTTCCATCGCGTGTGCAGCCTTAATGGCCACTTTTTAAAATGTAAAAATGTCCACCCGTGCGAAGTCTGAACGGGCCGCTAGTATGTATATGTATTTAATAAAAAAAAATGTTTATTAGTAGTCTGAACACAAGTTTAGTTTGAAACTAGAGATGTTGTTATACCCAGTAATAATAATAATAATTTCTCAAATTCCATGTTCGTTAGATTTCTGAAATAATCGACTTGTTTGCAACAAAATTTCAACATAGCATGACATAAAAAACAAAAAAGGGGAATATTTTGTACATAAGAGGGGGGGGGGGCTCTTATTTACAAAATATTCTCCTAAATATTTATTCAGTTATCGAATGATAATGACTAAATAAATTAGTATATAAATAAAATAATAGTATTCGTGTAATAAATATACAGTACAGTAATATTGTCATTTATCTATCGCAATAACAATACCAGATGGACGAAGTACATATACAGCTAATATCCACAAAGTCTCAGCTCTTGCAATTACTGTGAATAGATACCGTGTGGTCCCGGCATAGAATAGGCGACCCCTTCTTTACCCGTGGATGTCGTAAGACCCGACTAAGGGAGGGCGAGGGATAGGCAGCAGCATCCCTCTTAAAACATCTCTAAAGTCTAACTGCGGTTGTCAATCCGCTTGCCAAGCGTGGCAACTACTGGTAAAACCTCCCAAGGGGGAGGCTTATGTTTAGCAGTGAACAGTTAAAGGCTGATGTGATGACGCGCATAGGCCTTGCTATGAGTCGCTGAAACCTCATAGAATAGAAATCATTTATTCAAATAAACTTACATTGAAGCACTTTTGAAAAGTCATTACATTTTTTTTAATTTACCGCTCGTTCGGAAAGCTGTCTCATCACAAGAAGAACGAGCAAGAAACTTGCGTGATGCTCTTTTAAATAATTTTATTATTATTTTACATTTTTAAGTTTAATTGTGTGAATACAAACCACCAATTAGCACTAATTCAATTAAATACTCAAAAAGAAAAAAAAAATTGAATACATAACCAACTGGTTAAACAATTAATAAGAGGAAATCAGTCATAGTGATTAGAGCAGACCAGTCCCTACAAGCAGCACCCGTTCACGAGTATGACGGATGAGCCAGCCATCACTGCGCTCGACCATATTTTAGGGAGCCCAATGACCCGGCCCACCACGCCGCCACAAGTCTGGACATTTTAGTGAGCATGACTACTCAAAACACTAGACCACGTCAAAGCTACTCACAATTGCCATCTGATAGTTACAGTATTCACATTTTACATAAGAATGCATGCGGCAATTAATACAAAAAACCGCTACGCTTTCATATTTCTAAAATTAATCAATTAAATCAAGAAAGCAATGAGAAAATAAAATTATAACGTTGTATGCTAATAAACTAATTATTTACTTGATATGTTGTCATCTATGAATTCGTCTATCCTGTAATAGGCTTTCTTACATAAAAATTGTTTAATATAAGATTTGAATTGCCTCTCTGTCAGATTTAATGCAGATTCCGGCAGTTTATTATAAAATCTTATGCAATTACCATAGAATGAATTACTGATTTTGTGCAGACGGCATTTAGGTAAAATAAGCTTATTTATATTGCGTAAGTTTCTACTTGTACAGTCTTTGAGTTTTTTAAAACTCGCTAAGTTCTTCCGTGTATACATAATATTTTCATAAATGTATTGTGAAGTAACTGTGAGGATATTTGAGTCTTTAAAGCACTGACGTAATGACTCTCTTGAACCCATACCATAAATAGAACGTATGGCTCTCTTTTGTAAAACAAATATAGTATTTATATCGGCTGCTTTACCCCACAGCAGTATGCCATAAGACATTATGCTATGGAAATAACTAAAATATACAAGTTTAGCCGTCGCCACGTCTGTTAATTGCCTAATTCTTCTAATTGCATATGCAGCAGAACTGAGTCTACTGGCCAATTTTGAAATATGGGGCCCCCATTGTAATTTCGAGTCCACTGTTATACCTAAAAAAACTGTATCATTAACAAAATTTACTATTTCGTCATTAAGCAATAACTGTGTATTTATTAGTCTTACATTAGGAAGTGTAAATTTTATACACTTTGTTTTGCTGGAATTTAATAATAGGTTATTACATGTAAACCAATTTAATATTGCAGACATAGCACAATTTACATCGTCTAATTGATTACTTTGACGTCCAATTTTAAACACTAACGAAGTATCATCCGCAAACAGCACTATATCTGCAATTTTCTCTACCATAAAGGGAAGGTCATTTATGTAGATTAAAAAGAGAAAGGGGCCTAAGATTGACCCTTGTGGAACGCCCATCTTAATATTAGCTCCCTTAGATTTTACACCGTCAATATCTACAGTTTGAACCCTATCCTCTAAATAAGTTCTCATTAATTTTAGATCATTATCTCTTATACCATAATGTTCGAGCTTGTACAAAAGCGTTTTATGATCCACACAATCAAATGCCTTTGATAGGTCACAAAAAACTCCGAGTGCATCCTGTGACCTCTCCCAAGATTCGAAAATATGTGTCATTAGCGCAACACCTGCGTCAGTGGTAGACTTGCCGGCGGTGAAACCATATTGCTGACTGTGAAGCAGTCCGTTAACCCTGAATAGAATAATATATAAGTACATATTTACCTGAACAAATAAGTAAAGCGCGAACATTGAGGGCATCATCTAACAGCCCCATTTCATGCATATGTTGTAACTGAGCTACAAAGTCTTCGTCTCGTGCTACAGGACTTTGGGATGACGAGGCTAATAAAGAAAGAAATACATAATAAATATAAGAATTGCTAAAAACAATAATCATATTGTTATCCATAGTCTGTCAAGAAATTGACGGACTATAATAAAACAAAATAAACGAGATATATTATTGAAATATGAGAATATCTATTAATTACCAGAATGAGATTTTGTACAAAAGCCGTTTGCTTAGGTATTTCTATCATCGTTTCCATTTGTGTTTTTACCGTGAAGCAGTTATGTTTGCATAGCTGTGTTTCGGTTTGAAGGCTGGGATATGGCAGTGAATTTACAGGGAATAGAGGAATAATACCCGAATCCTCAGGAACGGCAACGCATGGGGAGTATCATGAGCAAAACAATATACTCTGTTATGTCCACAGTACTGCTCATGTCTATAGGTGACGGTTACCACTTTCCATCAGGTGGGCCGTCAGCTTGTTTGCCATTCTAAGTTACATAAAAAAAATTACTTTTGAGTGACTGAAAAAATTCTAAGAGATGGTATATGATTTTCTTAGAATTTTTATTGAAATAATGTTGACTTTAAATTGATTTATTTTATTCGATACATATAAGTAGTATTATGATAATAACCTGCAGTGCTTTGTTCCATCGGTGTGTCCGCAGATTCTCTAGTGCTGCTTCCTCTGTTGGAAGCAATCGCTTCCGAAATAGCATCTCTAAACATTTCAGGTGTTATTACGGAACGGCTTGTGCCTGAAAATATAGTATAAATAGCATAAATGTACTGCTCTCGTTTTGAATAGTCTACATTTTATCCTAGTCAATCATTAGTAGTTGTGTTTGTGCGTTGAAATAGTCACGCGCAGGCACAGTTAGTAATTTGTTATTTTTCTAAACAAACTAAATGACCCTGAGAACGTCGTATCGCCTACAACGCGTCTATTCTAAGTAATTGAAATTCGCGTAGAAAAAATAAAAAAAAAAAAAACATTCAAATCACTCGAGCAGTTTTTTGAGTTTTAGAAATACTAACGAACAGCAATTGTTTTATATATATATATATATATATATATATATATATATATATATAAATATATATAAAACAATTGCTCGTTTATCTGTTTACAGATGATTGAGTAACAAACATCCAAACATGTTTACAAACTTTCATAATATTATTATGTACAAAACAGGCGTATTTTGGGTGGGGAGGGGTGCCGTTGTTTGGTTGTTATTGAATGATAACCCCGTCTGCACTATCAGTATACTGGGCATTAGTGAGTGGATATAGGTGAGGATGAAACTAGGTCAATTAAGCCATTGTGACGGATTCAACAAGAATTAATTAAGATGGTTTCCAGAGGGAATCATGTGGAGGTCGACCTAACAGGATGTATAGGGGGGAAGGGTTTGTTAGTAATTGGGAGGTTAGTCCCCATTTATCAATATACCCTATCAGGTCAACCTCCACGCGGTTCCCCCTGGAAACCATCGTGACTAATTTATCGTTGAATTCGTCACAATGGGCTAACTAACCTGATTTCATACTCATCTATCATCCCTCAATGGTGCCCAGCCAGTGTATACCCATAGCGCAGGTGGGGATACCATTCCATTTTCACCCATCAAAAAACAGGGTGTATAACTAACATTGAGGATTAACATCCTCTTTACTAACAATCCATATCCCCCTGCCATTATCTGATACCCACCCCAGAAAGTGAGTAGAGCTTTCAACTATGGATAAAGCCATATCTAACAGGTTCCTCCTGAAAAATAATCTTAAATAAGCCATTGTGTATGATGCTATTAATGAATGAATCCAAAGTGTTCGTTATTCTTTCATGCAAAAACTACTGAACAAATTTGAATGAAACTTGGTGCATTAGTAGGTTATATCCCAAATAAGTACATAAAATGTGATACACGCGAGTGAAGCCATGAGATATATCTACTGTGTAATATGTGTAGTGGTAAAATAAATTATATTCTTAGTCTCTATTTACCTGAAGCGGTTGGTGTGCCCGTCTCCGTACCAGACGAAGTACTGCGAGTAGATTGATCTGCAGCTTGGAGCAGCCGTAACAGGCTCTCTTGACCACTACCTCTGCTGGTTGATGATGATACTGCCTCTGTAGCGGCCTGCAACATGTAAATATTATAATATGTACCTTCAGTATGTCACATTATGATCATATGGAGAGAAACCAGATTAGATGTAACTGAAATTATCAAAACTGAACAGAGAGTAGAAGATAAGGTGTTGGTATTACCCTACTGTTCTTTATATTTATCATCTTCTTCATTTTACATAACTGTAACCATAATAGAAGAACATAACTGTTGTTTAAATGCTTATACCTTTGAGGCACGAGGTCTCTTAAACCATGAGGTCTATATCCTTCTTTCTATACTTCTATACACCTTAACCAACCTGTAAAGCAGCTGCTAACTGTTCCTGTGTAATTGGATTCCTCTCGCTTTCTTCATTGTCATCCTCATCTCCATCTTCATCTTCAGACAAAGCCTCTAGAGAATATGCAAAACCAGATGTTGGCACTGCAATATAATATATATATCTTAAATGATGAATTCCTACAGACATCACAATTTGTCATATTTGAGGCTTAAAACAATTCTATTTGTATTTCTCTTTTTGTGTATAAATTTGACTGTCAAAATTATTTAGAGTGATTAAATTATTACCATTGTCGTTAGTCGATGCTGTACTAGAGCGTGCTCGTACAAGACGTGTCAGGTGGCGTAAAGCAGCTGGGAGTTCTGGATGGGCATTTGCACCTCTTCGCATAGTCTGTTCATTTGCACCTAATGCTGCTAACAGTTCAACTTCATGTAAAATGGATAACATGACACAGTCTTCTGCTAGAGATGGTGCTTGCTCCATAATTTCGGCCATTGCAGACTCATCATTAAGCAACTGAAAATGATAGATTGCATAGGTACTTCTAGCTGTATTCCTGTAGGTATTTAGTTTAAATGGGTGAGCCATCTTTTAAAGTTACCAAACTCATCTAGAACGTTTATTTTCAGAATGATCAGTCAAAACAGGGCTAAGTATTCATTTTAAATTATTGGTTGAGCTGAAAGTGACATTTATTTCCAAGCTAGAGCAGTTGACAATCATACAATTCCCTTCATACAATTCCCCCTGGAAATCATCTTGACTAATTTATCATTGAATTCATTATAATAGGCTAACTGACCTGTCTTTTCATCATCACCAATAATCCCTCAGTGGTGCCCCATCAGCATATACTGATAGCTCAGGTGGGGATATTATTTCATTATCATCCATTAAAAAAAGAATTATCACTATTAGTATTGATTTCTTCATTTTATAACTTGGCAAAAGCTAATGTCAACTTAAAAAGTCAAAGCCAAAAAACAAAAATAAATATCCTGATAGCAATTTCAGCTTTTGTTACCTGCATAGCTCTAGTCCAGCCAGGTGCATTAGGAGTGCATCCCAAAGTCCTCAATGATGTATTCAACTGATGTATTTCAGAATCGGTGAATGTTGGAGGAGGAAGCAAGCTTGACGGAACCTTCTTCTTTACAACATGAATCATTTCCCCATTTTTCACACCACTATCTTGAAGAGTGACATCATCTTTGAGTATTTTTCCATGATGTATTAATTCTACAAGAAGCAGGATTTTGCATTGACTATCATTAATTATCATATACTTAGATAATATTTAATGCAATAATGTTTCTACATTAAACATAAAGAATGAATGAAGGCTTTAGAGAACTTCTTAAAGTAATTCTTCTTATTAGGTACATTGTATGATTAAGGTAAGGCCTATGTTCAGAAGTGGACCTTTAATGGCTGATATAATGATGATGATTGTATGATTAAGGACACCTAATCAACAGATTTTTCTGAAATCAAGGTAAAGATGCTGGCTTCAAATATTGGCAAACAAATGTTTATGATAAATGCTGGTGTTTGCAGCCTCATCACTTATATGAGATTAAATTCTAACAGATATCAACGTATTTAAAATTATTTTCCAACGGAAACTTAACATCTTAAAAGAGGAGCATGTCCATTCTTAGACATGAGTTTACGCATAGCATAAAGCTACATTCGCATTACACGGGCATCAAACTATGATGGGAAAGGATTAACGTATTATTAACGAATATACTTACCAAGAGATGCAGATGGTATATTAGCTTTCTTTTCTGCTTCTGTTTTTAAATGTACCACAGTATTATCTAGACCAAAATTCTCCAATTTAATGCGTTCTATTGGTCCAGGTTTTACTTTTATTCCCAAAAACAGACAAGTTTGAGTTTCCATTGTTTAGAAAACGGAAAAAGTTCTTACTATAAAATACAAAGAAAAACTCGCGAAAAAAGCTTGTTTTCACCAATTTTTTATATAATTTTTGGTTTCTTATTAGCAGAATAATATTTGTTTATAATGACAAGGTATAATTTGAACCACAGATTAGAGAGACTATGTTGGCCTTCTGTCTTCTAAATCAAGATTGTCAGATGCAATTTTTTATTTTTGCCAAAATATCAAATGTTTTTCTGGAAATTGACAAAATTTCAAGAATTTTTACCCCATTACATACTTGCATCGTTTTTCAATTCGTCATGCCATGTAGTGAAGTGAACGACGACAAACCCTACTTTCAATTTTACTATTATTTTATCTTCTGCCTCCTTCTCTTAATTCTTTCTCTGTTTGCATTACACACATTTTATTGTATTTATGGATCTCCATAGCCTTCATAAACACCAAAACTACCCATAAAAATTACCCAAATTTTATTATTCAAACCGGTACAGGACTTTTAACAAATCAGAAATTTGCATCGTTTTCACTACGTTTTATCATGTTTCATAAAATGAACGAAAAAAGAGAACACCAGAGGGAGACTTTGTACAAAAGTCGATTGCTTGGGTACCTCTGTCCCACTCGTGTTTCAACCGTGAAGCAGTTGTGTTTGCATAACTGTGTTTCGGTTTGAAGGGTGGGATATGGCGTGAATTTACTGGGTACAGAGGAATAACACCTGAGTCCTCAGGAATGGCAACGCATGGGGGGTATCATGGGCGAAACAGTATACTCTATTATGTCCATGGTACTGCTCATGTCTATAGGCGACGGTTACCACTTTCCATCAGGTGGGCCATCAGCTTGTTTGCCATTCTAAGTTGTATAAAAAAAAAAAAAAAAACAAAAAACCATTTCTTAAGTTTCTTTTTTTTAGCTTATCTTACCTTCTTCTTCTCTATCTCATCCCAAGAACAAGGAATTACACAGAAGAAATGATAAAATAAAAACTGTAAATCATAGAGTTACCTTCTTTTTTCTTATGCAAATATAATTAGTAAAAAGAGGACGAAAGATACACCATCGCTGTCACAACACAACGCTGCGTTGTTTCCATGGTTTCCATTATATAAGAGTCAGCACTACCCTTATAATGTGTTCCCTACGGAACTGCAAAATAAATGTATGCAAACTTTTCAAAAAATCAATATTAATAGGTGTCGTAAAGATCTAGTTTCTTTATAGACCAGAACTTTTAATAGAGTGTTTGCACAGATTTTATATAAACGTTTATTGTGTGTTTCTTTATTAATTATCAAAATCTTTTATTTTTATTTTAGGTATTTGTTTATTGTATGTAATATGTAGTATATATATAACAATAATCTAGGCACTAAATGTACCATAGATTTTTATTATCCAAAATTTACTTAATAAAATGTTTTTGTTGATCTGTTGTAGCTGTCATGAAATATCCTTTTTTAACTGTGGTCGCAAAATTTACCAGTCACATTAAAAAATATCTTTGTTCTATTTTCAGGAAATGTGTAAAATGTTCCTGGAGAAATGATCGATACGAATGTTGATAGTAATATTCAGAAGTCAAAGAATTTAATTCCAATAACAACATCTTGACAAGGTAGTACAATGACTTGAAAATGAAGAACGGATGTAAAGACATTTTGGAGGCTAAAGTTGCTGATCGTAATGAACGTGCCAAAAAACTTTATTGGTGAGGATTTCTCTCTTTTTATTATAGAAATTATTTTTTAAAAATATATATGTGATAGTATTTCATCAACTATCTTTTACATTGTAAATGTAATGTCAATGCATTGGTTATATTTACAGCTATGTTACCGACGTAGCCAGGCGTGTCAGCGAAACCACAACTTCCAGCCGATCTATCACTGACCTTTTCGCAACTCATCTTGAAGTTCAACGTCAAAAACTAAGGGACAATTGTGAGAAACTACTGTTTTTGGACCCATTGAACTATGGAAAAAAAGCAATTGAACTACTGTGGCGAAAAGTTTACTATGAAGTTGTTTATGCTGCAAAAAAATTGCGTGAATCTGACAATGAGTATGACAGTTACCTATTCACACATATAGTGTGTGGAATAGGACATTTTCATCATTTTATCACAAGAATACAATCTGAAATGAAGTTACATTTTAAAGAATTAGATTACATTCCACTGCATAAGGATGAGGAAACAGGAGAATCAAATCTAACTCCAGGAGAAGAAGAATTGCAGTTTGGAAAATTTGCATTGCATTCATGTTTAATTTATCTGGGAGATCTAAGTCGCTATCAAGCAGAAATATTTCATACATTTGATTCTTCAATTGCAGCACGCTATTATCTCCAAGCTGCACATATTGACATGTCTTCTGGAATGCCATTTAACCAATTAGGTAATCTATATTTAGACAAAAATTACAATTTGGACTCTGTCTGTTACTATATTCACTGTCTTAGTTGTGCATCACCTTTTGATGGAGCTATGGGCAATTTGACAAAAATATTTGAAAAAAATTCTCAGTTTTGTGAAACATTAAATATTTCTGAATCTTTGACACAGACAGAACATATTCAAAATACAATTGCTAATTTCCTTTCCTTAATTGAAATTTGGTATTTGGGAAGTAATGACACAAACATCCCACAAAGATGTAATACTATTGCTCATGAACTAAAAATTGCACTAGAATTTGAGAAGTCCCCACTGCCTGATATGAATAAAAATTATGACGATTATGTGCAGGCTATAGAAGAGGAGAGCATTAATCCATCTTACTTTAATTGCAATCTTGTTCATAAAACAGTTCTTATATGTTTGTTGACAATGTCAAAAATGATTGAAACAGATGAAGCAAAAGCATTTGCTTGTAAAGCTTTTACTTTGGCTTTGTTATCACAATTATTACAGAAACTATTACAACAAATTGAAAGCTTTGGACTTAAAAATCCAGCTCACAATTATAGAACTAAAGTTTTTCATGCACAACATTCAAAATTAGATGAACAGACAGAAAAGTTGGAAAAACAGGAGTCTGATGTGGTTGAAAAAGCAGGTGTCAATGATGTTAAAAATACTGTGGATAGTCAAGAGGAAACTCTTGAAAAGATAACTGATAATAATGAAAAACTACAAAATGGTGATATAAAGAGTCATAATAATAAAAAGACACCAGCAAAAAGACGTCGTCGAAGACGCTTAGCTTCATCAGAAAGTTCTGATATGACTGATGCAGATACAGAAAGTAGTGAAGTAGATACTGACGAGTCAAATTCTGATGAAGATGAATCATCGGACTCCAGCTATGAATCTGAAGATGTTGATGTTAAAAGTGATGATTCAATGTATGATGGTACTGATACAGAAGAATGTGATACTAAACTGAATGGAGATGTTGATAAAGGAGAACTAAAAGATATAAAAAAAGAAGAAGAACTCAATGGAGATATTCAAATAAACTGTTCTAAATCAAATGATAAAAATGAAGCACTTCAAATCCAAGATATTCAAAATTTTTTGCTTGGAAATAACTTTTTACCTAGTATAAAATTATTGCAAGATTGGATTCTTACAGAAAAAGATTTGATATTATCCTGTGGTGATAGTGGGGAAACTTTATTTCAGTGTGTGGTAGACTTGCTAAATATATTTTCATATTATTTCAAATCTAAAATAGAATTCTATGAAAACAAAGACTGTAAAGTACTGAAGTATGCTAAACATGTAGCTCAAAAATTTATGCTGGAGTATAAAACTATACCTTTGCCAGAAGATGTTAATTTACGAGGAACAAATATTTGTAAATTTGATAAAGATGCTGCAGAATGGCAAATTCTAGATAGGTATACACCTTCCGTTTATGAAGAGAACATTATACGAATTTTGAACTTTATAGATTTTGGGAATCAAATTGCAAAGATTGTACCACGCATCAGATTTAATAGATCTATGAAAATATTTTATTTGAAAAAAACTCAACCTCCTAAGCTTAATACTAAAATTAACCAGAAGAGAAGCAGGGAATGGCACAATTCTAAAAAACATGTAAGTATATTTTTTACTATAGAGAACATTGTTTGTGTCTTAATACAAGAATTATCATCATCATCATCATCATCATCATCATCATATTAGCCATTATCTGTCAACTGCTGAACATAGGCCTCCCCTATAGTCCCCTCAGCTTGCTTATCCATCTGCAATAATGTACTCTATTATTCTTTGAATACATAATACATATTAATATTCACTTACAAATAGATAACAGAATCCATTTGTGTTTTTTTGATGCATATCATATAAAATAATAGTCATGTTAGGGACCTGAGGACTGCTCACGTTATGGTATTTCTATAAGCATTATTCAGATTACAGAGATTCATTCCTGTTAGATCAGTTGATAGGGTCCTTATCCTATGAACTGATTTACCTTCATAGGTAGCCATGATAATTTCTGTTGTTGATAGACATCAACATTAAAACTTTCTTAGTAATTATAATAAAATTTTAACTAGATGATATTTGTACATAGACATGGAGATATTTAAGCAATATTGATATGAGGGGTAGAATAATTTAAGAAGATTAATAAGAATGATAGATACCAAAATAATAATTTTTAAGAATTTTGTCTGTATTTTTAGGAATTTTTGTGCGTTCAGCATCATGCAAAGACTACAAATGGGATGTGATTTTCACAATTGTGTTTATGAAAAAAAAGGCAGTGAAAAAAATCTGTTGTATTTTTCATTTAGATACACCATTTATAATTAGTTTATTTAATTGGTTTTCCTAATTCTAAATTCCTCGCATACTATCTAGTCGACAAAAAGCCAGTACATATATATAATAAATTTATCCTATATCAACTATTTTATTTTTTCATGCATGCTAGATGGAGGCAGGGGGCGGCGGAACTAACGCCGCGGCCGGGGGAACTAGCGGGCTGCTGCGGCGATTGGGTCGGCTCTGGCTGGCGTCGCAGGTGCGCGAGTTAGAACGCAGCGGCCGCGCCGCCGCCGCCGCCGCGCCCGCGCTGCTCGTGCTCGACTCTGCCGCGCTCAACATCCATCTGCGCAAAGTTAAACACCTACTTCGCGCGCGCAACTTTATTCTACTTATTCCATCTGTCGGTATGTATATGTCTGGCGCACAGATTTTAGTTTTTACTATTGGGCCAATTTTCTACAGAAGCACGAAATTGAGTCAATTTACTTCATTATTTTTCCATTATAATTCAGATGATGATTATGAGGCAGATTTTACCACCAAAGTTGATTATCAAAATGACTCAGAGATATGTGGAATGGCAAACTAAGTAGACCCATGTCTGTAATTAATAATGGATTGAAAAAATTTGCTTATACCGGCCGAAAATAATAAATGGACAAAAAAGTCTATTTCTCTTATATTTCCATAAGAGTTTTATATATCATATTAAATTTACATATATAAAAGAGCCTATTAATTTTAATAGCTTGCTAACTTGTTTGCCACTTTAAGTTCTTTAAAGATTTTTCTTATTTCCAGTGCTACAAGAACTTGACAATTTGAAACGTGAACAGAGCACAGCGCGCGACGCCATCCGTTGGCTCGAGATCCAACTAAAAAGCGGATCACGGTTTTTACGTGCTCAACGACCTGGTCAATCGAGGCCATTACCATTGCTCAAATATCCTCGCAAAGCACCTCCACACGTTCATAACTATATACAGATATTGGAATTTTGCAACCATTTCATAGCAGATGAGAAACAAGGCCAGGGAGGTAATGGCGACCCCGATAGCACGGTTCAAGGGAAATCGACACCGTTGCTTATATTACTAGTAGGCAACGAGCCCAGCATCGACGAACAACACAAGGAATTCAGTTTGACAGGTGCAGCTCAAGCAGCTGCAATATCTGTGGAACACATCGGCGATTTCTATACAAAATGGCGTCAAAGCGTTCATAAGAATGGCAAGAAGAGATGAACAAATTTTCATTGAATTGAGGTTTTGACTGCAGAGAAAAGAATGGACAGCGACGCTCTTCACTTGCAATTGCGAATTGAATCATCTCGGTCAGAAAGACCATGATTGATATTATTGCGCAATTACGTTGAGCGTATGTCATAAAGTAATATCGTAACAAATATTTCGGCTCACGATAAGTCGATGATAATAACGATTTCTGATCATTATCAATGGATGTCAATGAAATGTTTATATTGTAACATTTATTATCACTACGATCATCTATTTTTTCATAAATTCATTATTTATCATCTATTGTCTACATGGTATGTGTAATTACCTGTCCACATTTCGGGGATAATTATCATTTTCTGAGTTCAGTCATCATTATTTTAGTTACCTACATAATTCATCTATCATCTATAGGTATCAAATGTATTGGGCTCTAAGTTTCGTACTTTGGTCTTGTATATTTGGTTTCTTTATTCGGAAATATAATTTTCATTCTTTAAATAAATATGTTGTTACAGTAATTTTGCATTTTTACTTTAATATCCTTAAGCCAAACGCCATAAAAATATTTTTTTTCTGGATAGGGACACCGTAATCTAGCTATATGGAATATACTTTACGACGTTATATATATGTTTCCATCAATGTTCTGATGAAAATCAGGGGCTTTCATGAATCATACTAAGCTACCTTCCGTAGAATCTGCCAACAACTGTATTAATTCGTTAATGACGCCCTCGCTGCAAAATATCTATTAGACACGGTGGATTATACAAAATGAATCATTACGATTTGACTAAAGCTGTTTTCTTAAACTCCAGAATTTGAGTAATATACGTATAGATGGAAATATAATGGATTTAAGAGTCGGGTGATGGTTAAACTACATCTAAGGAGCAGGATATACAAGGTTATTAAATATAAAATTCTTTTTTCATTTCTTGTGCACATTTCATGCTAATTTGTATTAAATAATAAACTGTTAAACAATCGCAAACACTTCCAGTAGACGATCTTCCATATGAAGGTTGTAATGGAACGGGCGTATCAATCTAAAACTCAGTGACAGTACCTACACATGAATATGGGTGATATAAGATAATGAGACTAAACGTTTACGTGCCCAATGCAGGTAGTAGGTGCTTAATGATTACCACCACCTGCAGACTCGCAACTGTATAAAAAAATATTAAATACGCGTGAAAAATTAAATAACTTTTTGTTTAATTTTTTTTCTAAAAACTACACATCATACTTTCATTCTTAATTTTATTCATTATTTTTGTGTACGGTATATTTTAAACAGTTTTTATTCTAATGTTTTACCTGAGGGAGACTGTACAAAAGTCGATTGTTTGGGCACCTCTGTCCCATTCGTGTTACTACCGCAGTTGTGTTTGCATAACTGTGTTTCGGTTTGAAGGGTGGGATATGGCGTAAATTTACAGGGTACAGAGGAATAACACCTGAGTCCTCAGGAATGGCAACGCATGGGGGATATCATGGGCGAAGCAGTATACTCTATTATGTCCATAGTACTGCTCATGTCTATAGACGACGGTTACGACTTTCCATCAGGTGGGCCGTCAGCTTGTTTACCATTCTAAGTTGTATAAAAAAAATGTTTAAAAAACATTTAGTGCAAATGGATTCATTCATCTATATGAGTAAAATTCTGTTTGGAATTTTAATAACTTACTTCAAGGAAATCTTATCCAATAAAATGAATTATAGTAATTTAATATTTATACAATTATCGCCAGATACGCTTAAGATTTGAAAAACACCCTCAATCAGTGGTGAACAGACCTTCTAGACAAGTGCTAAGCGAATTCGTTGATGGAATTGACGAGTCTAGCGAGTAAGAGAAGGGTTTGTTAATAAGGAGGTCCACTTCCACGCGGTTCCCCCTGGAAACTATCGTGACTAATTTATCGTTGAATTCGTCAGGATGGGCTGACTTGTTTTTTCATCCTCCTTCTGGTAGCTCGCTAGCGTATACCGATAGCGCAGGCATTGTAACCATGCCAGTTTCACCCATTAAAAAAACAATTCGTCATAAATCCTACCATAATAGTCCAAAGGAATAAAATTTTTAAACGGTATGTATTATGTATTATTCTGCACCGAAATTTAGGAAAATATTTCATGGTAGACCTTCCCTCAGGTACGCTTAAATTATATATAGACTGAAGTATCTTCCTACATCTGTGTATCTGTAATTGCAATTGTGAACAAAAAAAACCAAAAGGACACTCTATGTATCTTTATTTTATACCTAAAATACTAGTTAAATAAAAAAATAAGTTATACAACAAACATAATATACAGATGCCGATTAAAACCAAAGCAAAACATTTTAGAAAGATTCAAAATAATCTTATTCTTATAATATTTCATTCAAAATGTTCGATTAAAATATTATACCATTTAAAATGTGATGTTTTAAAAATATCATCTATGTAAAAAAATTATGGTTATCTCTTCATAATATCGAAGTAAATACTCACAATTATATTAATTTCGAACAAAAAATAAAATATTTAATAAGAGATTGTGATGAACTAAGAAAATAATAATTACATCTAGCATTATTACCTATTATACAATTATTAACATAACCCCCAATGTCGAGGGTTAATTAAAAACTCTCAAATTTTTTAACTTATAATAGTTATCAATATATTAAATGTACAAAATATACATTACGATTTCAACAATCTTTCAACAGTCTTATAGCTTTACATACCTTTACAGTATTGCACTTAGCACTCAAGTGTAGAGCAGTGTGAATATATCCATACAATAATTAATATAGAATTAATGAGATTAGCCTGGCTATCATTCACATTTTTACAGCTCACAAAAGACATAATCCTTATTATAATTGTGAAAGTTAATTTATTTGTTACCTCTTAACGTCTTAATCGCTTAACCGATCACTACGAAATTTGGTGAGATATAAAAGGACATACGGTACTTTTATTTCCGTCAGTAAACATATTTCGTTTACATGGACCTAGACATGGGTAAAAGCTAGTGGCATATGAGCATATGTGTTTTATTATAATAAAAAAATGTCCACTAGGAACTCTATAGCTACCATCACTTTTGTTTTTAAAATAACATCGTACATTGCTTACAATACACTGTAGAGTTTCATTCTCACTGCGATTATTAGCTAGCATCCTACCAACTGTATAAGCTGCTGCACTGTTGAGCGATCCAATAAACACAAGTCAAAATCAAATGTTTGTGTAGTAACTTCATACCGACCAGTTTCTGCTATTAAATTCACAACACGTTCTAGATCTTCATTGTTGTTGATAGTCATTATACGTTTTTGCAGATCACGTAACTGCCCCATATATTCAGGTGATAAGTCTCCAGGCTCAGCATCCTCTCCTAGACTACTAGAAACTCCATTGTCCTGTACTTTTGTCTCTACTGAAGTAGAGCCACTACTTTCTCCACGTTCTATGTCATTGTTTGGGAGTATAGGTTCTGAGACTTTTGCCATTTTTCTATTTTCAGCTTCTTCTTCTTCAGCAGCTTTCCGTTTACGTCGTTTTTCTTCTCTCTTTGAAGATTTATCTTTATGTTTCTTTGACTTTTCTTTTTGTGGAGGTGGTTCTATTATAGGCTCGGGTTCTGGTTCCATTTCTGGCTCTGGTTCAGGTTCGGGCTCAGGTTCCGGTTCTGGTGATGGTTCATGTTTCAGTAGTTCAGGAGAAGGATTTTCAATTTTAATTTTCGGTTCTTCTTCATCAACAATCATTGAGCTTTCTGAATCAGAATGACTACTGTTTATATCTTCATTGCCAGTATGCAAAGTTTTAGCAAGCCCACTCTTAGAACTGCACTGAGAGGCTGTGTCTATAGATATTGGTGAAGCTGATTCAGGCAGAGAACGTTCTTTAGGAATAGGTGTCTCTCGCCGTTCAATAACCTCTGGTTTTTCCTGAGGTATATCTCGATTTTTTTCATGCTTATGTTTTTTCTCTTTATTAGACTCTTTATGTTTCTCTCTAGACTCATCTCGCTTCTTGTCTTTCTTCTTGTGTTTGTGTTTTCTCTCTGATTCACTTTTATCTTTTAATTTATGATTTTCTACACGATCCATATTTTCTGGAGGAGTTTTTCTGAGATTTTCTATAGAAAATTTGTTATTTTTTTCAGATTTGGTTTGTTTTTCTTTTACTGGGTGTGATTCCTTTAGTAATTCTTTTTCCCTTGGAATTTCTTTTGATTTTGATATTTCTTTTGAAACTTCTTTTGGCAAATCTTTAGGTGACTCTTTTATTTTATGACTTTCTTTTTTATGCTCCCTTTTGTCCTTACGATCTTTGTCTCTATCATGGCTCTTTTTATCTTTCTTTTTTTTTTCTTTTTCAGTTTTAACTTCGGGAAGCTTTTCTTCAACTTTTGGCCTTTTCTGCTCCATATTTTCTAAATTATGTTTAGATGATTTATATTCATCTTTAAAACTAGATGCACTACTAGAACGGGCTGGGGGACTGGGTGGTTTTCTAACAGGACTAAGACATCTTTTCTTATTTGCTTCCGGTGTTGGTGGCCTTTCATTGGGCCTTTTATTAGATTTATCCTTAGACCGTTCTTGCTCTTTATTATGACTTTTAGTTTTATCTGATCGCACCTTCTCTTTCTCTTCTTTTATCTTTACTTTTTCTGTTTTTAGTTCTTTATGCTCATGTTTAGATTTTTTGTCTGAACTTGTTCTTTCTTTATCTTTTTTCTCTGCCTTAGAATTTTGAAAACTGGCAGTTTTATCATTTTTTTTTGGATCTGTTGAGACTTTAGGCGGTTTTTGTATAGGCGGTCCAAAGAGATTTTCGAAACTACTAGTTCTGTGTGGTATTTCCTCCTTGTGTTCTTTAGACTTATGTTTTTTTATATTTTCAGAAGACATTTTTGGTTTACTAATAAGTTGTTTATCATCACTGAAAGAGTCTCTACTTCTACTTTCTTGGTCTGGATTAGTATAAAATGCATTATTATTTATTGTGATACCACCACCTTTTAATAATTTTTTTCTAAAGTCATCATTGGGGTTTTGGAAAATATACCTGTCTTTAAGAAGTCCACTTTGTTGTAATGATAAATCATAAGAAAATTGGATCTTTTTAGGTTCATCTTTATTCATCAAGTGGATTTCAATTGGTAACATAAATCCTGCATAGCCAGACTCTTTGAGTGAAAATGGAGGTGCCTTGACAGCTGAAAAAGAATATAAGTAGTAATTTATTATTGTGTAAATTTTTCATATTTTGATACTAAGTTACCTAAATTAGTCTAGAATTTTTGTACAAAACTCAATGGCATGAGTACATCTGTCCTACTTACATTTTTGAATGGACAGAGTACAGAAGTATTACATGATAGTTGTTGTCATAACGACACATGAAGAGTATCATTAGGGTCACAGTGTATTATGTAATGTCCATGGTACTGTTCATGTCAGTTACCATTTTCCATCAGGTGGACATTTGTGAAGTTTGGTTGCCATTTTATGGAAAGTTGGCTGTTTATATTTGCTCTATCTGGATGTTATTGATATAAGAAATGAAGTGTGTTCTTGTATTTTATCATCCTGGGGATGTTATATAAGATAACTATGAATACAAATCACAATACACCAATACATAAAACGGTAACATTACTACCATTACATATATCAAATACCAGAGGAAAACTCTGTACAAAAGTCATTTTCTTTTGGTCTGTCCCATTTGTATTTCTACTGTGAAGCAGTTGTGTTTGTATGGCTGTGTTTCAGTTTGAAGGATGGGATGTGGTAGTGAATTTACAGGGTACAGAGGAATAACACCTGACTCCTGAGGAATGGCAACAAATAAACCCCCATTCGTTGATTATTCATGGACGAAACATTATACACTGTTATTTCTATGGTACTGCTCATGTCTATAGGCGACAGTTACCACTTTCCATCAGGTGAGCTGTCAGCTCGTTTTATATTCTAAGTTGCATAAAAAAATCATTGCTTGAGCAATACATGGACAAAATGCCATACTGTTTGTTAAGCTACTAAGCATTATAATTGCATATGTTGCTATGTATTTATATTAGGAGTAATAGAACCAGATTTTTTATAATATTAAATTAAGTAATTTAAAAGGAATTTATTCAAGGGAAAAATACACACATCAAAAAAGTCTAAGCAACACATACTATTTCAAATTATTAATTATTATGTCATTTCTTAACAAGTAGGTAATACCTTTTACCTTATGTCTATCTATTTGCATAAACACTTGGCTCCGATTTCACGTTGATGCATGATAATGCGCATTCGCATACAGTTTTACACACACGGGAGGCAATTTGTTTTGCCTTATGAAGTATGCAAGGGAAAACAAACTGCCTTGGCCTGCACAATCGCCAGACCTCAACCCCATCGAACATGCATTGTACATGCTCCAGAGATGTGTTTTAAAGAACTTGGATGGAGTGGCAACAACCGAACAACTGACGGACTTACTAAACAGTCTCATCGATTCTATGAATAATCGGTGCCAACAAGTTCTCCATAACAGAGAAGGCCACACTTTGTATTAATTTATGCAATTTTTGTACAACCATTTAATTTTAGTTTAAGTTTAGTTGATGTACCTTACTTTGTACTATGTACATACAGTACTTATTCGTAATTATTATTAAAATATAAATAAAAAAAAATTGTTGTTTAATATCAAAAATAATATAAATAAGAAAATACTAAGGATTTAATGTGAAAACACATTGTAAAATTGAAATTTGTATGTGTTGCTTAAACTTTTTTGATATGTGTAGTATTCAATTATGACAAAACTCATAGTGCAAACACAGGGGTAAACCACATCAATTACTAAGAAACATTAGAAAATATAACACAACACACACAAAAAAAAAAAAAATACAGGGAAAAAGAAATATACTTAATGTTTTAGAATTCCGAAATAGAAATCCCCTTATATTACAATTTATTTATTATAACCAACTTTAAAAAAGAGGTGATTTTTAATTTAACTGAATATTTCCTTATTATTTGTGTTTACGTTTTCCTATATTTCACCATAAGTTTCATTATTATTATAAAGAATAGTTATTATCCAACAGTGTTCTATTTGTTTCTGATTTAAATTCATATTGGTGACATAAAGTTCAAAATACTTGATAGCTATAATTTAATCAAATGTGGAGTAATTAGACGTGAACATATATATGGTTATTTCTAGCTACTCTTTACGGGGTCTGATGGATAAATATAAATAGACAAAGTTGTTTTAAAATTTTACAGAAGAAATGCATAACAATTTCATAATGATCATAATTTGTGGAAAGTTAATAAATTTATAGCAGAGTTTGTATTATTAATAAATAAATCTTACCTCTTTTTGGCTTCGGAAAGGTGTCGTGAAGAATAAACACAACTTTTTCCACAAAATTACTAATATCGGCTCCTTCTTGTCCACGAACGAAAACTTCCCAATCATGAGTAAACCCTTCTGGGGTTTTCTTTGATCGCAAAGAAGCTACGTGTCCAATCTCAAAATTCACTTTTATTGCCGACATTCTATGTCTGAAAATAAAAACCTATCTTCATTTAGGATACCTATATTTACACTGAAATGTATAAATCACCACAGTGGAGAAAACTATAAACTGCGTATTTTTATTTAGTCACTTACAGTCACACAATATTATTACTGCAATAGAAATTTCGTACATGACATTTGTAAAATGGACATTTACTAATTATTTAGCACAAGAAATTGCAATTTTTGACGAAAATAATCTTTTAGCGCCCTTGTTATTTTGGTCCGCCATATTATTATTACAAATTACTTTTTTTTATTAATATTTAAAAGTTTTTACGGCCCTGGGTGGATTCCTTTAAAAGCCCAATACAAATTACCACAGACTATAGACCTAGATACCACAGAGCAAGTAATCCTTATGTTACAAGTAGGGATGTAACATCGATCATAAAAAACATCGATATTAAAACATCTGTGGCGTATTTACTGGCCATCACAATACGCTTTTTATATAACTGGCCATCATATTCCGTCTTTTATATTTCACAGTCATAATACTGTCCTTGAAATTGTTAAGGTGCAAACTAGTTATTAATAAGTTAGTAAAATTTGAAAATAGAAAAAGAAAAATATTATTGCCTAGTAACCTTAATATTTGTTGTTCTAATAATTTACTTTTGTCTAAAATTGTCTTTACAAATGATTTAATATTTTAATATAATAGTGTGATATAGTGTTTTATATATTTAGTGTGTGTTGTGTTATAAATAAACTGTCAATTACTTGGACTATAAAAAAACTAAATCTATTGTGTTATATTAGTACTACTACTTTCACGCTGGTCATCTTTCCTAAAATCTACTCCTAACAAGGTAGGTTTTCAACTGCAACTCTAACAGTCGATGTTTAGAGTTTCAATATCGATGTTAAAACATCGATGTTTTAACATTTATGAATTAGATTTTTTAAAAAATCAATGTTTCGTTTGCTTCTCTAGTTACAAGAATTGGCATCAGCTTCATATTAACGGAACCTGAGAAAAAAATTGAAATGCATGTTACAACATACAAATATGCATTGAAATATCCAAACATAATTAAAAAATAATAATAATTGTTATTATCATATATAAATTGAAGACTGTGTAGGCTTAGTCCTTTTGGCTTCCCTATGTTATACATACGAAAAAACGAAACCAAAAAAAGTTACTTATGTTATAAAAATGTTATTAATTGCTTTGCATAACCTCCTAACTAGCTTTTAATGTGTGTATTTGGTCAGAAAACATCACGGCAACGTTTAGTAATGACTTAACAAAAATGCTGTCGAATCTGATGCAAACGGTTGCCATCTAAACTATTTATGGAACAGTTTTAGCTTTGTATTTCTTATTATTTTGACGTAGAAATCACGACTATATATTTTTTGTGTAAAGTTGCAAGATATTACTGACCGAACGTAGCTTGTATGAGGTACATACTCTTATCCCTTGGTAATTTACTCTTTGCTCTAATCTGTGGTATGAAGTGCATTCTATTATTCTTTGGTTACATACTCTTTGTGGGTAACTGAATAAAATTTTCAGTAATACATATATTTCTTTTAAAAAAATTGTTTTTGTTATTATTATCACTGTTATTTTGGTTAAATTATAAAAACATTTGTAATTATGTCAGCACTAATGACATTATTTCTTCAGCCATTGAGGTTAGTTAGATACAATAAAATTGAGATTATAGAGACATTGTTGAAGACGAATGATGCCAGTTTTTAAAAATGCAGACATAAAGAATCTGTTGTTAATGTTTCAGATTAGTCAAGCAAAGTCTTAGCACAGTTTCTTCAACTGGTATTGCATCTAGTTTGGTAAAACCAGAATGCTTTTCAGTAACCGCTATAAGAACTAAGGTTCGCTGCTATTTCCCTCGACCAAATGAAGTGAAACGTGTCCGCCGACATGGTTGGCAAACTCGAATATCGACACCAAATGGACGTAGAGTTATCATGAGAAGACTACTCAAAGGTCGATATGTGTTAACGCATTAAAAAGAAGAAATAATTTTATGGTAATAATGAAAAAGATAATTTATATATTATAGAATTAGAACGTAACTTTTATTGATTTTAATTATTTTAAAATAAAGTAAAACATATAAATACCAACTTTTATTTCAAACCTATTTCTTTTCTATATTTTCCTTAATATCTATATCTATTATTTCTAAAAAATAATAATAAAAAAACATTCTATATAATGAATATCATTCATACTGATTTCAAACTAAAAGTAGTTTATCTCAACATTAATAAAATAATTATCGTTATAATTTTTCAACCAATGAATTTTTAGAAATAACAAAAACAATTGCATCAGTTGTTGCTGACTGTTGTATGTGCAAACAGGTAATGTTTTATTTTACACTAGTCTTGGATAATTATAATTTAATTAAATAAATATTTTTGTTGTGAGTGTACAGAGTCCTCAGAGTTTGAAGGAGATTTGGCTGGTTTTAAAAGGTTGGATACTTCTGCTACAACTAATGTTGTTAACTTAATGATTGCCAAATGAGCAGCAAGTTGGAGTACCAATGCACCAAAACCTTTATACAAGCCAGCCACACCCTCCCTGGCTATTGTTGTGTTGTAGCAATCCACAAATCCTTCATATCCAGTCAAAATAGGGGTTACTGATGTTCCAGTGTCTAAGTTGTCTATTATTGTTCTTGTGCCCTGAAAAATAATTATAGTTAGAAGAAGTTCATTTATAGTTATAGATATTGAACTTGATTCTTAGCAAATAGATAGAAACTTTAATCAGTTATGATTTTCTATATGGACATAACTGAGTATACTCTTTCAAGTACCCCGTTTTAAAATTTTTAATGATATCATAATCTGCATAGTCTTCTCGCTTATACTTTAAAGTTTATAACTCCAGGATAGCACAACATGTATCGGTTGGAGGGAAAGGGATTGTTAGTAATAGAGTCTAATGGGCACCATTGTTAGCAATATATTCTATCAGGTTGATCTCCACACAATACCCCCTGGAAACCAATATGATTAAGTCTTGTTGAATTTGTCACAATGGGCCAACTAACTTGTTATTATCCTCACCTATCATTTCACTGATACCCTGCCAGTGTATACCAATAATGCAGGTAGGGTTACCATTCCATTGTCATCCATAAAAAAAAGCAAGCAAGTAGGAATATTATAATACTAATATAAATATGCAATTCTTCCAATACTAAATATTGCTTTAAAGAATAAGTAATGTATTATTATTAATCTATTTATTAGTAATCTATAATTGAGATACCTGTATGTGAAGTCTATGTATGATTGTTTCTACAGGATAGAACATAATTTCCATAGCAATGAAGGAGAAAATGTTGGCCTTCAAGTTGATATCTTCTATCAGAGGATTCTGTGTGCTTTTATGATAATTCATATTGTAAGAATCACTTAGTTCATGTTTGTGTCTTTGTTGAAATCTGAGAACTCTTGCAGTTAAACTTTTTATTGTAACACTAAAATAGAAATAATGAATTAATTATAAAAGAGCTTTTTATAAATGATAATTATAAAACAATATTTTTTTACACTACTTAACATAATTTACTCACTGTGCTAAATATTTAGAGACCCCCAGAGCTGCTGTAGGCAAAACAATTGCCCATATAGGTAACATCCTACCTCTGCTTGGTGTTCCCCATTCTAAGATGCGCACAAATCCTTCTCGGAACACATCAAAGAGAGCTGGTTTGTCACTTGCTATGTCACTCTGTACAGTTTCCACCAAACTGGCTGAATAGAATGGTGTAATGATTGCTAAACTAATACTGCAATAAAATACAATGTTAATGAAACAATGTAAAGTTAAATGTTTATTGTACATAGGACATGGGACAGATAAAGGAAACACTAGGTGTCGTGTCATATAGGGAGGTCAAAGATATGGCCTGGGATAGAGCTGGCTGGAAGATGCATGAATTAGTTACATGGACAAGAGTAAACTTTAATGAAGAGAGAGATTGTACATAGATAATTGTAATCTCAGGTTAGACCATTACCCAACCTAAATTAGAGCAATAACATTTAACTTATCTGCATTTCATGAGCGTAATAGAATTGAAATGGTAGAGGAACAAGCTTACGCTTGTTCCTCTACCATTCAATGTAATAGTGCTATGTCAGCTTTATTAGATTTAGCAGTATTTGTCATCACTCACGGGATAGTTAAAAATTTGAAAGTCATAAATTATTTATTTTAAGCTCTATAAGTGCTTACCATTTTAATGTTATGTGTTGCAGAAATTGTAAGACAGAACTACATTTTCCAATTTCTCTGTAACAAATGGAACAAATATTAAATATTTCTAAATAAAATGTTCATGCTATATTTAAAGGGCCCGAGGTTACAGGATGGAGAGAACCTATCACGGGAAAGGCCATTTCATAATCTTTCAGCACGGCTTATGAAAGAATTAGCGAACTTATTTTAATCACATTCAAATTAGGATGGTCAATTGTGTAAGACAATATTAACAACAAAGACAATACCTAAGAACAATTGTTGGAATACTTTTGTGTTTACTAGCTTTATATGTATCAAAAGGTATTGAAGAAACACAGCAAAGTTTGCCCATGATACAGTAAAAAGGGTGATGATTTTTCTACACTCAATAAAGATTTGCTGTTTTTTAAGTAGTGATTCTTGATTTTATATTTAATTATAATCTACAGAGAATGTGGTAAGGAAAGTATTAAGTTTAATTTAAGTCTAGAAAATATTAACTGTGAAAGATGACATGACCAAAAGAATTGAGACAATTTCAAAAAGAGGTAAATGGAAAACATGCTGACTTTAAATATGGAACAAGGTCAGGAAGATAGTGACTTAAACAAATAAATGCTAATACTAGAATTCTAGAATTGTAAACATTTTTAAACAATAATACTCACTTTGGCCAACCTGTTCCTTTAGCAACCACATCTTCAACAGCCAAATTGAGACCCTTTACAATGCAGGTTGACCCAATGCCCTTCCACAAGGTAGTGATATCTTGTCTCCTGTGTAATCTCACTACTACTGGCAATAGGGTATATGGAACAATGTGAAAGTTCTTGAGACTATTGTGTACCTGTAACAGAGCTGCCATATGGTATCAATTGCTTCAAAAATGAGGAGAATGTGAGGATCTGAATCCATATTCTATCTATCTTAATGTAAAGCCACTTACAATCTGTTTCATTCACTTTTGAATTTATGTAAAGCATATATATCAATTACGGTTTATTTACTTATTTTTGAAACAGTATATTATACCTAAAAAATATATCATAATCTACATCTGCTTTATAAAGGTATAAAATATACTGTTATGTATAGGCTGTGCTAAAAAGTTGCCAAAGTCCTTTTCTATGTATTTCAAGTTCTATGTTTATATAAATATGTAGATGTTAAAATTCATGAAAATATTAAAATCATTAAGGCACAAATGATCTAACTAAAAAAATATTTTCCCTTTAGGACACTAAGGGTATCTATTGACCAGAAAATGTATGTAGACTTATTTACTTAAACATATATAAGGATCTAAACATATAAGCAAGGGTGAAAGGAATTATTAGTAATGGGTAATAATAGCATCCATTGCTAGCAATATACCATATCAGGTCAACCTCCACGCGGTTCCCCCTGGAAACCATCTTGAGTAATTTTTGTCAAATTCTTTACAATGGGCCAACTGACCTGCTTTTATCTTTACGTATCATCTATCACTGGTGCCTCGCCAGCCTATACCGATAGCGCAGGCGGTGTTACCATTCCATTTTCACCAATAAAAAAAAGCTATGAGAAATATTACCTGGCATTGTCTTCTCAATACAATAAATGGATGACTTAACAAATTCTCTGTGATGAGACTTGCTACACTTATTGCTGTTGTTACATAGGAACTATTATCTGAAACAACACAGGGTATTATAATATTATTTTACGTAATAATAATGTGTAATATATTTTATGTGAGATTAATGTACAAATTTGACAAAATGGTTCAGCTAAGGTATGTTATGATTATGATATATACCTTCGTCAGGGGGATCGTCCAGAATCAGCGGAGGGCCCTGATACTCTTCAGTGATAGGGGTGTGATATCCATAAATTTGCTGATAACGGGTATCATACAAATCATTCGTCTCTCTATTGGGATCCAGACCAAAAGGTCTATTATATCCAGAATAATCTCCAAAACCTGCCATTGTTAACAATACACACTACCACATATTTTATTTAGTAAGATAAATAATCCTATAAACATAACAATTATTTTAAACTTAATAAAATACAAGAAACAACGAAGTATAAAGCATGAGATATCAAAAGCTCAAGAAGACAGAGATTAGGCCTGTATTATTGCAAATATTTTTTTTGTATAAAACTATGTTACCGTTCTCAGCTAATATTCCAATTGGTCTATCATAGCAGATTATGTTCATCTTATGAACCATATAAGTCGGAATCTTGACTCCATTTCAAAATTATTAAATAACTAATTTGTGATAGGTGTGATGTAATGGAAGGAATAAGCGACGTTTTTAGGATAATTTTTAATAGATATAAGTTAAAATTGAAGTAGATCGAAATAAAGTAATTTAATATAAGCCCTTATCTTATTGTAAATGTCTAACATACAATTTATAAAATCGATATCAATATTTTGCATTATTATTAAGCATATAGCGATAATGGTTCAGCATTAAAACTGCTCATTTATTTCATTGCGATATTGCTTAGGTAAAGGTCAGGTAAGTAAAAAGTAACATGCGTTTCATATTCTAGGTTTCCTGGATATAAGGGCACTGCCAACTCTTTTAACGTAGAATGTGATTACATGCTATTTTTTTTAATGTGGCGATGAATTAGTATTGTTTTAAACATAGTCTCTCCGATCTCTGGTATTGCCCAATATATAACTTACAGATGAATGCCTGTTCCCCTTTACAGGAAATTAATAGTGATACTACGCATACGTTAGGTACTTGTCTTTCAAAGATTTTTTGTTCTTAAATTTCGTTGATATAAAGGAAGTGGTAATATAAGTATAAATAATATTTATAACGTATATCTGTGATCTCTAACTGTCATTAACAGATGACAATGCAGAGGGAGCATTTCTTTAATATCTACCTCGACACTTTAAATAAAAACAATCAGTATGATATCTATGCAACCAATTCATTAAATTAGCAAATTATACACAATGTATGGTGTTAACAAGTTATATACACACATGTATACACGTGACGACAATAATATAATTTCAGATGTCAAATGTCATAAAACTTTTCATACAAAAATATCCTTAATAAATGTAAATTTTCTATCTTGTATAAAAATATCTTTAAAAAGCGATATTGTCGTTGTATTCGCCGCTATTGTCTAAAAATAAAAAAATGCATTTTATTCTATATAGATCTTCGATTATCGTGCTATACTGAATTATAACCAATGACAGAGTAATCTTGTGAAAGCGCTGCATTTCGCACATACGCGGTTAGTTCGTGTGAATTCTCGGGAATCATGACTAAAAAATATATTCACTAGTTAGTTGTGATTGGGTAAAAGTTCTAGAACTCGAACCGATTTGGAGAATAAAATATTTAATGTTTGAGTAAAAATCAATATTGACATTTAGTACCTAAAGTATAAATATTAATGTAACGTACTATGCACGGTACTATATTATGAATTTTAACTGAATTATTGGTAGTCATATTGAAAATAAAACAAATCTAATTTGCATGCTTAATATTAGCCGAATTTATAACTGTTTATGTATTTTATAATAACTTTGTCAATACTTATTCAAAGCAAATAAAGTTTTCTATTCGAATGATGTAACCAAACCATTGCCACTTCAACTTGTTTATCCTCTGGGTTATGTCGGTAACTTTATCTGTCACGCAAAGCATACCAATATAGTTTTTGTTGTTGGCCGCAGATGGCCTTTATAACTTCATCGAACGCGTGAAAACAGGAGCGAGTGCAGATGGCACTCCAAACCCGCGAGAGGGGAGCGACAGAGGTGTCAACTCTTTCTAATGAACTGCGGCGTGCGCCCGAGGGCGCCTAAGTGGCTCGAACCTCAGGTCGGGCCGCCACACTTCGGCCCCCGTCAAGGGACGGTGGATAATATTATCTATATGCAGATCAAGATGCAATTTATTATCAAAAGTAATTCCTAAGTCGTTAATAGGTATATGTATAATGACTTACTTGCCTTTTCTAAGTGAAAGTTATAGTTTTACATTTATTAATACTCAGTGACAATTTATTACTTACGCAATAATCAGTAAAGCGGTCTAAATCAGCTTGAAACCTATAATGGTCATCCAAACTACTTATTGTGTGAAACATTTTTAAGTCATTTGCATATAATAATAATTGGCAAAATTTAAAACATTTTGCAATGTTATTGATAAAAAGTAGAAATAGCAATGGTGTTAGAAATAGGTTTATTTTCATACAGCTATAAAGTACTGTCCGGTTGTAATTTAAAAAGTTATGGTTTTAAATTAAGTTGACACACTCTTAGAAACAATTGTTGCTTTCTGTATTTGCTCTTCTATTAAATTTTATCGTACTTTTATATTGTGTTTATCCTATTCCCTTCCACTACGGAAATATTAGCTGATATCTCAAGCTAAATACCAACAAATGGCCCCAAAATGGATCCTTGCAGAACTCCAGAAGTAACCGGAACAAATTCTGACTCATAACCATTAATAGTTATCTTTTGTGTACGATTTGATATATAGGACTTAAACCAGTGCCACAATCACCATGCAATCATCATTATATGCAAGTTTATCAAGCAATATTTTATGATCTACTCTATTAATTGCCCTATGTATATCAGTGTATGTACTATTTATTTGTACATTAGCATCTAGACCCTCAAAGAGATATGTATTGTATATTAACAGATTAGTAGCAGTGGATCGTGGATTAAGATTGTTAAGGCGCTATAAAGTAACAAACAAATTTTATTTCATAATTATAAAATTAGTAAAGATTTACACTTCTACGTGGATGCATAGATATATTTTCCATGTTAGTCAATATAAGAGGTGTTATCTCTCAAATAACGTAGTTATTACCAAAGAGTATTGTGATTATTACCTACTCTGTACTGTACCCGATGGCTCAATAGCGCAATCGCAAAAGCATTTTCATTTTGCAAATTACATAGCTACCTATCTACCTAAGACGCATGTACAAAAAAAAAGATTTTAGAGTTGAGTTTACATGGCCAACGAACTAAAGCCAATATCGATTATAAAATAAGACAAAAGTTATCTGCCTCTCCAAAATGGGGCTTATAATTTTATTTGTTATTTGACTTATAATAAATTGATTAAAATGTTGGGCAAGGCTGTGTTGTGTTTGTCAACTTTACATTTTTATAGTTAGTATTCAATGGACGTTTTTGTAATACAATTAAATTGAATGTTCGTGTATTATAATTATTAATTTTTTTCACCGTATTATTAAAGTGTTTGACGATTTCAGGTGTAGCCGCACAGGGAGAATGTACCGACTTACGAGGGCGTACTATATCCCATGGTTTACATTACGTGCCTGGTCCCGATACCTGTACACTGTGTGTTTGCGATAATGGCTTGCCAAAAGTCTGTAAAGCAGTCCTGTGTTCGCCTCCTCAGGTATTTTAGTTCAAATAAATAATTATACCTCGAAATGCAATTTCGATTATATTTGTTTTCATTGATCTTTAAGGCCCAAAGAGATTGTGACAAGATTTTAAAATGTTATTCTTTTCATATTTATACCAAAGATTTTTATTTTGATGAAATTGGACTTAGTTTTTTATATCCAATTTTTATTTTATCTCAATAATAATACTGTTTATTTTCCTAGTTGTGATATTGTTTTAGTGCTTTTTGTGGCAATGGAAAGCCCCAGATAATTTTCATTGGTCACTAGATAGGTAATAGCAAATTCATCCATTTATTTTTATTGACCCTTGACATTTATTTTTGTTAATGTGTTAATTCTTTATGCATACAATATGCTTATGATTATGGACATTGCATGTTTTTTTATTTCATACTTGCAGTTTCCATAGTGTTAATTATATATAGTGCTAACTGACCTGCTTCATCCTCACCTATCATCCTTCACTGGTGCCCCACCGGTGTATACTGATAGCGCGGGTGGGGTTACCATTCCATTATCAGCTATGAAAAAAAAAACCTTTCAAACCAAAACACAGCCATGCAAACACAACTGCTTCACGGTAAAAACATGAATGGGGTAGAGGTGCCCAAGTAAACGACTTTTGTACAAAAGAGGGGGTATTGTATTGCTCAGTATAAAGGTGTTTAGCAATTGTTCTACCTTTGGTTGCTTTACTATGGTGTCTAGAGGAATCGCAAGGATGATGTCCTGCAGGGTTTTTTTTTAAATGGATGATAATGGAATGGTGACCCCACCCGCGCTATCAATATACACCGGCGGGGCACCAGTGAAGGATGATAGGTGAGGATGAAGTAGGTCAATTAGCCCATTGTGATGAATTCAACAAGAATTGTTCATGATGGTTTCCAGGGGGAACCACGTGGAGGTCGATCTAATAAGGTATATTGCTAGCATGTCCTGTAGGGTTGGTTGATTATTAGATGAAAAGTAACCTCTGTTTTTCTCTATTCTAATTACCACATGTAGCTATGTTAAATATCATAATGTTTAGTTTAGCTATTTAAACGCCAAAAAGAAATGTGTTTATACATTTCTCATTCATATTTATAATATCATTAATGGTATAAAAAATCTCTAACCAACTATGTACATTCACAAAACCTCATTTAAATCGGTTAGATGAGATTGCTTAGCATTAATAATTTACTCTATTTATTATTTAAATTTCTGGTGCAATAAGGTGTAAAAAAATAGATGGTTTTAGAGATTTAATGGTATAGTAATCCCGTCTGTGTTATTGTTATACATTGACAGAGTACTAGTGAAGGATGATAAAATGCAGCAGATCAGTTGGCCTATCATGACTGTTTGTTTGACTGTTTCGTTTCCAGGGAGAACCGCGTGGAGGTCAATCTAATAGGGTGTATTGCTAGCAATGGAGTTGCTAATTGTTAAACTATCCCTTCTCCATCCCGTTTTGAAGATTAGCGTTGTGTATGGATATAGGATGAATTTATTTGATTTTTATTGATATTATTTATATCAGATAGTTATTTTTGAATACGGTTTATAAAATACGGTAAAAATTGCGTGCAGGACTGCCGGTCGTTTCGCGTGGGCAACACGTGTTGCGAGTTTATCTGCCTGGACGACGTGGTGAAGCCAGCGGAGGGCGCGGAGGCGAACGTGCGCGTGGCGGCGGGCGGCGCGGCGGGTGTGGTGCTACTCACGGTGGCGCTGGTCGTGTACCGCGTCCGCAAGCAGAAGCGGCGCCGGCCGCCCCACACTGATGACCAGAGGAGCTTGACTAGTATTGGGTCTGTATTATTTTGTTTGAGAGCCCAGTGATTAATCTAAAATTTAATTCTGTATAAAGTATTATACACTAGTGGAAAAGATTCAGGAATAAAAAAAAGTCTAATATTTTGGCAATTTTGTGAATGGCTGTGTCTTTGATAACAATGGTCGTATTGCAGTAAACGAAGTTGTACACAAAAAGTAAGATAGGAAAAAAATTCGAATATTTTTTTAATGATATTCATTAAGATTGCCCTATACGTGTTACTTAGATTTTTTTGCGAAACTTAAATTACTTTTTTTTTTCATAATAGTAAAACACCGTCTTTCAAAAAAAAAAAAGTTCACGCTCACTTTTTTACTTTATCCGAGCAGTAAGTGTTTTATATTAATCTCACTTTCGTGTATAATATATTATAGTATTTGTCATATATGTGTAAGTATATTTATTATTCATATATATTTATTAGTTTATATATGTAATTTTAGTATGTATATATATAAATAATTACTAGTACCGCATTCGAGTATTCTGACACTTCCCTATAGTTGACTGGGAAAGAATGCTTTTAGCATTAAGTCCGCCATGTACACATATTTGTACTAATAAATAAATAAAATAAATTAAATAATAGCTTGGGCGGTTCAAGCGCCAAGAAGTTAAAACATGCATACAAACTCACTTTCACATTTATTGTGGTTTAGTAAAGGTTAACTAAAAATTGTTTTATGGGTGATAATGGTAAGTAACTCCGCCTGTGGTATACACTGGCATGGCAACAGTGGGGGATGATAGGTGAGGATGAAGCAGGTCAGTAATCTTATAAGGCTCATATCGTAAGGCTCAGATTATAAGGCTCATCGTGATGAATCCAATAATAAATAAATCGCGATGGTTTCCATAGGAACCGCGGGGAGGTCGACGTGATAAGGTATATTGCTATCTTCTTCTCTCTTTTCAACTAAAAATGTTTGCCACCAGTATATTAATTCTTGTTTCATTTATTCATGTTGGCAAATCAGATATATTAGCGGCAGTATGGGTTACATGGGAGGGACATGCGAGACCGCTCTGGCAGCGTGGAAGCCACCAAGTAATTACCTGCCACGCGGGGAAGCACCACCGCCGTACGACGAGGCCATGGCCCAGTGCCGACCTGAAGCTATGAGGTAATTTATTTTTTATTTTAATATAGTTTAACAAGAACAAGCCAATTTAACCGCCTTGTTCCTCGTTTATCCGAAAAGTATTTTTTTTTATATACAGCCTCTGTTGGATTTTTTGACAGATTCTCACATCTCATCATGAATTTAGAACAGTTTACAATATTTTTGTTCAAATTGCTTATTGTAGTCAACATTATTAAAAAAAAAAGACAAGTAGAATGTAAAATTGCATGGTTGTTAGGAGTGTTAGGGCCACGGCAACTGCAACAAAGTCTAGCAAAAGATTGACCCCTTATTCCTAAACACTAGCATCTCCCTACAAACATACTTTAGTATTGAAGTATTTTGACATTTTTTTAATTGAATATTTGATACAAAAGAAAAATAGAACAAAAAAAAGTTTATGAGAGGTTTAATTTTTTTTATGCAACTAACAATGAACTATTAACGCCTATAGACCTGAGCGGTATCATAGACAAAATAGAGTATACTGTTTCACCCATCATACCCCCATGCATTGCCATTCTTAACATGCCTCTGTGCCCTGTAAATTCACTGCCATATCCCACTCTCCAAACCGTAACACAGCCATGCAAATACAGTTGTATTTGCTGTTTCATAGTTGAAACACGAATGGGACAGAGGTACCATTCGTGTTTCAACTGTGTGTTTCAAATTGTGTGTTTAAATCACTTTTATACAAGTCTCCCTCTGTTTCTATGAATTGTGTGTAGCATTAGTGTAGTGAAAATATATTGTTCTGTTGTCAGAATAAGCAATGAGACGCCGTTTCATCGTTCGTATCCGGCTACCATGGAGACACTGGTGCGGTCTGAGGACGCCATCCAGTGCTCTGGTCACAGCTACGTCAATATCCCGCGGCCTGTCCAACAGGTATTGGTACGATATTCGATTGTTCACTTAATGTTTTATAGTCCTCTAAGAGTCCTACTAATATTATAAATACTTATAAATAAGTATTGTTGTATTATAATATATTCAATTTTTTTACTGGGTATTTAGTTTATCTTTAATTGTACGGTTATTACCCTTGTACATTCTACAGTTTTCTTTCAGCTTCTCAAAGGTTGACTGTAAGAGATCCCTTTATGGGATAAGTCCGCCATTGTATATTAAATCATTTTATCAGTGCTCAATTTGAATTATGTGCAATAAAGACTTTACAATACAATACAATACTTATAAATAAGTTTATATTTTTGTTATTCAATCACACTTGAATAATTGTTTAATTACACTGTACTATACATTACTATTACTAATTATGTGTAAATCCAAATTTATATGAATCTGTAATTATATATTATATATATATATATATATATATATATATATATATATATATATATATATATATATATATATATATATATATATATATATATATATATATATATATATATATATATATAAGAGCATCGAGTTTCGAAAACGGGTCAACATTTTGTCAGCTAATTGTCAAATTATCTGATACATTTTTTTATCAGTGTATACTTATGCATAAAAAGTATTTTGATGTATTATTTAATAAATAAAATGAGTGTTTAACACATTTAAAAGAATGCAAAAATTATAAAACAAAATAAATGTAGAAGTTATAGAGGAAACACTCATAACTATTTATCACGGAAAATTGTATGAAAAAGTTAACCTGCTTTTTCTCGAAGCAATTGTAAGCTCTATTTTTATTTTTTATACAACTTAGAATGGCAAACAAGCTGATGGCCCACCTGATGGAAAGTGGTAACCGTCGCCTATAGACCTGAGCAGTACCATGGACATAACAGAGTGTACTGTTTCGCCCATGATACCTCCCATGCGTTGCCATTCCTGAGGACTCAGGTGTTATTCCTCTGTACCCTGTAAATTCACGCCATATCCCACTCTTCAAACCGAAACACAGCCATGCAAACACAACTGCTTCACGGTTGAAACACGAATGGGACAGAGGTACCCAAGCAATCGACTTTTGTACAAAGTCTCCCTATCTATATAATCTAAAATATAGACATACTATATGATTTATTTGATGTCCACAAATGTGAACAAATTCACATTTTTTTACGTTGGTTTGCATTTGTGAGTCTTGTTTATGCAGTATGATTATCATAGTTTGTAGATTATTTTAGACTAAACAAAGTTTTGATTTAAAAATCGTTTTTAGTTGTTTCGAATTTTTTAATTACACAAATTAATTAATGACGTGTCTTATTCCACAGATCGCGAACACACAAAGCTGCTTCAATGCCCCATTGCTGCAGCCAGTACATGCATCAGAAGCAAGAGAATCTATCCCCATCCCACATCATCCGCTCGCTCCCACTGGTGAGTGATTATTTATTTACTGAATATCAGATACAGTAAAGTAGAAAGTATTTCAAGTCTATTATAAATTTATTAGCACATATGGCACGATTTCGCAATACTTTCACAACTTTATATTTTACTTTGGTAAAATATTCCATTATCATAGGAAAATTAATAGATTGCGAAACAGTTGCAGTGCTTACATTTGACTAATTCATCTGACTCTTTAGACTTTGAAACAAAAGAGTTATTACAGAAATATATTAATTGGAGACATGGTGGTACCAGTGGTAGGGTTCCCGAGCGCGATCCGGCTGACGGGGTCGCTGGGCGCGATCAGCAATCGCGGGCTGCTGAGCGTGCTGCAGCGCGAGCCCGAGCACGAGCGGCCGCACAACGTGCCCGGCTTCTACACCGCCGCGCCCGCGCCCGCCGCCGCGCCCGCCGCCGCCGCCGCCACCGCGGCCGCCACCATGCACACCTCGCTGTCAGTCTTCACACAACCTAATCATTAAAAACCGTGGGAAAGCGATTGTTAGTAATGAGGTCTAATAGCCCCATTGCTACCAATATACATTCTTAGGTCGATCTCCACGCGGTTCCCCCTGGAAACCATCGTGGTTAATTTTTGACAAATTCATCATGGTCGGCCGACTGACCTGCATTCATTCTTACCTATCGTCTTCCACTGGTGGCTCGCTGGTGTATACCGATAGCGCGGGCGGGGTTACCATTCTATTATCACCTATTAAAAAAAAAAAAAGCACCTCGCGCGGGTTGTCCGTCGTTTGACGAATCGCTACTCATTTAGAAATAAAATTAAAAGCAAGTACAAGTAGCGCTGGTAATTTTAGCTGCGACAAGATCAATAAACTAAAAATAATTATTGATTTATTGCACTTCATTATATTACAGTTGAAATTTTATACATAAATGTTGTTTGTTTATTAAGTTCGTAAAAATGTGCCTACGGCTCACTACACATTTTGGGAAACTGTAAGTGAAGTGAGCAATTTATACTTAATTCAAATTGAAATGTCATGTCACACTCACGATGTACAACACTAGATTTCGTTAAAGTGATCGAAATTCAAAATTAATGCTGTCTTAATTATTATTTTATATATTTTCTGTATATATCAGGCACCGCACTATCCCGCGTATCGCGACTGCAGCAGAGATGAGCGCGCTAGAGGCGACGCTGGGCTTCTCCCGCGCGGATCGTTCGCTGCACTCGGAGATCCGGCGCTCGTTCCACAAGCCCACCGAGCGGCACGACACCGGCCGCAGCATGCCGCGCAATCTTAACATCGCCTCCGCCGCCTGCCTCGCTTCTGCGTCGGCTTCCGCTTCCGCCTCCGCCTCAGCGGACTCCACTCTGGACGATAGGTACAATTCACAGCTAATTACAGTCGTTTGAAAGGACAAAGGATTAGTAATGGGCACTTTTTTTTTAATGGATGATAATGGAATGGTAGCCCCACCTACGCTAGCGGTTTACACTGGTGTGGCACCAGTGAAGGATGATAAGTGAGGATGAAAAGGCAGGTCAGTTAGCCCATCGTGATGAATATACCTGGGATTTAGTACGATGGTTTTCAGGGATGACCACGTAGAGGTCGACCTGACAGGGTATATGGCTATTAATGGGACTGGTAGTACGTATCACTAACAATCTATTCCGTCCCAGTAATGTGAACTAATGTTTCCATTGCTAGAAGTATCAGGTCAACCTTCGCGTCGCCTGCCCTGGAAACTATCGCGATTAATCGGTTACGATGGGCTGTTTGCGCTTGAAGGTGAGAAGCTCTTGGTTGAAATGAAATGCTTGTCCGTGCCTCAAGTTTTATAATAAATTAAAATAAATACAAAAGTGCGTGTAGTTCTATCCGTTAACAAAATTTGAATGTTTGACCTTCTAGCGGTTAAACGGTCTATATCTATGGTTCTAATATTGCAAGTGCGAAAAATTTAACTTTTATTAAAACAACTATAATGTCTAATCTTGAACATGCCCCCGGCCTTGAAAGCTTCAGCTTTCAATTTTAAAACTTCAAAACTAGAATTAGTCATCAAGTAAGGGACATATCTTGCTGTAAGCGCGTCTCACGACACCTGACGATGTGCGAATATCGGCTACTCTAGTGATGCCGTCTTTGCCAGGGAAGATCTTCACTATTCGACCGAGATGCCATTTTAGCGGCGGTAGGTTGTCGTCCTTAATAACTACTAGCATATCAGGCTGCAGTTCAAGTGTGTTCTTCCTTCCTTTAGTCCTTATTTGAAGTTCTGACACGTATTCCTTCGCCCAACGGGACCAAAATTGCTGTCAAATCTGCTCAACTCGTTGATAACGTGTCAGTCGATGAACAGGCGTCTCAGTGAAGTCATCACTAGCAGGCACAGTAAGTGGACGTCCCACCAGAAAATGGCCTGGACTAAGAGGCGACAAATCTTGTGGATCTGAGGACATAGGGCTTAAAGGACGGGAGTTCAGGACCGCTTCAATTTGTGTCAACACTGTACTGAACTCCTCGTAGGTTAAGTGCGCGTTTCCTACTATACGACGTAAAATATTCTTACAGGACCGAATTCCAGCTTCCCATAATCCGCCAAAATGAGGCGCATAAGGCGGTATGAATGTGAATTGAATATTCTGAGCCGTGGCATATTCTATAATCTGTGACGAACAATTAGCTAAAAAATGTTTAAAGTCATTCATCAATCCAACAAAATTTCTACCATTATCAGAAAAAATCTCACATGGTTTGCCACGCCTAGATATAAATCTCTTTAACGCTAATAAATATGCATCTGTTGACAAGTCACTGACGAGTTCTAAATGTACAGCGCGCGTTACAAAACAAATAAATAAGCATACATAGCATTTTGTCGTCCTAGCACCTTTACCCTTACGATTAAGTATGAGCATTGGTCCGGCGTAGTCCACCCCAGAACGCATAAAAGGAAAGCCCGAAGTTAAGCGTTCCTTTGGTAAATCTCCCATAAGGGGAGTAGGGGTCATACCTCTCAAGCGTTTACAAATAATGCAATCATAAACAACCTTCCTTGCTAAGTTTCTACCGCCAATTGGCCACCACGTTTCACGTAAGTTATAAAGAAGCGCCTGTGGAGCTGCGTGCAACAACTGCTTGTGTTCGTGTCTGAATAGTAGTAGGGAGAAAATATGTTTAGATGAAATTAAAATCGGATGTTTTTTATCCAAATTAAAGTCGGGAGAATTTACAATCCGACCACCAACACGAATTAGTTTATTTTTATCAATAAATAAATTTAATTTAGACAAATTATGCTTATTAACTAGAGTACTATTATTTGTGAGTAACCTATACTCATCTGGAAACGATTCTAGTTGAGACAGTCGAGCCAAAGTTATATCAGATTCCCTCAATTCATCGACAGTGAGAGTACCTGACCGTTGAGTATTTTTATTGCGCGTATTATGAATAAAACGTTGTATATACGCGACAGTTCGTCTCATGCGACTATATTGAGAAAATCTAACAAATGGAAATAATGTACGTTCGCAGTCTTGATCAGTAGCGTAGGAATGCGTCACACTGGATTTCAGCTCAGGCAATAGTTGCTGAGAGTCAAATGAATTTAACGGTACATTATTGCAACTGAAGTTAGTGTGACGAAGAAAAAATGGGCCTTCCCACCATAAAGTAGAAGATGAAAGGTCCTCCATCTGAACACCACGCGAGACCAGATCAGCTGGGTTTTCCTTCCCACTGACATGACGCCATGGAAGTTCCTTCACCAACTCATGTATTTCTGCCGTTCTATTTTGTACAAAAGTTTTTTGTAAATTAGGCGACATGTGTAACCATCCTAGTACTATGGTCGAGTCAGTCCAGAACATGATGTTATCAAAATGACGACGAAGTGATTTAATTACTTTATCATAAAGTCGAGCCCCAAGTAAAGCTCCGCATAATTCTAGTCGCGGGATACTGACAGGTTTTAAAGGTGCAACCTTACCCTTTGAACATAACAATTTTACCGATACAAGTCCGTTATTAGTTACTGTTCGAACGTAGATGCAAGCGCCGTATGCAGTCTGCGATGCATCGGTAAAGATGTGTAGCTCTGTACATATCGCTTCGTTAGCTGTAACATGACGGGGTATGCGGATGGTATTAAGCATTGATAAGCCCTTTACAAATACGGTCCATGCGCGCAACACGTCTCGCGGTACCTCATCATCCCATCCTAGTTGTAATAACCATAGTTTTTGCAATAAAACTTTGGCTATTATAATGGTCGGACTTAATAATCCCAATGGATCAAATATTTGAGAAACGTGCGATAAAATGGTTCGTTTACTAATCTTGTACGTATCAACTTTAACTTGAGTATTAAAATAAAACTCGTCTGATGCATAGTACCATCCAAGACCTAATGTCTTGCACTGAACATTTTCTCCTAATGTTAATTCCTGTGATGCGTTATTATTTGGAATTTGATGAACCAACAATTCATCACATTTAAAATTAAATATCCATTTTCTTAAGTGAAATCCACCAGAACTTAAGACATCAGTGACCTTCTTACAGAGTACAAGCAACTCCTCCTTGTCATCTGAACCTGTAATCATATCATCTACATAAAAATCATTTAAAATTATTTGTTGGACGGCTGAGTCCTTACATTCGAGTGCCAGCTGCTTTAGACACCTAACACTAAGAAACGACGGTGCGGAGGCTGTCCCATACGTTACCGTGTTCAGTCGGTAAATACCTAACGGTTCAGATGGATTGTCACGCCACACAATCAACTGGAGATCGCGTTGTAATTCGTTTAAGAGACACTGCCTGTACATCTTTTCGACGTCTGCACAAGCAGTGTATCTATGTTGTCTGAAACGAAGCAGGATGTCAACTAAATCACGCTGCAAAGGAGGTCCGACTTGTTGAATGTCATTTAAAGACACTCCACTACTTGTGGCGGCACTTGCATCGAACACCACGCGAAGTTTTGTTGTGCTGCTGTGCTCACGATACACGCCGTGATGAGGTAAGAAATAGTGTGGGGTTCCATATGAAGTTACTCGCGTCATATGACCTAATTCGATGTATTCGTGTATAAATTCAATATATAATTTTTTATAGTTAGAATTACGTTCTAATCGCCTCTCTAGTGCCAAAAAACGACGTTCAGCTTGTGACAAAGATTCACCCAAAACAGATGGCGACTGTTTCAGTGGCAAGCTGACGCAAAACCTTCCGTCACTATTGCGCGTGGTAGTACGAATGAAAGCTTCCTCACAAGAGCGTTCTTCGTCAGTCTGTATGTCACTAGTTTTAGGCACCTCTTCTAACTCCCAAAACCGTCGTAACTGAGTGTCAATGGATTGAGTGAAGTTACATTGGACAGACGTATTGATATTGTGCGTGTTAAACTCAATAGGCCCTGAAATAATCCAACCTAACCTTGTATTTTGTAAAAAGGGTCCATTGGGTAATCTCATTTTACCTTCGCATAATAAGTCCCAAAATAAGTCTGCGCCTATTAAAATATCAATATTTTGAGATTCATAATATTGTGGATCAGCCAGCTGTATATAGTCAGGTATCATAAAAGACTGCGCGCGTTGACTATACATCGCAGTAGGTAGCGTAGATGTAATGTGCGGCAACACAAAACATTTAATGCGTGCGGAGTAATTGTCAATGCGTGATTTGATCTCGATATCACATATCTGTGATGACGTTGTTACTGTGTTGCCGACACCTCGAATTTCGCAAGTGGACTGTATTAAATTTATATTAATTAAATCGCATAGTGGTTTAGAAATAAAACAATGTTGACTACCACAGTCGAGAAGCGCGCGTGCTAAGTGAAACTTATTGTACCTATCGGCTATCTCGACTATAGCTGTAGACAATAAAACGGGTCGCATAGTAGATTGTTTGTGAATTAAATTAAAATTATCTATGTGTGTACTGTTTACTCGAGACGAATGAATTTGCGCGGGGATGGACTGCGCGGGCGATGCGACGGTCGCGGGGGTCATTTGACTAGAACCCGGGGTTTCGTTGTCGGCTAGATGCATTGATACGACCGCTACTCGATCAGTCACGTTATTATGAATAAGCGTGTTGTGTTTTTTAAAACACAGTCTGCAAGGTCCAAATTTGCACATACTAACTGAATGCCCTGGACGTAAACAGTTCTCACATAATTTATTTGCGGTTATAAATTGCAGTTTAGCGTCTAAGTTAGTGTCCAAAAATGTTTGACATGAATAAAGTGGATGATCGGCGTTACACATTAAACACGATTTTTTAGTAGACGTGATTCGACCTTGCTGTGACTTATTGGTGGAAACATTGCAGTGCACTTTATGTTGTGATTTTTTATGTGACGGATAATATATGACGATTGTTGTGAAGTCGCGTTTTGAGTTTTAACGTCACTGTTAACCCTGTGTGAAACTAGCAATGTTTCCAACATGTCAGCCCTGTCTCTGAGGAACATAAGTAAATCATCTACCTTCAGTGAAGAATTATCATTAATATATTTTCGTGTGGTGCATTTAAATTGTTCCCATTCACGTTCGGTGGTTTCATCTAACTTAGACGTTATAATAAATATGATTAAAGTATCCCAGTACTCAGTAGGCTCACCTAATATTTTTAATGCGCGTAAATTTCTTAGAATAATGTCTGTTAGTTTTCTGAGTGCATGTGGTGATTCCTTAGAAAGTTTTTGAATAGTAAATAAGGCCTTAACGTGGTTATGCACCAACAGACTGCTATTGTTGTATCTGTTGAGAAGTAGTTCCCATGCTACCACATAGTTACTAGCAGAGAATTCTAAGGAATCGATAACTAACTCCGCGCTTCCCTTTAGTGACGATTTTAGGTAGTGGAATTTCTGAATATCGCTAATTTCATCGGAATTGTGTACTAGAGATAGAAAAATGTCTCTGTATTCGATCCAATGCTCATACGTTCCATCATATACAGGTAGGGAGATGGTCGGAAGTTTTATAGACTGTGACGCCCTATTACTGCCCTTACTGGACGCGCTAGTGACCTCTACCGATTTGAGCAAACATTCAGCTTGAGCTAGTGCATGATAATAGCAATCTTCAAACAATTCTCGTTGCGTCAGCTGTGAATCTAAATCTGAATCTCGTACAATTTTTTCGATTTTTGTTTGAACATCGCTAAACTCTGCAAATAAGCTTGTAATACCTTGCATGCGTAATTTTACATCGGCACATTTTTGATTCGTTAATTGCTCGAGGGTAATATCACTAACGGCCTTAGAAAATTTAGTAAGCCTGCTTTTTAATATGCCACGCGTCTTGACTAGGTCCCTAAGCAATTCATTATCATTTTCATTATTAGCGATTAGCCTATTAGGGGATCTTTCACGATTAATTTTAACACTAGCCTCATTTATACTCATTTTGGCAAATTATGAAGGTACTTACGTTTGATTCTTGGTCTGTAAGATCAGCCTGTGCTAGCTGCGACACAAAGCTGCTTCTTATTGCTGAACACAAGAACTGTAACGTGACTAAAGGCACGGTGTGACACAATTGAAGCGAAGGAGATGGGGTTAGGGAGGATGGCAGACCGCTCCGGAATGCGCTTATGGACGATTGCTGTCTGCTGCTGCTCCTCCGACGCCTTAACCTCGATCCTTACTAGATGTCTTCTCACTTCTCGTAGTCCAAAACTTGTGCGATGAATTGGCATACGATGAGTCCAATGGTCGCTGACTCGTACTTTGCGTATTATTATTCGGCAACGAAGGTCCAAAACACGTATGTTTGCGCTTGAAGGTGAGAAGCTCTTGGTTGAAATGAAATGCTTGTCCGTGCCTCAAGTTTTATAATAAATTAAAATAAATACAAAAGTGCGTGTAGTTCTATCCGTTAACAAAATTTGAATGTTTGACCTTCTAGCGGTTAAACGGTCTATATCTATGGTTCTAATATTGCAAGTGCGAAAAATTTAACTTTTATTAAAACAACTATAATGTCTAATCTTGAACAGGGCCAATTGTCTTGACTTCAGCCTCACAGTGACTGGTAATCTGACAGTGTATAACAACACTATTTTCATTCCATTAAAAAACAGTTGTCCAAAGAATTTGTCTAGATCTACTCCGAGATTTACAAAGTATGTGTCTCTTGTAATGATATTTCAAACTACTCATTATCTCTTGCTATAATTATAATTTCATGTTTGAATTGTAATATGTATGATATCAGTTATTACTCTACCATACAATTTCGAATTTACATTTACCTTCAAAATTATGAGTAAATTTGGACCGACCCGCCGTTCATTCCAACAAGTATGAGCGGCTTAAAACTAGTTAAAATTTTATTACTATTATATATTATAAAACTATTATTAAAAAATTAAGTTTATTGAGGTGTCGTGTACTCGTACTGTGCAGGGTGTGCCGCGCGCGCGCCCACAGCGAGGAATACAACGTGGGCGGCGAGCCGCGGCCGGCCGCCAAGCCCGCCAGGCCGCCGCCCGCGCCCGCCGCCGCGCCCGCGCCCGCCTCCGCCTCCGCCTCCGCCTCCGCCTCCGCTGCCGCGCCCGCGCCCGCGCCCGCCGCGCCTGCCGCGCCCGCGCCCACCACGCTGCCGCTCACCGTCGATAAGGTTGCTCATAATTCTATTTATAACACCTATTTTGTCTCATCAATACGAGAATATAATTTATTTAACAAAGTACCACTGTACTTAAATTACAAATGATGGTAGGTCGTTTTGAGGACGCGTATTACTGCGTATTGTTACGAAATGCGTAAACTATGTTTTTGATATATTAATGTTAAACATATTACTTTTTGTAATATTACTAGCTAGCTCGACAAACAATACGCAGCAAGCAATACATTTTTACACAATCCATTGACAGGTATACCCAAAGTAGTATCGTCTATAGGAATTGTACCCAAAAATCTCGATATTTTACAAATTCCTTCCTACCAAATAGATTTGTTACAGAAATCGGTCATCCTCAATACCTGTCGCATAGTTAGAAAATTTCTTTTGTCGTCATTGTCATCGTCTTCATACATACTTAGGTCCGTATGGCTGAACATTTTACCCCCATAAAAAGGGAAATATTAAATACAATATATATACAAATAATTATATTCATTTATTGAAACAACATAAGGCCCTTTTTGTTAGTTATAATTTACTTAACCTATGTTAGTAAATGAGCGGTCGTGACGCTCTTGCATTGATAACATCTATGCAAGAGCTTAGATTAGATTCATTATTTAGATAGCAGAATAGATTCTGTCATCTATTCTTATAATAAATCTGTAAAGAGGTCTATTCTGTACATGAAATATATTTCCAAAATAATTATCAGGGGGTGATTAGTGATCGATACTGATGCCAAAAATGCAAGCAATAAAATTTTTGTCTGTCTGTATGTTCGTTATAGAAACAAAAACTACGCTACGGATTTTAACGAAACTTGGCACAATTATTCTTCATACTCCTGTGCAGGTTATAGTATACTTTTCATCCCGCTACGATCAATAGGAGCAGAGCAGTGAAGGGGAATGTTAAAAATGTCCACCTGTACGACGCCGGGACGGGACGCTAGTATATAATAATGACATATGAATGTTGTGATTGGCAGCCGTCGTGCGTGTGCAGCTACGAGGGCCCGAGCGCGGGCGGCGGCGAGGACGCGGACGATTACCGCAACGAGTGCGAGAACTGCAAGGCCGCCAGCAGCTCCAGGCACATATTACATTTTGTACCTACTACTGTTCACACTCACCGTTGTTACTGTAGACGCGGCTTCCATTACAATACAGTGCGATCAAAATATGTGTAGGATTGATTCACCGCCATATTGTGACGTGTTAGCTATCGGAATAATTATTTTCTTAACTCTTAATGACTACAAAGGTTTAGCCAATGTTTACCCAAACAAAAACAATCGCAATTTATTAAAAAGCTTGAGAATTGTACTTGCGAAGTCTATAGAATGGCTATGAATTTTTTAGGTCCGTCAGCTTGTTTGCCATTCTAAGTTGTATAAAAAAAGGTCTAATATTGCATATTTGATTTCCTAGATATTTTTTTTAACCAGTGGAAAAAAGTACACCAGTGTATGTAGTGTGTACATTACGGTATCGAAGTGTGGCTATTCAGGATTAATTTATATACATACGACTTAGTTATATTTGAATGAAAGTATTATATATTTATTTAACTGTGCGATCCCGATATAGAATGGGCCGTCACTTCCTGTAGGTGTCGTAGGTGGCGACTAAGGAAAATTAAAGGTAGAGGGATGGGCAGCAGTGTCCCTCTTACAATATCACTATAAGCCTAATTGCAGTTGCCAACCCGTCTGCCAAGCATGGCAACTACGGCAAAATCTCCATTATGGGAAGGCCTATGTTCAATAGTTAATGTCTGATATGAATGAAGGAGAGAATATTTTTTTAGACTTACTTTAATATGTAAAAACATAAGACTATATACGTAAAATACTCGAGTTTTCTTTAACGATTGCAATCTGTACTCTTCAAGTCTACAGTTCACAGGTCTAGGACATTGGCGTTTCTGATATTTTAATCGCATTGTTCAACTATTTTGCTCATGCTTTGTAGATATGTATTTAGTTGTATATTATTAATGTAAGATATTTTTAATAAATATTTAAAGCGGTTTTACTCACGTGTTAACTTCGGGGTTGCCAGACTAGTCATCAAAATACTGATATTTAGTAATTCAATTACGGTAAACCCTGATCGTGAATAAAAATGTTTAAAAAACGCTAAAGTTAAAAAATAACTGTCGATGTATTATTTCTCAAGCGACTTCAACGAGGAGGGAGTTCTTAATTCGGTTGTTTTTATATTTGTTATTATATAAAATCATAATTCCAACATTTATAAATCGTTTTGGAAGATTATTTTTTATCTGAATGGATATACATACAGTTGGTTAATTTTTGAAACAAAACTGGTTTTGTCACAATCGCAATCTGTGGCTAAAAATTTAAGATTTTGTTCCACAAAAGTGGAACATAATCTTAAATTATGGATGTTATTACTTTGATAAATATCTGTTGTTGCTACCCCGAAGGCGATACGTGAAGGAAGGGAATACAAAGAGATAAGACGGTGGTGGTGTGCACAGGTGGGCCCCGGAGGCGGCGTGGGAGGCGGGCGCGGCGGACGCGGGCGGCACGCAGACGCTGCAGCGCCGCGCGCCGCCCGCCGGCCCGCCGCCGCCCGCCACCGCCACGCTGCCGCAGCCCGTCACCAAGCAGAGGTACAACTACACAGCAGCGCCTTCACCCCCGAGATGGATTACCATTACAACAACAACCCTAGATGGATTAGCCATTTGAAAAATGACCAAAAATTTAGATTTTTATTTTATCCCTTATTTTTTTTCGGTAATCTATGCTGAACATGGCAGGTATATAGGCTTCTAAATATAGTACATTACTGCAGCGGCCAGCAACTGAGGCATTGATGGACGAACGTGCAAATATGGGCCGAGACGTAGCCGAGGCACACATACGCGAGTCCATCAATGCCTAGTTGTGGCCAAGGCTTGTATAGTACTTTTCTCAAACAATGCGCAGAAATCATCTATTTTTTTTTTGTGTAGAACAATATGTAATTATTTAAACACCAAGTTAATGTATAGTAATAAAGAGGAAAGATTAGATTGTTTGTAATGGATTAACCCAAAAACCATTAAATCGATTTTAAAAATTCTTTCATTTATAGAAAGCTATGTTATTAGCAAGTAACATATTATTTTTGAAAATTCTATCTACTCATGCGAAGCCAGATTGGATCGCTAGTTAATAATATTTAATTTTATTTAATCTACAGTCGAACTGTCATGGGCCCGCCATCCAACTGGGAGAATTGGTTCAACACTATTCCAGATTCGGACACAGAGTCTGAAGAAGAGTAACGCCCCACCGAACACGTGAGTGTAACACATATGATGATGCGTTCAGATATTACTAACGGATATTTCAAGGTCACGATACCAGGGTCAATGTAAACATTGCTCATTAGCTGTTTCAACTGATTTTCATATAATTTGAATTGACATATAAAATTCTAATTTTAATAATAGATTATTATCGTGACTTTTATTTTTATTTATTTGCATGATATTAAATTGAGAACAGTTGTCTTCCTATCTTCAGATAAATTTTATACTGTGACGCCATTATTTTTGTACTATACGCCATTCCAAAAAAACTGTGTATAACTTAAAACATCACAATCCAGTGATAATGTTTAATGCTTTAATTTTTTTTATATTTTTATTACACATATGATGTGTTTTGTTTTGTCTATGTACGTAATATATTTTGATAGATTTATTTTGCACTCTATTGAGTTTATTATACAGATTGTAAACCAAAGAATATTATGTTGTATTCCAAATGCACGTTGTTGTTTTAATTATTGTTTTAAACGTAAACATTATTTATTATTAATATATTTATTAATTTGGGTGTTTTGCCTATAATTAGTTTTTGTTGGGAACATATTGTATGGGTACTCATACATATTGCTTTATATAATAAGTGCGTAGTTTTAAGCAGATTTTATTGTAGTGTTAAAAATGTCATTTCAAAAAAATTGATGTTAATATTATCCAGTTCAAACATAACTCGACGCTCTCTAGATAAATTAATTGACGTTTGTAGTTTTAAAAAGGAAATATGGTGCCAAATGGGAACTGAATACAAGGATAGTTCAGGAATGAGAGTGGTGGTAATTCTACTTTTACAATGTGTAGGTAGATAGATAAACACAATACATACATGTCTGATATTAACTCAAGTCTATTCATATAAGAAATTGACCTGTTACTGCCATAGAATAAAATTTGTTTTTATTTCAAAGGTGATCTTTTATTGCTCTAAAAATGGGAAGGAGATCAGAATCAAAGAGAGAAATTAATTACAATGACGAAATATTTAATTATTCATCTGGTATATATTCTAGAATATTATATTATTAAGTCTTGCATTCTATTATTATTGGAGTTTTTTTCACATGAATTGAATGAAGTTTCTACTTAACGATCTTCTTACTGAGAAATTGTTAAATATATTTTGAAATTACAAATTACCGACTAATCTATTTTTGTCTAAGATAGTCTAGTTAAGTTTAGCTATGTAAGAAATGTTTAGAAATTTAGTGAATAAATAACAATATCAGAATGTAAAAAAATATTTTTCTCCCTCTCAAATAACTGTTAGGTATGATTAAATTATATTCCTTTTGTGAAAAAGATCTCTTCACTAGGCAGCTCGAAATGGAAGTAAATTATAGGATTTTAAGTCTGACTTTTCAGGGTTGTAAGCATTAACGATTATAATTATATGTATAAATAATTTATAATTGAAAAGTATAAAATCTAAAATATAGCATATTTCAAACATATTGACGATTTAAAAATTAATGAAGATAAATATTTTTGTCGATTATCAGACGAGTTCTACCCACCATTAACTAATGTTTTAAAGCTACTACTGTCTATATGTTCTAACTTTTTAATAAATTTATATTTGGAGATGTGAGCGGAGAAAATAAAGCCTATGGTCTGTTGCATTATTGTGTTTTGACACAAAATGTGTAATAAATAGAAACCAATGAGTCTTCAGTAATATTTATTTAGGAGTATATTAAATAGGCAATTTCTAACTACAATATATAATAAACACATATTTATTCGCAGACTATATTCACCGTACTTGCCGATATTTGTGTCTCATTGTTGTTGCAGAAAATTAATGTAATAAATGAAATATGGGAAAATGTTACTTGTGTGTGTAGACATGATCAGTATTATAGATATTTCCGAACCAAATAACTAAGTGAAATCATTGAATTAAACGAGTTAATTGAAATTTAAATGGACGTTTTATTTTCTTTATAACTGTACATATAAATTGTTTATATATATAAGTAGCAGAACGGGGACGACGTGTGGCATCAACTTGGTTAGTTCGCTGTGACTAGCCGTCTCTGGATCCGGGTCGGGCAACCAGGGGCCGCACTGTCTGTAGCCCTCCTCCTAAAAACAAATCTTGTTCATATTTGACAATAACAGATTACTTCTAAAATGTAATAACTCAACTCATATTTCTTTTTTGTTTATATATACTTGATATCTTGCAAATAATCAGAATTCAAAGTAATTAAATATAAAAGTAACAAACATATGATACATTTAAAAACTAGTTTCTTGACAGCTCAAAGCCTTGTTTTGTTTTTAACTATATTTTTTTAAAGTTATATTTATTTCAAAAGAATAAAAAGGGTCCCATATCAACCGGGTTCGTAATAGGCATTGTGAATATAAATACCATATTCATGAGAAGTGAAGAGTAATAAACTATTATTATTTTATGTTCAAGACCAGGCTAATATGATAAGTATCTAAGTATATGTGCAAGGACCTTCTAATAACGATTCACTTCATTTCTTTAATACATTCAATTCTTGATACTATGGGGTCCATTTTGAAACTTAAAACTACATAATATGTTTTTTTTTCCATCCCATTTAATATATGTATACCATATTACAGAGTGATCAGTTAAGCCGATGAGATGCTAAAAAAGGTAACAAAAAACATACTTTCACATTTATATGATAGTCGTAAGTGTGGCCCCGACAGAATGAGCCACCTATTCCTTTCCTATGGGTGTCGTAAAGACGACAAAGAGAATTTAGCGGTCGAGGTGTCCCTCTTAAAATGTCAAAGCTTAATTGTGTTGTCAACCCGTCTGCCAAGTGTGGCAACTATTGGCACAACACCTCAAGGAGGAAGCCTATGTTCAGCAGTGGACAGTTAACGGCTGATATGGCGATGAATCGTAATTATATTAATATTTACTTGTGTGTAATTGTGTGGATAGCACTGCATGTGCGGCGGCCGTCCCGGCAGAGGTTCAATGTTGCGCCAGCACGCGAGCCTACTCGCCGGGTCCAGCATGTTCCAGTCTACTTCTTTCTTCATTAACTTTGTTACTTTGACCATATCGACCTATAAATAATATGAATAACATGAAACAGGGCAGTTGCTAGACTCAAGTTTAAGGTAGGCGAAAGAACTTTTTGATAGGGCAGAAGTTTTCTTGAAGGCTTTTAAGGTAGGGAATTGCCCGTTAATGCCGTCCCTCGGGGAAAAGGGATTGTTAGCAATGGAGCCAAATAGCCCCATTACTAGCAATATACCCTACCAGGTCGACCTCCACGTGGTTCCCCCTGGAAACCATCGTTGTTTCTAGTTGAATTCGTCAGGATGGGCTAACTGACCTGCTTTCATCCTCATCAGTCATCTATCACTGGTGCCCCGCCAGTGTATACCGATAGCGCAGGTGGGGTTACCATACCATTATCACCCATTAAAGAAAATGCCTTCCCCCCCCCAGCTACAGCCATCATATGAACACTTAAATTCTTACTTAAGAAACCGTCAAAGTAATATAATTGATTTAATGATTGTTAATAGATGTTATAAGCTTTTAATTGTAGAGTTTATAAAACAACGTCATTTTGACAAGTATAGTAGTGGTCTAAATTTTTTTTATTTATATAATAATTAAATTCTTACTTAAGAAACCGTCAAAGTAATATAATTGATTTAATGATTGTTAATAGATGTTATAAGCTTTTAATTGTAGAGTTTATAAAACAACGTCATTTTGACAAGTATAGTAGTGGTCTAAATTTTTTTATCTATGTAATAATGTTTTCATTATTTTAAAATAACGGCAATGTAAAATGAAGCATTTAGTTCGTCTGATGAAGAGCGGAATGGTGAACATGAAATTCAGGTCTAAAACTTCGGAGTTAGGTTTCATAATAGATCCAATGAGATTAGTTCAGATAAATTCGTATTTCTTATTTAAATTTTCATTGAAATACATAAGCATGATCGTTTACTGGTTCGTTGTTGAGAGGGTCTGGCACCGGCTTGCCAGTGTATGGGCAGACGTTGTAAATTGCAAGCAGGAGTAGATTGGTGTCCGGCACTATAGCAGCTCCTAGAGGCCAACTACAAGCGGCGGGCGTACGCTTTAGCGCTGACATGGCCTGCGCAGTACGCTGCAACAAATATATATTAAAATGAATATTATGCAGTGACCGTGAAATGACCATAAATGTTACTAATATAATAAAACTGTAACTATGTCTAAGTCGTATAAAAAAAAATAAAAAAATAAAATAAAGGTAATACGTTGAGTGAGAAACCGGGAGTTTTCTGGAACTGTATGTTTCTTATATTGAAATTAAATCATAGCTGCGTTACTGCAGAACAAGAAAGAAGATATAGTTTTGGTTATCGACATATGACTTTATATCTAACAAACAGTACAGAATACCTGTAATTCGTACATGGGGCGTGAACGGTCGCATGCTGCGAACGTGGTGCGGTTTACCAGCACCTTTTCATCGAATAGACGATCGAACTTCTCTCGCTCATAATCACGTTTCAGGCGATTACGACGTTTCTCTTTCTCCGCTTCTGTGTCTGCCCATGCTCTGTTACCTAAAATAGTTTTATCTATTTATAAGTTGCATTTCTTGATTTAGGAAGGCAATTGTAAGAAATGTTCATGTCTATAGGCGACGTTTACCACTTTCGATCAGGTGAGCCGTCAGCTTGTTTGCCATTCTAAGATGCATAAAAAAAAAATAAAGAAATTTTTGTAAAAAACTGACGTCAAGCTTATAAATCGAGGCATTTTGAATCCAGAGTGAGACTTTGTACAAAAGTCGATTGTTTGGGTACCTCTGTCCCATTCGTGTTTCAACCGTGAAGCAGTTGTGTTTGCATGGCTGTGTTTCGGTTTGAAGGATGGGATATGGCGTAAATTTACAGGGTACAGAGGAATAACACCTGAGTCCTCAGGAATGGCAACGCATGAGGGTATCATGGGCGAAACAGTGTACTCTGTTGTGTCCATGGTGCTGCTCGTGTCTATGGGCGACGGTTATCACTTTCCATCAGGTGGGCCGTTAGCTTGTTTGCCATTCTAAATTGCATAAAAAAAATCCTTGGTATCAATGTTACCGCTATCATGCGGAAGAAAGATAAGGTAATTTATCACGTGTTAATTAATGATAGGTAATGTATGGAGTTTTCACCATTAACTGCCACCAAAAATAATTGTTATAGACACCTTATTCAAGTACTATGCATTATTATCATTTATCGCTGGTACCATTTAATTTTCACCTAAAATCATTCCATTTTCACTCATAAAAAGGTGCTCCTTGTACAGTGAATTTGTATGCATTATGTATTCGAGTACCTAATCTTCATCATCCTAAGTGAAAAATGCAACTATACTTACTATTGATCAATAGCGTTAATATTGTTGCGATCTCCCTCGATACCGTTAATAAAAGCGTCACAGATCTCCATATTGATTTCAATAGTGATGGTACCATCTAGAAAATACACAATATAAAAAAAATATTTTGTTTAAAAATTTTATAGAATAAAATATAAATAACTTGTTACCTAGATAACGGATAGGAGACTTGAAGTACCTATAACTATTTTGATGCTAGCGACTTCTATAGGTTTTTTTTCATAGAAGTTACACAAGTAAGAAGATAAAAGGTAAGTTTCATGGCCTAAGTTATATCAAAGTCAATTAGAATGGGTTTTATAAAACACTAGCTGTATCTCGCGGCTTTGCTCGCATGAATTGCTATATAACACATCTCATGTTTTAAGTTGGAATATAATATATCTGCGTACCAAATTTCAATCGAATCCATTTAGTAGCTTTGTGTTAAAGAGTAACAAACATTCATACAACCTCACAAACATTCACATGTATGATAGTAAAGGAAATATTTAAAATAAGATAAAAACTTACAATGGAGGTAGCACTATCTTTACTATCCTCATAATTGAAGCAGACACCTTGATAATCATGGATCCAGTTGAGACGAAACACTTTGGCGTCGAGCAGGGCGGCCATGGCGGCGGGGTGTACCGCGGCGAGGTGCCTCCTTACCGGGTCCTCGTTGCTAGTCCTTGTGTAGGACGTGTCGCCAGCCACTATCCATCCACCCTCGTCCACCAGTACGCAAGACCAAATTGTACCGTCGCATTTAGTTTCGCAGTCGTCCTCCTCTTCATTACACTAAACAATAAATAGATTTAAACATATCACATAACGCTATATACTTAGTTCTAAAGTCGATTTTATATTATGGGATTAAACAACTGATAAATGTTTTTTTTTATGTTTATAATTGTCACTAAAGCTATTTATAATTTACTCCCCCATAGACTGCCATAAGGTACAATTTTGGGCTAACTGTATCGACTGTATCTACTTGTCTACCACTGAAGACTCGTTGTCTGTTTAATTTTAGCGTTTTCCTCAGATATTGTTATAGTTTGCTTAGGTGGCCGGTCGTAAAACTAAAAACTAAATCTTTTTGTAATATGGATAAAAACATATTACGCCGACCCCAAATAATAATTGGGATAAGGGTAGGAAGACGATGATTGCCATAGTTTGAGACAGTGTTGTGCTTCTTCTATGCAATTTAAATTTCCTTATATTATAAGTAAAGTATTTATGTTCAGCAGTGGACGACGGAAGAATTATTATGTTGAGTATAACATCATTACAATTCTTCCTTATATTTTGCCACAAATATTATAAGTAGGTATAACAGATATTGTCATTAAGATTAATAGATAACGATTATTTACATTGCCTGTATTATCATTTATCTGTATTTGTAATAACTTACAGGAAAATTTGTGATAAGCTCAAGGAAATCCTCCAAATGTTGTGGGTAAAAGTGAAATCCGGCCACACCAATAATGCCTTTTTCCGAGTGTCCAATGGTTCTGGCCGCTGTCAGCCACTCTGCCCGAGTCCCTACCTATATAAAATAACATTTTTATTACAAGATCTTTTGTTTGGTATGTTGATTGTCCGAGATAAATCGCATATAGTAATATGCGATGGAGAAGAGCATAGGCTAAATTACTAAACTTCATAACTATTGGTTGAGCCATTTATATGTTTATAATATATATTAGCACAGTACAAAAACTCCATTTTATAAGTAAGCATAGTAACGATATTAATTAGTATTAATTTTGCGATTTTATGGTATGTTTCATAGAACATACCATAAAATGCGACATATCGCAAGTAAGTTCAAAAATCCATTTTAATTTGATGTAAAACTTAAATATAATATTGTTATAATAAATGGTAAGTAATGGAGATATTAGTAGCTTATTACACATATCAGGTCAATCTCCATGCGCCTTCCCATCATATTTACTGATGGGATTTATGTTCTAGTGGTGCCCCCCAATTGTATATTATTAGCATAAACGGGGTTATCGTTTTTCCATTTAAAAAAGCATCCCCATTAAACAATTTTTTCTCCAATACAATTGATTGTAATTGTAACAGAAAGTATCCCAATATGTACACGTAAGTTAAACTATCTCGTATAAGTGTTATAATATAAAGGAGAGAAGAGAGTTGTGGCGATGGCGGTGGGCACTGACTGGGGCGACGGTGGCGTCCGAGCTGCGCAGGCGGCGGTGCGGCGTGACGGGCGCGTGCAGCAGCAGCGCGCCGGGCGCGGCGGCGGCGCGCGCGTACCACGGCTCGTCGGGCCCGCGCGCCCACTCCGCGCCGCTCGGCGGGTCCGCGTGCCGGCTGGCCGCGTGGTACTGCTGCCACCGCGACAGCCCGCTCTCTGTACCACCAACTCGAACTTGTTAGCTATCTAGTCGCTTAAATTCTACCACCGAGGAATTAAAATATTCACCATTTTGTGTAGGTTGAGAGGCGTATTGGTATTTTGACCACTTATTAACAAGAATTTGAATCTTAAAAATAAACAATCTTGAAGTAGGCATATAAAGTAAAATTGAATAGTTTTCTTTTTTAGGATAAGGTTGCTTTTTTTTTTAATTCATTAACCTTAACTGTTCGAAGTCATTTTTTTAAATATTACGTATTTTATAATTACGTATCGAATGCGCATTCACATCGCCTCTTTGCTTTGTGCCAATTCGATCTACATTCAGTGTACGCCTCTTCATATTAAATATGCACAAGTAAAGTAATAGAAATACTATATAAAATAATAAATAGTTAAATAATAATAAAAAAATATTAAAGTGGGTTTAAATTTATAAGCATTTTTGATAGTTTTAGTGTAATAAATATTGAGGCGCGCATTCAGGATCGCGCTCGCGTCATAGTCACTCATGACTACGGATCCCGAATGGTCTCGAAACTAGTCGAGTTTTCTCGACTAAAATACACCGAAAGTTATCAGTAGTTGTTACATTAGAATAAAAAACGTACGAAATTTTTAATAATAAAATTTTCAACACTATTTTATGAAATTACTGCCCATTCAGAATGCAATTTCAGCTAAGAAGAATGAAACTCAGCTGGTGTTTTTTCCAAACAAAAGTTGAAATGTAAATACACAATTGGGACATAATGCGATGTAAAAGCCTTTACAGGTAAATAGTACCTACATATCTGCTTTTTTATTGCCGACGTATCGACGTGGATTGTATCACGTCGTGGTTACGGCAGGACGTATTTAAAATATGTGTAAACAACGCGAAAGTTTAAAATTAAATTGAAATGTAAAGTTATATACAAAAAATTGTAAAGGTATACAATGAATATTATTTAATACGAACCACTAGCGAAGAATGCTGTGACGGAGCCGAGCTGAACGGAGGCATCTTCATCGGGGTCTTTTTGATCCTCGGCCCATTGGCTCGTAGCGATTGCTTCTTTGCACATGTGAGCCATTAGTTCCTCGTCACCTATCAATGTACAATATGCGAATGTTAGTAAAAATATTTGGTTATTTAGATGGTTGAGTTTTAATATCATACTGAAATGTTTGAACAGTTTGAATGAAAAATTTTAGCATGTTTTTTACTTTAAGTATATACGATACAACGTTTCTAGCATAAAATACAAAATTGATCCTCTATTATTTGATAAGGTTTTAAAATGGTCATTCTTCATCACAGAAGGTAAACTAGAACCTAATTAATTATATAAATTGTTCAAAGGTTGAGTTTATATATTTTAAAATTTTGAATATTGCATATCTATATAGTTCTAGGATATATATACCATGTAAGTAAATCATTAATTCAAAAGTTAGTAGTGGACAATTAATTGCTGAAAATTATTATACTGATGAAGTATTTAATCGAAATAAATATTGAATAAGACTAACATTGGTACGTTTTCTCTAATAATGATGGTGGTATTGGTGAAAACAGATGTTTGAGTTTTTTCATTACAAAGTTCGGTTCGTCGCTACGGCGCCTGATGAAGTGTAGCACTTCAGCATTCCGGGAGTCGAAATATGGTTCCACATGGCGACAGTACAGCCTGTACACACAGAAAATATTATTTTAGGCTTCTCTTTAGCATAATATACATCTATTTTCTAATCTATTGGTTCAATTCTTGGCGTATGGGGTCATGCGATATTGATGTACAGTTTTAATTGCTTGGTTTGTTCGCTGATTGATTAACCTGGTAAATAATAAAATTTCTACAATATAAAAATCAGCAAGAAAGTGACATATTAAGGGCTGTTTCATACCTACGTGGTTAGGGTGATAGTATATCTTTGATGGAAATTATTATGTATTATAAGTATAACAATAAATATTACCAATCTGGGTGTATCGAGAAGTCTGATCTGGACAGAGTTTTCAAGCACTCCTTAGCTAATTCTTGGGTGAAGTTCCCGCTGGGGACGGCTCGCCGCCGGTTGTACTTGGGAATGACGACCACAGCTGTGTAGTGGTCTAGGATTCTACTCCAATGGTACTCTCTTTCTTCAACGATGGCTCGCATACCTCCCTCGAAGATATTCTTAGACAATATAGTTCTAGTGCCTTGTGCTTGATCTATCACTAATGCTTTGCGGAACTAAAAAAATAAATAAATAAACAGGATTACTTGAGTAACGTCTATGATTTAAAATTTACATTGAGGTGTTGTCCACGAGTTATACTGAAAAGTGCAACAACAAAAACTATTGGAAACTATTTATAGTTTTTTCTTTATGTAGATATATTTTAGTCATTAATAATACATAAAAAAAATATGTACATAAGATATTTTACTCATCATCATCATATCAGCCTTAACTGTTCCGTGCTGGACACAGACCTTCCACACAGACTGCCATCAGAAACGATTATGACCGTATTGCAGGGTTTTGTCAACATTTGCCACGCTTGGAAGCCTGGATGAGAGCCAAGGTTGGTAACTTGGTAACCGTAATTAGGTTCTGGTGATGTTTTAACAGGGACGCTGCTACTTATCCCTCGATCATTATGTTTCCTTAGTCACCTCTTATTTGTAGTGAGGGATAATAAGTGAGGATGAAACGTACGTTAGTTAGTTCAACGTGTAGTGTCACTTGGAATTCACCATGATGGTTTCCAAGGAGACCACGGAGATATCGACCTGATAGGGTAAATTGCAGCAACAGGACTAGTAGTCCTTATTACTAACAATCCTTCCCCCCAGAAAGGAAGGGTGGGCCATTCTATGCCGAGACCCCACAGCATAAATTTTATTAAACATTATAAAATGAACTAACCTCTTTCCATTCTTGGGGGTAATATCTAGGTGGGTGACTGATACCCGCTTGTTCTATATCTGAAAAATCGATGGTGCGGTATCCAGGTTTAAGAATGTCCCCATCAAACTGTAAAAAGAGTATCAATATTAGTCTATAATTAATTTGAATTTTTGTTTGATTTATAAGATGATACGCAAATTAATGACTTACAGTAGGTTTTAAATTATCATGTAATACTATATTGCCGCGATGATCAATAAGGAACAAAGTCCCACCAGCGCCCACCTGTAAAACAGAAAAACATAAAAAAAGAAATAGATTTTTTTTACATTTTTCAATATAATTTAGTTAATTGTATTGATATATTATTTGTTGTATTTTCATTACATTGACTCAGAACAGTGAGATCGTGACGTACACACAATTATTTAGTAATAATTAAATCTACCTAATTAATAATAATTCATAGTTAAATGTGTTATGTATAGTAACGAAAACTATATTAAAATCGGTCTAGCTGAATGTACCTAACATATATCATGATGCTCTAAGACGAAAATATAAAGTGTTTTATTTATAATTATTTTTTTCAAATTTTTTTTTTCAAAGAATAAAATTACAATGTTTCAATCAATTTGTTTGTTTTGAATTGGAATATTTCTTACTGTGATTAACGACACTGGTTATCGATATAATAATATAATCTTATGTTGGCTTAATTACGTAAACCAATTAAGAGTTTAATGCACAATACATACATTTAATAAGTTTATATTGTCTGCTATAATACATATACAGATAATTTTTAAAGGTTCATTGATTTTATTCAATTATTTGATATTTTTTTGTATGTGATTTCGCCATATGATATCACATAAAGGCATGATCACATAAATAAATTCTTACTTGTTATTCAAATAAAACATCGTGAAATAATTATTTTTCTTCTCTAAAATTAAATTGATAACCAGGCCCTTATTTAAGATAATTGAAAAAAGGGGAACAGTTGGTTTTATAATATTTGTAACATATTTGAAAAAAAGAAGTTTTTAATTTGACTATTTATTTTATTTATTACACTATTGTATCAAAATTACAGTATTTCTTAATGAATTTTCAATAAGTATAGTGTAGTACAAAAGGCGGTCTTATTGCTAAGCAATCTCTTCCAGACAACCTTTGGGTAGAAAGAATTAATAATTAAATAGGTAGGTGGCGCGTAAAATAGATCTGTAAGAATAATATGAAAATCCTTTTGTGTGTCTACGCTTTATATTCTACTATTGTATTTCAAGATTCCTTTCATTTATCGCATTGGTCTTATGGCTTTAGATAAATATTATGCTTTAAAGTTACAGTATGACGGTATAATGGAATTACCTGATGGTAAGGTAGAAGCATCTTCAAATGATCGACTGGTATGTCCACTCCAGCTACGCCTAGTAGCCTGTTGACAGGGTACTGTAAACATAGTTTATTGTTATTTATTTATGCTAGAGCGACAAACAATTTGATAGTCTACCTGATAGTGATCAATGCTTAGTATACATATGTACTACACATAAAAACATCATGACATCACAAGAATATACTGTACCACTTGAAATGATCCCTGTAAGCATGTATTATATATATTAACCTGTACTAAGGTTAATATATATAATAAATACTCAAATGTTAGATATTGTACTGATTATCAACGTTTGAATTCTTTAAAATTATCTTTAAATACTTTTAAAAATATTTATCTTAATATTTTGTGAAGCCGCGTCAAATATTTCTGTTTACTAGAAAAGTAGCCTAGAAAGTCTTCACGTCAGCGAGTATCAACAACAAACAAGTAGTGTCAAAACAACGAAAATTGGTCTAATTAGAATCATTGGCGTATTTAATATATGAAGTTTCATTCGCATCCTGAAGTGGGCACCAGCTAATTATGGGGTGGGCACGGTTCACATGGACCCCGTCTAAATACGTTTATGGTTAGAATATAAAAGTATAATAAATATTTTTGTACAATACATTCTATTTCTGCGGACGAATTCTTAGGAATAGCAACAAATGGTAAAATTTCGATAGGTTTGGATACTTCATAGTAGAGTGTGTGTGTAAATAAATGATTTTCCGAATCGGAGGTTTATGATACCATTATAGTAGTATTACATTGTACAAACAGGCGTGTTAATTACGTTTCATGGTAGACCCCGGGTAGTGAAGTTATCGTATTGGTAGTTCGGAACATTTCTTTTATTCTGATAACGTATCATAAATACTATATTAGTATAGGTTGTTTAGATAATTGATTAACTTGTTTACTTACCGTTCTCGTAGAATTCCTTTGCCATTCCTAAAATCACAATTTTAATATGTTTTAATTATTACTTGATAAGATCAATTGATTATGAATAAATAAAGTTTGATACATCGATAATTCAGTGTAATTGACACAAAGGACGATTTTAGAGATTATAAATGTACACGATAAAGACATCTCGCCTCTTATTTTGTAATAAATTAGGTATTTTGGTTTACTTAAAAATGATTAAACTTATAACTTTATTCTTTAATTAAAAGTAAAAATAAATATATAAATTAAAAGTAGAAACTATCTACTACAACTTTCCATTTTTCATCGCATAATTATATTTCTGTTTTGCCAAAGGTTGATTGAGAGAAAATGCTATATATCATTAAGTCCGCTTTTTGTACTAAACATTTATTGTAATGTTGTCAATAAAGTATAAATAAATAAAATTCCATAACAAAGCAAACAACATAAAAAACGTTATCATACTTTATCATAATACTGAATTCAATAAATAAGTTTTGCAATATATAGTTACATATTAATTTAATATTCTATGTAAATCAAGTATTTAGTGAATATTGGATCTGGTCATATAAACAAGTTATATTCTTCGATCTTATTTAAGTGATGCGCTATTAAATATGCGATAGTTACCTCATCCAATGTTTTTGTAATATTCTGAAAAAAAAGGAAATATTAATAGCATTGATATAAAGTATATAAATAATAAATAATAATAATAAGTATATAAATAATATATAAGTATAGTAAATAATAATTTATAAATTCATCTGTATTATTAAAGAAGAAAAGAAAAACAGTCGCAATGATAATAGTAAAAATTTTATCCTTGTCCTATTTTATCTAATGTATTAAGGTTCCTTCAGGGTCAGCAATGCATACGTGATATCCCTAGTGCTGCTGGCGTCCATAGACTACAGTGACTGTTTACCATCACACAAATTGTTCGCATTTTAACAAAATTCTGTGACAATTTTATGTCGAATCAAATCGTAGAATTAAAAGGATATCGTAGAACTACAAGGATAAAATTACAATTTCTAAGCTAGTTTTGCCTAATCACATAGTTTTTGCTTCTATTGCCCATATACGTACTTTAGTTTTTAGTTACAAGTACAATTTGGTATGTAAAGAAAACGACTTCACATTTACATACATTAACATACAGCCTCCAACGAATGATGAGATATACGTAGACCAAACTTAGAGGTAAATCTTATTAACTAGAAAATCAATTTTCGAAATTATGTAAAATAGCAAAAAAACAGTCATCATTAACGAATTAGCTTTTTTATACTCCATAGACATTCATATCTAGTAAGTACTTACTTATTAGGATACATCATTATATCAGCCTTTAATTGTCCACTGCTGAACATAAGCCTCCCCCTTGGGGGGTTTTGCCAGTAATAATAATAATAAAAAAATTTATTGCCATTCTTCACAAATTATAATGTACATAAATTAATTAATCAATATATTGTCCATTAATCGTATGCGCCTGGCAATAGGTACAAACTCAGCTTTTGCTGGACTGATGTTCGTAATTGCCATACTTGGCAGGCGGATTGGCAACCTCAGTCAGGCTTTAGTGATATATATTGTATTGTATTTACCTCAACCGTTATGTGGTCAAACACAGGTACTGAAATACTTATTTGAAGACGGTAGTTTATATCTTCTCCTTCATAATAGTAGCCATATTTTTCCTGCAACAAAAGTCTATATAGGTCTTTTAATCATTCTCTCATTGTGAGTCCGTGAGTATGTATTTTACGTAAGTTTGGAACCATGGACGAGTGATGTCAGTAAAAATTTGACGCAAACAACGTTGCGTGTAGTAATATTTATAATTGACTAGTAAAATAATATAATAAGTTCCAAATTAATTTAATATTTTTCCATCAAAAAAAAAAAATTTATAAATTAAACCAAAAAAAAAAACAGATTTGTTTTAAAATTTCTATAAGACCCATCTGAAGATCCTTTTCGATAAAAAATAATTTTCCAAAACGATTTATAAATACCGAGAGTTAAGAGGTAACATACTCGTATATAAAAAATATAATCGAATCGTGAATCTTCTCCTTTTTTGAAGTTGGTTAACAATGAGGAATAATGATTAATTTGTTTACCACATTCAAGATTTATCATTGTTTATAAAGGACGTATAATTATGACATATTGCGATGTTGATTTTTAATATATTACTTATCTATTGGATCAATGAGACTTTGTTTAGTTCCGCCACTATCAAACAACAAGTACAACGACCTTCTCCACCACTATCGAAGTCCCACCACCCAGCGCCGTTTTTAGACTATGTAGATACATATATGTTATGTTTTATACAATTTGCAATAGTTTATTTGCTATTGCAAATTGTATAAAAAAATTTGTGTACAAGCTATTGGAAGTTGAAGAAGGGACATAAATATTGTATACTCGCATTGTCAAACCCGTCCCTATAATTGTGTTCTAAATGAAATCTCAATATGCAGAAGAAATAATTAACTTTGAGTTGATTATTTCTTCTGATTACAAAAACGAACTGGGCAATTTATGAAACGAATGAGATAAAAATTAAATAGGTAAGAGATTAGGTATATATACTTCATAATATTTCAACCATAACTTCGGTTAGGAAATATAAACAAATTTTAAACTCTATAAGTACCTAATAGAACACTGTTTAGCAAAGACACAAAATGAGGTTTTTATGCAACTTAGAATGGCAAACAAGCTGATGGCCCACTTGATGAAAAGTGGTAACCGTCGCCTATAGTCATGAGCAGTACCATGGACATAACAGAGTATACTGTTTCGCCCATGATACACCCCATGCGTTGCCATTCCTGAGGGCTCAAGTGTTATTCCTCTGTACCCAGTAAATTCACTGCTATATCCCACCATTCAAACCGAAACAGCCATTCAAACATAACTGCTTTACGGTAAAAACACGAATAGGACAGAGGAGCCCAAGTAAACAACTTTTGTACAAAGTCTCTCTCTGGTGAATTTTGTGTATAACAATCTCATCTAGAAAATTTGTAAGTACAACGTACAAGGCTTTCCTGATGCATATAGTCTTTATAGAGGCGTTGATCGCTGAGTAAATTCTTCTTATCGCGACGTAGCTCTCTGTATCGGTACGCTTGTTCCGCATTCTCTTTTTGTGACCAATAGTATTCTGCTCTTCGGGGATCCTGTTGGGATTTCATATTTTTGTTTAAGAAAAAAACAAATTTTACTTTTTTTCTGGTATTATGTGTATTTTTTGCATTTATGATATCTATCTTTTCCTAATTCTACCAGTGCTTTAAAATGTTGTAATTGGAACTTTGTATTTAATTTTTATTTATGTCACTGGAATTGGTAAGCAAGCCGACAAGCCATGTGATGGAAAAAAGGTAATTGTTGTTTATAGACATGAACAGCATCTTAGACATTGAACACACACTGTGGCGTACATGATAGATACACTTCAGTATTGTTATTTTGAGGACTAAGTTATTATGAGACCGTGTGGTCCCGGCATAGAATTAATCACCCCTTCCTTTCCCGTGGGTGTTATAAAAGTCGACTCAGGGACGGCAAGAGATGGGCAGCAGTGTCCCTCTTAAAACATCTCTAAGGGCTAACTGCGGTTGCCAAACCGCTTAACGAACTTGGCAATTACTGGCAAAACTCTGCAAGGGGGAGGCTTATGTTCAGCAATGAACAGTTAAAGGCTGATATGATGATGATGATGATGAAATTATTATGTACCCCGTATCCTGTTAATGTAATAAAACTATCCTTTGAAGTGGAATATTGAAAAGTTTGAAAATAGAATGTTACCTCAACATGAGCATATACATCGCTGAAGACTCTGAGGCGTTGTTCGCGTTGCGCTACTAGAGGACGTTCTAGAATGCGCAGAATCCTCATGACCTGTTCAGTAACATCGGCGTCGGTGCTTAACTCTGCGAAGTGTCCGTCTCGATCGCAAGTTATTATATCTCCATATTCACGTGTACTGTCGCGCAAACCGTACGGATCGTGAAGCCATATCACGAAGAGTCTATTGAATACAATCACGAACAATTATTAAAATAAAATTAATGAGAATTATCATAATTAAAAAGAAAGATTAGTTTTTTTTTTTTATATTTGGTAAACTCGGAACATACTTAAACAGTTTTAAAAATTCCTTCACTTTTCGAAAACTACATCATCAGCGAGTCACATAGGGTGTATTTTATTTAAAACTAAAGCACGCGAAGTGCGGGCGAATTGCTAGTTTTTATTAAAATAGACAAGAACTATTCCGATTATGCCAATTTTTAAATAAGGAAAATTATTGTCATCGTAGATACAATCTTCATTTGCGTATGAGTAAAAATCTCATTAGAGAGACTTATAACATGTACCTATATAGAGAAATTCATTATCACGACCTTCTTTTTGCTATATTCCAATCTATATACATAATCCAATAGGTTAGCCTGTGAGAGTGTGCAAAGCTCTACCAAACAATTAAGAACTAACCTGACTAAAAGCTTTTGAGAAGAAATAAATGTAAATAGAATGCTAACGCATCGCCGCTATCAATGTACAATAATGGGGTACCAATAGAAAATGAGGAAGAAAGCAGATCAATTTGGCCATCGTAACAATTTTTTTTTATACGACTTAGAATGGCAAACAAGCTGACAGCCCACCTGATAGAAAGTGGTAACCGTCGCCTATAGACATGAGCAGTACCATAGACATAACAGTACACAAACATACTGTTTCGCCCATGATACCCCCCATGCGTTGCCATTACTCAGGTGTTATGCCTCTGTAACCTGTAAATTCACGCCATATCCCACCCTTCAAACCGAAACAACCGAGTTAATCACGACCAGTTAGGTTATATTGCTAACAGTGAGACTTTTAAACCCCATTAATAACAACCCTTTTAATCGTAGTTTATCCATTAAGATGCTATGCTGCATATACCATATACAGACAAAAGCTGACAAGCGTCTAATAGCTCGAATATTCGTAAAATTCTAATACAAACCTAATTTGACCGGTAGGATCTAAATCTCTTAATAGCTCTGTATAGTTTCTGTCGACGCTATCAGTGACTATGATAATAATCTGCTGACAGGAAGGTGGATGATCCGGCGTGTGTCGTTGTTTCTGCAACATCTGCACTGCGTAGCGGAATACTAATTTCAAATCGGTTTTGTTGGTTAACGCGTAATGATCCATTTTGGACGTGATGGCTGCCGTGTTCACGTGGTTTGCCTGGTAAACGAAAAACCTGATTGATTAATTCATAGCGCTTTGCATCTAGACTTTATTACTGTAATGGATAGCCAGGATTTAACTCCGGTAAAGTTTTGCAGGTGACGAATACTGATAAAATTCATATATATTTTTTTGTTAAGAGTGAAGGAAAATAGTGGAACTTCTCTTTTATCCGTATTCGATTACAAAGACATAACATAACATCCGCCTTTTGTGCCACACATTTTTTTGTAATGTGGCCAATAAAGAATAAATAAATAATTAAAAACAAATAACAACAAGAACGTGACGAGAACATTATATCTCACCAGTATATTTTTTTTTATATAACACAGGGGTGATACGAGCGTGCGGCTCACATGAAAGTAAGTGACTACCGCCGCCCATGATTACCCGCAACACCAGAGGCATTGCAGGTGTGCTGCCGGTATTTTAAAAAGGAAGTATATATAGAGTATATGTTTTCGCCAGGCTTTGAATGCGGTTCAACGGGAGGAGCCGGTACTATGGCACTCTTGCCCATAGGTGAGGACAGTATTCCATATGTGGCCTGCCTGGAGCTTTATACAATTTTAGGTGGTGTTCCGGCATGAAATACCGTCTTATTCTATTGAGCATTCCTAATTTTTGGAGGCCATCTTAGTCTTATCCTCCAGGTGACCCCAAAACCGGACGTCAAATATTAAACGATATTCAAAGTTCTTGAGTTGGAATTTGGGAGACACCAAAAAGTATATTACCAATTTTAATTTCCAGTTCTAATGAAGAAATCAATTCTTAATTAACTAAATTAACCCAAAAGATGATGGTTAGTTTAGTCTATTTAGGTAATAATGCGTATAATTTTATTTATATTATTTATTAATTGTTAAAAGCAAAACAGACGTAATTGCACTAACCGGTACAAATTTTTCGTTGAAGCACCTTATGAGAGATTGAACTTTGGTATTGAATTTTAACACGTTGACGTGATCATCGTCTGTGAGTGCGTTTAGTAAGGCCAGTAGGAAATTTTTCGCGATGACTTGGTTGGTAGAGTTGGACATTGATCCTGTGGCGTCCAGCAGAACTAGTACGTCACGGGGTGCTCCCCCGGCGCTTACATACCAAGGGCGGAGTCGGCAATCATACACACTGTCGGCATCTAGCTTCAGTTTATACATACTTTCCCATAAGGCAGCTGAAATCAGATTATTTGGATAATAACATAATTTCGCTGCTATGTGTACCTTATCAAACTGAAACATAGGCTAGCATGGCATCAAGTGAGAGGTATATTTTTACCCAAGCAGACGACTTTGTACCAAGGCAATTTATATTTACACAAATGAATATTAGCGTCTTATATTTAGATTAGCTTACCAGGATAATGTCGCAGAAATCCTTTGGCACTGCAAAAATATTGGAAGTCCATAGTTGAGTCTTGAGCATAATTTTCTTTGAACACTGATAACAATCCTTCCGACCAGTACAAATGTTTAACTATATCGGGGTCTGAAAATATTAAAGTATTAATAAACTTACTATGTGCTTAAAAAACTACTACTTGCCTCACTTTGCGTGTTCTACCGCCTGTACATTGAGTTGTGCTCAGAGGAATTGTTTAATATAATGCCCACAGCCACTTTCTACCATCGTACAACTCGCCATCGACAGGGAGTTCATCCTCATGTCCTACAGCCTCAATGGTCGCGTACTGCGCGGTTTCAGAGATGTTTCCTCCCACGAACACTTAGGTTGTGGAATGCGCTCCCTGCCGACGTTTTTCCTAGATACTACAACATGGGGTTCTTCAAAAGGGGGGTAAAGAGGTTTCTTCAGGGTCGGCAACGTAAGCGTAATACCTCTGGTATTGCAGGTGTTCATAGGCTACGGTAACCACTTACCATCAGGTGGGCCGTATGTTTGCCACCTCAGTGGTATAAAAAAAAACTTACTATGTGTAAGCGATATGTGTAAGGTGATGTCAATTTCTATCTCCCAATTTCATTTCAATTCAAATCACTTCCGCTACGAAACTTCGTAGATCTTTCAAGATCTACGGAATTTTGTAGCGTTGTAGTTTTCGTAGTTTATCTTTTTATTTTATCATTAATTATTTTGATTATTGTTTGCCACCTCAGTGGTATAAAAAAAATACTTGAAAAAATTATAATTTTCGTGCATGCCAAATTATTTGTAACATTTAAATATTAATAAAGCAATTATAAGAAATTAAGATTATATTGTAATTGTAAAATGGAAATTATCAAAGTCGGTTCAGAATTGAAGAAGAGATTAAAAATCTTTATAAAATCTTTATGGCATAGCCCAAAAACAATCGATAACCAAAATACGTACTGCAATCAAAAACTTCTGGTGACACGTATACGCTGGAAGTAGCCATCGACACATCCGCGTCGAAATGCATACTTCTAGCTAAGTTAACTTTGTTTAAGCTTCTACAATCATAGGGTTTCTCCAAATCGCTCTCAGGCACCTCCATTTTTTTCAACACGTTCAAATCCTTCAAGAAATTTTCTGTGTTAATGCTTTATCTATCGTTTACATTACATAACATATTGTATTAATTCCAAAGGGTACATATTTATATTAATATTATTTTTATTATATCTAACTAGTTTTTTGACCGCTACCTTGTATGTATGGTTTTCGAAGTAGAAAAACTAATGAAGTAGATAATTTCTAGATAATCATGAGAAATCATATACTAGATTTTAAGTTAGACCCTCAGGAATACAAGTGTGAAAACCGCATTCAATTTAGTTCAGTAGTTTTTACGTGATGCTTAAACAAACATACAGATATATAGACAAATAAAATTTTTTAAAATGTTGTTTTAAGCCTATTTAGATTCTTCATATTCTTAATTATATCCGATGTACAGACATTACTAATTACAATTTTATTATTAGTATAAATACTTTGAAAGTAGGCAAATTTTTATCAATTAAAGGCTTTAATATGAATCATATTTTTATCAGACTAGGAAGAAAGTAAGGTAATACATATCTACGTGCGAATATCCGTTTGCCTGTCGGGGTTTTTGTGTGTTTGTCACGTCCGCGTGTTATATTACAAAGATTGGCAAACAAGTTGATAGTGTAATTGAAAGTGGTAACGACCCATCTAATGGTTCATATAACATGAACAACAAACGAGCTCATGGTGAGCATATATGTGTAATTAAAAAAAAAAACAGTAATATAATGTATAATTAACGTGATCATACGTCCTGCTTTGGGCGGGACAGCCGCGCTTTCATGCAATCTGTTCCGATGTTCACAGCGAGGGCGACATAGTCTCGCTTTTGCAAACAGATCAAACGATAATTTAAAATGTACTTTTCCAAATGTTTCACTCTGGTAAATTAAATAAATTGTCATGTTATGTATAATACTAACAACACTGTAATCGAAGGTGTAGTCCTCTGGTGGTGTGGCATTAAAATTAGCAAGCTCCTCAGCGCGGCGCATTATGTTTTCAACAGCTTGCGTTCGCCTCAGTAGCAATTCTTCGAGATCCTTTGCCATCTTTTGGACTATAGCTGTTCCATTGCGAACTTTTATGTTAATGTCTGAGAACTTTTGTAATAACGCCTTCCTATGGACCACACGTTCTTCTTGCTCTAGCAGCTTTTCGGATATTTTCTCAGCCCACTCTCGTACTCTGTTAATATAATAATAATAATATTTATTGAAATCAAAAAGACATGTAACCATTATACATTTTGTTTCCAAGACTTCACACTAGGATTCCCTGTGTCGTGAAGTTATGGGCCCTCTTTTGCTTACAAATCTTATAAACTAATTTACAAACTTTAGTCATATAATACCAGTATTATTAAAGGATTTTTATAGCAAGAAGATAAAGAAGACCGAAAATAGCAAACGGCCTGCTTGATGGTAAACCGATTATGGATACCTTTTCATGTAGTGATGAAGTAAGTTGAATATTATTTATCGTTCATAGGATAAAGTAAATGGGATTAACGGAACAAAACATATCATATTTTAAATACACTATCGGGATTAAACGCGATTAAAAATTTTTGCAGATATATACTACCTACATACCGTTTTTTTTTTTCAGTATATATATTTTAAACAACGCGAAAGTTTAATTAAAAAAACAGAATGTGCTTTTTTTAAACAGTTTGTACCAGTATAAATTTCGAAGAAAAAAATATCAATAGTAAACTAACATTTTCGTTTTATAAGAAAAGATTTCTGTGCAGTAGTGGACGATTTATATGTTGTTATAGAGTTATAGATATGTTTGTCACTAAGGATGTCATTGAGGTAGCCTATGCATAAGAGTTTGTATAATGTTTGCCTCTGGTAAAGAATAATATGTTGGAACATCTTAATACTTACAAATCAAGCGATATCATTTTTGGCGGAGGTTTTATTTTCTTAATCACTGGTATTTTAATTTTCTCCGGTTTTTTCTCAGTCGCGTTCTCTTTCTTGGGGACATCGCCTTTGATTGTTTTATTTACACTTAGACTTTTGTTATTTGTTTCAAGTTTATTGGCAGTTATGTTTTTTTGTTTCAAACAATTATTACAAGATATTAAGATAACGATAATTAATAACTGAAGATTCATATCGTAATAGTGAATAACTAGTTTTTGTATAAGATAATTTTCTCTGTGGGCCAGCAACGTACGACTGTGAGGAAGGGGCGCTTAGGCGCAGACTCCGGAACGCGCAGACGGCAGGCTCCAGACATCCTGGCACCATTCTGTATAACCGACGACCCAATTCTGAGGGTGAAAGGAGGATTAACCTAAGCAACAGGAGGATTCATTTCGCCTATATTAATAATGTAGGTAAGTATACGTGATAACTGGATCTCCTTAGAAACTAGGTAAAACTATCTGTACCTACAAGTATTATAAGAAGGTATGCAAGCTGAAGTCGAAGTTATTAGTTTTATTAGTGGCATTAATAATTTTCCTCAGATATACATGGGTTAAAAAATGACAAAAAATTCCGAGCTTCAGAACTTATTTGATACCAATTTAATTTTTCACGTTCTACTTGACGCAACCGTAGGCAATAACGTTTGCACCGATATAAATTTGTTGACGTGTTTGTGTGTATAGCAACACACTGAGATTCTTTATGTAGATAGTGTACGCAATAAACTATATGATTTAGTGATTAGATAAATTAATAGGGAAAAAAAATATTTTTCCAATACATTTTATTTAGTATTGGAATAATTAGTAGTAGCTTATCAACAAAATAAAAAATAGATACAAGTTTAAATATTCTATCAGGTTATAATTTTTTTATCGATATTTAACGATGATATTACCCGTTACTCTCCACTGCTGAACATAGGCCTTCTTCTATTAGAAGGTTTTGCCAGTAGTTGTAACGCTTGGCAGGTGGGTTGTCAACTGCAATTAGACTTTGGTGATGCTCTAAGAGGGCAGCTGCTGTCCAACCTTCAACCGTGAAGTTCTATTAGTTGCCTCTTATGACATTTAGGGGAGACGAAGGGACTATTTTATGTAGGGACCACACGACAATATTTAATAATTTACCTAATATGTTTTTTTAGAATTAATCACGATGGTTTCTAGGGGGACTCGTGGGGGTCGATTTGATAGGGTGTATTGGTAGCAATGAGTTAGTTAGATTTCATTACTAACAATCCCTTTCCCCCTACCTAAATATGGTTATAAGTAAATACAACTACTACATTTAGAAATCACAGGTTATGAGTTGTGTGGTCTATAAGTCGGGTTAGTATACCAATAAGTTACGATGTTCTATTTATAAGTACTTATAGTATTATTTAAGGTTCTGTACCATAAAGGTATAAAGAAAAAAGGATGTGACTTTGTCCGTGCGTCCATCCATCCATCTATCACAACGCTATATCGCAATAACTACAAATTAAAGTAATTGTATCTTATATTTATATATTTATGTACGGAACCCTCGGCGTGTGAGTTTACTCGCACCTGACCAGTTTTACCTATTTTTTTTATAATAAATAAAATGAAATAGTCAAAACTTCTGTATTTTCGATCTTCTACACAAGACAATGATTTATTTAGGATAGTAGTCCACGTATTTGGACATTTGGTAGGGCGTAATTGAATACACGTGTATGCGCTCTCATAGGGCATTATTTGTTACCAAAAATTTTATTAATATAAGAAAAAAGTTCAAGTTTTCATGCAAATACTGTACCAGTAAGTTTATTTACATGAAAATTTTAGTTACTGGTTACTTGTAATTTTGATATATACGTATACGCGGAAAGAATCAGGGATTCTTTTTTTTGAAATATTATTTTGAAATTTTAATATTGAAACATTTATGGTATAGCTCAAATATAGCATTATTAAAATAATTTGAAGAAAAAGAAATGTTATGCTAAAATAACTTTTATTAAAATTTATCACATAATTTTTTAAACGAATACATTAGAAACACAAAATTGAAATATAAGTAAAAAAAAAAAAATTAATAAATATTAAAGGTAAAAAACGTTTGTTTAACAGTCTGAAGACTGATCATTATGTAAATTTATATAATTTACAAATTTAATTTATGTACAATAGTATAGTTTATTTTTAGTTACTACAAACCACATTGCTTGGCCAATCACATTGCTCAGTCAGTGCGTTGTACAATAAATTTCCTGGGCAACTCAGAGCTACTGGCAAGCCCTCTGAGCATTTATAAAACTGGTTGCAGTTCTCGTGAGCGACCAATATACCGTCCGATCCTTCAGCTGCACAAATCGTAGCCGCTTCACCGGGATTGCTATTATTGCCCTCACCTGAACCACTGTCATTGCTGCTACCACCGTTGTCATTGCTCTCATTGCTATCACCACCATCGTCACCATTGTCATTACTTTCATTACTGTCGTCACTGCTATTGCTTTCACTACTATCTGGAGTTTCTGGAGTAACAGCTGTGTTCTTACAATTCACATTTTCTGGCCAATCACATTGTTCAGTGAGTGCGTTGTACAATAAATTTCCTGGGCATCTCAGAGTTACTGGCAAGCCGTCTGAACATATATAGAACTGGTTGCAGTTCTCGTGAGAGACTAATATTCCATCTGAACCTTCAGCTGCGCAAATGGTAGCTGCTTCACCGGGATTATTATTGCCAGCGTCAGAACCACTTTCGTTGCTGTCATCACCATTGTCATTGCTTTCATTGCTATCACTGCCGTTGCCATTACTCTCATTGCTATCCCCACCGTTGTTACTGCTGTTATTACTGTCACCACTGCTATTGTTTTCACTGCTATCTGGAGTTCCGGGAGTGACGACTGTGCCGTCACAATTTACATTTTCTGGCCAATCACATTGTTTAGTGAGTGGGTTGTACAGTAAACTTCCTGGGCAACTCAAGGCTACTGGCAAGCCATCTGAACATATATAGAACTGGTTGCAGTTCTCGTGAGAGACTAATATTCCATCTGAACCTTCAGCTGCACAAATGGTAGCTGCTTCACCTGGATTATTATTACCACCGTCTGAACCACTTTCGTTGCTGTCACCACTGTTGTTATTGCTCTCGTTGCTGTCACCACCGTTGTTATTGCTTTCGTTGCTATCACCGCCGTTGTTGCCGCTATTGTTACTGTCACCACTGCTATTGTTTTCACTGCTGTCTGGAGTTTCGGGAGTGACAATTGTGCCGCCACAATTCACATTTTCTGGCCAATCACATTGTTCAGTGAGTGCGTTGTACAATAAATTTCCTGGACAACTCAAGGCTACTGGTAAGCCATCTGAGCATTTATAGAACTGGTTACAGTTCTCATGAGGGACTAATATTCCATCTGAACCTTCAGCTGCACAAATGGTAGCTGCTTCACCGGGATTATTATTGCCACCGTCTGAACCACTTTCGTTGCTGTCACTACCATTGTCATTGCTTTCATTGCTATCACCGCCGTTGCCGTTACTCTCATTGCTATCCCCACCGTTCTCACTGCTGCTATTACTATCATCACTGCTATTGTTTTCACTGCTGTCTGGAGTTTCGGGAGTGACAACTGTGCCGCCACAATTCACATTTTCTGGCCAATCACATTGTTCAGTGAGTGCGTTGTACAATAAATTTCCTGGGCAACTCAAAGCTACTGGCAATCCATCTGAGCATTTATAGAACTGGTTACAGTTCTCATGAGGGACTAATATTCCATCTGAACCTTCAGCTGCGCAAATGGTAGCTGCTTCACCGGGATTATTATTACCACTGTCTGAACCACTTTCATTGCTGTCACTACCATTGTCATTGCTTTCATTGCTATCACCGCCGTTGCCGTTACTCTCATTGCTATCCTCACCATTGTTACTGTTGTTATTACTGTCACCACTGCTATTGTTTTCACTGCTATCTGGAGTTTCAGGAGTGACAACTGTGCCGCCACAATTCACATTTTCTGGCCAATCACATTGTTCAGTGAGTGCGTTGTACAATAAATTTCCTGGGCAACTCAAGGCTACTGGCAATCCATCTGAGCATTTATAGAACTGGTTACAGTTCTCATGAGGGACTAATATTCCATCTGAACCTTCAGCTGCGCAAATGGTAGCTGCTTCACCGGGATTATTATTACCACTGTCTGAACCACTTTCATTACTGTTACCACTGCTGTTATTGCTCTCATTGCTATCACCACTGTTGTTATTACTCTCATTGCTATCACTACCGTTATTACTGCTGTTATTACTGTCATCACTGCTATTGTTTTCACTACTGTTTGGAGGTTCGGGAGTAACAACTGTGCGGTCACAATTCACGTTTTCTGGCCAATCGCAGTTTTCCTTTTCGGGATTATAGAGCAAGTCTAAGGGACAAGATATTGTTACTGGTAAGCCGTTTGAGCATTTATAAAACTGATTGCAGTTTTCGTGAGCAATTAATATTCCATCAGAATCTTCTGCTGCACAAATAATGGATGCTTCGCCAGGATTATTATTCGTACTGTCACCGTCATTTTCAGCTTCACTACTAACGTCACTGCCTCCACCACTGGGTGGTTTTGGAGGTACTACAGTGCGATCGCAATTCACATTATCCGGCCAATCACATAAATCTAGTTCATCATTAAATACAAGGCCGACAGGGCAATTACGAACAAGCAGTTCTCCGTGTTTGCAATGATAATATTGATTACAATTTTCATGGGCGAATAGAACGTTGATTGCTGGATCCACAGGGCACCCGGCAGTGTTCAATTTGAAGGATTTACTCAGAGCTACTGCACTGAGCAGCAAGAGTATCGTACCTAAAAAAAAAAATTCAATAATTAAGTACAGTGTAGTACAAAACCAATATCGTGCTACCATTAGCGCCATTCATTGTACTTTAGAGTGTTATCCTAGTAGACCTTTATATCATACTAATATATAAAGTTTAAATAGGGGACCAATTATCATTATTATTTTAGCTATTCAACATGAGTCTGCAGGGGGAAAAGGATTGTTAGCAATGGAGTTTGACAGCCCCATTGCTAGCAATATACCTTATTAGGTCGACCTCCACGTGGTTCCCCCTGGAAACTATCGTAAACAATTCTTGTTGAATTCGTCACGATGGACTAACTGACCTGCTTCATCCTCACCTATCATTCTTCACTGGTGACCCGCCGGTGTATACCATAGCGCGGGTGGGGTTACCATTCCATTATCATCTATTTAAAAAAAAAAATGAGTCTGCCTGAAAATTATGCTGAGTGACTGATTGACTGACTCTCTGTCTGAACTGCCACAATTCACACTGACACTCAACGCATAGCCGAAAGCGCTGAATCTAAAATAAATTTTGAAGATAGGTTCTTTGTAGCGTAGATGGATAGTAAGAAAGGAATTCTGAAAATTAAACCCTTACAGAACAAAACAGGGGTTGAAAGTTTGTATAGTGTTTCGTTAGTTTAGAAGTTATATGTATGAAATTTTAGGTTTAATTTTTTTTTTATTTTCATAATAAAATTAGCAAAAAAACTATCTGGCAAAAGCTAGTGACTAATAAATTTTTGAATATCTTCTCAAACTTTTATATTTATAAATATAATGTTAATTCAATTATGAACTAATAAGTAGGTAATATAAGACGAGAAACTGACTGACTGATTTCATAGACGATACCAATAGATTTAAGAACATACTTGTATAATTTTTCTATATTACGCTTTAAATGAACACTCTAATAGGACTTCTCGAAATTTCTAAGAGAATGAGAGATAATGAAATTCATTATCATTAAATGAATTCACCTGTGGTTCGAACAGGAGAAAAAACTGTATCAAAGAAACATAATATTCCTTACAGATATGATTGTAGCAAGATTGTGAATAGCTAGTCAACACAAAGAAAGAAAACTTACTAGAGATAACTTATAAGAAACAAAGAGTAAATATAATTTAATTTATGGCTAGGAGATTCTATTATAATTATTTTTTATTAATAAAAGCTTTTACGCACAAGTTTGTCCACATTAGCGGAATATGTTAACTGACCGGAATAAATAATAGCCTACGTCCTTGTCCATCATAAATATGTATCTATTTTATATATGCAATATATATGCATCAATAGGTAAGAAATAAATAATAATAAATAAACAAACTTATTTTTTACATTTAAAATATTATAATAAATTACTTACTTTTCATATTGAGCTTTTCTTGTTATCCTCTTGTTATTAATTTAATTGTTGCAATACGAATGTAAATGATAATGGACAGTTAGTTGCACGATATTTATATGAAACATGATTTTAAAGGGAGTTCAGATAACGTAGATTATCGCAGCAGATAATAAAAGCAGCTACGTATCGAATAATATAGATATGTAACATAAACTAATATAACAAACAGGAAAGATTTGATTTTTCGGTTAATACACAAAATATTCATCCGATTTCAAAAATTCTTTCACCTATAGAAAGTTACGTAATCAGCGAGTAATAACAGGTTGTATTTAAAAACAATCTTATGATGCTGGAGCGGGGCATTATAATAAAAAGTTAAGAAGTTATAAATAAGTAATTAGTACTTTAAAAGTGACCGATCAACAGATCCAAGCCTGATGGGTTTAAAAAAGGAAACACAAAATGTATCACAGCCATTTATCATATATGTATATCGTAAGATGAGAACACTAAGGAAGGTATTTCAACTGACTTAAAAAAGAAGGAGGTCCTCAAGTTCTCAAAATATACATTTTTTAAAGTTATTTAGCATTTTTTATCTGAAAGGATTGGTCCCGTAGAAATTTTATCAAAATCGGTTTAAATAGTTTAGTTTTCAAAACAAAATAACTGGTTTTGCTACAATTTCCAAATCGATTTTTTTTAGATAATAATCTTATTTTATAGATATTCCGATCCGATTAGGATATAACGGGAATGGGGAATTATCATAGGAAAGTCATTTATAAAATCTTATCGTAGGTACCATATTGTAAGTGAAAATTTGTAAAGGTACTTGGATATTTTCTCATCCATTGCGTCATATCAACTTTTAACTGTCCACTGTTGAACATAAGCCTCCCCTTTATGGGGATTTGCCAGTAGTTGCCACGCTTGGCAGGCGGATTGGCAACCGCAGTTAGGATTTAGAGATGTTTTAATAGGGACGCTGCTGCCTATCTTTCGTCTTCCATTATTCGCCTCTTACGGCACTCATTGAAAAGAAGGGGTGGCCTATTCTATGCAGGGCCCACACGGTACGTTATTTACAACCAAATATGTACATACGAGGTCTGTCCGGAAAGTTCGTATAAAAGTGTTCTGGAATGCGAGAAAGAGGAGTGGGGAGGCCAGGTAAGCGCAGGACCCCTTCCTTATGTCCCTAACAATGCTTCAGTTCTGGTCTGACCGCCGTGCGGTGCGAACTGGCTTGTCACGCCATCTGTGAAGTTACCTCTTAACGAAACCCCGTCGGCATGGAGCCCGCTTCCGTTGAAGAGCAGCGCGTCGTAATCAAGTTTCTCTCGAAACTCGGCAAGAATGGCCGTGAAAGCAAAGAGTGGAAGACATCCGGGGAACCACGAACAAAAAAATCAAGAAAATCCCGCTCAAATGTCAAGACAATGTTGATTGTTTTTTTCGATGTTCGGGGGATTGTCCATCAAGAATTCGTCCCTCCAGGCCAGACAGTTGATGGAAAATTCTACGTCGATGTGCTCAGACGCCTCAAAGCTCGTGTGGCACGAGTTCGTCCAGAATTGGCGCGAGAGGGGCGTTGGATTCTTCACCACGACAATGCCCCTGCCCACACCTCTCTTGTTGCCCGTGAGTTTTTGAGTAAAAATTCCATTACGGTGACCGAACACCCCCCCTATTCGCCGGATTTGGCCCCGTGTGACTTCTTCTTGTTCCCAAAAACCAAATTGGTACTTCGGGGGCGGCATTTGGGGGACATAAATGAGATAAAAAAAGCTACGACGGGGCAGCTGAGAAACCTACAACCAGAGGACTTTCAAGGAGCCTTCTCACAGTGGAAACGGCGTTGGCACAAGTGCATTATGTCACAGGGGGAGTACTTTGAAGGGGATAAAATTGATTTACCTGAATAATTGTAAAATAAAATTTTTAAAAAACTTTTATACGTACTTTCCGGACAAACCTCGTAATTAAACAAAATTACTTTCACGTTTATAATAATATTAGTTTTTACCTACGAACTCGTCTAGGCCATTGGAATATTATTTATTCTATATTCAAATAGAACAAACAAACTCCTTTTCATATTTATAATAGCAGTAAAGAAACTAAGGATCAATAAAGAAATCTAAGTTACTGTAAGTAGGTAGTTAATTGTTGCTAACTGTAATTATTATATTTGCCTAGGTATCTACTTCCCGTTGTCTATGTACGTAACTTAGGTAAATCAAGTTCATTGAATCGTATCTTTTGTTCATATTAGTGTTAATATGTAGATTTCATCATATCTCTAATGTGTCATTCATTAATCATGCAATAAACATATTTCGCAATTACATCAAAGATAAATAATTAAGATTTTGTTCTAGAATAAAATCTTTTGCTACTTGTAATGGTGTCATAATTATTAAGGAAACAACACAGATCCTATTGATTATAAAAACAGTACCTTAGGCGTCATTTCATGTAAACAGAGTAAAGTAGATTTTCAGCTGTCTCGGCATAAAATGGACCACACCTTATTTTACTGTGTGTTATGTGTGTTATAAAAGGCGACAAAGAGAATGGTTGAGAAAGGGGCTGAGTCATCCATTAAAAACAGCTTCAGTTCATAGTGAACTGAGGATTACTTTTAACTTACCATTTCGTAGCAGTCGTAACCGCTTAGTAAAAGACTTTTACTATATACCACTGCGTAGCACTGGCTATATTGTCAACTAATAATCCAACAGATACATCAAATTGTTGTTTAAATAGTCTGTTAGTGGGGGAAGTGATTGTTAGTAATGGGGAGGTTAGACCCCATTGCTACCAATATACCCTATCAGGTCGACCTTCACGCGGTTCCCTCTGGAAACTATCGTGACTAATTTATCGTTGAATTCGTCACGATGGGCTAACTAAACTGCTTTCATCCTCACTTATCATCCCTCACTGGTGCCCCGCCAGTGTATACCTACCGATATGAATGATTGAATGAATGAATGCATTTTATTGCTAAAAATGTGGTACAATAATAGGTGATATGGTAGTATTACAATGGTTTCACACGTTTTGTCATTACTGACGTGCAACAGTCATTACAAAAGTGATGACAAAATAATTCTTTGATGAGTAATAATGTAAATGTTTATGCCAATTTTGAAAGGTCAATTCGATAGTAAAAAGTCAGTCTTTTATAATGTGTCACTATTTTATCTTTTATAAATATTCCTGGACACTATAGTAACACTTATTTGCTAGCAATTTATGCAGTAGATAGCGTAGACGGGGTTATCATTCCATCATTCATTAAAAAAACCGTCTATTAGTCTGGACAAAAGATTTATTAACCCTTGTGATATAAAGATGGATCATAGAATTTGTCACTAGTTTCAAACAGTTACCAAACTGTTGCAAAAATCGATGATAATAATTTTTCATATTACTTTACAATACCGACTCAAATTTTTTTTTTATACAACTTAGAATGGCAAACAAGCTGACGGTCTACCTGATGGAACGTGATAACCGTCGCCTATAGACATGAGCAGTACCATGGACATAACTCATTTCCCATAATAATAATTTTCAAGAAAATTGCTAAGCACGACGCAGCGAAACATGATTCATACAACCTGGTGCGAACTGCACCATTTATTACCACACATTTTGTTGTTACTATTGAACATTTCGTAATATTTTTAGGTACTTATTAATAAATAATAAATTGTTATAAACCAATTAATGAATTATTAAAGTGAATTAAATATTAATATCCGTCGTCCGCTCGTTCGCTTATCTTTCTGCCTGTCACGCACTATATTTTAGTAACTATAATCAACTTTTCTTATTCCCAAAGAGGGTTGACGTCAGGCAGGTGGCCGGTCGTAAAACTAAAAACTAAATCTTTTTGTAATATGGATAAAATCATATTACGCCAACCCCAAATGATTGGGACAAGGGTAGGAAGATGATGAATCAACTTTTTTTCACCAAAGTCCCAATTATTTGTTCCATCGTGTTTTTACCGCCGAGCATTTGTGCTTCTGTGATTCTGTTTTGGTTTTAAGGATGATATTTAATAATGGATGAACAGGATACGGATGCATAATACCTCAGTATCTGGAAAGGAACTGTAAATAAATGGAAATGTCCCATTGTCAAAAATTTACCCAGTCAGATTGACCTCCACAGCGGAGGCACTGGAAAACATGGTAGTTAATTTGCCAGGCCAACTGAAAAAAACCGATTCGAAAAGTATTTTCCAGGTTTTCGTTAAATAAACAATCTTTCTAGAAATCCTTTTCTTACGTTTATTAATTAAAATCAATAAACAATTCGATAATCTCTGGAAAAGTCCGGTAAATGGAATGTATGGATATTGTTGCCGTTTTCCTTAAAGATATGTATCAACTTATTGCATTGATTAGATCGCAATTTGATATAACGATCAAAGGGGAGCAGTGGACTACCGGCAAATTTAACAGATAAAGTATTGATTATAATATATAGATATTACTCAAAAATTTGCAATTAATAAATTTACAGGTAAATTATGTAGAGGATGCACTTTGTTTCCACAAATCAAATGCATATAAACAGTAGGTAAAAAAAATGCAACGTACTTACTCAGGTTAGTAATTAGTTTAGAAAAGTATAAAATTAGCATTTAATGAAGTAAACAACAAATTCATTAATTACAATATTTTCCCAATAATAATATAATATGTATAATAATATTCAAAAATAATAATTTAAAATTTAGTAAAAAAAGAACCAGTCTAGATAAAATTAGAAAGAGAGAATAAACTCCATCGATTGCTAGAAATTTAATTTAAATGCGTAAATATATATATATATATACGCATATATATATATATATATATATTGAGTGTAGTATATTTTTATATGATATAGTCAAATTGAGAATCTTCTCAAAGTCTGTTTAAAAATGTCTGAACGCTTAATTTGACATGAGGTGCATGTAATTTGAAATACATGAGCCGCATGTCATCCCATAGTTGTTCTTACGCTGGTTTTAACCTCGTTCGTATGTAGGTATATTATACTATATAACCTATTATTTATTACATAACCTTTCATAGTAATTAATTTTGTACACCTTTTTTTTGAGATTTTTTTTGTTGCTTTTTCTCTTATTTTTCAATTCCATATCCTTCAGTTTACAGAACGACATATACCGATTAAATTTATTTGTGTTTTCAATCATGACCAAATTAAAAAGAGAATCTAGAGTAACAGTCCCTTCTCCCTTAATCTAATCGATTCGGTAAGAAGGGATTGTTAGGAATGGGGATTAGCAACGTGATTGCTAGCAATATCTCTTATCAGGTTAATCTTCACACGTTTTCTACTGGAACCCGTCGTGATTGAGTTATTGTTGAACTCAACATGATGGACTATTGTAACAAATTCAACAATACTTGTGTTTGATTCTTAGCTAACATCCCACACTGGTTCTATAATGGATGAAAACGGAATGGTAACCCCGCCCACGCTATCGGTATACACCGGCAGGCCACCAGTGGAAAATGATAGGTGACAATGAATGCAGGTCAATTGGCCCATCATGATGAATTTGAAAAAAATTAACTATGATGGTTTCCAGGGGGACCGCGTGGAGGTCGACCTAAGAAGGTATATTGCTAGCAATGGACCTATTAGACTTCATTACTAATAATCCCTTTCCCCCCTCCCACACTGGTGCACCACCAGTGTATGTCGATGGCGCAAGTCAGCATGTCATTGTCATTCATTAAGAAAAATCTAATCAATTGCGGGGGGCAGGGTGGAGGGATTGTTAGTAATGCGGCCTACCAGTCCCATTGCTAGCAATATACCCTGTCAGGTCGACCTCCACGCGGTTCCCCCTGGAAACCATTGTGCTGAGTTCCATGTGTATTCATCACGATGAGCTGACTGACCTGCCTTTTTTCATTATTCACCTATCACCCCTCACTGGTGCCCCGCCGGCGTATACCGATAGCGCAGGTGAGGTAATCACTCCATTCATCATCCATTAAAAAAAAATCAATTGCGGGGGAAAATCATTAATAGTAATGGAGATTAGATCATTGCTAACTACATATATGTATATCCCGTAAAGTCTATCTCCACGCAGTTACCCCTGGAAATTTTCGTAAGTCATTAAATAAACCATTTAATGTTCACTGTCAAATTACTTAGTAATTAGATAATAATGTAGTTTATTATCTAAAACTATCACAGGATACTAATTACTGTAAACGTTGTTTACTATCCAATAAGCCGGGACCTCATACAATTTGATAAAAGTACATACTATTGTTTGTGCTGCCTTTAGTCTATATATAGCTGCACATTGAAGTAAGTGCTTCGTTTAACGTGAACTAATATTACTTTCAATGGGTCTGGATATTCCTCCCGACCTAGTGAATTTATATTTTAGTTAATAATAGTATTAATAAAAATGGCATTAAATTGTGCGACGACGTCAATTGAAAACAATGTGAATCTCGATAGGAAACAGTGCTGCAGAACCGAGAAACCTTTCTTTATCAAAAAAGAAGAATTACAGGTTATGAAAACTAGATATCCCACAAAAATACCTGTCCTATTGGAAAGGTATTACAAGGAAAGAAATTTGCCAATTATAAATAAAAGAAAATTCTTAGTTCCTGAAGACTACACTATGTTGCAATTCCTAGCAGTAATTCGGCAGAAAATAAATATTAGTCGAAATCAAGCTATATATCTGCTAGTCAACGAGAAGTGTATGCTAAGCATGAGTTTGACAATGGCACAAGCATATGTGGAGTATGCTACCGAAGACGGCTTTCTCTACATAACATATGCTTCACAAGAAGTTTTCGGTTATAAAGAAGACATGAAAGAGTCTCAAGCAATGAGATCTAGATTTCCAGACAAAGTGCCATTGCATGTGCATAGATATGTACTATGATGCACGTGCATAGGTATGCACTTGACAATTTTAATAGAACGAATAGAAAAAAAAATTAAATTGAGAGACAACAAAGTGTTAACTAGAAGTAGCACAGCATGACGATGGCGCAGAAGTACAACTAGTTTCGTTGACACGACGGTTACTTAGACATTACTTACGCAGCTCAGCAAGTCTCCAGACGAACATACATCGCACATATTCAAGCTGGATTGCTGTGATATCTCGTGTTCCTGAAATTAGTTTCTTATTTAAAAACAGTTACAGTTAGTTGATAGTTACTTCATTTTTTAATTGCCTAATAGTTACGATAAGATTTTAATTATAATGCACCAAAGGTGCGATGTTATCTTTTCTAATGGCTATTTCTGTTAATAATAATAATAAATCTTTATTTTCAGGTATATACCCATAGTTTACAGTTACATTATTAATTATATTATACAAACTATTATTATTATTTTTATAATACACATTAATTACAAAATACAAATTTAAATTATTTCATTATAAAATCTTTTGTCGTCAGGTATGCAGTGAGAAATACAGTCTGATTGAATATGAGAAATAAATACAATATGATTACTTATTGTCATTAATCTTTGATGAAATTTTGCCTTATAAATAATTAAAAATAAAATTAATAATCAATATATAAAACTGTTTATTATTATTCTTCTCCATCCCAAGGTTGCCGGGAAGAGATCGCTCTTAACGATAAGACCGCCTATTGTTTTCTCAGTGTAATCTTTTCTTGTAATAGTTTGTATTTATAATAAGTTTACTAATGTAAATTTTTGGAGTAAACAATCAAGTCTCTATCTAGCTATATAAAAATATTGATGTAACTACTTAGAATTGTTTACAATATACAGTACAAATAGAAAAATAAAAAATAAAAATACATACAAAACATTCTCAATTATATTCCCAGATATGCTAGTCAAAGTCTTTGAGAAATTTGTTTTTTTTTATTCAACTTAGAATGGTAAACAAGCTGACGGCCCATCTGATGAAAAGTGATAACCGTCGCCTATAGACATGAGCTGTACCATGGATATAACAATATACTGTTTCACCCATGATACCCCTCATACATTGTCATTCCTGAGAACTAAGGTGTTATGCTTTTGTACCCAGTTGTTGTTGATCAAGATTGATTTATAGAACTATTGTAGTTTGTATATTTACCTCATAAATTATCTTAGAAAAATAATCGTAGTAATAAATATAAAATGGAATAAATAATATAATTTACAATATAATAGTACCAATCGATTTTTTATACAAATTTTTTACTAATTTCCAATATATTCCTAATGTATGAAACTTTAATGTTATGTAAATATAAATATATGTAAAAAATATACTCATAAATATGTCATGTCTATAGGCGACAGTTACCACATTCCATCAGTTGGGCTGTCAGCTTGTTTGCCAGTCTAAGTTGTATAAAAAATATATGTCATTAGAGCAAAAATTCATTTAGTTTTAATGAAAATATAGCGAGATCTTTACTTATAGATACATAAATAATTAGCTATTATAAAAGTGAAAAAAAAAGTATATTTTCATATATTATTGTAAGTAATTACGAGTATAATATTATTTCTAAAATTAGACGCACTTTACAGGAAGTGTTAATATCAACATGAGCATATCATTTTTGTTAAATTCATCACAGGCTCACTGACTTGCTTCCATGCTCAGTTAACATCCCTCACTAGAGCCCCGGCAGCATATATCGATAGCGTGGGCGGATTTACCATTCCATTATCATTCCATAAAAACATTCTTCCGATTGCAGAATTATCAACATTGATTCAGAATAGATGTCGCATAACACACACACATACAAACAGGCGAATGCGTGTCATCTCTTTTTTGGAAGTTCAATATGGTCGATGTCTCATTAATAGCTCCAATGACTTTTTTTTTTATGGGTGAAAATGGAATGGTAACCTCGCCTGCGCTAACGGGATACAAAAAACAGGCCACTTAGCCCATCATGATGAATTCATCAGGAATTAACCATGATAGTTTCCAGGGGGAACCGCGAGGAGGTCGACCTGGTTGGGTATATTGCTAACAATGGGATTCTTAGTCTCCATTGCTAACAATCCATTTCCCCCAGCTCCAATGATTAGGTTCTTATAACGGACGATAATGGAATGATTACCCCGCCTGCGCTATCGGTACACTGGCGGGGTACCAGTGAGGGATGATAGATGATAATAAAGCAGGTCAATTGGCCCATCGTGACGAATTCAACAAAGAATCAATCACAATAGTTTCCAGAAGAAACCACGGGAAGGTCGACCTGATAAGGTATATTACTAGCAACGGGATTGCTAATCTCCATTACTAACAATCCCTTCTCCCCTTAATGATTTAGTTGGAATATGTAAGTAAAAAGCAAGTTGTTCTAAATTTATGTATATCTTCAATCTTTACCAGAGGGAGACTTTGTACAAAAGTCGATTGCTTGGGTACCTCTGTCCCATTCGTGTTTCTACCGTGAAGCAGTTGTTTTTGCATGACTGTGTTTCGGTTTGAAGGGTGGGATATGGCGTGGATTTACAGGGTACAGAGGAATAACACCTGAGTCCTCAGGAATGGCAACGCATGGGGGGTATCATGGGCTCTGTTATGTCCATGGTACTGCTCGTGTCTATAAGCGACGGTTACCACTTTCCATCAGGTGGGCCGTCAGCTTGTTTGCCATTCTACGTTGTATAAAAAAAAAATCTAATAGGTTAAAAAAGAACTTACATGCACATAATTAAAATGTGTTGCAATATTACATAGATAATTAGAATGGTGAACGAAATAAGAAACCATAGAAATTATTAAACAACGTATTTACTTTAGACCTTAAAGATAATTAAAATTTAAAACTTATTGTGTATCTCAAAGTATAGAAGTAATGCCGGAAAGTATAGGGCGTGTTTTATCGTGATTATCGAGTGATTTTCAATAGTAGTAACATTATGCATAAAAAAAAAAAAAACAGAAAACGGGTAGACAGATTTTTTGTTTGTAATTGTTAGTCGATCCTTGATAGGACGCTTGTAATAATGTGTATTAAATAACGAGAATTCACAAAGCTAAAACTATCCACGGTAAATATCTCGTTTTTAAAATGTATAATATATATATTTGCAAAAATTTTTTACAAAAAGTGTTTGTACGGGGATTGCATGCTTGCATGGAGTCTCCATTTGGATCCGGGGATTACTTCCAGTTCTGGTAAAAATTTAACAGCCCAAATTGGTATATTCGATAATTTATCGTATTTAATATTTCGGTAATTTTTATTGGTATTTCCGGTAAGTACATCAGTAGTTAGTTTATTTTTGAAATATTTAACATCATGCCATTTACTATATCTGTGCCTACGTCAGTATGATCTATAGCTTGATATGCAAATGTAATTAACTGCGATTATCAACATTCGACATAATTTCTTGTTAGCATTTCGATAACGACTGGATACCATTACAATGTAAAGAACGACCAATGCTTCAATGTCTTTGTTGACTTGAATCATTAGGTACATAACAATTTGGAAATTTTTAGAGAGCATTGCTCTGTCTCATAGACTTAGTATAACATAGTTACACTTTATAATCTAAACTGTCTAGACTGTAGGTGCCGTTGATATTATATCTTATTTTAAAAACAATTTTAGTAATAAAAATGAATATTTTACACTCCTCGCAAAAATTAAGGGAACATAAAAAATTTTTAAATTTTTGGGTGATTTTCAACAGGCTGTATTTCAGTGAAAAATAATCGTACAGGAAATTTAAAAAAAGGGTTTTGAAGCTTGAAAACTCCAGTTTTCAGATTTTTTGGTGAAAAAATTTTTTGAGCTCCGGTTTCCATGCAATTCTTAAACAAAGCTGAAAATAATTTTTTTCTAAATTTTCTAGGTTTCGTTTTTCACTCTATGGGCATGGAAAAATTTTTTCGAGCTACTCCATTGTATAGGTCTCTTAGCGTGTTTATTCAGCTTCAAAAATAGCTTTGGATGGCTCAATTACGACCATTTGTCTCCGAGATATCGAACTTTGAATGCAAAAGCATCCTTTTCCATTCAACTGCTAATATCTCTGGAACTACTGGTCGCACAGCAAGCGGGCGCCAAGTTTCTTTATCTGCATAAAATTTCCAATTAAACACAGTCAAGAGTTAGTGAAGAAAAAATTTTTTTCCACCTCTAACATTGAATTGAAAAAAGTGGAAAAAAGTGACTTTTTCTCCTTTTTTGGTTACTTGGCTGTATCTTCGCTAATATGGGCGGGAAAGCTAAGGTTTGAGGAAAATTTTACAGTCTATTGTTCCTTAAAGAACCCCTAAATCCCTGGAGCGATCGGTTCAACGGTTTTTCCTGGACCAATTGATTGAAATTTTGGAAAAAATAAGGGAACAAGGTTTTTGTCCCTTAAACTCACCCTAATCCATTCAAAAATCAATAATTTCATTTGTTTTTCACATTTTACTCAATTTTTTGTTTTTTAAAAATTCATTATCAAAAAAAAATCGAAAAAAATCAAGAAAATTTTTAAGAAAAATTTTTTTTGAAAAGTCGAAAAAAGTTTACAAAAAATTTTTTTTTCGTTTTTAAGGAAATCAAAGTTTTTGACAAAAACTTTGATTGATGATCGATTTACCGCCGGCATTAGCGTTACCCAAAGCATACCACGTGGAGAAACACACACACACACACTTTAGAAAATGAGTTTGAAGTCATTAAATACTGCGGAGCTGACGAACCACGGGGTCTCATTTCTTCTAAAAATTACTTACACAACACTAACACACACACTCTTCAGAAAATGAGTTTGGAGTCACGAAATACTGCGGAACTGACGAACCACAGGGTCTCATTTTTTCTGAAGAATCCCATATCATAAACACGTGCGTAAGCACAAAAGAAGCGTAAATCCGACCGTGCAACCTCCCCGTGGTATGCTTTGGGTAACGCTAATGCCGGCGGTAAATCGATCATCAATCAAAGTTTTTGTCAAAAACTTTGATTTCCTTAAAAACGAAAAAAAAATTTTTTGTAAACTTTTTTCGACTTTTCAAAAAAAAATTTTTCTTAAAAATTTTCTTGATTTTTTTCGATTTTTTTTTGATAATGAATTTTTAAAAAACAAAAAATTGAGTAAAATGTGAAAAACAAATGAAATTATTGATTTTTGAATGGATTAGGGTGAGTTTAAGGGACAAAAACCTTGTTCCCTTATTTTTTCCAAAATTTCAATCAATTGGTCCGGGAAAAACCGTTGAACCGATCGCTCCAGGGATTTAGGGGTTCTTTAAGGAACAATAGACTGTAAAATTTTCCTCAAACCTTAGCTTTCCCGCCCATATTAGCGAAGATACAGCCAAGTAACCAAAAAAGGAGAAAAAGTCACTTTTTTCCACTTTTTTCAGTTCAATGTTAGAGGTGGAAAAAAAATTTTTCTTTACTAACTCTTGACTGTGTTTAATTGGAAATTTTATGCAGATAAAGAAACTTGGCGCCCGCTTGCTGTGCGACCAGTAGTTCCAGAGATATTAGCAGTTGAATGGAAAAGGATGCTTTTGCATTCAAAGTTCGATATCTCGGAGACAAATGGTCGTAATTGAGCCATCCAAAGCGATTTTTGAAGCTGAATAAACACGCTAAGAGACCTATGGAGAGAGCTTTGGATGGCTCAATTACGACCATTTGTCTCCGAGATATCGAACTTTGAATGCAAAAGCATCCTTTTCCATTCAACTGCTAATATCTCTGGAACTACTGGTCGCACAGCAAGCGGGCGCCGAGTTTCTTTATCTGCATAAAATTTTCTTGATTTTTTTCGATTTTTTTTGATAATGAATTTTTAACAAACAAAAAATTGAGTAAAAAGTGAAAAACAAATGAAATTATTGATTTTTGAATGGATTAGGGTGAGTTTAAGGGACAAAAACCTTGTTCCCTTATTTTTTCCAAAATTTCAATCAATTGGTCCGGGAAAAACCGTTGAACTGATCGCTCCAGGGATTTAAGGGGTTCTTTAAGGAACAATAGACTGTAAAATTTTCCTCAAACCTTAGCTTTCCCGCCCATATTAGCGAAGATACAGCCAAGTAACCAAAAAAGAGAAAAAGTCACTTTTTTCCACTTTTTTCAATTCAATGTTAGAGGTGGAAAAAAATTTTTTCTTTACTAACTCTTGACTGTGCTTAATTGGAAATTTTATTCAGATAAAGAAATTTGGCGCCCGCTTGCTGTGCGACCAGTAGTTCCAGAGATATTAGCAGTTGAATGGAAAAGGATGCTTTTGCATTCAAAGTTCGATATCTCGGAGACAAATGGTCGTAATTTAGCCATCCAAAGCGATTTTTGAAGCTGAATAAACACGCTAAGAGACCTATACAATGGAGTAGCTCGAAAAAATTTTTCCATGCCCATAGAGTAAAAAACGAAACCTAGAAAATTTAGAAAAAATTTATTTTCAGCTTTGTTTAAGAATTGCATGGAAACCGGAGCTCAAAAAATTTTTTCACCAAAAAATCTGAAAACTAGAGTTTTCAATCTTCAAAACCCTTTTTTTAAATTTCCTGTACGATTATTTTTCACTGAAATACAGCCTGTTGAAAATCACCCAAAAATTTCAAAAATTTTTATGTTCCCTTAATTTTTGCGAGGAGTGTAGTTAAACAAATCATGGATATTAAACGAAAAAATCAATTCAATAATAATATAATATAATATTTTCAATAACAAGACGGGCTTTCCAGGCTGAAAAACCTGTGACACTGTGACCTTTCCATGTTCTTTTGTGCTCGTCTTTTCTTAAAGTTCGCTGCTAATTCCTATCAATTATAGGAATTTTAAAATGATTTTTGTAGCAATGTTTTTATCTCCTTACGATATAAAGTGTATTTTTCAAAGGAGATATATCGTTTATGTATGAGTGGGATACAGTCACAAATTAAGTGCTGCGGCGTTTCTTCCTCATTGTGACAAATTCTTAAAATACTTTATGGGCATAAGCCTAGTTGGGTCATATGCTTGTTTAGTTTGCAATGCCCAGTGAGAACACACATTGTTTTTACTCGAAAGAATTAATTTTTTATAATAATTTTCTGAAAACCCTTTATTCAGGACTTTGGGTGATATAATCCTGGTAACAAGAGCCAGTTATTATTTACCATTTCTAAGCTTTCGAGTTTGAGGTGTTTAAACTTTCTGCTTCGAGGTATGCCACAATAAGGTTCTATGTGTCAGCCATACTCATGCATGCAGCTGTTAAATTAGTATGGGAGATTCAAAATACTTTACTATTTTGAACATTTATTTCACAAAATATCTATCCATATATATATATATATATATATATATATATATATATATATATATATATATATATATATATATATATATATATATATATTTACGAAATTTACGAATTCTGGATGTCACTACCACTACTTCTGGTTATGACGCTGCGACGTACACAATATGATGAACACCTTACGCACCTAGTGTAAGAAAAACTTCGAATAAAGCTGAAATAAATGTCACACAGAACAAACATTATGAATTAGTTAAATTCCGTTTAACGTAGTTGCTGATATTAGTAGTAAATTTTTTTTTATTTTAATATTTAGTAATTCTTTAGAAATTTACATAAATTTATTGATTATCATATTTAATTTGATATCGGTATTTTTTACATAGTCGTATATCTCAAACAAGTTATGCTCATTATAATGTTCAGATTGGAGGCGACGTGACGGGCCCATCCGTCATACTCGTGAACGGGTGCTTTTTGTAGGGACAGGTTCGTATAAGAATACTATGAATGTTTGTAGTTTTTATCAATATGAAGTTTGTGTGTATCCATTTATATTTCTTTGTAAACTCAACTTTTGTTTGCAAACATTTCTTTAAGTGTTATTTGTAACTAAAATTGCGTTCCGAACTGGGCGGTAGATGATAAAACTGTATTATTAAAAAATTAAGTTAACTTGAATATAAATTGTATATTTAGGTATTTATTATTCATAACAAATGTATAAAAGTTATGTTAAATAAATATAATTTTAATTGAATAATGAAAATAAGCGCCTGATTATTTAGTAGCTGCAATAATAATAAACAACGACAATTTGCAATTCTATGTTGTATTTTACATAGAAATCATAATTTTAACATGGGACTTGAAAGTTCAAGACTAGTGATTTATGTTTCTAGTTATAATTAGAATAATGTTTAACCTTAAACCTTTGATAATACCTATATATATGTAAATCAAGGTATCGGATGAATATGTAAAACGGTACGTAGCACAGCACCCACGGTGCGAACGCGTCAGCTGAGCCACGGGCCGCGGGCCGCGGGGCAGCGAGCGGCGTGGGCGCGGCGGCGCTGACCGCGGGCTGCGGGCGTCGGGCGCCGGGCGACGCGCGTGCACGTCACCATCGCGCGCGCCGCCGCTCCGCCGCCACTCCCGCCGCCTCGTACCATTCAGTGATAAACAAACCTTGCCGGTGCCTCCTTGTCAGACATGCCGCGAGTTTGACTTCCCGCACGGATACCGAGAACTGCCTTCATGCATTTTCGCCCACAATCAACGCAGCACAAGTGAGCACCTATCATCTAATGAGGTTGTTTAACGTCGACGCACGCCATGACGGGTCGGTATCTATATGTGCGCCTCATGTGACCTCGGCGGCCTCTTGTTACAGATGTCAGCCATCGCCGAACGAAGAGCGGCGATTTTATCATATTTTAGAAAATGACTGAAGGTCTACTGTATCAACATGAGGACTCGGTGAGTGTCAATGCATGTTATGTGCCGCGGTGGAGTACTGAGATGTAGTAATGACCGCATCACGGCTCGCCGTGGAGTGGGGTGACGGTGACGGTGACGGTACATATCGATAATGTTATGCTAATGTTTTACCGCCGAATGATTTGAGGAAGAGAGCAGCGCACCGTGCGTACGGCAATGCGAGGTCATTCTGATTGCCGACGCTAATTAATTCGGATATCTATTAAGTAATACGAGATACAACATCTGTGTGCGCTTCTGAACGGGAACAAGTTAGCGAAACTGCGGAATAGAGACATACACAAACACAATACTATTGTGATCTAATCCGTTTACGATTTTTTTCATTACGTTCAATTAAAGGCAACATGTAAATAGTATTTTGCTTCGGAAAGAAAAACGGCAACTTCAATTGTCGCAAAATTAATATGATATCAACAAGAAGTAAATACACCGAATGCATAAAGATAGTCTAAATCAGCCCGAATTGGTGACGTTACTAAGGAACAGATAAAAGAAAAAATAAGCGAATTAATTTTATATTTATTTATCTATATTTTGTTACTAATTATATAGCTACAAATAATTTATTATTACTCATATAATTTTTGCACCATATATGTTATGTTTTATACAGTACCTAAATATAAACATGCACAAAATCATATTAAGTAAATAAATAAAATAATAATTTAAATTTTTGATATTAATAATTATAATAGAGAAATAGCAAAAAATTTTTGTTAGAAACAATCATTAATAATCGATTAACTAATGGATACGTGTCATTATACTAAACCAAATGAATAGGCATCATTATCACAATGGTATAGTCATAAAAATTATTTACTATTATAAGTGTATTTCACAACTTGTGTTGAACGTCGCATGTTGAACGTCGCCGTGTGAAAACAAAATCATGTTTTTATATTTCAGTTGGAACGCTGTGTACTTGTATCTGTTGTTTGTATAATGCTGAGATTATGATAAGATTTGAAATTGACACTGATGAACATAATAATAGGCTTTTATAAAATAAATTTATTGGGCCTATCACTTATCAGTACTGACTGATAAGTGATGGGACGAATGAATCTTTCTATATATATGGGGAGTCGGCCTACACTGCGTTTTTGGCGTTACAGGGTGGTCACTTGCAAAAGTTTTTCTCAATATTTTTAAGAAATAGTGTTTATCTATCGTGTTGTACAAAATTTTGTTATGTAACCAATTTATCCACACTAAGGAAAGGGAATCCAGTATAGGGATATCATCTTTTTTTTTTAATGCATGATTAATGGAATGGTAACCTCGCCCGCTCTAACGATATACGCTGGCGGGGCACCAGTGAGGGATGATAGGTGAATAATGAAAAAATCAGGTCAGTCAGCCCATTGTGATGAATACACCTGGAACTCAGCACGATGGTTTCCAGGGGGAACCGCGTGGAGGTCGACCTGACAGGGTATATTGCTAGCAATGGGACGGGTAGCCCGCATTACTAACGATCCGGGACATCATCTGTCACACACACAATCTATATTTTTTTTTATTTTGTTTGTAATTTTTTTTCCAAGTTTTATACAATATTGTTTCATCTATGGAGGAAATGTAAGAGGTAAGGAGAATAGAATAACACTAGAGATAATATAAAATGAATTTAACTGTTGTTGATGCAGTGAAGTGCGCTTAGATAAAAAATCTAATATCTTTATTTACTATTTAATGCGAAAGTAAACGTTTAACAATAACATTTGACATAATATTAATTATACTTTATATCGTTCTTTTCCTATTTTAAATTATTCTTTTGAAAAGTGTTTACTTACTTTAAAAATTACTCCCGTGCTACTTTAGCGCCTAATTTAACGCCCCGCGGTGAAGGAATTTTTAGTAATGTGAACTACCAGTCCCATTGCTAGCCTGGAAACCATCGTGCCAAATACCAGGTGTATTCATCACGATGGGCTAACTGACCTGCCTTTTTATTCTCACCTATCATCTTTCTCTGGTGCATGTCCAACGTATCCCGTTAGCGTGGACAATATTACCATACCATTATCATCCATAAAAAAAAATTAACGCCCTTTGACGGACATTTTTTCATAAACAGAAATGGTTTTCCTTATCTCTACTCATCATAGTTTCAAATCTGCATGTTTGGGGGAAAGGGATTGTTAATAATGGAGTTTGACAGCCCCATTACTAGCAATATGCCCTATCAGGTCGAGCTCCACGTGGTTCCCCCTGGAAGCCATCGTGAACAATTCTTGTTAAATTCGTCACGATGGGCTAATTGACCTGCTTCATCCTCACCTATCATCCTTCACTAGTGCCCTGCCAGTGTATACCGATAGCGCAGGTGGGGTTACTATTTCATTATCACCCATAAAAAAAAATCTACATGTCTTGTACTTATAAGTTATAGAATGGCTAAAGCGTTTTTCCGTATGGCTATAGAACGTATCTATTAAAAATTGTTTATTTTTGTAGAGTGATGTGTTTACGCAGATAATAGTCTAAAATTTGTATTCCAATTTTAAAATAAAAAGAAATTGAACATTAATAACTGTGTATGCTATGAAAGTTGACACACGATTCACATGACATAATTTTCTTATCGTCACTTTCTTATCAGTCAATTTAATCTATGTACACGCGCGGTATGATTACCACTAGTGGTATGACAACTATGAATAGTATCTATTTATTATTCTATTGTACCTGATAATACTTAACACACGGGGAAAGGGATTGTTAATAATGGAGACTGAGAATCCCATTGCTAGCAATATACCTAACCAGGTCGACCTCCTCGCGGTTCTCCCTGGAAACTATCATGGTTAATTCCTGATGAATTCATCATGATGGGCTAACTGGCCTGTTTTCATTCTCATCTACCACCCTTCACTGGTGCTCTGTAAGGGTATACCGTTAGCGCAGGCGGGGTTACCATACCATTTTCACCCATAAAAAAAAGGGATTGTTAGTGATATGGTCAAATAGCCCTATTGCTAGCAATATGCCTTATTAGGTCGACCTCCACGTGGTTCCCCCTGGAAACCATCGTGTTTAATTCATGTTGAATTCCTCAGGATGAGCTAACTGACCGGCTTTCATCCTCATGTCTCATCTCTCACTGGTACCCCGCTAGTATATACCGATAGCGCAGGTGGGGTTACCATACCATTATCACCCATTAAAAAAAACCTAATACGTATACACAGCATCGGCCTTAGCTCTAGATCAGGGAAGAGCAGATTGTCTTTTGACGCTCCTTTTGCTCTACCCCAGGGCCGGCACTGCTTATACACTTACAAGTATTATATTTTAAATAATAAGCACCTTAGTTACTATTCTTAATCTATAATGGTATTATACCATTTTACCATAACATTATTTGATATTTATTTATTGTCAATGGTAGAAAAAGAATGCGCTACTGTCTTTAAATCTATGTACGTTATCAATAATACGTACTTCGGGGGGGAAAGGGATTGTTAGTAATGGAGACTGAGAATCCCATTGCTAGCAATATACCCAACCAGGTCGACCTCCTCGCGGTTCTCCCTGGAAACTATCATAGTTAATTCCCAATGAATTCATCATGATGGGCTAACTGACCTGTTTTCATTCTCATCTATCACCCTTCACTGGTGCTCCGCCAGCGTATCCCGTTAGCGCAGGCGGGGTTACCATACCATTTTCACCCATAAAAAAAATACGTACTTCGGTTTGATTTTTTATTTATGTTCTCAATCGACTATGTTTATTTTGCTCCAACCAAAGAGTGCTTGTCGTTTTCAATCTCAGATTTTTTCTACAATATTACTCACCAGTTACATATTATCTATGTAATCGAAAAAGGAAGCATTTAAATGATAACATTATCAAATACAACAAAAAATAACTCGCACAGCTACGATTTTATTTACACAGAGTTATGTTTGATAATGCTCTAAGGATTCTTTGAATATTTTAGTAACATTTGCTTTGCATGATCTGTCGAAGTCTGTTGATATAAATCTATTCAGCACGGCGTGTTATGCAAAGTAAATCCTATTATTATTCGTGTAAGGTGGGCTCCATGTTTTGAAATTAGTACTGTAGGTAGGTATTTGGTTCTATGATACCTAAATAGTGGAAACTTGAATTCGTTTAACAAACAGATATTTTACCATTTTATATCCAATATAAACAAGATAGATGGCACAAAAACAAGTACATACAATTATTTGTTATTATTTTAAAATTATAACTATCATATATAGTAATATTCTTATTAAAAAAATAATTTGTTGCGAAATTTTTTAAATAAATTTATATGTCTATGTACTATAAAATTAAAGATAGATACCTAGATACATTTCAACGTCAATCAACACAACTAATCGAGTTTCAATGGTATTTCTCTTACCCAAAAATTATCTTAATCGAAATTTAAAATAGATGTCGCTTTGGCCTCAGACTCACATTTATTCTTACTAATATAAAATTACGAAAGTGTGTTTGTTTGTTGATACCTCTTGGTACCTTATCATCATATAATAATAATAATAAAAGATGTATTGCACATAAAAATGGTTGACTGGGAGAGAATGCTTTTAGCATTAAGTCCGCCATGTACACATATTTGTACTAATGAATAAATAAATAAATAAAAATACTCATGGGCTTACAGTAATTTCAATTCAAAATTTTGTTCTTTAGAAAATCGAATTTAGTCGCAAAAAAATTTGTGAATGATTATTTCATAGATCATCATACGTAAGGAAATCCTTTGGATTATTATAAGTCTTATGAAAATCAGCTTCAAATCAAGAATTTAAATAGCACTGTCAAATTTAGAATTTCCTTAGAGGACGCTAAAAATATGGGAAACATTACTAATATACTTAATAAAAAACTAATGTGAAATGTGAAAAAGACTCTATTTTCCGCGCTTACCCTCTCACTTGAGCCATTGTGCGTATGTAAAAAATAAAAAAACTATATAGTACATAGATCTCCTACGTAATTCAAGAGAAATTGAAATGAGAGATCTTAATGAAAATATAAAGCTCTGAAAACTGTAGTTTGTTTAGTTTATTTCAATAGAACTTAAGGAAAATATGAACAAACGGAGAATTCTAATTCTACCAGGGGGAGACTTTGTAAAAAAGTCGTCTGCTTGGGCACCTCTGTCCCGTTCCTGTTGCTGCAGTGAAGCAGTTGTGTTTGCATGGCTATGAAATTACAAGGTACAAAGTCATAACACCTTAGTTCTCAGGAATAGCAACGCATGAAGGGTATCATGGGTGGCATAGTATATTCTGTTATATCCATAGTAATGTTCATATCTATACGCGACGGTTACTATTTTTCATCAGGTGGGCCGTCAGTTTGTTTACCATTCTGAATTCCATAAAAAAAAAAGTTAATCCAATCGTAAGATAGTCTACTTGATGTTCAATAATATTCATAAATAAAAAAAATAAAGGAAAGAACAATTAACTGATTGAATGTTTCAATTTGTTACTAACTTAATTTACAAAGTGTTTTTGTGACAATTTCGAGAAAACTCTTAGTAGGTACTTAGTTGCGCTTGTTAATATTCATCTATACCACCCTTACCTAGGGAGACTTTGTACGAAGTCCTCTCGAAAATTTGTATGGAATCAATACGGGAGTTAACCCTGTCATTTGCGAAACGAATTATTACTTCTTCGTGCAATATAGTTACAAAAATTCAAACGAATTGAGAATGTAACTAATATGATCACAAAAAAAAATCAGACGAATTAAGAACCTTCTTTTCGCTTTTAAAATTCATAAAATTTAAAATTCTTAGTCTAAGGTTTAAAATTCTTTTTAAATATCGTTGATTTAAAGCGTCAAAAGTCGTTCACGTGAATTGTTCACAAATTTTCATCTTATTGTTTCCGCTAGAGAAAGTTTGTTTTGTTTTCACTGGAATGACTTCGCTTCTTGTATTTAATTAAAGTTTATAAAGGAACATTTGGATTAATACCCTACATTGTTTACATTACAGAATCTGTTTGTAACCTTACCTTACCTATACATTAAGTTCCACTGAAACTATGTATATGTACTTGTTTGTGACGTTCGGCTGTCTGCAAACAGGTGAAAAAAAAGTTATTTTTTTTAAATACATTATCGGAACGAATGCAATTATTTGGTAGCCGAAGAACCAGATGCTTATGTTATGACGTCAACATAGTGAAATAATTAAGATGGTTACTTAATTCTTTATAGAAATAGATGGGTACTTTTTATTCCATTCACATATCGCCCTCTAATGATTGTAAATTTATGACATAATTATAACACATATAAAACCAATCATCATGTCAGCCATTATCTGTCCATTGCTGAACATAGGCCCCCATAAATTGGGCGTTTCACCAATAGTTGCCACGCTTGGCAGGCGGGTTGGCAACCGCAATTAGACTATGATGATGATTTGAGAGAAACGCTGCTGCCCATCTCTCAACCCTTAAATTCCTTTAATCGCCTCTTATGACGCCTACGGAAAAGGAAGGAGTGGCTCAATTTTATGGTGGGACCGCACGGCGAAAAGAAAAAAAAATACAAACAGATGTTTCATTCATAAATACGAAATAATTGAACTGTGCGGAAATTAAACCTGTAATCAAGCGAAAGCGACGCAGTATGTTGCATTACTTATATCCTCAATCCAATCCGATCCAATGTTTACAATAATTAAGTATACCAAGAATAAAAAAAAAAATTATTTGGTAAATAATATATTAATGTAATAAAATTGAAAATTTGTTTGAACGCACTAATCTCTGGAACTACGAGTCGTATTTGAAAAATTCTTTTCGCATTCGATAGATCATTTTCTGAAGAAGGTTACAGACTATTCAATATTACGATACGAATACGGGCGAAGTCGCGGCATACAGTTACTTACCTACAAAGGTAAACTGAGTCAGTCAACTCTGTAAAATTTGTATTTTGGACAGTCATATTTCTAATCGTGTGAACGAAGTCGTAAATATAAACAAATAGCCAAGAATGCAATTTAAAAGTCATTAGCTAATGAGGTTTTGGCTCTATATAACTTGCATTATTAAAGGCATAATAAGCTAATGGATCAGATAATAGTACCTACGTAGGTACATTATTATTTTTACTCAGTACTTAGTACTAAAATAATATCGAATTCGTTTAGTGTGCATTTAGTGTGGAACCATACAGGACCTAACAGACGAAGTTAAATTACGGCCGAAATATGGTGAGAATATTAATTTTTATTAATTTTTATTAATTTTTATTTACTTATAATGATGTTAAATGTTGCAGCTTTGTCTAGTTAAGATTCTGGCTTGGTTAAAATTCAGTCGGCCATTTTAAAAATGAAGTTATTTTTTTATTTAATTCAGGTCTAGGTGTTCCAACTTCTGTTCCTAAATTATTGTTATCCGATTTGTTATAACGTGGTATATAAAAGTTGGACCGGCCAATTGGTGTGATTGTGTGCATTAGTGTATTTTAAATTATTTTTCAGGCGAGACCTAGTCCCTTAAAAAGGCGCTAAAAGTACTCTTAAACATGTCTTTGCAATTTTTTCTTGTAAATTTTGTATTTTTTTAATAAGTTCACTAATGTAATCTATTGGAGGCAATAATAACGAACATCTATCTATATTTTTGATCTATTATTCTATTCTATTATTAGTCTATGATGTCCCACCGCTAAATATAGGTATCCTCCACCTCCATTTCAAAATTTCTTGTTCTGCGCCACCTCAAACCATAAATTAAATATATTTCTGATATAACAAAAAATAATATCATTACTATTATATTATAATTATTTTATAGGTATATAGCATAACTATGTACCTACTCTATTGTTTAAACTGCATGCATATCACCGAGACAAAGTAATTCAATCCGCCGTCTCATATTTGATTTAGTCCTCTACTTAAGTATGTATTATAAAATACACTTTTATACGCAGGACATAGAGTACCGATAATGCATGCTTCTATATTGTATCATAAACAATTATTTTATCTATAATTTTAATGACATGACGTTATATGATTAAAAAAAATTATGAACGCGATATTGACATCTATTGACAATAAGTGGTTGCTTATCTATCTAGTTGCATAATAATTACCGATTCTACCAAAAGTAGTTGTAATTGTGTTTAAATTCATAAGGAGATACGAATTTCACTTTACTAGGCTGAAAGCGTTTTCATCTAGATATAGGCACATATAAAAACGAAAGTAGGTACCTACTTTCCTTGGAACAATAAGTTCCTAATGCTTATAGTAGATACCGCAAAACCCACGTTTTCTGTAATTCTGATTTCTTTATATTGACTTTATTTGAGAAATCACGTCATGGTTTGTTTATATATGTATTTTATCTTTTATCTATGGACGCATCAATAAAGAAGCAGCAGTCTTTTTTACTTAAATTCGTTTAAAACTTTGTTCGTAATTTAGGAACCGATCCAAACTTTACTATGAACCCAAGCGCTAATTCTATTCTCTTTTTGATTAGTAGTTAAACTGTGTCTAAATATGAATCAATAGCTATTTGGTTATCTTTATCTTACTTTGAAGAAGGTGATTTTCAATTCGTCTGATTTTTTTGCAATTATGTTAACCTATTCTAGCTATTGAAATGTTTTGTCGTTTCCCTTTTGGTTAAATTTCATCCAGTTAGAAAGAAAGTGACAAAATAACAGTAATAAGTAACAGTTAATAAAGATTTGTAAAAGTTTTTATGAATAAGAGGTTATTATGTTACAATTTAAAAAACAGCAAACAAACATTAACACTCTATTTGCTGCTTGACAAAAAGTAATTTTTAATTTAAACTAATTAAGATGGGTAAAGTTTTTTGAACAGAGGTGAAATTTGTTTACGTTATGTCGTTTACATAAAGTATATTTATTCCTTGGCGCTCCCTAATTGTGTGATGATTGAAACTGCCGTTTTCTTTGCGGAACAAAAAACTGCTTGGTACGAATGTAAGGTATTTACAAAATTTTGTTTTTATTAGTATTTGTGTGTCCATGAAAGTCTTTTTTTCAACTCACTTTAAAAATGGAGATTGTCAATTCGTTTGCATTTTTTTTATTTTCTAATAATTCTTAAAATGATTTTTTTTATCTGAAAGCACATACCTTCAAATTGGTCTTATGAAAATTTCATCAAAATCGGTTCAGCAATTTGGTTTTTGGCAAAAACTAATGGACGACAACGACTTTGGCTTAAATTAAATTAAAATTAACTATTTTGTCAGGATTGAAGTCACTGTTTTTTGTTTTGCGGAACAAAACCTATTGTTACAAATAACAATACGTGCTTTCGATTGCCGTACTACACTTTCTGTCAGCGTGGTCCCAAATGGCCAGTTCCATAGCCGAAAAGTGTAAGGGTAGGATGCTATATTTTTTTTTATACCACTGCATGTGGAGGTACAGGTGTACAGGTGGCAAATAAGCATACGGCCCACCTGATGGTAAGCGGTTACCGTCGCCTATGTACGCCTGCAATACCAGAGGTATTACGCGCGCGTTGCCGACCCTGAAGAAACCTCTTTACCCCCCCTTTGAAGAACCCTAGGGAGCTCATTACATAACCTGAGTGTTCGTGGGAGAAAACATCTCTGAAACCGCTATAATTGACTATAGACGTAAATTTTTTGATTGACACAGTATTCAGTATGTGCTCATAAAATAGACTGGCAAAAGTGACTGCAATCGGATTTACTCGTATCTTACTTTTTTTCTACTAAATTTAACATGTTGTTACCTTGTACTACTATTTTATTAACTTGTTCACTGTCAAGGTCAGTTGGGTAGGTATCAGCACAAATTTGACGTAACCTCACGGTCTGTTTCTACAGGCTGTATGTATCAACTATCGCCTATCTATTTATTTGTACATGATTAAGCAAAAATGTATATATATATGTACAAAGTACATTTAATAATATTAAATTATCAAAAAACATATTCCAATATAATTAATGAGTGATTTTTCATTTTATTATAATATAATAATTATAAATGCGAAAATGACTATGGATTGATGAATAGATGTTTTTTTTATGGGTGATAATGGAATGATAACCCCGCTCGCACTATCCGTATACACCGGCGGGGCACCAGTGAGATGATAGGTGAGGATAAAGCAGGTCAGTTAGCCCATCGTGACGAATTCAACCAAAATTGTTTACGATGGTTTCTAGGGGGACCACATGGTTCCATGTGGAACCATGTGGAGGTCGAACTAATAAGGTATAATGCTAGCAATGGGGCTGTCAAACTCCATTGCTAACAATCCCTTTCCCCCCGAATAGGATAGTATATATACTAATTTTTGCGGGTGAAAACGCGAGATATAGCTAGTATTTTAAAAATGTTAGAAACATACTAAATAATAGCGTTATCAATTTGCAATTGGTGAATAACCGTTTAAACTTAAAACTTAAACATTTTTCGACCAATTAAATTATTTCTAGTGTTAAACATCATGTGTATTTTTATGTTTTCAACAGATGTGCGTACGCATATGGCTAGAAGTTGGACACGCTTGTGAACCAAGACACTCTGCACTCGGTCGAGCTCTGGCACTCGACTGGCGCCTGTGGGTTCGTGGGATCAGCGGCCATGATATCAGCTCATTCGTGCACAAAGTTGTCTTCTACCTCCATCCTCCTAGTGCATTCGTCTATCCTAAAAGAGGCAAGTATTTACCGTGTCTTATAAGATTAGTTTATTTGTCCACAAAATTAAAGATAAATTTGTCGTGCCTTCTGATATATTCCATAAGAAAACAGGTTATGTAAGTAGCACCTAATTCAGCATGCAATCTGGTCGAAGCGTCTGTCGCGACGTAGCCTAAAATGTTCGGTCTATTTCATACTTAACAAGCTATCCAGATGAACGCTGGCTGATCAGCGTTAAAACTAGTTTCTTAAAAATATTAATGAGTAGGTAAGTTATTTTCCTTAGTGTCACGGTTTTATCATTAAACAAGCTCATTATCGTTATCTCTCACATTAAGAACCGTTGCGATTATTTATCTCTGTGTAATAAGTAACTGCGAATATAATTTATGTTTATATATTGTTTATAATTTAAACTTTATTTTATACAGTACGCCAAGAGCCGCCGTACGAAATCCAAGAATCCGGTTGCTCCTCTATAGACGTACCAATACACGTGTACCTGAAATGCAATAACGAGCCAAAGATAATTCGCCTGAGGTATAGTCTGGTGATAGAGAACAATACTAAGAGTAGTTCGGAATCCACGTGCATATACTACGACTTTGAAAACCCATCGGAACAGCTGTGGAAGGCCCTAATGAAAGGAGGCGGGGAGATCATCGCTCGCGCCGGCAACATGACCCGGGGGAGCAAACTTGTCGTTCTATCTGACAACGGCGACGACAAGTTGCAAACAAGCATAAAAAAGAAGAAATACAAGTTCGTGGAGCCTGTGCGTTGTAAACACGGATCAAAAAAGAAGGCCAAACCGTATGTAGCCGACGAGGTATGCACGAAATGTGGTGATTCTGTCCAAGAAGATTTAAAAAAACAACTACGTTCGGTGTCTATGGCCGAAGATGAGATAACTCGCGTATCAGAGTTGTACCTTTCCTACAAAGTTTATGAGAAGTCAGTGGAAGCTCTGACGTTGCCGCCATTATCCGACCCAATATATAAAGTGCCGGAGTTGCCGCTGTCCCTGCGGGAAGCTCTTAAATGCGCTCCTATCGAGAACGCGATCTAATGCAGTGGTTGCGTCTCGTTACAAATAAACATTTAAGTGTTTCGAATTGATTTTAAAAGTGAAAATTGAAAAAGAATTGTGATATTTAAAAGTGCCATGAGAGACTTACAGCCATTATTTATAGGTTTATTAAATTAAATTTTTATTATCGCCAAATGAAACGGTGTGTTAATATTTTTATAGACCTATTTACGCTAATGTCTACAGTTGAAGAAGTTCATGTTAAATATTTTTTATTTATTAATTAGTGTGAATAAATACAAGTGCTGTGAGAAAGATCTCAAAAGTATTTTTAGAATATTTTATGCGTTGATACGAATTACATAATTTAGGCATGTACAATATGTTCATTTTCATGTATACAATATTAAAGTAATCATTACAATGTGAAGCAAATGTTAGAGCAGGTGCTAAGGACAAAATACAATATTATAATACTTAGCTGCTCATTTACTTATTATATTAATTATAAAAAGCAAATATCATTGCCGGTGAGTACATACGTAGGTACCTTATCAATGTGATTAATGTGCTAAGTATAATATATAGGTATATAATGAGTAGATAGTTAGGTTATAATCTTAGCTAGACATTTTTACAGTGTTAGTACCTACGAGTAAAAAAATTACTTAATAAATAGGTTGTGAAGTTTAATGTCCAATATTTAGTAATTGGATAATAATTTATTGTCAAAAAATAGTAAATACACATAATAAATGTAAAACAACTTGAATGTAATACCATTTAGAAATAACTGATATAGCTAGTCTATTTTTTTTTAACTTTATTAAATAATTAAGTATAGTTTAAAGCTCTTGTTAAAAAATCAATATATAGTCATTAATTAGTGCTAAAGTGATCAATTATTAATAATATATCGATTAAATATAAGTATGTGAAGTGTTTGTTTATTTTTATTAGTATTAACAGTACATATGCTTGTGATAAAACAATTGATGTTATATTACATACACTATGTAAGATATGTAGTGTCAGTTATAAAAAATATAAATTATAAATGTAAAAGTGAGTTTGTTTGTTACATTATAGCGCCTTAATGGCTTACTATGAAATTTCATATACATGTATTATATAGTAAAAGCTAGTATGTTTCTAATAATGTGACAGTTCGCACTGAGAAGCAGTACATATCAATACAGAGTTAAGCTCTAATTATAGCATTACAAAATAAGAAAAACGAATTAGGAGCGTTCATAATTACGCAAATGTAACAACGTCGCAATTATCAGCCAATTTTCAAAAACAATTTAACAATTTTTCAAGTTTCTAACTGATTATTTTTTAAATATAGTTATTTATCAACGAGCTAAAATATTAAATATTGATCTTATTTGCTAAAAAGTTATGTTACTGAAAATTTGGGCTTTGATGATAAAAATTTATTTGAAAAATTCCGAAGTAAAATGTGAGTAGGTGTAAAGTTTTTAGTGGTTGATTTATATGCAACGTGTTCAATGACTACCATTTTATTTCGCTAGCACAGCATTTTTTTTTTAAATAAATCAAAAACAATGAATTCATTGGCACGTTACTGTACTTCGGTAAGCTGAACCATAAACGCTGTTAATTCTATTTCTATCTATCCTTTCTCTTACCGTTTATACCCTACTTAGATTGTAATAATAATAAAATACCTATTATGTACCTACACTCAATCCAGTGTTTCTAATAATTAAACACAGAAGCGATCATTTATTATAATTATTAATGTAATGTTAAACATCCATAAAGTGCAGCATATACCTAGATAAAACTAATTTATAGAGAATCTAAATAGATCATGTAATGTCTATGGTACCTAATTAGGTAAATGAAAAATAAGCATCAGTTATTATGGTCTTATCTTCTTTATGAAAAGATATACCATCTTATAAAAAATAATGACAATCTTTTGTAAGTTATGCATTATTTATTACCTACTAAATAAATTTAAACTTAGTAACTTTTTAAAATAATACGATCAAATGTATGTATGTTAAACAAATGATATCTTTCATTTACCAACTCACATGTTGTATTGTTGTAAACATCAATATTTCTATCATAGTGCCTAAATTAGGTATCAATAACTACCTGTAATAATATTTAGAAATGTTTCCATTACACTCCTATTGTTTTTTAGTTTAGGTAAATACAATGTCATAGCAATAAGAAAATTAAAATATATAAAAGAAATGCCCTATTTGAAAGTAAATTCAGTAGATCAGAATGTCAAGTTTATAGATATTTGTAATAAATTAAACACTACTGTAGAAGCACTTATTTACTTATGTTGTTTATCTTAGACCTATATGGAGAGTACATATATACATATTTGGTTGATATTAATAATATATAATATATATTTTGATAATATTTAGTGTTAATTAAATCATTGTGTGCAATCTCGAACTCATTCCTTAAGTTTCATTAGAATTACTTAGACAATTGTATTTTGAGACCGAACAAGTTCAATAATTCTCATAATGAAGACCATTAAATGTTTTAGTTAGGAAAAATTATAATGTATTGTAAATAGTTACTTAAGGGCTTTTTTATCTGTGATTTTAGAAAGAGGACATATACGAGTTACCGAATACGATGTCATGTAACTAATGATTCTAACGTGTTCGTGTAATGTGTTTATGTACGTAATATGTTCCCATACTGCAATGATAACATTTTAATGTTAATAATAAATATTTAGTTATATTATAGGTACCTAATAGTTTTTAATGAATTCTTTTCAATCATAAGTTATCTCCGAACGTATTTAAATTAGACAATTGACCTAAGCAGATAATTGTGACAGGGTTCTAATACAGACGTGGTATATACTTTTTGGATAGAACTTCTTTTCGTGGGTTTAAGGGCGCTCATCGACAAGAGTATTTCAACATAGAAACAGGGCATTACATCAGTAAATACGTTTAGACATATTAGAGTCTAACTGAACAAAACAGACGTTACATTACATGAGCCTCTGGTGAATACAAATCCTAATAAAATAGGTAATTCCCCGTAGTGTGATTCCACAAATGTGACTGTTAAATTTCCTATTCGTCCAATAACTACTTGAAAGATACTAGATTATATTACATAATTCTCATATGAATATAGTCTTAGATAATATAAATTGTTCTGTGATTTATGTCTACGTGTCGTGTTGGTTTTAGATATTTTATGTCCACTGACAATGATATTATTATTGTCTATTGAGAGATCATAATATATTTACTTTTTTTTTTTATAAAATGCGTCAAGGTACAACAAGGTATTGTGTGGAATAATTGTGTGGAATAGTTTATAATACGAGTAAAATATAATATAAATGGCTCAATTATTATAATTATTATTACCGTGTACTTTTAACAGATTGATATACGTTAGGTAGGTACCTAACAAAATGTTTTTTAAGTCCCAAAAGGGGTCCTAAAATTAGGATTCGCTCATTTGCTGTTATTAGTCACATTCTAGGTACCTAATGTGCGAATTGTTATTTTGTTAAACAATAAATTTATTTAATAATGTCCATTTATTTTGTACATCAGCGTCTGTTGTTCCTTACTATCCTTTTTAATATTATAAATATGAAAGTAAGTTTGTTTGTTTGTTACTTCTACTACTACATACACGTGCTATAATGAATGGGGAAATTTTTATCCCGGTCAATGAATATATCCCGGCCACACGGACGAAGTCACCAATTTATCACGAGGGAGACCTTGTACAAGTCTTTTGCTTGGACACCTCTGTCCCATTCGTGTTTCTATGGTGAAACAGTAGTGTTTGCATAGCTGTGTTTCGGGTTGAAGGGTGGGATATGGCAGTGAATTTACAGGGTACAGTGGAATAACACCTGAGTCCTCAGGAATGGCAACGTATGGGGGGTATCATGGGCGAAACAGTATACTCTGTTATGTCCATGGTACTGCTCATGTCTATAGGCGACGATTATCACTTTACATCAGTTAGGCCGTCAGATTGTTTGCCATTCTAAGTTGTATACAAAAAAGTCTTAGTTAAAATCATAAATAAGTATAATGTAATTTTTCTATAATTAGGTATAAGAATAGAATAGAATTTTATTGCTGTGTACATATAGCAGTAAACATTACTTTGGATTTAACATCAGTACCGACAGTTTTTTTTTTGATGGGTGAAAATGGTATGGTAACCCCGCCCGCGCTAACGGGATACGCTGGCGGAGCACCAGTGAAGGGTGATAGATGAGAATGAGAACAGGTCAGTTAGCCCACCATGATGAATTCATCAGGAATTAACCATGATAGTTTCCAGGGGGAACCGCGAGGAGGTCGACCTGGTTGGGTATATTGCTAGCAATGGGATTCTCAGTCTACACTACTAACAATCCCTTTCCCCCCAACAGCACCGACAGTTATATCTTATCAAGCATATAACAATTTTAGTAATTAGCAATTATATAATTATTAAAACATTTCATCACTCTTTAATATTAAAAATTAAAATAGATATGAAATATTTGGCAAAATATAAACTATAAATTTTTGGTTTATCATAAAATACAAAATTAGAATTAGATACCTATATTCGTCAAAAATTTCGACATCTCTCATGCCGGGTCCGAAGATCCGATATCTGTAAGTATATATATTCGGCCCTTCTTTTGGATATAGGCTCCTTTTTTGGATCTTGTCGCTCTTTCTTGGATCTCGTTGTATCCGAGCGCCGTTTTTGCGTGTCCTTTCCTACCTAATACATAGACACCTAAGTAGAAACACAAAAATAAAAATTAACTTTCGTGAAATCGATCTTTTTAACATCGATTTGTGTATAGATTGATCTAGAGAGTGATTTCCTATGTTAACAAACATAGCGGGAGCATTTCGCAAACAATTGCTAGATTTTTCTATATCACTGAGGTGGCAAATAAGCATACAGCCCACCTGATGGAAAGTAGTTATGGTAGTCTCTAATAATGCCTGCAATACCAGGAGCATTACGCGCGCGTTGCCAACCCTAATGAAATCTTTTTACCCCTTTTTTGAAGAACTCCATGTTGTAGTCTTTTGGAAAAATTTCGACAGCGAACTCTCTCCTTAACTTAAGCTTTTGTGGGAGACAACATCTCTGATACTGCGCTGTACGCGACCACCTAGGCTTTTAGGTATGGGGGTGCATTTCATGTCGATAGTTAGCTTGTACGATGGTAGATAGTGGCTGTGGGCATCATATTGAATAATTTCTCTGAGCACAGTTTGTTGTATGAATGGTAGAACAAACAAAGTTAAGCGTAATCTCTCCTAAGACTTAAAGGTTTCTTTTTAATAGGTGATTAGTGGGTAAGTAGTGATTGATTATTTATAGCAAAATGTGCATATCCCTATTTATACTGGATCTGAGTTAATTTGGAACAGAAGCGGGGTGAATAGGGAAAAAGGACTAAGATTATTAAATTATAATTGCTTAATATAATTGTATGTATACACAATATTTAAACAAACTTTATTTAACAATAAATATTGAATGATTTTTAGATAATTCACTGAGTTATGTGGAATTAAGTTTTCAATAACATCGTGGAAAAAATTTTGCTGTCAAATATATGATCTGTAATTTTTTTTTTTTTTTTACTTATTTATCCTCTTTCTTTTATTTATTTAGTACCACTAACAAGATTACAATACAATATAAAGTTACATCCATATATATATTATATCTACGATATATTATTATTATTATTATCTCAACCCTGATGGCCAAAGTTTGGGTATATTAATAACTAGGTTTGTGGTAAATACATGATAGTGTAGAAAAACATTATACAGTATTTATTGATATTTACTTTAACAACGAAAAAGTTTAAGTTACATTTAAAGTTCATATAGGAGGCGGAAGGTCGTTCCAGACCTTGGACAGTGCATATTTGAAATTCCTATAAAAACCTACGGTTTTATGTGTAATATTGGGTAAAACAGTTAATAGTCATATATAAAGTCAATAATATTTCTTTTCTCTACTCCAAATCTCATTCCTGGTTTGTCTCTATTTATACCCCCATGATTTCCATTCACCCCATTTTACGGTAGGTATGAAATTCTGAATTCATATGTAATCTTGTGATCTTGTCAAAGTCAAATATGTCAAAATCTTCAGTGTTATGATTTAATTTTGAATACTTAATTATTTTGTGATTATTCCTGGAATTTATTAATGTGTAATAAGATTTTAACAAATAGATATCTTAACACTTGTTGTTTGCTATAATTCTTAAAAATAAGAATTGCTAATCAGAAAATTTTAATAAGTACATCTACTTTATTGTAATTTGCTATATCTCTGTTTGTGCATCGAAAACATGGTGTGTGTACCTTGTTTCATCATTCCACTTCTTTTGTATTTATGGCATAAGTTTATTCAGCCCTATGTTCTACGATTTTGGAATCCATGGGCTGTCAAAGACGCTGATGGAAACGTGAAAACTGAATTTCCATTTAAGTGTGAAGGTGGAGTTTGTGCCTTTGCACCTCGTAAGACGAAAGAAAAGAATATAACATCTGATACACAAGAAGAAACATCAAACGAAACTAATTTGACCACTGACAATAGAATAAAAGCCGATTAATTATTTGACACTTTTTAAATGATTTTAAATAATTTGTATTCTTTATTTTAAAGGTAAATTTTAATTCCGCGTAGCATTTTGATTGTTAGTTCAGCATTTCCTTTTATTTACCAGACTTTAAATTATAATAAAACCGCTTGATCTGCTTGTACACAGTGTCCGATTATTCCTCCAACTAAAGTACTAGTGAAAAATTGTTTATTTTATATTTAAGTTTGGCCATTATTTATGAAATTGTATAAAGTATTTTTAAGAGTAGAAAAATAATATTTATAATTTATAGTTATGACCTCATAATATATGACATAAAAATGGTGTGGTTAAAATAAAATGCTACTTATTATTTATAACTTTTATTGATAAAAAATAGTTGTTTTATTCATAAATTAAGTCAAAACAAAAAGTACTTTTAGTAAAAAATTAAAATAAATACTAATAAGCAAATGCAAAGAAACCTGAATTGCATTAAGATAATATGTTGTAGCAACTTGTGTATCTTAAGGCTTATTAATGTATTTTGTAATGTTATAAAATGGAGCTTTTTAAAATATATAAATTAATTAAACACGTAATATTGCTACACCCAACAGGGTATCAATATAATGAACTGGATATTGTAAACCTATGTAAGATCATAGCAACCTGTGAATGCAATAAATAATTAAGTAGTTTTTTATTTCATAAAGAAACTTGTAAGTATTGTGAAGAAATACATTTGCAGGCTATCAAGATGACATTTGCTAACACAGTATAAATTGTTGTAATGGTAACCCTCATATTTGAACCATATTAGTAATTTATTTAAGCGAGTACATGATTAGGTTCTATAAAAATAAATTGCCATTTGTCATATTATTATCTGACTTGAAAACAGATGATTTGATTATATACTTATTTTTTTTAATTACGCAATATTAACAAATCCTAAGCAATAGATCTTACTAAAGGAGTAGACACACTATAATTTAGAGAAAAAAAATATTTAATCTGATTAGAATTGAAACTGATTGAAAACAAGAGTAAGATACACCTACTGGTTAGATGGAAATAGAATGATAACTACTTATATATTACTTTACATTAGTAGGTTACCCATGGGGTGCCAGCTGAACATGATGTTGGATCAAAGTCTGTTGTAATAAAAATACAAGAAATTGAAGCTTCTGTATTTGTCACGATTTAATAATATAATAATATTAATAGCAACAATGAATAATAATTATAATGGATGATGGAATAGCAACACATGTGACTACTTAGAATCTTGTTAGATTAAAATTCGTTTTAATAAAAAAAGATATTGTTTATCATATGACTGTCACCTAGTTTGTAACTCTATGTCTGGTATTATAAAAATCATAGGTCTGCACTAGGTTTGTGTTAGGATATAGTCATCACATAAATGCATGTGATTGTATTGATATAATTTGCTCATGTGAATTGCACTGAGTATTCCACTTATTACCACCACAATTTCAAATTGATTCTTCTGTTTATGATTTATGTTGCTTCTATTAGCCCATTGCTATAATATCTCTGAAGTCAAGATAATTAACAATCTGGTCTGTATTAAAAGAACACATTTTACAATTTACACATATCTGTGCAATATGTAAACACTATGATAGCTTTTGTTTTTCATGGAAAAATTGTGTATCATTTGTGGAGGCTCTTAAGGGGATGATCATGTAAATAAATAAAAGAGTTAAAAATATAATACAATGTTATTTAATTCTTGATACTGTTTTGAAATAGCTAATGAAACATTAAGATTTAAACTGTAGTATGTTTATGCGAGACTTCAAATGACACAATTTTAAAATAGACCTTCATAAAAAATTACCTACTATTACAATTCCAATTAAGTAGATACAAAATTAATAAATCATCTTTTAATGGTAGCAGCATATCATTGTTGTAAACTGTAACTTTATTTTAAATTCGAAAATACGAATTTTGACTCTTAAAAATAAATTCCAGTTTAACTCTTACAATCTAGCTTATATAGAACTTAAGTAAGTCAATTATGAACCATCTGCAATAAAAAAAAAAAAAGAAAAAACACATACTGACAATAATTTTTCATAGATTCATATTGAATTGCAGATGCTTCAAATTGACATGAACAGACTTTTTAGTCTGTACTCCTCATACAATGGCAATCTTTCAATAACATTCATTTTAACCAAAAACAATTACTGTCCATGACACACTGATACAGATTCATAAACTAATTATTTCATTTAACATTCTTCAACTCAACATCAAATACTAAAGTTGAATTTGGCGGAATTACTGGTGGCGAGCCCTTTGCTCCATATCTGAAATTTAAAGTAAATGTAAGTAATCGTATCTACATCCGTGGCCCCTAGATCGGCTTGATAGTTTGTGTAGTGAGGTCATCAAGGTCATGAGGAGATAAAGCTAATTTAGAATGTGAACTTTTCTGAATTGGCTTTGGTATAGTTTTTAGCGGTATATTGTCAGGCATTGGTAGACTGTTTAATCATAAGATAGGGCAGCTTGAAGATCATACGTGTGTGATTCTGTGACAATTTATATGCAGTATTTTATAAAAAAAAAAAAAAAAAACTTGGCGACTGAAAAGTTTAAGTATTAATCATGTACCAAAAGTTGATGTACAAATATAAGAAGTCAGTTAAAAATTAAATAAAGTGTAAAATAAAAATACTTCTGTGTATGTAATATAGTAATATTAGGTACATTACATACACAGAAGTATTTTTATTTTAAAATTCTGAGTAGTGATTTCATAGCATGCTCAACATGAGCGACCACCACAAGTGTTTTGTAAAAATAATAAATTTATTTTGTAAAAATGAAATATTATAATTTATCTTAATAAAAAAAATATAGTATACTTATTTTTAAAATATCAATTATGAGTACATAATTTTACTTCAGTCATGACATATGCAAGGATAAGACGACTGAGATGACTAGATACTGATTCCCTGTTCACTGGCAGACTAATTTAAATTACTAATGAGTTTCTTAAAAATTATTGACTTGTTAAGTATTCTTATAAATTCCTCATGATTACTTACGCCATCGTGGGTGGGCATACGATTTTCCTTTTGCCGCCAACCTTCATGCCACTGATGCCGACATCCCAGCCAGCTATCACTTCCTTCGCGCCTAGTTTAAACTTGAAACCGGGACCTTTCAAGCAGTTGTCAAACATTTTGTTGTTCTGTTTCAAACGTCCTTCATAATATACCTGTAAAAAGAGAATTTTGAAAGAAACCATGGTGAAAGTACCTCTAGCATTAGTAAAACAAAACTTAAGTTTAAAGACTAGCAGTTTTTCATTTATTTTTCAATAAGTACCATTTCACTTTAATATAACATTCATTATATTAAATATATAAATTTTATTTGACATGTCACTTTTTATATAAAAAAAAATATTAAATAAAAGTCAACAAGAAAACAGCCATAAGTGGCAATCTATGGTTGAAACATATATACAAAAGCAGACAATGGAAGGCTGAAGTGATGATGATCATGATACCTACGGTGACAACTTTCCCAGGCTTTGCAGCTGGCCCAGAGCCAACACTAACATCTTCTATAAACACTCCACCACTTAGTGATTTCTTTTCTTTTTTATCTCCGGCACCTTCTTGAACCTCTTTTTTTGCTCCTGGTTTCTTTTTATCTGCTTTTTGTTGCTCCTGTTTTGCATCCTGTTTCTCCTTCTGTAAATTATAATCATTACAATATTTTATTCCAATAAATTTTTTAGAATAGAATTATATACTATATTAAACACTAATAACAATTACTAGAATATTTACTAATGTAAGACATGTTTATGTGGTAAAAAATATTACATTATAAATCATAATCAAGAGGATAATTATTTTTAGGGCTGATTCTAAAATTTCATACATTCTCCAATAAAGTACAAACAAACATGATCTACAAAATGGTAAGAAGTGATTATAACCTGTGGACCATAAGCACTGTTAGAAAGTGGAATTTCAGAATGAAGCTCAATGTTGACCATCCTTTATACACACCTTAGATTTGTCTACACCATTGACTAGTGGTTGTTGAGCTGCAGCCTTCTGTTTCTTTTTAAGACGTCGTCGTTGGCTCTTGCTTAATTTAGACATGTCTACTTGATTATCTTCCTTGCTGGTATCCAGAGTAGTTTCTGCTTCGCTGGATGTGTCCATTTTGTTCTTCTTTTCATTAACTTCATCCTCTTCCTCTTCAGCCTCTTCTTCATCATCATCTTCCTCGTCACTTGTAAAAGACAAATTGAAATATGTTTAATAGAAATTATTTACAGTTTCTCTTAAGTTCGTTTCTTGCTTCTTTTAATAAATATAGAATTCTGCTACTTAGTTATTCTTAAAAGGTAGAATGGATTTAAATAAAATTGATTTAGTAAATCATGTTCTAGCTACAAATTACCAGACATCTAGTAAAATGCATAATTATTATATACAATTCTTCACCCCCAAAATCTGTACATTAATTATGTATTTTACTAAAATTAACGAGACTTCCAGGTCAAGTAAAAATAACTGTCAGAAACTACAAAAACACAGCGAGTTCATTAATTAGAATTTCGAGTCGTGGTCCAACGCCAGTGAATCGTACTAAACAGTGGCCAAGCCGGAATTGACAGCCAGGAAGGTTTTGCTGTTTGTTAGGTGGGATTGGAAGGGAATCATCCACTATGCTCCCATATGGCCAGATGCTTAATTCTACCATCTACTGGACAACTGTAGAACAACTGGACCGCTTGAAGCAGGTGATCAGCCAGAAGTGTCCAGAATTGGCCAACAAGAAGGGTGTAGTGTTCCACCAGGACAACGCCAGTCCACACACTTCGTTGATGACTCGTCAGAAGCTACGGGAGCTCGGATGGGAGGTTTTATCGCATCCAACTTATAGCCCAGACATAGCGCCAAGTGATTACCACCTGTTCCTGTCCATGGCGAACGCCCTTGGTAGTTTAAAGTTGAACTCAAAAAAAACTTGTGAAAAGTGGCTGTCTGAGTTCTTGTCGAGAGAGGAGGGGGGCTTCTACGAGGGGGGTATTATGAAGTTGCCGTCTAGATGGAAACAGATTATCGAACAAAACGGCGCATATCTGAACTAAATCCGATCACTGTAACACTTTTTATAAAGCATTGAATAAAGAGCAAAAAAGTGGAAGGGAGATATTTGACAACCGTATACAGACATCAGATAAAAAATTAACATAAGTTTTAAAAATAAAAAATACATTATTATATGCTTTAGAGTGCCTTACCTATCACTAGCTTCGCCAGATGTATTTACTTTAAATGAATCATCATTTTCATCAGTATCAATATCTTCACCATCTAAGAACTTTTGGAGCTGGTTTTCATCATCAGAGTCTGAGTCTGAAGTGTCTTCGGCTGATGCCTTTTTGTCTGCTTTTTTATCTTGCTGTAATGTTAAAGAAATAATCAGCATCATGCTGAGCTAATAAAAAATACTATCAAAATGGCATGACCATGAAAAAACTATATTACAGGGTTTTTGTATAACACAAGTATAACACAAGTTTTTGTTTAAACATACTTTGAAATTTCTATATAATTTTTAATTGCAAAAATATTTAATGCCTTTTTATATTTCTGAAATAAAATATTAAATATAAAATTTTGTTTCTGTTGCAATTCCTGACCATTATGGTGGTATACTTCTTTAGTCCTATAATTTTACTACTTTGACCATTTAAAACAAAACACTCATGTAAGTATAGTCACTTTACATAAGAAACATCAGTGGGACAGATATATGTATCTATACCTTAGCTTTTTTGCTGGGCGTCACATTATTGCTGTTATCAAGTTTTCTCTTGTTTTTCGTAGGTACTAAAGCAGGTGCTTCCTCTTCATCTTCTTCTTCATCACCATCAGATACCTCTAACTCATATTCTGGGTCCAAGTACCCAGTTAAGTGAACATTACATTTACCTGTTAAAAAGAATTATCTATTAAAATAGTCATGTACTTTTCTAGAAGGTGAAAAATATTGTCAATTTACTATTAAATGATCACACCACAGAATCAATCCAATTATATATTTTTATCTCATCTATCATTATATTTTTGTATTTTAGTATATTTGCATATAAAATTTCAGTTAAAGCTGTTTGATTACAGCAATAAAAATGTTAATCAAACAACTGGACCGATTCACAGATGAAAATACAATAAAATATTTGTTGTTCTGTTAGGTTCAGTCATTTATTTTGTTATCAATAATTAAACAAGAACAACTGTACATATATTTCATGCATTTTTTGTAATTGAAATTATAGATTAAATGTAACACACTTGATTAAAATTTATTTTTATCCCATATTTATTATCTTATTTTCTATTTATAGACAAATATCTTGACTGAACTAAGAGTATCCAATACTAAAAAATGGAATTAGATATCTAGTCTAACCCAAGCTGCAATCTCTATTACCTAGAATTCTTTTCCAAAATTGAAAAATAGAATACAGTAAAATAGTGGATTTAATCTTAAATCTTAAAATGAATAGTCAGAATGTTTTATATATATATATATATACAAAACAAAAAACACTAAAAAAAAAGGTGAGGAAAAATAAAATCAGACACATAAACATATTTGGACTAAAACATTTTTCATGTATTGTATACTCACCATTTGTAAGGAATGAAATATTATCTCCAGTTTTGAAATACAGATCTAATGGTACTTGTATGCATTTGTTCTTCTGTAAAGTACAAACAAGGAAGTTCTTGCCATCGACTACCACCATCACTTGGCAAGCATCATTATCTCCTGTGGAGATGTCCATTGCAGCTTGTGATATGTGAAATGGTTTTTCCACAACCTGCGTGTACCGCTTGTTCGGTTCCATAATAAGTCCTTGAAGACAAATAATATTAGGAATATATTTATAATATAAAACATTTTAATTAATAAGCTTAGCGGAAAAATGTACGTATATATAGAAATAATATAATAATAGTAAGATGCGGTAAGGCATTCTTATAAATACGGTAGATTGCTTAATAATTACAAATTATTAAATTCATGGCGCAAATCTTCAATTTTAGGTAAGAATATATAATTTTAATGTTGAAAAAATGAATTCGTAAAACATCTTTAAAAAAACGTGGTAGCACCAACAACACGTGGTGAGAATTTTACCGGCTTTGGTTAATAACTTACCCCAAAACATTATGTCGGCGTTTTTGTATAAATTATGTAGTGTATTTAAAAACTATAAACCGCTTACAATGTAAAATTCACAGTTTACAGAGCTTTAATTATTTATCTAACAGAAAATATAGATGTAGACGACTTGAATCAAAATGAAAAAGAATATGAGCACGAACAAGAATAACGAACAATCAAATAATTCAACGATCAACGAACGAACAAAAAGCGAATTATATTCGAATTGCAATGCGAATTAACTTTGAGAATCCTAATCGAATCAGACTGTGTTGCCATGATTTCCTTTTCTTTAATGAACATAACGAGGACATGAGATGTACAGTCGCCTTTTTTTTAATTCGTGTTCTTTAAAATTACAATTAAAATTTAATATAGCACATTTTTTTTTTAATTAATTGAAATTTGATCTGATTTGAACTAACTTTCTAATAGAATTGAGTAAAAAATATTATAATTTTAGTTTATGGTAAAATAAAACAATAATTTCGCAAAATTATTAAATTAAAATAATAGATTAAGAGATAAGTTAAAAAAAAATCTGAACTTCAGAATTGGCCCCACAGTTTGATAGTTTACCGCAGGTACAAACCCAAACGATTCATAGTGTTGATTTTAGATATACCTAGATTATGAAATACATAGATTGGTAATGCAAAAGAAAAAAAAAAAACAAAAACATAGACATACTTAGAACGAAAGACTAAAACTCATATATCTACGTAACCACCCGCACTATACAAATGCAGGGCCGAAGTTAAGGTATGTTAAACACTACTTGGTAGCTTATTGATTTATTTTTCTAAAAAATACCTAATATTGTTCTCAAAACCTTAAATACATTAAAAATTCTAAAGCTGTTAATTTTACTTTTTTCTTCTATAATATAACAAACCGTTATATATATATATATATATATATATATATATATATATATATATATATATATATATATATATATATATATATATATAATAAATAAACTGTGTTGCTTAACAAGGTACTTAATTACATTAATAAGCAGTTAGTTTTGGTGATTTTTTATCTTTTTAAATGTAATCTATTTACGAGATTGTCATCCACCCCATTTAATATTTTAACTCATTTTCAAGGTCACAAAAATGTTTAATTACATCATTCAAGATTCTTTGTTAACAGATTTCTCTTGTGACGTTAATAGAAGTGGTTTATTATTTAGTATATTTTGCAGTTTATATATTTTGATTATTTGCCAATTGCAGTTTTTTCCTTGTATCTTGTATTCTCGGACAGAATTTTTCTTTTTTTTTTTATTAATTTGTAAACATATTTTTTTTATTTGAATATGTACTTAACAACACTTTTATTACAATATTTATTTATTTATTTACACTTTATTGCGCCCAATAATTGAAAAAGAAATCGAATATAATTCTTCTTTTGTTTCTTCTGTTGTCTAAAATTTGTATGGAATATACGTTGGTACAAAAATTATTCTTTTATTGACTTATTTCTATAAAATCACAAGTTATGGGATAGTTTTTGCTTTTCTGTCGGTAAAATAAATAAAATATTAGTAAGTAAAATAACATAGTAGTTAAAATTAAAAAAAATCTGAGTAACTATGACCGTAGCAGCAGAGGAAATCCACGGAGTTACTATTTTAGATCATGTAACATCATTTCAATTACGGAAATTTAAATTACGGATTCTGCTGCAAGTAAAAGGATTGTTGCAATATATAAACAGCGCAGATAAAAGACTAGAAAAAGAACAGTCGACTAAGGATGCTTTGGCTAAGCATATTATTCTTCAAAATGTATGCTTACGAAATCTACAAAATACTGTGCGATATATTCGAAGGATCGGAAGAATGAAACAAGATGAATTTGTTACAACATTTCTACAATTATAAATTTGGAAATGATATGACAATGGATGAAAAATTTTCAAGGCTCAAAGTTTGATACATAGATAAAAACAATTACAAATGCCTTTTGATGACGCGTTAGTAGAATTCAAAGTACTGAACATTCTTTCGAACAATGACTCTTACCAACCATTTGTAACTGCTGGGAAAGTACTCCTAAAGAAGAAAGAACGTTAAAGAATTTAAGATTGAGATTAGTAAAAGAAGAAAAAAGGAAGAAGGAGAGCATGCAGTCAGTGGTCTTAGTTGTTGGAAATAATAGTAGAATGCCAAAAAATTAAGTTAATAATAGTTAGACAACAACCTCAGATTCTCTTGATAGGTGTTTTAAATGTAATAAGTTTGGTCATATAGCTAAATTTTGTAGAAATTCATTATACTGTAAAATTTGTAAGAAAACTAACCACAAAGAAAAAGATTGTTTTTTTTTTTTTAGAAAAAATAAGTATGATAATCAAGATACTTTTTGGTCTCTATCCATAATATAATTAAGACGTCAAAAAGTTTTGTTTTCAATTTCGGTTGTAACATATAGTCCATGACAAAACTTTTCTTGCTAATGTCACATCTAAGGTTATTAATGTTGGTATAGCTTAAAAATTGTCAATTCATAGCAGGTTGGTGTAGTGTGTGGTTTTTCTTCTTTTGGCTTCAGCTATAGAAAATGTTATACGGCCGTATAAACTACCAAATTCAGATATAACCTGCTTGCATACTTTCTACATAAACTGTATTGTATGTATAACCTAGTAATGTAAAATTTGTCACTGACAAATAATTAACGTATCAAATATTTTTATACACTAGCCTGTTATGAATTAACAAAAATAGCAACTGATGGTGTATCTTTCGTCCTCTTTGCTAGTTATATTTGCATAAGGAAAAGGAGGCAACCACATGATTTAGTTTTTATTTTATTATTCCTTCTATGTAAATCCTTGTTCTAAGCCCGTGACAGAAAAAGAAAGTAACATTCATTTTATTGTACGAGCGAACAAAAGAGAATCTTACTCCACTCATTCTTTTTTTTAATCATTTGTGATAAGTAATTATATAACTTATTTTGTGTTCGTAATTTTGTACTTTATTAGTACACTAAATTATAGATCATTTGTCAAATAATCTTATTTAAAATGTGGCCAATATTTTAAATGACATAGAATTATTTCATTCTATATAAAATAATATTGTCTAGTGTTGCCAACATTCATTTTTATTTTATTCAATACACTAGGGGTGTAAACTTCCAAAAACGTTTTCTTTTCTATTCGATATATCGAAATTAGCATCGAAATCCATTACCGATCTATCGGTGAGAAACACCAATGTTTTCTGAAAATTGAGTAATATTTCTAACATTAAATCACAAAGCTGTACTCAGCCCTCTGATACTCCATGCAAACTTCAATTTATAATGATATACTACTTTTACACCAGCACTGTCCATGTCTGCACACCCAGAGATGCAATTTATTTTAAAATACTTGTATTTAAAATGCAAAATACCTATTTTGTATTTTAATGCCTTTTAATAAAAAAACATTTTGTATTTTATTTGAAATACTTTTTGTGATGTATTTTGAATTGTTTAAATGCAAAAATACTTTGTGATTGAATTTAGCTAATATTACCACTCAAACAAAATTAAATGAACGAATGACGATAATTCATATGACAATTGCATAACGGATATCTCAAAAGTCCCAGAAACCATAAATGAGGCAGTAAGTATACTCGGATTTTCTGGACGCAGTCCTGAAAAAAATTAAAATTCAGTTCTTGATTGAATATGCTAAACACATTTCAAATCCATAGCTGAGTCCATCAGGAGCTTGGAAGGTGACAATGAGACATTTTATGGATGTCTACAACTTGAATTAATAAGAATAAAAAAAAATATACAACTTAGAATGGCAAACAAGCTGACAGCCCACATGATGGAAGGTGGTAACCGTCGCCTATAGACATGAGCGGTACCATGAACATAATAAAGTATACGGTTTCGCCCGTGATACCTCCCATGCGTTGCCATTCCTGAGGACTCAGATGTTATTTCTCTGTACCCTGTAAATTCACGCCATATCCTACCCTTCAAACCAAAACACAGCCATGCAAACATAACTGTTTCATGGTAGAAATATGAATGGAACAAAGGTACCCCAGCAATCGACTTTTGTGAATAACAGTATATTGTGGCACGTTGATTGAAATAATAAAAGAAAATGTTTAAAACCGTTTTGAAAAATGTATGTAATTTAGAAGACCCGAGATCTAAAGACAACATTCTGGCAGCAGTATTGTATCCATTCTTCAAATTATAGTGGGTGCCTAAAGATAAGTAGATGCAAGTAAAAGAGCTGTTTATTACATAAGTCAGGTAAATAAAAAATGTCAATTTGAAAAATGGCCCTCAGTCACAGACATCAGAAAAAAAAAACCGAGTCTTGCTAGATATTCCAGGATTCAGACTCCTTAGCAACTAGTGGAAGTCGCTGTACCAATACTGCAGTAGACTTGGAAACCTTACAATATTTAAAGGATTAGTGTACAAGTCTAACCGTATTAAACGCTTATCTTATAATGAAAAAAGTATTTCTAAAATAAAATACATGCTTAACTAAGCCCAGCAATGCTATTCACTAAAAATTTACCGCAACGCTGCGCCCGCCGACGAGCTTTAGGCTGATCAGCCTTGCGAACGACCGTGGCTACAACGCTGCGGTAAAGAGACTTTTTTCATATGGTGGGATGAGACCTCACAGAAGAAAAATGAGTGATGATTTATTCGAACAAAGATATTTGTAAATATCTATTTTGCATTTAGTATTAAAAAACAAAACGCAAAACTATTTGGTAATTTGCATTTTATTTGTATTTAAATACATTTCTAAAACGTTTTTGTATGTCTCTATGCACACATATCGTGTGTTAATCGATGCTGAATGTTCAAAAAGTCTATATCTAACTATAACTAATCTTCTTCATACAAACTATATTATATATATTCGATATAATACAAATTATATCGAACAGTAGTAAATATTTTTTATTGCGTACTCGTATTGTATTGGTCGCGCAGTGTAGCCGGTATCAATTTCTAAATTCGGCTTAAGCAATTGGCAGTGCTTGTCGCGTTTAAATATTACTTAAACAAATAGAAATAAGATTCCGGTTAAGTTCATTTAAATTTAATCAAAACAGGTTTGAAATATAAAATTGTTTACTATTGAAAAATAAACATTTTAAAACAAATAGAAATACTTATAAAAGTTTTTTGGTAATGGTTTTGAGATCAAACTGAGTTTACATGTAATTAACTAATTATCATCGATTCGATGTTATATAAAAATACATCGATACGTCGAATATGTTAATAACTTTTCATTACATTGAATCGATACGATGTATTGCATTGAATCATCGAGTTATTTCGATACATCGACTTATATCGAATATAGGTACAACACATAAAACGGAATCCATTTTTGTTTCTTTCTCATCTGTCAGTCGGTGTCATCTGTTTCAATCATGGTGAATATTATTTTATCCTAAATAAATCTTCAATTTTTTTCTGAATCATTCATTTAATTGAATTGTTAAATTATTATGTTCTCGCTGTTGTTGTTATTTTCATTGTCAGGTGTATATTTAACGCTTACCCTTAATATTTCAGGGTCGTGTCAGGACTAAGACCGTGAAGAAAGCGGCCAAAATTATCATTGAGAAATACTACACACGGTTAACCTTAGATTTCGACACGAATAAGAGAATATGCGAAGAAATTGCTATAATACCCACTAAGCCCTTGCGCAACAAAATTGCAGGGTAAGAAATATTTGTTTATTTATATAGTTTTCAACTGTTGTAAAACAAGCATTTCATAAAAAAAAACATTTTAACTTTATTAAAGATCCATATTTTGATATGTAATTATTATTAAAATACAATTATATGTTGTATATATGTATGTATATATATACATACATATATACTTATTATTGTATTGATTATTTTACAAATAGTAATAAAATTGGTCCTTGAAGATTTCAATTTTTATTGCCCATATTTGTAACAAAATTGCTAGTCCTCCATAGTTGTATGTGAATTTTCTGTTGTCATTGGGAGTCACACCAGGGTAATTGCGTGTAATTTAAAAACTAAAATTTATTCCAAAGTTTAATACAGGTTACTATTTATTTCAATTGAATGTGTAGTTAGGTAGTGAAATTAATGTTGCTAATTTTATAAATAATATATTTTTAGGTTTGCAACTCACTTGATGAGGCGCCTTCGACACTCGCAGGTTCGAGGCATATCCATAAAGTTGCAAGAAGAGGAGCGTGAGAGACGTGACAATTACGTTCCAGAAGTTTCTGCCCTCGAACATGACATTATCGAGGTAGATCCCGATACCAAGGATATGTTAAAAGTCCTTGATTTCAATAATATAAATGGTTTGCAACTTACACAGTTGGCCACTCAAAGTGGTTATGGGGGCGGCAGACGTAATTAAGTATAATAAATAATTATTAAAATATTGTGTATCATTTTTTTGTCTTTTTACTAGCTATAATTCACAATGATTCCTTGTAGTTTGTACAATTGAAGTAATATAAAATTCATCATTGTTTAACATTTATTGATATGTATTAATCTGTATTGTGCAATTAATAGAATTGCATTTTTTGATGGACAAATAACTACTAAAGATCTTCTTTTGGAAATTTAACCAAAATACTTATTACCTTCACATGTATTACAAAGAACAAGTAAATTCATTTACTTTTTTTGTCATATAAGTATTGATATGTTCTGTAAGATTTAGCAATTTTCTTTGATCTTATGAAACAATGGTAGAACAAGTGAATGTAGGCCTTTCCTTACGGGGCAGGGGGGGGGGACTTCCAGTAATTGTCACGCACGCGGTGATGTTTTAAAAGAAACTGCTGTTCATCCCTCGACATTCCTTAGTCATCTCTTACGGAATGAAAAGGAAGGAAAGAGAAAGAACCGGCAGTCTATACTATGTAGGGACCATAAGAGTGAAATTATACAATAATAAAAAAAAAATATACAAAAACAGGACCGCTTTAAATTTCATGTTCAGTTTATGTTCAGCTTTAACTTGCGACTTCATCCGCGTTACCGACATATGTTTACTAACCAGGATAAAGAGGTGCCTACAACCTCCATTTCATATAGAACGTTTATATCAAATTTCATAGTAATCTGTTAAGAGGCTATAAGATAAACTCTCAATCATAATATTAGGATAGTATCCATTCAAATAATTATGTAATACCATGGTTATCACAGACTTATAACGTAATTATCTCTAGGGTGCATAGTATTTGTATTATGTATAAAAAAGGAGTAAATATAAAAAAAAAAAAATTACTAAATCGTAAAAAAATAGTAGTGGAGTGGTGTTGGTATGTTCGGAAACATTCAATAAATACAAGGCTCCTTGAATAATTCAAGATTCAAAAAAGATCGTTTAATTTTTTAATAAATTGATATTAATTTATATTTCATATATATTAAACCCAACAATCTAGTTAATTTTTTAAAATGAAAAATATATTAAACTTTTGTACTAAATAAAGGAATGAATGAATTGAATACTAAATAAAAAAGTAAGTTAGATTTAGGTTACACCACATTTTTAAAAATAATTAATCTAAACTAAATTAACACTTTAAATAAAAAATTTATATTACATTGAAATCGATGACTACTTCCAAAATGCATGTAGCGTTACGTGTGTATCCGAATTCACTGTAATTGTTTTGTTGATTAGTTTGTTCTCTCGCTCGCACTCATTACTCTATATATGTCGTCTATCTTAACATTCTTAATTCGTATAATTTTAGGGTTCGCTTCAGGAGACACCTTTGAAGTGTATATTGAATTGTGCATTAGTTACAATTAATCATTTATATGAATTAAATCCCATTGAATATTTTTACTAATCATCAAAAAGACTTAACGTATTATGAAGAATGGAATGTGTACATTTGTCAGATAACGTCAAGGTGGAAACCGATTACATCGTTGAGGACAGCACGATCACAAAGAACTTCAACTGTTCAGGTACAATAATATATATTTTATATTGGTATTCCATTCAATTACTTTGATATAAGTCAGTATTTTAAGTATGGGCATTAATTTACATTTGGTTGTGGAGGTTAGTTTATAAAAATCAATACAGTGAGCTATAATAATCAGCTGTTCGATTTGAGGTGCGGGAGGGGGCACGGCAGGGGTGACCGTGACTATCGCCTAATTCTGACGCGTTGCGTTGAAATAATCTCAGTAACATGATTTCAATGGTCTGTTTTTATATTAAATATATTTGCTTAATTATTATGTATTCTATATAACGGCGTTTAATGGAAGTAATTAAAAATCCCTGTGGTTTGATTTAGTTAATTAGGTATTTCCTCGTAGTTTATCCGCAACTATTACCTATCCTTAGTTGTATTAGTATTCTATTCTCAAAGTTCAATTAAAAAGCTAGAAGATTTGTTGGTTGTCCACCAAACAGTATGCTATCCTTTCAGTCTGCCATTATTATCAAAATAATATTCTGATTTTTTTGATAGCTTCTTATATATCAGTGATATAATATCTATGTAATAAAATCTATGTTTATTGTTTATCACTTTGTTGTTTTAATAATTTGTAGAGTGGAAATTTAGTATGTTTACATAACAGATAATAGTATGTATCTAAGTGGTCAAATACTAACATATTAGAACTGTTGAAAAAAAATATTAAAGCTATCAATTGTCTGCAGTACTAGGTATTTTTTTTACTTGTTAATAATGATAATAAATAGTCATTTATGTATATTATTATGATAATGTATTTTAATTATATAATTAATTCAAAACAGGAAGGTGTATATACCTATAAAATTATTTACCAGAATTATATAAACATTAATAATAATATAAAATGACTGGAAGTGTGGAATAATTATTTAAAGTGTATTTAAAGTCTGTATACTACTTATAGCTGTAAATACATTTTCATATAGATATAAATAAAAATATATAAATAAATATGAGTATTATTATTCTTCAACAACAATAAATATAGTGTAATATCAGTCATTATTATGTTTTATTGTAGTATGTTAATAATACAAAGAAAAAAAAATATGTGAAGAAGGAATTACATACTTTTGGCTTAGGTTCATAGTTGTTATATTGCATTGCATCCTTTAAAATTTGTTGAACCTTGCATTTTACTTCTTTGGTTGCGTATTGTATGCAGAATTAATCACATGACTATAATATTTCATAATTTCTGTTTACGTACCTTCCACCTTAGTTTCTAGAAGTGACTGGTGTCTGAAATACAGGCTCGGCCTAGTTTAGATACTAGTAGTATTTTAATCTTAATATTAACCCTTAGAAAACAGATTAATGCAACATATTGTATAATTATATAGGGGAACTTGTTGTACCTAGGACAGTTTTTGTGAAAAATATTTTTTTCTGTAATTTAACATATTTTCATATTTAGAAAGGTAAGTTATTTCAGTATCTATCAGTAAAATGTCATAGATGGATAGTTTATACTAACATGTGTTTAAGATGTTTAAAAAAAATCATAAAAAAGGCCTAGGTATATTCTATGTATTTCAGCCATTACCATGTTATACCTAGAATATATTGAGGATTTGGGGATAAAACATAGATATATAAGAAAATTATTAACTTTTTTCTATCAAAATCATTTTATTAGATCTAGTAAAATATATAAATTGAAAATTCTTAAAGGAACATACATAACATTAATAGTATTTTTTTACATAATAAACTAAATTTTAAATACAATTATTTATCACTTGCTTAATTATAACTTTTGTTACATGATAGACATTAGGACTAGTAGGTATATAGACATTAAAACATAAAATTTAAAGAAATCTAATTTAAATAGGTACCTACGCAGGCCTGCATGCATGTACGCACACATTTACATAGTATACAAATAATCACCTCTGTACAATTCCATTGGAAATTCCGCAGCAGTGGTTAATTTACACAGTCCAATGTGCTTGCTATCATACTCAAGATATTGTTGGCTCTGACACGTACTTTGCGCACCAGGGATGCGCACCTTTTTCGCATCGTGGTATAAAAACAAACACGATGCTCTGCGAACATACCCGACGTGCTACAGAATCATGACAGCCCCATCAACACTGAAAGTGTTTTTATATTGGATACGGAGATTGCTCTAGGAATTTTGAGTATATACGGCCCACAGATTGCACGCGTAGAAAGATGTGACTTATTTAGAGTACCGCGCAAACTTGCATGCTATCAAATTCGCCCTAACCGCCAGTGCCCTCCGCTCACTTTCAATGTCATCATCATCTTTGAGATCAGAGGCTAATTCAAGTCACAAGTATTTTTATGCAACTTAGAATGGCAAACAAGTTGACGGCCCATCTGATGGACAATAATAACTGTCGTCTATAGATGTGCAGATTGTTGTAGTTGTTTCGCTTATGATACCCTCCATGCGTTACCATTCCTGAGGACTCAGGTGTTATTTGTTTCTACCCTGTAAATTCACTGCCATATCTTACCCTTCAAACCGAAATACACTCAAATGTTATTCCTCTGTACCCTGTAAATGCACAGCCATGCAAACACAATTGCTTCATGCTGTACTCTGCGTGTTCTACCGCTTGTACAACGGATTGTGCTCAGAGGAATTATTCAGTATGATGCCTACGGCCACTTTCTATCATCGTACGGCTCGCCATCGACAGGGAGTTCACCCTCATACCTTACAGTCTAAATGGTCGCGTACAATGCGGTTTCAGAGATGTTTTCTCCCACGAACACTCAGGTTATGGAATAAGCTCCCTGCCGAGGTTTTCCCAAGAGACTACAGCATGGGGTTCTTCAAAAGGGGGGTAAAGAGGTTTCTTCAGGGTCGGCAACGCGCGCTTAGTACCTCTGGTAGTGCAGGCGTACATAGGTTACGGTAACCGCTTACCATCAGGTGGGCCGTATGCTTGTTTGCCAACTTTTTTTTTTATACAACTTAGAATGGCAAACAAGCTGACGGCCCACCTGACAGAAAGTGGTAACCGTCGCCTATAGACATGAGCAGTACCATGGACATAACAGAGTATACTGTTTCACCCATGATACCCCCTTGCGTTGCCATTCCTGAGGACTCAGGTGTTATTCCTCTGTACCCAGTAAATTCACGCCATATCCTACCCTTCAAACCGAAACACAGCCATGCAAACACAACTGCTTCACTATTGAAACACGAATGGAACAGAGGTACCCAAGCAATCGACTTTTGTACAAAATCTCCCTCTCACCTCAGTGGCAAACAAGCATACGGCCACTTTTTCGGCCTTAAAACTTTTACCTCATTAACACGATACATATGATCAATAGCAACACTTCCCATTAGATAGTCTGCAGTGGTGTACAGAACACCAAAGGCAATATAATAGTACGGGAACATTTGAAACAAGCTAAGTGGCTTAGGTACACATAGTGCCAAGGTTCAACAGGTTCCTATACTTAAGTAAGGTACAAGTTAATATTATTATTATTATTAACACAAACAGTAAGTTGTAAGTAATATTAAATAGGGAATAAAATTTCATATTTTTTGCAACTTAGTACCTGTACAGAACACATTTTACTGAACTAGGTGTTGTCTTGTGGAAGTCCGTATTTATTTACTGATTATTTGATTAGAATTATTTTGTTTAATTCTGCCACCATTAGTGTGTGCTACGAAAACGTGTATGAACGAAATGGCAGTCTGAGATTGATAGCTAATATGGAAAGTTGTGAAATTTGTGGTAGCAATAGTGGTGGTCAATTTTCGAGTCTTAGAAAAATGGTAGCTGAACTAAATAATTCTAATTAAATAGCCAGTTCTGACTCAGGAAATTAAAAAGGATATATTTAAGTGTGGATATATTACTATTAATTTTATTTTAAGATAAATTGATGCTAAAAATACTTCTACACATTGTTTGTCACCTGTTTAGAGGCATAACATAACAAATTTTCAATGATTAAAATAAATACCTATATAAAATTCTATTCAACAGAATGTGCTATAAAAGAACAAAATTGGTTGTGTCTGCAATGTGGAGTTGTGAATTGCGGCCGCTACGTCAATGGCCATGCAAAGCTGCATGCAGAGACCACAGACCATCAGCTCTGTATGAGTTGTGATGTTTATTCTGTTTACTGGTAGGTGTAAATATTTATAAGTCGATGTTTTGTTAACTATGTCTTTTTCTTTTAATCTTTTTTTTTAAACTGTAGTTCACTCCTTTTTTTTATAAAAATGAAGTTGCAGCTACAAGACCATCACTACTTGATATAATTATTTTATACTAGCTTTTTGTCTGCTACTTTGTGCGCCTAGATTTAATTGAATTAAAATAATTTACTATTTATAATATTGTTTCTTTGTTATATTCTCAGCTACAAATGTGACGATTATGTTTCAAATGATACGGAACAGCAAACATTAGATAAAATAAGACAAAGTATTATGCAAACTAAGAGAGATAACAACGACATTGATACAAATAGTAATATCGAAGAGAATAGTAAAGATGGTAGCGAAGATTCAGCAACTCCCAGTGAGAAGCTTTCACGTTCTCCTAATAGTATCAAAGATGAAAGTAGACCGCTGGACACAACTCCAAATAGTTCATGTGGTGATATACCTAATATCTTAGCTAATACATCACAGGAAATCAGTGAAAGTAAATCATCAAAAAATACAAAGGTAAGTTTATGTTAATTTCATTTTCTTTAGGCTTTATATCAATCAGTTATATATAATTTTTTAAAAATAATTGACATTTCTTCAATGTTTCTGATTGATTAGTTACTTGTCTGTTTGCTCAAAACTGAACATTGTTTCACAGCAGAAATAGATAAGACGCTGTAATGAGCAGTAATAATACTGCTTATTAATATCAATTAAATAATATAACGTAAAATATTAAATAATAACAAAATGAAATAAGATATTATACACGTATTATTTATGAGTATAAAATTATCTTTTGCTATAGTGACAATGGCTAGTGTTATTTGTTTTCAAGAATCCTTAAATATTTTACTTTGGGCATCCCATAAGAGGATTTTTTTTGATGGATGAAAATGATATGGTAACCCCACCTGTGCTAACGGGATACGCTGGCGGAGCACCAGTGAAGAGTGATAGATGAGAATGAAAACAGGCCAGTTAGCCCATCATGATGAATTCATCAGGAATTAACCATGATAGTTTCCAGGGAGAACCTGTCGAGAGAAGCGAGGAGGTCGACCTGGTTGGCTATATTGCTAGCAATGCGATTCTCAGTTTCCGTTACTAACAATCCCTTTCCACCCTCCCATAAGAGGAGGATGTAGGCTATTATTATCATATTAGCTAATCTTATGATTGTAAACTTGCGTTACAGAGTTCAGATGATCCTGTGCGTAGTTTAAGACCGCGCTCTCGTAAACGATCACATTCAGAAGAAAGCAACTCGGCAGAGTACAACACATCTCACACAACTAGAAATAAGGAAAAGAAAGTGTCCCCATGTAATGGAAAAAGTCAAAGAGAGAAGAAAGTTGTAGGTTTAAAAAATTTAGGCAATACATGTTTCATGAATGCTGTGCTGCAGAGTTTGAATAATATTCAAGAGTTTAGTTGCTACTTCAGTCAGCTGCCTTCACTGGAGACGAAGACGAACGGCCGCAAGGTGTATCACTCGAGAAGTTACACGCGGCAGGAAATGCATGATGTCCTCATGGCTGAGGAGTTGAGGAAGGTTGGTATTGTAATCTTTTGGCTTATTAAAAATGCCTTTGAAATGGGTGTGAATCAGTGTCCTAAGCTTCGTATCGCCCAAGCTAAGTATATCGTCTGAATAAACAAAATATATTACTCTTGTTTCACATATGAAGATGGTAGGAACTTTGAAATCAGTGACCTATTAGTGTAATTGCAATTTTGTATTGTATGAATGCCGTGTGGCCCGGCATAGAATAGGCCACCCCTTCCTATTCCGTGGGTGACGTAAGGGCGAGGGAAGGGGAGGGAGCGTCCCTCTTAAAACATCTCTAAAGCCTAACTGCAGCTGTCAATCTGCTTGCCAAGCGTGCCAACTAATTGGTAAGCCCCCCAAGGGGAGGCATATGTTCAGCAGTGGACAGTTAAAGGCTGATATGACGATGATGATGATTGTGTAAATGGTGCTTTACATAGTTTTTTTTTTATGTGCAGTAACATTGTTATTATCATTTGAATTCCAGGTATTAATAAATCTAAACAGTGGTTGCGGTTCTAAAGCAGCCATATCACCAGAGTGTTTGTTCCTGGTTATATGGAAAGTGGTGCCCAGGTTCCGCGGCTACCAACAGCAGGATGCACATGAATTTTTACGTTATATGCTCGATAGGTAATGTTACTAAATATTTTCCATAAATATTGCATAATTTAGATGTAACGTATAGAGTACTCTTAGTTTGGGAGTTTACGACATATTTCATTGATGCGACATATACCTATGATGAATCGAATATTGATATTTTGTAGACTTTTTTATGCAACTTAGAAAGGTTAAACAAGCTGACGGTTCACAGTCCACCCAGCCTCTCTACCTATGACTGTGATTGCCTGGAATGGAATGCTACTCCAGAATATTTTTTCTTCATCTAAAATTGATAGTTTAACTGCGCTGCATATTCTCGCTTCAATTCTCTAACTGTATCGGTTACTTTGGTTCATCTAAATTGAGTTAGTTTATAACATTGTGGCACTTTAAAGGTTAAAGTATTTGGGATGGAAAATGATATAACTTTATCAATCTGTTGATCCGATGAATATATCCTGATCTTTTATATAAAGTCGGGGGTAAAGACAAGTATTATATATATATTTTTTATATAGATTACACACGGAGCTACTGCAGCTTCTGCCGCCAGATCGCGGGGAAAGCGAATTCGTTTCTAGAACGCCAGCTGCGTCCATTGTGACAGCAGTGTTTGGTGGTACACTGCAAAGCGAGGTAAATTTTATTTTTTGTTTGGAGAAAGATTAAAGAATGATTCAATCTTATACTCCTATAAAGAATCAATAAGTAGCCATTATAAAAAACAAGAAGTGACCTCACATTCAAATTTATGAATATTTTTTCTTTGTTTTTTTTTATTCTTTCTAAAGTAACCAAGCTCTCTGAATATCAACTCTGTATAGGTAATGCTGAACAAGAATCGTAGAGATAGAGATATACTTGTTCAGCTGATGAAAATAATGATCTATTTATTTACCTACAGGTGCGGTGCCTAGCATGCGGTGCAGAGAGTAAGAAGTTCGACCCGTTTTTGGACCTCTCTCTAGAGTTGCCAGAGTCGGGCCGTCACGAGGCGCCTGTCGCTCTCGCCGATTGCCTCGCCAGCTTCGTGCAGGTTAGGCTTTTAGTACTGCAAAATTTTTTAACAACTATATGTGTAAGCGACTCTGTAAACACGATTGTTTTTTCTCTCTTACTGACTACCTGGCGCCCTCGTATAAATTTTTGATGACATCCCTCTCTCTTGACGTAAGACGGTCACTTACTCTTTACTGTAGCGGAACTTCTGTGGCGATCCTTCTTTGACATGGGTGCCTTTTTAAGGCCGGTTCTGTCTGAACACTATCACTACTTATTTGTTAAGAATAATCTTGCAATAATAAATAATATAAGATTTTATATCACAAAAATTAATTGAATGTATGAAATTAATAACGGATCAACATAGAAGTGAAAATATACCAGACAATTTACCAGAGGGAGATTTTGTACGAAAGTCGTTTGTGACGAATGGGACAGAGGCACCTAGGTCTCTGTCCCACTTGTATTTCTGCCGTGAAGCAGTTGTGTTTGCATAGTTGTGTTTCGGTTTAAAGGGTGGGATATGACAGTAAATTTACAGGGTGCAGAGGAATAACACCTAAGTCCGGAATGGCAACGCATGGAGGGTATCATGGGCGAAACAGTATACTCTGTTATGTCCATGGTACTGGTCATATTTATAGGCGACGGTTAACACTTTCCATTAGATGGGCCGTAAGCTTGTTTGCCATTCTAAATTGCATAAAAAAAATTAAGGTGTGACACTTGAACTCAAATTTAAAATCTATAAGTATTTCACAAATCTACATAAGACTAAAGATGTTTTCATTCCATTCATAGAAAAATCCAGGTAGTGAAATTACTTTGTAGAATGTCTTCAGCATTCTTAGTTCCTGCATTGACCCTACAATACGTTACATAGTGACATAACCATATCTCTAGACGATGGTAACCATAATAAACTAAATATAAATGTTCTTTATTGCGCTTGTAAAAAATATATGTGATTGCTTTAACAATATGTTAGCAAATGTGCACTTACCTCTAAAAGAGTTTTGTTCCAGCCAATCTAATTATTATTCTGTTTACTAGGTCGAGGAGTTAGCAGACACTGAGCGGTATTTCTGCAGTAGCTGTAAGTGTAAACAGAAATCAACTAAGCAGTTTTGGATCCGCAGACTACCAAATGTGTTATGTTTGCATCTCAAGAGATTCCGGTGGCACAATTATTTCAGGTACATCTTGACACTTATTTATATGTATTATCACATTAAATTGTCTACGAGTTAGAAATAAATGCCTTCTATGTAAGAAGAATTATTTTCCATCATTCATACATTCAATCTTCTATCCATTATCTTTTTATCTATTTTTTACTATTAATAATAATAATTCCTAAACTGGGTTGACGTCAGGCAGAGGTGGTCGGTCGTAAAACTATAAGCCAAATCTTTTTGTAATATGGATAAAAAACATATTACGCCTCAACGACTATCAAAACGTTTATTATATCTAGATAGAAAAAACCTCAAAATAATGATAGGGGCAATAACGGGCCATTGTCCATTAAACAAACATTTATACACAATAGGAGCCACAGACAGCCCTCTATGTCGAGGCTGTTTCGACGCCGAAGAAACGGCTGCTCACGTAATCCTGGAATGTGAGGCTGTGGCCCATCAACGTTTAGAAATCCTCGGAACGGTGAGGTCGCTCCGTGAGGCTTGTGAAGAATCCAGGAAGCTTCTACGCTTCTGGGCGGAGCTAGGTTGGCTGTACTAGCCACGACTCATACGCACAATGGCCCAAATGAGAGGCTAAGCGCGGAAAATAGTCTTTTTTCACATTCACAACATATTACGCCGACCCCAAATAATAATTGGGATAAGGGTATGAAGATGATGAATAGTAATAATGACCAATGCTTCTTAGTATTTCACAAACGAGCAACTGCATCATGACCTAAAATTGGAACTGTTGGACAGGAAATATTACAACACACAATTCTGCAAGGAGAGAATAACAAAACACCCTAACAGATTGACGAGAGACCTTATGGACGTAAATCACACAACTCGCAGACTGAAACTGAAATGCTGAGGCATTTGCGTTTCAGCCATTAAAGTAAATATCCAACATACCATTTATTGTCCCAGCGAGGAGACAGATCGTAGTATAAATAAAGACATTTTATATTTACTATTAGAGTCCCACGATTAAACACGTTCTCACGGTTCTCGAATTAATAGATGAGAATGGAATAATAATCCCACTAGCGCATATGATATACGCTGGTAGGGCACTCGTGAGGATAAAAGCAAGTTAGCCCATCGTGATGAATTCCATAAGAATTAACCATGATTGTTAACTGCAATGGTCGACTTTTTATGGTATATTACTAACAATAGGGTTGTTATACAAAATCGTTAACAATCCTTTTCTACCGAAAGGTTAGGTTTTTTTTAATGGCTGATGATGAAATGGTAACTGCGCTATCGGTATACACTGGCGGCGCACCAGTGAGGGATGATAGATGAAAATGAAAGTGCAGTTCAGTTAGCTCATCGTGATAAATTTCTCTAGAACTAACCTATATGGTTTCCAGAGGGAACCGCGTGGAGGTCGATCTGATAGTGTTTTGCTGGCAATGGGTCAGTTAGACTCCATTACTACCCCACCGGTTAGGTTAGCCTCTAAAAGGGCGCATTATGAATTCTCAAATATCTTTTTTCGTATAACCGAAAGCAGAGATTCGCTTGCATCCTGGGTGGGCTCATGGTGCCCTTAGCGTCTATGCACATGACGAAGACGTAAAGCGTTTCATGCGTATAAACGTTTATATTAATGAGGCGTCATGGCTGGTTGCAGAACCAAGGTGGACACTCGCATCTCGTTCCCGCTGCGTGCGCTGGACGTGTCCGCGTTCGCGGCGGGCGGCGCCTCCCGAGCAAACCGTCTGTACGACCTCGCCGCCGTCATCGTGCACCACGGCTCCGGGTAAGATATTTACTGAGAGCAATTAATATAATGTGGTTCCGGCATAAAATAGGCCACCCGTTCCTTTCCCGTGGGTGTCGTAAGAGACGATTAAAGCAGGATGAGGGATGGGCAGCAGCGTCCCTCTTAAAACATCTCTAAAGCCTAACTGTGGTTGGTAATCCGTCTGCCAAGTATGACAACTACTGGCAAAACCTCTCAAGGGGGAAGCTTGTGTTCAGCTGTGGATATTTAAAGGCTTATATCATGATGAATAAATACAGGAAATAAGCATTTATACTTATACTACATTAGTTAGTAGTAAATGCATTGCCTACTTAATTTTCTGCTTGCCTCATGGTTGATTGGTAAAAAACGCCATTAGGTGTTTTTTTTTATGGATGATTAATGGAATGTTAACCCCGCCTGCGCTATCGGTATACGCTGGCGGGGCACCAGTGAGGGGTGATAGGTGAATAATGAAAAAAGGCAGATCAGTCAGCCCATCGTGATGAATACACATGGAACTCAGCACGATGGTTTCCAGGGGGAACCGCGCGGAGGTCGACCTGACAGGCTACCAGTGCGGGCTACCAGTCCTATTGCTAGCAATGGGACTGGTAGCCCGCATTTTTTTTTTTTAATTTTATTTATTCATAAACAAAAATTTGTAATTACTAACGATCCCTTCCCCGCCGCCATTAGGTGTTAACTCCGCCATATGTATACTTACTAATATAATTGTACATTGAAGTTTAAATAAATTAATATATTAAATGCTTAATTCTTCAATGACAATGAGACCAAAGTGAAAAATACTGTTAACATGCATAATTTATCCGTGATGATGAGGCTTGTGACGAATGAATTACGAATGTTATTTTTACTAAAATGACCACAGTCTTCGAATGACTCTGGCTGCCTACTTATTTTTATTGGAAAGGAGTTTTAGACTCAAACGTCTTTATAAAAGTCTCGAATAATAAATATATTTAGTTATTATTAGACATGTCTATGGTAATAAAAAAGAAGAGGTTTTTAAGACGTAGTATACCTTTGGTTAGATTTATTTGTTTATGGTGGTCAGGGTATTTAAAAAAGAAATTAAATATGTGTAATAATAATATTCTTCATTATAAATATGCTATCCTAGTATACACAATAAAAATACTATTTTGTTTGGCACTAGATGGCGCAGTATATATATAGCCATTGGTATTTCTTATTTATGTCATACAGAGCCGGATCCGGTCACTACACGGCGTTCGCGATCAACGAGGACCAGTGGTTTCATTTCAACGACCAGACGGTGCGCGCGGCGGAGGCGGCGGCGGTGGCGGCGTGCAAGCCCTACATCCTGTTCTACATCCGGCGCGAGCCCTCGTTACCCGCCGCCTCGTGACGCCCGCGTCGGGCCCGCCGTATGGCTGCACGCTGCGTCTGCGCCTGCACCCGGACTACGCTCTAGTAAGGCTTAGTACGTACCGCGGTTACATGCCGGTGGTTTGGGACTAGCTGGAAACGCGAAAATACAAATCCTGTGTTTCTTGTTAGTCTGTAGTATTTAGCGGTTTTCGTAGTTAGTCATCACCACAGACATAGATGGGGGTAGATGGCAAATGTACCTAATTGGTAAATGAAAGCTAAATGTACCAGCTATAAGGATATTGTAGAAGTACTAATTAAAGCAAAAACAACATTATTTCAATGTCATAAAGGTGCTTCAAGTTAAATAATATTTTCTGATCGACATATTAATTCTATGTCTGTGGTTGTCATAAAGAATTTTTAACAGCGACATGTTATCATGGATTTGGTTGCTGATAAAATATAGAAAACGTAAGCAATGTCACCGCTAACATCCATTTAGTATCGCAATATACGATATATAAAAAACAACCGTTCATTGATCTGCTGGAAAGAAATAAAATTAATTACTGATGAAAACTGCTAGTTCCTACGTGCGTCTCTATAGACAGTCGAATTTTCTCTATAGACATTTTTGGCAGTTCAGAACCATCTGTGTTTAATCGCAGTGCGTGCTAAGTTCAAGTCCCACCTCACAGGGCTACCGCTCGTGCCAGGTTTTGTCCCAGTTCATATAGATTGGGATGTGTCTGGGCCCATACCTTGAATCCTTTTTAGGGTGAGTAACCAAGACCGTGCAGATGTTCTGTAACAGCTTAAAAACAAAAATTACTTAATTGAATATATTATAGTATTGCAGTGAGAGAACATTATTAGTTAATACTCACCTTTAGGAAAATGAAAGTATATCATGAATGATTGAAAAATTCATTAAATAAATATTCAATGTTTGAAAATTATGTTCGTAAGAAAACATTCTGGTGTTAAGATAATTTACAAATGAATATTGTCAATGTCAGAGGAAATTACAGTTTGGTTGTCGATCGTAGTGTACGGGGCGGCGACGGTATCTGTCGATCGGTACCTTTGTCATATATGTTTATGATACTACATTGAGCAAGGGTCTCCAGAACTTTTGAGAGTGACAGTGTTTCATGTGATACGTATTTAACACCCCTTAATTTTGGGGTTATAGTAGCCATATAGGCTTTCAGGATTATATAGATAGAGCATGGAGTCTTATTTATTATCTCTTATTATTATTATCTATTTATTTATCTCTTATATATTTTGCTTTTATTTTGTATATGCATTCTTTCATCTCTTTTTACTGTGTATGTCTGCTTTTGTGTCCTTAAGTTATGTATATATATTATTAAATCAGCTTTTTTCGAATCATTTGTTTGCTACTTTATAATCTAAGTACTAAATAATCTAAGTAGTATATGGGTTATATGGTATAGGTTATATTTTTTTCAAACTATTTAAAAAAAAATCAATTGTAAATTAGTCTAGATATTTTTTTATCTGATTTCAGATCCGAGGTCCCATAGAAATTTCATCAAAATCGATTCAGTAGTTGAGTTTTTGAATCAAAACCGGTTTTGCTACAATTTAAGTGTTTGTTTTTTTTTTTTGTGAAGTCCATGAAATGCTAGAATAAAAAGTTTCTTTTTTATTAAGACTTAATGTATAGGTTATAGGTATTATTATTATCATCGAATGATTTAGATATAAAGATTTGCCAAGATTGTGTCAAGTATCGAGTAAAGTTTGTCTTGCCATAATTCATGATATACGGAATTGAATCGTAGATGAAAGGTAGAAGAAGCATGAAAGTAGAATAAATGCTGTAAAGATGAGAGCTCTGGGAAACATGTGTGGTATTACACAAAAAGAGAGTGAGAATTAATGTGATTAGAGAGAAGTGTGGATTGAAAGACGATGTAGTGACAAAAATTGAAAACGGCGAAAAATATTGCGTTGGTTTGGCCATTTGGAGATAATGAATGAAAGAAGCCTTACGAAAAAGATTTATCAAACACGAATGAACGGTGATGTCGGTAAGGGTCAACCTAGAGGAACGTATGTCGACCAAATAAGCGATGTGCTGAAAGAGGGCTGAATTAAAAGTACCTGTAACTGGCGAGCGTGTATGAAAAGATTGATGAATATGTAAGTAGCGAAAGAGGTGTGTTTCAATTGAAGCATTTAGCGTTCCATTGTTTTTGGCTACCCTAATAGGGAGTCGGGTGTGACAGATATGTATGTATGTGTCAAGTATAAAATAAAAAAAATCCCACGATAGTTTTTATCGGGCAGGTTATTTTTGGCAGTTTATGAAAAATACCTGATACGCAGATGTGAGCAACACATGTAAAAAAAAGAACTATAAATTGCAACATTGCTAATATTAAAAAAAAACATCGTTTCTTTGTCCTAGTTTGTCATTTTATATACGAGTACACTCTATAAATTGTAGTTTCCTCTGTCTTTGCGAATATCATTCATTTAAAACACAACATAGACCTTGTTTGTCAGAAGGCAATTGATACAAACAGATCGTGGTATACATTTGAGTTCGCATAAAATTGCTTTTCGTTTGCCTATAGAAATTTTTTTACATTGATTAACTAGGAAATATCCTCTGTTGTAAATATGAAATATGTAATTTTATATGACAAAGGACATGGCCAGTATTTCTATATAGAACCTTTTAAATCATGGCAAAATTTGAATATTCAGCTAATCATAAAGTAAATGATGGCCTTATTTTGTCTAATTGTAGGGCATACAGACCACTATGCAGTCATTATATGTCGTGTTATATTTATTTTGCTTTCATATTTGCTTCATCTTTTTACACTTTTAAATCCGACAACAGATAATCCTTGAAGTGAAATTTATTTACTTTTAAAATTGCATTTTTCAACATATTTGTGTTGTCAAATGTTTACACAAATAGAATTTCCGCATACGTTTCAAGTTTTCAGAATAGGCATAAACTTATTATTTTTTTAATATTATGTCAAAAGACACAGTTGAAAGTCTAAGTAAAAAGTAAATGGTTTAAGAAAAAAAAAACATGTGCGCCATCCATTCATTTTACATAGAGTATATAATTGTGAATGTAAAAAAAGTATTAAGTATCTAAATACTGAATTTGAGTGTTCATAAGAAAACCAATAAACTGGTTTGTGATTGCCTTGTTTCATGACTGTCATTTTTAATCCAATATACTTTAAATCAATATATAAATGTTGTTGGTGCGTGCGTATACTTATAATTGTACAAAATGTTATTCGAGTTATCCGTGAATTTATAAATTCATTTTGCATTTATTTCCAACATATTCACTGTGTACTTTATACTCGTACATACTGTTGGGTGTCTTGTATCATTGGAAGGGTTGTACTGTTTTTAATACAATACTATGTGTAACGAAGTTAGTCGTCGTTAAGTTTGAAAGGTCCTGACATAATATGGATTCCAGTACAATATGCTTATTTTATATAAAGTATAAAGTACAATATATTGTGAATAGCTTTTGCAATATATTATTATAATCATGTTTGTATAAAACGAAATATATAGTATCTATATAATTTATATTTGACGTGAATGTACCTAACGTAATTGGCACATATCTCTGTTACAGTATATAACTCAATAAATATTAAGATTATTCAATATGCATGTATAAAATCAGTTTTTGTAAATCTGTACGTACAGATATAAATAGACAGCGTATGTTATTTTTCCATAAATATCTAAAGAAAAATTATTACGCCTATTTGGATTTCGTCTAAATAATTTGGTTTTCCGATAAGAAATTTATATATCCGATATCAATATATAATAGATTAGATGATATGTTAAATTATAGACAAAAGTTGGCTGTTAGTTAATAGCTCTTATAAATAAAGAGAAAATAAACGGTACGTTTAACATTTTAATAAATTGACTTAAATAATCTACTTAAATCTGTATCAGTGAAATAAATTGTATTTTTTATCAATATATTAAAAATTTAAACATGTAGATATTCTAAATAAATCAAAGGTATCTTCTGACAATTTGTATTAAAAATATTTCAGTTATGCATTACAGTTATTAGTCTATATTCTAGACATTGTATCTAATTATTTTGACATTCTTTTTTTTTTTAATAAAAGTGGTGATCTTTATAGCAACATGGCTTAAACAGATCTCAAAGGTCAGGTTGCAGTTCTGACCTTATTGTCATAATGAAATAAATATTATTTTTACATGATAATAGTTCTCCAAAACTAAATTGTATATTACAAATTTATCTATGATTGTAAAACATAAACTTTCAAGTAAATCTATCTTTGAATTGTTGAGTATTGTCCACGATTGGATATATCTTCGTGCAGAACTGTTTGCCTTCATTGACAGATTTTTAAATATTAAATATTAAGTAAAAATAAATAATGAATACTCATATAAAAATAGTTTGCAGACGTTGACAAGTCATATAATATGTAGATTTGAGCTTATTCAAATAAGCAATATGAAATTCAATTTCAAATGTACTTCATGTATTTATATAATGTGTGATATGAGTTATTGTAATGCGGTGCGTTTGAATACAATTATAATAGATAGGGTTAACAGTAGAGGAGTGAATATAACTTCTGACAAGTTCATAATTGCATGTATATTTTACATTCCTATAACGAATTATGGGTTTTCTATGAATTTATTTTTTACAACATTCTAAACTATGCGATACGAGACACCAGTTATGTCTAAACAAATGTGATAGTATAAATCATGTAAATAATGATGATTGAATTGTGTCGTATTTTCTTTTTTTAAGTACCTAATTTGAATAGCTGGTTTATTTTGTGTAAGTACTTCAATTACTGGAAGTTGATAGTGATTGAATTTAATAAATTCGCCAATACAAATACCATACATGTAGTTTTATTTATATTTACAATCTAAATAATAATCATATTTTTAACCATTTACAGCATTGAAAACATCTAACTAATCGGCTAATACAAGACTGCTCTTCTAGTGAATCGATGTCGAAAGATAAATTTATAGAAGGTACACTATCCACCATTGGGAAATATTCAGACCATTCGGCGGGTTTTAAAAGGGACATATTATTATTCCATAGCCTATAACTAGCACTTATTTCATTTTGTGCTTCTGAGTTGTTTATTATGTCAATATTATCTAAATTGCAATCAATATTTTTATCTTGCGAAGTTAATCGATTGTGGATAATCCACTTACTGCTATCTAGTTTTTCAATGGGTTCTGTTATTTCAGAAAAATTTTTAATAGTTTTCGGTGTACATTTTATTTGTGGCTTACGCAAATATTTGTGTTCATCATGATCACCTCTGTCGTCTGTGTCATTTTTCTCTTCAAAAGATACCTTGAAATTTTCATTTTTTACTGGTATTCTTTCAACCGTGTAAATATTGTCGTGCTTTCTTGAAAATTCCACATCATTGCCATTAATATTTTCTGTTTTTTTATTTGTTACAAACTCGAAATTAGATTCGATAACTGGCGCAAGGTTTGATCGTGGAACAGAAGCTTTTGACGTTCGTCTCTTTTCTCTTGGTGATAGAGCCATCCAGTTTATTATGTTCAGTTTTTCAGAATTTTCTTCGTTATCAATTATTTTCTCCCTTGCATATGCCGATATGTCTGTAAACCAGCTGTTTATTGATTTCTTTCTTATTTTCCAATCAGATTTTATAGTTTCGTTTGAGGGATACTTCGATTCAGTAACTTCTGTAACATTTGGCAATGATGGTGGTATCGATAAGTTTAATCTAGGGACATATGTGCCAGGAATTGGGGTAGGTATTCTGGAAGAGTCTAGAGGTATCTCTTTTAAGTTATTTCCAATATTTTCTATGGAATTTGACGTGGAGCTACTCTCATTAATAGAAATATTCATTGTTTCTGAGTTGTTTTCTGAGAATAAATGTTTGTTTTTAAAAGAATATATCAATATTGTATGTTTATCCCTATCCATATTGTGTTCATATGTAAGGGATTCGTCAAAAGATGTATTTTTATTACTACTACATTCATAGTGTTCTGGTAGGTTGTGCTTTTGATCTTTAGTATATATTTCACTATCTGTAGAAGAATCACTATTAATGACATAATGTTTATTAATTATAGTAAAACAGTTAACTTGTTGATTTGCTTTTTTAATGTTTCTCCTTGTATGTGTAAAGTCTGTCACATGAATCCCAGTGTCTGAATCTGTTGGTGACATAGGAACGTTATTAAAAATTTTGTTTCTTAAACGTCTTTTATCTCTGGCTTTATTATTTATTTTACATTTTTCTTCTTCAAAATCAGAATCAACTTTGAATCGATCATTGTTAACATAACTACACACATTGTTGAAAACATTTTGTCTCTCTTTGTCTGCAATATCTGAGTCGTAAGAGTCTAATTCAGTTATTTGTACTATATTTGTATTAGGCTCATGTAGCCAAACTTGACCTACGATAACATTTTGCTTCAATGCATTTGTTTCTTCATAATTTTGATTTGTACCTGCAATAGGAAACCTTATCATAATTTCCTTACAACAATATTTGATTACTCTCTACTACTATTTAGATTTAATTGAATCGATATAAATAATATACTTATATTTTTTAAAGGTAGGTCCATTTTGGGGTAGGCAGAGAGAACTTGTTTCATTCTTAATTCGTCTCACGCATACTACGTCACCTATACTACTTCAGAATTGGTTTAAAATATGTATAAATGGCAAGATATTTACAGTTAATATTCCTTTGTACAACTGCTTTTCTCATGTTGCTGTAATGATTTTCAATAAATTTAATGCAGCTACACATTCAAATGACAGTGAGTGATGTGTAACTCATGGTCTGTCAACTATGTTATACAAAAAAATAGGTTTAAATGTTCTTAGTTTTATCTCCAATCTAATAAAGGTTACAGTTTCAGTATGTTTAATAAACTTTAAGTAATAGGCTTCTATAAACAGAGGGAAAAGATCGGAAACGGATGGGTCGGACTTGGCTTTACCTATAATTGACGTAGTAGTAATAACGTACTTACGTTCATGTAAGGTTTTTAATTTTTTTTTTTTGCATTTATCTGTTTTGTGTATATTTTATTTTCAATATGTCGTAGCTGCTTTATACTAATATAACAATTCAATTAAATAGACTGTCTTATGTCGTTTCGCATGGTCCGACGTAGGGTACCGATGTTTAAGTATTTAAAAATATATATAGCACGCCAGGCTTTTATTCCACGTGTAACGATATGTATAATTATATTTATTAATTATATATAAATCTACATAATAAATAAAATTGTAATTAAGTAAATAAAATCTAAATAGTTTTGAACATTTATAACGATATGTTTGTATACTTACCTCCTACGATTTACAAGAAAACTAGATACGTATTGTAATAGCAGTAAAAGCGTTGCACATGATAGTAGAAGAAACAGTGTAAAAATTACTTGGTGGCAATTTAGTTGTCGCTAAAAGCGTGTCGCAGCGGTGTCGGTAGTGCGGAGGCGGGTAGTGGCAATGTTGGCGAAACAAAGTGTAAATGGATTGATTGCGCCAATTCCGCTTCACAAAGGGCGGCAAATTGCATTAAAAGCTCCGTGGCTCGCGCCATTTGGCAAAGCACTTACTCCATTAGACGCGTCCTTAGTGTGTTGTTCAAGTGTTCTCGTATACTTGTGCCAACAATAGAGAGGTTGTAGGTGTTGCCTTAGTTATGATAGCCTTTTTTCACAAAGTGAAATGAAATCGAGATCTTTAGTATTTTGATGGATATTTACTTATGGAGAGATCGATGTGTAGACATGCTTCTATGACATAGCAATGATGCTGTACCGGCGAACAAATTAGAATGAAATTTGGTACACGTGTAGACCCTCCCCCAAATTACCATCACAGAATTTTATTATTTCATTTACGCGAGCAAATCTTCTGAATGTTTATTAATTAACATCTTATACATATATGAGGGACAAGGATTGTTAGTGATTAGGTTTAATAACTCCATTGCTAGCAATATACCCTATTAGGTCGACCTTCACGCAGTTAACCTTCGTGGTTAATTCTTGTGGAATTTGTAACGATGGGCTAACAGATTTATTTTATTTTATTTCAATAGGTACACATTACAGATAATTAACAAATGTTACATTAATTTATACAGTAGGTACAATAATATTTTGTTCAAGCAAACCCTCCAAAAATATGCGTACATAGCATGATCAAAACATAAACATACAGCTGAACAACATTTGACTTCATTTTTGCCTATTATCTTTCACTGCTGCTTCGCCATCATATACCGATAGTGGAGGTGAGATAATCAGTTCCATTTTCATTCAGACAAAAAAAAAATACATAAATGCACCTAAAAGTAAAAACACACTCGATACTATGAAAACAAAATAACAATGTGTAATTGAAATTCCAATTTTTTTTTTAAATTTTAAGGCTGACTTATTTATCTATTTACGAAATTAAATAAATCAAATTATCAATTTTCTATGTTATCGCTCACAGTTTCTATTACACTACAGTCTTGGCCAAAAGTATTTGCCACCTTAGAAAATAACAATTAACTACTTAAGGTTTGGACGGGAAAGAAACATGTACTTAACGTCTTTAATGTTGAAATTACATTAATATTTCGAATTGAAACCCTTAACTTCAATTACAACATATATTCTTGTGGGTAAAGAGACTCATTTCTGTTTGCAAACTGTGATTGTAACTTGTAATAAATAAATTACAAAATGATTTTTGAAATCCAGTTAATTCGTCATATGATGACAACAAATATTAATTCTTAAAATTACTGATTTGGTTTCCGTTGCTAAGTTTAGCTAATTTTAATTAAAAAAAAAAAAAAACATATTTCAACCCATGATGTTATTGTGATAATAGGTTTCGGTTGAAACCTATTACCGCAATAAAAAAAATTTACGACAAAGGTAACCTTTGTCTTAAGTTATTCGGTTTGAGTTATTATTGTGTTTTTCTTAATAGATGAAATAGTAACCTCACCTGCGCTAACGATATACGCTGGCAGTGTACTCGTGAGTAGGTAGGTAGGTGAAGATGAAGCACATCAGTTGGTCAATCATGACAAATTTACCAGTAATTAACCATGATGGTTTCCAGGGGGAACCGCGTGGAGGTCGACCTGATAGGATATATTGCTATCAATGGGGCAGTTAGATTCCATTATGAACAATCCCTTTCTCCCTAGTTACTATTTTTTTGTATTATGGATGGTTTATGGATGATAATGAAATGGTTTTCCCGATTGCACTATCGATATACGCTGGCGAGGCACCAGGCAGATGTCAGGTGAGGATGAAAGCAGGTCACTTAGCTAATTGAGACGAATTTCATAGGAATTAACCACGATGATTTCTAGGGAGAACCACGTGGGGGTCGACCTGATAGGGTATATTGTTGCAGTGAGACTGTTAGACCCCATTATTAATGATCCCTTGCCCCACCCCCGTACTATTGTTTTTTTAATGGGTAATTATGAAAAGGTCACCTCCTTCTGCGTTAATGGTATACGCTGGCGGGGCACCAATGAGGGATGATAGGTGACAATGAAAGCAGGTCAGGTAGCCCATCGTGACAAATTGCTCTAGAATTTACCATGATGGTTTCTAGGGAAAACCACGTGGAGGTCGACCTAATAGGGTATATTACACTCCTTTATTAACGATCCATGTCCCTCCTCAGTTACTATTGTTAGGTTTCAGACTATTAGTCACTTTTCCTTACAACCTATATAAAAACTGTGTGTCCGGGGCCGGGGGTAATGTTTTCAACCGTTGAGTGTTCATACCCGCGAGCATCCCGGCGCTAGGCGCTACGCGACAAAGGTAATTAATTAGATCAAGTGCGCCCGAGTGGCCGGGCGTTCATTCCGCGACTAATTCGCAAATTAGCCGATGACAAAGCGGCCTTTATTCGCTCCATTACTGCACTGATGTGTATCATCTCTCAATTTCACTTAATTTCTACTTGATTATATACTGTCTACTTGGTTTAGCTGTGATGCGTCTGATGGAACAAAGTAAATTACCTTGGAAGCATTGGCATTTCTAAACATTAATTTTATTATGAACATTTAAGTGGGAATTTAATTGAGAATTTAAAAAGTATAAGTAAGTAAGGTATATTGTATAATATAATATAAGGTACATGTGGGCAATAGGACTGTATTCTTGTATGAAAAATGATATTTTTAGAAAGATAATAAAATTATAAAGTGAGATGAGGGAGACTTTGTACAAAAGTCGTTTCCTTGGGCACCCTTGTCCGATTCGTGTTACTAACGTGAAACAGTTATGTTTGCATTGCTGTGTTTCGGTTTGAAGGGTGAGATATGGCAGTGAATTTACAGGGTATGGAGGAATAACACCTGAGTCCTCAGGAATGGCAATACATGGAAAATATCATGGGTGAAAGAGTACACTCTGTTATACCCATGATACTGTTCATCTCTATAAGCGATGGTTACCACTTTCCATCAGGTGGGCCGTTAGCTTGTTTGACATTCAAAGTTGCATAAAAAAAAAGCTTTCGCGTTGTTTGCACATTTCTAAATATACAATTGAGACTTGACGCGATGAAAAAGCTTTTACAAACTACCTGGTTCTTTTGATTGCACTACGTCGAAATGTCGGCAATAAAGAAACAGATATATAGGAACTATTTACCTGTAAAGGCTTTTTCATCGCGTTAAATTTCATTCCTGATCTTGAGGTAGGCACGAGACAACTTCCAGCAGCAGTATTTCCGAACCGATACGACAACATAGCCTTCAAGAAAAGAGCATATTTCCTTTTTAAAAGGCCGGCAGCACACCTGCAATGCCGTTGGTGTTGTGGGTGACCATGGGCGGCGGTAGTTACTTACCATCAGGTGAGACGCATGCTCGTTGCCCCCTGTGTTGTAAAAAAAAAAGACAATTCTGAGGTAGGCACAGCCGCTTCTTTAATACACCTATAAATTACAGATATTGTCAGTAATTGGATTATAATCTGTTGTGTTGTAAATTATTTTAACCAGACTTTATTAAGATTTCTATGGAACAAACAGTAAGTAGATCCTTCCAGTTTATGTTTATTGCCTCATAACTCTGTCAGTTGTAAACAAAATCTGTTTACAACTGACGAATTTATGAGGTAATTAATAGACAATAACACAATTGAATTAAGAATCATCTTCTTTTTGATGTATGTTGAAAAAGCCGACCTTAAGGATATTCACATTTAGGTAGGTTATTCTGCACAAAATTTTCACATTTTTTGTGAGCTTTTATGTAACTTGTAAATATGGTTTAGAATTATGATGTTAGTAACTGTCTACACATATATTGGAAGACTTTTAAACCATTGTTTTTTTTATGATTACGTTCGTTCCAAGATTTAACGTAGGTATCATGTTTACCATATTAATTTAAAAAAAATGAAGCAAAATAAAATAATTTTATAAATTGAAACTTTGGTCACAATACGCACTACTTGGTAACAGCTTTAGACAATATATTGTTACTGATCTGTATGGAGCTGGTTAAACTAAAAGATAGCATTTGTAATAAAACAGTGTAATATTGTATTTTAATAACGTGTGGTCCAGGCATAGAATGGACCACCCCTTCCTTTCCCATGGGTGTTGTAAGAGGCGACTAAGGGAATTTAATAGTCAAGGAATGGGCAGCAGCGGCCCTCTTAAAACATCACTAAAGACTAATCATATAAGTCTAAATAAGGAAAGACGGTTGCCAACTCGCCTGCCAAACGTGGCAACTACTAGAAAAATCCTTTAATTGGGGGAGACCTATGTTCAGCAGTGGACAGTTAACGGCTGATATGATGATTACTTAGATTATATAAATAGAATGTCTCCATACAAATACTTAAAGAAAACTGGGTTAACTTTTTCATACCTATCTACAATTTTGCGTGATAAATATAATAGTTATGAGTGATTCCTTCGTAACTTCTATATTTATTTTGTCTTATAAATTCTGCACCTTTTTAATGCACAAAAACTCAATATATTTATTAAATAATTAAATATAGATACATCAAAATGTGTGCGTAAGTATATAGAACATTTATAAAAAAACGAGTCGGCTAATTGTCAAAAAGTTGACCCGTTTTTGAGGCTTGATGCTCTATCTATATAATCTAAGAACGAATATTGTATTTAGGTTATTTTTATTTGTCGCAATAAAACCTGAAAATTGTCATCAGTATTATGCAGATATTAAAGTATAAAATACTAAATACCTACCTACCAATCTACTATTGTTTATCGACTAAGTCTATTTAAAATCATAGTTCTGCCTTCCAAGAATAATTACAGGTTTTTCGTCGATTAATTAAAAACAAAAACGGTAAAAAAAAAAACATTTCTCATGGAAGCGAAAAGTTTGCCTTTCTCCGATAATCTCATGCATCTGCTTAGAACAAACAAAATGGCGGCATTCACAACGTGCAATTACATTTTTGTCTATAAAAATATTTTTAATTGGTTTTAGAGTTGGAAAAATATTGTAATATATTATTAGCGGGCTACAAAGCTGTATATTTGCTTAATGGAAGAGTGTTCGAGATAAAAGCTTGCGCTATCGGACGGATCTCGGCATAATTAGAGGGGCTGCCAGCGCCTCTTCCTTTACATGCCACTTAAAACTACACTGTAGTGCCTTCCTACACGAACACGACATTATCTCATTATGTAAAGCGTGAATGAACGACCAAGGTAATTGAAGCTGTAAATATTTACACCTAGGCGTTATAGTACAATATAAATGTTAGGTAATTTTTTTTTTATGTTAAGCAATATTATTGTCATTTTACTACAAGTTTTTACCAGAGGGAGGCTTTGTACAAAAGTCGTTTGCTTGGGCAGCTCTGTCCCATTCGTGTTTCTACCGTGAAGCAGTTGTGTTTGCATGGCTATGTTTTGGTTTGAAGGATGGAATGAGGCAGAAAATTTACAGGGTACAGAGAAATAACACCTGAGTCCTCAGGAATGGCAACGCATGGGGGGTATCATGGGCGAAACAGTATTTTTTTGTTATGTCCATGGTACTGCTCAAGTCTATAGGCGACGGTTACCACTTTCCATCAGGTAGGCCGTCAACTGTCCTCTTATTATAGCCCAGCAGTGGAACAGTGTATTGTGATAATCAAAATTAGTCATTACTAATTTTATTAAAACACAAATCTACTTTACTCCTCTCCAACCAAAATTTACCTGGAAGAGATCGCTTTTAGCGATAAGGTCGTCCATTGTTTTTTAATTGTGATTATTTCTTATAATTGTTCATATCTATAATATGTTTGCTATTGTAATATTTTGGAGGAAACAATAAAGAATATCTATTTATCTATCTACCTACTTGTATTTTTTTTTAATGAAATGACTATCCAATTGTACCTAATTGCACTAAGAAGCCTAATGTAAAACAGACAGATTGTTCCCCTAGTAGGTACATAATTGTTTTGCTTTTAGTGAAATTACTTTATAAATATTCAGTAAGAAGGCAAAAAACACTTAATAACCTACTATCGGTGCTGTAGTTGCGAGGAACCTATGCATTAATGTTGGTCACATATGGAACGAAAATTAAATAAATAATAACGGTCAAAGTTTACTTGCATTTTATGTAATTACTGAATTAATATACGAGTATAACCTAAATTAGGTAGTAGGTATTTTTTACTAGAGGAAGATTTTGTACAAAAGACGTTTGCTTGGGTACCTCTGTCCCATTCTACTGTGTTTCTACCGTGAAGCAGTTGTTTTACATTGCTGTGTTTCGGTTTGAATGGTGGGATATGGCAGTTAATTTAGGTGGTATAGAAAAATAACACCTTAGTTCTCAGGAATGGCGACGTATGGGGGTATCATGGGCGAAACAGTATACTCTGTTATGTCCATGATAATGTTCATATCTGTAGGCGATGGTTACCTCTTTCTATCAGGCCGTCAGCTTGTTTGGCATTCTAAGTTTGTATAAAAAAAGAAGGTAAAAAAAATATAAGTACCATAGATATAAACCAAACAGTTTGCTTTTGTAATAAGTAGATACTCAAATCGAACATTGTATTTATATGCATACTCTAACTTTTTGGTGGACAGGGACAAATATCAATTTGTCCTTTTGCATCTCATATATAATATGTATATGCTGTCAATATGGTGTAAAACTTATCATACTGGTTTACTTATGCTTTCTATAAACATATTACAGCTATTTTTATTTAATACTAGTTTTTATCCGCGACTTCGTCCTTGTAACCGGGGTATATTGATTAATTGGGATAAATAATAGTCTATCTCTTTAATTATTGTTAAAAGTAATAACTACCGGTTTAACTTACGCATAATTAGATCGAACACGCTCGATTAGTTTCGGAATCAATTCGTGATCCTTAGTCATGAATGATTGTGACGCAAGCATGTGCTTGACTTGTGTTTGTCTCACAGTCTGACTCGTGTTTCGATCTAATTTATAATTTAACCAACACAAGTAATACGAGTATGTTAAGCTTTATGACGATTGATTCAGGCTTTAAGGCGTCAAGAGATGACGAATTAACACACTCACTTTCATATTTATAATATTAGCATTTATGCGTTATTTTTGTAGGTTCTTAACAATAATCAAGTGAAATGTCAGCGTTAAGTCCAAAAACATTAGTTATAAAAATTAAGTCTCTTGCAAGGTAGAGCGTTTGGCTGGTAAGAGATCGGTATCGGCCGCGTGTCGTGTCGCCCTTGCTGGTGTAAACAACCAAACACTATGCAGCCTGTCACGCCAAAATCTCATTGGTAATCAACATTTTTTAAACGAAGTATACTCTATTCATATTCATTACTAGTTGTGTACCTTGGTTTTATCCGCGTGAGTCAGTACATATAAATTATGCTATGTGCTAAATTGGAATATGACCTACCCGTGTACAGAATTTCATTTAAATCCAATCTGTTTTAGCGTTAAAAAGTAATAAATATCAATCCACCTATCCTTATAAATTTTCGCATTTATAATCTAACAATATTATATTATTTATTATACATATCTAAATAAGGTAGGTATATACTATATAATGCCAAATGTTTCTGTTCAAACCTGCATGTTCATAGATTTTTTTCGTTTCCTTAATTTCTTCATCATAGGTTTAAGATAATAGCTACATACGATTTTTAAACATTAACCCAACGGGAAGATACATTTTTTAAGCAACTCCCAAAAGCAGGTTTTCAATTAGATTTTATTTTTTTATACAATTTATTTTATAAAACAATGAAGCGATTTTTTTAACTAATAAAATCTTAATTTGTTTATTAGTATACTCATATATATAAACTTTAAACAGTTTTAAAATTAGAAGACATGGAGTTATCTTTTGTAGATATATTTGTCTTTACAGACTATTATATTTTATAAAAAAAAATTATAAAAACGTAACCTTTGTATCTTTTTGTGTGTAATACCTAAATGTACGTCTGAAAAATATATCAGTTAAATATGTACATTTCCGTTTAGTAAAAAAATTGTTTTTTCAATCTGTTTCAAATAAAGAAGGAGATTCTCAATTCGGTGGTGTATTTTTATATATTTGTTACCTTATAACTTCATCAATTATTAGCCGAATGAATTTTTTTTTTTATCTGAAAAAGTATAATTATAAACTAAACTGCTGAACTGATTTTGAAGAAATCGCTTCAGAAGTTTAGTCTTTAAATTAAAATAATTGGATTTTCAAAATTCAAAATAATTTATTTTACCTGTTTTTTTTTTTTTTGTAGAACATACTGTTAAATTACATAAAAAATATTTGTGGGGCATCACAGTGCCAAATGTTTCACACAACGGTACATTATACTGTAAATGGATGGCATGATTAGACACTTTTGTTCAAAATGTTTTAGGAAACTCCGTTGTTGGGCCGCCGTCTATGCACCTAATTCGGCGGCCGCTGTCCCGACCGGTGGCTAATTGACACTTTTTCACACAAAATTACCATTTAATTTCACACTTTCTATAATAACCCAAATATAGAAGGAGGTTTTATCTTATTTCAGTTGTTTTGTAATGTGAAAGGAGAGCAAAATTTTAAGTGCAGGTTTTAATAAAAATAAAAAATCGATTTCACACTGTTTACTATGTTTTGACGCAATACCGTTACAACAGTACTTACATATACGGATTGGTATTTTTTATAAAAAAAAATACATTAGGCTATAAAATAGATGTTTCCTTAGAATTATCCCATCTAATGTAAATAGGTATGATTAAAAATTAATGACTAATAAACTAAAGCTTTTATGGTAACAACATGTAATTATCTATCTGTAAAAGAACGTGTTCTTTAGTAATATTTATGTAGGGCAAAATCACTCATTGATATCGAATCAATACAATACCTTAAAAAAATTAACAGACATACTAGAATAGACTAAAAAACAGATGACCTTGCACTTCAAATGCAAATAGGTAGTTGATATCACTGGAATAGTTTGCTGATTAAAAAAATAGTATTAATAACAGATTTAAACTAAATAAATAAATAGCGATAAGACCGCCTTTTGTACCTTTATGTCTATATTTTAATGTGTACTTAATGCTACTGAATTTAATTTGAATTCTTCAATTGTCAATGTTTATTTTTTTTGTTTCCGGTACCATAAAGAGTTAAATAAATATATACCTAGAATTCTAAGGTAATTTCTATTACAATAAATTACCTACAGCTCCTTTAATTCAATACTAATTTAAACTTTGCAATTCTATAGTCAGTTATAAAAACTGTTAACAAAACATTCACAAACATGTAAGCTGTCAGATAGCATTAGTATAATCACGTTGTGATGCGTCATCGACGTGTTATATCGTTTGATTTTTATTACATTTAGCAAGTTAAAACGTGGCGATCGGCGTGTTGATTACAAAGGGGCACATTATATCTAAATATGGAACTTAAAACAGAACTACTTTGTGTTTTTGTTGACTTTTTTGTTGTCCGATTGTTGAGTGTCAATTATTTCATCAGGGGATACAGCGGATCACTGAGGCGGCGTAGGCGCGCCGCGTCGAGATCTTATCAACATTTCATATGGCGGCGCTGTGTGATGAGCCCCAATGGGATATGCGCTATCCCATAGATATATGGCAGTGAAAATGTCATATATGCTGCATCATATTTGAATCAATTAAACCAGTGATGCTTTATAAAGTTTAGGTAAGAGTCATTAGTTAAGTTATTTCAAGTTATTGATAAATAGTAGTATAATAATAATAAGGGTGTACCCTTATTTATAAACTTTTTTAGCTATTGAACTGTTCTGTCTCTTTCTCTATATTCCTTATTTAAAAGAAAATAAAAAACAGTGTTTAGTTAAAATAGGCTTGTAGGCTTTCCTTTTTATGAATAAGGGAGTATGAGTATAGGATAGGCATTTAGAAGGCAGGCATCTAGAAGTTATACATGTAAATATAAATATATTAAAACGAATGCTTTTATATTTACTCATGACTTAAGATGACTTTAAAAACAAGCTGTATATTTTTATGCATGTTACACGATATCTCCACCAATTTTGATCAGTTTTAGTTTTTTTATACACTCGATAGGCTGTCATTCTCGTCTTAAAGTAATTGAATAAATTTTGTAATTTATTTTAGGCATCTCGTTATGTTATCTTGTTTGGAAACCTACAGTGAGTAGGTAATGCCAAACATTAAAGATTAGTTCACTGTATCTTCTTTAGTGTCTAATTCGTTGGACCGTCGAAAAACAGGCAGCGGTCGTGTGATTAGAGGCGGGTGTCGGCGTGTAATCATAGGGCCACTAATGCATTGAACGACGGACGATGCGTTTTCAGCCGCAGTTAGTGGTTGGAAATTAGAAATTACACTTTCACACAGCTGTTGCCATCATCTAGCCAGTTTCTCCATATACAATGTAGGTATGCTTAGGTATTTATGTATACAGACGTATATATATATATATATATATATATATATATATATATATATATATATATATAGATATATATTATATATATATATATATATAGTAGGTATATGTATTTTATTATATCAGCCGTTAACTATCGACTGCTGAACATAGCCTTCCACTGAGGAGAGTTTTGCCAATAGTGGCCACGCTTGGCAGGCGGGTTGGCAACCGCAATTAGACTTTTAGAGATGTTTTAAGTGGGATACTGCTGCCCATCCCTCACCCTATGTATACAGTACCTACATATGTACTTACAGGGTTTAAAAATGCAAATACTTTGTATGTTTATTGTGTTTTTAATAATTTAAAATACTACGAGTATGCCACAAAAATCTATATCAATCGTGGCCAGATGAGTAGGCAGATATAGGAGTTAATATTTTGATAAAACAAACCATTGTGAGACTCTTTATTTTTTAAATCGGATGAAAAATATAATAAGTTCAAGTAAAGTTTCTTGAAGCTGTAAGGCTTTGTATCGTGGCATGTTACATAAAAAAAAAACTGAAGCATTTTTTCTTTATTTTACTTCCCATGCGATCTGTAAAATATGTATATCAAATTTGTCAGGATGAAAGATTGTAATAGTAACTCCAAAAATTGGAACATAGTGTAGAATAATTTTTTATTTATTTATGATTCGGATGATAATATTTGATAAAATAATTGTATTTAATTTTTAAGTTCCATATAATATTAAATTCCTGACTTTTTTAGTGAAGGTAACTCTGTAATTTCATCGTCATAGCCTAGCCACTATTAGTGTTTTCACGAATCCAAATATTTTATTTTACGACTTCAAAAAGAAGAAGATTCATGATTCGCGTATATTTTTTTATGTATATGTTACGTAATATTTTTATTAATTTTGAATTAATATTTTTTTCAGTTTCTAAACGCATTTGTGACATATTAATTATATTACAATTAATATTGCTGTTTTTATTGGTGGATCAAAATTTTAAATAATTATTATACTAGCTTTTTCTCACATATTTGTCTACATGATCAAGATTGATTGATTGATTGATTGATATTTATCCTACACATTACACATAGTACGTGTATATCTACCAAATTTCATAGTTATTCAGCCGTTAAGACACTAAGAGGTAATAAATAAACAAACTTACTCTCACATTTGTAAAGACAAGTCCTTTGTAAGGACTTAAACATTTCCTTAATGTTTTTTATTTAATTTAGAATGAAAAATAAGCTACTTTAATAAGTACATTTCAGTTAATTTGACAATGCTACGCGTCTACGCGATTACGTTACGCTACTGCTACGGTGCTACGAACTATAATCAGTTTATCTCTAGAAATATTTTCGCTTCATTTTTTATACTTAAGTACGTATTTTACTTGTATGAAATGCTGATATGCGTATTGTATAAACATATATGAAGCTGAATATTTATATTTTTACAATTATTGTTTTGTCAATTCAAATTTACATAGGTAAAGCGAAATACGAGAATATTATATAATACAAAGATAAGAAAAGTACAGTCAAATTAGAAATCTTTTAGAAGATGGTAGCTGTACGGTTTTTGCCCTTGAACATTTTATAGTTTTCTTTCAGCTTCTCAAAGGTTGACTGTAAGAGATCCCTCTATAGGATAAGTCCGCCATTGTATATTTAATCTTATAATGTGTCCAATGTAAATTATGTACAATAAAGATTTCTATAATTACAATATTTAAAAGGTAGTAATTATTACATGCATAAGTTTTTAGTAGAATCAACAGATGTTGAACAGATTATGAAATAAAAATATGTATGTATAAAGATCAAAAACAATACACATGAAGGGTGTTAAGAAAAAAACATTCCCAACATCAATTAACACGGTTATTCCTTTCATTTGTAGCAATCAAATAGAAATCACAGCGTTAGTCGACACAAGGTATTGTTGTAAAAAACGCTATTGTAACTAATTGAAATGCTACATTACGTCAGCGAGGTGGCGGCGCCGTTTGGAATAGGGGCACTGTTCGACGCTTTATAAATATAAAACAATCATTTGGACAGTTCAAAGAGTGGCGCGGTGTAACGCAATGTCAGCGGTCGGTGCAAGGTACACGATGACGCGGGCACAGATAACATAATACTATACGTGTACACGCGGGTAAAAAGTGTCTAGTTTATTTTTATCTGTAATATGTAAAAAAAACAAAATACAAAAGATGGAAACTGAACGCAATGCGATTTCTAAAATATTTAAAAGGTCCGATACCTTCCGTATCATGCATACTTACTATAGATTTAGGTAAATAAAATCGTTATACATAAGATTAGGTATTCAACAGAAATTTTAGTGAAAGATTATACGCATGGATAGAATCCTATTATACTATATATTCATATAAAAATGTATATAATATTAATAGGATGTATTAAAAGAATAATAATAACGAGAGATGGACAGCAGCATCTCTCTTAAAACATTACTAAAGCTTTACTGCAGTTGCCAACCCGCCTGCCAAGCGTGGCAACTACTGTCAAAGTCCCCAAATAGGGTAGGTCTATATTCAGCAGTGGACAGTTAACGGCTGATGATGATACGTTTGTAAAGATCTTTCATAATCAAACTTAATCTGCTAAATAGATATGGATGAAATTTTGTATAAGGTTCTATTTTTCTAATTTATAACAGAGAAATTGTTTTATTTTATATTTGTTAAATGTAGTGTACATTTAGAAACATAAAAAATACCTATAAAAGTTGTAATTTATTTAGTAATTTCATATCTGTTGATCATTTTTCAAATTCCGTAGATGTTCCTTCTTATCTATCATAATATTGATTGACTGACATTCGCCTGGACTCATAAATTGGGACACATGATGGCTCGCGCCTCGTCATCGCGCGGCGCCTTTCAATTCACATCTCAAACGTTTGGTTACTCCCCCACAATGGGCCGAACACAAAGACTGCTAGCGTTTGCCGCCTCGTTATGTAAAAATCGGCCAAACAATGCGAGCGATATCGCTTTCGGTAAGAACTCAATCGAATCAAATTAACAATGGCCCTTGAAAGATGAACCGATCTAATGGGAGCTCTCTATCGCTGACAGGGCTAAGGGAAAGGAGGCCTAGTTTAGTGGCTAGTTGTGCAACAATATGTGTAAATAAAGGATTGCAGGCGGTACGGCCGCGTTGTAGAATTGAAGGCTCGCCAATCAACGGTCACTCGATTGTGTGGGAAGGCCTGAAGGCTATAAGGTTACATTGACAATTTACCAAATAGAAATTTAGTAAGATTGATATCTGTGTAACAATTTGATTGAGTAAACAGAGAATATAATCGATTTAATCCTTCGCTGCTTAAAATGAATAAGGTTTTATAAAATTAAAATAGACAAAATATATTCCTGTATAGTATATATTTATGTATTCGTTTTAGTAGTGAAATTGAAATTTTTCCTAAATAAAAACGGAAAACCGATAATTGGTCTAATAAAAAAAAATTGTTTCCCATACTAACATTTAGTATTTAGTTTGTAGTTCTTTAGAGCTTAGCTGAGGTATTTCTTAAGTAACATATCAGCTTCATTATACAACGCAATGTCGCTAGTGGAGAATAATTTAAAATTTGCATTGTTCAATAAAGATTTTTTTTTATGGGTGAAAATGGTATGGTAACCCCGTCTGCGCTAACGGTATATGCTTGCGGAGCTTCAGTGAAGGATGATAGATGAGAATGAAAACAGGCCAGTTAGCCCATCATGATGAATTTATCAGGAATTAACCATGATAGTTTTCAGGGAGAATCGCGAGGAGGTCGACCTGGTAGGGTATATTGCTAGCAATGGGATTCTCAGCTTTAATTACTAACAATCCCTTTCCCCCCCAATAACGATATTAGAATTATGGAGTCGAGTCAGTCAATGACTGAGTCTGAGTCGTTACAATATCTTTACAAAATTTGTTATGGCAATCTAGCTACTGTACACTATGTATGTACGGAAAAGCAACAGTAGATCTTAACTGTCCACTGTTGATCATAGGTCTCCCCTTATTGAAGGGTTTTGCCAATTGTTGCCACGTATGGCAGGCGGGTTGACAACCGCACAACCGCGGTTAGGCTTTGATGATGTTTTAAGAGAGCTCCTGCTACCTGTCCCTTAACTACTAAGTTCCCTTAATTGCCTCTTACGACACTCACGAGAAATGAAAGGATGGCCCATTCTATGCCAAGACCACACGAAGTAGATTCTTGCACGTAATTCTAATACCACATACTCATTTTTGTTTATTAAATACTTGTAAGTGTAAACAAAGACGAGAAGATGAAACGACTTACGATAGTAATATAGTGTTAAACATACAAGAATACTTGTGCAGATAAACTCAACCGCACAAACAGGGCGCCGCAGGCATCGTCATATTTGCATTCCCTTATGCATTGGCTTTGGCTAACATATACGAGTAGGTACGTATGTACCAGTACATACGTCGCACGTCAAAGTACCTACGTGCTTGGAAATATGCTGGCCGACACTGTCAATGTTCTCCGCAGTCTGCTAGAATTGCCCTTGGGTGCAAGTGGACAGATTTATAACTAGAATTAGTCACTTACGAAATTGGAAATTCGTGAAATGAAATTCTTCAAAAGCATTTTAACCTACGAACACATGAGTTCGAATCTTGATACGACGATATATTTTATTTATTATTTATTTAACTCTTTATTGCACCATAAATAAAAATATACAATGACAAGCGAATAATTCAAACGAAATACAGTAACATAAATACAGATTGAAATATACATATAAAGGTATAAAAGGCGGTCTTATCGTTAGAGCTATCTCTTACAGACAACCTTTGGTTAAAGGAGAACAGATAGAAGTGGGCAGGTGGCGCAAGAGTGAATTAATATTTTTTCGTGCATAAAATACAAAAACCTGTAATGTACAAAAATACATATAAATTTATTAAACTACTTATTATAATTTTATGGCAATTTTCTAAGCAATGGTAAAACATACAAAATCAACCCGTAAATTTTGCTCTGTGATATTGTTGGATTGCACGTGTTTAGCGAAATATGGATGTGTTTTAAAGATGTCAGCATGTTTATTTTACACTATTATTTAAAAACTCTATTGTGACAGTTCTTCTTGCCAAAAAAACATTTGTTAATTAAATGAAAGGAGCTACTCGTATTTAATTATATTTTCTTACTTGTGGAGTTGTGAACTGTAATCCCCACATCACATTTAAAACTTTATTTGTAATATCTTGATTCTTGAGCCAGAAATGATTGTTTACAAAGATTTACAAGTAAAGTTAACGTAACTACGAACTTCGTGGGCAGTCAAGGGTCACACTGGTTAGGTCGAGGCTCTCTGAAAGAATGTTAAAGTAAACAACGTGTGTCAAGAGGGCAGATAAACAGACGTACAGACAAACAGAGTCGTATCGACGGTAAGATGATGAGATCGAGATGCCTGTTTGAAATGAACCTTGCACTTGAACACTGCCCTCGAGTGGTTTGTCGTGCTTTGACAATCAGGTTTTGTGGGGTCAATATTGTATAGAACGTTTGTATATTGTGTATTGAGAAATAAAACACATATATTGTATATTTAATATATAATTATAGTATACTAGTTTTATGCTTGCTACTTCGTACACGTGGATTTCAGATGTAGGAAATCTAATTAAATACATTACTTCTAGGTATCATATGAAAATAACACATATGCTGATTTTGAAGTTAGACTTTCAGAAATACAACTACAAAAACCGCAAACAATTTGGTACAGTAGTTTTTGCGTGATACCGCAACATACAGACGGACAGCCAAATTGTCTTGTAATAACCTTATTAGGATCCTTCACTTTATCACCAGTGAAGGATGATAGATAAGGAAGAAGCTGGTTTGTTATCCCATCGCGAACAATTCAACAAGAATTCACCTAATATTGCTAGCAATGGGGCTGTCAAATTCTATTGCTAACAATTCCTTTCCTCCCGGCATTTAGGTATTCGGTCGCGTTGTAAAAAGGATGTTGCTAAAAATATATCTTCGTTTTATTTTTAAATTTATTTCTTCGCAATTGTATTATTGTTTTGGATAATTTATTATACATTTTTATCTTTAGTTGAATATCTTGATTCACCAGAGGGAGACTTTGTACAAAAGTCGATTGCTTGGGTACCTTTGTCCCATTCGTGTTTCAACCGTAAAGAAGTTGTGTTTGCATGGCTGTGTTTCGGTTTGAAGGGTGGGATATGGCGTGATTTTACTAGGTACGGAGGAATAACACCTGAGTTCTCAGCAATGGCAACGCATGGGGGGTATCATGGGCGAAACAGTATACTCTGTTATGTCCATGGTACTGCTCATGTTTATAGGCGACGGTTAACATTTTCCATCAGGTGGGCCGTCAGCTTGTTTGCCATTCTAAGTTGTATAAAAAAAAATACTTTTTGTGAGTCGCGTTCTTGGCAATTCCAATTTATCTTTATTTCTTGTAGCGTAACTGTGATTGTGTGAATATTTAGCCATGTCAATAAACATATCATAATGCATAATCATGTTTACTATAACGACTACAGATGGTTAATATAAAACAACTATCTTTACACAAATTACGCTTAATTATATTTACACATAAGGTTACAGTTATACATAATGTTTTCCCAAGTATAAAACACAATTATTCTCACAATACTGTGTACTGATTATATAAAAGGCTTTCAGGACAGAATTTTCTGAGTTTGGAACTAGTTGCCACTGTAGTTGCTTAGGCACAGTCTGTAGTTCTATTAGGTTGATAATAATTTAGTTATGGATTATATCTTCATTGAATAAAACTAAGTCGCTTTCCGTCGTCTGTACGTTTAGATCTTTTAAACTAGACAATGAAATTAAATGCGTTTTGCATCAATAGATAGCACTCTATCTATTTAAAAGGAAGGTTTATATGTACAGTTTAATATTATTTTGTGTTAATTTGTTCAAGATTTCGAAATAAATCAATTTGATTGAAAACTTTCATCGAAAACGTTACAACATTAAAATTTAGGCTTTTTGGCTTAATGAATCGGTCATGATATAGATATGTATTCTTTTAATGATTCTCAACAGTTATCTAGTTTTTGGAAATATTAAAAAATATTATAGACATCTAAGCATTCATTTTACTAAACTACGTGGTATTTTTCGAAATTTCATATCACTATTTTGCAGTTTGGGTGCCGAATGGTTAACAATAGGCTTCAAAGAGTCATCTATTAATTTGTCTGAAAATGCCTCGTTTAGAGGTGAAATACGTATCGCAAAACATGCATGGACGACATGCCAGTCGTAGATTGGATAATAGGGAAGATTGTAGAACTTCTGGTAATAATAATAGTAGTCAAACTTCAAGTGTTGCCAGTGGCACACGTACTAATGGTAGCGGAATTAAACAAAATAATTCTAATCAAATAACTATCTAAGTATTCCACAAACAAATTATAATTTTGAGCCGCTGTTGAACGTAATATAGCCCCACTTACTAATAGGTTGCATCGGTCTGTTTGTGGCGTTTAATATACGTAACCTGACACGGCTTCCACTTTGTTGGCTTTGCTCTCGTATGTGCCGTTCGTTATAATAGAACTTCATATTATGGCCCTTCACTCCCAACTCCAGATACAGACTTATTAAAGTGCCTAATATAGATTACAATTCCTATATTATCTGTAGGTATGTACTTATGGCATATTGTTACCATATTATACATATATATGAAATTTTTGTATTGTTGTTAAATGGATGGATGTTTGTTACTCTTGCATCTAAAAACTATTGAACAGATTTGAATAAATTTTAGTACATGTATAGGTTATATTATGTTATATTTATAGCCGCGAGCTCCCGACATAGAATGGACCACCCCTTCCTTTTCCGTAGTTATAGTAAGAGGCGACTAAGGGAACTTAGTGGTTGAGGTATAGGCAGTAGCGTCTTTCTTAAAACATTACCAAAGACTGTGCTTGTCAACCTTCCTGCTAAGCGCGGCATCTACTGGTAAAACCCTCTTTTATGGGAGAGGCCTATCGTTGCGGACATAAGTGGACAGTTAACGGCTGATATGTTGTTATGTTATATTTTAGAATATAGAATATTAATATAACGAACGTTACATACTGATGCACACGGCAAAACATATAAGACGTAAAAGCAGTTGTATATAAATTGCTATTTTTTAAATAGTGAAATTGTGTACATAAAATACATTTAACTTTGCAAAAAAAAACAATATTTTACTTCATGGTAAGCAACTAATTAATAACAACGAATAACAATGGCTTAATATTTTATTTTCTGAAAGGCGACAATAATAGCATAGTAATGCTATTACGGAGTTTTGAATTATTATATTTATAATTGTTTACACATATAAAATAACTTTAACATGTTATTAAGTAGGTATTACTAATATTACTGAACAAGTAATGTTGAACCGAGTGCATGGACGAGTGGCGGCGAGAGGAGCTCGAGAGTACGCATCGACCGCTGAAGATGTTTGGCCGAGCCGTCTCAATGCCTGTATTTATTTACACATGTTGCCCGATGTGTTTCTAATGAGCTTCTCTGTTCTGTCGTGGGCAAATAAATGCTCTGTTATATCAACTACCAGTCTTTGTGCTCGTCTACATCGTGCGACTACTCCCTAATTATGATTGTGCCGGAGCGTTCAAATATTTGGCCGTAACTTTCCTCCATTAATGAGCTACCGATATTATTCATGTGAGAGTTTTTTGAACTTTATTTACGTAATATTCAAGTGGAAAACGTGTCTCACAAAGTAATTAAGAAAAAAACCTCCGGCCAACAATAATGTTTGCTGTGTTTGCCTCTGTCATATTTAGATATCATGTTTGTTATTGCGTTATGTTTGGAAAAGGTGGATTTACTTGGAATTTAGTGAATTCACATAACAATAGCGTCGACGAAAAGAAATATTTCAGGATCTTATTTTTTATTTTTTGTAAATATTTTTTTTTATACTCGGGTACGTTAAGTAAATATTTAATGTAAATACACTATTAGTCCTCGCCAATTTCATATATTTATTCAAAAGACAATTTCTTAGAAAGCAAGGATATTAACTGATTTTGTTTTTATTTCTCTATTGTTTAGTGTATTGTTGTCATCCTTAGTTCAATCAGAATGTGTCTAAATAATCGGAATATCATCGAGTCATCTCGACAAACCGATGACGGGTCGCCTTTAATAATAATCCGATGAGGACGGTCTCGTGAGAGTTTGCATTCATTGTGAGCGATTCCGTGTCAACACTCTACCGAAATCTTTCCCCGAAAGGCTTTGTACCTACCCCATCTACATTTCAAAACTTCACGCTATGGGTGACCGAGTGGTATCCGAGCTATACAATAAAAATAATACGTTATATAGAACACGCGTGGGTCCGCATTGACGATATTCGTGGTAAAACAAACACGGCCGAGTGTATCTGTTGACGAATCACCCACTTGAATCTCAAAGGATTGATCATCGAATAAAAAGCGATCGTGTTTAACAAAATAATATTGTTGTCATAGAAACCTCTATGAATATTTTAAGCGTGATTTCGTGATACCGTTTCGAGTATGTCGTGTCGGTGGTCCGCTGTTGTTGGTGATAAACATACAGAAACTTATAACAAGGTATACGTTAACAGAGATTAAAAAGAGTAACTGTTGAGTTTCTTGCGGGGTCTTCTCAACTTTCTGAACCCTGCAATAGATTTAAAACATGACACTTTAAAAGTGCTTGTAAACAAGTCTATTTGCATAAAGACGGTTTCAATTTGAAACCAAATCAGGAATATGAACATTAAGGGACATAAATAACTAGATAATATTTTAATACAACTTCGTAGATTCTTGCTGATCTATATTCTTTGTTTTCTTTTACGGTTGTATCAATTACACGTAGATACTGTGTGTCGCTACCAAATTACCAATGCTTCATTTTTTTATACCAATGAGGTGGTAAACGAGCATATGCCCCACCTGATGTAAGCTTCGATAAATTAACTTTTTTTTTTTAATCTTTTAATTTGTTGCCTTTTAATTGCACAATTTTCATATTACTATATACATATCAGCCTTTAACTGTCCACTGCTGAACATTAGCCTTCCCCTTGGAGGGTTTGCCAGTAGTTGCCATGCTTGGCAGACAGATTGGCAATCGCAGTCAGGCTTTAGAGATGTTTTAAGAGGGATGTTACTGCCCATCCCTCGCCCTCCCTTAGTCGACTCTTACGACCCTTACCCTTAGTTGTCTCTCATGACACCCACGGGATAGGAAGGAGTGGCCTATTCTATGCCAAGACCACACGGCCATATTGCCATATTATTATTTATTTTTTAAAACTTCTTTATTGTATCATTATACTTTCATACATTTTAAACTTTGAACATGTAAAGATATGAAAAACTCCGTGTCATTCTACAGTTAGCTGATCGCATTTTTATTGCATTTGATACGCCAATCTAAGCCTTTGTAGTTTTAAACAATTCATAAGTACCAATAACTCCCAATCATCATGACATTTTTTTTTAATACAGTCAATGCTATCTGTCTAGGGGAAGAGATTGTTAGTAATGCGGGATACTAGTTCCATTGCTAGCAATATACCCTGTCAGGTCGATTTCCACGTAGTTGCCCCTGAAATCTATCGTGCTGAATTCCAGATGATTATTTATCACGATGGGCTAACTGACCTGCTTTTTTATTCTCACCCATCATGTCTCATTGGTACCCTGCTAGCATATACCGTTAGTATAGATGGGGTTACCATTTTATTTATCATCCATTACAAAAAAAGAAAAATGCTATCTGTCATTAAATTAAAACCCATCACTACCATTTTGATTCATGTACGAATACGTCACAGCTGTACTAAGGGCCGGACGTATTTAGCAAGAATTATGAATAAAGAATTATTGTGATTACAATTCAACAAATCGCCCCTTAACAATTTGCGAGTTGCAATCAGCCAGGGCTTCCTCCGTGTACCGAGGCGCGCCGCGTGGCGTCCGACCCGCCACAATTAAATGTCTTCGCATCGGCGACTCGCAATTCATACACACGTCGCCGCACACCGCCGACCGTACGTTTTCGACAATTTTATTTTATGGGAATGTTCATAGATTTGTATTCAATTCGATACGTGTTCCGGGATCACTGAGACGGTAAATACGCGTAGCTTTTTGTATTGTGACCAAGCAGTACGTATGTAGGTCTTAAATTAATATAAAGTTTATAGTCTGAGCTTATCATAATCTATGTATCTCCGCTGCTTTAAAGTAGAAAACACACAGGTGTAATTATAATATTTTAATTATATCAAATGATCAACAATCTAAAGTTACTACTACCGCTTAAAGGTTAAGTATTTTTAAGCCATTTTCGAAGGAATACACCACCACACACCACATAGGAAACCTTCATTTTATATGAAGGTTTCCTATGTGGCTTACATAGCCTTAGAAATAAAAAGCAAGTGACAATAAATTTTAAATATTCAATACTTCAGTGTAAAAATTCAGATGTTTTTAATAATATAATATCGAGTATTATATTATATGTATATTATTTTTTAATTACTGTTTTATTTTAATATTGCTTATTACGTTGCACCTGCATTTATATTTTCTGTTATTCCTGTCTACAGTCGACTGGTGTATAACGCCATATGGTGTTAAGTCCACCATTTACACTTTCTAGGTGTTTTAATAGTACATTACTGCAGCGGCCGGCAAGAGAGGCATTGATGGACGAACGTGTGAATGTGGACCGAGGGGAACCCGAGGCACACATACGTGAGTCCATCAATTTAAATAATTTTCTCAAATAATGCACGGTAATTATTCAAATTCACGTTATGTTTCATTAAAATTGTGCATTTTAGCATTGAATAGATGACCCAAAGCGTTGTAGGCTTCACTTTCTTGGCGAGTTCGCCGAAATAAGCCAGAAAAACATTTTCGGCTTAGGATTTCGATTTTCTTTCATTCTTCCATTGAACAAAATTTTCATAGATTTTCAAATATTTTTCTTTAGATTTTATAAGTTATATGCTATGGCGTTTAAATAATTTTTACACTCATTGTCTTCACTTGTTTTTGTCAAATACAAAAGTTTTAATACGAAGTTGACGAACAACTAATAACAATAGTTTTTTACGCGCCAAAGTATTATTTTTTTTCACTAAACAGCTTTCTATGTGCAAGCCAGTTCGAAATTTAAATTAAACCTTTGATAAGTTACCTCTTTGATCGCCATGTTGCGGTGTAGAAGATCGTTCCATTTTTAAATTACACGACAAATATGATTTTACATAGTAATTTATTTGACCGGTAAACACGACAGATATGGATTTTCATACAACTATTGCCGGCCGTTGCTTGACCAGTACCGCAAGTTCGATTTATCTTGAAGAAGGTTGTCAAAATAATGCTCAAATTTCCAAGCATGTTTGAGAAAAATACATTTAATATCCGTGGATTGCAATTTGCCGAACTAAGTTTTACTGCTACGTGTGCTAAGCAGGCAATTAAAAAACGATTACATGTAACAAAAATAATCAAAGTGCCATCTTGTTAGTAACAATAGCAAATAAATAAAGGTCCATCGAAGCATGATCCATAACCGCTTGTAATCTTAGTCTCGCAAACATTTCCAGCTGCACATATAAGTGTTAAATGCACCAGTTCTACGAACCCGTGTACTGTGAAGTGCGAATCTGCGGGCGGTCCACTCAACCAGAGGTGTTTGTTTTGCCGGTGTTTGTACTGGCAGGACGAGGGCGCCATGTTTATTCTGGTATTCATAATATTGCATAACGTATTTAGGTGTGTGTTTAGAGGTGTCCTATTACAGGCTCTATGAAATTAGATCATGAACTTTAAATTGAGCAAATGATGCCACAATGGCCTTTCTTTATGACTTCGACTGCATGAATTTTAAATGAGAATTAGGCACATCAATTTTATACCTCTATTGACATATTGAAAAGTCAAAACAAAGAGAAAAGATCGAGTTTGAAAATTTCAATAATTAAAATTAATCAGATCAAGTTATTTAATTTACTTGTTTATCTGCACAGGTAAATTTCGCGACTACCTTGGGGGGATTAAATTGGTGAGACAGAACTCTGGAATCTATACTATAGTTACAAAAATATAGCTATCGTTAAAATGTCGGCCAAGCCATCATTCGAAGTTAGATAAGTAATTATATATTAAATATTTATTAATGTTATTTGCCTTAAGAAGATATCATATAATTTAATATATAAAATAAATTTTATGGATATTATTAAATATCTGTGAAAAAAAAGATCGAGAAATATCCACAAGAATATATAAATATGAATTCTAGATTTATACTATAACCTACTATTAACATAACTACTAACATATTATACATCAGTTGTTATTTCAAATACTCGGTAAAGATTATATTCATATATGTACTTTGTAGGTTAATTTATAGGTATTTTATACTTTGATCTATGCTTTCATATAATACGTAAATAACGAACACCTTTTGGTGTTACATTTGACATTGGCACCTTTGTTATGTACATGAAAGTTAAATAAATATGTAAACGGTTTAAAATTAAAATCACTCAATTAAAAATATAACAAGACAATAATTGAAATGGTTATTTATTTGTTAGAAAATACTGCTGTTCCTGTGAGTCGGCGGGGGTCGTCGGGTGGTCGGTAGTCGGTACTGTGTACGGAAAGTGCGACCGCGGGCGCCCGAGCCCTCCTCATTTACAGTGTTCATCGATTCCGTCGTATTAACACCTATTACCCGCTGCTCTTTGTCCCCGCGCACTTCCACGCAAAATACTACACTTTCCTTTTTACTGTTTATTGTTATCGTTTGTTTCGAGGCGCAAACCGTTCGGCGACAATGTGCCAGCCGGTGCGATTCGATGGGCGCTTTCAAGTGTCGAAAAGCGGTAATTTGCTTCATTCACTCATTGTTGGGGCTAAAAGTCGGCCTTTGTCGACACTTGACGGAATTGGGAGCGTTTAGATTTGGGAGTGGCAATTCGCGCGGAGTGGACGCGTTTTATCCACCCGAGCTGAACGTCCCGATCACTCCCTCGTCCCTCACACCTCAATGGCTGCCTAATGGACTCTTTCAGTCGATGTTTGAAAAGATTTTGTTTAAATTATCGCTGAATATTTCTGCCTGACCTGTTAGTCACCTATCGATGTATAAATATAGATACGTTTATTGTGTAAATTTTCCGTGAATGGGGAGTGTAGATAAAATCTTATCTGAGTATCAATTCAGGGTACAATAGGGCTGATATACCTGAACAATCTACCTAAAGCAGCTAAAAGTCCTTAAGAATTAATTAAAGATAGTTGTAAACGGGCGACAATTTTTTTTTATATTCTCATAAGTGAACCATATTGGCTTTTAAACATCATCTACAGCCGCTCCTGATCTTATTGATGCCTTTTTCCTTAAATGTGCTCTGAATGTGGCCATGAGGAAATCTTTCTTCTTTTTCATTTTTGGAATCGTTCCCTGCAGTTGTTCACTCAAATGAACTCACGCATCTTTTGTTCTTATGGAGACAATGCATAGGATCCTATAAAACGAGTTTGTTTTGGTAATGCTCCAAAAAAAGTAGAATAAAGACATTGCCCCAATTAACCATTGTCAACAATATGAAATTACATTTTGAACTGCGGTTAAACTGACGGTTAAAACCCACGTTCTATGGCAAGCCTAGACGAGAATATACTAAGTGTGCTTTTTTAATGGGTGATAATGGAATGGTACACGCTGGCAGGGCATCAGTGAGCGATGATAGGTGACGATGAAAGCAGGTCAGTTAGCCTATCGTGACGAATTTCACTAGAATTAACCACGATGATTTTCAGGGGGAACCACGTGGAGGTTGACTTGATTGGGTGTATTGATAGAAATGGGTCAGTTTCAGACGAGGCGAGACGACATGAGCGTTGCAAGTACACTTTCGCGCTCGTTAGGTTTAATCATGTCTCGTCGAGAGTGTACTGCCGGTATAAAAGTTTACAAAATATAAACAATGGCAAGAAATGTTTACACTGAGTAAACAATGGGCGGCTTTATCGTTAAGAACGGTCTCTTTCAGGCAACCTTTGGATTATTATTTTTTATTATTATTTCAGCCGTTAACAGTAACACTGCTGAACATAAGCTTTACCTATAAGGAGAGTTTTGCCAGTAGGTAGTTGCTACGTTTGACAAGCGTAACTTTGTCAATATATGTACTTATTTTTGGGAATGGAGGGACAAGAATAGACTGCTTTTTTATGCATACCACACAATTCTCTATCTACCTTAAAAGTTTATATTATGAAAACGAAGAACATTAGAAACAAGCATACCTACAGCTAAACAAGACAATATACATTCACAAAACAATCGAGCGAGTTGTATGTTCATTAGGCTAGGCGGGCTCCAACGTGAGGCCGACGCTCAGCACCCCAGCACCGCCATTATGGTGCATTTACATGCGTTTATCTCCGCTCGCCTTGGGGCACAACGCTTACTCGATTACATGTAGCTAGAAGCTGGCGTAGCTGGAAATCTCAATTCTCAACCGATTTCAAAAAGGAGAACGTTTTGGATTAGATTGCATTTTATTGTGGTATCCTAATCAATTATGCATCGATTTTGATGATTCTTCAATCGACTTAAATAAGAGTTCCCAATTAGACTATATTTCTCACGTACACGTTACGCGATATACATATTTATTAGTTTAGTCTTAACTGATTTATATAATTCTTTTTCCACTATCTAAAATTTTTCCTCTATTGAGATAGTAAGTAATTCTTTTTGATTTTCTGACTGAGACAATTTTTTAATCGATATTTCTCTAAATGCTTTAATTTAAAGTAGGTTCACGTAAAATAAAGTACTTACACGTAAAACAATCCCGGTATTCTTACATTAAAATATAATGTGTACTTACGGAAGTTTTAACAGTAAGATATGTATTTAGTTACTATTATTATTTAGTTACTTATATGTGAATATTACAAGGTTAAATTGTGATCGATTTAATAATCAATCACTTAAAATTATAGGTATACTTGGCAACTTTATCAACAAACGTATAGGAAGTTATGTTTTACATTCATTATACTTGTATTATGGCAAGGTTTTATTATGTTATAATACTGATTCAATGACAAATCACGAAATAATGAAAATTGGCTTAGAATATTTATCTATTATCATTGTTATTAAATAATTAGGTTCTAATAAGACACCGTCTGGTTTTAAGTCCGCCTTATATATAATTAGTTAGTCTCCAGAGGGAGACTTTGTACAAAACTTGATTGCTTGAGTACCTCTGTTCCATTCGTGTTTCTATCGTGAAGCAGTTGTGTTTGCATGGCTGTGTTTCGGTTTGAAGGGTGGGATATGGCGTGAATTTACAGGTAGAGAAGAAAAACATCTGAATCCTCAGGAATGGCAACGCATGGGGGGTATCATGGGCGAAATAGTATACTCTGTTATGTCCATGGTACTGCTCATGTCCATAGGCGACGGTTACCACTTTCCATCAGGTGGGCCGTCAGCTTGTTTGCCATTCTAATCATCTAAAGTCGCCTATAGACACGAGCAGTACTATGGATATAACAGAGTATACTGTTTTGCCCATGATACCGCCCATGTGTTAACTCAGGTGTTATTCCTCTGTAACTAACTACAACGACACGGGCTAACTGACCTGCCTTTTTAATCTCACCTGTTATCCCTCACTGGTGCCTAGCAAGCGTATATCGTTAGCGCAGGCGGGATTGTCATTCCATTATCATCCATTAAAAAAAAACCGTTACACAGCCATGCAAATACAACTGATTCACGGCATTCTGCCTGTAAGATCAGTACAGAGCAAATGATTATACTTTTAAAATTATGAGTAACATTCAGAATACCCTACTTGTTTACTTTTCTTAAGCACCATTGATAAAAGAAATTAAAAAACATCGTTATCATTATTTTACCTGGCGCTAAGCTTTTAAACTCGGTACAATGGCTAAATACATTCATTGTCAGTCCTCAGGAAGTTGATGTATTGTAGGCTTTTAGTTGTTTACAATCTCGACAAAACAACCACTAATTCTTTTGTTGTACTGATAGTGAGCGATAAAGTTATTATATTTAATGACAAATATGTGTTGAAATTTTGCGGGCCGACACAAGCTTGTAAATACCACAATAGTGATTACGAAATACAAAAATATTTGTTGAATAAAAAATTACTCACTCAGTTGAAAGTGAACATGAAAGGATCGTTTAACTACGTTTCCACAGTTTCAAAACTTTTACCTTTTGGAGAGATTACATGTACAGTGTAAACTCTATATAGCGAACTTCTATTTAACGAAAAATTTCTTAAAATGTAGAAATTGCTAAGGTTTGTTTGGTTTACATTTATTTATTTATTTATTTAAGGAACACCAACAGCATATTGCATTATAACATATAGGTATAACAAACATTAAATATAATACAATATTAATGCACATGCCTATTATAGGTATTCACAGCATTTAATTTAACATATTTATAAAGTGCGAGAAAATGAAGTAAATAATAAAAACAAACATGAATTGAAGTTGTGAGCAATATCAGAAAATACGATTATGAGTGAATTGAATTAAAAAATATTAAAAAAATATATATATTATGATAATTAGAGTTGTACTGTATGTAGAATAACATTGTTACCCTTGTACTGAAACACTCTTTATACGACTCTGTGAAACAATATATAGTTATTTAAACCCCAATATTATACATTTGTTTCACTGTACTTTAAAAACAATACTGTTATAGAGCCGTAAATATTTCGTTCTTTTAAGAAAAAAATATTTTTATTAAACGAAGGTAATTCCATAATATCGCAAGATATAGTGGGATTATCTTCGTTAATAATAAAATACAACGAAAGATACAATTAAAATATTGGCATAGTAAAAAATGGCCAACAAATATAACTTTGTTGTATGTATTTTTTTAATTAATTTAATCAAAATTAAAATCTACTTATTCAGAAAATATGTTTTTTTTACTCTCTGTTTAATGAAAAATTTTTAAAACGCATTAAAACTGTATAAGTTTGTAATTTTGTATTGGTAGTCTAGTTTAGTACCTAAGGTTAATAACAGATGGCACTGTCAAAAAGTTAGACCGCGCTATAGTTTCATTTGTTACTAGCCACTCGTCTCTGTTTCGGAAAGTTGGAGGATTTTTACATTTTAAAAAGTGGCCATTAAGGCTGCACACGCGACGGAAGCTTAAAAATGGAGTAACTTCTCCCATTTTCCCAACATTTCCCTTCACTGCTCTGCTCCTATTGATCGTACCGTAATGAGAAGTATATTATAACAGTACGGGGGGTGATTAGTGATCGATACTGATGCTAAAAATGCAATCAGAAAATTTTTGTATGTCTGTCTGTATTTCGTTATAACAAAAACTACTGCTCTTCATACTCCTCGGCAGGTTATGAAGATCATAATTGTACATCAAAATCACTGAACCGTGATGATTTATTTTACGAAAAACGTGAAATCGAACAGCTAGTAAACATTAAAAGAATAGTAAACATTAAAATATGGATTTAAAGTAATAAATTGACAGTTTTAAAGTAACAAATGTTGTTGGAAGATATCTGCATACATTGTTATATTTTCTGTTATAGATAATTGGATTGTGATACAAATTATTATTACAAATCGTTATATAAAATATTTTCTGTATGCTTTTATTATCTGTGCGAAATGAAACAAGGCTCAACATTATGCTAGTGTCCCATTTATAGTTTATTATTTTATAGAGTGATGAAATCAGATATAGATCTTCTATTTATAAAAGAATTGATGTTAAAGTAAGTCTTAATTCATAAGAACGTATTTCCATATAAACTAGGATCAACTGTACCAACTTATTCTATGTTTTAATGCCAGAAACCAAACATTCATTCAGACTTTATCATTTAACCATGATTGAGAAATATAAGATTGTGTTTCACAAAAAAAGAAACCGACTTCAACGATGACAAAATCATTTATTTTGATTTATAAATCCAGTTATTTTGATAGGAAAACTAAATTACTGAACCGAAAACGATAAAATTTCTATGGGACTGATCTGAAAGTATTTTCTTTGAGATAAAAAAATAATTTTCCAAATTGGTTTATAATTGATGAAATTTTAAGGTAACAAACATAAAAAAATACCATCAAGTTGAGAACCGCCTTTTTTTCTGAAGTCGTTTGAGAAATCTAAACATCGTTACAAATTACAATACTACTTATTTGGATACACAATTAGATTTTTTTACAGACAATTGTCTGTAGACAATATATTGGGAACTTGGTAGAATAATAACACTTATACAGACATTTCTTAGAAATTAGTGCATTGTTCTAATAGGAATACAAAATAAAAAGAAAGATTTTTTTTTATACAACTTAGAATGGCAAACAAGCTGACGGCTCACCTGATGGAAAGTGGTAACCGTCGCCTATAGACATGAGCAGTACCATGGACAAACAGAGTATACTGTTTCGCCCATGATACCCCCATGCGTTGCCATTCCTGAGGACTCAGATGTTATTCCTCTGTACCCAGTAAATTCACGCCATATCCCACCCTTCAAACCGAAATACAGACATGCAAACACAACTGCTTCACGGTTGAAACACGAATGGGACAGAGGTACCCAAGCAATCGACTTTTGTACAAAGTCTCCCTGTAAGTAAAATTTGTGGTTGTCAGTACGTCAGCAACATGTATGAAATGGCTGTAAAATCTGACGACTTGTGACGCGTGTTTACCGAGATACAGAAATCTTTAATTTTATGTCATTATGCGATCACCAATCTTAAGAATAACCACGTCGAATGTTGCATAAGTTTGTTTTTTCTTTTAACTTCAATTACTGCAGGTATTAAAACAAAATTATAGATAATGTATGTTCTTTTATGTGCAATACAAATAAAATTAACAGCTGAGAGAGCCGTGAGAACGTGTGATGTTATCACGTGATTTAATATAACACAATGAATATCCGAAGATTAAATTGGGTAGGTACAATAAATATTTGTAAGTACCTATCTGATATCTGTATAGAATTTGAATATATCTCTTTATCGGTTGTAGTTGTGTTTTTGCCAGTATCGTCTTAACATTTCTCACTTATCATCGATCAATTCTTCCGCCTTGCGTTTAAGAAACGTATGAAAAAACACAAAAGGGTACGCATTATGGTATTTATAAGAAAGAAAGGAAATCCTTCCTAATATTACAAACTAGCTCTGTCCGCTACTTCGTCCGCTTAAGTCATTCTTTATGACAATTGTTTGAACGATTAAAGCACTAAGATTGGATCTCATCAACCAAATATTTAATACTAATGCTACTCTTCCTAAAATTTGCTAATATTTTATATGACAATGTTAACTATTATGGTATAGTAATAGTAAGCAAATAGATGGAAGGAAAAACCCTAGATGTTTTATTAAAATTGTTTTTTTTTCCTGAACGCTATTGGTTTTTTTGTTACAATAAGTTATACACACGATACGTCTCAAATTAATTTTATTATGTTTGCAAATATATTTTTAGAGGAGCAAAATCTCAACTTATTAATAAAATAACTACCACAATGACTACTCCATTAGATATTATAATTCTTAATTTTATCTTATCTTTTTTAATTTTACTCTCATTATGTTTACTGAATAGGGATTTACTTTTTTTATATTATACTTTTTCATTGTATTTAAATTAGTTTAGAGTTTATTCATATTATAATTGCCTATTCATAAATCTGTACGTAATTTGTACCAATTTTTTTTATTATAAATAAAACAAAACAAACATATACTTTGTTAACGATAAGTATACACATACAAATTGGTCCTACGAAAAATACGAAATAATGCCCATTTGTAAGTATGTTGTCATACGTGACCTAGTGAATCATTGCTATTCTGATTCACAGTGATCAATTGTAATTCCGATCACACTAATTATTTTCAAGAACACTATTTCTAAATATTTATTTAAAAAGATAATTAAATAATTAGGCAGAATACCTGTGATATAATAATGTAACGTGGCTATTAAAATGAAATTAAGATTAAAAATTGTAATTTTAAAATGCAACACTAAGATAAAAGAGTAAATTCAATATGGCTCCAAAACAAACTAATAGATATAACTTAAAAAAAGTACATATAACAGACTTTAAATCTATGTCCAGCAATGGACGGATAATGGCTAAAATGATAATAATGATGATTTATTTACTCTTTATTACTTACTATATATATTATATCACTTAAAGAATAATACAAACAATTATGAAGTATAAAAGGCGGTCTTATCGTTAAAGCAATTTTATGTTAGATTGTAAAGGAAATCTTTTGTTTAAATTTGATATTTCTAGCTTTAGTTGTTTCGGCTGTACTTTGATGACTCAGTTAGGATTTTTTTCTCTATAATAAAGTGCAGTTATAGATTAGGGACCGCTATCGGCAGGGAATCCATCCTCACAGCTTAGAATCAGAATGATCACTCATAGAGCGGTTTCAGAGCTTACGTTTGCGAACACTCATTTTGTAGAATAATTTTCTTGTCGAAGCTTTCCCTAGACACTATAACATGGGGTTTTTAAAAAGGGCGTATTAAGATTTTTATTTAACGATAACCCCGTTTACCATCAGACAGGCCATATATTTGCCACCATAGTTGTATAAAAGCAGGGCATGTATTAATTTTAGTTGTAATAAGTTTATAAATTTTGTACACATACCTATAGTATGATCTATGTACTTAAGTTAAAAAAAACTAAGTCTTAATGTTTTTATACTTAGGTATTTAGATGCATATAGTTTAGAATGTTCATAGCAATAGTTTGCCGTTCCAAGTTGCATAAAAAAAGAAAACCTTTTCTTTTATAAAATTCTAAAATTTATCAACGGTTTTTATAGTAACAGTAATAAGTTATAATTGCAACTATATACCAGTGCGAAACCGAGTTGGATTACTAGTATTAAATATACGAGTATGATGCAAAAATAAAATGCACATGATTAAGGACATCATAGCAGCATTAACGTACATATATAAGTATTTATATATATATATTACTAGTACATATAGGTGAGTCAGTATGTGCAAAAAGCAGCCAATTTACTAGTATACTGATAACTACAAGAAAAACTCCATTATAAATTGTAAATAAAAAAAATACAGTACGCTTACATATCGTATTCGTTATCTATTGGCGATGTGGGAATAGTTTACGTCATATATTATTGTAAATACCTAGAGCTGTTTTATAAATGTGAATTTATTAACATGAAAAAGAAAATGATTTTTATCAATATCATATCACAATACACATCATCACATCAACCCTTAATACATACGTGCACGACAGGCATTTTACGAGCTTATTGAAATATTTGGCGTGGTTGTATTCCTTTTGTGCAGACGATGTTAAAAAAATATTAGTTTAATTATAATAATACGAGCACTTTATCTACAATTTTTGTTTTAATTAGTATGTGTATATTTTTATTCATAATTAATAATGCATGAGTACAATTAAAGATTCGTAACCTACACTACGTAATAGCGTGTGCAAATAAAAGACTTCAACGGGTATCACTCGCGTGTCATTAAATTTCTATATTATTTTATACGTCTAAAACACTGTTGTTGCCATAGACTCAAACGGAATATAATGGGTATACAAATATGTATAGATAAACAACGAAAAAAAAATGTTTGTCAAATAAAACATTATATAAGTTATATTATCTATTTATTCGGAGATTCTTATGTAGATTTGAGATATTCGATTGTCATTCATTAATGATTTCTAATAAACAAACAACAGTATGTGTACATGTCACTGATAACAACGAAGAGTAGACACCTTTACGTTATATACAATTAAAACTAAGAGTATCTACAGGCGATTGGTCGTTTTCAGACTTGTAATTATTATAATAGCTTCATTAATTACATTTTGTCACTTCTAAATACAGTTTTAGTACATTTAATATCACCTTTACAAATAATTTATAGCTATTTACATGATAAATATTTAAATTATTTATTGAAAACAGTCAGAAATAATAATAGGTAGATATCGAGAGGTTGAAACAGTGATCCAGCGCATGTGAAATCAGAAGTATAAATTAAATTGTGTTTACCATAGAAATTTTAAGAAATATAGATAAATAGTTTAAAAAGAAAAGAATATGTATAAGAAAAATTATATCATAAAAAATAAATCTAATTTCTAAAATATTCAAGAAAGCAATACACATCCGTCGGCATATTTATATTTTTTTTATGTGTATTCACAATATTGTACAGCACTAGTATTAAAACACATTCTAGGTATCTGGGGGATGTTGTTGGTCCGTGGGGCTAGGGGGCGCAGGCATCGCCGGCGTGGAATGCCGCCGCAATTGCTGTAGTAACGCCGGGTCTAGCGCGGGCCACCAGCCGCCAAGCAGTGGGTACTGCGCCGCCGGCGCCACTGGCGCGCGTGTCTCTTCATCCGTCGCACGGTCTTCTTGGTCACTAGCAACCACGTCTATATCCTCCTCAGGCTCCTCTTCGCAGCTGCTGTCACGTCGTTGTAACTTAACAGGCGCATCGTCCGGCGCCAGCAGGGACGCGACATCAAATTGTCTTTTTCTCGCCTGTCCACTGCTGGGAATCCTACCGGTCCCCCAGAAAGGCAACGGCAATGCCGTCGGCGGTGGTGACTGTGGCGGTGGAGATGGTGAGTCCTCACCATCATCATCCACAGCTAACCCCATGTGTTTCCTTACTTTTCTTTGGGCTTTGCGTCTTCGGAAATCTCCTTTTCTGAAATCTTCAATATTTGCTGGATGTATTGCCCAGTAATGCCCTTTTCCGTTTGCTGATCTTCCAGCTTTCACGAAACAGTCATTGAGAGATAAATTATGTCGTATCGAATTCCGCCAGCCGGGTCCACGGCTACGGAAATAAGGGTAATTATCCAAGATATGTTGATAAATGTCCGATAGCACTAGTTTTCGTTCCGGCGAGCTCAGGATTGCCATAGCGATGAGACCAATGTAGCTGTGTTGGGGCTTTGGTTCTTCTGGCTGCATGACTCGTTGCTGCAGCAGTGACATGGAGAGCGCGAGCCGTGGTGCGTACGGCGCGTAACATGGTGCTACGGTGGGTGGATAAAGGCGCAGTCTCTCCGCAACGGCGTAATTGTAAAGTTGTAAACGGTAGTGGTCTATCGCGGCGGCGGCGACTGTCGGCGCGTCCTTACCGAGCGGCCAGGGACCTCCCTCGGATCCGCTGCACATGTTGTTGTGACGAGAGCGCGGCGTCGAGTGCGTTCGGTGGCTGATTCGACTGCGTGGCGGCGCGAGTGAGCCGGTCCGAAGGCGGCGGCCTGCGCCCGCTGTAGCCAATCGTGACCGAGTCGTTCGTTGTATACATGTTTTTGTTTGGCGACGCCCCACTCCAGCGGCTTTGCGACTCCACGCGCCCTGCCTTGAGGCTATCAGTACTAATAGCAACAACAAAATATTTCAGACAGACTATTTAGTTCTTAAAAAATATTAATGAATTTTGACAGAATATTATTAATGCCTTGCTGTTCGATTGGCACTGTAAAACAAATTAATTTATTAATTTTTTGTGACTCACCGCGCCTTTGCTTAATAGTCTGTAGTAACGATTATTTTCTTCTTTTTTGCTGTGATGGGACTTCCTCTTAAATATACAAATTACTTGTTTACTTTTAATTCGCTCCTAACTGTTTTTATACACGGCTGTGTTCTCTATAACATGTCTTCTGCGACAGTGGCGCTACTGACGAAGGCGGCGGTGCGCTTAAACTTGACCGAATCAAAGTACCTACAAGCGGGCGGGAGATATTCAAAATAAACAGAAACCCAACACTTGCTACTGAGTAATGTTGGTATTTTCATGCACTATTACGGTAGATAATTGTATGAGATTTTTAGGGAACTATTTGATGCGGAAAGTCTATTCACCCTCTATATCTTATCGTATCGTATATAGCTGTCAGTGAAATGTAGTCACAAGGTAGTCGAATAACAAATATCATCAATAAAATGGAGGTATAGTGCGGCAAACTTATCTGGCCCGGTGACGAGGGCGGTTCGATCGACTTTAAGTGAAAATGTAACCAATTTTAGGGATGAACAGAGAAATTAAAGAAAGGATAGGTAGACTAAAATGTATTCCAAATACAAGGTATTTAATAATTTTATATACATATATATATATATATATATATATATATAGTACCTATGTTGATTGAATTTTAATAATAAGACTATATTATTATTAAAATTTGTATTATATATAAATATAATACCAATTATATTTATATACAATACAATCATAATTTGATATAAGTGGCGACATCTTGTGAGACATTTTACTATTTTAATAGTTTTATGCAAACAGCCAAGTGTCAAGCAGCAATTAATAATTAAGTTAAATAGATGTCGCTGCACAAACTTCACAATATTGACATAACAATCGAACTATACTAATTTATAGGTTATTAATTAAAAGTTATTCAAAAATATTAAAAAGGATAATTGCTGGCTATACCTATTAAATTTAGATAACGTTTAGTTATTATGACTTTAATTGACTGATTTATACAAACATATAGTTAAAAGCTTAAAATATACTAATTAAATTAATTTATCAGGACAGAGCCTATGCTTTGCAACTACCGGTTTTTTGGTCTCTATAATCTCTATCTAATCTGTATCATTGTTTGCAAGGAACAATAAAGAGTTGTCATTCATTCATATAAGTTAATAGACCAATAGAATATCGCTCGTCTCTAATTAGTGTCTAAAAATTTGAAAATTCTAATTAACTATTTCGTATAGTCCCGGCACAGAATGAGTCAACCCTTCGTTTTCCATGAGTGTCATAAGAGATTACTAAGGGAGCTTAATAGTTGAGCAGTGACCCTCTTAGCTTGCCAAACGTGGCAATTACTAGCAAAATCCTCCAATAGGAAAGTCTATGGGTAGCAGTGGACAGTTAAAGGCTGATATGATGAATTAACCGTTACAATTCTTATCCATAGTTCCATTTTTTCTTTTATATATAAATAATTTGTTTTAAATGCTTCCCTGTTATTTTTGCGATATCACAACACGCAACAACACATTACTTTTCAAGAGACGAGCGAAAACAAGACGCCAGTAGAAAAATAGCTCTCCTTCTTTTTCCGGAACGAAGATAGAATAAACGTTGCATATGTCGGGGCAGCGTGGCTGTAATACTGTTTGCTCGCTCGTTTGGTTGATGCATATTGTGTGCATATTAAAATTATAATTTATTTCATTTGAAAATCTTATCTTGAAGTACAGGTGTGCTACTTTTAAATGCTTTAACCAGTATGGTTTTTTCTTTTCATAATTGTTAGATCTGCAATGAAAATGTCTGGCAGTGTTTTATTTTCATATATAATATATCTTTTTTTTAAAGTAGTATTTATTTTTTGTTTTATTTTTACTTGTGTCACTGCTCTGATCTGAATTACACGTTTTATAAAACTTCTCTTTTTTTACTATTATTTAAAAAAATATATAGTTATAGTTTTTTTTTGCTAACCTTACCGCACGAAACCGTTACAAATGACAACTTCGTAGAGAGTGCTTCCCTGTTATTTTAGCGATATCACAACACGCAACAACACATTACTTCTCAAGAGACGAGCGAAAACGGGACGCCAGTATAAAAATAGCCCTCCCTCTCTTTGCGGGACAAAGATAGAATAACGTGCAACAGTTTCATATGTCGGGGTAGAGTGGCTGTGATACCGTTTGCTCGCTCGGTTGGTCAATGCAAATTGATCTTTGCGATCGTTGTGATAAGCGCGAGATTTGTAATCGACGGTGGAAATCTTAACGCATTGTTCTGGCCGTGAATGAGAAATGAAAATAAAGAGGCTGTGGCAGTGAGCCCGGTGGCGCGGACTGTCTGCGAGTGTGAGCGGGCCAGCGCACGTATCTGTGAAGCGTGGCGGCCCAACAATGTAGTTGCCGCCCATTTAAATACGCCATTTTGTTTACTATCTCTACGGCTTGTGCTTTGTGTTTTATACAGAAAGCAGTGTTTCGTGGAATAACGAAATTACAGGAAATATTTACCCGTTCGTAGCGGAGACAATAGCGCTACGGGAAACCGTAGCCGATTCGTAGCCCGCTTTGTTTACGACATTTATTTCCTCTTGTATACGACATTTATTTCGTCGAACGTACTTCTATAGAAGGATTCACAATTTCTTTGTCTTCATACTATATTTTTGTTGCATACTTACCTATCTACCATAAATATACCTACGTGCTATTAAACGTTAGGTAATAGTATTAAGTATTTTCAAGTTTCTAAAGATAATTTGAATATTTGTTACTTAATCTCGTTTAAATGGCCGGATAAATTTTAATCAAATTTTTAAAATATACATAGAGCTATTCTACAAATGATTTTACATATTCAGTCAAACAAAAAACAAAGAAGTAAAAATAAAGAAAAAGAAAGAAAAAAAATATTTTAAGTTACTTTAGGTACATATATGCGTCTAAATATAGGGATATTATCTAAAATAACTCAAAAAATCTTTTTTATTTTTTACCTATATGCGTTTGTTTGCTTTATACATGCATTAAATTCTTTACCATATACTACATACCTATACCATGTTATCTACCCGTAGTACCTACATATAACGACACCTTTTTATATCACCAGTTTTGAGTTGATTTTGATAATTATTTTTGCAATCCATAATGTTTATGAGTATATGTGTTCTTGTATTAATCGCATATAAATTTTATGACAGGTGTAATTGTTATTTTTCTCTACGAAATTTTGCTCCGTACTCCCTATGAAGCAAATAAAAAAATTTTGAAAGTCCTAATTTAAAATGTTTTTAATGTAATCTTTCTACGAAATTTATTATTTCAAATTATAATAGAAGTTAATGTTTTTTTATAGTAAAGTTGGTGTTTTATAGTAAAAATGTTTTAGTCTTATAATTAAATTAAATAAGTAAAATACTGCGACCTAATTATTGTAAATATTCAATAAGAATGTTAGTATCTACCTGCGTCATCATCATCATCATCATCATCGTATCAGCCGTTGACTGTTCACTGCTGAATACAAGCCTCCCTCTTGGGGGGGGGTTTGCCAGTAGCTGCCACGCTTGGCAAGCGGGTTGACAACCACAGATAGGCTTTGGTGATATTTTAAGAGGGATGCTACTGTCCATCCCTCGACCGTTAATTTTTCTTGGTCGCCTTTTACGACATCCACAGGAAAAACAATGGTCCATTCTGCCTGTGTAATATCATCACAATATCGAAATAAACGATGGGATTGTTCAAAACGGTCACGTGACGAAATGCGCAGTTTTAAAACAAACGATTGACTGCACGCACAGCACATGCATTTTAATGTACAAATAGGTTTTATTTTATTAAATACTAGCGATCCGCTCCGGCTTTGCATATCTAAATAAATGTATAAAGAGAAATTATATTTTGCATTAGCAAATTTTTGGTACCTTGGGTTATCTAATTTATCGTATTTTTCATAGGGATCTCTAAATTTCTTTTAAAAATAACATTAAACCAATGTTACTCGTTAATAATGTAGATTTGTACAAGTAAAGGAATTTTTAAAATCGGATAAGTTATTTTTGTTATTTTAATCCATTCAAAATCCATACAAAAAAAAAAATCAAATCTTTCCTCTTTACTGTATTAGTGTAGTCTAGCTTGTGTCCGTAACTTTGTATGTATAGATTTTGGAAGTAGATAACTACTTATATTAAGATAAAACATACACTAGGTTTTAAATTAGACTTTCAGAAACATTACTATGTGTAACCGTATTCAATTTGGTTTAGTAGTTTTTGCGTGATGCCAAAACAAACATACAGATATACACACAAATTTTTTAAAAATTATTGTTTTTTTTTTAATATCTACTGGTATTATTAAGAACTCTATTACTTTTTCTTAAATATTTGCCATATACAGACATTGTCTAGTTAATTTTTTTTATATTAGTGAGATAGCACAAATACCTAGATAAGGAATAAAAAAAATTAGAAAAGGGATTGTTAGTGATGGGGTCTAACTACCACCTTGTTAGCGATATACCCTTTCAGGTAGACTTCCAAACGTTTCTCCTAGAAACTATCGTTCATTTATATATAGGATTACCAACATAAGATACAGCTAAACATTTTAATACAATACATTGGTAGATTAGATCTTACTGTTCTTACATTTATAGGCAACCACAGCATGCCTTGTGTTTGATAAACATTAAAATATAATTAAACTATTAAATGTCATTATATGAGTAAAGATATTAACAATGTGAATAAGAATATAAATAAAAAAAAATCATTTAATTTTTTCAAACATTTCGTTTAATGTTGAATTCCTCATTGTTGGCCAACTAACCTACTTCATCCTCATCCATTATCTCTCACTCGTGCCCCGCCAGTGTATACTAGTTACGCAGGCGGGATCACTATTTCATTTTCACCTATCCTACCCACATAAAAGATCCTACCTACACATAAAAGATAAACACATTGAAAATAATTAAGCAATATCTTATACTTACACATGAAAACATGTAGAATTTATAATGAAACCCTCACAGTCTATTTAAATATCGCCAAAACGCCAATCACTCTGACCAAATCAATTATGGAGTACCTTCTAAGAAAGACTTCGACTACGAAAATTAATACTTTAATTAAACTATAACTTTCAGATTGTAAAGTTAGTATGGGTTTTATTTTTTCAAATAACTGAATTGCTTAAAAAATAATATAACCTATCTCTATGTTCAAAACAGAGACCATCTTTGTTCACCATGTTACATGAGTATCTACTTATAGTCCATTTGTGTACAAAAAAGCATGGTGGGATAATAAATATTTGCACATATTTTCTCATTTATAATATTAGATGTAATTGTAAAGATTGGTTATTTGATTAGGTACTATTATTTTGTTTAATTCCGCTATAATCAGTAGGTATGTGTGTGACTGCCAACATTCAAAGTAGTTGAAGTTGGCAGTCACACGTAGGTATACTAATAGTAGCGGAATCAAACAAATACTTATTAATATGAAAAAATTGCTTTGCAAATTTATATCCAGTGTAAACTCTATATAGCAAAATTGAAGAGACTGGTTATTTTAATGCATTTTAATAAAGAGTTTTCATTAAACAGAGAGTAAAAAATAACAATATAATTTTACAAATAAGTAGTTTTTAATTTTGATTAAATTAAGTGAAAAATGACATAACAAAGTTATAATCAGTTATTTTTGTTTGTCGTTTTTTACTATGCCAGTATTTTATCTTTCGTTATATTTTATTATTTACAAAGATAATTCCACTATATCTTGCGATATTGTGGAATCATTTTCATGTGGAAATATTTATGGCTCTATGCCAGTATTGTTTTTAAAGTACAGTAAACCAAATGTATAATATAATATTGGGGTCTAAATAACGATGCATTGTTTCATTATTGAGAGTAGTTACAACAGTATAAAGAGTGTTTCAATACAAGGGTAATAATGTAAACTATACATACTTTAGCAATTTCAACATTTTAAGAAATTTTTCGTTAAACAGAAGTTCGCTATATATAGTTTACCCTGTATATACACATATGGTTGAATTTACTCTACCTAAATATCGATTTATCCAGTTAACGTAGAGCAGTGGTACTTAAACTATGTTATAAAACTTTTGTATCACAATTTTTCGTTTTGATTTAACACAATTGGAACGCTTTGAATTTATGTAGATTGATTTATTCTACCTGGCGTCTCTCATTGTTGTCCTAATTGCCGCTAGGGCCCAAGACGGGGGCGGAGCGGCCCGCCCACCGCTCCAAACCTCTTTGTACAACTGTACCTAACTGTACTCATAAATTCATTTATTTATGCCGCTCACTGTACGCCCCGCAGTTTATTCTATGTTTGTATTGTTTATGTACCTAACATTACATTCAAGGGCGTGCCCCAATGTACTCACTAAGTGATTCGACAGCATTAAAAGCTGAATAGTTAATTTGGTATATTAACAAAATGTCTATATTTAGAATACTTGTACTTATTAGATATACTGTAAAACATATCTACTAACAATTTCTATAATTGGATATCACTAAATTTAAATTAAAAGTCTCTTTATTATCTAGTCAACGATATCTATTCACCGCTTTGTTATAGGATTTTTTTTTTATTGTTATTACAAAATGGGTTGATTCGTTTGATTTTATCTTACCTGATAGTAAGTGATGATATGCATCAGTATGAAGAGGGCTTATCTAGAAAACTTATTCACCCTCGACTTGTACAGTTCCATGTTACATTTCTCTAAATACACAGAAGCAGGAAGAGCATTTTATTCCTCAACAGTTTGCATTAGGAACGATGAGGCCATCCGTTTTGTCCGGATGGAATTTCACTTTAATAATTATAACATAAAAAAAAAAAAACTAAATCTCTAAATGGCTATTCTCCAGCAAAAGATAGAATTTTCTACTTGCTTTATTCACACTCCTCATTTCTTTATTATTCTCCTCATCTTTGTTATTTTGACAACGTATAGGTACCTACATACCTACCACAGGGCGAAAACTTCATTTTTATCCCATGAAATATAATGCTTTCGTAGTACTTATAATTTGGTATACATTCAGTTCAGATAACAGAGATATGATCGAATCCAATCGGTTTAAGCTGTAGGAAAGTAAAATTTTTAACTAATTTTTTAGCAATTCTGAATACAGGGTTGTGCATTATAAAATATTCTAAACATATGACATGTTTAGTTTTCATATAAAGGTTCATAGACTATAGTAACCGTTTACCAACAGATGGGCTGTATACTTGTTTGCCACCTTAGTGGTATAAAAAAAAATGCGACATCTATCGCTAGCTATATCTGTGGCGAGAGGGTAGATAAATAATTCTTCCCCGCACGCCTCCGACTCCGATCATCGATCGAAACAAAGTTTACTGTACACAGCGGTAAATATAAATGTGCGAGTTGTTTCCTCGTAGACATAAACAAATTCAACAACCATTGGAAAACTCGGTCGTTCGCGCCGACGGCAACGGTTCCTTTGCATAAAATTATCATGGCTCCCTCGCTCCACGCCGCTAATACCTTCTTTGTGATGCCAAAATATTTTGCGAACAGTTTTCCACACAAAGTCTCTAATTCAATATGCTGACGGCTGGCGGCTTAAAATTCGCGAGGAAAAGTTATTTGCGGTGACATCCCAAAAGAGAATTTCGTTCATTTGACGGCAGCGTTATGTTTCATTCAATAGGTATCTAAGTACTTATATGGAAAAAATATAAGCAGATACTTACCTAATTATAAGAAGGAACGAGGTGTTGAAAATAAATAAATAATGCTCACGGTTATAACCACTGATGGAGTAGACAGAGATATTGGTTTATTATTGTTGTTGTGGTGGACGTAATACTTGACATGTCCACATTTCACTTAGCGTATAAGCATTCAACGAAGGCAGGGGGCAAATCCATTGACGTCGTTCGAATTAATTTTGTCGACCATTTAAAGCAGTGAAAACGTAGACTTATTTATAGGTATTTAGTACCGAAGTAGGTACAACAAATACCATCATCATTATCAGATCAGCCGTCTATTCTCCACTGCTGAACGTGGCCTCCCCCAAATGCGGAGATATTGCCAGTAGTTGCCACGCTTGGCAGGGTGATTGGCAACCGTAGTTAGGCTTTGGTAACGATTTAAAAGGGACGTTGCTGCCCATCTTTCGACCATTAAGTTCTCTTAGTGGCGTCTTAGACACCCATAGGAAAGGATCCTATGGATTAGCCTATACTATGCTGGGACCACACGATAATACACATATCTGCATATAATCCTAAAATAACTAGGGCTATATAAACTTTATAGATATTTATTTTTCAATTTAAAAAAAAGCTATTTCATATCACAATCTCATACTGTCTCGAATCCTATTGTTGAAGAATAAGCTTTGCGAAGCCTTAGTTAGCAGTTGAATGTGCAAATAAAGCCGTATCAGTAACTCATACAAGTCTCGAAGATTCTCCAAATATCTATCTACACAACAAGATACACATTCACAATAACTCAGCCATTGCATATTTATTGTCCTTTCTGAGATTTTCTTAAAATGGCAGTATTTCAAGTAGTTGTAGATAGATTTTATATGCTACGGTTCAGGGGGTAGTGAAGCCGTGGTTATTTGGATCACAAGACACGGTCGAGGGACGAGATGTAATACGCTTATTTGAAGATAATCCCGGCCCCCTTGTCGAATACCTCAGACGATTTGTCCGAAAACGAACGTTTACATATGATATTATAGACAAATTACATTAGATATATTTTATATGTAGATGATATTATATTTTAACTTTTGCCAAAAGCTCGAATCAATATTTTTTGTAATACCAAGTATTTAATTGCAGCCGTTAACTGTAGTGGGCAGTTAAGGACTAATAAGTCTTTCCCATAAAGAGAGTTTTGTCCATCCGCCCACCTGCTAAGCGTGGTTACTAGTGCCATGCTTGGCAGGTGGGTTGGCAACTACAGTTAGCTTTTTTGATATTTTACTCAAAACTTAAACGAATTATATACACGTAAACATTCCTCACGAATTACTCAGTTCATTGGTAAAAACCATATTAAAAACCGTTCAGTAATTTTTATTTTCAGACAGATAGATAAATGCGATAGGGTTATTGTGGACTATTATAACAGGGCTATCCAAACTATTTACGATCTCAAGTCAATAAAAAATACAAAATTATGGAGCGCTGCAGAAACAAATATTTACTTACTATCTTTAAATTTTGTTAAAAATATAGTAATGTTGTTTCAAAAGTTATTCTATATTATACTGGGAAAAATCGTGACTGATTGATCCTTAAATAAAAATCATGAAATATAATTTCAGCATTTTTCAAAATTCAATCTCTAAGTGTGTGAAAAAAGGAATAAAATAAAGAGCAATATCGTAACCGACTTATCAATGTACAGCCGAAACTACTAAAGTTTGAAATATCAAATTTTAAATGAAAATTCTTTTTATAACCTACATGAGTAATAAGAATTTTTCGAAATTCGACTCCTAAAAGTATAAATATAAGGATAGAAAATTGAGATTAATCATATATCTATTAAATAAAAATAATGAAAATAAATTTCAGGATTTCTCAAAATTTATCCCGTAATTGTTTTAAATATTGAGTGATATTGGGTTTTGACTCGTGTTTCTTTGGTGATAATGTTCAGTATCGCCGGTAGTAATAGTACACTCCCTTCATAGGATGCTGACGATTCCTTTTTCAACCTGCAGCGATATAAAAAAATAAAAGACAACTGCAATAACTAAAAGGCGTTTATTAAATGTTTAAGGTTTTATAAATAAGGAAATTAAATGGTATTCTAATTTCTACTTCATCCTACAAGTACTATAGGGTAATCTATACATTAATGCACTCGAAAAAAGCCGCGAGTAACCGCTAGTAATTTTATAAAATGAAAATTCTCCTAATTGTGGTAGATCAAGATCTACCTACGAGAATAACCCTGTTTTATAATATATAGTGATTTATCAATCTAAATTAAAATTGCACACAAGTGAAAAAAAGTCAAGTATCTGTCATTGTAATCTGAGATGTAAGATGAACAGTTCATCGAAAGTAAAATCCATTCCGTCTCGCACCGTGACAAGAGATATCACTAGGATTGACTCTTGCTCCCGCAAAATATTAATAATATTTCTTCATGGACTCAAGTACTCCATAAATTTTTGATCAAATAGTCCGAGAAAAAGAAATCTGACGAAAGTTGAAGAATTTTTAAACAACATCAATAAGTAAGAAGTTATCAAAGTATATATATATATATATATATATATATATATATATATATGTTTATTACTTTAATTTTATTTAATCCTATTTCTTCAGTAATTATTTTTGCATTATACAGATATTATAAATCATTATTAATTAGATGTTGCTTTATATAAATTTTGGCTTATTTTTTTTTGTGGTATATACACAGTATCTAGTGTACCGCAACGAAAAGTATTCTATGAACCTACATATTTATGTAGAATATAGTTCATTTGATGAAATTGGTATCTTATATTCAAATCTTCCTTCTCGATTCTATTTATTCATAAAACACACTATAACGCATTCAAAAGCATTTTTCAATCAGCCATCAAGTCTCTTTGACATGTCCATATTTTTATATATTTTTATTATTTGCATGTACTTCATTGTTATTTATCACATTCATATGCTTTCTTTATATAATTTATAATTTAACATTGTTTGCCGACTGCTTTAACCATGCTGTGTGTACACCTGTCTGGGTCTCAATCTAGTTCAAACTATTATCTTTATATAAATGTTTATAATGTTATTTGATTGTAACCTGTTGTGTATACCTTTTAATAAAAAAAAAATAAACATTTAATATTATATTTTATCCTTAGATTTTATTACATTTATTATAAAACGTATGATTGTGTATCTACAAAAAAAGATATTTAGATATAGTCTTATAGGTAACTGTATTAGGTCGTAATTATCTTGCTACAAAGCACATTTAAAAAAGTAAAAAGGCAAAACTGAAATACAGAACACAAAGACTTCAGCGGTGTAGTCTCACATAGTTATATCGTTACATACAGAATGGCTTGTTGTTTTCGGGTTGCCTGTGTTTTCAGAGGGTGGAAGCCGAAGAATGGAGGTCGGGGGCTAATTACGAATGGGAGAGTTTTACTCCCGTCTGCTTAGATTTATGTCTACCTATATAGAATATGTTAAATGCCAGAAATTGCATTGTAGCAACAATTGGTAAGCAGAATATTATTGTTTGGAGAGTAAAGTTTATAATATTTCATGCGAATTAAAAGGTAATAAACAATAGAAAAATGTAACAAGAAAAGTATCTCTTTAAACAAATATTTTGAAGGTATAACAATTTTACACTTGAGCTAATAAAATTCCAATATTTTATAGAATTATGTAATAGAAGATTTCTTTGGCGATCTTATTAAAGCGGGATCACTTGAATAAATCACATTTATTTTATTAGGACCAGACATTATGTATTTTTTGCGCAAGGCGTTTATTGTGTAATACAAAACTGGTAGCAGCACGTCCCTTTCAAGTGATGTAACTCTATACAAATTGGCACCTCCATTCAAGACGGGTGACACTTTTATATAACCACGATTAACAATTACAAACGAAATTAGAACCCAATAATATTATTAAAGGTTTTTTTCATGGTTTAATACCTACCTCGCATAATAGAGCAGCCCCTTACCCTGTGACTAAGTGTATTTTGAATAAGTAAACGCTACTTTGCTCAGATTACCACCTACGTATTTGTGTAAACACAATAAATATTTTTTGGGTCGATCTTTTATCTGCGCTAAGTGTAGATCGGAGATTCCCCGAGTCTAAGATACACGCGAAAGATAAAGACGTCATAAAAATATGAGTAATGAAAGAAAAGGTAATTCGAGCATAGAATTTTGTTATTAACTTAAATTTCATATAAGTCATCTCTATTTAGCAGAAATGTAAATATCTAAATATTTTTAATTTTACTTAAGAATATGAATAAATTTTAAATACGCTATCAGGACTTAATGCGATGAAAAAATTTTACAGGTCTTTCAGGTAACAAAAAATTTACAAATTTTCTTCTTTATTGCCGACGTTTTGACGTGGATTGCACCATGTGGTGATCATGACGCCGTAATCGGCGTTAAATATGTGTAAACAACAAGAAAGTTTAAAATTAAAATTAATAATGTATCTACATACTTTGACGATATTATTACTAGATAGGTCAGGTATGAATTGCTTTGATTAATGAGTAGGTACACATATAATATGTGTACAAAAATTTATACGAATCGATATTATTGATAATCAATTAAAAAAAAATATGTTCTTTATCTAAAAACTTACAATAATATTATATTTAAGCGATTTTTATAATATAATAATATTAGTGATTTACAGTAGTCAACAAAAGTGAAATAAATATATTGAATTAAATTAATAAAAAAAAACCCAGGAACATATTGTGATGGGCGACAGTTGCTAATGTTGTGATTGAATTATTCACACTCCTGCGCACTTCCCTTGTGTGACAATGGTACCCACTCGGTGTAGTACGCGGGATTAACCGACGTTAAGTGGATTACATCCCATGTGGCACTCCGGCCCTTCCGCCGACGTACTGTCGAGCACGGCTTATGGCCACTACAACTTAATGATTCACTATTGTGGTTCATGTCTGAAGATCAATTATCATATATGTTCAATTGACAAGTAATTAATTAAAAATCTCGATGTTAGCTTTTAGATTACGTAGAGATCACCAATGTTGCGAGTTGAATTGAGACGACGAGGTTGGTAAAGATAAATTTTTCAACTTTTTTTTAATGGGTGATAATGGAATGGTAACCCACTCGCGCTATCAGTATACGCTGGCGGGGCACCAGTGAGGGAGGACAGGTCGTGACGAATTCAACAAGAATTGTTCACGATACTTTCCAGAGGGAACCACGTGGAGGTCGACCTGATAGAGTGTATTGCTAGCAATGGGTTCATTAGACCCCATTACTAACAATCCCTTTCCCCCCCAATATTTCAACTAGCTTGAAACTGTAACTCGATTGACTTGTGACTGACGATATTAACGGGTCAAAATGATATTAATACAATTAAAATAATTCTGGATATAATTGATGGGGCGATACATTAACCTAGTACGTGCAGAGGAAAATTAACAATTATTAAATCTTCTTAATAAACAAACAATTTCCTTACTGCACTGCACGCATAAATATAGATAGATATGTACATATGACTCCATAGGAGACTTTATTCCCTTAGATAGGTATCTACTTTTGACGTGCCTGTTATTTTTATCGCTAAATAGTCGTTCAGACATTGCTATGTTTTCTGATTTTATAAAGGGCAATGTCTCAACTTGGTTGTATTTTTTTTAATGTATATTACCTCATAACTCCGTTAGTTATAAACTGAATTGGATTTTTTTTTATTTTATATTAGACTTACAGATAGGTCCCATAGAAATTTTACAAAATCAGTTTAGTAGTTTAGTTTTTAAATCAAAATAACCGATTTTGTCAAAATGATTTTTTTTTTCCAAAAAAGGTCATCACTCATATCAATATCGCCCATGTCAGTCCGACATTTATATTCATTTCGATTGGGTCTTCGTTTTGTTATTATACCTATATTACATAAGCGATATTTAATATATTCGTTATTTGAAAAATGTATAGATATTGTAACTAGTATATATAAATGTATTGGTATATATTACCCAACTTTATATAAAAACACTCTAATAGCAATGAGCTTAGCCTGTATGTAAGTAGGTAGCTACTATATACAGCTACAACAAAACAACACCCGTAATAATTAGACACTGATGGCTCCACAATGTCCACTTATCAAAGCGGCTCTTCAATGGTCAATGGACCGTTTAACGTTGAACGAAAACACTAGCTCTCACATCGGGGGGCAACAATACCACAAAACCATTGTGAACCATTTTGTTTTGTCAATACGTAAATAGTACATAAATATTTAAACAGCTTAATGTAACCCACGGGGCTAGGCATACAATTGTATTTTTTATAAATTGTAATTTCCGTAATATTTTCATTATCCCTAAACCCAATAACTTTTCACAAAAAATATGGAGTGATTACTTAAATTATTTGAAGATTTAATCTAATTTTAGAAAATTTTAACATTTATGTTAGTGGGGTTGATTCTGAGACGCCATTCTAAGAACCGAATCATAAATTAATTTTTAAACTATCAAATTAAAATATTCTTCATTGAATTTGAAAAAAAAAGACAAAGGGTAGATGACACACTATTATGTATATATATATATTAAGGCTGCAAATAGTATTACTGTACAATAAAAGTGTCTAAGTTTTCTAATAAAAATGTACAACATACCCATGTTATTTTATAGAAAGAACAGTCCTACCTATACTTATCAAAAATATCAATTGTAATTTACCTGTATTTCAAAACAATGTTTATAAATGATGCTTGGACATCAACATATTAAAATACATTTAACAGAATTCTAATAGTTTTTATTGAACCATGGGAAGCATCTCAGGAAGTTGTTAAAACGAGTAGCCAGCAGCTGTTTAAAATATTATGTCCAAGCAATTGTACATCGAGGTAATACCGAGAACGGACGCGGACACAACAGAAAAACACGCCTCAAAGTGTACTTAATTCAATTACAACACCATTGTTCACAAGATTTTGCTCTTGAACGTTTTGGATTTCAACAATGAAATTATTTTGCCAACAATAACTGTATTTCGGGATAATGTGCTCGATTTGGATGCTACGTCATGTTGGTCGGTTGTTTTTTTTTTTAGCTTTTGTGACGAGTAACTGTTCAAGTTGAAGCGAGGCGATTGTGTCTGAGCGTGAAGTGTTTATAGTTCTTGGTCCAGATACGATCTTAATCGGGTATTAGTGGAGTATTAAAATCTTTGTTATGTTGTCTAAATGCACCTTCTTTTTGAAGAGTGACGGTGCCACCTATGTATTACAATAGTCTATTTGAATGGCCAGTAGGCTCCCACACATCATCGTGCTAAGCTAAATCTTTTTAATGCCCATATCCGGTTTATAGCAAATATTATATTACTCGTAATATAATATTTACTATAAACCGAACAAACTCATATATAGTCACACGTTCAGATACAAATACACATACATAACATACACTCTATAACATAAACTCGTGTCACACTTTTTTACTTATATTTTAATGCATTCTTATTTACCCTAGCATATAATTTGTTTTTATTTTAATGTTATACATATCGAACGCTATTTATTTTGTATACGCGCTGTATCTGAATTTTTTATGTACTCACCATCACCTTTTTTTTTTTTGTGAAAGTTTTTATTTGTATAATTTGTACTGTTCGACTGGTGACTTGTAATACAGGTTTAATACCTAGTACAGGCACCAGCTCCCACAAATAATATTGTTAAAATGTTTTGCAAGTTATAGATGTTAAGTCCTTAATTGTTTGTGGTGAGAAATATAATGAATAAATAATAAATAATAATAATATACACATCATAAATAAACTGTCTACTGGCAGTTATTTTGGTAATGTGGATTATTAATTAGTAACGTAAAATTATTTTTAGATTATTAAAATAGTTTGGTTGAATCATTTCATATTTCAACGCTGTTCGAAACTATTGTGTTTAATTTATATTATGTGGATCAGGCAGGATTAAAGTTTACAAATAATAGATTATTTATATTTAAACCACTACTAAAAATAACATATTTCACTATTAAACATTGAATAAAATAAAGTTATCTGTGTCTAGAAGAATTAATGTAAAACAAAGTAGAAAATGTATTCTCGCAACTGAACTGTCATACCTACTCGTAATATGTTGAATACTTTCTGCAGGTTTATAGACAAACAACAAGAAATTTTAACATATTTTATTACTAAAATATTTGACGAAGATGATATAGTATATAGAAAGAAAATGAGAGAGAAAGTAAGAGAGATAGAGAAAGAAAGAAATAAAGAGAGAGAGAGAGAGAGAAAGAAAGAAAGGAACTTTTTACAGAAATACGATAGGTATACGATTACACCCACACAGGGGTGTATGAAGCAAAAGAGTAGAATAAGTTCTTAACCCTTTAAAAGCCTGATTTTTAAAATCACATTAAAAAATATATAAGGGTACACTTATACTTTTACTATGTTTACTAATGGGGAAAAATAGTAAAAAAACTAAAAACTATATTTTTATATATTTATTTTGAAAAAAAAAACATTTGGTTACATGTAAACAGCCAAATATTAAAATAAAATCGATTGTGGGCGCCCAATGTGATTTATAACCCCGGTATCAAATTTTAAACTTCAGGTATTTAAGGGTCAAATATACATTTTTCAACACCATAAAATTGTCATTCAACCAGCCAATAAGTATTGTGCAATGACAACTTTTTCAATTGGACATTTTCTTGCCATCTCGACTGAGATGTAGTTCGGAATTATTTTGTGGTAAGAAATCGATCAGGAGCTATTGTCGCTCCAAGCATAATAGCTATTTGAGGTACGACTTTAAAGCCTGTGAGGCAGGATATAAAGTTCAACTTGGCTGGCAAAAATAAAGTTGTAGCGTAGCCATTGTAAAGTAGAAAGACCGAGAGATTATTTTATTTATTGAAACTACAAGAGACATCTCATTTACTACTTCTTGAAAATTGACATTTTTAGATCCAAATATATGTAGATACTTCTAATAAATGTATGGTGACAGCAAAAACTACGAACATATGCTGAAAAGTTTATATTTTGTTGAGATTATTTAGATATTGCCCATTACATTTATTTATTTTATTATAATAAATTATTGCTATAGGTACTTAATAAGTATATACTAGACGTTACTCTGCGAAAATATATCCCAATTTCTTACTCACTCAGGATTAAGAACAAGGAATAACAGAAATCTTTCATTGAGGACACGGCGTCGACTGGTAGGTATTTCTGTCAGAAACAATGTCATTTGGATCATATTATATATACAACCTTGAAATGGCAGAAAATATTTAATTTTAACATTTTTAGTGTGTAAACATACATCAATATTTTTATTTATATTGTCTTTGTAATGTACTTTTAATATTTTGTGTAACTCGTATATTTATTTAGATATTACAGATTGGTATATATTTTTCATATCCAACATAGCATGGTTAGATAATTTTATAAGCAATTCATATTGCATATTATAAAGTTATTATTATTTTAATTATTGTTTTATATAATTAATAATTCGTATACACTATGATGGTGAAATATTGCACACTACACTTCTACAACATCAAACTTATAACTATATCTACGTTTATGCAAATTAATGATTGATTTATTGATATAATCATGTAATTTAATCTTGAATTAAAGGTATTTTCCTTTCCTTTTCTAATAATGATGATGCGTTATTTTATTTAATAAGTTGTGTAAATGCAGTTGGTAAGCAATTTGGTGTTACAAGCGAGTAAGCAACATAACACGTCGGGGTTGGGGAGAGAAAACAATTACGCGAATTTGCATACATAGCGTAGAAGCCGCTAGTGACAGTTGTGGGCACAGTTCGAGTATATTGTAGCTCGCTATACCATGGACTTTTGCTTTTTGCTTATAACATTGTAGTATTATGATTTATCTATTTTAAGGATATAAGTATGGGACAACTATAAAGAGGACTAAACGTACGAACATTAATATTTTTTTAGTTATTTTTTATACATAATCATGCAATATAATCATGTTCTCTTTTTATAAAAAAAGAACCATACCCAGCAGTAGAAAAATAATTAGATGTTATGGTTATGAACAGGACTCGAAGTTGTATTTTTTAGTTTTTCGTTGAATGCGTTTCTGATTAGATATGTATGAAAATGAATGAAATTTAATTATTATTCTGATACAATACTTTTTTATGTACAATAAAGAATAAATATGGCCAGGCTATAATAATAAAATAAGTGAAGAACAAAAAGTAAAACATAAAAAATGTATTTGTATTATTTCAAACCATTCATAAACGAGCTACTTATTAGGCATCGTGTTTTTTTTAATGGATGACCCGCCTGCGCTAACGGTATACATTGGCGGGGCACCAGTGAGGGATGATAGACGAGAATGGAAAGGTAAGTCTGTTAGTCCATCGTGATGAATATACCTGGAACTCAGCACTGGTTTCTAGGGGGAACCACGTGGAGGTCGACCTTACAGAATATATTGCTAGTAATAGGACTGGTAGACCGCATTACTAACAAGGCATCGTGTTAAGTTTAAAAAAAAATTAATTATTGTGAAACAGTCATATATAAATAACAAATTAATCTATCAGTACAGAAGACCCACGCACGTTTTCTTGTAGAAGTAATATTTCCATTTTCACAAATCAACACTAATCTCCCTAACACGAGAGCTTAACAAAAATTCATCAGAGCAACACCGCTCACCTATAAGACTTCATAGAACGTGCCACCGATAGTTTACTAATCCTCCCTCGTACAATAACATCGCGTTATTAATTTCATATCGCACAAAAGAGCATGTTGCCACAAATATCTGTACAAAAGACTTGAGTGTAATTAATGTTGGAGTCGTATTGGTTGAATCCAGTCGTTAGTCCCCGGGGAGGCGTCGGCAAATCGTCGCGCACAATACGCTAGTTAGAGAGGGCGCGGATCGGCGGACGTTTAACGAGCAAATTATTTAGTAAATGTTGCCAAATAATAACATTATGCGGGTACGTGGGGCGCCCTCGCGCCCTAGCGCCCTCTCGCCTGCCTCCACGACGTCGCCGCCGGATAGGGTGGACGATGCGTTGGATTGTATTAGAATTGTGTCGGAAGAAACGTACATCGTTATTAATAGATTATATTTTTAAAATGATGATACTTTGACCTAAAATATAAATAGATCTATTTATATATAACCTTGACCTATTTATAATACTTCTTGGGTAATCCTACTAATCCTTATCTTTACTAGTATTATAAATGTGGAAGTGAGTTTGTTTGGCCTTAACAGCTTAACCAATTACATTAAAAAGTTGTTCCTAATAATCTATTAGTATTAATTTTGTACACGAACGGTTGGTTTTTTTTTTTTTTATTCTAACAAGCAAATATATGCTAGATAGATAGATTTGTTTATTTGCCAGAACATTGTTTTTACAGATATTGACCTATTGTTCGCCTTATAGTCTAAAGCATGCAAAATCATTATTGGGTACAAGTTACATTACATTTAATACATACATATAAGTGACTTAACATTACATCAACTATTTATTCAATTATTAATAATAAAATTATAATTATAAAATGAAATGCACTGATGCTATGCACTGATATGAACGAATATATATATATATATATAATATAATATAAAAACAATATAGGTGATATAATGACGTTTGTGAATAATAAAATAATGATGTTTTTATTAAACTATTAAAATAAGAGTTTGTAATTTTTTTGTTATACAAGTTAAATACCTACAGTTTTTTAAAAACACTTAAAAAACCGATAACGTTAACTAGCTAATCTACAATAGTCAATCGAAGATTCAAAAACAAACAGTGAAGCCTGTCCACAAAGCCTTACCCTACGAGTTAGGGTCCCACCCCCTTCCTCCCAATCGGAGGGTGGTGCCCACTGAGAGCTCTCGTCTACCAGTAGAGTACCAGTGCAAACAGCAAATCCTGAATGCCATATAATTGAGTGGCCGCTCTTCGCTTCACTGGGCCATTGTAGCCCTCCCATCCCATTACAATAATTATAAGTTAAATGCTGAATTAATACTGATTTTATTGAAGATTAATCGTGATCACTCGCCAACAATGACCGCCGTCTTATTATTACTAATTTTGAATTGTTACAGTCGATGGGCTGTTTCTTTTTACGATCTTTGATTTTATGTTGACTAAATTTGAAAAATATTATTTGTTAAATTACCTATAATATTTATTTTAAGCTATATGATAAAACATACCTAAATAAAAAATATACTTGAAGAACTCACCAAGGAAAATAAAAAAAAAGCTTAAAAATAATGTACGATAAAGCTAAGGTAGTAGTGGATTAATGTAAAGGTATTAATATGTATCATGTTACAGTGTTTTAGAAATGAGTGGTTTATGTGCATTCTATTTTCTGTGCCCATTCTTTTTTGTCTCTATGTATGTATCTATATTAATTTTTTCCACTATCGACTATTCCTATTTGTACACTAAAAAGCCAGACTCATTACAACTATCACTTTTATTGTTAAGGCTGTATTCTGGCTAAACGGCACGTGGAGGTCGACCTGACAAGATATATTGCTAGCAATGGGACTGGTAGCTAGATTTAGATATTTGCACTAGGCGCTTTAGCTAAGGAACATAATGTGTACTAACTAACCAACTAGTTATAAAAATACACACATTTGAACATTTAGCTACCTATATTAATTGGCCATAGGTACCGCTAGACAATAATTCGTTTGTACAAAAGCTTAATATATTCAAAGCAGTAAAACGTGTTTCCGATGTTAGCCAGAGTTTCTGTTCGTAGTCCTTACTAGGAGATAGCTACACTATTTATTTCCGAGCTCTACCAAAGTGGTGATTATTGTTTTTTTTTTTTTTTGTTTTCTACGACTTAGAATGGCAAACAAGCTGACGGTCCACCTGATGGAAAGTGGTAATCGTCGCCTATAGACATGAGCAGTACCATGGACATAACAGAGTATACTGTTTCGCCAATGATACCCCACATGCGTTGCCATTCCTGAGAACTCAGGTGGTACTCCTTTGTACCCTGTAAATTCACGCCATGTCCCACCCTTCAAACCGAAACACAGCCATGTAAACACAACTGCTTCACGGTAGAAACACGAACGAGACAAAGGTACCCAAGCAATCGACTTTTGTACAAAGTCTTCCTCTGGTAAATATATATATTGAATGTATAATATTGCAATTTATATATGAATAAATAAACAATTTTATTATTTTGATATGCTTAATTTTAGTTACATTGTTACATGATACTAAAATGTAAGCCAATAAAATGGTTATACAACTCTACACGACATGTAATAACCAGTATTTTCATAATCATAATAGTTTAATTCGTACATATAAAAATAAAAATAATAAAAAAAAAAATAACTTCGTTCTGACAACTATTACAGTAATCAGTATATATATTAATTAACTGCGCTTTGAACTAATACCTATTTCATACCTACATGTGCATTACAAACTTTAGGGTACATACAAGCGTATGGTTGTCACTGTATTTTTATTAATTTTTTTTGGGTTTTAGTTGGAAACGAAAAAATAAAATGACAATGAACAATTATTTAATTTGTATAGCGAATCATTTTTAAAAATAAAATTTAAAATTATTGCTGTTTGAGAAGAACCCGTGTAAACAATAAACAAACAATAGTGAACAACGTATGTAAATACTCAAAATTGCAAAAATAATGGTCCACCATGGTCCAGATAGAAAGTGATAACCGTCATATATTACACATTAGAGCAGGTATGAAAAATATCAATAAACTTAATTAATATATATAAAAAAAAAATACAAATATTAAATACGTATTGAATATTAAAAAATTGACCATGCAAAAGATCGAGTAAGCGGGCCTTAGTAAGAGTCCCTCGGGACGTGAACGCCGTCCCCACAAACGGAATAGATAATTCAATAACTGACAACGCGCGCCTAATCCCAAAATTAGCAATACGATATGAATAAATAGATTTTGGTCTCGAACAAAGCTAACGCCATGGGAATACGTCGTAAGGGATATTACATTGGTGTTTAGAGAATCATTAGTTTTACTAATGAAGGGTTGCGTACGAGTAATTACATTCGATTGTCATTGCAAATATGCGCTATGGTGTATTTGCTCAGTGAATTTGTTAGGCGCTTATTAATGGATGCAAAATTATTTTGTACCTGTCTCGTATTTATTTTTCGTCTCGTTATTTTGTGTCTCGAATTTATTTAAATATTGTAAGTGTCGTGACTTAGTAGTATATTATACCTTCTTATAGATGAAAAGATCAAGAGATCGAATTGGGTCAGTGCCAAAAATTTCTGTGCCAATTTTAATGTTTCATGTTTCAGTCTAAATGCAGCAATATTTTACTTCGTTTATGTTTTTAAAGTCTTATAGAATATTTCCCTATGCTTACATAAGTATTAAAAAAAAATTATATTATGCATGAATGTAAATAAGTACTGTGCATATATCTAAACACATCTAATGCAAACATGGTAACAGTTGGTGTATACATGAACAGTACTATTGCGAAAACAAAATACAGTGTGACACCCATGGTTCTCATGATGGATCCATGGTTACCAGTATTATTCCTGTCGTCCGAATGTAATTTATCTCATCCCTCAAACCCCAGTAGAGATACGAGTTTTAGAGAGGAATTGAGGTCACCCATGCTGACAATTTTTTTGAAATTAATAATAATTCTATTATTTACCAATACTATTATCAATTATTTACCCTTACGTAAGAATATATATCTACTTTACCATCTAAAATAGGTAATACCTGTTACTTTTAAGATTTTTCTTAAATAAACACAACAATTTGTATTGCCTAATTATGTACAAAACAGATATCTGTCTAATCTCATTGTTATAGTAGCAACATGGCTGTCAATTATAATAGGAATACATTGAGCGTAGCAGAGATACGCCAATTAGATGAACAGGAAGCTGCCGCGCTTGCGCACCGCCTAATTGTTTCCGACATAGTCTTGTCCCCCGTCGCCCTCTGCGTCCCATTCCACGCTCCTCGCCAAGAGTCACCCTCTCGCCACCCTCGACTCGTCCTCTGCAACGCACCTCCCTGGAGTCACCTCGGGGCGATAACAAAAAGGTGGAATATTAGAACTGGTAACTCCGCAATCCTAAATATTGAGAAAATACATACAATCCCAGTTATTATATGTTAATGTATATTTATTGAATTATATTTAATTTTTAATTAAGTTTTTTTACCATACTAGCATTTATCCGCGAGTTCGTGCGCATGACCGAGATATGTTTACTGACCGGGATAAGAACTAGTATATATCTTTCTCTATCTCATATAGTACCTATATGAATATCAAATATCATAGTGATGGGGGGAAAGGGATTGTTAGTAATGGGGTCTAATGAACCCATTGCTAGCAATACAGGGTGTATTACCACCAGGTCGACCTCCACGCGGTTCCCCCTGGAAACCATTTTGATTAATTCTAGTGGAATTCGTCACGATGGGCTAACTGACCTTGTGATGGTCCCCCCCCTTTCCCTATGTGTCACCCCTTATATAATAACTACCCTCTAAACTAATCTACACGTGGAAAACCTACAAAGCCTAAGAAAAGCCTACGAAGGCTTTACCTAATGAAATCTATGAAAATATAATGAAAGCCTACCCTAAAGAATGGCCTAACACCCTCAATATAACCCCATACCTATATTGTCTTATACACCCCAAACACCCTATGAATCATATAAACCCTTACAATAAACACTTAATATTGAACAGATCTTATAGAAGAACACTTGATCATCTCGCCAAATAAATAAATGTGTGATCGTCTAGTAATGTAGGACCCGTTGTGTGTGTAATAACCAAAAGGTTCTTTAATTGGTATATGATAGGAGTTAAATAATGAAGATGATTGATAAATCTTTAAGGATTAAGAATAATTAATGAATTATACTCATAATTCATGTAACTAGGAAGTTATGTTAATTTAATAGTAAATTACAGAATAACTGTAATAATAAAAAAAAATGGGGGAGCGGTCGGGCCCCTCACACGCCCGGACCAGTGGAAGACTTTCCAACTATCTATAACTCTTCCTCCTAAAAGGTAGGGAAGGGTATTTATTAATGCACTCTGATGGTAATAAGGGAATGAGTATTCTCAGTTCCAAACCAAACATAAGTACATTTACTTCAACATTACAGTGGCTCCACCAGCCCCACGATGCTTCCAGTATAAATTAGTGTTTGCCAGAGGCAAACGGATCGGAACTGAAATCCCAGGATCACTCCGACACGAGAGCTTACTCATGGGCGATGACCCTTTCAGTCCTATATGGCGACATGGAGATCACCCACTAACAGTACGAAACTGTTTCCCAGCGTCACCCTGTTACGAGCTTACTCAATGGGGGTTTCCCTTCGGCTCCACAAGAGATCAGACCAAGAAGCGAGATCACCCAGACACCAGAACTTACTTTGTTGGGACATAACCCTTCGGCCCTATAATGTGACATTAGAGATCACCTGTGAAGACAGTCCGATAGAGATGAAGATTTGTGTGATAGGGGATACCTTCCACGCCCTGGAATTGGCCAAGCCATATAATGTTGATAATTGCTATATCATAACATAGCATTGTCAATTTAATATTATTTACTTAATACCAAGAATACTCAAGGTTCAAGTTAAATCTGTTGATTAGGCCGGAGCCTAAGAACGAGTAGTCCAACCCATAGGTCGAGAGCTACTAAAAGTAATGAGTGCTATTGAATGAACTATAAGTCCAGTCAATTATATATAATATTATTGTTGATTAACCACATTGTGAATTAACCAATTATTTATTCAGAGAGATACATCTAAAGGAACTATAAGTCCTTTAAAAGACACTGATTAATCACAAGTTAACAACGTCTCGTGAAATAACCAGTTGGGGTTTCTATAAGTTTGAGGACACTAAGTCCAACAAGCTATTATTGTGTTGAGAGTAATAGAGATATTTTGTAATATTTGTAGAGGTTTGATTAATCACATTGTGAAATAATCAGATTAAATAATTATGTAGCTTTATAGAGAGGACTATAAGTCCTAATTGGTTGTTGTCATAAGTACTGATAAATTACACATTAAAGTGCCAGGTCAATTATTATATATATAAGTATATAGGAAGGACAATAAGTCCTATTTGTGTATGTTGTAGTAGTAGAGGCAATATATTGAATAATTATAATGTGAAAGATATAGATTAAATATATATTTGTATAGAAAGGACAGTAAGTCCCATTTGTACCCACAATTATTGTAGCTGTACTATAGTTATACTATATCTACTTCCTTTTAGTGTCTTAGTAAACCTATTTACTAAGAGGATTTCTCAGATAAACAAGTGTTTTAGTGTTTAAATCATCATGATTAAATCCCTAAGAAATTAGGTCTTTAAATAATTATCATATCATTTAAGTGAAATTTCTCATATAAATAATTCCAATATTTCCCCTACAGTTATTATAAAATAACAGAAAATTATATAAATTTTCTATAGACTTAGATATAGAATCATAACGTGTATAATCTCCTTTTGTTTGACATCTGTCACATTAATGACGTATTGAATGACGTATTGATGTATTGAATTGAATTTTGATTATCTATCACAACTGTCAACGTAATAAATACTAGCAAGTTTGTTTATTTGTATTTGTTTAATATAATTAAATATAAAATCATCATATATCACCGTAATATACAACTAAATTATCAGTGACATAAATAATCATGGTTTACACCAGAAATAATTAATAGTATCCAGTAATGCTGCAGTTTTATATTCATATCAGTAGCCAAGCTTACTTTCAAATTCAAGAATGAACAGAAGATTAGAAGTTTAACATTCTTATTGCAATTGTACTTGCAATAATATATACATACAGTACTAATTATCAAGAACATTCCTCAAATACATGTGTGGTGAAAATTTCCCAATATGCTATCTATTTGATTCCTAACCTCTAATGTAAATTTATTAAAGAAGTGAATAATCAGTGTTAGTGTTTGCTTTATTAATATTTAAAGTAATTGTCCTAACTTGATATTAATAAGATCATATCCCCTTGAATACAGCCCAACATATACAACTAACTCAATAATTAAATGCATAAAATATATTTTACTACTTGTATATCTCCATTCTATTCCCATAAAATATTCAAAATATGTATATTAAATATAAATCCAATAAAGATTCACTAATACTAACCCTGTCCGAACTTGTCTAGTCAATATAACATGAACAAACAACATACATACAAACCCCATCGCCAGGACAACTTCCTTTCTAAATATGAGCAAAATACATAGCCTCACAAGTGTCATACAGTACCAATTCCATACCGAACCCCACACCTAGTCAAGAGCAACTATAGTCAGAGAATCTTTTATTAATTTTATTACCATTAGGAAATAAATCCACACCTATAATATCAGCATAATTAAATATTATTAGTAATCAGTAACACACACAGAATTGTTATTATCAGCTTGCTTACTACAACAAAATCAATATTAAAGTTTATAATAAATCAAGAAAAAATATCTATTTAAACAATACAGGCTTGTTTACCATAAACACCACACAGTCACATGAATTTATTTAGTAACACAATTAATAATGTATTAAAACTATTACATTCACATAATATCACTTGCAACAGTTAAGCTGTCTCTTTGTACATCTGGTGTAAAACAAATCCCCACATGTAGTCATGGATAATCAAATATAGACTAAGAATCATTAATCTGGTCGACCGAGTAATGGTATAAAAACACTTCACCATGAAGCGTTAAGTATGAACAGATATTCCAAACCAACACTGTAATAGTGTAATATATACAAATATTTCATCATCATCATCGTTTCAACCATCACCAACCCACGACTGAACACAGGCAATTTCCACCGACTGACACAAGGAACGGCCCCACAATACACATAAAACAGTCACTCCAAACAATGGAGGTAGCCCACACCGCATTTGCATTTACAGAGTCGCCACTCAATAACCCCTCTCTCTCATCAATGGTTGTTTCCCTAGCAATGAGACCAGACCATAGTCACTTTAGTCTATTATCCTCAATAAATAAATACTTTATAATAACTAGATATGAAACTAGTTAATATTATAATAGGTTAATAGCTGATTTAATAAATATTTTCCAAAACTGGACAATTAGAACATTGAATCAAATTGATGAAGTTCTATCAAGCGACCATATAATTGGATTTTGTATATGAGTAGAATAACGTAAGTACGTAAATTATATTGATGTAAACTTTGTTCAAATGTGATTGCATTTAACGATATACGCATTACCTAAAGGTATATGGACTCGACTAAATACGTATTTTAATAGTTGTTGGGAAAAATATTAAGTATAGACTTTGCCTGTGATCACAGTCAAAAATCTAACTACGTAGTAATAAATGGAACAAGCTCACCGGATTCTCCAGTCTTCCATTGACTCTTTTCACACACTTAATCGATAGTGATACACTAAGATCTTAAACCCCTTCATAGATCCAGTCACTCCTAGCTCTATATCCCAGTTATCTTTTTTATTTTATTGCGCAGTTCCTAAAACACGACTCCCGCGCCATTTTTTTTCTTTTTTTTTTTTTTTTATTGCGCAATTCCTAAAAAGCGACTCTCGCGCGCCCGCCGATCTGCCGGCTCTCTTTTTTTTTTATTTCTTTCTATTCTTTCTCTAATAACGTCATAGATTATGTCACCGAAGGGTAGATATTTCAATAATCAGATTTAGCCTATTATTCGAACTGAACTTTTCTTTAAATTCAATTTAATTATATGTTAACGTATTTTGGTATTTTATATTAAATTGATTATCGAATTTATAAAACTTTAAAGACTCTCATAAACCTTATTAAACTGTGTTGTATATATCTTTTTTACACCTGATGATAAAAAGGTAAACTATAATTTGGTTATATATAAAATATAATATATTTTTGTTTAATTTATTTAATTTTCTTGTGACATCCACTACACTTTGGAAACACATCAAAGGAGTTTCCCTTCTGTGTCAATATTTCATATATGGTAACGTCTTCTCTGTACGCTATTGTGAACCTTGACTTTAAAGTTTGTTTATATTAAATAGCTCAACTTTCGCAGCGGTCACCCATAGGAACCCCTGTTTCTTTTCTATGTACTTATATGGTATTAAACCTATTGTACTATAGGCGAACCGTCACATCCGGCCCCCTAATTATCAAGGAGTTTATCGGATTGATAATTACAAATATTCTGTTGTGCTCCCCCTCCCTTTTTGACATTACCATATTAAATCTATTTCCCTATATGCGAACCGTCACATCCGGCCCCCTAATTATCAAGAAGTTTACCGGAGTGATAATTACAACAAGATAGGTTTTATATGTAATAAATTCAATGCATGTAATTACAATGTCATATACAGCATAAATGAATACAATCCTAAATGTGTGTAAAGGAATCTATAAAACCTAAATGTTTGAAAAGCCTAAGTATGTGAGGAGTTTAAATGTATAAAATCTAAATATGTGAAGAGCTTCAAGTAAAGAACCTAATAGATACGTTATTTATATCAGTAAATTTAGATAAAGTATCTATTTAAAAGATACGAGTTAAAACATCTAAATGGAAGTTCATAATTAAAACTTAAATGTATGAGTATAACATATCAACAAGCGAAAGAGCCTAAGTAAAAAACCTAAAGCGAAATGAAGTGAAATAATTTAAACATTAAAATGTAATAAATGCAAAAAGGAATCCTAAAATAATTGTCTAAGTGTAAATAAATGATTAGATAAAATCCCAAGTTAATTAAATATTAAAATGAAGATGTTCAAATAAATTTGTTAAAATAAATTTAAACAATACGAATAAAACTTTATGAAGCGTCTAAGTAACCACAAATACATATTTCATCTAAGAAATAACCTAGTGTTCATTGAATAAAAAAATAATAGTCCCTAACAAAATTCAAATAAATTTAATTTTTATTTATTAATTTTAATCATAGAAGTAAAGCTTATATAAATAATAATTTATCACCACCGGCCCCCCTGTCTGACAAATTTTGCACGGCCCCCCAATTTTAAGACTTTTATAAATATGTTGCATAAAATAATACAAACGGCCCCATAGTTTAAAACTCTTATCTGTCTGACAAATTTTGCACGGCCCCTCAATTTTAAGACTCCTATAAATATGTTGCATAAAATAATACAAACGGCATAGTTTAAAACTCTTATTATAAGAAATTCCTTTAATATATTTAAATTACCAATGACTATTTCTTAATACTCTCAGAAATAACATGATCAATAAGTTTTATAATAAAATATTATGTAACCCCATTAGATAGGTAGATAGACACCCCCATCGCCTCCTCCAAAAGATCACAACAGCAAACCCAACATAAATACAACCAACTATACTAGATACATCAATTAATTTATTTTGTACAATAAATTATCATTTAAAAAGATACAAATGTCTTATGTTATGTGCATTTACAAAGAGCAAAATAAACTAAGTGTGCGCAACATCTAAGTATATAAAATGCTTAGGCATGTAAAGAGTGTATATGTATAAATAACCTACAAAATCTCCCTCTGATATAAGTATAAAGTTTTTTTTTTTTATTTAATAAGTGTCTAAGTCAAAATAAGCGAATAATCAAATAAAATCTGAAATATAATTGTAAAGTGGAATAAAGAAATTATGTGAAGAAAACTAAATAAAATATTTATAATAGCATCCTAATAAATTGTTGGAATTAAATTTAACAATATGAAAACACCTAATTAAATTTTCAAATTTAGGTAATCAAATAAAGTAACTAAAGGCCCTAACTAACCTTAATGATATTTTATGAAACGTCTAAATTTCAATTTGGAACCCCTATAAAACATTATATAAGCTATTTAAACATCTTAGGATGATCAAAATCAAATCATAATTATTTAATTTTTTTTTTTTTTATATATATATATATATAATCAATGTCACTGCATCATAAAAGTTTATGAAATAAAAGTCAATAATTTCCTCAGAAATAAATAATTTCATTAATTCATCTTAAATAATTTCTTTCACAATAAAAAGAATTTAATAAATTTTATGTATAAGTCATTATAGCATAATTATTGTTTATAAAATTTATATAATGTCAAATTAATAGTTCAGTAAGTATTGAGAATTAATGAAGCAAAAGAATAATAAATGTGTCTTATAGCATAAAATTAGATCAATGTGAACTGAATATAACCTAGTAAGCTATCCTCACTACTATTGTTATGTACCTATTAGTGTAATACTTAATATTATTTACTCAATTGATATAGAGTAAAATAAAATATAAACCAAATCATGTAAATTTGTTGTATAATTGACTCCAATAGGTAACCACTGAATGAATTTGATAAATTAAATCCTAAGAACATGAGATAACAGTAAAATAGGCTATTTACCTATAGACATAGAAATCATGAAATTAGGTCCAAATCCTAGATCTATGACGGTATAATTATTTAGTCATAATCATCAAAGTTGGTTTTGAGTTATACTATTAGCAGATATTACTGTTTAACTTTATACTCCTTCATATTTTAATAACCAATCCCTGAAGTCACAAGCTCCAATTGTGACCAAGTGTTCTTATTGATCTGATATGTAAATAGCCATGAACCAATTATATCCTGGTCACGGCACCAATTGTGATGGTCCCCCCCTTTCCCTATGTGTCACCCCTTATATAATAACTACCCTCTATACTAACCTACACGTGGAAAACCTACAAAGCCTAAGAAAAGCCTACGAAGGCTTTACCTAATGAAATCTATGAAAATATAATGAAAGCCTACCCTAAAGAATGGCCTAACACCCTCAATATAACCCCATACCTATATTGTCTTATACACCCCAAACACCCTATGAATCATATAAACCCTTACAATAAACACTTAATATTGAACAGATCTTATAGAAGAACACTTGATCATCTCGCCAAATAAATAAATGTGTGATCGTCTAGTAATGTAGGACCCGTTGTGTGTGTAATAACCAAAAGGTTCTTTAATTGGTATATGATAGGAGTTAAATAATGAAGATGATTGATAAATCTTTAAGGATTAAGAATAATTAATGAATTATACTCATAATTCATGTAACTAGGAAGTTATGTTAATTTAATAGTAAATTACAGAATAACTGTAATAATAAAAAAAAATGGGGGAGCGGTCGGGCCCCTCACACGCCCGGACCAGTGGAAGACTTTCCAACTATCTATAACTCTTCCTCCTAAAAGGTAGGGAAGGGTATTTATTAATGCACTCTGATGGTAATAAGGGAATGAGTATTCTCAGTTCCAAACCAAACATAAGTACATTTACTTCAACATTACAGTGGCTCCACCAGCCCCACGATGCTTCCAGTATAAATTAGTGTTTGCCAGAGGCAAACGGATCGGAACTGAAATCCCAGGATCACTCCGACACGAGAGCTTACTCATGGGCGATGACCCTTTCAGTCCTATATGGCGACATGGAGATCACCCACTAACAGTACGAAACTGTTTCCCAGCGTCACCCTGTTACGAGCTTACTCAATGGGGGTTTCCATTCGGCTCCACAAGAGATCAGACCAAGAAGCGAGATCACCCAGACACCAGAACTTACTTTGTTGGGACATAACCCTTCGGCCCTATAATGTGACATTAGAGATCACCTGTGAAGACAGTCCGATAGAGATGAAGATTTGTGTGATAGGGGATACCTTCCACGCCCTGGAATTGGCCAAGCCATATAATGTTGATAATTGCTATATCATAACATAGCATTGTCAATTTAATATTATTTACTTAATACCAAGAATACTCAAGGTTCAAGTTAAATCTGTTGATTAGGCCGGAGCCTAAGAACGAGTAGTCCAACCCATAGGTCGAGAGCTACTAAAAGTAATGAGTGCTATTGAATGAACTATAAGTCCAGTCAATTATATATAATATTATTGTTGATTAACCACATTGTGAATTAACCAATTATTTATTCAGAGAGATACATCTAAAGGAACTATAAGTCCTTTAAAAGACACTGATTAATCACAAGTTAACAACGTCTCGTGAAATAACCAGTTGGGGTTTCTATAAGTTTGAGGACACTAAGTCCAACAAGCTATTATTGTGTTGAGAGTAATAGAGATCTTTTGTAATATTTGTAGAGGTTTGATTAATCACATTGTGAAATAATCAGATTAAATAATTATGTAGCTTTATAGAGAGGACTATAAGTCCTAATTGGTTGTTGTCATAAGTACTGATAAATTACACATTAAAGTGCCAGGTCAATTATTATATATATAAGTATATAGGAAGGACAATAAGTCCTATTTGTGTATGTTGTAGTAGTAGAGGCAATATATTGAATAATTATAATGTGAAAGATATAGATTAAATATATATTTGTATAGAAAGGACAGTAAGTCCCATTTGTACCCACAATTATTGTAGCTGTACTATAGTTATACTATATCTACTTCCTTTTAGTGTCTTAGTAAACCTATTTACTAAGAGGATTTCTCAGATAAACAAGTGTTTTAGTGTTTAAATCATCATGATTAAATCCCTAAGAAATTAGGTCTTTAAATAATTATCATATCATTTAAGTGAAATTTCTCATATAAATAATTCCAATATTTCCCCTACAGTTATTATAAAATAACAGAAAATTATATAAATTTTCTATAGACTTAGATATAGAATCATAACGTGTATAATCTCCTTTTGTTTGACATCTGTCACATTAATGACGTATTGAATGACGTATTGATGTATTGAATTGAATTTTGATTATCTATCACAACTGTCAACGTAATAAATACTAGCAAGTTTGTTTATTTGTATTTGTTTAATATAATTAAATATAAAATCATCATATATCACCGTAATATACAACTAAATTATCAGTGACATAAATAATCATGGTTTACACCAGAAATAATTAATAGTATCCAGTAATGCTGCAGTTTTATATTCATATCAGTAGCCAAGCTTACTTTCAAATTCAAGAATGAACAGAAGATTAGAAGTTTAACATTCTTATTGCAATTGTACTTGCAATAATATATACATACAGTACTAATTATCAAGAACATTCCTCAAATACATGTGTGGTGAAAATTTCCCAATATGCTATCTATTTGATTCCTAACCTCTAATGTAAATTTATTAAAGAAGTGAATAATCAGTGTTAGTGTTTGCTTTATTAATATTTAAAGTAATTGTCCTAACTTGATATTAATAAGATCATATCCCCTTGAATACAGCCCAACATATACAACTAACTCAATAATTAAATGCATAAAATATATTTTACTACTTGTATATCTCCATTCTATTCCCATAAAATATTCAAAATATGTATATTAAATATAAATCCAATAAAGATTCACTAATACTAACCCTGTCCGAACTTGTCTAGTCAATATAACATGAACAAACAACATACATACAAACCCCATCGCCAGGACAACTTCCTTTCTAAATATGAGCAAAATACATAGCCTCACAAGTGTCATACAGTACCAATTCCATACCGAACCCCACACCTAGTCAAGAGCAACTATAGTCAGAGAATCTTTTATTAATTTTATTACCATTAGGAAATAAATCCACACCTATAATATCAGCATAATTAAATATTATTAGTAATCAGTAACACACACAGAATTGTTATTATCAGCTTGCTTACTACAACAAAATCAATATTAAAGTTTATAATAAATCAAGAAAAAATATCTATTTAAACAATACAGGCTTGTTTACCATAAACACCACACAGTCACATGAATTTATTTAGTAACACAATTAATAATGTATTAAAACTATTACATTCACATAATATCACTTGCAACAGTTAAGCTGTCTCTTTGTACATCTGGTGTAAAACAAATCCCCACATGTAGTCATGGATAATCAAATATAGACTAAGAATCATTAATCTGGTCGACCGAGTAATGGTATAAAAACACTTCACCATGAAGCGTTAAGTATGAACAGATATTCCAAACCAACACTGTAATAGTGTTAATATATACAAATATTTCATCATCATCATCGTTTCAACCATCACCAACCCACGACTGAACACAGGCAATTTCCACCGACTGACACAAGGAACGGCCCCACAATACACATAAAACAGTCACTCCAAACAATGGAGGTAGCCCACACCGCATTTGCATTTACAGAGTCGCCACTCAATAACCCCTCTCTCTCATCAATGGTTGTTTCCCTAGCAATGAGACCAGACCATAGTCACTTTAGTCTATTATCCTCAATAAATAAATACTTTATAATAACTAGATATGAAACTAGTTAATATTATAATAGGTTAATAGCTGATTTAATAAATATTTTCCAAAACTGGACAATTAGAACATTGAATCAAATTGATGAAGTTCTATCAAGCGACCATATAATTGGATTTTGTATATGAGTAGAATAACGTAAGTACGTAAATTATATTGATGTAAACTTTGTTCAAATGTGATTGCATTTAACGATATACGCATTACCTAAAGGTATATGGACTCGACTAAATACGTATTTTAATAGTTGTTGGGAAAAATATTAAGTATAGACTTTGCCTGTGATCACAGTCAAAAATCTAACTACGTAGTAATAAATGGAACAAGCTCACCGGATTCTCCAGTCTTCCATTGACTCTTTTCACACACTTAATCGATAGTGATACACTAAGATCTTAAACCCCTTCATAGATCCAGTCACTCCTAGCTCTATATCCCAGTTATCTTTTTTATTTTATTGCGCAGTTCCTAAAACACGACTCCCGCGCCATTTTTTTTTTTCTTTTTTTTTTTTTTTTTTTTTTTTTTGGTATTTTATATTAAATTGATTATCGAATTTATAAAACTTTAAAGACTCTCATAAACCTTATTAAACTGTGTTGTATATATCTTTTTTACACCTGATGATAAAAAGGTAAACTATAATTTGGTTATATATAAAATATAATATATTTTTGTTTAATTTATTTAATTTTCTTGTGACATCCACTACACTTTGGAAACACATCAAAGGAGTTTCCCTTCTGTGTCAATATTTCATATATGGTAACGTCTTCTCTGTACGCTATTGTGAACCTTGACTTTAAAGTTTGTTTATATTAAATAGCTCAACTTTCGCAGCGGTCACCCATAGGAACCCCTGTTTCTTTTCTATGTACTTATATGGTATTAAACCTATTGTACTATAGGCGAACCGTCACATCCGGCCCCCTAATTATCAAGGAGTTTATCGGATTGATAATTACAAATATTCTGTTGTGCTCCCCCTCCCTTTTTGACATTACCATATTAAATCTATTTCCCTATATGCGAACCGTCACAACCTGCTTTTATCGTCACATATCATTCCTCACTGGTGCCCCGCCAGCGTATACCGATAGCGCAGGTGAAGTTACCATTTCATTAACACCCATTAAAAAAATATCATAGTGATTGGTTAAGCCGTTAAGATGCCATAAAGTAACAAACAAACTCACTTTTACATTTATAATATAAGTAAGAATTATAATACTTTTACTGCTACCTTTCCTTTATGGTTGCGTATACCAAGCGTGGCCATTAGGTACTGGCAAAATCTCAGGAGGAGGCCTATGTTTAACAGTGGACAGTTAACGGCTGATCTGATGATGATGATGATGATGATGATGATGCTGTTATTATATTGCGTTGGTATTGCTACTAATTCTACTACTAGTAGGTACCTATAAACGTAAAAGTTTTTTTTTAAAGGGCAGAAATGAAATGGTAACCCGGCTATTGGTGTACAATGGCGGGGCACCAGTGATTACAGACAGAGATTACTAACAATCCTTTTCCCCCCCAACGTAAAAGTTTGTGAGGTTGTATAGGTGCATGTCTATTACACGATTAATACTAGCTGTTGCCAGCGACTTCGTCCGCGTTTCCGTCGTTTTTCGTAAAATAAGTAGCCTATGTCCTTCCTCACGGTTCAGTGGTTTTGATGTAACAGACACATTTCCCTTCACTGCTCTGTTCCTATTGATCGTGATGAAAAGTGATGAAAAGTATACTATAACCTATCCAGGAGTATGAGAATAATTGTACCAAGTTTCGTTAAAATCCGTCGAGTAATTTTTGTTTCTATAACGAACATACAGACAAAAATTTTACTGATTGCATTTTTGGCATCAGTATCGATCACTAATCAACCCCTGATAGTTATTTTGGAAATATATTTCACGTACAGAATTGACCTCACTACAGATTTATTATAAGTATAGATACAAGTCGATCACCCTCAGGTCTTATCAGCGTCAATATGATATCACAATATTATCATTGCTTTAACAATTCACATTTTATTTTTCTATGCAACTTGACACGACCAGTCATCCGGCAGATCTGAAGCCGGCACAAAGCACTGCAATTGTGTCACGCACGTGCCTGCATGCGCCGTCCATTTCCGTGATATGTTCGCGTGACGAATTAAACCTATATTGTTGCCATATACGCTCGACAAAGTATTCTTTTAATTACACCTATAAGTCGGGATTATTTGCAAGGTTTCGCTTATAAATTGTTTGAGGAGAAAGTTTCCTTTTCATCTTTTAGGCGTTAAGGAAAATAATTTCATTATTAAAAATTATTGTTAATTTTTATTAATATAAATAAATAATAATTATTAACAGTTATTAAAAAAATGTGTAACAGTGCAACCTTATATTTGTTAATAATGGTTTATATTATTATTGTAAAAAAAAAGAAAAATTGTTTAACTGGAGTTAAAAGTAGCTTATATCCTATTTTAAAACATAATGAAAGGCTAATGAAGAAATCATTCCAAAAATACTCTATAAATGAAATTAGTAACAAACCAAAATATTTCATTTATTAATTGATTGTTAACCCTTCTTTGCATGATTTTTTTATTGGTGAAATAAATCAAGGTGATATAATTCATGTTCAAAATTAAAGGAAAAATAGTTAAAAAGATAAATTTGACAGCTATGTTTTTTTTCTGCAATGGACATTAATAAGGTATAGACACAATCAACTTTAAGTGAACTTGGTTTTTAAATAATTTTTGGGCATTCAATGTTATGATGGAAATTTTCATCATTAAAAGGGTTAATTTCTACTGCTACTGGACATCAGCAGACTGTCTAATGGCTGGGTTAATTATTAATTTGTATACAGTTTACTGACGTATATAAATATCTTTTACACACTCGTATACCATCTCAAATGTTGCATGTAGGTACCTGTATTAAATCTCACGACGACGACTGTTAAAATTATACAATCACTAAGTGCGAATAATAAACAAACAAACGCATTGTTTAAATATATGTCTAAATAGGTAATATTAATATAGATTATAGTAAAAATAACGTAGCAATTACCTCATAACATGTCATGTTGTTAAAGCTTTACAACCCTTCATCATTAGATTCTAATTACTGGACTAGTAGTCTCAAAGGAATCGAGAACATTCGCTATAACATCAGTGATAATGGTTATACAAACGAATCGGGGGATAAAAGTAGGCACGGAGGTAATATTGGTTATAGTTCATCATCCCATAATACCCGGATTAACGCGTTACAACCCTTTGTGGGCGGATTTAAAAACTTCACCAAAACATTTACATGCGTTGATTTTTATTTGGCTTGAATAACATTAAATATTTGTGCAGCGAGCTTTATTGTGTAATGTAATATTAAATTTATTAATAATAATAATGTTTTCTGAATATTTTTTCCTAAATGACATAGAATTATCAATTTCGTGTCTCATTTCCTTTAATCAAACACCTTTTATTTTATGAAACCCCAAATCAAATGATTATAAATAAAAAACACTGCAATTTAAATAAAAACAAAAGCTTTTATTAGAAATATTTTAAAAGAATAACATTTTATTTTTAATGTGAAGAATGAAATTGTTTCACTGTATAAATAATTTCGCGGAACGCTGATGGCTTTTTTACGGAACTCCTAGGTTCCGCGGAACCCACTTTAGGAATCGCTGGATTAGACACCAGTTCAATTCGTATCTAATATTTTTTTTTATCTCTACAGATATCCCGAATTATATTGAAAAAAAAAAATACATTTCTCGTAGTTTATAGCTATAAAGACCTAATGTTGCGTACAAACGAACATTTACAATAACTGTCATACACATTAGTGGATTTCTTTGATGCAAAATGTTTCTTAACAACCCTTCACGTCAGTTTATCGCAACAGGAAGCCAGGGAATAAATATTCACCTCACATATTTTGCCAACCCTCCGCTTTGTCCTAACAACCACTTTCGTTCGATTCTGTCAATTTATATTTGCCTGCAATCATTAATGCAACCGTCGACGCCTACCTACAGTTACTATCAAAAATCAATGACCAGAATGTAACAATACCAATTTTAGTGTAATAAAAGATGTATAGGTACATGTATGTATGTAGATATATACATTAAATTAGGACTAGTAACTACTTTATAAACAGTTCCCGTTGGAAAGCTTCGTAGTAAATTCTTGTTGAATTCGTCAAGATGGGTCGATTGATTTATTATCTGTCACTGATAATACGTGTAATAATTTTTGTAATAGTAGGTCATTATATTCATTATATGAGCCGTTACCTGTCCACCGTTGAACATAGGCCTTCCCCATTATGGGGATTTGCCAGTAGTTGCTACGCTAGACAACCATAATTAGACTTTGTTGATGTTTTAAGAGAAATGATACTGCCCATGTCTCGTTCATTAATTTCCCTTAATCACCTCTTATAATACTCACGGGAAAAGAAGGTAGGTACAGTATAACAAAATTACTCTTTTATTCCTAAATCCACTTTTTTAGATGCGCTTTGAATGAGATTGGATTAGGTATTATTGTTGTCATAATAATAATAAATATGAAACTTTTATTCCACTTTCTAACAGTCGTGACTAAATTCAGTTAAAAAATTAATATTTTTAATGGATGTACTTTATAATTAAAGTTTCTATTGAAATTCTTGATACGAGTCCTATTTAAATAGGTAGATTTTTTTACACATTGCATTTCATTAACTTTAGTTGACTGTACCTGCCGTTTTGCATTGCGAGCACTATAATCTACAAAGAAACACCCTGCCTCCCCCCGCAGTCAAACAGAATGGTGACGGAGGGGGTAACTCCAGGAAGGCTCCTAGCTTTAATTGAGGCGGTTTCGAGCAAACTAGCCGACTGAATAGGTGTCAAGAGCAATGCGTCAAAACGGCCCGTTGGGGGCGCAGACGTGCCCCGTAACCGGAGCCACTCGCCTTATAATGCTACATAATTCAATTGATTCCCCGACACTACCCGCACGCTTCCTTCTAACTTCGTTTAGAGCGTTTTGATATCGGATACGTCGTTTTGACGCCTCCTCGTGCAATTCTTTCCACACTGACTTAGGGGAAAAATAAAAGCAAAATAGAATTCACTATTCCTTTGTTTTATTTGGTTTAGATACTTTATAAATAGTATATAAATAACTTATATTGCTAGCTTAGTGTTGATAGGTGACGACGGGTGATGAGTAGGAGACTTGGCCGAGGTTCGTGCTGTACGCCAGTTTGGCGACGGGAGCAGCAGCGTATGCAACTGGCGCTGGAGCGTATGCAACGGGAGCAGCATACGCGACCTTAGCAACTGGTGCAGCGTATGCGACCTTGGCAACAGGGGCAGCATAGGCGACCGGGGCGGCGGCGTAGGCAATCTTAGCTGGCGCAGAGGCTGCCTGTCCCTCGTAACGTACGATGGCATTGAATCCGTTCACTTTATCGGCTGTGTACTCGACGATACGCTGGACGCCGTCGGGTTGAATGAGGGAGTAGGATCCATGGACAGCGTCGCCGGCGCGACCCTCCTTCTGCTGCTTGACGTCCCCGCTGTGCTGGTCCTGCACTGAATATTCGAACTCGTAGTTGGCGGGAGCCTCCGGCTCTACATACGCAACTTTGGCCACTGGCACCGCGGGGATGGCGATTGCCGCAGCCGCGGCTACGAAGCAGAAGAAGGATATTACCTAAAAATATGTAAACATTTATTATGTTATTATTTTTGTAAACTAGATGAATATAGTAATTAATTCTTATAAATAAATACATTAAAATATAAAATAAATATTTTATTTTATAAACAAAAAATGCATAGGTTAATCTAGTAGGTCCAGTTAAAAGCATAAAATATTTTATACCGAACTTCCTTATATTACAATGGCCATAAGTACTAAGACTCCTAAAATAATCACTAAGATTTCCTAAAAATCCCATGGCAAAAGTAATTTAAAAAAATAAAATGAAATGCTGTCCCTTGGTGAATGAATCACTTGAGAAAGGTTGGACTAATTTATTTATTTTTTTAAATATTAATAATTTTATTTTTATTCAGCTAACTGAATGGAAATAAAATTAAAATGTATCTGATACATAGTGATAAAAAAATGTATTGACTTATTTTCAATTCAATTATAATAATAATATATTTATTTATGTCTCTTCACAAACAACATAAATTTTATTATTTTCAATTCAATTGTAATTCTATTATAAGTTCATCGGAATCGTTTTGTAGTATTGATAGGTGATTAATTAATTCCATATATACGATCTTATATGTAAAATTCTCTATTAGTGTAATTCGAAAACTCTTCCAAATTAAATATCTCTGACCACGATCGTTAATGACACAATTATCATTTACAAATAGTTTTTTTTTTATTTCTATTATTATCACGTTTCCAATATCCTTTGGCAACTTCACAAAACAAACACAAACAAGTTTTTTTTTTTAAACTGATCAACGTCTCTCTGGTTAATTAATTTCAATATAAAATTATATTTTGATCATTACTGTCACTCAGCTACTTACTTGGGCGTTCATGTTGTATGGTAGAAGTGTTATCAGATAATGTACTCCTAGGTCGGTAACCGGAGCTTTTATACCAGTCATGCACGTTTGATCTGACGGTCATATTTTGCGACTACTTTGAGAATGATGCAATATGCACTCCATTACACTTCTTATTATATTGCTTATACTGTACCTTTTCTATGCATTTTTTGATGTAAATTGAGTTGTATTAAAAAAATTACTAGATGGAGACTTTGTACAAAAGTCGTTTGCTTGGGTACCTCTGTCCCATTCCTGTTCCAACCGTAAAGCAGTTGTGTTTGCGTGGCTGTGTTTCGGTTTGAAGGATGGGATATGGCGTGAATTTACTGGGTACAGAGGAATAACACCTGAGTTCTCAAGAATGGCAACGTATGGGGGGGGGGGTATCATGGGCGAAACAGTATACTTTGTTATAACCATGGTACGGCTCATGTCTATAGGCGACGGTTACCACTTTCCATCAGGTGGGCCGTCAGCTTGTTTGCCATTCTAAGTTGTATAAAAAAAAAAGTTTCAAAAGAACAAGAACTAACTTTTTTTTTAATTCTCATCTCATTTAAAATACTGGACAGATAAGGCGAACATAAAGCGAAATATTATCTGCGGATAAAATGTACCTACCTACTTTGTTTCCGCTGGATATTAGAATAACAAGTTGGTTGACGTTTCACTTAATGTAAAATAGTAAGACATAAATAATACCATTAATGTCACACCATCACGAACACCCACGATATTTCTTATGAGCTACAATTTTTTATTTAATGGATGATATGGAAATGGTAACCTCGCCTGCACGAACGCTGTATACGCTGTATACGCTGTACATGGTATACGCTGACGGGGCACCAGTGAGGGATGATAAATGAGAATAAAAAGGAAGGTCAGTTAGCTCATCGTGACGATCGTTAGATCGTGAATATACCTGAAATTCAACGTGATGGTTTCCACGTGGAGGTCGACCAGACAGGGAATATTGTTAGCAATGGAACTGGATCCACAATATTAACAATCCCTTGATCTGTAATGGATGATAATGGAAAGGTAACCTCGCCTTCGCTATATACACCGGCGCAGCGAGGCACCAGTGAGGGATGGTAAGTGAAAATGAAAGAGCAGGTCAGTTAGCCCATCGTGATAAATACACTTGGAATTCAACACGATGGTTTCCAGGGTGGACCACATGGAGGTCTACCTGAAGAGGTATATTGCCAGCAATGGGACTGGTTGTTCGCATTACTAATTAATTAGAATACACGTCTCTGTATCGAAGTCTAATAAAACATATCCCTAGCTTACGACCGAGCATTATTTTAATTTTACGATAAAAAGAAATCTCAGGCATGAGTTATACTGAGTTTCTAATCTGGAACATTTTTTTTTATTATTACCTAAAGTTTGAAACTTCATAAGATATTTTCCACAAAAAAAATCGACTTCAATTACGACAAAATTAATTAATTTGATTTAAAAACTACTGTGCTAATTTTGATAAATTTTCTGTGGGACCAATTTGTAAGTATTTACTTTTAGATAAAAAAGAATGTTCCAAATTGATTTACACCTGACAATATTATTAGATAACATACATAAAGGTTGTCTGTAAGAGATTGCCCTAGCGATAAGACCGCCTTTTGTACCTTTATGTGTATATTTCAAACTGTATTTATGTTACTGTATTTCACTTGAATTATTCACTTGTAATTGTATATTTTTATTTATGGTGCAATAAAGAGTTAAATAAATAAATAAAAAAACAACATCACGCGTATAGTTTTCTGTACATAGGAAGCATAGGAATTTTACTAAGTATGTGGGATGATCGGTTCAGAATATGAAAACAAATTTCACAGAATCCTTTTTTTTTTAATTTTTTGACACAACACGACTGAGTGCATTGCTTGTTAAATAACTGCCTTCTTAACACTAGTCCGTTCGTCATTTAGTCATTCGTCCCATTTGTTCCGTTTCATTCCATCATAGTTCAGAAATCCTACTTATATCTTAGGATAGATTTGGATACCCATCAGAGATAGTCGATATTAGTTGAGTTCCGATATGTATTTCGTTGTTACGTGCAGTTCTTAATATTTTTTTTTATAAAAACAAGTAAAGTTCCACTGTACACATATGACTGTATACATATTATTGTATCCGTAATAACAAATAGTAGGACAGTCTAGTTTGGACTTACGAGTATAATGACATGTTATGTTTTTAAAATAAAATATTATTTTTAAAAAGATTTTTGATAATGTCTTATTTATACCTATCTACCTATAAAAGTTAATAAGTAATAAAACAATCATATTAGTGAATTTTTATATTTTTTTATTAATAAATAAATAACTATTAACTAAATATTTAATGTTGATAGGAGACAACGGGAGATGAGTAAGAAACCTGGCCGAGGTTTGTACTGTACGCCAGTTTGGCAACGGGAGCAGCGGCATATGTGACTGGTGCTGGGGCGTATGCAACGGGAGCAGCATACGCGACCTTATCAACTGGTGCAGCGTATGCGACCTTGGCAACAGGAGCGGCGTAAGCGACCGGGGCGGCAGCGTAGGCAATCTTAGCTGGCACCGGGGCTGGCTGTCCCTCGTAACGTACGATGGCGTTGAATCCGTTCACTTTATCGGCTGTGTACTCGACGATACGCTGGACGCCGTCGGGTTGAATGAGGGAGTAGGATCCGTGGACAGCGTCGCCGGCGCGGCCCTCCTTCTGCTGCTTTACGTCCCCGCTGTGCTGGTCCTGCACTGAATACTCGAATTCGTAGTTGGCGGGAATCTCCGGTTCTACGTACGCCACCTTGGCCACTGGCACCGCGGGGATAGCAATCGCCGCTGCCGCGGCTACGAAGCAGAAGAAGGCTACTACCTGAAATTGAAGTAAAGATTTATAAAAATTTAGAACATTTTTTATTAACACTGACAGATTGATAGATAATGCACAGAAGGACAGATAGATACATGAAGTTTCTTATATTCACGGGTAAAAGCGAGATCGGGACATGTTTACTGATATGGGATAGCAAGTAACCCTAAAAAAACACTAAATTCAATTTCATTGTGATTTGTTAAGAGGTAACAAACAAACTCATGTTCACATTTACGAGTATAATAATGGTAAAGAAACATAAGTAATTAATACTACTTGCTGTGCCCAATAAGGTCCAACCATATTGTAGAATGCAATAAGTAATAAATAAATAATAAAAAGTATTTCTAGATACTATCATAAGCACAAGCAAAAAACGGCTTCTTATCCAGGCTATCAAGTTTGAAAATTAAATTATATTTCGATTATTACTGTCACTCAGCTACTCACTTGGGCGTTCATGTTACACATTGGATATATTATCAGATAATGTACTCCTAGGTCGGTAACCGGAGCTTTTATATCAATGTTGCATGTTTGATTTGACGGTCATATTTTGCGAATGATGCAATATCCAATCCGTTCAAGTTCATGATACATTGTTAATATTGTTTTGTCTCGAGCAAGTTTTTTTTTTAGTAAACATTTGTTTTAGAATTTATGAACTTAAATAATAATTCTGAATTTACTTTTTACTGAATATCACTCACATGTATGTAAATAATTCCGATGATATAACCATTTCTGATATAATTTCAAATGTTTCAATTTACTCTTAATTCAATGTTATAGTTACAACATTTGTTATTAATAATTTATTTATATTATGATTAAAATTTTGTGGTACAGGTAATATATTAATTGCCGTTTCAACTATTTCTAGGAAATTAATTTATTTTCGGAAATAGATACTATAAAATGGAAAAAAAATTATATATAATAAGAATTTTTTAGGAAAAATAGAAACCTGTAAAGAATAGGCTGTGTAAAGAAAGCAATGTATTTGTATAAGATAGTGAAGTTATTTAAACTAATATTAAGTATAAAAAATAGATATTAAATTTTTTGTTTATAAAGGATAAACATAAAAACGTTTAAAAAAATAATCTATAGAAAGTTGTATTATCAGCGAGTAGCACGGGTTATATTTTAGTTTAAAAAAATGTATTTAATATTCTACCCTATTCTATCTACCCATCTGAAGATAGAGTCGGTCACTATTATACTGAATATAGAAATATGTAGTTATTGATTATATAGATTATATACTAACTATATGCGTCAAATTGAAACCGGTGTATTTAGTTCCAAGATTTGGATTATTGAGAAAAAAAAATACATCTAATTAATAATTGTAAAAATAATTACCTTACGAAAGTGATGAATCTACTGATAATATTAATCTGCAATTATAATTCTTAATGTATTATTATTACCACTTTCTTTTATCGTGATTTGCCTCTCTAACTTCATCCACGTTCTATATATATATATATCTCTTCACACAGCCTTGTCGGTATCGAGTACTCTAAATTTAGTCTTTCATTAAAACGCGTCTTCAACTAAACAAAGATTTTTTAATGCGAATCGTTCACTGATTATTTTTAGTACTTTAGTATTTTTAGTAATTCATTTAAATACTAATTTTCATTTCATCATCGTTATCACTTGTCTGTTTTTTATATATCTATTATTATAGTTTTAACAGAAGTAGTTATGATATTTGAATTTACATATAAAATTATATATGTCTTACTAGCTGTATCCCGCGGCTCCGCCCGCGTTAATCATAATATAAAATATTCTATATGCTAAGTTAGGATATAACTCTCCCGTGTATCAAACTTCATTCAAATTCGTTCAGTAGTTTTTGCGTGAAATAGTAACAAACACCCATTCAGTATCCATCATTATAAACTCGCATTTATTATGTTAATAGGCTTAGACAATCATTATTATCATACATGTAGGTTACTTAACTTTGAATAACAAATAAGCAATAGTTTATCTAATGGAAAGCAGTAACTATCGCCTGCATACGTGAACCATAGCATAAATATCACAAAGTGCACTGTATGTGAAGAATTATTATTATAATATTCAAAGAAATCTCTGTAAATTAAGAAGTACGAATAACCTGCCAGAAAAATTAACTATTTTCAAAATGACTATAGCCAATGTAATAGCCAATAAAAATATACATCCAAACTAAAAAATAAAAAGTGTCACATACATGGACCCTGAAAACACAATTTTATACGACTGCTTTTTAAGTGGTCGTATAAAAGTGATATTTTAATAACTAAATAAGCAAAGAGAGCTGTGTGCAATTGCAATTTCAATGCTAACTTAGCAGGCACTAAGTTGAGGCACTAATGATATGAAAATACCTCATTACGTGCATATATTTGCATTGATAAATTTTGCATATTGCATATTCTTTTATAAAAATTTTTCATTCATTCATATTTGCATTGATAATATATTGTTCTTTAAAGGGAACAAAAAATTTTTTCATTCATTCATTCATTTTGTTAATGTTCAATTACATATTACAAAAAAATTTAACAATAAATATAGGTACTTTTGCGGAAAGTGCGTTTAAATGATGTCTGAAAGCGTAGAATTGAATAAATACTCGCTAGCTTTTTCCCTACTTTTTACAGTATATGTATGTCATAATAAGATTACTGTCATTATATTAAGTACATATAGATGCATTAAATTTAAAATAGATAATAAATGTGAATGATACATGAGAGATGTCTAAATATATATATATATATATATATATATATATATATATATATATATATATATATATATATATATATATATATTGTAATCGACTTCAAACAAAGGAGGAAATTCTCAATTCGATTTTATTTACATCTGTTATCTTAGAACTAAGTCAATTAGTTACTGATTTGAAAAATTATTTTCGTTTTTATCTGGAAGGATACCCTTTCATTATTATCATTCATCATGTCCCATAGAAATTCCATTAAAATCGGGTCAATAGTTTGGTTTTTTAATCAAAATATCTGGTTTTGCCACGATTGGAATAGATTTTTTGTTTGTGGAACAAAATCTACTTATTTAACTTCTACAACTCAGACGTGGTATGTTAATACAGTATTATAATATTATTATTGTACGATCAAATTGTAAATCTCTATAATTTGCAAATAAAGACAACTAATTGATTAAACTATACTAGCGTCTGAGTAATAATTAATAATATTATTTTTGCAATTGATTAGGTTTATAAATTTCCGTGTTAGTCCCATATATCGGGATAGGATTTGGTGTCCTACTCATATTATAAATTCAAATATTTTCAACCTTATTAAATGTAGTCATTACTTATCAGTGACTTTAATATGTCGATGCCTTTTATTATTATTGAAATGGCTGCTTTTAGAATTGAATACAGCTGATCGATTTTTCAATTATATTCAACTTGAAGTTAAAAAATGTAATAGTTTTGCATGATTATTCCATAATGTGATAGTGTATGAAATCGGATTTTTGTTAATTATTCTATTTTATTTATACCTATTTATTTGGATAAAAATAAGATAAACATATTATAATTAATTAGTCATTATAATTTAATCAATAAATAATAATAAATGCATATATTTAATGTTGGTAAGAAATGACTGGAGATGAATAAGAAACCTGACCGAGGTTTGTACTGTACGCCAGTTTGGCAACGGGAGCAGCGGCGTATGTGAGTGGTACCGTAGCGAATCCAACGGGAGCAGCATACGCGACCTTAGCAACTGGTGCAGCGTATGCGGCCTTGGCAACAGGAGCGGCGTAAGCGACCGGGGCGGCGGCGTAGGCAATCTTAGCTGGCGCCGGGGCTGCCTGTCCCTCGTAACGTACAATGGCGTTGAATCCGTTCACTTTATCGGCTGTGTACTCGACGATACGCTGGACACCGTCAGGCTGGATGAGGGAGTAGGATCCATGGACAGCGTCACCGGCGCGGCCCTCCTTCTGCTGCTTGACGTCCCCGCTGTGCTGGTCCTGTACTGAATACTCGAACTCGTAGTTGGCAGGAGCCTCCGGTTCTACGTACGCCACTTTGGCCACCGGCACAGTGGGAATAGTGACCGCCACTGCCGCGGCTACGAAGCAGAAGAAGGATACTACCTGTACAGAAATAAAACGGTATGACATCAAAAACATTTTTAAACACAAAAAAAAATATCTACATTAAATGGCAATTTTAACTGACTTCAAACGAGTCGAATGAATTGTTAGTAATGCTACTAGATCAGACACTATCAGGTCGACCTCCGTGTGGTCTCCCCTGGAAATAATCGTGCTGAATTTCAGGTGTATTTATTACGATGGGCTAACATGCTTTTTCATTCTCACTTCTCATCCCTCAGTTGTGCCCCGCTAGCGTCTAAAGTTACTGCAAATGGAGTTACAATTCCATTAATATCCATTAAAAAACCGAATTCAAGAAGGATCTCAATTAGGTTTTTTTTAATGACGTCAGTTTTTCGTATAACAAAATGAAATTATATTTTGATTAATTGTTTTGGGCACGTACTTTAGCAACCATGTTGTTTGTTTTCTTTACAGTGCAATTATGTGTTGCTTCAATTGTCAGTCCGCAGTTTTATACCTGTTCCTCTATTTCACTCACACATGTTGGTATCTACTGTGTATAATAACGCTAATAAATGTGCGCAGGCGGCGTAATACTAGGTCATACGGAATTTGGTATTGACTTGGTTTATTTTTAAATCAACGTTTTAGTATATTACGGTTCTTGTGAGTGATAGTATTTACATATATGTAAATTCTACTATCTCTGTCTCAAGGGTGCCGGGGTTGCAGTTGGAACCAGCAGCCTAATTATAAATCATTAAAAATTGTTCTACTAATTTTTGTTAAGTTTTTAGAGATCTCACCTCAACAGTCGCTCCGCGATTGGTCGTCACAAGACTCATATCCTATGCATTGAAGTAATTTTACTCACCTATATAGATACTAACGTAATGTATTGACGTAAGACATATAACTCTTATGATCCAACGATGGAAACTAGTTCAGTTCTAATACACATCTTCATACTTTTTTACACTTTCACACGATTTACAGAATCTATTTCATTCGTTTCATCAATCGACATGTATTAATTCCCAATTTATATAGTTAAGAATGAATACAGTTATGTTATTTAAAAATAATTTCAAAATTGGCAAGAAGTCATCTGTATATAGCATATGCTATATGTGAAGTGGGTAAACAGATTTCAATTAAATTTTATTATTAAATAGATAATAATAATTAGTATACCTTTCATGAGATCGGTAGAGCGAAAATGAGATGTAACTTAACCCTTTTATTTTATGTAAAATGTAAAGATTTCGCATAACTGGATGTTAAAACTGACTGATTGATCAACACACTGTCAAAACAACAAGATCTAGAAACACGATGTTTTGACACAGGAGTCCTTTATAATAAACAGTACAAAATAATTTTCTAAAAAAAAATAAACAAAAAAATGGAAACTATTTGAATTAATAACAGAATGAATATTATTCACTTATAACAAATTTCACCATAGGTTTGTTATCTACTTATTTCTAAATGAGAACGAGTATCGACAGTCCATCAATCTAAGCGAAACTTGTACAGTGAGTGTTGTATACAAAATACTTCTAGCAAATGCATAAACTTTAAGTTGTGAATTTTACAAAATTTACTATTTCGATTATTAACTAAATCTCAATAGTGCACTTAAGAATATTTGATAATATAAATAACACGTTCAATGAGTGATTTATATTCACGAAACCCGTCTCTAAACTAAATAGAATAACATTTCGACTATTATTTTTGAAACGATTTATGTCTACCTTAAAATCGAAGAGACCTATAAATAGAAAGATTATTGGAATTCCCACAGAACCGAAACCGAAATTCCAATTTGCTCAACTATGGAGAGGGTTACGCGCCGGAATTTCGGTGTAAGATAGAATTTGCAATGAGATAATTATGCAGAAAAAGTGAAGAAAATAATTTTGAGAACCAATGTTCTTGTATATACGATCCCGTATAGCAAACGCAGTGTGTAAGAATGCGACAATCTTAAATATGGTATAAAAATTACTTAAATTATGATAATGAAGTAACAATATATATTTATATATACAGTGTGGCATGAAGTCAATATAAAATCTGAGTTACGTTAACGAGTTTCAAACACTGAAGTCTATAAGAGTGAAAATACAGATGAGACACGGGCGGTGCAAATATAGGACACAGCAATGACCCGCCGAGTCGTACCATCTGTACCATACATTTCTCGAAGCGACTCACGACTCGTTTGACATACTGTAATTTCATTCAAGTTTTAGTGATCAAGAGGACATATTTTAACTGGCTATGTTGCCAATATATCTAATACTTCTATCTTATAGTATACGAATTACCGCTTGTCAAAGTCCTTCAATTTTGTCAATGACATGCACAGCGAGCATCAAAATTCTAAGATACTTCTAGCAAATGCATAAACTTTATGTTGTGAATTGTACAAAATTTACTATTTCGATTATTAACTAAAACTCAATAGTGCATTTAAGAATATTTTATAAGTAGAATATGTTGACATGGAATGCCAAATCATTATTATAATTATAAAAATAAAGTTGTCTAATATTGATACGATCATTATAAATTTAGATAGGTAATTATTTAGATAACAATTTATAATAGAGTTATTGAATAAATTCTAATTTAAACCACCTTTATTCAAATAGACTTGTTTACAAACACTTTTAAACCCTTTTAATTTTTTTGCAGGGTTCAGAAAGTTATTATCTGTTGAGTCTAAAATTACATGGTCGTTAAAAGCCCGTGCATGATCGTCTAACATCATGCACATTTGTCATTCAAATAATCGTTTAGACTTTGTTCAATAAGTGTTTTTTTAATAACAGTTTTAAACTTATAAAAAGGTAGATCCTAAATATATATATCCCATATGTATATCCTTTGGTATTTTTTATTACATTTAATGCCCATTCCCATAAAAGACCTATTAACTTTTTCTAAACGATAGTTTGGAACAGCAAGTCTAGCTACAAAAGCTGTTAAGATTATTGAGATCGCTGTTTTTAAGAAACAGTCGAAGATTCCTGCAACACACAAAATGTTTGCGTATATGTATTTTGAAGCTACGGTATAGGTGTTTCCAGAGATACTAACTTAAATAACTGATATGGTTTTACATGAGATCTTACAGCTTTTTATAGTGGAAGAACAACGTTGCGAGACTAGGTATTTTTTTACATTTTTTCTTTTTAATGGGATGTTCTTATTCTGTAATGTTTGCATCTACACTTTCCATCAATTTATAATTTGCTAATAAACTAAATAATTGAATACGCTCACAGTAGGATGTTGTTTTTCTCCAAGAAGCCCTGTTTCAGTAATGGTCTATTTAACAAAATGTAAAATTGAAAGAATAACTCAATTTTCTTTTGTCTTATTATTATAACAGGTATTTTAATTTTGTATTCTACGCTGTCTTATGTTTTAGAATGAAGTATAAAACGTTATTATTGATTTAACAACTCGATTTATTTATCATATAAATAAATAACTTTAAACTCAACTATGGCACTTAATACTAAATACTTCTAATGTTGGTAAGAAACGGCGGGGGAGGAATAAGAGACGTGACCGATATTTGAGGCGTAGGCTCCATTGGCAACGGGAGCGGGTGCATAGGCTACATTGGCAACTGGAGCAGAGGCGTAAGTTACGGGGCCTTGGGCGGCATATGTGACTGCGGCTGGTGCAGCATAGCTGACAGGAGCTGGAGCGGCGTATTTGACGTGAGCAACGTTAGCAACTGGAGCCGGCGCGGCGTAGCTGACAGGAACAGAATTAGCAACTGGAGCTGGCGCAGCATATCTGACGTGAGCTACATTAGCAACTGGAGCCGGCGCAGCGTAGCTGACAGGAACAGAGTTGCCAACTGGAGCCGACGCGGCATATCTGACGTGAGCAACGTTAGCAACTGGAGCCGGTGCGATATATCTGACATGAGCAACGTTAGCAACTGGAGCCGGTGCGGCATAAGTGACAGGTACAGCGTTAGCAACTGGAGCCGGCGCGGCATATCTGACGTGTGCAACGTTAGCAACTGAAGCCGGCGCGGCATAGCTGACAGGAACAGCGTTGGCAACTGGAGTCGGTGCCGAATAAGTGACGGGAGCAGCGTTAGCGACTGGAGTCGATGCGGCGTAGTTGACGGGAGCGGGAGCAGCGTAACTAACGGGAGCCGGTGCGTAGGCCACTTTAGCTACGGGAGCAGCATAGGCAACCTTGGCAACAGGAGAAGTTGCATAGGCGACCTTGGCGACGGGGGCGGCTGCATAGGCAACATTAGCGTGCGCAGCAGTAGTTTGACCCTCGTAACGTACAACAGCGTTAAATCCATGTTCGTTATCAGCGGTGTATTCCACGATGCGTTGAGTGCCATCTGGTTGAACTAAAGAGTAGAATCCGTGGACAGCATCACCGGAGCGGCTTTCCTTTTGCTGTTTCACATCGCCGCTGTGTTGATCTTGTACTGAGTACTGGTATTCATAATTGGCCGGCTCATCAGGCTCTGCGTATACTACCTTGGCAGCAGGCGCCACTGGGACGGCCACTGCTGCTGCTGCAGCCACCAAGCAGAAGAAAGTTGTGATCTATAAAATAAATGTTAAATGTCAATCAAATTCTGTGTAATTCCACATTCTTAAGAGAACGATTATGATAGTAATCCCGGATGAAGAGGTTTTTTGTCCATTGTTCCGGATTGATCGTATCGATCCTACCAACATCCCTCGTATTCATTAGGTAGATTGAAGGAATTTACCATGAAAAATTTATATATTTAAAAATGATAAATCAATTTGCCGTTGTTCGATTTTGAATTTACAACCTTTATTTAATGAATCGGGGTTTACTTATAGTGTACGGTACTCTAAACTATTTTATGTTAATAAAAATTAAAAGTTGATTACTCACTCTAGCTACCATGTTGGTTAGTTTGGTTATTGTGAGTTAATGTGATGTTATGAACCAGCGAAGAGCTTTTATACTAGTACAAGATGTTGCGCAGACGTCTCTGCTGCGCTTACGCATATTAGTATCGACGAGTACTTATGGATGTAGTGGGCAGGCCCCGATGGACATAAATTAGATTAAAGGAAGTTATGTAACCCATTGAGACCCATAATAGATTAATACACGTCGCTAGTTTCATAAACTAATTATTTTTTGAGAAACATAGATTGTGTTTATCTATTAAATAGCATAATTAGGTTTGCTTCAAAATATTTTAATATAGTGATATTTAACAGTCTTATTGTTACCAATTTACTTTATTTCCTTGAAATCACTGTAGTTAATTCTTGAGGAACTCGTCACGATTGGCTAATTGGCCTGCTTTAATTCTCATCTATCATCTCTCCTCGTTAACGTATACCGATAGATTAGGCGGCGTTATCATTCCAATTTTCTTATAAAAAATTATAATTATAATAAAATATAACAAAATAAAATAATTTAAGCTCGTTCTTTGCAACGTTACATTCCTATCTAATCAACTTTTGACTATCCACTATAGTATGTCTATTAAAACTTTACTAGTCTCAATTTTTCTTTAAGCAAACCTTAAATGTTAATTTTAGAAAATAATATGTACTTACAAATTAGTAGGCATGGGTAATATAGATACCAGGGGGAAAGGGATTGTTAACAATAGAGTTTGACAGCCCCATTGCTAGTAATATGCCTTATTAGGTCGACCTCCACATGGTTCCCCCTGGAAATCATCGTAAACAATTCTTGTTGAATTCGTCACGATGGGTTGACTGACCTGATTCGTTTTCCCCTATCATCCTTCACTGGTACCCCGCCGATGTATACCGATAGCGCGGGTGGGGTTACCAATCCATTATTACCCACTAAAAAAAAAATATAGATACCAATTCGATATTTATATTTTGATTTCCTCTAGACATTGATAGTGGAAAAAACATATTTCAATATTGCTCATATTGGTTTCAAGTATCTATTTTCGTATATGTTAAAAGTCTGTTATCAAAAACATAATATTGAATAACAGATTTTTAACATATTCGTTATCGCACCAGTAAATATATATATATATTCTTTATTGCACAAAAACATACAGTAACAACAATAAGTTAATAACAATGTTAGCAAAGGCGAACTTATCTCTAAAAGAGATTTCTTCCAGTCAACCTATAGGAAGTAGTGATGGGCAGTAGTAGTGCAAGACAGAAATTTAAATAAATATTTACATAAATTATATATATATATATATATATATATATATATATATATATATATATATATATATATACACATACACATACATATACACACATACATACACACGTATGATGTATATATGTAGTACCTAAAATATATATTTATATTTATATATTTATTATTATTTTATTTATAATATATATTTACCAGAGGGAGACTTTGTACAAAAGTCGATTGCTTGGGTACCTCTGTCCCATTCGTGTTTCAACCGTGAAGCAGTTGTGTTTGCATGGCTGTGTTTCAGTTTGAAAATATGTAGATACTACACTACACTACTATGTAGTCTATAGGCGACGGTTACCACTATCTACATATATATATTTATTATTACATAACATATTCACTTCTACCGTTTAATGATTCAAAACTGTTTTTTTTTTTTACTTTAAATAGCCATGTTAGTTTAAAAAACAATCCTAAACTCAAGTGTAAACTAAATTGAGAAATATTATTATACTACAAGTATATTTTTACCATCAAAATTATTATTTATTATAACTTGTTTTAAATTGCAATCGTCAATAATGGTAACATGATCAATAAATACAATTTAGTGCAAATAATTTCGTAAGTCGAATCGACTTGTTTAGAACATGATACATTTAAAATACATTTTGATAATAATAGGCTTAGTATATACAAAAAATATGCCGTATAGCCCCGGCATAGAATGGGCCACCCTTTCTTTTTCCGTGGGTGTCATAAGAAGAGACTGAGGGAACTCGAAAACTAGTCATGGGGTGATCAGTGTGTCCCTCTTAAAATGTCACCAAAGCCGAACTATGGTTTTTTTTTTTATAGGTGATAATGAAATAGTAACCTCACCCGCGCTATCGTTATACACCGGCGGGGCACCAGTGAAGGACGATAGATGAGGATCAAACAGGTCAGTTAGCCCATCGTGACGAATTCAACGAAAATTGTTCACGATGGTTTCCAAGGGGAACCACGTGGAGGTTGACTTGATAGGGCATATTACTAGCAATGGGGCTGTCAAACTCCATTGCTAACAATCCGTTTCCCCCCGCCTAACTATGGTTACCATATGGTAGCCAAGCATGGCAACTACTGGCAAAACTTTTTAGTAGGAGGAGGCCTATGTTCAACAGTGGTCAGTTAACAAACTGACATGATGATGATGACACGTAATATTTGCGATGACCACCTATCCACTTCTATATGTTCTTTAACCAAAGGTTGTCTGAAAGAGATTGCCCTAGTTATAAAACCACCTTTTTTATCTTTATGTGTATATTTTAAACTGTACTTCATGCTACTGTATTTCACCTGAATTGTTTATATGTCATTGTTTATTTTTATGTTTTCGGTACAATAAAAAGTTAAATAAATAAATAAATGACGCAGAGCTGGCCTTTAATACTGATGTTGGTTACGTAAACGGATTCGCAGATAACAAATTATCTGGTTCTTTAATTAAGAACCTGTATCCGTATATCTCTGCATTACGAAAAATTGGACAACGAACATCGAAGGACACATCCTAGAACCCAAGCCTAAAACATCTAAATATGAAACAATTTAAAAAAGTTCCTTCCTAAATTTCGTTAACCAAGATCGAACCCTGGACCTCATTTACGAAAATAAACATCTGTAATGGTACTATAGTAATCGTATCTGAACCGTGAGAATATTTGATTATAAATTTATTAATTATTTTATTACAGTGTAAAGTTTACACTATAATAAAATAATTAAAAAATATGTTTACATTGTAAACAACCTCTTAAAATATTTTAATGAGCAGACAGACTGTTGATTTACTTTTATTGAGTGATCGTAAAACGATTATTCTAAATGAAGGATTATAAGTATCTGATTTTATCTGTGACATTTCCGTAGCTTAATTAAAAAGTAAGCTTTCAAGAAGGAATTTAATAAACTTACTATGTTTACCGTTTCCCACATTTGTTTAGACTTCATCCGGAAGTCTCCATCGAGGCGAGTACGTTGCTTATATTGTAGCGACTCGCTTCATTTTGTGACGTAATCACCGTATTTACTCTGTAGCCGTTGAATAATATAAATATAAAATTGACCTGTGTTCCCAATATAGAATAGGCCACCCCTTCCTTTCCCGTAGGTGTCGTAGGAGGCGACTAAAAGAGCCTAACTGCGGTTGCCAATCCGCCTGCTAAGCGTGGCAACTACTCGCTACTAAGGTTGAAAGGTGATATGATGATAATGATAAATATAAAAAGGAACATAATTTTTCAAATTTTTAAAATGTTTTATTTTGACCGTCGACAACTTTTGTTGATTTCATATATTGAGTACCTTTTTATTATTGATGATCATCGTTGACGAACTTACTTGCATCAAACTATTTAATTCTAACAAATAATACACATATTAATTAGTTTAAAATTATCGCTTGTCAACAGCCAATTCGAATTCTTGATAGCCTATGTATATGTATGTATATGATTTTTATAAGGCTTTTTAAACAAGTTTTATAAAATTAAACATTCGTAACAAAAGGCATTTTTATCAATAAAACTAATGATATAATACTGATAATGCTTTCACCGAATCGATCTTTACGTTAATACATTCAAGGTTACATTAAAGATGCAAAAACTATATTACAAATCGAATACACATTGCACCAGAATTGACTACTTTCCTTCGTTGTAAAGGTAATTGACACCGGTGACCTTCGATCGATTGGAAATTGGTCAGCGCATTGCTCACAAAGATTACCGCAAAATCTCACTGAGATTGCATCAGAATTCACTGCTTTCGTTCATCGATGAAACATGTAAATTTGCACTATTATCGTTATAAAATTCGTATAATTTAACCTGTTTTTTTACTTATAAACTCTGATTATTACAGCTCTCGTCTCGAGCCTCGTCCTCGTAATATTATAACAGCGCGGTATAAATATGAGAAATAAACAAATGTCATTTTTTTAATTACATAATTTGTGATTTTATGTGCTATGAAAAGTTAACAATGGTTGTTAATTCATAATGTTTCAATTCTATTCGATAATAATAAATGTAAACATACCCTAAACCCCTGAATATATACAAGTAGGGTTTTTCTAAGGAAGTAGGTAGGGTAAAAGCTGACGACCCGATGGAAAGTCGTAACTGTCGCTTTACAGTGTCTACCGTGGAGATTGAATACACTGTGACGTCCCTGATTTCCGTTATGCTTGTTGCCATTCCTGAGGATTATGATTATGTCTTCAAACCCTGTAACCCAATTTTGATTAATAACAACACGTACCTATACCCGAGTACGATGTACTTATCCCATTCGCGTTGTACGCTGGGCTCTCACACGCCTAGGGATAGGTACTGTTAGTCCTTAGATCCCAAAAAAAAACTCTGTAATCCTTCAAATCGAAACACAGTTATGTAGCTATAAGCCAATTGTTTCTACAGATTACTCAATGTATTTCACTACTATTACAATCAAAGTAAATCTATAAGATTTGTTAGTCTCAAGTACTTATAGTTTTACGAATGTATGATCCAATAAGAGGACGTTTCCTTTTCGTAACACACTGAGGTTTTCACATAAGGAAATATCGATAACTGATCCAATTAACTCGACAAAAACTGATATACTGGATTGCGTGTTGCTAACTTAGTTCCATAATACAATTTTGTGTAATCAAATTCTCATAATGAAGCGAGCTACAAAAAGAAGGTATTGTCAATTAGCACATTCTAGTAACGTCGATGGCACATACATATAATGTTATTGTTAGATCAGCCGTTACCTGTCCGCTGCTGAACATAGCTTTCCCCATAATGGAAGAATTTACAAAATTGGCAAAATTTTTTAAAACTATTTTAATTATAAACAAAATAATCAAATCTATCTTTATAATATTAGTTTTAATATCTTGTTGATGTAATTTGTAAATATCCTTAGGGAACATAATAACACATATATACTGCGGGAAGAAGGGATTGTTATGGAATTTAGGAATCCCATTGCTAGTAATACCCTATTAGGTCGACTTCCATGCGGTTCCGCTTGGAAACCATCGTGATGGATTTATTATTGAATTTGTCACCATGAGCCAACTGACCTGTTTATCATCATCTATAATCCCACACTGGTACCCAGCCTGTCTATACCGATAGCATAGACGGAATACCTAACCATTTCCTTTAACATCTTTAAAAAAACACATATGGTATGTGATATGTATGTAATGTCTCAAGACAGGAATACATAGATTGATTAACTTCAAATCCGACATTAACCTTCAATAAATTATAATTTGTAAATTAATTACATTACACATACATAATGTGTCGTAATTTTCATTATTTGTCGTCTATTTTTCTCACGACAGAGGCTTAGAATTATTTATACATAAGTAAGTATACGAGTGTTAGAGACTGGTCAGGTAAGATCATTACTGCGTAGTCGAAATTATTTGTGGGCTATTTATTGCTCCAGTTTTTATATTGGCAATCAACTGATTTACATAATAATCTACATAGTTGGTAGCACCGTTTAAGCAATTGAGTTCTTTACCATCTTTGATATTTTACAATGTGTAACTCCTCTTTATAAGGATAGAAGCGAGTTTTTTTTTTTTTAATATATGATGATGGAATAGTAATCCTTCACTTGTGCACCGCCAGCGTACATCGATAGCGCAGGCGGGGTACAAGTGAGCGAAGATAGAGGAGGATGAATGGTTTATCGTGGCGGATTCACGAAGCATTATCCAGTATGATTTCCAGGGGGGACCACGTAGAGGTAGACCAGATAGGGTGTATTGCTAGTAATAGGACGGTTAATCTCCTTTGTTAACAATTACCTCCCTCCAATAATAGAGACAGTAATAAGTAATAATAAAGAGATTATTGAAATCAAGCAGTAAAAATATAACTAAATTTACAATATTGATAAAGTAGTTACAGAAAGAATGATGAGGGACTATTAGTGCTTAATTAAGACCGTTGCTAAAAATAAACCGGTCCGGTCGATTTTTTTTTATATAACACAAGGAGCAAACGAGCATGCGGTTCATCTGATAATAAACTGAGTTGTGGCCATTTTGTATTGCTATGGCACACTCACAATCGAAAATTATATTTAGCTTTGTGTATTTTTCTTTTTCATTTATGTTATCTCGCTTTTTTTGTATATGTATGTTGTAATTTGTGTGCTGTAAGTAGTGCAAATAAACTATCTATCTATCTAACTGACTACCGCCGCCCATGAGCACCCGCAACACCAGAGACATTACAAGTGTGCTGACAGCCTTTTAAAAAGAAATATACTCTGATGAATATGATTAATTCACAGTTCACTCATCACCCCTCACTGATACCCGCTCTCATAAAACGATAGCGTAGGCATAATTTCCATTGTGTCATTATTAATAAAAAAAATATAGATACATAAAAAAAGTAACAATTTTAATCATATTTCAATACAAAAGGAATGAAATCTCAATCACCAATATCGCCTAAAAGAATGACGTTCCACTATATTTTACGCGCTATCGCTTGACACTTGCACTTTCTATCAAGTAGGCACTCAACTTGTTTGTAATTCCTAGTTGCATAAAAAAATGTATTATTAAAATATCTCGAATAGTCACTGACGATACGTATCTACCCAAAGTGTCCTATTGCTATATTTTTTTTAATCTACGAGATAAATCATCGGCAATAGATCAGAAAACTCTGAGGTCATTACTAATGCACTCGATATTGTCATGTTCAAATTGTTTAATATAACAATAGCTAATCATTATTTCAAACTTGAGCTAGTATCCCATCAATCAGTGATCAAACTAACGCGTGTTACACGTATTAAAGAGTGGACCACACCCGACAATGTCGGTCAAGGCCTCGGTCGACCACTTTTAGTCAATAAAAAATATAACCAGTTTTAAAGGAACGCACTTATTCCGAGTAAAAAGTTCGGCAATGAAATATCATACAAGTTCTGCGTAAAGTGTTAAAGACATGCTTTTTTCAGTGCTGAATACCACTGAGGTTACTGTAATAAGGTTGAGACAATTTCACGGAATTGTATGTAATTGGAAGTAATAATTATTATAATAAACAATGTTTAATTTATTTATAAACTGTATTTCGTAATGGAGGCGAGTTCAAAGGAGTGGAAGTTCGATAAAATATGTAGGCATATGATGTGTGATGGAATTCATACCTTGTAAGCAGTTAAAAAGATTAAGGGACTATAACATGATAGAAGAAAAATGTTTAATTACGTCTGTACCAAGTTTATCCAATGTGGTAATAAAAAGTTAATATTCTTCTTATATGAGACAAACGTAAAAAACATTCTCAGTTATGGGATATTAATAAGATTGCCGTGTAGTTCCGGCATAGAATGGATCACCCCTTTCTTTCTCGTGGGTGTCGTAGGTGATTAAGGGAACTTAATTGTCGAGGGATTGGCAGCATCCTCCCTCTTAAAACATCACCAAAGCCTATATGCGGTTGCCAACCTGCCTGCCAAATGTGGCAACAACTGGCAAAACCTTCCAATACGAGGAGGCCTGCGTTTAGTTAATAGCTGATATAACGATGAGAAATAAGACGTTATGGTAACAATATATATTCCTAGGTATTTATTATAACGGCAAATCATAAATTTACCAGAGAGAGACTTTCTTAAAAATATCGTCTGCATGGGTATCTCTGTCCTACTCGTGTTTTTACCATGAAGCAGCTGAGCTTTCATGGTTGTGTTTCGGTTTGAAGGGTGAGACATGACATTGTAGAACTCAAGGATGGCCACTAATGAGGGATATCATGGACAATGTATTCTGTAATGTCCATGGTGTTGTTCAAGTTGTTAACGGTTACCACCAGATAGGCCGTCAGCTTGAATACCATTTTTAGTAATAATTACCATGCCTTTTCCCATTTATTTGGGGTCAGCGCTGTATGTCTTCTTCTTCTGCAAATCTCTGCCAGCTATGTATCATTAAAACAAATTATATAGGGATAACCAACTTTTTCATGATGAAAATAGAATGACAACCCTGTCTGCGCTAACGGTATACGCCAGCTGAGCACCAGTGAAGGATGATAGATAAAAATGAATACAAGCCAGTTAGCACGTCATCACAAATTCATCAGGAATTAACCATGATAGTTTTCAGGGGGGCCGCGTTAAAATTGATCTGGTTGGGTATATTGTTAGGAATGGGATTCTTAGTCTCCATTACTAACAATCCCTTTCCCCCTAGAGATAATGTACTTTTTAATGGATGATGGTAATCTCACCTAATTGAGGGATTGCTAGTAATGCGAACTACTACCAGTCATATTGCTAGCAATATACTCTGTCCGGTCAACCTCAACGTGGTTCTCCCTGTAAACCATCGTGCCGACTTCCAGGTGTATTTATTATGGAGGACTAATTAACCTGTCTTTTCACATCCTGCCTCACCAGCGTATACCGTTAGTGCAGGTTCCATTACCATCCATTAAAAGAGAAAAAAAATATCTCATAAGTCAGAAGGAAGAACAATCGAGTTATAATTACATTTTTTTTATTATAGTTTTAAAGGGGGATGAATATAAAGAAAAAAATAAAGAACAAAAATATGTATATAACGATAGTGAATAATAATACCAGATTTGACAGTATAAAATAATAGAACTAGAGAATAATTTTGTTATTTGTTTTATTAAATATAATAAATTAAATTCCAGGTAGGAATATATGGCTGTATTGCACAATGAACCTATCTTATAATTATGTGTAAATTATTTTATTATTAAAAAAAAAGCAATAAACGCGTTAGCAGATTTTCTTTCATCTATCTATACTTATAATAAATCTGTAGAGAGGTCAATTCTGTACATGAAATATGTATATTTCCAAAATAACTATCAGGGGGTGATTAGTGATCGATACTGATGCCAAAAATGCAATCAGTAAAATTTTTGATTGTCTGTCTGTATATTAACAAAAACTACTCGACGGATTTTAATGAAACTTCTTCATACTCCTGACAGGTTATAGTATACTTTTCATCACGCTACGATCAATAGGAGCAGAGCAGTGAAGGGAAATGTTGGGAAAACCGGAAAAGTTACTTCATTTTTAAGCTTCCGTCGCGTGTGCAGGCCTTAACGGTCACTTTTTAAAATGTAAAAATGTTAACCCGTGCGATGGCGGAACGGGCCGCTAGTCCTCAATAAAACAAATTAAACTTCCAACTGTGAACATTTTGAAGACTTCAAGAAGAAAAGAAATTCTCATTCTCAATTTACCTGTATCATTTTCGACAATTCTGAACAGATTTTGATAAGTATTTTTGAAATCGATATAGTTTATATATTCCAGGGTTAAGGTTATTAGGTTTTTTTTTTTACGAAACATAACCCTAAGTTCTTGGATTATGTAATTTTCTTTCAAAGTAAGTTTTTTGGAATGAACTTTACTGGCGTTTCGTCCTTTTAAAGTCACCTTCCAATATTGCCGTCAGCTGATTTATTTCCGGCCTCAACAATAATGTACTACCAGATATTGTTTTAATGAAACAATATACTCACGACTATAATCCTTAATGAGGTAGTCAGATCAGAAAAAATTTAAAACTGTAACGTTCGCTCAAGCTCAAATTTGAGTGAGCATATTAAATTCAACGAAAGATGACGGTGAATCGACAATCGTCACTGGGATTAACATGGTTATTTGTCGACGTGTTCCATCCCCAGAGAGTTAATCCAAATTGTTACTACCAATATTACATAAATAATTATGATCACCACCATTTATATTGTAAAGTACTTACATAAGTTAATGGGTATATATTACCAAGTGACACCTGTGTTGAGATTTGCGTATTGGAAAGATTGTTATCTTCATGCAACATAAAGCCAGTTAAGTACTAATCTCAATAGTATATCATGTTACACATACCAATGACCCTTCCATAATGCAGCCGGCAAAGACCTTCAACTCTCAATCAATTGTAAGACTTAATTAATGTACGGTCAAAGCCGCAGGCCGGTAATCTGTCACCAAACATTGCCTGTAGGCGAATATTCATATTGGTATATAAAGTGATACGTGCCAACCAGTGGCATAGTCCAGTTACAACAAGCAAACAGGAACAATGGCAGCTAAAGTAAGTGTTCTGTTCGTTATAATAGTAGAAAGTCCTTTATAAGACGCCCTATATATATAGCGTAATATAGCGTTTCCTTTCGTCCTCAAACAAGGAACGTTTATATATATTTTGAGAAATCAAATCTTAAACAGAAGCAAATAGAACTCAGATTCTAGTATTATATCTATACCATTGTATGTCCTACGCAGGTCATAAGTAAATTAGAGAATAGACTTATAATGTGTAATTTTAAGTACATTTGGTTTAAATATAGTATCAGTTTATACAATTATCTGACTTAAGTATATTCACGTATTGTCCATTATGGTTACTATCCCAGAAATATTGTATGATACATTCTTCTAATCTATTTTAATTTCTATTACGAATGATCTTATGTATTAATAAAAAACATTAAAATAACATATAATTAATCTAAACAGTTACGAATAACTGAATGGCATTTGATGTGTATTTTTCAAATATTTCATATTTCATTTCACAGTTAATCGTCGTTCTGTCCTTGGCGGTGGCCGCCTCAGCTGTCCCCTTGGGTCCTATCGCTAAGGTCGTCTATGCTGAGCCAGAGGCACCAGCTCACTACGACTTCGAATATTCAGTGCACGATGACCACACCGGCGACGTGAAACAACAAAAGGAGAGTCGCGCTGGTGATGCTGTGCAGGGTTTCTATTCTCTAGTCCAACCTGATGGCGTCCAACGCATTGTCGAATACTCATCTGATAAAGTGAACGGATTTAATGCTGTTGTACGGTACGAAGGTCATCCTACTCCTGCTCCCGTTGCCAAGATCGCGTACGCCGCTCCTGTTGCCAAGATCGCCTACGCCGCCCCTGTCGCTAAGGTCGCCTATACTGCGCCCGTAGCAAAGGTCGCCTACAGCGCCCCTGTGGCCTATGCTGCTCCAGTAGCGAAGGTCGCATATGCCGCACCCGTCGCTAAAGTCGCCTACGCTGCTCCTGTCGCTAAGGTCGCCTACGCCGCCCCCGTCGCCAAGGTCGCCTACGCCGCACCTGTCGCTCACGTGTCCTACTCTTCCCCCGTTATCTCTTACCAACACTAAACTGTGATAAGTTCCTGAGGCTATTATTTATTTAAATGGATAGTTGCTAATAAATTATTTATTTCGTTTATATTTTGTTTAATTGTCTGTATTTGAGACGTTTTAAATTAGAAACAGAAGTACAAAATTCATACAAATAATATAAATACTCACATACACGTGAAAACACTTCTTCCTACAATCATATCAAAAATCTACTAGCGCTCCAGATACCTATGTCATTTAGATACTATATATTATTCATAAGTCATACAGAGTATTGATAGTTTTACAGCAATACAGGGTGGTAACAGCATATGTGGGGTTGAGAAGGGGGTAACTGGACCGCACCTGAATTATTCATCGAGCCGCATAGTGATTTCATCTCATTGAATGGAGCCGGCGGCGGCGCGCCGTGATTACGACAGCGATACCTCCGTATCGTGTGTGGACACAATATGACTTGTCAGCTATGTGACCAACAACTGGTTTATTTTGGTGCATACTGGATGGCCGTATCTTGCGCACATCTGGTATGTACAAGTACTTGCAACTAAACCATTAAATGTATTAGCTAACTCTCTTTTTGGTTAAGTACTTGTTACGTTACATATCTATATAAATAATAACTACCTAAGAGCGATTCAAGTTAATATGTTATCATCATCAACAAGTTAGCTACTGCAGAATAGAAAGCCCACATATTTCTCTATAAATTGCGGCTCTGTACTACCTGGATCCATCAGTTCCCTGCAATATTATCGAGGTCGCCATTCCATCTCGAGGAAGATTGTTGTATATTACACTTGCCTGTACAAGATCGTCACTTATAAATCGTTCTTCCGCACCAATTATATGGTCGCGGTTTGGTTACTTCGGCTTGCTAATTCTTTTATTTGCATCGGTAACTTAAGTTTTGACTAACTTGCCTCTTGATATATCATTTAGTAAAATCATTACCGTTCATGAGTAAAATCACGCCATCTATCGATATATCTAATGTAGCTAATGTAGTTTTTAAAACTATATAAATATTTCTAAAACTACCTAAATATAACACCCGTAGACGGCACTCCCACACTAGTACTAGCGTAAGCATGACATAGAATGATATAGGAATTTGTGACATCATGTTGTTTGTCATATGCGATAACGAAAACGTATTTTTTTTACAACTTAGAATGACAAACAAGCTGACGGCCCACTTGATGGAAAGTGGTAACCATCGCCTATAGACATGAGCAGTACTATGGATATAACAGAGTATACTCTGTTTCGCCCATGATACGCCCCATGCGTTGCCATTCCTGAGGACCCAGGTGTTATTCCTCTGTACCCAGTAAATTCACACCATATCCCACCCTTCAAACTGAAACACAGCCATGCAAACACAACTGCTTCACGGTTGAAACACGAATGGAAGAGAGGTACCCAAGCAATCGACTTTTGTACAGTCTCCCTCTGGTAAAATATACGTACGTATAAGTAAGTAAGTAAAACCTTTATTAACAAACCTTTATTAACCAGCAACAATATTTACGAACCGATACGACATAATAACCTTAAAAAAAGAGTATATTCCTTTTTAAAAGGCCAGCAGTACACCTGCAATGCCATTGGTGTTGTACGTGATCATGGGCGGCGGTTGTCTCTTACCATTAGGTAAAACGCATGCTTGTTTGCCCCCTGTGTTGTAAAAAAACACAAATACAGGGTTGCATATTAGTTTACTACTAGTTTAAATACCTTTCACTTACAGCCGAAATATCCCAGACAAAATTTTTGAATTAGTTCAAAATCTTTGCCTCAAACCCATTACTCTGTAACCACGCTAAACTTTGCATCCTATCTAAGCGGATATTTCTACTTTTTTAAATTTAGAATATAATTTAAAAAAAAAATTAGTATAAGAAATACGAGTTGCACGTCGATAATTTAGCCCCACTCAGTGGCAGGTAAAAATGAAGAGATTGCTTTTTATCTGTGCAACGCGGCAAATTGAATGTAAAGTTGATTTCCCACCGGGCGCCCGCCGCCGCATAATTCCCCGCAAATTAAGCCGATACCAATTCAGTTGCTACCGATGTAAATATTATTGATAAATACCCCCCATTATGTACTTGTTTAATAACGCACGAGGTGGCGAAAAATACACAATATGTAACTACACGTTCTCTAAAGATATTAAAAAGGAGGGCTAATGGTTTTTCATATATACCTTCGGAATCAAGTTTTCGAAACTCTGATGCATTGATAGTAATTATTAATTATGTTATGGTAATTTTTTTTTATGGGTGAAAATGGTATGGTAACGGTAACACCGCCTGCGCTAATGGGATACGCTGGCGGAGCACCAGTGAAGGGGATAGATGAGAATGAAAACAGGCCAGTTAGCCCATCATGATGAATTCATCAGGAATTAACCATGATAGTTTCCAGGGGGAACCGCGAGGAGGTCGACCTGGTTGGGTATATTGCTAGAATGGGATTCTCAGTCTCCATTACTAACAATCCCTTTCCCCCTATTATTATTATTAATGAATATGACTGCAAGTAGGTTGCATTGCCCTTACATTGGCCATTGTTGTCGTATCTCAAATGAGATGCTTCAGCGGTGACCAAATTTGTTTATTATTACTTTTTTTTCTATTATTTATTTTATTATAAGATGTACTGATTAGGCCATTGTAGTCCATGATAATAAAGATTTTATTATTTTTAAGCATTAAATCCATTGGAATCATAATAAAAGAGGTAGATACTTACAGGATACAGGTAACAAGCGCGCCGAAAATTAATAGAATGACAAACAAGCTGTCAGTCACGTGATGGAAAGTGATAACCGTCGCCTGTATACATGAATAGTACCATGGATATAACTATGTATGTCAAACACTAGTCATTATAATTATTCTTATCGTTTTAGTCCAGCCATTCTATTTAAATTATTTGACAATGCAGTTTCCTAAATATATAATGTATTTTTTTAAAAAAATCATTTATGAAGTCGCGTAAAACTTAAAATCACGTTTACAAAAACAAATAACTTACAGATAATAATTATAATCATGTCAGCCTTTAACTGTCCACTGCTGAATATAAGTCTCGCCCTTGGGGGTTTTGCCAGTAGTTGCCATGTTTGGCAGGCGGGTTCACAACCGCAGTTTGGAGATGTTAAACAGGGACGCTGTTGCCGATCCCTCTCGAAAGCACTTAGTCGGCTCTTACGACACCCTCGGAAAGAGGGGAAAGGGATTGTTAGTAATGGGGTCTAATAGCCACATTACTGGCAATATACTCTCTCAGGTTGACCTCCACGCGGTTCCCTCTGGAAACCATCATGTTTAATTCTTGTCGAATTTATCATGGTGGGCCATCTGACCTGTATTCATTCTCACATATCATCTTCCACTGGTATCTCGTCGGTGTATACCAATAGCGCGGGCGGGATTACCAATCCATTTTCACCCATTAAAAAAAAAAGATACCCTCGGAAAAGGAAGGGGTGGCCTATTCTATGCCAAGACCACACGGCCACAGATAATAGTAGCTACACACCACAGATAGTAGTAGTAACACAGTGTTTTTACGAATTAAATTAGATTCACCATGTAACTAATACAGTACCTACGAGGGCTGTTATGGGCACAGTAAATAAATAAAAGAAAAAGACCTGTTAAAAAAAACTTACATGCAATATATATTTTTTTTAAACTATCAAAAATTTTACTACGTATATAACACAAAGATGTTATTGTACAACCTAAGTCCTTAGCAGACGACAGTGGGTGCCGAAAATAGTACGGCCGCTGTAATCTCAATCCTCTTAAAGCCGAAAATTAATCATGAGACGCAATGCGACGGGCCGGCTTAGGGAGGGGCCGCTGCGACCCGCCGTAGACGTGAGTCTTCATAAATCGATTTTGATTTTTGTTTGGAAATAAACAGTAACCGTTTTATAGTTTTGTAAGTTCACATTATATTTTAATGTAATAACTACCAGATTAACTTACAGAACAGCCACTCACGGTTAAAGGTTCCGAATGGTTTCGAAACTAGTCGAGCTTTCTCGACTTAATTAAACGTTAGTTAAGCCAGTTATTACAATATCCGTTTATAAAAAAATATAATAAATATACTCACGACTGTTATCTGTAAAGGGGTAGTCAGAGGCATTTGTCGATTTTTGTTGTTGTGATGAACCTAATATTTGATATGGCCACAGGTCTCCGAGCACATTATTCTAAAGTGGCAAGGAACGAGTCCGCCACCGTCACTCGAATTTTAAATGAGTAATATTTTAAGATTGAATTCATTAAAAAAAAAAAAACTTTGATGATTTCAACCATAGCAAAACTATTAATTTTGATTTAAAAACTAAACCAATAAACCGATTTAAAAAAAATATAGTACCAATCTAAAAGTATATCATTTCAGATAAAAAAAAAACTTTTCCAAATTGATTTACAAAGCTATAAGGTAACAAACATAAAAAAAAAAAACAGAATTAAAAACCTCCTTTTTTGAAGTTGGTTAAAAAATTTTTTAAATAATAAACATGTCTCAAATTCTGATGTAAATAATCGTATTACGTCAAAGAAAAAATAAAAATATTCTCATATGATTGCATATTTTCTGCTCTCTTAACCTATCAAGACGATAAAATCGTGCTGTTACGCCATACCATGATACGGTAAATTATAAAAATATTCAATAACTAGCGGCCTGTCCCGACGTCGCACGGGTGGACATTTTTACATTCTAAAAAGTGGCCATTAAGGCTGCACACGCGACGGAAGCTTAAAAATGGAGTAACTTCTCCCCTTTTCCCAACATTTCCCTTCACTGCTCTGCTCCTATTAATCGTAGCGTGATGAAAAGTACACTATAACCTGCCCAGGAGTATGAAGAATAATTGTACCAAGTTTCGTTAAAATCCGTCAAATAGTTTTTGTTTCTATAACAAACATACAGACAGACAGACAAAAATTTTACTGATTGCATTTTTGGCATCAGTATCGATCATTAATCACCCCCTGATAGTTATTTTGGAAATATATTTCATGTACAGAATTGACCTCTCTACAGATTTATTATAAGTATAGAAGAACATATATAAGTAGTACTAGAGCACGTCTGCTAACGTAGTTAGAATGGAACTAACACTATAGATTTTATGACAGGAGGTAAAAAGCTAAAGTGAAAAATGTTGTTTGATTGTATTAAAACTCATGATTTTTTTTTTTTTATATACAATTTACTTTTTAGTTTTCGGTAATGGACATTCATATATATTTATACACTTATCTTTTGATACTGAAACTAATTTATCACCTTTTGCATTGAATTGGAGACCCCATACCTGAAAATTGTTATAAATTTGCAATTATTAATATTGTGTTTCCGAAACGCTAGTATTTATTGCTAACTGCAAGTTGCAATACTTATTAAAATATATATAATAATTGCCAGCTTTAAGTTCAACAAAGTACCTACTCAAAGATTCTAAAAAAGTGTAATAACCAATAGAAATTATTACTAAATAACAATAATAAATATTAATAAATTAATTTGGTTTTTTAAATATTTTTATCAATACTTGTGTTTCGGTCTGAAGGATGGCAATGAAATTACAAGATACAGGGGCATAAATAACATTTTAGTCCTAAGGAATGGCAACGCTTGAAAAGTATCATGGGCAATACAGTATACTCTGTTATGTCCAAGGTACTGTTAGGTGCACGGTAGACATCTATAGATCACTGTCCATCAAATTCCGTCAGCTTGTTTGCCTATTTTTAAATTGCATAAAGTAGGACTAATAACAATAATTAGTTTTTTTTTAATTTAAATTAATTAAATTATTTGGACTAATAACAATTACAACTAGTTTTTTTTTACGTAATACTCACAGTGGCTGTATGTTCATGAAACTCGTTGAAATTATTAAAAAAAAAATACCATCGTTGAGGACTTTCCCATCCAGCTAAAACCTTTTTAAGTTGCAACAAAAAATTGTGAATGCAAGTTGTGAAGTTTGTCACGACTTAGCACTTTTTTGGCTAAATCAATACACACAACTCTAAAATACATTCAAAATTATTATAAAAAAAATACGTAATACTCACAGTGGCTGTATGTTCATGAAACTCGTTGAGGACTTTCAGACCATCCAGCTGGGAGATTATCACGCGGCCGTCGGCGGCGGCGGAGGCGACGCGCTTGCCGTCGCTAGACACGTTCGCACACAGCGCCCATGTCTTGTGTGCGTTAAGGCACTATACATACACTAACAAAATCACTTTCACATTTATGATATTATTAAAAATTTTCAAAAAACCCCCGTCGCAAAAACAAAATTGAACTACCAGAACAAAAAATGTAAATTTTTAAGATACCGATAATATGATTAAATTATAAATGACTTTGAGACTAGGAAATTTTTCCACTACTTAATTATAACGAAAAAAATAAGGGTTAATTTTGGAAATATGGATCGGAGTGCAAATCGTTAATTGTTTTTATACATTTGCAATAACAATTTATATTCAATTAGCTACAATATTATTACTTTTTTTTTATAATATTTTTGTATATATATATATATATATATATATATATATATATATATATATATATATATATATATATATATATATATATATATATATATATATATTATAAATAATATAATATATTGTTATATATGACAACTTTGGTACACATTATAAATCTTCACATTTCCGTCGTTAGAAGCGGTCGCTAAGAGCTGAGAGTTCGGCGAAAAGGCAACACTCCGGACAGACTGTGTGTGTGCTTCAATGGTGTGCAACAGCTTGCCCTGAGCAACGTCCATGATGCATACTGTACCGTCCATCGCTCCACTCGCTATGTACTTGCCATTTGCACTCTGTAATAAAAGTTTTTATTATAATTCATCATATGCATGCCTAAAATGTGCGGGTGAGTTAGAATATTTCTATGCCACTTAAAATAGTGTACAAGCTGACGTCCAACCTCATGGAAAGTGACAATCGTCGTCTATAGAAATGCACAGGACCAAGAACATTACAGAATATACTGTATCGCCCATAGTAACCTTAATATATTGCCATTAAGCAGTAGAAACACTAGTAAAGGGATAAGTGAATCTCATACCAACTTTTTATTCTCCTTTTATTTTTAAAACAAATTAAGTAAAAACATTAACATATCAAAATTAATTTAATCATTTAAAATCTCATGAATATGTCTCACACAAGAGAAAGGCGGTCCTTTCTTAAAAAAACCCATGTAATTAGTAAATATCATTTAGCAATAATAACGAAGTACCTGAATGGCTTAGTACAATGCGAGATTCAATATTGTAAATAACAAGTAGGATACTTTTTATATTAATTTATACATATATAAAATTATTAAAAAAATCAAAATAATATAAAAGTCACCCTCTTACCCATGCAACACTCAATGCAAACTTTCCCCTAGTGTCTAAAATTTTATCTGGTTTCCCTTTTTCAACACTATAAATGACTATCTTCCCCGTGTGTCCACCAGAAGCTATCTTAGTGCCACACGGTGAAAATGTCACTTCCCAAGAATCAGTTGCACCTGTCTGCACTTCATGTACTTTACTTCCAGACAGTAGATCCCAAATAATTATACTTGAATCCAATGATGAACTAGCTATAGCTGAAATATAATTTACAGCACATAAAATTACACATTATTTATACATCTTTTCAATAATAACTTTATCTTCTAGGTATAAAATTTTATATCGTTTAAAATAAAAAACTAATAGAATTCCTTCTCATGGCTGTAGCTAGGACTTGGAGGAAGAGGCGTTTAAGGGCAATGCCTTACTTTAAAAGGCCCAATGCCCTACCTTAAATTGAAAGGCTCCAAAAAAATTAGATAGATTTGCTTTTTGAAGTCACTTAATTATGGCTCTTGGCTTACCAAAAAGTTCTTTTACCTTCTCCTACCATAAATATGGGTCAAGCCATATAGTGGCCATACAAGTCCTATCAGAGACCAATTTACTAATTTATAAAATTTCATTTCAGAAAAAAATACAACTTAATTTATATAAAGTCATATATATGTATGATAACAAGAATATCAATTTCTTACTATGGCCATCAGGACTGACAGCAACAGAGACAACCGCCATACTGTGCCCTGTCAGAGTGTGAACCAGCTCCAATTTGTTATTGTCAAATGACCATATTTTTAACAGTCCATCTAGTCCTCCTGTCACTATGAAATTTTTGCCATTGTCCCTGAACAAAATAATCATTATAATTAAGGGAATGAAGTACAATATATATACAGTAAGGTGCAAAACTGAGTCAGTATTTTACATTTCCATAAAAAGTAGCGTAAAAAATGTAGGATTAATTGTTAAATAATAAACGAATTTTTAAAAACGACATTTATTTATTATTTAATTACGATGTCTGATAAGCTTAAACTTTTTGGTTTATGATTATCGCCAATTGGTTCACTTTTGCAAGTTACAAAAATATTGATTTCATAATTTCAATATTTGGTCAAACTCTTGCTTTTTTAATGGCATACAATTTTTTACTATTTTCACAGATAATGTGTTTTTCTAGTACATTATAAAATGTTTAAGTTCGATGGTGGTGCTTTATACTGATTTAAAAGCATGCTTTTCAAGTATGCCCATAAATTTTCGATTGGATTAATATCCGGACTTTGAGATGGCCAGGGCAAAACTTGAAACTCTTGCTTATTTAGTAAATTTTTTACTATTTTCAATATGTTGATATGTTCAATGACTTCTTCAATGACTATATATATATATATATAGTCATTGAAGAAAATCCTATGGTCAGTTCAGCCGTTCTTAGTATTATATTTAATTTTCTTTTTTTAATATTATTTGTATTCTTAACATATTTAAGTTTATCTGATGAAATGTCTTAATAAACTAATAACTATAAACAAATAAGTAAAAAAATTAAATCACTTACTTCGAGTCTCCTGTTGTGTTTATTTTAACCCATGCACAAGTGTAGATGGGATCATTGTGAGCATTTTCTTTCTTTAAAAAAATCGAGTACTAAAAAAAATAATATTATAGCCATTCAGTTGCAGTTGATACTTAATATCAAAATTAAAAAAAAAGGACTTAAAAAAGATGAAACATAAACTTACTAAGAAGCAACAAATAAACTGATTAGCTATTAATAAACCGATTATCTATTAATGTAGATCAAACATTATTATAATTCATACCTAATTATCTATTTGAAGCCAGTGTCAAGTCAGGAATTGAAAATTACCTTTTCAAACTAGTTTTTGTATTAAATCATAACATGTTTTATTAACCATTAGCATCCTATGCCTTTCATTATCACCTCTCCAGCATGAAATGATGAATTTCAGATGCAACCACCTAAATAATTTGAAACCCGAAATGGTAAAGGTTAAGGAATCCAAATTTCCTTCATAAATCCTTCCGAATATTTTTAAGAAAGTATAACAACTAAAGTAAAATGTATAAGTGACATGATGTACTATAAACTAGACTTTTAATATGTAAGTACAATTTAAATAATATAATTGAATTATAATTTTGTTTATGCTTTTTTTTAAATCGCTGAAGGCAATTAAACAGGTGCCTAAATACCATGTGGCTCTTGTAATAATTTTAAACTGTTTAATGCAAATAAACTCATTTCATTTCAAAGGTCTATGTCTATATGTGCCTATTGTATTTAAAACATTATCTTCTAACTCCTAACCATTAAGCAATTGTGCCTTCCATCAGCAGCTTTGCAATATGAGATAATGACTACCAGATACCAATACCAGCATGTAATATCCCTGGTGGGGGGAAAGGGATTGTTAGTAATGCAGCCTAACTGACCCATTGCTAGCAATACACCCTACTAGGTTATTATATATATATATATATATATATATATATATATATATATATATATATATATATATATATAAAACATATGTGCCTATAACATTTGAAGATTTCCTTGAAATTTTCTAGGATTCCACCTCCAGATTGTGTAACAATGGGACCAATTCAAGAGTATACTCATTCAAATAAAAAAGAATGTGGAAAATCGGTTAATAATTGACAGAGGAATCTTTGGGCATACATACAATAAATAAACAGTAGAAAACAGGACCTCCTTCTTTTTTAAAGTTGATTAAAAATAAATAAAAATTTATAGGGTTTATATTTAATATTGTCCTGATTAATTTGCTAAACATATGTTTCAAATTACATACCACAGATGCAGTAGGCATTTTCAACTCTTATTAAATGGATCAAGTACCTAAGTACAAATTTAACATTAAATTATATAAAAATAAGAAAATTAATTATTAAACAACAAATGATAATAAGCAATTTTTTAAGACCGGTCTACGAAATATTTCAAATCTGACAGCATAACTTTGACAATTATGCCACTGTCAATATTTTTTTTTATAAAATGCTTACGGCTTTGGATTACCACCGTCATCATGTCAAAAAATGTGATTTTTACACAAGCTGACGGCCATAAATTAAGAATAATACAATCTTAACGGTCCACCTAATAGAAAGTGGTAAGCTGAAAACATTATAAGTATAAAATTAAATTAAGATATGCTTAAGGTGAATATTATTCCACTTTGTTTCAAGTTAATATTGAAGTATCAATGTAACATTATCTATCCTACCTAGTCTATAAACTTTACCAATTATTCATTAAAATTTAATGAAATTTAAAAATTAATAAACACTGTGCTTTTTATTTTTATTTAAAAATATATGTAAATAATTAACTTATAAATTACAATGGGCAGTCATATATATTTACGCTTTTATCTTCAGATACTGATATAATTTTATTACTATCTGCATTAAACTTAACTCCCCAAACCTGCAACAGAACAGCAAAAAATTTTGTAAATTGTTGCAATATTCAATTTTGGAACTTTGCAATACAATACAAGACCATATAGTTACCTGGTCGCTATGTTCTTTAAATACATTTTGGCATTGCATACTGTCTAGGTCCCAAACTCTAACTGTTCGGTCAGCACTTCCAGACACAAAACGCTTGCCATCAGGTGAAAATGCTACTGACAGCACCCAAGATGCATGACCTGATAATGTACCAGCTAAATTTGCATGAACCCTAAAAAAGTACAATAATTAATCTGTAAGAATTAGATAAATGTGATATATCTTTGGATATATCACATTTATCTAATTGTAAATGTGATATATATTGTAATAATAAATGTAAGATGATACATCTTTAGATTATTACAATAACTAAAATCATATGAAATTCTCCTCCTCCTCACGCTTTAAAATATTTACAAAAATGGTATTTACATAGTACCTTTCATAGACCAAAATGTTATATAGATTTATGAGCCATTTATTTTTTATACATTTATTTTACAAACTTGGATACTTATACACTCTAAACTAACTAATTAAACAAAAACATATACATACACATCATATAATTTCATATGTCCATCGTCAGATGCAGTAAGTAGAAGTTGTGAATCTGGTGAGAAACAGAGGCTACGGATAGGCATGGCGTGCCCTTCTAAAGTGTGGACTAGTTTGCCTTGAGCGACATCAAATATGTTAATTATACCATCTAAAGCTCCACTTGCTATATATTTACCATCAGGACTCTGAAAAAATTGGGAAACAATTTAAATAAGAACACTTACAGATAGTATTATGAGCTCTGAAAGACACTTTATTTAAAGATATATATGTTAGATGTCTAGATTAATGAATACAATATTTATATTTTAATTCATACAGAAATATCTGTGACATACAGAAAATATAAAAATAACTTACATAAGCCACACTGAGTGTGAATTTGCCACGAGTATCTAAGGTCTGTTCTTGTTTACCAGTTTCAACACTAAATATTAATATCTTGCCAGCATTACTGCCAGATATCACATGCTTTCCATCAGGAGAAAAGTCCAATGTCCATACATCTGTGGGGCCTGTCTCCATCATCTTCAATTTTTCTCCAGATGCAATATCCCATAATATCAATGAGGAATCTTGAGAGCTAGTAGCCATAGCTGAAATAAGTTTTAAATTTAAATATTAAACCATAAATATTAATAAAAATGAATATATATATACAAAAATGAATATATATATATATAAAAATTTGAGAGAAGAAAAGATATACTGCACCAATGCAAAACAATTTAAGAAAAGGAAGACAATAATGATGAATGATGAATTCATTAGTAAAACACTATTTAAACTTAAAAGTTCCCTCTATATCCTTTTAAATTATAAACGATCATTTAACACAACATCATACAATTTTTTTTATATATAAAAGTGATATGTCAAGATCATTTATCAAATAAATAAGATCAAACAAACTTTAACAAGTCTATATAAATATAATTATCTTTTTCCTTTTAAACCTTTCCAAATTATTAAGATTGTTTATCTTAATATTTTCATGTTCAAGATACTACTACATACTTTTCCCATCAGGACTGACTGCAACTGATATAACACCTAGTGAATGACCCTCCAACTGATGCTTCATTTCTAATTTTCCATCTTCAAGTTGCCACACTTTTATTAAATCATCAAGCCCACCAGTGATTATATAGTTTTCTGTTGTCGCTTGGGAGTGGTTAGAGTCTCTGAAATACACAATTTAGCTGTCTCTAACAATTACCGTATAGATTATCAATAAACCAATTCTTATTAATATAATTTTGAGAAATAATAAATAATATTTTTTAGGTTACAAAACTCACTGAGAATTTTCGTTATTTTCAGTGTTTTCGTCATTTTTCTGGCTCTCTTTTCCAATGTGACTCCATCCACAACACCAAATTGAATCGTCATGCGCATTTTCTTTTTTTAATTGTAAGTAATACTGAAAGGAAAATGCTTGCTATTAAACATATTGTTAACCGGTAAACATTTATTCATCTTTAAAGTAGCTAAATTTACATACTAATGTTGTTATTGACATATTTTTCTTGAACCTTTATTTATAAAGCACAAACAATTCCACTTTATTGGCCTTTATATATTTTCGGCAATTTTTTAAATTTAAAGATATTAATTTAAATGAAGCTTGACACAGTTTATACAATTTATGAAATTCTGACATTTTGCAAATACATAGAGTACATTATATTGTATACTGTCATATGAACACTGACAAAAATTAAGATCAAACAATTTCTTGGATAAAGGTCAAAAGAAACTTAGATACAAAGAACCACTTTTTTTTCTTTTTTTTTTTGGTTATATAAAAACAGACAGCTAAGATCTTTATCACATTAAAGAAATCTTTATCACATTAAAGTTAAAATGTCAATAGTTGTAGAAAATAGTACCAATTTAAAATGCAATATTACAGGTATCTCTTATAGTCTTTACCACTAAAGAATACATGGAAATTATATTTTTTTTTATCATAAATAAATAAAAAATACACTATATTTAGACAATGAACAAGTTATATTTAATTGGAAAAAAAAACTAATAGAATAATGCAAATCACTTGCCTATTATATGCAGAAGTTCGCTGTTTTGAACAAATAAACATGTTACTTTGGTAATCCAAAGTTGTATTACTTTGTATGTTAAATAGTAATATATATATATATATATATATATATATATATATATATATATATATATATATATATATCTGGGGCAAAGATACATATTATATTTCTATATTTCTATTTTGCTTGCTCCTACAATAAAATGAATTTACTCTCTTTTCTATCACGTGTATCAATATGTTCTTAGTGCCAACTCCACTGTATCAGGGAATTTCTATAGGAAAGCATTGCAGTTATTTTGAATAGCTAAAATTTACGTGAAGCAATCATTTATTAAATCTAAAAAAACTATACCTGTGTCAAATACCACAAGAGTTTATTATACCGTATTATTATTTATTTGTTAATCAGCATGCTGTGTTTCTTTTAAAATAATTGTACACTAAATATAAATAGACAGTAATATTAATATTAAATCTTATCAGTGAAAAAATTGCTAGGAGACCAAATAAAGATTAAATAAAAATAAAAAATTTATTTCATTGATATATGACGCACTAAAAACAAAAAATTACAGAAATCTTTGCTACTTCAGAAACAGTCCATCTTTTCATTTCAGTCTATTTTTTCATCCCATTAAATTCCGATTGTGTATTCAAAATATACGTATATTTCATAATTTAAGGTATAAGATATAGTAATCATATTTCTCTTTTAATCTGTGGTAGAATGCGTCGCAGATGTGTTCTGTGGTCATGAGTAGGGATGTCAGTATAATGTAAAATTATCGATTAAAAAAAATAGTTTCATCATCATTTAAAATAAATCGATTAGATAAAAGTCAATTTCATTTAAAACGAATGATCGTTTTCTGCGAAAAATCTATTTATACTATTATTTAAAAATCTATATGCTTTTCATATTCCAATAATACACATGCTTAGTCTAATAGCTTGGCAGAAAAGTGTACAATCATAGTTAAAAATTTGTTTACGAAAGCTGATAGTGAAGGTAAAGATAAATACTTAATACTATTAGAGTGTAGAAATATACCCATATCTAGAGTTAAATTATAAGTCACTTGTGAATAACAAAATATTACTTAATTCAATATAACATTAAAAAATTTAAAAATATATATATGGGAATTGATAATGGGTAGGAAAATTCAAGGATAGCTTCCATTGATTTGTAAACCTAATATTAAAATTTTAAGAATACAAAAATCATTGTATTCTAATGCACATAAACAGAAGAGTTATTATGATATAAATTATAAAAGCTTAGATGATTTGGAAATGGGACCAAAAGTTGTATTAGACTAGAAACCTAATCAATGCACAGGTAATGTCAAGAGATGTAAGATCTAATTCTTAAATAGAAAGAGGGTTGACATCAAGCAGGTGGCCGGTCGTAAGAATAAAAACCAAATCTTTATGTAATATGGATAAAATCATATTACGCCGACCCCAAATGATTGGGATAAGGGTAGAAAGATGAAGATGATGATTGGAAAGAAATAAAAGATACTTAATTGAGAGCACAAACTAGGAAAAGTTGCATATTGTTTCTATAGATAATAATAGTAATGATTTTGAGAATAAAGTGGTGACTGATAAACAAAACAGAGAAAGTTTATGGGGTAAATATTCTAAAATTAATGTTGATAATTACTGTACTAGGACACAGAGTCCAGAGAATTATCCTCGGGAACGATTGGAAAGTAGGAACGGTGAAAACAATTATGGGTTGTATACCAGATCTGGTAGGTCTATCTATAAAGAAATCAGTCTATCTTCAAGATTATGTAATAGATATTTAAATAGCTAATTTAAATTTCTTGCAGTGTGAGAAGGACGTAATAGTAATAAAAGTTACTTGAAAAATGATTGTTTAACATTATAGCGTTGTTTATAAAATTAAAACTTACTTCAAATGTTTTTTCATGCGTAGCATAGATAACGCTGTTTATGAAAATCGATTTAAACGCGTAATTTATATAATATTCATATTAATATTAATCGATGTATTAAAAATTTATTAATATTACTGTAAAAATTGATTATAAACAATCGATAATACGGAAATAAAAATCGATTAATATAAAAATTGATAATTTGTTACATCCCTAGTCATGAGTAATGAACAAAATAAAAAAATGGCTTCACAATGCTGTTGAGCTTCTAAGTGCTTTCTTGTCTTAATCAATTTTGTAATAAATAAATTAATACATATAAGTGCATTTAGTTACTTAATTTAACTATTATAGAAATACCTTTTTACATTTAAATTTTGTTAAATGTAATGTGTTGTCTTCTGTTTTAATGGTTATAATTTAATATTGATCATGGCAGTTTCAAAATCTACAAATACTTATAATCGCCAAAACTGGGAGGATTCTGTAAGTTAATAATAATCAAATTTAATAGTTCTTTAAATGACAAAACCATAATATTTATGCTTAATGTTTATTTGTTTCAGGATTTTCCAATACTGTGTCAAACATGCCTTGGTGATAACCCATACATTCGAATGGTATGTATAAATAATATAAATAACAATTATTATTAGTTATGTATATTTTATTTTACAGTTGTAAATGTTAATTTTATTAATCAACGATTTCTTTTTAGACCAAAGAAAAATACGGCAAGGAGTGTAAAATATGCGTACGTCCATTCACCGTATTCCGTTGGTGTCCTGGTGCCAGAATGCGTTTCAAAAAAACTGAAATTTGTCAAACATGCTCCAAATTGAAGAATGTTTGTCAAACATGTCTGTTAGATTTGGAATATGGGTTACCAATCCAAGTTAGAGATGCTGCCCTTAAGATTCAAGATGATCTACCTCGAAATGAAGTTAACAAGGAGTATTATATACAAAATTTAGACAATCAAATGTCCAAGTATGATGCTACACAGCCTAGCAATTCTGCTTTAAAGTCTAAAGGGGCTTCAGACCTGTTGCTGCGTTTAGCAAGAACTGCGCCTTATTATAAGAGAAACAGACCTCATGTTTGTTCATTCTGGGTAAAAGGAGAGTGTAGAAGAGGTGAAGAATGCCCATATCGTCATGAGAAACCAACTGATCCTGATGATCCACTGGCTGATCAAAATATTAAAGACAGGTAAGTTTTTACTTTTTAAATGACAAATGGCACTCATTTATGAATCAAGATGAGTATTTGATTTCTCTTCTCCACTGTTCCTTGTAACCAACTAGGCCCTTTACTCTAATTCCTTATCCTACACCGATTGAGCCAATTCGAATGAGTGTACTTTAATTTTTTCATTGTTGGCATTTGCGCTTAGTTCCTTGTCAGTTTTAAAAGATAGTGGATTTAAATAGTCAATCTGGGTCCTAAACCGACGGTTGTTCAAAAGTAAAATTTTGAGTTTTTTTTTCAGTAATATTGTTAGGTGCAGCTTGTAATCTATACCAAATGTTGGGTAAATGGACATCCCAAGGTTCTAATATTCTCTTATTTAGATTATTTTTTACTGTTTGGACTGTGCATTCAGCTTGTCCGTTTGGTGCAGGATGGTATGGAAGCACCAGGATCTGTCTAATGCCACAGCTTTTTAGGTACTTCTAGAACTCTTCTGATATGAAACTATGATCATTGTCACTTATAATAGAAACAGCCCTTGTTCTGCAAAAATATCCCTTAAAAATATTCTTATTAATATAGCACTTTTTAGATCATTCACTACTTTAACCTCTGGCCACTTAAAATATATATCTAGTATCAGAAAAGATCTATGTTGAAAAGGCCCAGCATAATAAATATGTAGTCTTCACCAGACTTTGTCTGGTTTCAACCACTGATGAATCCTGTTTTCTGAGCATATTAATAAAATTTTTTACTATTTACACCACAACTCTATTTCCTCATAGTATACAATTACTATGTACAGATAAATTATCTCTCTTTTGCCAAAACAATTTATAGTCTGTATCTACCTTAGAAGGCCATCATACATTCTTTATCCAATATAATATTTTACTTAATACCTTGTCCTTTTTAGTGAGTTTTGCTACAACTATAGCTGAAAATTCAAGCTTCATTAGAGTTTCTTCAATTAATAAATCTCCTAATTATTCTTTTTCTGTAATTGATTCTTTTGTAGCCTACCGATTTAATGCATCTGCATTTTCCAACCTCTTTCTTTTCACATATTGAATCTTAAATTCGTATAATTTAATAACATAGTCCATCTCAGAATTCTTGGCTTCCTTGGTCTAAAAATTTCCAATAAAGATTTATAGTCTGTCTTAGTTATCACTTTATGTCCACTTTTTATTAGTGAAATTTCTTTAATCCAAAAATAAATGCAGGGACTTCCTTGTCTATCTGGACATGCTTCTGTTCATGTACATTCATAGTTCTTGATGTAAACATTTTTGGTTTCATAGTTTTATCTTCCATTTAGTGTTCTAACACTACATCAAGTCTGAATTGAGTTACATCACAAGACATAATTAATTTCCTATTGCCATCATAATGAACCAGAGTATCATCACTGGATAATATAGTTTTCAAAGTTGTGAAAGCCTTTTGGTGTTATTTTTTCCATTTCCATTTAGAGTCCTCCAGTATATACAAAGGATCAACAATAATTGCTTTATGAGGTAAAATTCTGTCATAAAAATTTACAAGTCTTAAAAATGCTTGTAGCTTTTTAATATTTTTTGGTGCTGGTGTCTTTTCTGTGCACTCTTCTTCCTAGATAGGTGAGTTTCCTGACTCATCACATATCCCAAAAACTTAATCATATAAAAAAACATACATTTTTCTTTATTCACCCTTAGACCAGCATTTTGTAATCTCTGTAGGACCATCTCCAATCTTGCATTGTGTAGATTAATGTACATACATACATATCTTTATTAGGGTAGGCCAATATACCATATTTTACATTCATCAATCTTTTTATACACACTCGCCGGTTACGGGTACTTGTAAATTAATGTCTTTCCAAGAAATAACAATATCATCTAACAGAACAGCTATTCCTGACATCCCAGCAAGTAATGATGCCATCAATCTCTAGAATATACCAGGACCACGCTTTGTCACCAAATGCCAATCGGTTTACTCTGTAGAGACCTTTTGGTGTATTCACTGTAAGAAAACTAGCTGTCTTATCATCAACACCCACTTGTGTATATATGTTTGCTTCCAAAACGATTTTCGAAAATATCACTCCCCCTGCAGCTGCACAAATGATTTATTAAACGTAGGTAATGGATAAGTAAGATCAGTATTGGTAGCTGCATTCACTGTGGACAGATAATCTTCTCACAAGTATACTTGTCCATTTGGTTTTAACACGGGAACTATAGGTGTACATAGCTCACTCTGAATATGTAGTAGGTTCAAATACCTCTTCTCTAACCAATCTATCTATTTCTTTAAAAACTCTATCTCTAATTGCAAATGAAATGGGTCTGCTTTTGAGAAATTTAGGTATAGAATCCACTTTTGGTGTAATACACACCACCAGTCCAGTATATCTGCTGAAACCTGACTCAAAAACCTCATTAAATTTACATATTATTTGTTTTGTTGGAACTTTATCACAAAATAATTAACATTATTTATCCCCTGTATACTAATGCCTAGATTTGAAAACCAATTTCTACCAATTAAACCAGAACCTTTTGTTATCAATATGTTCATATTTTTAATTATTTGTTTATATTATATTTTACCTGTACTGTTGTTAGACCAAATAATACTAATTTACCTTCAGTATAATATTAGAATCCAATATATGTTATATCTATTTCGGGTAATTTATCCTTCCATATTCCTTTAGAGGTTGTCTCAATAAATATTGTATATGGACAGCCTGAATCCACCTCCATCAGTAGTTCTGTTTTCCGTTTAGAGATATCTTAATCATAAAAGGATCCACATTGTCTCGTTTAATACTATTTACTCCTATCTCATACAATCCGTTACATTTAGGGCTTTGTACTTTTTTAAATTGATTTGACTTTAGCAAGCAAGCTGCCTCTGTGTGTCTCTTTTTTCCACACCTTTTTCCACATATTTGCTTGCACTACATGGTATAATAATATTTGCATCAATATTTGCAATTTCCTGCGACAATACTGCCAAAAACCCATTCAAATGATAATTGTCTTTGTTGTAACAATTTATTTCGAATATCTTTATCTAATATACTCCACGCTAATCTGTTCCTTAAGGTACGATCTAAATCAGTAAAATTACAATCTATACTTATTTTTCGTAAATTCTTTATTCTTTCACCTTCTTCTTGATTTCTAGTGTGAAATTTATAATTTCGTTGGATTTTTGACGAAAATGATTATTCAGAATACTTACTATAAAAGAAAATGTTACATCAAATATTTGGAGATATTAAAAAAAACTATTAAATCATACAATTTAGGGTCACAAAGTGAATCTTCTCCAATTTCACTTCTTCACAGCTTCAAGACAAAAACAAAACTTTTAAATGTAATTTTGCCAACACCAATGTGCAAGGTCAAACTCATTAAATTTTATATCCATTGTTATTATTTATATATTTAATTTGGGCAATAATCAATTTATTTCACTTTTCCACTATTTTCCTCCTCGTCACTAAAATATGTATACTTGTAGAACTGAATCACTCTGGCTGGGATGATATCTATGCACTAACTTTTTTAACATCTACCCACTTTAGTATACGACAGTTTTTTATTAAATGGATGATAATGATATAATAACACAGCCTGCTCTATCGGTATACACTGGTGGAGCACCAGCGAGGGATGATTGGTGAGGATGAAAAAGCAGGTCAGTTAGCGCATCGGGATGAATTCAACGATAAACTAGTCATGATAGGTTCCAGGGGAACCGCATGGAGATTGACCTGATAGGATATATTGATAGCAATAGGGACTAACCTCCTCATTACTGACAATACCTTCCCCCCTTTGTAAATGGTTTATTTAGTTTTAAGGCTGAATGGTGTATTAATATATATTTATGTTTTAGGTACTATGGTGTGAATGATCCTGTGGCTGAGAAGCTGATGCGTCGTGCGGCTGCCATGCCAGCATTACCTCCCCCAGAGGACAGAACTGTTACTACGCTATATGTTGGGAACCTGCCAGACAATATCACTGAAGATGAACTCAGAGCACATTTCTATCAATATGGAGAGATAAGGTATATAAATGCTGACAGCATTTTCATGAACTGACATACATCTCATTACAAATTGAGGTGCTATTACGTGAATATAAATTACACAAAAAGTAATAATAAACTATTTCATTTAATTTTATAATATTTGTTTATTAATAATCCAGAACATTAAGACCATTAATAAATATATATCACAATTTTGTCATACCTTCTCTTAATAAAATAATGATTGCAGTGTTTTCTACTTAGATTGTATATAATGTACAAATTAAAATTATATATTAATTGCAGGTCCCTAACATTGGTGCCGAGGGCACAATGTGCCTTTGTACAGTACACCACAAGGAGTGCTGCTGAGCATGCAGCCGAGAAGACATTCAACCGCTTGGTGATTGGTGGCAAGAGACTAACTATCAAATGGGGAAAATCTCAAGGTATGATCAATCTCAAATGTCCATAATATTATTTACATTTTTTTTTTTTTTTTTTTTTATATTTGTAGTATTACATTACTTTGATATGTAAATAAATAAAATTAATAATACTACTAATATTATTAGATCTGTGGATAAAACATTTTCTAAGGGGTTATAAGTAAATTGGCAAATATTTAACTATCTATATTTTGTGTTACACTTGTTTTTATCAATTCCGAATGAAAGTCGGTAATTCTTTTTACAATCCATTTTACTCATTTTAATTCCATATTAAGTCTGTTACAATAATTGTATACTGTTTTTAGGACGTCAGGGAATAAATGACAAGAACGAGTCTGCACCAGTCTTGGAGCCTGTACCAGGACTGCCTGGTACTTTGCCTCCACCGCCGGCCTTCCTACATCCATTCCCACCTCAAGTAAGTACTGTTTAAGATTGTTACCTCCTCACTAATATTTATTAAAGGGTTGTAGACATTTTTTCTAACTTATCTATCCCATTTCTTATGTTACATAGAGAAATAAATTTTAAGCCCACCATTTTTTCTCACTTATTTAGCCAATTAAACCGGTAAAATGACAAGTGTCATTTGATGTTCGATTTATTTTTTACAATTGGAGATGGCAAACAAGTTGATAGACCGTTTGATGGGAAATATTAATTATAATGTATAAATATGAACAGCACAGTAGACATTACAGAATACACTTATTATACCCATTGAACAATTCCTGTAATTGTATTTGCCCGATAATGTCGCTGTCATGTAAACTATATCTATAATATATAATTAATTTCAGATGCCACCACCACCAAATCGGCCCAATGATTTCTTCAACCTGCACCACTATGGCCCTGGAGGTTGGGGCGGGTGGGGACCGGGCATGGCCCCGCCGGTACCTCCGCCACCCGCGCCCGTGGCCCCGGTTACGCCCGTGGGACTTCACTACCCGAGTCAAGACCCTAGTCGTCTAGGCGCCCACGCGCACGCTAATGCTCCACAGTCATAGTATTAATTTTAGTGTTAGTCTGTTGAATGTATTGTGTACTAGAATAAAGTTGGCTAGATATATGCATACTGCTGAATTCTATTTGATTTCAATAGTCTCTAGGTATTACATATATCTGTATAAAATTATATAATACTTATTATTTTTCAATAGACTGCGACCATTTTTAATAACAAACTTATCACCCTGGTTGTGAAATGATGCATAAGGTGTGTTAATGCGTAATCAATATTGTATTATATGTTAAGATTAAGATTGTATTGTAAAATACAGCAATTGTTTTGTAAATATCAAAAATAAAGAAATTTTCTAAAATCTTTCTTTTATTTACATTGCATTGTCGTTCAAAACAAAGTGGAAGGGACAGTTTAGGCAAAACGAAAACAGCTGAATGGTCTCTGAATCAGATGGCTGGATGGATTATTTCCTGACCAGAAATGCACCACAGCCATATAATTTAACGATTCTTGGATTTTATAGTATATTACAGTATTTTATAGTTCTGGCCACTAATAATTTTGTAAATACTGGCCGGTAACAATTTGTTCTATATTTTCTTTTAATGAATAAATTAGTGTTTCACCAACTCGCTTGCGTATCACTACAATACGTGGTGGCAGCGGTGCGTTCATTTTATAGTTTTAAAATTCATATTTTATCATAAAGATCAAATTTTTTTTATTTTTTTTAAATTGATATAATTCATTGTATTGATTCATATTCGTAAATATGGAAGACGCGTGTCCTTCAGCGGAACTGTCGCTTGATGGTGGTCCGGCTGCAAGCTCGGAAGCATGGCGAAAATGGCGGAATATGTTCGAGATTTTTCTGAAGGCATCTGGAGATAGTAAGGAACCTAAGGAAGTTCAGGCAAGTTTGTTGGTTAACCTTATGAGGGCCGGCCTGATACGAGGTCTATACAACTTTCACTTTTGACGATGGCGCGACGAATGATGATATCAATTGCTTGTTAAAAAAATTTTATACTTATTTTGCCACGAAGCCAAATATTACGGTAAGAAGATTTCAATTTTTAACTCGCAACCTAGAAGACGGCGAAAATGTTGATCTATCTATATGTGACCCGCCTTGCGAGTATTGAGTCAACAATGTGAATTTAATGAGTTACAAGAGACTTTGTTACGAGATAGAGTTGTATGTGATAATATCGACAACACTGTAAGAGACAGGCTTCTTCGTACGGACGACTTGACTTTAAACAAGGCGATACATATCTGTCAAGCGGCAGAGATGTCTAAAGATGAAAGTTTGTGTATAGACAGGACATCGGAAGGTGTTCAAGTGAACACGGTTCACGATAAGAGCGTCGCGCGAGGCGCGCGGCCTGTGCCCCGCGTGCGGCGGCCGGTGCCCCGGCGGCGAGCACTGCGCCGCGCAGTATGCATCGTGTTATGTATGTAATAAAAAAGGACATTTCTCGCGAGTGTGTATACAAAAGAAAGCGATGCGCAAAGTGTTAAATCTCAGTGTAGAATCGGCGAGTGACAGAAGTGACGAGGAAATGGTCTTTGTCGATACTATTGAGGAGGGCAGAAAACCGAGTAAGTCGTCTTTGGAATGGACAGAGGTAATGGAGTGTAATAGTAAAAAAAAAAAAAAAAAAAAAATCAAAATAGATACGGGTTCTATGATCAATGTTATTTCTAAAAGAAATATATATTTGTATTTGGGTTTCTCAATTATGAATCTTAAACCGTTCACAAAACGAGTGCATTCCTTTACGGGTAATCAATTGCCAATTTTAGGGTGCGATGTTATTACTTTTCGATATAATAACGAATATTTTAATTTACCATTTGTTATTTCCGATTTTAACTGTCAGAATGTACTCGGGTTGGAAAGTTCGATTGTTTTAGGTTTAGTCAATTAAATAAGTGCAATATATATTGATCAATATTCAGATTTATTTCAAGGTTTAGGTAAATTACCAGGGAAATATTATTATAGTATTATCTACACTAATATTGTTTGTTTGGTTGTAAGGAATAGGCTCAAAAACTACTGGACCGTTTTTAAAAATTCTTTCATCATTCGAAAGCTGCATTATCCACGAGTAACATAGGTTAAATTTTATTTTGGAAAAAAATAGGGTTCCGTAAAATATTTGGGTTTATCGGACACAAGGTGTAAAAAATCAACCAGAAAAGTTACTTATTTTGCGTACGCTGCCTAAACTATAAAAGATAGAACCATAAAATGTTCTAATTAATTGTAGATCTTATAAATATCTACAAAAAAGTCCGCGACACACTATACTTATATATGTCGAGTGAGGCACAACAACCATTTTTTTATTTAAAAAAATCATGAATTTTTTTGGACTACATTTAAACGCATTTATTTTACTCGTGTTATTAATCCTTATCAAAATAAATTATTTCATCACTAAGTGCAGTTTATGTAGATAATATTTGGCCTTTGAATAATTAAAATTGGACGTTTTGTTTTGAAGTTATGGCGAAATTAAAATATTACGATTTCTGCTCTACGACTCGTTGCGAAGTGAGCGTCACCAAGGCAGGATGCGCGTGCGGGAGGGGAGGTAGAGAAACACTGATAATTTTAGAGGTCTAGCGCGCGAGGCGTGTTAAATAAAACTTCAAAATTCTTACCGCATCAGTATGGTATAGGTAGGTAAGTTTTAACATTTAGGACATAGGTGTTTTGAAAAGTATCTCCTACGGGGGTAAAAATGGTACCCGAAGCGCAGCGACGGCGGATCCACTGTGCATAATATAGCAGAGAAACACTGATAATTTTAAAGGTTTCTAATGTGATGTCGTAAATTAAAGCATTTTTGCGCTTAGCATTACACCCGTGCGAAGTCGGAGCGGGTCGCTATAATCTGCACTAATATTATAAAGAGGAAACATTTGTTTTTTTTGTTTGTAACGAATAGGCTCCGAAACTACTGGACTTTCAAAAATTCTTTCACCAATCGATAGCTATATCCTTTGTGAGTGCCATAGTCTATATATTATATCTATATATTATATTTACCGAACTGTGACCATTTATGTCGAGCAAGTCGGAAGAGAAATTGTATAAAATTCGCTTATCTTGCGCGCACTGACAACAATGTTCTACGTTTTTAAAGTACTCATTGAGATCTACAAATAAATCCGCGATAGTATATGTCTAACTATTACGGTTAGGTCACAATAATCACTTTTCTTTCTAAAATTACGAATAACCATGCTGGTCGCCGTCTGGGTGGTATTTTCATACTCCAGTATTAATCCTTATCCGAATAAATCTATCGAGTTATTTTCAAAAATTGCATATTGCGATAACCAAGATCCACGCGGGCGAAGTCGCGGGCGAAAGCTAGTAGTAGATAAAACCATACAGGCCGTTGTTTGTCCTACTAGAAAAATTCCTTTGGGACTTAAAGACAAATTACGTCAGGAATTACATAGAATGGAAGGGTTAGGTGTAATCAGAAAGGTGACATACCCTACTGAATTGGTTAATGCAATCGTTCCCGTAACAAAAAAAATCTATGATGCATACGTTGGCAGCCATCTATTCCGCAAGTCTTCGCCTTGCAGGTATGTGTCTGTGTCCGGTATTGTAGACATCGGAAACACAGACGATGCGCCTTCGCTATTTCCCAACACCCGTTGCTATCTTGTTTCTTGAATTTTTCGCACTGTTGTGCTGTCGTGTGCGAAATCCACTTACGCACGGGACACGTCGGCGTGTTTGCTATTAGGAGGCTCTTCATTGCCGCCCTGGCTTCCTCTCGTAAGGCTCTCCGGAGCGTTTCTATATTCTGCGACAGCGTTAGGTACTCCGCAGATTCTTCGTTAGCTGCTTTGAAGGCCAACGAATCTGTATGCGCTCCGTAGAACGGCGTGAGTTCCCCTCTACACTGTGCCGCTAGGGGACCCGACGTGGACGCTTGCTGTTGCTGCGTGACGGCAGCCATGGACGACATAGTCGCCCTGACGAATTCTGTTACTGCCGTCGCTAGGTCACCAACTTGAATGGTGTCTGTATGCCAATCGTTGATGACCCTCTGTAGTACTACGAACGGGTTTTACCTCTGTGGTGGATCAGAACAGGTCCCATGTTCTGTAACTGTTAGGCGCTCTTCTATTGTTTCCTCCTGCATCCTGCCAGTTCTGCTCCTTGTGATGGGTATTTTTCTGTCTTCTGTGTTCTGTTACTATTCTATCTTCTATAAAGATCCTTCTTTCTTCAGTCCTCTTGTCGGACTATCTTCTGTAACTATGTCTTTACGGACTTCAGTCCTCTTGACGCACTATTTTCTGTAAGGGTGATCTTCTGTGATCTTCTTCTTCTGGATCCGGCTACCGAAGGACCAGCAGACGTGCGATGCCGCTGACCCCGAGAGTCGGGAGGCGCGTCGGCTGACACCGGGGCGCTGATACGCCCAGACGTCGAACTATCCTACTCGGGAGAGAGAGCACTTTGTACACAGTGGGCGCACAAAGCACTCTCTCCCGAAGGGCCTCAGTCTTCGCCGCAGACGCGTTGCAGATGTTTCGAAAGACCGGGCGATAGAAAGCACCACTATATATAGTCCTCAAAAGGACGACAACGATGACGATAACGAACACGATGTGAGATTGAAGTCGGCGAGCGATGAGGTGACTCGATGGACGAAATGAAACAAAGATCTTCTGTACAAATGATGCAGTGAGACGAGTTGTCGCGGAGGTTTCTTGCTATTTTCAAGAGATGTAAGTCCTAATTCTTATAAAATACTTACAGATAAAGGACAAATATTAGAAAGAAAAAAAAGATACCTAATTAAGAAATAGAAACCAGGAAAAGTTGCAAATTGTTCTATAGATAATAACAGTAATGACTTTGAAGATAGAGTGGTGACTGATAGACAAAACAGAGAAAGTTTATGGGGTTAATGTTCCACAATTAATGTTGATAATTACTGTACTAGGACACAGAGTCCAGAGAATTATCCTCGGGAACGATTGGAAAGTAGGAACGGTGAAAACAATTATGGGTTGTATACCAGATCTGGCAGGTCTATCTATAAATCAGAAACCAGTCTATCTTCAAGATTATGTGGTAGATATTTAAATAGCTAATTAAAATTTCTTGCAGTGTGAGGGGGATGTAATGGGTTTACATAGTTAATCTATAATAGCTCTATCTATGTCAGTCAGTCTTTGTAAGTCAATCATTCAAGGTTATCAATGCAACATGGAAGTATTTAGTTTTTGTGATAATTTCTCAAAAGAAATAAAAGTTACTTGAATAATGATTGTTTACTTAACATTATAGCGTTGTTTATAAAATTAAAACTTACTTCAAGTGTTTTTTCATGCGTAGCATAGATAACGCTGTTTATGAAAATCGATTTAAACGCGTAATTTATATAATATTCATATTAATATTAATCGATGTATAAAAAATCGATTAATATTACTGTAAAAATTGATTATGAACAATCGATAATACGAAAATAAAAATCGATAAATATAAAAATCGATTAATATAAAAATCGATTATTTGTTAACATCCCTAGTCATGAGTAATAAACAAAATAAAAAAAAGATGGCTTCACATTGCTTTTGAGCTTCTAAGTGCTATCTTGTTTTAATAAATTTTGTAATAAATAAATTAATACATATAAGTGCATTCAGTTACTAAATTTAACTGTTATAGAAATACCATTTTACATAAAAATTTTGTTAAATGTAATGTGTTGTCTTCTGTTTTAACGGTTACAATTTAATATTGAAAATGGTACTTTCAAAATCTACAAATACTTATAATCGCCAATACTGGGAGGATTCTGTAAGTTAATAATGATCAAATTTAATAGTACTTTAAATGACAAAACCATAATATTTATGCTTAATGTTTATTTGTTTCAGGATTTTCCAATACTGTGTCAAACATGCCTTGGTGATAATCCATACATTCGAATGGTATGTATAAATAATATAAATAACAATTATTATTAGTTATGTATATTTTATTTTACAGTTGTAAATGTTAATTTTATTAATCAACGATTTCTTTTTAGACCAAAGAACAATACGGCAAGGAGTGTAAAATATGCGTACGTCCATTCACCGTATTCCGTTGGTGTCCTGGTGCCAAAATGCGTTTCAAAAAAACTGAAATTTGTCAAACGTGCTCCAAATTGAAGAATGTTTGTCAGACATGTCTGTTAGATTTGGAATATGGGTTACCAATCCAAGTTAGAGATGCTGCCCTTCAGATTCAAGATGATCTACCTCGAAATGAAGTTAACAAGGAGTATTATATACAAAATGTAGACAATCAAATGTCCAAATATGATGCTACACAGCCTAGCAATTCTGCTTTAAAGTCTAAAGGGGCTTCAGACCTGTTGCTGCGTTTAGCAAGAACTGCGCCTTATTATAAGAGAAATAGACCTCATGTTTGTTCATTCTGGATAAAAGGAGAGTGCAGAAGAGGTGAAGAATGCCCATATCGTCATGAGAAACCAACTGATCCTGATGATCCACTGGCTGATCAAAATATTAAAGACAGGTAAGTTTTTACTTTTTAAATGACAAATGGCACTCATTTATGAATCAAGATGAGTATTTGATTTCTCTTCTCCACTGTTCATTGTAACCAACTAGGCCCTTTACTCTAATTCCTTATCCTACACCGATTGAGCCAATTCGAATGAGTGTACTTTAATTTTTTCATTGTTGGCATTTGCGCTTAGTTCCTTGTCAGTTTTAAAAGATAGTGGATTTAAATAGTCAATCTGGGTCCTAAACCGACGGTTGTTCAAAAGTGAACTTTTGAGTTTTTTTTTTTTTCAGTAATATTGTTAGGTGCAGCTCGTAGTCTATACAAAATGTTGGGTAAATGAAAATCCCAAGGTTCTGATATTCTCTTATTTAGTTTATTTTTTACTGTTTGTACTGTGCGTTCAGCTTGTCCATTCGGTGCAGGATGGTATGGAGGCACCGGTATCTGTCTAATGCCACAGCTTTTTATATGAAACTACGATCATTGTCACTTACAATATAGAATCAGGCAGCCCTTGTTCTTTTGCATGTTCCTGTTTTCTGAGCATATATTACAATTTTTTACTATTTCCTCTATATGTTTATCCATGGATGGCCATCAGAAATAAGTTCTGGCTAAAGATTTACTCATAACTATACAATCATGGTTTCTGTGTAATTCTTCCAAAATATGAGGGTGTATTTTCTCCGGCACCACAACTCTATTTCCTCATAGTGTACAATTACTATGTACAGATAATTTATATCTCTTTTGCCAAAACAATTTATAGTCTGTATCTACCTTAGAAGGCCATACATTCTTTATCCAATATAATATTTTACTTAATACCTTGTCCTTTTTAATGAGTCTGATATCCCAGCAAGTAATGATGTCATCAATTTCTGGAATATACCAGGACCACGCTTTGTCACCAAATGCCAATCGGTTTACTCTGTAGAGACCTTTTGGTGTATTCACTGTAAGAAAACTAGCTGTCTTATCATCAACACCCACTTGTGTATATATGTTTGCTTCCAAAACGATTTTCGAAAATATCACTCCCCCTGCAGCTGCACAAATGATTTATTAAACGTAGGTAATGGATAAGTAAGATCAGTATTGGTAGCTGCATTCACTGTGGACAGATAATCTTCTCACAAGTATACTTGTCCATTTGGTTTTAACACGGGAACTATAGGTGTACATAGCTCACTCTGAATATGTAGTAGGTTCAAATACCTCTTCTCTAACCAATCTATCTATTTCTTTAAAAACTCTATCTCTAATTGCAAATGAAATGGGTCTGCTTTTGAGAAATTTAGGTATAGAATCCACTTTTGGTGTAATACACACCACCAGTCCAGTATATCTGCTGAAACCTGACTCAAAAACCTCATTAAATTTACATATTATTTGTTTTGTTGGAACTTTATCACAAAATAATTAACATTATTTATCCCCTGTATACTAATGCCTAGATTTGAAAACCAATTTCTACCAATTAAACCAGAACCTTTTGTTATCAATATGTTCATATTTTTAATTATTTGTTTATATTATATTTTACCTGTACTGTTGTTAGACCAAATAATACTAATTTACCTTCAGTATAATATTAGAATCCAATATATGTTATATCTATTTCGGGTAATTTATCCTTCCATATTCCTTTAGAGGTTGTCTCAATAAATATTGTATATGGACAGCCTGAATCCACCTCCATCAGTAGTTCTGTTTTCCGTTTAGAGATATCTTAATCATAAAAGGATCCACATTGTCTCGTTTGATACTATTTACTCCTATCTCATACAATCCGTTACATTTAGGGCTTTGTACTTTTTAAATTGATTTGACTTTAGCAAGCAAGCTGCCTCTGTGTGTCTCTTTTTTCCACACCTTTTTCCACATATTTGCTTGCACTACATGGTATAATAATATTTGCATCAATATTTGCAATTTCCTGCGACAATACTGCCAAAAACCCATTCAAATGATAATTGTCTTTGTTGTAACAATTTATTTCGAATATCTTTATCTAATATACTCCACGCTAATCTGTTCCTTAAGGTACGATCTAAATCAGTAAAATTACAATCTATACTTATTTTTCGTAAATTCTTTATTCTTTCACCTTCTTCTTGATTTCTAGTGTGAAATTTATAATTTCGTTGGATTTTTGACGAAAATGATTATTCAGAATACTTACTATAAAAGAAAATGTTACATCAAATATTTGGAGATATTAAAAAAAACTATTAAATCATACAATTTAGGGTCACAAAGTGAATCTTCTCCAATTTCACTTCTTCACAGCTTCAAGGCAAAAACAAAACTTTTAAATGTAATTTTGCCAACACCAATGTGCAAGGTCAAACTCATTAAATTTTATTAACATTGTTATTATTTATATATTTAATTTGGGCAATAATCAATTTATTTCACTTTTCCACTATTTTCCTCCTCGTCACTAAAATATGTATACTTGTAGAACTGAATCACTCTGGCTGGGATGATATCTATGCACTAACTTTTTTAACATCTACCCACTTTAGTATACGACAGTTTTTTATTAAATGGATGATAATGATATAATAACACAGCCTGCTCTATCGGTATACACTGGTGGAGCACCAGCGAGGGATGATTGGTGAGGATGAAAAAGCAGGTCAGTTAGCGCATCGGGATGAATTCAACGATAAACTAGTCATGATAGGTTCCAGGGGAACCGCATGGAGATTGACCTGATAGGATATATTGATAGCAATAGGGACTAACCTCCTCATTACTGACAATACCTTCCCCCCATTGTAAATGGTATATTTAGTTTTAAGGCTGAATGGTGTATTAATATATATTTATGTTTTAGGTACTATGGTGTGAATGATCCTGTGGCTGAGAAGCTGATGCGTCGTGCGGCTGCCATGCCAGCATTACCTCCCCCAGAGGACAGAACTGTTACTACGCTATATGTTGGGAACCTGCCAGACAATATCACTGAAGATGAACTCAGAGCACATTTCTATCAATATGGAGAGATAAGGTATATAAATGCTGACAGCATTTTCATGAACTGACATACATCTCATTACAAATTGAGGTGCTATTACGTGAATATAAATTACACAAAAAGTAATAATAAACTATTTCATTTAATTTTATAATATTTGTTTATTAATAATCCAGAACATTAAGACCATTAATAAATATATATCACAATTTTGTCATACCTTCTCTTAATAAAATAATGATTGCAGTGTTTTCTACTTAGATTGTATATAATGTACAAATTAAAATTATATATTAATTGCAGGTCCCTAACATTGGTGCCGAGGGCACAATGTGCCTTTGTACAGTACACCACAAGGAGTGCTGCTGAGCATGCAGCCGAGAAGACATTCAACCGCTTGGTGATTGGTGGCAAGAGACTAACTATCAAATGGGGAAAATCTCAAGGTATGATCAATCTCAAATGTCCATAATATTATTTACATTTTTTTTTTTTTTTTTTATATTTGTAGTATTACATTACTTTGATATGTAAATAAAAAAGTTTTATAACTATTAATAATACTACTAATATTATTAGATCTGTGGATAAAACATTTTCTAAGGGGTTATAAGTAAATTGGCAAATATTTAACTATCTATATTTTGTGTTACACTTGTTTTTATCAATTCCGAATGAAAGTCGGTAATTCTTTTTACAATCCATTTTACTCATTTTAATTCCATATTAAGTCTGTTACAATAATTGTATACTGTTTTTAGGACGTCAGGGAATAAATGACAAGAACGAGTCTGCACCAGTCTTGGAGCCTGTACCAGGACTGCCTGGTACTTTGCCTCCACCGCCGGCCTTCCTACATCCATTCCCACCTCAAGTAAGTACTGTTTAAGATTGTTACCTCCTCACTAATATTTATTAAAGGGTTGTAGACATTTTTTCTAACTTATCTATCCCATTTCTTATGTTACATAGAGAAATAAATTTTAAGCCCACCATTTTTTCTCACTTATTTAGCCAATTAAACCGGTAAAATGACAAGTGTCATTTGATGTTCGATTTATTTTTTACAATTGGAGATGGCAAACAAGTTGATAGACCGTTTGATGGGAAATATTAATTATAATGTATAAATATGAACAGCACAGTAGACATTACAGAATACACTTATTATACCCATTGAACAATTCCTGTAATTGTATTTGCCCGATAATGTCGCTGTCATGTAAACTATATCTATAATATATAATTAATTTCAGATGCCACCACCACCAAATCGGCCCAATGATTTCTTCAACCTGCACCACTATGGCCCTGGAGGTTGGGGCGGGTGGGGACCGGGCATGGCCCCGCCGGTACCTCCGCCACCCGCGCCCGTGGCCCCGGTTACGCCCGTGGGACTTCACTACCCGAGTCAAGACCCTAGTCGTCTAGGCGCCCACGCGCACGCTAATGCTCCACAGTCATAGTATTAATTTTAGTGTTAGTCTGTTGAATGTATTGTGTACTAGAATAAAGTTGGCTAGATATATGCATACTGCTGAATTCTATTTGATTTCAATAGTCTCCTAGGTATTACATATATCTGTATAAAATTATATAATACTTATTATTTTTCAATAGACTGCGACCATTTTTAATAACAAACTTATCACCCTGGTTGTGAAATGATGCATAAGGTGTGTTAATGTGTAATCAATATTGTATTATATGTTAAGATTAAGATTGTATTGTAAAATACAGCAATTGTTTTGTAAATATCAAAAATAAAGAAATTTTCTAAAATCTTTCTTTTATTTACATTGCATTGTCGTTCAAAACAAAGTGGAAGGGACAGTTTAGGCAAAACGAAAACAGCTGAATGGTCTCTGAATCAGATGGCTGGATGGATTATTTCCTGACCAGAAATGCACCACAGCCATATAATTTAACGATTCTTGGATTTTATAGTATATTACAGTATTTTATAGTTCTGGCCACTAATAATTTTGTAAATACTGGCCGGTAACAATTTGTTCTATATTTTCTTTTAATGAATAAATTAGTGTTTCACCAACTCGCTTGCGTATCACTACAATACGTGGTGGCAGCGGTGCGTTCATTTTATAGTTTTAAAATTCATATTTTATCATAAAGATTAAATTTTTTTTTTTTTTTTTTTTTTAAATTGATATAATTCATTGTATTGATTCATATTCGTAAATATGGAAGACGCGTGTCCTTCAGCGGAACTGTCGCTTGATGGTGGTCCGGCTGCAAGCTCGGAAGCATGGCGAAAATGGCGGAATATGTTCGAGATTTTTCTGAAGGCATCTGGAGATAGTAAGGAACCTAAGGAAGTTCAGGCAAGTTTGTTGGTTAACCTTATGAGGGCCGGCCTGATACGAGGTCTATACAACTTTCACTTTTGACGATGGCGCGACGAATGATGATATCAATTGCTTGTTAAAAAAATTTTATACTTATTTTGCCACGAAGCCAAATATTACGGTAAGAAGATTTCAATTTTTAACTCGCAACCTAGAAGACGGCGAAAATGTTGATCTATCTATATGTGACCCGCCTTGCGAGTATTGAGTCAACAATGTGAATTTAATGAGTTACAAGAGACTTTGTTACGAGATAGAGTTGTATGTGATAATATCGACAACACTGTAAGAGACAGGCTTCTTCGTACGGACGACTTGACTTTAAACAAGGCGATACATATCTGTCAAGCGGCAGAGATGTCTAAAGATGAAAGTTTGTGTATAGACAGGACATCGGAAGGTGTTCAAGTGAACACGGTTCACGATAAGAGCGTCGCGCGAGGCGCGCGGCCTGTGCCCCGCGTGCGGCGGCCGGTGCCCCGGCGGCGAGCACTGCGCCGCGCAGTATGCATCGTGTTATGTATGTAATAAAAAAGGACATTTCTCGCGAGTGTGTATACAAAAGAAAGCGATGCGCAAAGTGTTAAATCTCAGTGTAGAATCGGCGAGTGACAGAAGTGACGAGGAAATGGTCTTTGTCGATACTATTGAGGAGGGCAGAAAACCGAGTAAGTCGTCTTTGGAATGGACAGAGGTAATGGAGTGTAATAGTAAAAAAAAAAAAAAAAATCAAAATAGATACGGGTTCTATGATCAATGTTATTTCTAAAAAAAATATATATTTGTATTTGGGTTTCTCAATTATGAATCTTAAACCGTTCACAAAACGAGTGCATTCCTTTACGGGTAATCAATTGCCAATTTTAGGGTGCGATGTTATTACTTTTCGATATAATAACGAATATTTTAATTTACCATTTGTTATTTCCGATTTTAACTGTCAGAATGTACTCGGGTTGGAAAGTTCGATTGTTTTAGGTTTAGTCAATTAAATAAGTGCAATATATATTGATCAATATTCAGATTTATTTCAAGGTTTAGGTAAATTACCAGGGAAATATTATTATAGTATTATCTACACTAATATTGTTTGTTTGGTTGTAAGGAATAGGCTCAAAAACTACTGGACCGTTTTTAAAAATTCTTTCATCATTCGAAAGCTGCATTATCCACGAGTAACATAGGTTAAATTTTATTTTGGAAAAAAATAGGGTTCCGTAAAATATTTGGGTTTATCGGACACAAGGTGTAAAAAATCAACCAGAAAAGTTACTTATTTTGCGTACGCTGCCTAAACTATAAAAGATAGAACCATAAAATGTTCTAATTAATTGTAGATCTTATAAATATCTACAAAAAAGTCCGCGACACACTATACTTATATATGTCGAGTGAGGCACAACAACCATTTTTTTATTTAAAAAAATCATGAATTTGTTTGGACTACATTTAAACGCATTTATTTTACTCGTGTTATTAATCCTTATCAAAATAAATTATTTCATCACTAAGTGCAGTTTATGTAGATAATATTTGGCCTTTGAATAATTAAAATTGGACGTTTTGTTTTGAAGTTATGGCGAAATTAAAATATTACGATTTCTGCTCTACGACTCGTTGCGAAGTGAGCGTCACCAAGGCAGGATGCGCGTGCGGGAGGGGAGGTAGAGAAACACTGATAATTTTAGAGGTCTAGCGCGCGAGGCGTGTTAAATAAAACTTCAAAATTCTTACCGCATCAGTATGGTATAGGTAGGTAAGTTTTAACATTTAGGACATAGGTGTTTTGAAAAGTATCTCCTACGGGGGTAAAAATGGTACCCGAAGCGCAGCGACGGCGGATCCACTGTGCATAATATAGCAGAGAAACACTGATAATTTTAAAGGTTTCTAATGTGATGTCGTAAATTAAAGCATTTTTGCGCTTAGCATTACACCCGTGCGAAGTCGGAGCGGGTCGCTATAATCTGCACTAATATTATAAAGAGGAAACATTTGTTTTTTTTGTTTGTAACGAATAGGCTCCGAAACTACTGGACCGATTTCAAAAATTCTTTCACCAATCGATAGCTATATCCTTTGTGAGTGCCATAGTCTATATATTATATCTATATATTATATTTACCGAACTGTGACCATTTATGTCGAGCAAGTCGGAAGAGAAATTGTATAAAATTCGCTTATCTTGCGCGCACTGACAACAATGTTCTACGTTTTTAAAGTACTCATTGAGATCTACAAATAAATCCGCGATAGTATATGTCTAACTATTACGGTTAGGTCACAATAATCACTTTTCTTTCTAAAATTACGAATAACCATGCTGGTCGCCGTCTGGGTGGTATTTTCATACTCCAGTATTAATCCTTATCCGAATAAATCTATCGAGTTATTTTCAAAAATTGCATATTGCGATAACCAAGATCCACGCGGGCGAAGTCGCGGGCGAAAGCTAGTAGTAGATAAAACCATACAGGCCGTTGTTTGTCCTACTAGAAAAATTCCTTTGGGACTTAAAGACAAATTACGTCAGGAATTACATAGAATGGAAGGGTTAGGTGTAATCAGAAAGGTGACATACCCTACTGAATTGGTTAATGCAATCGTTCCCGTAACAAAAAAAATCTATGATGCATACGTTGGCAGCCATCTATTCCGCAAGTCTTCGCCTTGCAGGTATGTGTCTGTGTCCGGTATTGTAGACATCGGAAACACAGACGATGCGCCTTCGCTATTTCCCAACACCCGTTGCTATCTTGTTTCTTGAATTTTTCGCACTGTTGTGCTGTCGTGTGCGAAATCCACTTACGCACGGGACACGTCGGCGTGTTTGCTATTAGGAGGCTCTTCATTGCCCCCCTGGCTTCCTCTCGTAAGGCTCTCCGGAGCGTTTCTATATTCTGCGACAGCGTTAGGTACTCCGCAGATTCTTCGTTAGCTGCTTTGAAGGCCAACGAATCTGTATGCGCTCCGTAGAACGGCGTGAGTTCCCCTCTACACTGTGCCGCTAGGGGACCCGACGTGGACGCTTGCTGTTGCTGCGTGACGGCAGCCATGGACGACATAGTCGCCCTGACGAATTCTGTTACTGCCGTCGCTAGGTCACCAACTTGAATGGTGTCTGTATGCCAATCGTTGATGACCCTCTGTAGTACTACGAACGGGTTTTACCTCTGTGGTGGATCAGAACAGGTCCCATGTTCTGTAACTGTTAGGCGCTCTTCTATTGTTTCCTCCTGCATCCTGCCAGTTCTGCTCCTTGTGATGGGTATTTTTCTGTCTTCTGTGTTCTGTTACTATTCTATCTTCTATAAAGATCCTTCTTTCTTCAGTCCTCTTGTCGGACTATCTTCTGTAACTATGTCTTTACGGACTTCAGTCCTCTTGACGCACTATTTTCTGTAAGGGTGATCTTCTGTGATCTTCTTCTTCTGGATCCGGCTACCGAAGGACCAGCAGACGTGCGATGCCGCTGACCCCGAGAGTCGGGAGGCGCGTCGGCTGACACCGGGGCGCTGATACGCCCAGACGTCGAACTATCCTACTCGGGAGAGAGAGCACTTTGTACACAGTGGGCGCACAAAGCACTCTCTCCCGAAGGGCCTCAGTCTTCGCCGCAGACGCGTTGCAGATGTTTCGAAAGACCGGGCGATAGAAAGCACCACTATATATAGTCCTCAAAAGGACGACAACGATGACGATAACGAACACGATGTGAGATTGAAGTCGGCGAGCGATGAGGTGACTCGATGGACGAAATGAAACAAAGATCTTCTGTACAAATGATGCAGTGAGACGAGTTGTCGCGGAGGTTTCTTGCTATTTTCAAGAGATGTAAGTCCTAATTCTTATAAAATACTTACAGATAAAGGACAAATATTAGAAAGAAAAAAAAGATACCTAATTAAGAAATAGAAACCAGGAAAAGTTGCAAATTGTTCTATAGATAATAACAGTAATGACTTTGAAGATAGAGTGGTGACTGATAGACAAAACAGAGAAAGTTTATGGGGTTAATGTTCCACAATTAATGTTGATAATTACTGTACTAGGACACAGAGTCCAGAGAATTATCCTCGGGAACGATTGGAAAGTAGGAACGGTGAAAACAATTATGGGTTGTATACCAGATCTGGCAGGTCTATCTATAAATCAGAAACCAGTCTATCTTCAAGATTATGTGGTAGATATTTAAATAGCTAATTAAAATTTCTTGCAGTGTGAGGGGGATGTAATGGGTTTACATAGTTAATCTATAATAGCTCTATCTATGTCAGTCAGTCTTTGTAAGTCAATCATTCAAGGTTATCAATGCAACATGGAAGTATTTAGTTTTTGTGATAATTTCTCAAAAGAAATAAAAGTTACTTGAATAATGATTGTTTACTTAACATTATAGCGTTGTTTATAAAATTAAAACTTACTTCAAGTGTTTTTTCATGCGTAGCATAGATAACGCTGTTTATGAAAATCGATTTAAACGCGTAATTTATATAATATTCATATTAATATTAATCGATGTATAAAAAATCGATTAATATTACTGTAAAAATTGATTATGAACAATCGATAATACGAAAATAAAAATCGATAAATATAAAAATCGATTAATATAAAAATCGATTATTTGTTAACATCCCTAGTCATGAGTAATAAACAAAATAAAAAAAAGATGGCTTCACATTGCTTTTGAGCTTCTAAGTGCTATCTTGTTTTAATAAATTTTGTAATAAATAAATTAATACATATAAGTGCATTCAGTTACTAAATTTAACTGTTATAGAAATACCATTTTACATAAAAATTTTGTTAAATGTAATGTGTTGTCTTCTGTTTTAACGGTTACAATTTAATATTGAAAATGGTACTTTCAAAATCTACAAATACTTATAATCGCCAATACTGGGAGGATTCTGTAAGTTAATAATGATCAAATTTAATAGTACTTTAAATGACAAAACCATAATATTTATGCTTAATGTTTATTTGTTTCAGGATTTTCCAATACTGTGTCAAACATGCCTTGGTGATAATCCATACATTCGAATGGTATGTATAAATAATATAAATAACAATTATTATTAGTTATGTATATTTTATTTTACAGTTGTAAATGTTAATTTTATTAATCAACGATTTCTTTTTAGACCAAAGAACAATACGGCAAGGAGTGTAAAATATGCGTACGTCCATTCACCGTATTCCGTTGGTGTCCTGGTGCCAAAATGCGTTTCAAAAAAACTGAAATTTGTCAAACGTGCTCCAAATTGAAGAATGTTTGTCAGACATGTCTGTTAGATTTGGAATATGGGTTACCAATCCAAGTTAGAGATGCTGCCCTTCAGATTCAAGATGATCTACCTCGAAATGAAGTTAACAAGGAGTATTATATACAAAATGTAGACAATCAAATGTCCAAATATGATGCTACACAGCCTAGCAATTCTGCTTTAAAGTCTAAAGGGGCTTCAGACCTGTTGCTGCGTTTAGCAAGAACTGCGCCTTATTATAAGAGAAATAGACCTCATGTTTGTTCATTCTGGATAAAAGGAGAGTGCAGAAGAGGTGAAGAATGCCCATATCGTCATGAGAAACCAACTGATCCTGATGATCCACTGGCTGATCAAAATATTAAAGACAGGTAAGTTTTTACTTTTTAAATGACAAATGGCACTCATTTATGAATCAAGATGAGTATTTGATTTCTCTTCTCCACTGTTCATTGTAACCAACTAGGCCCTTTACTCTAATTCCTTATCCTACACCGATTGAGCCAATTCGAATGAGTGTACTTTAATTTTTTCATTGTTGGCATTTGCGCTTAGTTCCTTGTCAGTTTTAAAAGATAGTGGATTTAAATAGTCAATCTGGGTCCTAAACCGACGGTTGTTCAAAAGTGAACTTTTGAGTTTTTTTTTTTTTTTTTTCTGTAATATTGTTAGGTGCAGCTCGTAGTCTATACAAAATGTTGGGTAAATGAAAATCCCAAGGTTCTGATATTCTCTTATTTAGTTTATTTTTTACTGTTTGTACTGTGCGTTCAGCTTGTCCATTCGGTGCAGGATGGTATGGAGGCACCGGTATCTGTCTAATGCCACAGCTTTTTATATGAAACTACGATCATTGTCACTTACAATATAGAATCAGGCAGCCCTTGTTCTTTTGCATGTTCCTGTTTTCTGAGCATATATTACAATTTTTTACTATTTCCTCTATATGTTTATCCATGGATGGCCATCAGAAATAAGTTCTGGCTAAAGATTTACTCATAACTATACAATCATGGTTTCTGTGTAATTCTTCCAAAATATGAGGGTGTATTTTCTCCGGCACCACAACTCTATTTCCTCATAGTGTACAATTACTATGTACAGATAATTTATATCTCTTTTGCCAAAACAATTTATAGTCTGTATCTACCTTAGAAGGCCATACATTCTTTATCCAATATAATATTTTACTTAATACCTTGTCCTTTTTAATGAGTCTGATATCCCAGCAAGTAATGATGTCATCAATTTCTGGAATATACCAGGACCACGCTTTGTCACCAAATGCCAATCGGTTTACTCTGTAGAGACCTTTTGGTGTATTCACTGTAAGAAAACTAGCTGTCTTATCATCAACACCCACTTGTGTATATATGTTTGCTTCCAAAACGATTTTCGAAAATATCACTCCCCCTGCAGCTGCACAAATGATTTATTAAACGTAGGTAATGGATAAGTAAGATCAGTATTGGTAGCTGCATTCACTGTGGACAGATAATCTTCTCACAAGTATACTTGTCCATTTGGTTTTAACACGGGAACTATAGGTGTACATAGCTCACTCTGAATATGTAGTAGGTTCAAATACCTCTTCTCTAACCAATCTATCTATTTCTTTAAAAACTCTATCTCTAATTGCAAATGAAATGGGTCTGCTTTTGAGAAATTTAGGTATAGAATCCACTTTTGGTGTAATACACACCACCAGTCCAGTATATCTGCTGAAACCTGACTCAAAAACCTCATTAAATTTACATATTATTTGTTTTGTTGGAACTTTATCACAAAATAATTAACATTATTTATCCCCTGTATACTAATGCCTAGATTTGAAAACCAATTTCTACCAATTAAACCAGAACCTTTTGTTATCAATATGTTCATATTTTTAATTATTTGTTTATATTATATTTTACCTGTACTGTTGTTAGACCAAATAATACTAATTTACCTTCAGTATAATATTAGAATCCAATATATGTTATATCTATTTCGGGTAATTTATCCTTCCATATTCCTTTAGAGGTTGTCTCAATAAATATTGTATATGGACAGCCTGAATCCACCTCCATCAGTAGTTCTGTTTTCCGTTTAGAGATATCTTAATCATAAAAGGATCCACATTGTCTCGTTTGATACTATTTACTCCTATCTCATACAATCCGTTACATTTAGGGCTTTGTACTTTTTAAATTGATTTGACTTTAGCAAGCAAGCTGCCTCTGTGTGTCTCTTTTTTCCACACCTTTTTCCACATATTTGCTTGCACTACATGGTATAATAATATTTGCATCAATATTTGCAATTTTCTGCGACAATACTGCCAAAAACCCATTCAAATGATAATTGTCTTTGTTGTAACAATTTATTTCGAATATCTTTATCTAATATACTCCACGCTAATCTGTTCCTTAAGGTACGATCTAAATCAGTAAAATTACAATCTATACTTATTTTTCGTAAATTCTTTATTCTTTCACCTTCTTCTTGATTTCTAGTGTGAAATTTATAATTTCGTTGGATTTTTGACGAAAATGATTATTCAGAATACTTACTATAAAAGAAAATGTTACATCAAATATTTGGAGATATTAAAAAAAACTATTAAATCATACAATTTAGGGTCACAAAGTGAATCTTCTCCAATTTCACTTCTTCACAGCTTCAAGGCAAAAACAAAACTTTTAAATGTAATTTTGCCAACACCAATGTGCAAGGTCAAACTCATTAAATTTTATTAACATTGTTATTATTTATATATTTAATTTGGGCAATAATCAATTTATTTCACTTTTCCACTATTTTCCTCCTCGTCACTAAAATATGTATACTTGTAGAACTGAATCACTCTGGCTGGGATGATATCTATGCACTAACTTTTTTAACATCTACCCACTTTAGTATACGACAGTTTTTTATTAAATGGATGATAATGATATAATAACACAGCCTGCTCTATCGGTATACACTGGTGGAGCACCAGCGAGGGATGATTGGTGAGGATGAAAAAGCAGGTCAGTTAGCGCATCGGGATGAATTCAACGATAAACTAGTCATGATAGGTTCCAGGGGAACCGCATGGAGATTGACCTGATAGGATATATTGATAGCAATAGGGACTAACCTCCTCATTACTGACAATACCTTCCCCCATTGTAAATGGTATATTTAGTTTTAAGGCTGAATGGTGTATTAATATATATTTATGTTTTAGGTACTATGGTGTGAATGATCCTGTGGCTGAGAAGCTGATGCGTCGTGCGGCTGCCATGCCAGCATTACCTCCCCCAGAGGACAGAACTGTTACTACGCTATATGTTGGGAACCTGCCAGACAATATCACTGAAGATGAACTCAGAGCACATTTCTATCAATATGGAGAGATAAGGTATATAAATGCTGACAGCATTTTCATGAACTGACATACATCTCATTACAAATTGAGGTGCTATTACGTGAATATAAATTACACAAAAAGTAATAATAAACTATTTCATTTAATTTTATAATATTTGTTTATTAATAATCCAGAACATTAAGACCATTAATAAATATATATCACAATTTTGTCATACCTTCTCTTAATAAAATAATGATTGCAGTGTTTTCTACTTAGATTGTATATAATGTACAAATTAAAATTATATATTAATTGCAGGTCCCTAACATTGGTGCCGAGGGCACAATGTGCCTTTGTACAGTACACCACAAGGAGTGCTGCTGAGCATGCAGCCGAGAAGACATTCAACCGCTTGGTGATTGGTGGCAAGAGACTAACTATCAAATGGGGAAAATCTCAAGGTATGATCAATCTCAAATGTCCATAATATTATTTACATTTTTTTTTTTTTTTTTTTTTTATATTTGTAGTATTACATTACTTTGATATGTAAATAAAAAAGTTTTATAACTATTAATAATACTACTAATATTATTAGATCTGTGGATAAAACATTTTCTAAGGGGTTATAAGTAAATTGGCAAATATTTAACTATCTATATTTTGTGTTACACTTGTTTTTATCAATTCCGAATGAAAGTCGGTAATTCTTTTTACAATCCATTTTACTCATTTTAATTCCATATTAAGTCTGTTACAATAATTGTATACTGTTTTTAGGACGTCAGGGAATAAATGACAAGAACGAGTCTGCACCAGTCTTGGAGCCTGTACCAGGACTGCCTGGTACTTTGCCTCCACCGCCGGCCTTCCTACATCCATTCCCACCTCAAGTAAGTACTGTTTAAGATTGTTACCTCCTCACTAATATTTATTAAAGGGTTGTAGACATTTTTTCTAACTTATCTATCCCATTTCTTATGTTACATAGAGAAATAAATTTTAAGCCCACCATTTTTTCTCACTTATTTAGCCAATTAAACCGGTAAAATGACAAGTGTCATTTGATGTTCGATTTATTTTTTACAATTGGAGATGGCAAACAAGTTGATAGACCGTTTGATGGGAAATATTAATTATAATGTATAAATATGAACAGCACAGTAGACATTACAGAATACACTTATTATACCCATTGAACAATTCCTGTAATTGTATTTGCCCGATAATGTCGCTGTCATGTAAACTATATCTATAATATATAATTAATTTCAGATGCCACCACCACCAAATCGGCCCAATGATTTCTTCAACCTGCACCACTATGGCCCTGGAGGTTGGGGCGGGTGGGGACCGGGCATGGCCCCGCCGGTACCTCCGCCACCCGCGCCCGTGGCCCCGGTTACGCCCGTGGGACTTCACTACCCGAGTCAAGACCCTAGTCGTCTAGGCGCCCACGCGCACGCTAATGCTCCACAGTCATAGTATTAATTTTAGTGTTAGTCTGTTGAATGTATTGTGTACTAGAATAAAGTTGGCTAGATATATGCATACTGCTGAATTCTATTTGATTTCAATAGTCTCCTAGGTATTACATATATCTGTATAAAATTATATAATACTTATTATTTTTCAATAGACTGCGACCATTTTTAATAACAAACTTATCACCCTGGTTGTGAAATGATGCATAAGGTGTGTTAATGTGTAATCAATATTGTATTATATGTTAAGATTAAGATTGTATTGTAAAATACAGCAATTGTTTTGTAAATATCAAAAATAAAGAAATTTTCTAAAATCTTTCTTTTATTTACATTGCATTGTCGTTCAAAACAAAGTGGAAGGGACAGTTTAGGCAAAACGAAAACAGCTGAATGGTCTCTGAATCAGATGGCTGGATGGATTATTTCCTGACCAGAAATGCACCACAGCCATATAATTTAACGATTCTTGGATTTTATAGTATATTACAGTATTTTATAGTTCTGGCCACTAATAATTTTGTAAATACTGGCCGGTAACAATTTGTTCTATATTTTCTTTTAATGAATAAATTAGTGTTTCACCAACTCGCTTGCGTATCACTACAATACGTGGTGGCAGCGGTGCGTTCATTTTATAGTTTTAAAATTCATATTTTATCATAAAGATCAAATTTTTTTTTTTTTTTTTTTAAATTGATATAATTCATTGTATTGATTCATATTCGTAAATATGGAAGACGCGTGTCCTTCAGCGGAACTGTCGCTTGATGGTGGTCCGGCTGCAAGCTCGGAAGCATGGCGAAAATGGCGGAATATGTTCGAGATTTTTCTGAAGGCATCTGGAGATAGTAAGGAACCTAAGGAAGTTCAGGCAAGTTTGTTGGTTAACCTTATGAGGGCCGGCCTGATACGAGGTCTATACAACTTTCACTTTTGACGATGGCGCGACGAATGATGATATCAATTGCTTGTTAAAAAAATTTTATACTTATTTTGCCACGAAGCCAAATATTACGGTAAGAAGATTTCAATTTTTAACTCGCAACCTAGAAGACGGCGAAAATGTTGATCTATCTATATGTGACCCGCCTTGCGAGTATTGAGTCAACAATGTGAATTTAATGAGTTACAAGAGACTTTGTTACGAGATAGAGTTGTATGTGATAATATCGACAACACTGTAAGAGACAGGCTTCTTCGTACGGACGACTTGACTTTAAACAAGGCGATACATATCTGTCAAGCGGCAGAGATGTCTAAAGATGAAAGTTTGTGTATAGACAGGACATCGGAAGGTGTTCAAGTGAACACGGTTCACGATAAGAGCGTCGCGCGAGGCGCGCGGCCTGTGCCCCGCGTGCGGCGGCCGGTGCCCCGGCGGCGAGCACTGCGCCGCGCAGTATGCATCGTGTTATGTATGTAATAAAAAAGGACATTTCTCGCGAGTGTGTGTATACAAAAGAAAGCGATGCGCAAAGTGTTAAATCTCAGTGTAGAATCGGCGAGTGACAGAAGTGACGAGGAAATGGTCTTTGTCGATACTATTGAGGAGGGCAGAAAACCGAGTAAGTCGTCTTTGGAATGGACAGAGGTAATGGAGTGTAATAGTAAAAAAAAAAAAAAAAAAAAAAAATCAAAATAGATACGGGTTCTATGATCAATGTTATTTCTAAAAAAATATATATTTGTATTTGGGTTTCTCAATTATGAATCTTAAACCGTTCACAAAACGAGTGCATTCCTTTACGGGTAATCAATTGCCAATTTTAGGGTGCGATGTTATTACTTTTCGATATAATAACGAATATTTTAATTTACCATTTGTTATTTCCGATTTTAACTGTCAGAATGTACTCGGGTTGGAAAGTTCGATTGTTTTAGGTTTAGTCAATTAAATAAGTGCAATATATATTGATCAATATTCAGATTTATTTCAAGGTTTAGGTAAATTATCAGGGAAATATTATTATAGTATTATCTACACTAATATTGTTTGTTTGGTTGTAAGGAATAGGCTCAAAAACTACTGGACCGTTTTTAAAAATTCTTTCATCATTCGAAAGCTGCATTATCCACGAGTAACATAGGTTAAATTTTATTTTGGAAAAAAATAGGGTTCCGTAAAATATTTGGGTTTATCGGACACAAGGTGTAAAAAATCAACCAGAAAAGTTACTTATTTTGCGTACGCTGCCTAAACTATAAAAGATAGAACCATAAAATGTTCTAATTAATTGTAGATCTTATAAATATCTACAAAAAAGTCCGCGACACACTATACTTATATATGTCGAGTGAGGCACAACAACCATTTTTTTATTTAAAAAAATCATGAATTTTTTTGGACTACATTTAAACGCATTTATTTTACTCGTGTTATTAATCCTTATCAAAATAAATTATTTCATCACTAAGTGCAGTTTATGTAGATAATATTTGGCCTTTGAATAATTAAAATTGGACGTTTTGTTTTGAAGTTATGGCGAAATTAAAATATTACGATTTCTGCTCTACGACTCGTTGCGAAGTGAGCGTCACCAAGGCAGGATGCGCGTGCGGGAGGGGAGGTAGAGAAACACTGATAATTTTAGAGGTCTAGCGCGCGAGGCGTGTTAAATAAAACTTCAAAATTCTTACCGCATCAGTATGGTATAGGTAGGTAAGTTTTAACATTTAGGACATAGGTGTTTTGAAAAGTATCTCCTACGGGGGTAAAAATGGTACCCGAAGCGCAGCGACGGCGGATCCACTGTGCATAATATAGCAGAGAAACACTGATAATTTTAAAGGTTTCTAATGTGATGTCGTAAAATAAAGCATTTTTGCGCTTAGCATTACACCCGTGCGAAGTCGGAGCGGGTCGCTATAATCTGCACTAATATTATAAAGAGGAAACATTTGTTTTTTTTGTTTGTAACGAATAGGCTCCGAAACTACTGGACCGATTTCAAAAATTCTTTCACCAATCGATAGCTATATCCTTTGTGAGTGCCATAGTCTATATATTATATCTATATATTATATTTACCGAACTGTGACCATTTATGTCGAGCAAGTCGGAAGAGAAATTGTATAAAATTCGCTTATCTTGCGCGCACTGACAACAATGTTCTACGTTTTTAAAGTACTCATTGAGATCTACAAATAAGTCCGCGATAGTATATGTCTAACTATTACGGTTAGGTCACAATAATCACTTTTCTTTCTAAAATTACGAATAACCACGCTGGTCGCCGTCTTTTTTTTTTTTTTTTTTTTTTTTTTTACAACACAGGGGGCAAACGAGCATGCGGCTCACCTGATGGTAAGTGACTACCGCCGCCCATGGTCACCCACAACACCTACGGCATTGCAGGTGTGCTGCCGGCCTTTTAAAAAGGAATATACTCTTTTCTTGAAGGTTATGTTGTCGTATCGGTTCGGAAATACTGCTGCTGGAAGTTGATTCCAAAGAGTGGTTGTGCGAGGAAGAAAGTGCCTTATGAAATTTTAGTTTATGGCGGGTTGTACGATGGTGAAAATTTGCAGCAGGTATCAATCCGAACAATTCTTCAGAGCACTCCCCATGATAAATTCGGTAGAAGATGCACAGAGATGCAACATCTCTACGCAGTTTCAGTGGGTCGAGCCGGACAGTAAGACGCCGATCGTCAACAATTCGAGCTGCCCGACTTTGAATGCGGTCTAACGGAAGGAGTTGGTACTCTGGCGCTCCCGCCCAAGAACAGTTTCCATGTGTGGCCTCACTTGAGCTTTATACAGTTTCAGGCGGTTTTCTGGCGTGAAATACCGTCTCACCCTATTGAGCACCCCCAACTTTTTGGAAGCTATCTTAGCTTTTTCCTCCAGATGACCGCAAAACTGGACGTCGCTAGATATATCGACGCCAAGAATCCCCAGACTCGACTTATTATCAAGGGAAGTTGAAAGTGAGGTGATACGACAAACGGTGTCTTTTTTGCGGTGAACGCGCAGACTTGTGTCTTCTTAGGGTTAAAGTGAACAAGATTGCGTTCACCCCAGATCGAAACTTTATCGAGTGAAGTTTCGATTTCAGACACAAGTCTGTTCCGGAGCTCATCGGTATGTGCCCGCGAGATCTTTGCATGACCGGTGTATAATGCATACTGTCGTCCGCATAACAATGAATATCACTGATCTGTAACATATCATTGATATGCAGAAGAAACAGTGTTGGAGATAGTACACAGACACCAGCATTCACAGGTTTTAAGTCAGAGCATGCTCCGTCGACTACGACCTTAATGCTACGTTCCTTAAGAAAGCTGGCGAAACTGCACAATCTCGCACAACCCAAACGAAGGTAGTTTTGAGATTAGTGCCCTATGCCACACCCGATCAAAGGCTTTCGCAATATCCAGACTAACAGCTAAGGCCTCTCCCTTATTCTCGTCTGGGTGGTATTTTCATACTCCAGTATTAATCCTTATCCGAATAAATCTATCGAGTTATTTTCAAAAATTGCATATTGCGATAACCAAGATCCACGCGGGCGAGGTCGCGGGCGAAAGCTAGTAGTAGATAAAACCATACAGGCCGTTGTTTGTCCTACTAGAAAAATTCCTTTGGGATTTAAAGACAAATTACGTCAGGAATTACATAGAATGGAAGGGTTAGGTGTAATCAGAAAGGTGACATACCCTACTGAATTGGTTAATGCAATCGTTCCCGTAACAAAAAAAATCTATGATGCATACGTTGGCAGCCATCTATTCCGCAAGTCTTCGCCTTGCAGGTATGTGTCTGTGTCCGGTATTGTAGACATCGGAAACACAGACGATGCGCCTTCGCTATTTCCCAACACCCGTTGCTATCTTGTTTCTTGAATTTTTCGCACTGTTGTGCTGTCGTGTGCGAAATCCACTTACGCACGGGACACGTCGGCGTGTTTGCTATTAGGAGGCTCTTCATTGCCGCCCTGGCTTCCTCTCGTAAGGCTCTCCGGAGCGTTTCTATATTCTGCGACAGCGTTAGGTACTCCGCAGATTCTTCGTTAGCTGCTTTGAAGGCCAACGAATCTGTATGCGCTCCGTAGAACGGCGTGAGTTCCCCTCTACACTGTGCCGCTAGGGGACCCGACGTGGACGCTTGCTGTTGCTGCGTGACGGCAGCCATGGACGACATAGTCGCCCTGACGAATTCTGTTACTGCCGTCGCTAGGTCACCAACTTGAATGGTGTCTGTATGCCAATCGTTGATGACCCTCTGTAGTACTACGAACGGGTTTTACCTCTGTGGTGGATCAGAACAGGTCCCATGTTCTGTAACTGTTAGGCGCTCTTCTATTGTTTCCTCCTGCATCCTGCCAGTTCTGCTCCTTGTGATGGGTATTTTTCTGTCTTCTGTGTTCTGTTACTATTCTATCTTCTATAAAGATCCTTCTTTCTTCAGTCCTCTTGTCGGACTATCTTCTGTAACTATGTCTTTACGGACTTCAGTCCTCTTGACGCACTATTTTCTGTAAGGGTGATCTTCTGTGATCTTCTTCTTCTGGATCCGGCTACCGAAGGACCAGCAGACGTGCGATGCCGCTGACCCCGAGAGTCGGGAGGCGCGTCGGCTGACACCGGGGCGCTGATACGCCCAGACGTCGAACTATCCTACTCGGGAGAGAGAGCACTTTGTACACAGTGGGCGCACAAAGCACTCTCTCCCGAAGGGCCTCAGTCTTCGCCGCAGACGCGTTGCAGATGTTTCGAAAGACCGGGCGATAGAAAGCACCACTATATATAGTCCTCAAAAGGACGACAACGATGACGATAACGAACACGATGTGAGATTGAAGTCGGCGAGCGATGAGGTGACTCGATGGACGAAATGAAACAAAGATCTTCTGTACAAATGATGCAGTGAGACGAGTTGTCGCGGAGGTTTCTTGCTATTTTCAAGAGATGTAAGTCCTAATTCTTATAAAATACTTACAGATAAAGGACAAATATTAGAAAGAAAAAAAAGATACCTAATTAAGAAATAGAAACCAGGAAAAGTTGCAAATTGTTCTATAGATAATAACAGTAATGACTTTGAAGATAGAGTGGTGACTGATAGACAAAACAGAGAAAGTTTATGGGGTTAATGTTCCACAATTAATGTTGATAATTACTGTACTAGGACACAGAGTCCAGAGAATTATCCTCGGGAACGATTGGAAAGTAGGAACGGTGAAAACAATTATGGGTTGTATACCAGATCTGGCAGGTCTATCTATAAATCAGAAACCAGTCTATCTTCAAGATTATGTGGTAGATATTTAAATAGCTAATTAAAATTTCTTGCAGTGTGAGGGGGATGTAATGGGTTTACATAGTTAATCTATAATAGCTCTATCTATGTCAGTCAGTCTTTGTAAGTCAATCATTCAAGGTTATCAATGCAACATGGAAGTATTTAGTTTTTGTGATAATTTCTCAAAAGAAATAAAAGTTACTTGAATAATGATTGTTTACTTAACATTATAGCGTTGTTTATAAAATTAAAACTTACTTCAAGTGTTTTTTCATGCGTAGCATAGATAACGCTGTTTATGAAAATCGATTTAAACGCGTAATTTATATAATATTCATATTAATATTAATCGATGTATAAAAAATCGATTAATATTACTGTAAAAATTGATTATGAACAATCGATAATACGAAAATAAAAATCGATAAATATAAAAATCGATTAATATAAAAATCGATTATTTGTTAACATCCCTAGTCATGAGTAATAAACAAAATAAAAAAAAGATGGCTTCACATTGCTTTTGAGCTTCTAAGTGCTATCTTGTTTTAATAAATTTTGTAATAAATAAATTAATACATATAAGTGCATTCAGTTACTAAATTTAACTGTTATAGAAATACCATTTTACATTAAAATTTTGTTAAATGTAATGTGTTGTCTTCTGTTTTAACGGTTACAATTTAATATTGAAAATGGTACTTTCAAAATCTACAAATACTTATAATCGCCAATACTGGGAGGATTCTGTAAGTTAATAATGATCAAATTTAATAGTACTTTAAATGACAAAACCATAATATTTATGCTTAATGTTTATTTGTTTCAGGATTTTCCAATACTGTGTCAAACATGCCTTGGTGATAATCCATACATTCGAATGGTATGTATAAATAATATAAATAACAATTATTATTAGTTATGTATATTTTATTTTACAGTTGTAAATGTTAATTTTATTAATCAACGATTTCTTTTTAGACCAAAGAACAATACGGCAAGGAGTGTAAAATATGCGTACGTCCATTCACCGTATTCCGTTGGTGTCCTGGTGCCAAAATGCGTTTCAAAAAAACTGAAATTTGTCAAACGTGCTCCAAATTGAAGAATGTTTGTCAGACATGTCTGTTAGATTTGGAATATGGGTTACCAATCCAAGTTAGAGATGCTGCCCTTCAGATTCAAGATGATCTACCTCGAAATGAAGTTAACAAGGAGTATTATATACAAAATGTAGACAATCAAATGTCCAAATATGATGCTACACAGCCTAGCAATTCTGCTTTAAAGTCTAAAGGGGCTTCAGACCTGTTGCTGCGTTTAGCAAGAACTGCGCCTTATTATAAGAGAAATAGACCTCATGTTTGTTCATTCTGGATAAAAGGAGAGTGCAGAAGAGGTGAAGAATGCCCATATCGTCATGAGAAACCAACTGATCCTGATGATCCACTGGCTGATCAAAATATTAAAGACAGGTAAGTTTTTACTTTTTAAATGACAAATGGCACTCATTTATGAATCAAGATGAGTATTTGATTTCTCTTCTCCACTGTTCATTGTAACCAACTAGGCCCTTTACTCTAATTCCTTATCCTACACCGATTGAGCCAATTCGAATGAGTGTACTTTAATTTTTTCATTGTTGGCATTTGCGCTTAGTTCCTTGTCAGTTTTAAAAGATAGTGGATTTAAATAGTCAATCTGGGTCCTAAACCGACGGTTGTTCAAAAGTGAACTTTTGAGTTTTTTTTTTTTTTTCAGTAATATTGTTAGGTGCAGCTCGTAGTCTATACAAAATGTTGGGTAAATGAAAATCCCAAGGTTCTGATATTCTCTTATTTAGTTTATTTTTTACTGTTTGTACTGTGCGTTCAGCTTGTCCATTCGGTGCAGGATGGTATGGAGGCACCGGTATCTGTCTAATGCCACAGCTTTTTATATGAAACTACGATCATTGTCACTTACAATATAGAATCAGGCAGCCCTTGTTCTTTTGCATGTTCCTGTTTTCTGAGCATATATTACAATTTTTTACTATTTCCTCTATATGTTTATCCATGGATGGCCATCAGAAATAAGTTCTGGCTAAAGATTTACTCATAACTATACAATCATGGTTTCTGTGTAATTCTTCCAAAATATGAGGGTGTATTTTCTCCGGCACCACAACTCTATTTCCTCATAGTGTACAATTACTATGTACAGATAATTTATATCTCTTTTGCCAAAACAATTTATAGTCTGTATCTACCTTAGAAGGCCATACATTCTTTATCCAATATAATATTTTACTTAATACCTTGTCCTTTTTAATGAGTCTGATATCCCAGCAAGTAATGATGTCATCAATTTCTGGAATATACCAGGACCACGCTTTGTCACCAAATGCCAATCGGTTTACTCTGTAGAGACCTTTTGGTGTATTCACTGTAAGAAAACTAGCTGTCTTATCATCAACACCCACTTGTGTATATATGTTTGCTTCCAAAACGATTTTCGAAAATATCACTCCCCCTGCAGCTGCACAAATGATTTATTAAACGTAGGTAATGGATAAGTAAGATCAGTATTGGTAGCTGCATTCACTGTGGACAGATAATCTTCTCACAAGTATACTTGTCCATTTGGTTTTAACACGGGAACTATAGGTGTACATAGCTCACTCTGAATATGTAGTAGGTTCAAATACCTCTTCTCTAACCAATCTATCTATTTCTTTAAAAACTCTATCTCTAATTGCAAATGAAATGGGTCTGCTTTTGAGAAATTTAGGTATAGAATCCACTTTTGGTGTAATACACACCACCAGTCCAGTATATCTGCTGAAACCTGACTCAAAAACCTCATTAAATTTACATATTATTTGTTTTGTTGGAACTTTATCACAAAATAATTAACATTATTTATCCCCTGTATACTAATGCCTAGATTTGAAAACCAATTTCTACCAATTAAACCAGAACCTTTTGTTATCAATATGTTCATATTTTTAATTATTTGTTTATATTATATTTTACCTGTACTGTTGTTAGACCAAATAATACTAATTTACCTTCAGTATAATATTAGAATCCAATATATGTTATATCTATTTCGGGTAATTTATCCTTCCATATTCCTTTAGAGGTTGTCTCAATAAATATTGTATATGGACAGCCTGAATCCACCTCCATCAGTAGTTCTGTTTTCCGTTTAGAGATATCTTAATCATAAAAGGATCCACATTGTCTCGTTTGATACTATTTACTCCTATCTCATACAATCCGTTACATTTAGGGCTTTGTACTTTTTTAAATTGATTTGACTTTAGCAAGCAAGCTGCCTCTGTGTGTCTCTTTTTTCCACACCTTTTTCCACATATTTGCTTGCACTACCTGGTATAATAATATTTGCATCAATATTTGCAATTTTCTGCGACAATACTGCCAAAAACCCATTCAAATGATAATTGTCTTTGTTGTAACAATTTATTTCGAATATCTTTATCTAATATACTCCACGCTAATCTGTTCCTTAAGGTACGATCTAAATCAGTAAAATTACAATCTATACTTATTTTTCGTAAATTCTTTATTCTTTCACCTTCTTCTTGATTTCTAGTGTGAAATTTATAATTTCGTTGGATTTTTGACGAAAATGATTATTCAGAATACTTACTATAAAAGAAAATGTTACATCAAATATTTGGAGATATTAAAAAAAACTATTAAATCATACAATTTAGGGTCACAAAGTGAATCTTCTCCAATTTCACTTCTTCACAGCTTCAAGACAAAAACAAAACTTTTAAATGTAATTTTGCCAACACCAATGTGCAAGGTCAAACTCATTAAATTTTATTAACATTGTTATTATTTATATATTTAATTTGGGCAATAATCAATTTATTTCACTTTTCCACTATTTTCCTCCTCGTCACTAAAATATGTATACTTGTAGAACTGAATCACTCTGGCTGGGATGATATCTATGCACTAACTTTTTTAACATCTACCCACTTTAGTATACGACAGTTTTTTATTAAATGGATGATAATGATATAATAACACAGCCTGCTCTATCGGTATACACTGGTGGAGCACCAGCGAGGGATGATTGGTGAGGATGAAAAAGCAGGTCAGTTAGCGCATCGGGATGAATTCAACGATAAACTAGTCATGATAGGTTCCAGGGGAACCGCATGGAGATTGACCTGATAGGATATATTGATAGCAATAGGGACTAACCTCCTCATTACTGACAATACCTTCCCCCCTTTGTAAATGGTTTATTTAGTTTTAAGGCTGAATGGTGTATTAATATATATTTATGTTTTAGGTACTATGGTGTGAATGATCCTGTGGCTGAGAAGCTGATGCGTCGTGCGGCTGCCATGCCAGCATTACCTCCCCCAGAGGACAGAACTGTTACTACGCTATATGTTGGGAACCTGCCAGACAATATCACTGAAGATGAACTCAGAGCACATTTCTATCAATATGGAGAGATAAGGTATATAAATGCTGACAGCATTTTCATGAACTGACATACATCTCATTACAAATTGAGGTGCTATTACGTGAATATAAATTACACAAAAAGTAATAATAAACTATTTCATTTAATTTTATAATATTTGTTTATTAATAATCCAGAACATTAAGACCATTAATAAATATATATCACAATTTTGTCATACCTTCTCTTAATAAAATAATGATTGCAGTGTTTTCTACTTAGATTGTATATAATGTACAAATTAAAATTATATATTAATTGCAGGTCCCTAACATTGGTGCCGAGGGCACAATGTGCCTTTGTACAGTACACCACAAGGAGTGCTGCTGAGCATGCAGCCGAGAAGACATTCAACCGCTTGGTGATTGGTGGCAAGAGACTAACTATCAAATGGGGAAAATCTCAAGGTATGATCAATCTCAAATGTCCATAATATTATTTACATTTTTTTTTTTTTTTTTTTTTATATTTGTAGTATTACATTACTTTGATATGTAAATAAAAAAGTACTAATATTATTAGATCTGTGGATAAAACATTTTCTAAGGGGTTATAAGTAAATTGGCAAATATTTAACTATCTATATTTTGTGTTACACTTGTTTTTATCAATTCTGAATGAAAGTTGGTAATTCTTTTTACAATCCATTTTACTCATTTTAATTCCATATTAAGTCTGTTACAATAATTGTATACTGTTTTTAGGACGTCAGGGAATAAATGACAAGAACGAGTCTGCACCAGTCTTGGAGCCTGTACCAGGACTGCCTGGTACTTTGCCTCCACCGCCGGCCTTCCTACATCCATTCCCACCTCAAGTAAGTACTGTTTAAGATTGTTACCTCCTCACTAATATTTATTAAAGGGTTGTAGACATTTTTTCTAACTTATCTATCCCATTTCTTATGTTACATAGAGAAATAAATTTTAAGCCCACCATTTTTTCTCACTTATTTAGCCAATTAAACCGGTAAAATGACAAGTGTCATTTGATGTTCGATTTATTTTTTACAATTGGAGATGGCAAACAAGTTGATAGACCGTTTGATGGGAAATATTAATTATAATGTATAAATATGAACAGCACAGTAGACATTACAGAATACACTTATTATACCCATTGAACAATTCCTGTAATTGTATTTGCCCGATAATGTCGCTGTCATGTAAACTATATCTATAATATATAATTAATTTCAGATGCCACCACCACCAAATCGGCCCAATGATTTCTTCAACCTGCACCACTATGGCCCTGGAGGTTGGGGCGGGTGGGGACCGGGCATGGCCCCGCCGGTACCTCCGCCACCCGCGCCCGTGGCCCCGGTTACGCCCGTGGGACTTCACTACCCGAGTCAAGACCCTAGTCGTCTAGGCGCCCACGCGCACGCTAATGCTCCACAGTCATAGTATTAATTTTAGTGTTAGTCTGTTGAATGTATTGTGTACTAGAATAAAGTTGGCTAGATATATGCATACTGCTGAATTCTATTTGATTTCAATAGTCTTCTAGGTATTACATATATCTGTATAAAATTATATAATACTTATTATTTTTCAATAGACTGCGACCATTTTTAATAACAAACTTATCACCCTGGTTGTGAAATGATGCATAAGGTGTGTTAATGTGTAATCAATATTGTATTATATGTTAAGATTAAGATTGTATTGTAAAATACAGCAATTGTTTTGTAAATATCAAAAATAAAGAAATTTTCTAAAATCTTTCTTTTATTTACATTGCATTGTCGTTCAAAACAAAGTGGAAGGGACAGTTTAGGCAAAACGAAAACAGCTGAATGGTCTCTGAATCAGATGGCTGGATGGATTATTTCCTGACCAGAAATGCACCACAGCCATATAATTTAATGATTCTTGGATTTGACGCCACACAACGGGGGGAAGGGATTGTCAGTAATAGGATTTAACTGCCCCATTGCTATCAGTATACCCTTTTCGACCTCCACGCATTTCCCCCTCACCAGAGGGAGACTGTACAAAAGTCGATTGCTTGGGTACCTGTGTCCCATTCGTGTTTCAACCGTAAAGCAGTTGTTTGCATGGCTGTGTTTTGGTTTACCATGCCATTTTCACCCATAAAAAGACGCCGCTCAACGTTTTTGAAATTTTATGATTCACACGACGTATGATACCTACAACGCCCCTTCTTTTTAGGTATTTTTCGTGCGTTTGTGGCGTTGAGGATCAGTGTTTCACACAACAAATTCTGTGCGTCCCGGTAGAATTTTAATACGAATACATTGTTGTTTTTTGATTTTTCACTATAAAATATTGTAATATCTTTATATAATGACGATGTAACAGATTACATTATTTTAAATGAAAAAAATAGAATAATTTTGAAATTTTCCGCAAAGAACTTCGACTGGTTTTCAGTTCAGAATAATTTTGGCAACCTGTTCCTTACACCCAATGTATATATATATATATATATATATATATATATATATATATATATATATATATATATATATATATATATTACGTATCATATAGTTGGTTTTGATTGGAATGGTGCTCCTATCTTAAGATTATTGCTATAAAATTTTATTATTAATACAAACCAATAAAACACAAAAAAAAATATCGTCAGAAACTATATTTATTGTTAATTATAATAAGTTCATAACATGACTTAATCGTTATAAAACAGTAAACATTTAGATAAACTACATGCCTTCGCTTACCATTATCTGGGTAAGGACGGTATGGTAAATAATTTACATTAACTAGGCCCAGATACAATAATACCTACTTATTGTGTACTAACAAGAGACAGTCATGTAGTGAAATGTAGTATTTGAAGGTAAAACGTATTGTAAGCACTTCTCAATGATCCGTTTCTCAAGCTGTTTAGTCCAATGACTAGTTAATTAACTATGCTTAATAGATTTGTCTTAAGCTATTTTTATACAATGATATAAACACTAAAATTGAAGTCTTGTGCATTTATGGGGTAAATTGAATCAGCACACAGGGCAAGAGGAGTCACACTTGGTATTATCAAGGTTTATAATGTGATCCAAGTACTATAATGAAACGATATAATTGAACACACCTATATAGTTATGAAAATTCAATATGAATTACAAATTGAAATCCACTAACTTCCAAGGTTGTAAATGTGTGATTTATAATATTTACATTGCCTCCCTTTTTTTTGGAATGTTTACACTAAAATTTATATCTCGGATTAGTTGCTTAGGAGTGGTATTTCAATGCTAATACTAGCCAAATATTTTAATAGTAAATTTGCTAGCAAATATGCTCGTTGAAATATGAACATATCAAATGTTACGTTCACCACTGTGGCAATAGTCATACATCATCTCATAATTTTAATTTTGATATTATTTTAATAGAAAAAGAACAGACTTCAATTAGCATATACATATTTAAAGCGTCTATAAGCTCAAGTTTAGAAAATAACTATTATTAAAACTAGCGAAATTGAAATATTTTTAAATATTAAAGTTATATAATAAAAAAAATGCGCAAACGATACTAAGTCCAATATTGTTAAATTAAGAAATGTTACACAGCCATATGACATTTTGGCCGTAAAACTAATCAGTTTAACATTAAATACATAATCGTTATTATAAATTACTACATTTAAACAAAACATAATTTACATCTAAATTCATTAAATTATATGTAATTATCGACATCGATGTACGATAAATAATAGACTCCCAATCACGCGCAAAGTCCGAGCCCAAAAGCCGCTTTCGAAAATTAACCAGCAGAGTTTGTGTACAACGGACCTTGTACTTTAAAAGAAAGGCTACATTTAGAGGAATGATTTATTCTTTACAGTATAATTTATTCCAAGTACACGTTCCACACGCGTTTTCTTGTGTTTATTTTATCAAATTTATAGTACATCAATGATTTTAAGGCATGGACAAAATCAAATATCGTTTATAATGAATCAGTTAGGAAATTAAAACTTGCAACTAAATACAAAATCTCAATTCAATAGTATATATATATAATAACAATTTGTCTGTGCAACGTTTAAGGAAATCACCCAAAGATATGTTGTAATAGGGTTTTGAGGCATATTTTACATATTTGTCATAAGATTTGTCCAAAATAATTATATAATCAAAACGTTTATTAATACATATTTTTAATTGTTTTTTTTAATAACCCATGATTTTGTTCCATAAATAAAAAACAGTCTTTAATCTTGACAAAACTAGTATGAGACCAATATGGGAGGTACACTTTCAATTAAAAAAAGAATCATCGGAACCAATTCACAATTAAATACACAAAATATAGTTGAATCGAGAACCTCCTCCATTCTGAAGTTGTATGAAATTATGTTTTCAATAAAAGCTTATAAAATTTGGTCAAGATTAGTAGAAAAAATAAACTTGTTCCTCTATACCTATATGTGGGAGTTACCATTTTAATCATATATTTTCCTGTACTTTCTTACCATCTGCAAATTCATGATGGGACAGACAGACAAATAAGTTGTCTGTTTTGTCCATTTGGCTAAAGCTAAAAATATACAAATACAATTTTAAATCTGCATGATCTGTTCTATATAATTTAATTATTATTTTATTACATACATATGGCGAAAACCTGTATTCGTAGATTTACATTATACCATGTTTGCAAGAAAATATATATAAATTTTATATTATAAAAAGAAACCATAATCTTGATTGTTGAATGTTTTTCCTGATGAAAGGCCTTTCCATTTGCTCTTTCCAATCATATCTAAAAAGAGAGAAAAGAACGCATCAAAATCAGTCTATGATTAAAAAGTTAAGCTAATTACTATATGCATTTTGTCACTGTAGATGATCTTTAAAGGTATAATTCGATTAACAACGTTTCAGAAATAGCAGACATTTCTATCTAGTTACTTTTCTTAATAAATAACTAACTCAAAGAATTGTTATTTCTAATTATTAAATACTGCTTTTTATTATTTGGGTTTAATATTTAGGTAAGTAAATTTTCAGTTACATCAAAAACATTTTTAGACTCATTTGGCAAGTAATTCTATCTGTATTTTATTACTGTAATATGTTGTTTTGGTATAAATAAAGATAATATAATAAACTAAAAAAATTAAAACACATCAGTCGTCGATATAATCATGTAATTGTTTGTGTCTATAATAAGTTTGCTACTGTAATCTTTTGTAAGAAACAATAAAGAATATCTATATAGAATTAATACCACTGGCGAGGTTAAAGATTTTAAATACAGAAAGTAATAATTGTATATTTTGAATTATTTCATCATTGTTATGTTAGCCTGCCGAGGTTTTCCCAAGAGTCTACAGCATGGGGTTCTTCAAAAGGGGGGTAAAGAGGTTTCTTTAGGGTCGGCAACGCGCGCGTAATACCTCTGGTATTGCAGGCGTTCATAGGCTACGGTAACCGCTTACCATCAGGTGGGGCGTATGCTTGTTTGTCATCTCAGTGGTATAAAAAAAAACTGTCTATGGCTGAACATAAATTTTGCCAGTAGTTGCCACTCTTGACAGGTGGATTAACAAACGCAGTTAGGCTTTAGAGATGTTTTAAGAGGGACGCTGCTGCCCATCACTCGTCCTCTCTTAGTCGCCTCTTACGATACCCATGGGAAAGTAAGGGGTGATCTAGTCTATGGCGGAACCACATGGTGGTGAAAATTGAATTGATCGAAATGTTGATTTGTTTATTTTCGTTTATTGCGACTAAAATAGTATGGGAATTGTATGGTTACCATCAGTTAAGGTCAGTCAGTACCTCCTAATATCTGTTGGCATTCGCGATCTGCGCATTGACAGCGGCGGCGGCCGCGTTGGAGGCGGCCGTCTGCACGTGCTGGTTGCGCAAAATCTCTGTCGTGAACTCAGCTTGTGCTTTGGCCAACGACGCACCCGTTGACCGGTAGATCCGGTGCACCTGGAAACGGTCGCATTTATTACTTACCGGAGCATAGCAAGAGCGTCATGGTTACTCGTTGTGTATCGAATTGTATTATCATATTGTATAATATTAACAATCTCAAGTGATATGGCACCTCCAGTACCATATTACTGGAGGGAAAGGGATTGTTAGTGATGGGGACTGAGAATCCCATTGCTAGTAATATACCCAACCAGGTCGGTCTCCTCGCGGTTCCCCCTAGAAACTATCATGGCTGATTCTTGATGAATTCATCATGATGAGCTAACTGGCCTGTTTTCATCCTCATCTGTCACCCTTTACTGGTGCTCCGCCAGCGTATGCCGTTAGCGCGGGCGGGGTTACCATTCCATTTTCACCCATCAAAAAAAAGTACCATATTATTTTTTATTTTATGATTTATCTACCTGTTTTTTATATTGCCAGAGGCCGAGTGTGGTGGCCCGAAAACTGCAATACAGGTTTCTTTTTTATGGGTGATAATGAAATAGTAACCTCGCCCACGCTATCAGTATAGACAGGCGGGGCACCAGTGAAGGATGATAGGTGAGGATGAAGCAGGTCAGTTAGCCCATCGTGACGTATTCAACAAGTATTGTTCACGATGGTTTCCAGGGGGAACCACGTGGAGGTCAACCTGATAGGACTATTGTTAGCAATGGGGCTGTCAAACTTCATTGCTAACAATCCCTTTCCCCCCTGCAATACAGGTTATCCTAGTACAAATTGTGTCCACTTCCAATGTGAAACTATGTATTTTCTATTTTATAAAATGTAAAAATAAATGGGAGTATTACTATTAATAACATCAAGTGTAAATTAAAAAAAAAAAACTTGCTTGATGTTAATATAAGGTGAATAGTCTCAATGTATTAAGCATTACTATAAACCTATATATGCTAATATAATTGTTTGCTATTCTAAGTTGCATAAAAAAACATGTTTTCTGTAATTCAGAATTTTTGTAATAATAAATAAAAAGAAAGATCGTATGGAAAAGCTATTAATTTTTTGCAATATTATTATGAATGTGTACCGAATTTAGAAAGAGTATTCATACAATTATATAACAGTATATTTGTTCATAGGATTTTAAAAAGGTAATATCGTGGAATTTCGTTTACTTAAGTATATAAATCGAGTATAGGCAATAATCTTTTTATAAAATCTAAACTGTAATATTTTCTAAAATAAATAATCCATATAGTTAAATAAAGGCATGATTGTTTACTAAAAGGTTAACTAGTTGGTTTAACCCAACTTATTCACACTTAAGCTTTCAATTGGGCCATTGTGCGTATATAATTTCTATACATAATTAATTAGTGATTACTCAATAATTCTCAGTCTGAATAATCTAAATATCGATTGGCCTATTGATAGGGCATATAAATTAAATTAATTGTGGTATGCAATAATAGTATACTTATAAATATACTCGTTTTTATATCAATAACAAGTACAAAATGGGGGGGAAGGGATTGTTAGCAATGGAGTTTAACAGCCCCATTGCTAGCAATATACCCTATTAGGTCGACCTCCACGTGGTTCCCCTTGGAAACCATCGTGAACAATTCTTGCTGAATTCGTCACGATGGGCTAACTGACCTGCTTCATCCTCATCTATCATCCTTCACTGGTGCCCCGCCGGTGTATACCGATAGCGCGGGTGGGAGTATCATTTTATAATCACCCATTAAAAAAAAAACAAGTACAAAATAAATTATATTATTAGGAAACACTATCATAATGTAATAGTGGTTATAAAGTTGTCTGTATGAGATTGCTTTTAGCGATAAGGCCACCTTTTGTATATGCACATTCTGTATAAATATTCCTTGTATACATATCTATTGTGTGCAATAAAGAGTTTATTATTATTATTATTTATAAATTTGATGTACCTTGGCCATAAGCATAACGTCAATTACAACACACGTGATGAATCCAATGGTGACCAGCATTGTAATCACTCCAACTGCTACATTTTTTTCAAATGCAGTAATACTCGTAATCAGTCCACTGGAAAACAGAAAAAATTGCTGTAATTGTTGTGATGGTATTGAAAGCTAAATTTCATGTACGTAGATTAAATAAGGTCAGTGTTAAAGTAGAATCAAAAGTAGCTTGAAATGGTTCGTATAACACTACACTCGTCTGCTGCGCCGCAAGTTCCTTTTTTCTTTAAACTTGGCTGGACACGATGTGCGTGTCTAGATTATTGGCATTTAGACTTTGCGGTCATTATAAGTGTTTTTTTTTTGGCAAATAAGCTGACGGTCCACTTGTTGTGAAGTGATGACCATCGTTTATAGACATGAATGCCATCATGGACATAATAAAATACTCGTCGTACTTGTAGTGGTATAATATGGCCCCTTAGCTTATTTATATTTCATAGTTGAATTGAATTGAATTTTTTTTTAACTTTAATCTATTACTATTCATGAGGACTAAGGTGTTATGGTTTCATACACTTTAATTTCAAAGCTATATTGTACTTTTCAAACTGAAACAATGACTAGTGGAACAAAGGTGGCCACGTATTTTTACACGTAAAATTTATTTTTTTTATACCTGAGGTGGCAAACAAGCATACGGCCCACCTGATGGTAAGTGATTACCGTAGCCTATGAACACCTGCAATACCAGAGGTATTACGTGTGCGTTGCCGACCTTGAAGAAACCTCTTTAGCCCCCTTTTGAAGAACCCCATGCTGTAGGCACGTGGGAAAACCTCGGCAGAGAGCTCATTCCCAAATCTGAGTGTTCCTGGGAGGAAATATCTCTGAAACCGCGCTGTACGCGACCATTGAGGCTGTAGGATATGAGGATGAACTCTCTGTCGATGGCGAGTCGTACGATGGTAGAAAATGGCCGCGGGCATATTTACTTAATGTAAAAAAAAATACTCACCAAAAGCCTCCACCACTGAATCCAATTGACTGGACAATCGTTATGATAATTTGAAACAGGAATATGAAGAAGAACACCATGAAATTGAAGGACGAGTCACTTCTGAACGCCTTGTAGATGGGCCGGTACCAGCAGATGAAGCTGAACGGTGTGAGCAGCAAGAAATATAGGATGGAGAGGCCAAAGGGAGTGACCCCCTGGCCGGAGAACATGATTGACATAGCGCCAATAATGTTCAGTGAAAGGACGAGCGCGTGGACTGCAAAACAAAAGGAATGTTTTTTATTATAATCTCTAAAGACCTTACCTTGTCTAGATATAGTTATTACAACTAATGCTGTTAATTGTGCTTCAATCTAGCTATATTTCTTTTTATAATTAGCACAATTATAAAAAAGTCTTGGAAGGTATGGTTCACAATAGGAACGAGAGTGCATAAAATAAATACGTATAAAACAACCGGATCTGCCCCGGCTTCGGGCGGGAAAAATTTTAGCTAAAAATAAAAACAATTGTTGATAATATAGCTTTCTATAAATGAAATAATTTAAAATCGCCCGAGTATTTTTTTAATTTATCAACTAACAAGAATCTTTTCCGTTTATAATATTATATATAATATGCATGGGTAATATTTGTATCATACCAATATCTATATATTAAATATTCCACAGAATCTATCAGTTGGATATCTATGTTCATATCGACCGGGGGCCTCATTTCGATATTATATATTGGATAATTGTTATTTAATATATTTCATTCTATTGAACCAGTATAAAGATATTACTACAATATATAGATATTGCTGTATATTAGTTTAGATAAATAAATAAATTAATAATTTCCTATTAATTACTCGTAATTATAATTATTTATATTAGAGCCCAGGAATGACGATTTATGGGGATTTGTGCAAGATATGCGCTGACCTCAAAATAAATGGGAAAAGGCAAGGCAATGACAAATCGATAATGATGAATTATACCTTCAATTAAACTTGTAAACATGATGATTTAACTTCAATGATTCTATGTTTCATCATCATATCAGCTGTTATCTGTTCATTGCTGAACATAGGCCTTCCCCATAGACTGTTATAAGGAACGGTCCTCAAGAACCTTCTCATAGTTCTCAGTTCTTCGAACTACGTGACCAGCTCATTGCCACTGCAGCTTGCTTATCTTTCGGATCATGACGGTCATTTTACTTTCTTTGTGGATATCCTCATTTCGGAATTTGTCACGCAAAGAAACTCTCTCCACAGCTCGTTGTGTAACTAGTGTATCTTTTGCAACTCTATGTTTAAATATGAAACATTATGACATTATTTACAAATCTTGTTGAATTCATAACTGCGTTATACTTACACATCCACAAGTGATACAAATGACGAACGATCCTCTGGAACTCCAGTGGTATGTCTACATTGATATCTTGGTAGAAGCAAGGCTGAACAGGGCAGAACGCGGGCAAAGGGGGCCAGTTGTTGCGGCGGCCGGCGGAACCAGCGCGGAGTTCAGCTTCACGCCGCGCAAGCTCCTCCGCTTTCCGCTCTAATTCCTCTTGTCTCCTCTGGAGTTCAATTTCAGTTGTATTCATTTCACAATATATAATTCCACTTAAGGGCCCGATCTAAAGGGAGAGGTGCGAGCCGGGCAATTAGAGCGATAAAATTGAAGGCTGCAGAAGCTAATTTTTTCATTCGTTACACGACACAAATAAAATATATAATAAATATTTGCCCGGCGCGGTGAAATAGCTAGATCGGTCCCCGATTCCACTAGGTCACAATATTATCAAATAAGCAAACAAAAATGACTATGAATACTAAGTTTACAAGCGGAAAGTGACGCCTACACAATGTGATTATTTGAAATGTTATTGGTGGTATGATCATCCCAATTGAAGTCAGAATAACTCTGTAGACGTTGTTAGGATTCTGTAATAGTAGGCGACTAGAATTAGCTCTGAATAGTGCACAATGTGTTTGTATGTCAAGATTGTATTGATTTCATTATGTTCCACAAAATAGGATCTATAATCGTATCAAAATAAATGTAAGTATATAAAAAAGATCAGCAAAATAAAATATATTAATGGAATAAAACAATTTTATTTAATTCAATAGGCTATGTAGAATGAGTACTAATGTAATTTTACAAGGTAGTAATCTACACTAATCGTAAAGCAATTAAAAAAAGGTTCAGTAGTTGTAATTAGTTTCTCAAATATATAACGATTATAATGATATTATAATACTACTGGGATGGAATGACAATCTAAATGATAAAACAAGGATAACCAATGATGAGTTTTTCAGTCATAGAAATGTTTATTTACCTTTAGCTCCTTTTGTGCAATGTGGAAAAGCAAATATTTATGTTAATTGCATGCATTGAGAAAGTGATTACATCATAAATGAAACAGGCATCTGGATGTTTATGACTATATATAAACAAGATGTTTACATCTAATATATGTATTTTACAAAGTGTTCCAATTTTTTTTGGTATAAATCCTTTATTTAAAAGGCATGTCAAAATACAACAGTTAAAATTGTGACAGTAATAGGAAATATATTTAGAATAGTAGATAAAATAAATAATAATTTATTTTTTTCTAACGATTAATTGTGTAGGTACTTAGATGAACTTGGCTATACTGAAATTAAACTGGGTGGAAATTATCAGATAACATACAGACTGGGAATGTCTTTATTACATATGATATAACAAACTCAATTATATTTGTAAATAGGAATGCTTGTTTAAAAAATAGCTTTGAATTATAAAAAAAAGTAGTTCATTTTTCAATAAGATTCTCATTGAATCATTCAGTAATTTTTTTTAAATCTTAATATTTAAAAATCTCATGTCACATTTCATACCTTATTCATTTTAATCTTTGAAACTAACTGATTTTTAAGACATTTTGTAAATGTCTTAAAAATATTTGAAAGAGGATTCTACTGTAAAGAGAAAAAAATTGTGCATAAACACAAACAAGAATGACAGATGTTACAGGTAAAATGCAACTTTTGTATAAATTATCATGACATAAAATATCAGTCATTAAATGCATCTCAGTGTAATTCATGACTGAATATTTTTGTGACTATTATCACACTAAGCAGATATTGAACATATATACAAATAAATGTACATAGAATTCAAAATTTATACAATATTTACACTTATTTATTGTATAATTTGAATTGATATTATTATAATTAGAAACATGATTTGGAAAGAAATTTATATAATTATTAAGTATTTATGAATATGTTAGTTCATGGGAAAGAAATTTTTTTATTTTATGATCACAGACCCTATAATCCATGATTCTTGCAGCTATGTGCAAAGACATATGTGAGAGCATATTATGTACCTTATTAAGGGGTTAGGTACCTCTGGAATATAATCTCAAATATTCCACCATTTATGATCAGTTTCCATTTTATAATATTAAGGAAAGTTATATATTATAACTTATATTATAATTTTTATTATTATTCTCCAATCATCTAACAAATAATAGTAGGTAAATGTCAATATTGGTATGGACCTACCCTACACATATTTTATGTTTTGGGAATAATGAAAAAATATCTTTTACCTACAGAAAGAGATCCATATCCAGCACTGGGATATTAATAAATTTATACAGTTCTAAAAATATATACCTGAAAATCTGCAGTTGTGAAATTAGCGGGGGCGCCTTGTGTTTGCTGTTGTGGTTGTGCAGGCCTTTGATATTGGCTGCTTGGAGGTGACACTGCTTGCATGATAGCCGGCTGTGTGGGTTGCTGTGGAGCCTATCAAAAAATATTTGTTAATACAAAATCACCTAATATAAAAACAAATGACTATAATTAGCCAGCTTCTTTCCACAACTTCATGTTGTATAGCTGCTCATTTCATATAGTATATGTTTACTAAATGTCATAGTAATTGATTAACACACCAGGAGGTAACAAACAAACTTACTGTCATATTTATGCTATTATCAAAGAAGTCAGGATAAGCTGTACAAATCCAACTTTTTCCACATATCTACATCATATTGAATGAGAGCATAATGAGAATAGTCTTCTCATTATCTATGTAACATACATATGTCCCAAATTTTAAGACAACTGGTTGACATATTAAGATACTATATATTTTTTTATAAATAAACAAACAGTAATAAATAAACAATAAACTTATTTTTATATTTATCAATATAGTCTATGGATACCCATAAAGGTATTTCATATTAAAGTATATTAGTAAAGTGGGTATTCTGTAAAAACAGTTAAGAAAAATTATCTGTTGATGACTAATTTATTTAGTTAATATGTAATAAAGTAAACACCTACTTATTCATAAGTGGATTGATGTTATAAGAACATTTAAAAGTAATTTGATAATACTTTGTTATTAAATATGTTATCAAGACCGGCAAAAGAGTACCGTTGTTCAACTAATAATCGTCACACATAATAACCCACAAATGACCAGGTAAATGAACAACATTTACCGTAGCTTGATTTGCATTTTGATTGCCATCGAAGGGATTGTAGTCATCGAGACCTTGTGTAGCATTGTTAGTATTTCTTGCTACTTGCTGCACAGCAGGATCCTGTAATGATGTCAAGTAAATATTTAGTTAATAAGAATAGAAACAATTTCTAGTTTCTACAAATGGATTACTTACAGAAAAGGGGTTGTCTATGGTTGGATCACTAAACGGATTATCTTCGAATTTCGACATTGGTCTCGATTTATTCACGCCACTTTTTGATTTCAGATATATAAGAAACACAAAGGAAAAAGCACTTTTGCGTTTAAAAATGTATTTTTGGAATATAAACCAAGATAACAATTGACCGAATGACAGATCGTTGATGATGACGAAAGAAAACTCAACTCAAACGTCAAAACTGACAGTATCGGCATATAGTGTTGCATGATCTTAAAATATATATATATATATATATATATATATATATATATATATATATATATATATATATATATATATATATATATATATATATATATATATATATATATATATATATATATATATATATATATATATATATATATATATATATATATATATATATATATAGGCAGAGGTGCAATTGTATGTTGTTTGTTTGTATTATTCAAAGATTTTCATTGTTCTTAGGTATTCCTATCATCTGAGATAACAAAAGTTACTTATTTTTTTTAATCACGCAATAGTTTTTGATACGGGTTTCACTGTTACGTACATATCCTTTCACAGAAGGTTTGAATGTAAAAATATCTTAATTAGTAAATTGTTTGCGTGTTAACTTAATATGAATCGCTAGTTATTTATATAGATTATAATTTCATATTTATTTTTTCATGTAGTTCTAATTGCTCATTCATAATAGCACATCAATAATCACAGACATTTTTAGATATCTATATATACGTAGTTTTAGTTCTATTTTTATACTACTATGATGACAAACGCGCGTGTTATCGACCCTTAAGAACCCCTTACGCTTAATACGCCCTTTTTGATTCTTCAGTGGAGTTCTTCCCATGCTGTAGTCTCTAGGGAAAGCCTAGGCAGGAAGATTATTCCACAACCTAAGTGTTTGCCGGAGTAAACTTCTCTAAAATCACATTGTGCGTGACCATTTTAGTACTAAGTTGTGAAATGTGTGTATTTTAATTGTCAACCATATATACTTGGAGAGAAAAGGATTTTTAGCAATGAGGTATAACTGCCACATTGCTAGAAATATACTTTATCAAGTTTACTTTCACATAGTTCCCTCATAAAACCATAATGGCTTTCTTGCGGAATTCGTCATGATGAGCTCATTGACTATGATCTCTTACTGGTGTCTCGTCAACCATTTTAACCCATATAAAAAAACTATGTGTACTTTTACAGTCTCATTAAATGTAAAAGTCAATCGAAGCAAAGTATGGTTTTACACACTTGTACTGAATCCGAAGTATACAAACATTTTGCTAAACACTAAAATATGTGTAAATCTGTCATATCAAAGCACTAGTCGCAAACATTTTATATTTGTTTACAAAAGCCTGAGGCTAATACATTCATTTCAATTTTACAAAAAAAATCGTGATTTTGTGACATAGACTGTTTGCAGTGGTTTAGCGAGTGTGTAACTTCAGCGACATAAAATTGACGTGTGTATGTTGGCAAATTGTTAGAAGGCGAAAGTGGTTTGGCAGTTGGCAATTGTAAGTGTCAGTTTGGTTGAGAATTCTGTCAAAGCTGCCAGCTGTTTACGTTTTGTATAGTTATTTTGCGATCTATTTTCTTAACTTTTATTATATTATTATTTTTATGGTGACGCTTTTACTCTGAGATTTAGAAGATGAACGTTAATTGTGATGTCTCGTTATATTTTAATTAAACCATGTCAGATGTCAAGAGGTGAATAGTCTGTGTTTGTGTTTTAGCGTGAGAGTGTTTTTATATTGTTTGGGATTTGAAGCGATAAACATATCGGTGAGTATTTCCTCTTATACATGTATAGGACTCTCATAAATGAAATGATGTTTAAAGTGTTGTTTCTCGTAGTTACTATGGGCATACTTGTGGCTTAGTCAGCGCCTGGTTCCAAGGTGTACCTCGAGTCTTGCGTAATGTGTATAAGTGGTATTAGTACATGTATTCTGTTATTCATGATGTAGTTGGGTTGTTAGCATTTCAGTCAAGTAGTGCGGCGCATGTGCTGACTGGAATAATTATCTATTTGGAGGCGGCGAATGCACGAGGGGCGCGCGCGCCGCCGCTGACGGTGCGGGTGCGGCGGCGAAAGTTGTTTGCTCTTGATATCAAGGAAGTATAGCGAGTGAAACAGTACACTGGTCATACTACCTACTACATAATCAACTTATTATTTTATATAACTTTGGTATACATAATCTGACAATAGCCCCTATATTTTATAAACAATGTAGGTAGATATGTGGAGTGTTTTGATGTAGATCTGATATATGTCATTAGTCAGTGGGTAGTTGATATATTAAAGTAATAGAAAGAAGAAAGATTTTTTTAAAAGTGGAACAGGCATGTTAAACAATGAAATCATCTATTGAATAGTACTTTATTGGTAGATACTCTGATAAATGAGTGTCAAAGGCCAACTCAACTACTATTGTGAAGTCACTAACCTTGATTTTGTGTGAAACATTGAATATTAATAAGATAACTTTTGCTAAGTTTATATAAATACTAATTTAGTTGGATTTTCTATTGTTTTTAAAATCAGATCAGCCTTTCTACTATCATTTATTTCTCTTGATTTTCTACAGTCCTTTGTTTCATGACAGAGTTCTTAGTTAACTTCTTCAGGTTTATTACTGAACAAATGATATTTTTCATTATTCTATGGGGAGAAGAGACTTCTTCTCTAACATATATTCAAGGAAGGTTATTGTTTTAATAAACAAGCTTTAAAAACCAATAAATTTTATTTAATAAGTCACCAAATGTTGCCTTTGGGGTTTAATGGATCTGAGAATAGGCGTGCTGGGGAAAAATTGCTTGATTGTCAAAAGCAATGTCGTCGGGAATTCAGTTCAGGGAGAGAATTCAATTATCGTTCAGTATAAGGCTGATGTACCTAAAGAAGGTAAATACCTTTAAAAATTGTAAAAATAAAAACAAAATTTCCTGCAATAGATTTGAGGTCATTACTTCCTATAGAGAATATAATTTCACACATTAATTACAATGCATACAACACCCCAGGTATTTAATTATCTAGTACTTTATATGCACTGTCTATGTGTAGGTATGTATGATGGGAAATTCTCATCGCCAAACAATATGTTCAATGCCAATCATCAATATGCTCTATTCAATGTAGTTACATATTAGCTAAACGGTTTCCATGTTAAAAAAATATCTCCATTAATATTAATGCACTGTATAAGAAACAGTATGCCATGTGGTCCTAGGCCATTCCTTCCTTTTCTGTGGGTGTCTTATGAGATGACTAAGGGAATTTAATGGTTGAGGGTTGTGGCAACTATTGGTAAAACTCCCCTTATAGGGGAGGCTTATGTCCAGCAGGTGATACAATACAAAATGAGAAAGAGAGGTGACACATTGCCTTACTTTGTGATGGAGTAAGATAATGTGTCAGCTCTTCTCTTCATCATCAAGATGTCATAAGAGATCACTAAAGACCAAAGCATAATAAAAACAAGAAAAAGAAAAATAGAAATGAGTATACCAACCCATCTAGTCATGTATTTTGCTGATCTGTGGCACTAGGAAACTTTTGATACACTTAATCATGAATGTCAAGATGGCAAAATAAGTTTTTTTTTATACAACTTAGAATGGCAAACAAGCTGATGGTCCACCTGATGGAAAGTGGTAACCGTCACGTATAGACATGAGCAGTACCATGGACATAACAGAGTATATTGTTTCGCCCATAATACCCCCCATGCGTTGCCATTCCTGAGGACTCAGGAGTTATTCCTCTGTACCCTGTAAATTCACGCCATATCCCACCCTTCAAACCGAAACACAGCCATGCAAACACAACTGCTTCACAGTTGAAACACGAATGGGACAGAGGTACCCAAGCAATCGACTTTTGTACAAAGTCTCCCTCTGCCACTCTATGTGCAAACCATTAGCATTATAAGATAATGTTTCTAATAATTGTATTATACAAAGAATGAACATTATTATTGTGATATTATGATCATCAATAAAATAATCTAAGGGCAACAGTTCAACTACAATACTCTATGTTCAGATAAATAGTTCCACATTTATGAATTGAGAAACAATTGTTAATATTCCATTTTCAAATTTGGGATCAAAAGATTTCAAAATCCATTCATAGTAATTATAAATTATCAGTCACATTCTAATTTATATAAAATTAAAAAATCATAGACTTAATCATAGATAGATAATTCATAGATTTTCTTTTCAGTCAATATTTTTATAGATTATAGAGATATTAACTCAATTTAAACAGAGTTAGTATTGTGTGAACTAGACAATTGATATAAATACCTGTCTTGTAAGGTATCGATATAATATAATGATATAATAATTATTATTAAAATAAATTCTAAATTTATTAATATAATAATTTTTGAATTTTTAGAAGCTGGGTTGAAGGGTGGGATACAGCAGTGAATTTACAGGGTACAGAGGAATAACACCTGAGCCCTCAGGAATGGCAACACATGGGGGTATTATGGGCGAAACAGTATACTCTGTTATGTCCATGGTACTGCTCATGTCTATAAGTGATGGTTACCACTTTCCATTAGATGGGCCGTCAGCTCGTTCGCCATTCTAAGTTTCATAAAAATAAATATTATATTTAGAATAGTATTATATAAGTTTTGATAGTTTTAAAGACTATTCTTTTGCATTAATGTATTATACTTGTTTCCTTAGTCGCTTCTTCAACATTCTGGAATCCAAAAAAGTGTGGCTTTATATTATATTTTTAATCATCAATAGAGAAACATTTATCGGAAATGTGACTTGATTTTAAGTAGCTACACTCGTGTTTTCTATTCGTCTAAGACATTTTCCATTCGAACGAGGTAGATTTTGCGTTCGCCAACGGCGTAATGAATCGATGCGAAAATGTGTTATGTGGGCCGAATTACGCAAAGAACCTCGAACTTTCCGGGCCAGTGGACTTGTATAGCCCAACTTTGTCGATGGACGGCCCGCCGGCGTCATGGTGACGAATTCAGACGTCGGATTTAAGGGGTACGTTACACTATCAAGACTGTTACGATATAGTAACGGGGACTGACAGCGAATCTGCCCCAGCCTCTCACGACACCTGATTTTTGGTCATTCGCTAGAATTAGTTAACTGAACTAGAATTATTTTCATCTATTATCTTTCACTGGCACTTACCTTGCCAGTGTAAACTAAAAGTGCATGTAGGGTTACTTTTCTATTATTGTCAATTTAAAAAAATATATAAGTAATTTGTTGCTTTATTCAATACCTATTACGGGTTGAACCACATTAAAAATCAAGTCCTTAATGATGAGGAATGTCAGATTAAGAATTGTTAAATAAATATCAATAAAAAAAGTTATCTATAGCTTGTTCGTCTCCTGCTGCCTTGAATGTTAATCGGCGTCTGAGCTTTTAACATTCAAGCAACGTTTACTTCTAGTATATTTTATTACGATTTTTTGTTATACTACAAGGCGGGAGGCAAGTGTACGACCGCTAGCAGTAAGTGGTTCCGTATCGAAAGCACGCCTGCAACACGGGTGGTATATGTGTAGGTAATGGAAAGCCCTATATTAATTTACTTGGAGGGTGCTTTTATGATTTATCGTAGCACGGTAAGATTTTATCGTTACGATATACGATAGTAAAGCAAAATGTATGCAATTAATTGTATAAAAGTGCTTTACTAAATTTTTAAGTAAATTCCTCGATATTGGCATAATACAGAAGAAGAAAAATCTTTATTTTATCTATGATATTGGCATGATATACAATTCCATACATTTTGTTCTTCCTTTATATCGTGGCGATAAAGTCGTACGATGTTGCTGTAAATTACAAAAGCGGCCATACGTTACTTTTTATGCGCGTTATATGTAATAATATTACAGTGGAACGATATTTTTATTCACGAGATAATCAATTAGACGAAGCTAAGTATCATTTTATGATTCCAATAAAATGGTAGGTTTTATCACATAAATATTAAATGGGAAATAAAGAATATCTCATGATGAAGAGAAAGTAAAATGTAGCATGTCTTCTCATTATATTATTTAGATGCTAACGGTAGCTGAGCTCTCAGGATCTTGTCTAATATCAATGTTATAGTGTCCTTGTCCTACATATAATACAAAAAATAACGATTATTCTAAAATGAGGTCAAATTAGAAGTACATACTTAAATTGATAATTCCCATTTATGTGTATTTAGGGAGACAGATGACAGAATTAGTCAATTATTCACGTTATACTACGCCTATGGTTTAATGAGAGTATCACACTCTTCTGTTTTCTTTTAGAATCTACTATGATGTTTTTTGTTCAATTTATATAAAAATTTGGACCTCTTTTCTTTCTTGATAAGATGTACGTTGGCGTATATTAAGTGTTATTTTAAGTAATTTTTCAATTCAATTTATTCGCAACAATACTACATTGTGTTAAGTATTTTTCATAAGTAACAAGAAGATGTCATAAAACAACTTTACAATAAAACAGAAAAAGTATGAAGCAACAAAATAACCAATGTATTAAATAATAATATTACGAGTATAATAAATATATAAATTTTGCTACCTTTATTCCAGTAATAAGATTTTTATTATCTCTGTTAAATGAGTTTTGGTGACATTTGTCCAGAATATTTTTCTTTATTCTTAAGCTAACGTAAAATAATTCATGCTTAACACCTGTCTGTTCTGGGGAAGACTGACTGATCTGCTTTCATCGTCACCTATCATTTCTCACTGGTGCTCCGGTGTATATCGTTAGCACGGGCAGGGTCTACCATTTCATTATCATCCATTAAAAAAAAAAACCTGTCTGTTCTATCGTCTTTGATTTGTAGTGTGAATGATGTGCAAACTGATCTGACTTCATCCTTATCATTTCATCCTCCATTGCTACACCGTCATTGTATTCTATCAGTACACGCAGTTGCACCATTCCATCTTTATCCATAAAAATCTCGACAATATTACCATTGCGGACATCGATTTTTTTTTATCAATACACCATTGTCTCCATCGTTAAATAACTTATACAATTTATTATACTAGTTTTAAAAGGCGGATATGAAAAAAAATGTATTAAAGAAGGCAGTGAACGGTCGACCTTGTGTTGTCACTCTTGTGACTTACAATTATACTTTGATAGGCAGCCTTATATTCAAGGTTTACTTCTGTAGTATTTTTGGTTTTCATTACCTTCTGTATGTATCCTTAGTCGTTCTAACATTTTCCAATAATCTATTTTAAATTGGTATTATAATCAATATTATATTAATGTATAGCTGATTGCAGTTAGATGAAAATGTAAAAACACTCATGTGTTAATTTGTCATACTATTATTTAGAACCGTTTTATATGAGTAATAAACACCCTAATACATTTATAGAAAATTTCACATAACTATATAATACTACTATAAGAATAAATTTATTCTTATGGTAGCAAGCAGGAAGTCAGAATTTGTTTTAATATCAAGAATTAATTAAACGGGAACAGTTAAAACAATTGAGCTATTTTTAATTAATTAATATTTAATCAACTCTGCAATGGAAGCGCTTAAAAAGAAAACGGTTAACCAAAAAAGTACTCGCACAAGGTAAATACGGCGTGCAAGTAAAATACTTTATTACGCCGTTGTGTATTGGTGTTGCCACTTTTTTATAATAAAGAATATTTTACACTCCATTCGGCAGCGCTGGGAGGTTTGGGGTGTAACTTTAGATGACATTGAGTAATATCATCTTCCGCGAAATCTGTTCGCCTCTCCAACGGATAATAAATTCCCCGTTGAAGTAAGAATTACTGGCTAATGGTGATAAATTGTCAACGGTCATATTTCGGTTTTATTGTCTCAGTAGGAGGTCTAACTGCCCGCGGCTGTAATCGCCCCTCGTTTACGTTTCGTTCGACGATTTACGGGGTTTTCTGATGACACAACTTCGTTGCAAATTGCCCTATAAAAGTTATTTGTGTGCTCGCCATTTTTGTAGTCACCGCACATAGAATTACTTATGATTGCTGCGAAGCCACATGGGCTAGTAATCACGTCTTAAGCGATTTTGATATATTCCATTTTTTATGTAGCCCAAATATCCCATCACATTGTCTGTTCTAGCGTGCGATTTTAGCGAGTTTACCATAGGTTTTATTTTAAAAGCCATGGCAGACGAGGCAAATATAAAGAACTAAATTATAAAAATAAACCCACGACTTCGTCCTAGTAAGGGGGTCATGTTCACGGACCAGGGTATAAAATCTTTGTCTAAGAGTATATAGTACGTGTAATAAAAGTATATGTGTATAATTTGATAAATTTCGCAGTAATTGGTTACTAAACTCCCTTTTACATTTATAATATTAGTAAGAATTATTTTATTAGCGGATAAAAATAACCCTGTAGTCAATAACAACTTAAACAATTGCGCGTTCAAGTTCGCGGATATTCGCAAGTAATAATTTTACTAATAAACCTTTAATTAGATATATATTTATACATAGTGGGTACCTATTATAATATAATAAACGTAAATCTATTTAAAGTTAACCTACAAAGATGTCTATCTACAAAAAACAAAGATATATATGATGTAATTATCTCACGGAACTGAATAATCCACGGTTGAGCCGCAATTTGGACGCTTGTCACGGAGGTAGTTCTTTGCATACGGAACGTGACCTTCCCGTGTGATCACAATAAAATTAAATAATAAACCTCATCTCCCGCGACGAGCGCATCTTCTTACTTCCTATTTTATCCTGTTATGTTACCTGTATACACCTGATTTTTCTACGTTAAACGCAAATCTGGTTAGAAAATGCATAAATAACATAAGATTTTGATTCGCAAAAAACATCCACTTTAATCGTGACAAAATTAATATAGAACGATTACGGTAGAAAACCCTATAGATTTCAAAAAGAATTATCAAAATAGGATCAAAATTGACAAAGATATCGCGTATCATGTATCACGTACCATTAAATAATAAATCTCATGTCTCGCGTGAGTTATCTTTATATTTCCTGTTTTATCCTGTTGTCGTATTACCTGTTTGTAAACATCTGTATTTTTTTACGCTAATTGTAAATTTTATTGGAATAACATTAACATCAATCGTGATAGTTAATATAGAAGAAAAACGAGAAAAAACTGTTAATTACAGGTTTTCAATATTAATTCAGAATTAACATAAGAGATTTAACGTAACTTACAGGAAGATTTGCTCAGCTATTTATCAAGTAACTATTGCTTACTTTACAAATAGCCAAGAAAATGAAGTTTGCTTATTTTTACAAAAATTGTAGATAATAAATTTCATACAACAGTAAGTTTGTAAGTACTCGTACCTATAGTAACTGTTTATCATCAGACTAACTGTATGCTTATTAGTCACCTTCTTGGTATGAAAAAACCTTGTGTTATTTATTTGACGATATTTAGTATTTTATTTTATAGAGAAAATATTTTATAAAATATATTTAAAATTTGAAACTGGTTGTATTAGTTTTAAGTTTGCGAGTTTATCTAGACTCAACTTACTTTTTCTTTCTAAACTAGTGAGCTCAACAGACGTTGTCTTTTCAAAATTCCAATTGTTTTCTTTCTTTAAAATTATTAATTATACTGTTTTTTTTTTATTATTTGAAATTAAAAACATCGAAATCAGTCCAGTAATTTTTTAATCCAATAACTTTAAATATGATTTATTTTTTATTTATTGTATAATATAACTGACATGACGTGTTCCCATTACATGCAAACAATCAAGAAATCATTATAAATTTGACCTCATTCCATTATATAGCGGCGGCGTGGTGTGTTTTTCTCAATTTTCCATTTTTCCTTTAGAGCATTTCTAATTATCTGCCATTAGCAGACGTCCTCCTTTGTCAAGGTGCTAAAAACACGAACCCACGCCTAGGAAGTCATTTTTATAAAACAATTTTTAACAGATAAGATATAAAATGCATTATCTTTTTGATTTGTATTAATGATTATTTGACTATTAGCAAAATGTCACTGTAAGCATTATTTATTATTAGACTATTTTAATAATTGTAGAGTTTTTCAGGCCATTGTATATAACTTTACTACGAATTGACAAGTCTGAGATTTTGATCGAAAATTTGAACCTTATACTACAAACTTCGCTGGTTAGTTTATATGAATTTGCTATTGAATTTGATGGAATTATATTTGAAAATTAATATATCGTAAGCCTTACTCGAAACAAAAATAATTGGTCCGATAGTTCAAATATACCAAGCAATTAAAGTTCAATTGACTATTATTTGAGTTGCCAAATTCGGATTTGTGTATTGGAATAGATAGCACAATCTCAAGAGCCACATGGCAACGTACGAGAAGTCTTTATTAAATTAATTATATCCAGAATTCCATTGTGTCTACAAATATTTAAAAAAATGTCTCTCCTTTTTTATTCTTGTGTTAGTGAAATTATTACATCCTATAATTTAGCGAACCGTCTCTTTGTTTTTAAATACTATAGTATTTTGGTATCTATATGAAAATATTATGGTAACTCATCTATCACCCTTCACTGGTGCTCTGCCAGCGTATTGTTAGCGCAGGCGGAGTTACCATTCCATTTTCACCCGTCAAAAAAAAAACCTCCCCATTATTAACAATTCCTTCCCCCCCGATGGAAGCAGTTGGGGGTGACCTTAACCTACCAGGGGGAGACCATTGATCGATGTCAGAAAAGTCAGTCTCGTCAGTTCCCTGTTTAACCTTTTCAGATCTCCAAAAAAATCGTTGCAAATACTCTTAATTCTAATTTAAAAATTATTTTGCACGGTGATGTAAAATCTATTTACGTAATTAGGAAAATGTAATTAGATATCTAGCTAGATACAGCGTGGTAAAGTAGCGTGAATAGATTACATGCAACTAAGTAACTTAAGTTGAGAATTCAGTTAACAAGTTGCAATCGACTGGAGGACACCATGTGATACGAGTCGATACCTTTGCATAACCTCTATTGAACGAACCTAATATACTCGTATTCCTAACCTAATATATACCTAGATAACGTCAGTCGTGTAATGAATAAGTTATTAGTTCTAATTCGATAATAAATAATAATTTATTCAATACATATAGATGTTTTTCTACAAAAAAAAAAAAAACATCATTTTAATCGTGGCAAGCCTGTTATTTGGGTTTAAAAACTAAAGTATTGAATAGATTAAAAAAAAAAAAACAATTATAACATCTTAAATAAAAATTACATTTTTCAATGATATTATAAAACTAGTTTATAGATGGAGGATTTCTGAGATAATATAAAAAAAAATACAACCGAATCGAGAATCCTCTGCTTTTTTTTAAATTCGGTCGATAAAACCCAAGTAGTTAAGGTGGTTTTATACTAGAGGTCAAATATTTAGGGTTTATTTTTTCCGATTCTAATTTGCTGTTACACTAATATTTATATTAATATAACATTATTTCATAGTCGTTTTATCTAGGCCTAACATTATGCACTTATAATTTTGGACCATTCATTCTTTGAACCTTTCAACCGACATTCAATGAGGACTTATTTTATCAGAATCAGTTGTTTTGTTTAAAAGTTATAATATATTGTTTTATAAATGCACATGCCAGTAGGTATATATTAATGCTCTGACATGTTATTAATAAAGGTTAAATATGTTTATTAATACGTAATTTGTAAATAATGTACCAATCAATAACAACAGATAGGTCATTGAATTGATTTATTTTGAGGTTATTACTAGAAGTCGATTGCGTACCAGCAATCAACATAGATAACGTAGAAACAGACCGCGCTCATAAAGCTGTCAATAGTTTCTGATCCGTCATCCCGTAATTATACTCGTAAATAGTAAAATAGAGTCTCTGGCACATAATCGTATCTTGGCCATTATCAGCTTTACTCTACAGATAGGCAGGCCTCATTTCGTTTGCCACTAATTGGTCCATAAACACTTATCTGGAGACGTTAGGCTCGGCTTCATTGTTCCTTGGAGCCAAATAGCGAACAACTCGCGAGTTATTGCCCTATAATCGCAATCAGTTTACATCTCAATTGGAACTTGTTTGTGGGAAATACAAAATATATGGGCGTGTACTAAGATAGTCTTGTATTGTTATTATCCTCTGCGAGAATGCCCCTAGAAACTGGAACGTAGCTTAGAACGTATCATAAATTCAACAATATAAGGTTCCCCCGCAGCTAGTTGCCTTTTCGAGTGAACTTCCTTTCAGCCACGGGAATATGTTCGCCTTGTTTTGTTGTGTTTGCGAGTTAGGTACGGCAAATTGTCGGATTACACAACTCCTAAGTTGCTCGGTCAACATTGATGTGGAATCTTCTTAGATTCCAGCTTCGGGGGCCGCTTTTTGTGCCCTCATGCGTATTTTGTTTGTTTGCATAATACGAGTAAAAGACAACAATCCTTGCCGTATTTCAAATATCGTTTTGTTGGTGTAAGAATTAAAGGTTCACGAAGTTATGTATTTATTTTGTAAACAAAGTTAATTCCACAAATTGCCTATTAGCACAGATCGCTCGCAGTTATGACTTGTTTGCTAAGCTGTTTTTCTTTTAAATAAGTACAATAACATTTCAGATGTCGTAAATTCAGTGATTTATGTTCGTTTCCTTTACTAGCGGGCCATCCGTTCTTTCGGACTTCCTTTCAGTGGCGCCGTGTAAATAAGCTGCCGGCATTGTGTTTGCCAGTTTAATGGTTGTAAATTGTATGAGAAAAACAGTAGTCGTTGACGTGGCGGTGTCGGTGCGGTGCCGTGCGGAGCCGGGTGGAACGGTGAGCGGCTGCTACGCTGCGAGGCCGCTGCTACTTACATATTTATGAGACAAGATGTATAAAAAATAGTATTCGACAGAAACAAAATGAATTTTATATCGAATTTGATATCGACTTCTACCAAATGTTATTTCTATTCATGATATTTGTTATATTCTGTACCTGCAACATCATTGGTGTGACTTCGATTTTCTCACGGGAACATATTATTATCGCGGTGTCTTATGTAGTTTAGTAGCTCGAGAGATGGTTGTGGTAACCTCACAGTCATAGAGTATATAGTGTGTGTGTAAAAAAATTGCCTTACGTATATATTCTTAAAGTAGGTAAAACCTTCTGACTTTACAATCCTAAATATTGTTTTCTATATGCTGAATGTCATTCGATATCTGTAGTCGTTTATGAAGCATTATTATAATTGACTAAGATAATTATATACAAAACAAATTCACCTTCACATTTATAATTCTAATGGAATGGAAAAAAATAAACTTAATGTGAACTTATTACTACAAATTTTATAAATAATACTTGTATGTGTGCACAATGTTAGACCATTTTCGATCCTTTTACTTTAGCTCAAGTCTCATAATATAATAATCCCTTCATCCCATAAACAGGGAAATCCTCAATAAACAAACGGCCTACCGCTTTATAACGAAATCTGCACAACTCATCGGTGTTTACCTTAAATTTTCACATATCCTGCTAGGGTGCCAGCGGCTCGCGGACTTCCTTCTCCCGCCCTCTTCAGTAAATACAAATGCCTCCTTTGTTTGCCTGTACAACGGCTGTAAATCGTAGGGTAATATCGTTACGGACCGAACTCCGACCCGGACCTACACACTCTGGCCGCCGGAAGCAATACAACTCTTTACCTCCTTGCATATTCATAAACTTGGCATTTTGTAAAAATGCCCCAATCTGAGAAGTGGTCAGTAAATCTTCAAGTGTTATAATTTAAAATTCTGCTTTATAGCCGGTATTATACCAGTAGCGATATTGCAGCTCTGGCTTCGAATAATATAATAAGTAATATTATTCGTAGCGCGTTAGCGTATCTTTAATGCTTGATTATCATTAATATTTGAGTATAGAATTTCAGCTGAACATGTTAAAATTGTTAATTAATACGTCTTCATAAAATGTTAGAAACATTTTTGACGCATAGAGCTTTATAATGACTAATTAATGTTATATGTAATGAGCTGCTGATGTGGTGAATAAGGAAGTAACCCATTGTTATATTACAAAGAACGGTGTTCATTAACGTCAAGTGCGACATTGAGCTTGCCATATTTTTTGTTACAACGAAAAACTAGTGTTTTATCTAAGTACGGTACACGCTATGTAAAATGCCGAGTCAAAACTTCATTAAACCGGCTCGACCAGTGAAATTTGCGGGAGCAGCGCGCAGCAGGTTTCCAAGGCTGGTCACGTACCGCGCTGTCACGACGTGGACTGTTTTTCCGTGGTCAGGAAACTCTCACGTGGACGTGGCTCGTTCACAGTTTCTTACGTAACGCCATACCGGTCTTTACGTCTCATTGCGATTTTAAATTGCATGTTTTTACGCCTTGACAGTGTCATTCAACATCATTTTGTACATACAAAGTAAGATTGAACAATTCTAACAGTTTATTATGTATTTAATTCCTATTTGCAGAATATATAATGTAGGTCGTAAAGTCAACACAACTACTACTGTAATAGTTTCCTTGGCATAAAATTAATATTTTACATATCAGTGAGTTTTGTGATGGTTACTCTAATTACACCGCCTCACGCTATAATACAATTGCGCTTCTAAGTAAGCCTTATTTTTAGAATTATTAAACTCATATTAGCGATATTGCAGTTCGTATATGTTTGAAAATATCAGAAACTACTATTGTGTGAAGTTTTCGAGATATATATCTTGTTTTCAATTATCAATGTTCAAATGCCATACTAAGTAAGCTTCTCTCAAGCGGAAAGTGCAAACACATTTTACAATTGCGTTCACGTTTCTGGCAACGTTTTTGGCAGCAGTTTCGTTAATCCAAAGTTGCTTGTTCTCACCGTGACATTTCCAAGTTTTATTTTTCAATAACTTATAACAATCTGTTTTTCGGAAATAAAACAATAGTGTTGTTTGTAGATGTTGGCAACACAAATATTATTGTTAATAGATATATTCACTGTCATATGTACCGGTTAAAACACGCTAAATATCTATCCTATTTAAGAGCTGCTCTATTGTCGGTGGAGCTCTAGTCATTTACTCCGATTTCCTGCGAGTCTCTTCACCTCTTGATATGACACGACACCAACTTTTTCCTTGATCTGCTTGATGTAACTATGCGTTTGTCTCTCCCTTCCCCTCCTTCCTTCTGTCTTACCTTCTATTATAATATTCATAAGTTCGTCGTGTCGTATCAAGTGTCCTAACATTTTTTCCTTTTTACGCTAAATATATACCTCCGAAAGATTATTATTAAATTATTACTTTAGACTTCAATAAATTTAGCGTTTGTGTTAGTATTGGCTTGTTTATGCATCTGACCAAACAAATAATATTCTGTTTATCCATACATTTCTTGAAAATGGTATCGTTATTTTGATGAAAAGTTTAGATTGCTTAGACGAAGTGGCTTGATGTTTGTAAATCAAATTATTTGTCCTAAAGTCCGCGCCGCTTGCAAAGTCTTCCAGTCAACACTAACTGCTTTATAAACTCCCCGAAATCTAAGTTTCTCGGAAGGTAAAGTGGGTAATTCACCTGAGCGCTAAAACAATTGTCCTCGACGTAAATTCCTTAATGAACGGCATGCGCGCCGGGTCGCCCCTCAGCCGTGTTCGCTGTTCCCTAAACTCAGAGGCAACTTGTCCAATAAAACAATTTCTACCTCCAGAGTTCCCGTTTACAATGCAGTGAATGTCTTCGCTTTATGACGCCTCTGTCTGATCCTCTGCATACAAATTACAGAAAGACACTTTCCTGTTTTACTACATCGTTAGTTGGAATGTATCGTTAAGTGTTGACGGCAGTGAATAAAAACTCTATGTTAGATAAGCATCGCACCGTGAGTCCGTGATGCGTGATGTAACTAGAGAGATTTTGGAAGGGAAAAGTTCGTTTATTACTATTGAAGGCTCAGTAATTTTTGCGCTACACCGAATGCCTAATGACGTAAAAGTAATAAAATACACTTCATTCAAAGCATGAACTATGTTTCGATCGCCATTCTTATCCCTAATGGGCCCTTTTTAAAATATTAAACGTTTTGATTTTAATATGACTATAAATAAATATACACGGCTAATCAAGTAATAAAAAGTTTTTGGACTCTTTAATCATCGAGTAGGTTTAGTGCATATATAATCTGTTTGTTAAATAATTGTCAGACCTACTCAGAAGTTCTCAACTTCTTATTACTGAGTATAGTTTAGTTTCTGAACCTCGATTTTGTCACTATGTTATAACAGTCACATCTTTATCGCATGCCTGAAAATCTTGGTGTTGTTGTATTGTAAACGAAAAAGAAAGACCAATAAGGCTGTGGAATGTCTAATAGAGACTCTTGTTAGAGTTCTCAAGGTCGCCTGTTTTTATACCTTACAAGTTAAGAAAATTTTAAGGGAAGGGTAAGTTTCAACTTTAGATTCTTTATGGCTCTTCTTATAAATGCTCATTTATGGACATGGAAATAGAATTTACTTGCGTGTTGAACTGTATAATAATTGTTATAATATAAATTACTTAATTCTTTTAATATTCTAATATCTGTAACTAATATAAATTGACCCATTATGCCATTTATATATGTATTAATATGCATGAATTTAATTGCATGCAGAAAATTTGACGTCAAGTTTTCTTCACCTCTATGTGTCTTACTTGATAGCAAGTCTATATGTCATATTACCATCCAGAACAGGTTTGATTTGTGTTCCTCTCTCTGTTACCAACTGATGCAATAATTGATGAGATATTTTCATAAGAATTACGAGCAACAATGATTATTTTTGAGCTTATACCTATATAATTGTATATTTCATTTTTAATGGGGCATAACGAATGTAAATTGTTTCTTTATGGGTTTCTATGTACTATAATTATACCATGTAATTAGACGTTACAGCTTAACGTGTTTAAAGCATAATACGCCTATTATCCGCTTTTAAAAAGTTTTCATGGAATTTTCACGTCAATAAGACGCTAGCTGGCAACATAACAATTGTTAATGGCAATTATAATAATTAATACGCAACAGAGAATGAGCTAAGCGTATTATTTCGTAAATCATAATTAGCGGTTTATATCTGTGAGGACTTCGGTTAAGCGATGAAATATATCTTGTTCATAATATGTAATTGTGACACAATTTCGCGTTGATATTTCAGCGGTCGTGTAAATTGCATCGTTTCCCATTAAGCGGTTTAAATTTTGTTTTGTCATATGTTAATATTAATAATTGTTTTCAGAGGTATTTAATAGTGATGGGCGGTTGAATGTTACGTTCAGCGTGACGGTAGCAGTTGACAGACAGTGGCGTGAATTTACTGGGTACAGAGGAATAACACCTGAGTCCTCAGGAATGGCAACGCATGGGGGGTATCATGGGCGAAACAGTATACTCTGTTATGTCCATGGTACTGCACATGTCTATAGGCGACGGTTACCACTTTCCATCAGGTGGGCCGCCAGCTTGTTTGCCATTCTAAGTTGCATAAAAAAAAAGCAGTTGACAATTTCTTTAAACTACTCTTCTTGAGCTTACAGTCATGATTTTACTATATTCAATAATTGTTTCATTATTATTCATGAGAGGCTTAAGAGGTAACACGTTCGTCATACGGTAATCTGTAATGTCCATAGTTCTGCTTTTGTAAGTATGACGGTTACCACTTTTCACCAGATGGGCCATCAGCTTGATTGCCATTTCGAAGTTGGTCAAAAAGAGGCTTGTGTGTATTTGTTTGTACTTAGGAAAATTAACTAGAAAATAGTATAGTATACTAATAAACCATAGTCTAGATTAACATGATAATTTTGTTATTTTGATTCACGCGGGAAAAGCTGTAGAATAGAGCTAGCGAAAAATACAGACATTTTTGTTCCTTTCTCTTTTCTTGCTGTGCTCAACAGGGTACATAATTAGACCTGTTTCACAAACATATGTATTTACGACAACATTAGAGAATGCAGTAATGAATAAATAAATATATACACATAAATATTGCGATTGTTACAATTATCAGAACTCTGTTTTTTTTTTATGTAACTTAGAATGGCAAACAAGTTTTCTCTGTCTATCCCTTAGCGGATTTAGTATGAAGATATAGTAAATATGTAACTAATATAGATAGATGTATCATTTAGCAAGGTTAAGAAATGTGTGGCGTGTGAGTGGCGTACCGATTTTGTTTTACTTTGTAGCTCTTAAAAAACCAATGCAAATAAATCAGCCCCGGACATAAATCGGAGAAAGTATTCCGCATAACGATTCCTTTGGGTAAGGGTTAACTGTTTTTCTGATTCATAGCATCTAAATCTTTTTTCGTTATATCTGCACATTTCAGTGCTAAATAAATTAGAGTAAAGAAAATCAGATCGATGGTGTTTTTTTAATGGGTTCTAAATAGAATGATAATTCTGCTATCGGTACACGTTGTCTGGGCAACAGTGATTATTGGTAGAAAATGGAATAGTAACCCCGCCTGCGCTAAAGGGATACGCTGGCGGGGCACCAGTGAAGGGTGATCGATGAGAATGAAAACAGGCCAGTTAGCCCATCATGATGAATTTATCAGGAATTAATCACGATAGTTTCCAGTGGGAATCGTGAGGAGGTCGACCTGGTTGGGTATATTGATAGCAATGGGATTCTCAACCTCCATTACTAACAATCCTTTTCCCTCCAGGCAACAGTGATTATGACAGGTTAGGATGCTCTTAGGTCAGTTGGGCCAATGTGACAATATATACGCGGAGGTCAAGCTGATATTGGGCGTACGGTAATACATAGAGTAATGGGTGTACAATGGAGGGACACTACTACGACGACAGATGTACGTAGACGAGGAAGGATTAAAAGATGAGCTTCATGCTCATCATATTCATGGCAAGGCAGTTGACACATCGCAGCGCATTCACTAGAATTAACCACGATGTTTTTTATGTCAGACTGCGTGGAGGTCGACCTGATAGGGTATATTGCTAGCAATGGGGATCATAATCCCTTCTCAAGGCATGTATTGCTATTGAATTAAATGATAGTGTTTCCCTTTGTTACCATATAGGTATATGTTAGAAATACCTACCTCAATTTAGCTCGGTAATAGTGGCCGCACGTACTTATTACAATAACGTGCTAAGGTGTAGTATCGTACATATCTGTTATCGCACGTGTGTATCACGTGACCTCGATAACGAGCGCGCAATGACTGTATTTATTCACAGAACACGTTTATTGCTCTCTGTTAACTGTTAAGTAGCGAATTACACAGTGACAGGAACATCACTAGTTTAAAATATTGATATATAAAACCACTAGATACCCAATCGCCTAAAAAAACAGCGATCAAAATTTGTAACCAATATTGGCACCAATTTTTTTTACAACACAGGGGGCAAACATGCATGTGCTCACCTGGTGGTAAGTGACTACCGCCGCCCATGAATACCCACAACACTAAAGGCATAGCAGGTGTGCTGTCGGCTTTTTAAAAAGGAATATGCTCTTCTCTTAATCTCTCTCTCTCTCTCTATTAATTCTAACTTCGTTCGTTCTAAGTTTAATTTTTCTTTAGTCAAATATGTCGAATTACATTAAAAATTTTGTTAAATTATTAGTATTATTATTAGTCGAGACATATGTGGTTTAGTATTTTTTCCAAATTATTACATATTGAAATACCACGTTCGTATCACTGTCCACCCTAAAGGTTGACTGGTAGAGAATGCTACTTGGATTAAGTCCGCCTTATTCCGCCATATTTTCTTTTGGATGTTAAAGTTAATTAAAATAAATAATTCAAAATTAATACATGTTCATTTAGTATTTAAGGTAAGTATTTAAGTCCACTCATGCTATGATAACTATTATTTTTTTTTAGTTTAGGAACAGTTTCAATTTGTAATTTTTGTAAAGGATTGTAAATCTTGGGGTTTTGGTATTTCAATGGTTAAAAAAAGCAAATACGTTTCGATATTTAAATAAGCTGCCGAGAGTCGAGCGAAATTATATTATATTGAAAAGTTATGAGCTTTATCAGATTTATACATGTTTTATGAATATAAAATATGACAAAATAAACTGCCGCCGTTACCTATACGATTTATATGAATATGACCTTTACAGATTATATAATAAATTATATATGTAATCTCTTAAGGCACATAAGAGAGGTTACGCATTTATATTTTCAACGATTAAGTTCAATATAGAGATGAGTTAATAATAAAAGGCCTATGGAATAAAATTTAAATTTATTAAGTGAAACTACTCAGCATGGCCCAAATAGACTTTTATTTTAATAGGAAGTATTTTCAGCATCTTAATTCTTTAAAATGAATGTCTATTTATATACTAGAATAATATAAAAGATGTTTAATGAAATATTTATTTAAAGAAATGTTCCAAATATGCATAATTAACTCTCGGTAGGAGGTATCATTAAGTAAGCAAATACCAATCGACTGGGTGAAAACGTAATTAAATGACAAAACTAAATGAGTGAGTGAAAACAAGCGTCTAAAACCATCGGTTATCGCGGAGTCAGCTTTGATGTGGAGGGCGTCCGTCGTGGATTATTCGACTTTGTTTCCAAGCGAGCCGTTTAATTTGTTAAATTGAAAAGAAACATCTTATTGTTCAGATGGAATTAGGTATATTCGAGAAACCCACTCGGTCGTAACGAAGATCCCTTCGACGGAAATAAGTGAATGGAATGAATGAAATGACCTATAAAGTGGATAGCAGGCGACCGTTTCGACAGAGCTTAGCCTGACGCACACTTCAGAACGATGTATGTGTGTGTTATCTATCTTTTTTGGAGACAAGATAGCTTTTGTTGCAAAATTAAGTCGCTTTTAAATTAAGTAAGTTCCTTTTATTATATAAAGTCTTTTTTCTTTTTTGTTATTTTTTAGTCAGTTTACATCTGTCCTCATCATTACAAACTTTACATTCATCATCTCAAATTGTATATAACTTAACCTCTATCCGCGCGTTAACTCGACGTTGCTACACTTCAGTAACTTTCGGTGTGAACCCTCTTAATAGTTCAATAATGTGAACTATAATAATTCACTAATGTGATTTATTATGGCTTGCGTGGACAAAGAATATTTTGTTCACGGCCAAAATATCCTTTATGTGTATATTTTTATATACCTTTAAGTTCAGCGAGTGATAATCCTCGCCATATATTTTAGTTTGGTCATAATAAAACTCCTAAATTGTATGCAACAACCCACACATATACAAGTACGTAGCTAATATGAAGGAGAATTTGTGCATGGACAAAAAATCCATCGTCTTCTAACACCTTCAAAGAACACGTTAGCCGTCAAACTACGCAATTTGTAATGGGATGTATTTCACAAAGGTTACTTACATAAAGGCGTGACTAGCAACACCTATGGATTACAATTGAACTATTCGGAATGTACCGTGACATTTGATACGAGTACAAAGGGAACATTTTATCATGTCACCGTTGTTGTGAACGTAGACAAAGGAACCAGGAGCCGAGGAGCACCGGGCTCTTGTTGATCTCTACAAGTGAGCTTAAAGTCTTAAATGATAGTAACTGTGGGAAAGGCTTGGAATAGCCGCGCGATTGTAATAATGACTAGCCGAGGCTCGTCTGTTACTAAGGATCAAAGAGTTAAACGTTCCTGTGAAGCGACAGGATGGGTAGTTCCGGAGCGTATTGATTTTGTTCCAGTATCCGTTCTGAAAGTTAATATGATTGACCCGATCAAGTATCAATGAGGTCGTATCTATACATATATCCAGGACTGCAGTGTGGAATTTAAGTTAATATATTTGCAATGTCTAGATATATCTTTAATGATAGATATTATAAATGTGAAATGTCTTTGTTTTTTAATAATTTGATGACCCTTCACCCTGAAATGGCTGAATGGATTTAGATGAGATTTGGTATTCAGATGGCTGGCGGAAGGATGGATTAGAATATAATGCACCTCTTATTATTCTAATTAATGCAGACATAGCCATAGAGTAGATCAACTATTATATGGTTTATCAAAGAAAGTAATTAATTTTATGTTCACTAAACAATAAATCTTGACGGTATCGATTGCAGCTCAAGTTTATTTATTTATTAAGTTTTAATACACCTAAACAGTAACGGTCTTAAAACCCTACGGCGTTATCTATCACTCAACCGTAGACAGGAATAACAGAAAATATGATATAGGAAGATTAACTATTTTTTTTAAGGTAACAGTTTTATTTTTGAAATAATTAAAATATTTATGATTTTTTTTTTTTAATTCTGTTCTTTTTGCACAGGTGATTTTATTAATTAACAATATATAAGTTAAGTTACATACTATTTTATTGTATTTAATGTAAACTTTTGTATTATCAGTGCCATAAGGCCGCGTGTTTTCAAATTCAAATTCAAAATATCTTTATTCATGTTGGTCTACTATATACTCTTATGATATTAGTTTGTTACATGTGGTGGTAAATGAGCTCACAACCAGACTGGTTAGTATTTACTCTACATTATGGTTCGCCTGCAGCACTTAAGGTGCCAGGGATGTTAGTTGCGTTTTGTCAGTATGTATTACATAAGCATGTGTGTAATACAGAACTGTCGTGTCATTCTAAATTACTATTAATTTTCCCACACCTGAAATTAATGCACTTAAATATGTGTACGTTAAGGCTTGGATATGGTTAATGAATTATCTCTGTTATTTGTTGACAATGTGCTTTTGTCACCTGTCATCATCAATATTTCAGAGCCATTCATCGTTTCGCCAGTATACAGCATACTATAACATTTTTATTCAAATAATTTTAAGTGGTTTGGTATATTTTTTTTATATTATTATTTAATCAGTCATTTGGAACAGCATTTTTATTGAAATTGTAGGCTGTTACTTTTTTAATAAAAATATAAAAAAATAGTTGTAAAATAAAGTCTACGATTTTTGATGATTTGGTGAGAGTCCAAAATTATAGCCCGCCACGCCGCTGTCTGTCTGGACGTTTTGATCATGACTTATTCAAGATATTCCACCACGTACAGCCATATTACATATTTTAAATTACTGTAAACTACGTGAGAATCATGGCATTCACATATTACAAAACAAGGAGGTATGCGGCCATCAGTAGAAAGACAGCTACGCACTTGTATTACATCAAATCATTGTACATACCAGTGTTAGTAATGTCCATATTGAATAGGAAAATGAAAATTTCTAAGATTTGCTGGTTGTTTATACAAATTTCGAGGTACATGATTATTTTATAAATGAAAATAGAATGATAACCCCGCCTGTATTATTAGTATACGCTAGCGGGGTAACAGTAAAGGATAATAGGTGAAAATAAAGTCAATTGGCCCATCGTGACGAATTTATTAGGAATTAACTACAATAGTCTTTAGGAGGATTGCGTAGTCGATTTGACCCTTGTTAACAATAGGGCTGCTAGACTTCACTAGTAATAAATCCTCTTCTCGCCTCCTTATCTAATATGATTATGTTTAAGCATGATTAGAACTTTCTCGGTACATTAATGAAAAACCTATGAATTCATAACTTGCTTCAATTAAAAGTTTACCTAAGTTTATAAGCAAGCATTGTAATTCCCATGGCATTTAAGCCGAGCAATTTAAACGTGCAATGCACATTGTATGTTTGTTTAATGTCATATTGCATACACCGGCATCAAGCGCCATTATCGGAGGTCGCATTGCGCGATCTTTGAAGCGGCTGGAGCTGTATGATTTGCTTTAATGAGTTCCGTACCGGTATCCGTAAAACTGAGGTTGTATTTTGATGGCCGCCAATATGGGAGTGAATGAATATTAAATCCTCCTATATAATCCTCGCATTTAGCGCGAAAATACGCCAATTAACGGCTGACGTAGTTGCCGGTGACGGGCGCTTTACGAGGTGATAAAATTGTGGAATTACCACGACTTGACACGTATATGACCTGCCTATATATGCGTAGTATAGAAATCTGCCTGTTTAGTTGCGTTAATGTTACCTAAACTTTCCACTAAAATAGAACTTTAAAGGAACTGATATCATTCTTTCTAAATTACTAATGAGTGTAATTTAAATAAAAAGCTCTTGTAAGTTATTGATAAATGTTTCTTAATGTAAAGGTAGTTGAAGCATTTCCTTATGCCTAGTCAGAATGCCTATTAGTTTTCTAATGACGTCTGAGTTGGTTATCTGACAGTTTGTTGAAGGCTTGATGGGAATACTGTTTTCCAGTTGTGGAACAAATCGTCTTTGGAGACTATTTTCCAGAGACAAAGTACGGGTTGCTTGTAATATTAACGTTCAAAGAATTGTCAACTAAGTTCCCCCATGTTATATCTGTTTCCAATACAATGGATTTATTGAATTGTTATGCAAGGAAAATGAGATGGTTATATGGGCGTTAACTTCCGATAATACTGTAGCCTTTTTCATGCTCCCACTGTTATGATTATGGGAAACCTTATGGAATTTGCAGTGCAAATGCAACAAGGTTGTAAGGTTAGTTGCTACAATCGTTGATTCACATCAGTTTAATGAGAAAGATGGCGTGTGAATCGTGGCACGTTTCAAACAATCGTGCTATTAAGCTTTCAACTCACCTAGTTATCAATATCATCTTTGATGTCAACCTTTGATATGAATTAGTCAATTAGAAGTATCTATCTATTGTCAACCCATTTAATTTTTATTGTGTCTAATTATTACAGTGTATTGTGTGGCTCATTTTGTCATTATTATGTCGAACAATAATATGGAAATGAATAAACTGATTGTATTGAATTCAAACCATGATGATTACTTGATTTATTACGAACTTTTATCAAACTTTAGTTGTTGTTGAGTCAAGTTTTGTAAATATATTTTGAACTAGTTCCCATTCTCCCAATTTCCTGTTTCTTACACGTACATAAACAACATGACGATGCGTTATTTTGGTATCTATGTATTGTACTGATGAAGGAGTCGTAAAGGGCCCAAAGGATTTTCGAGATAAACCCATCGTGCTCATCCATGACAAAGGAGGCGTCGATCTTCTGAATACGTTCAGATTCCACCAATAAACTCAGATGTTTGTTATTGAAATTTGAAATGTTTTTAAAAGTTTAACGAGTTAATAAGGTTTTATTTATAATTATTTTTATTATTTACATCACACCACATTTCTTGATGTAGTGCCAGTGGAATTCCTTTCGAGATTTAATAACGTTTGCCGGTTCGACCTGTTTACTTTACATGGCTGCCTTATTACGGAAGCGAGGAAATGTGTGCACTGACATCATGTCAATGCAGCGGAAACTAGGAAGTAACCGCCCAACGCCCACCCGCCGGAAATGGGTTGTATTATAATGTGTTAAGGATGTACAACAATGTTGCCAACGTGGCCCTACGAGAGTTTCTAAACCTTTCAGCCTTTTATATTTTGATTCTCTAACCAGAACCTCCGATCTGTCGAAACAATGAAAAAATTGTTATGAAATGATGTCCCGAATACGTCTGAAAAGGCTAGCTCTGGTTGGAAATAATATCAACCCTCTCAATTTTTTTGATAAAAAATAACTTTTTAATTTTTGTCCTTAGTCAATATTTATTCAGTCCAGAATTCTGTATCTTATTTAATGAGTAGACAAATAGTTACATTATTAATTTATTAATATTACCACTTGTAATAAAAATAATAATAATCTGAATTAGCGAAGTTGTTTAATTAAAAAATATATTTGAATTTAGTGTAGTCAAATAAATCTCATATATTATAGCATTTATTTTAAGTGGTCATCCATTATGTTTACGTATTCCATTTTAACTCGTAACCGGGACTAAATCCGGTAAGTAAACATTCCCAACTCAGCTTTATTTGAGCCGCGAAAATCCCCGTCTGTCAAGAGGACGTAGGAAATCAAAGTTGATTTTAACGGTTGTACCATTTTCCTTTTAAATATAGTACAAATTCGAATGTAATAAAGTTTTATCTGTATTAGTTTTGATGTCTTCTACTGTTGGAAATTACGTGCCCGTAAGATAAATATCCTATCTTACACCAGGTTTTGTAGAATTATTGTGTCCAAGATTTCTTATTCTATGACAGGAGCGTCACAAATTAATCATAATTTGTATCAGTGAAGACAAAGATTAATCATTAAGGAAATACTTAAAAACTTCCTCTTCTCTAGTTATTTCTACAATTTCTAAATCATAAATTTTATACATATATCGTTTATAGCGGATTCATTTGCGCGAAACCGTTATGTAACATTCCCGTGTCAAATTCAGGAAATCTTTCCATAGTATATGTCTAGAAACTCATAAAATGTTAAATTATTAACCGAGTGGTTATGCGTTGATAGATCAGTCAGTTCTGTTAGTGCAGGATAAATCTTTTATCTATATAATATATTTAGATTTCGATATCCTTAATGCGTAGGGGGAGGTGATTGTTAATTAATACACTGTCAGGTCGCTCTAGTGATCGCGTAGACGCGGTCTTTGGAAATCATCGTGCTTATTTCTTAAAGAGCTCGTGACCCAATTGAACGTTTACAATATATATCATGAAAAGAAACCTTTAACGATTAAAAAAAAATTAACAATAGCGGAAACTATGTAGCTTACTACATAGTTTCTGAGCTTAGTATTCGGTCACCCTAATTTAATTACACGCAGCGTCTACACAAGTACGATAAGCTAGTTCCTTTAGGTATCAATATCTTCAACAGACCCGGCAGCCGAGCGGCGGAAGCGTGCTGTCGACGCGTTGTCAGCCCTTCAGTGGCAGTGAACTATTCACGGAGCTCCTGTCGATTGCATACCATCGTACACGACGCCATTGTTTACCATCGCTCTGTTACTGCAGCGGCTGTATGCATACACATGATTAGATTATTTCAATTCTGTTGTTTCAATTCCTTAGAATAACGTAAAATTTAAATTCTAACGTTTTTGTGAAGTTACTCAGGTATAGATAGATTTTAATCCCAGCTTTGGAATTAGGCTGTACATTTAAATTCATATACATTATTGCAAAAAATATTTTTAATGGCGACATTTTTAAATGTTGATTAATATCTGGTACGGATAATAAATGTTAAAATTATTATAAAAATGATTTTTACTCGATTTCCCGACGCAAAGGAGTTTATCGAACGTCATAAAAAGTAATGATTTTGAAGAATTTTCCATGTGCTCACTTGAACTGTGTTTTTATTGAAATATAAAAAAATTACCTACACACGAATTGAAAAACTAATCCTTTTTAATATACTACAAAGGTCGATTAAAACAGTGTACGATTATTCTCTTCATTTGTCTAACATGTTTTTGGAAGGAATATAAATATTTCAAGATACCTAGCAAAAACTACGTCGAATTATATGTTACACGACTTGTAGAATTTTATTACAATTTATATTTGAGGGCCAATGGATATAGGATAATGGAATTTAAAACAAGAGACCGTGGACCGCAAGGGCGAATTTTCAATGGCCGCTTCAAAGATTGATGTACTTTGTTTGAAAACAGGCATTAATCCATCAGATGTCGGCTGGAGTCCGTCCAAGAGACGAGAGAAACATAAAAAGTAATATCACAAGCGGTTTAATTCATCATTTAAATCTTCCTGTTTCATCTTAATTACGTCATTTATCGATTCTATCAGCGAAGATTGATGGCTCAATTGATACGCCCATAAAACAATATTTTGTATATACACAGATATTTTGTACAGCTCTAGCTAATAAAAATAACGATGTTTTATTGAAATTTATTTCTATTACTCGTTAACGTCTAAGACTTCGATTATGACACACAAGTGGAAAAATTGAATGAACTATAATTGATTGATGAAGCAACAGTGCATGTTTCATTATAGAGTTTAATGTATCGTAAGTGGTGTAATTATAGGAGCGCAGTGCACTTTAGAGGCATGCTTGCTGGCACATTAAACGAAACGAGCCTGTCCTATCAGCTGTAGCTGAACTTTCCGCGCCGGCGGGCTTGTATCGAGGAACTTCGCCGATTAAACAATTGCGGCCGCTTGGCGTGCCGTGCCTGGGGGCCAGATATTACGCCTTCCAGCTCTGTCTTCAAGCGTATATTTGCCCCAGCGAAATTATTCGACATCACAAAACCCCTATCGTGTGCTACGAGTGTAAAGGAAATGGTACGGCAAGATGTCTTAATGTGACGGGAGCCATTGAACGAAATGAGAATTTACTAATGAAACTTGCGCCTGAAAATATTTTGGCACTCCCAAATTCCATGTTCTACTAAGGAGAATTCAAATAATATTGTTCGGTCAAAAATAAAAGACGGCCTGTCTTCTTGAATACAAATATAAAATTATTATATTACAAATGAAATGATTTAGTTAAACAGTGTTTTTGTTCTTAAAGTATTAAATATCTCGTTGAAAGATAAATTAGAACAAAAAACATCTAATCCGCCAGTTACATTTTGTTTTTGACCTTGAAACTCTAGAAACAATCGTGTATGCATTGAATTTGATTGTGGATCTTCAAGAATAAATCGATTGTTTTTTACATGATCATCGATGAACGAAGGACAATGTTTTTGCGTGATTGTATGTATGCCCGGATCTTTGGCGTAATCTGGTGGTAATTTTAACGGCTTGGCGGATTTAAAATGGACATAGTTGTGGATGAAAACAGTATATAAAATAAATATTACATCATAAAAAAATGTTGATTGGGTTTTAGTGACTTTCTTATGACCATTTGTTGTACACAAATATCCATAATACACACGTCTTGAAAAATGAAGAAGTAAGCATGTGCTGATCCTACTTAAGTTAATTAGGAAAGTGATTTACCGACTCCGTGGGATTGTACCCGTTAAAGCTGCCATTGGAATGTATTGTCACGTAACGTGATGTATTTAGGCAAATGAATGTACATATAGATAGATAAATGGACTATTTACCTCATGCTATAATAAATTAATTTGCAGTCAAAGGAAAAAAATTCGAATTGAGAATTATAATGTCAGTTCTGCGTTTAATAGTAGCTTTTCATCATCTAGATTATATCTTGGGGCAATTTGTAAAGGTGTTTCGATTCAAAAACAAAGTATCTTTTTCGTGCAAAATCTAAACTTCTCAGTTCTGAGAATGGAAAATATGTTTACAATGGAAAGTGTACTTTAAGCACATTAGCGAAAGTTTCATTGAATACATTATGTTGCTTAAGTAACACATCATTTATTATTAAGAACATTTCGGAGGAAACAAGATTTACCCGCTCCAAGAAAATTCTCGTTTCCTTGTTGTGGGCCTTTGATAAAATATGTCGCAAGAAATTTGCTTGCGCAGATAGTTTTAACCTTTTTGATATTATAATACATTGTTTATATACCATCATATAATTGTAATCTTGTAAATATTTATTAAAAATTAAATTTAGATCTTTTAAGTAACTAACTATAATGTATTGAATATAGATATCTAATATACGTGTTCAAAATGACAACCACTAATAGATAACTGGTAGAGAACACCATCCGATGTTAAGTCCGCCAAATGTACATAGAGTATTACTGTGCATTAAAGTTTAAATAAATAAAAAATGGTAACCAAACTTTTATTTTAGATAGTTTTGTTTCATCATCATCATCTATTTCAGTTCACATCTATAGCCGTCCACTGTTGGACATAAGCCTCCCCCTTAGAATGCTATAAAGAACGGTCCTGAGCCACCTGCGTCCACTGACTCTCTGCAATGCATTTCAGATCATCACTCCATCTAGTGGGGGGTCGTCATACACTGCGTTTACACGGTCGCCTCTCAAGAACCTTTCTTCCCTCATCGGTTGTCGGTTCTTCGAGCTATTTTGTTTATTATGTTGTAAATATTTTGTAATAGTAATGTCGTATTATTAATGGGATTTACTTTTGATAGTAGAAATGTAAACGATACAATTTTTTCATTAATGGACTTCTGTTCCGGTTTCGTAGATATTACATACACCGGACGGGACCGTGACGTAATTGATAGTAACGCCATTTATGTACAGGAATGGATGAAATATTACACTTTCACATCAGGGATTATCGTAATTTTCCGGGATGCAATTTGCGGGCGTTATTTTAAATCCAAACTTTAATATACAAGCTTGCGTGGTGAGTCAATTCGCGTGTGGCGACTCGGAAGTAATTTTCTTTAACACCATTATAATGGTAGGGGCCGCAACTCTGAATGGACCAAAGTGTAAAATATAATGCCACTAAAAGCTTTCACGCGGCGCCATAGTGTCTCCCTACACATACTAGGAAACCATTTTTGTAAGGAATAAAGTTATAAAATGTTCGTGTTATTTATCTTAATACGATTTAAGATTTGATGTTTAATTTTTATTTACTTTCATTATATTTTACTGGGGTAAAAAAAACTGGGTGTTATTTTGCAGAAGTCCGTATCATTGGTAATTAACGTGTAATTTACCAGTGATATGAAAGTATTGGTGAATTGATTAGAATTATGTTTAACCGACTTCAAAAAGAAGAAGGTTCATAATTCGTTTCTATGTTTTGTTACTGTTGTTATATTTTGTTTGTACGTTATAACTTCGTGTATTTTTTTTTTCAATTGATGATAATGGAATGGTAACCTCGCCTGCGCTAACGGTATACACTCGCGGGGCATTAGTGAGGGATGATAGGTGAGGATGAAAAGACAGGTCACTTAGCCCATCGTGACATATACATTTGGAATTTAGCACGATGGTTTCCAGGGGGGACCACGTGGAGGTTGACCTGGTTGGGTATATAGCTAGCAATGGAGCCCTTAATCTCCATTATTAGCAACCTTAACTTAACTTCGTCTATTGAAAACTGATTTGGAAAATTCTTTTTTAACTTAAAAGATATCGTCATAGTCGTAGAATACTAACGGATCTATATATGTAATATTTGTCAGATCCGTCAGTATTCTACGACTGTAACGGTATATTTACATTTTGGTTTATCAAAATCGATTTAGAAAATTTATTTGTAGAAGTTAGATTTATTATCAAAATCGATTCAGTAGTTTTTAAATCAAAATCACTGGTTTCGTCACAATTGAAGTCGGTTTTTTTTGTAGAACACAATCTTGTTTGGTTATTTCCGCTACCAATAGTGTGACTGCAAACATTTAAAGATTGACTACTATTATTATTAATAAAATTGTACGACTAATACATAAAATAATATATACGTATTCTTACTAATGTTAGCGGAATTAAACAAAATAATTCTAAATAACTAACCATTCATAATTTCTGTCCATTACGTGACTGACAGTAGTTATGTCGGAATTTTAAACTTTACCAACATTTAAAAGATCGAGTCTACAAACAAAATATACTCACGTATTATTTAATTCTTAGGAGGTAATATTGAAAATGATATCATTCTAAAAAAATACGAATTTTCTATAAACGATCAATTATAACGTAACATGAAATTCGCAAATTTCTTGTTTTTTTTTTTATTAAATCTATCTTTGTTTATTGCAATGTTTTTTGTTAAATGTGCATAAATAAAAGTAGTTGCTTGCATGTTTTACCGCAATAAAATCGTAAATTCTGAATACTTTCAGTTTTCGGTGAGAGCGTGATTCACATATTTCTATAGAAGCAAAGTAGCTCATCTTTCATTTCTCCTCATGTCTTTATTGTATGCCATAATTCATAATGGTAAGACGAATTAAGTTTTAGAAACCGAGATCACTTTCATAGTAATGTTACTGTAGCACTGTATAATACAACATTAAAACCGTAACCACAAATATTTTAATGCTATTATAGTGAAATGACTGCAATGCATCATTTTGCTATTTTCGTCTCTTGAAAGATCTGCTTCAAAGTAAAACAAGTGGTAGAAAAATGACACGCGACACGCCAGGATAAGGAGGCTTACTTTTCGCCGCCACCCCTCTTAGTAACTTAGCCTCGCTGTTCCCACTTGGCTCGAGTCCATGTAGCCTAATGCTGTCTTCCACACGTTAAATTGATATTGGCGCTTCATACTCTCTCCATATCGGAGACTGCTATAAAAGTTTCAACGGTATTCTCATCACATTGTAGGTACCTTTATGCTATAGAGCTTAAGTGATATTATTACAAGGTCAAAGGAAATATTTGGAATCTTTTCTATTACATATAATTTTTTTTTTCAAGTTAGAATGGCAAACAATCTGACGGCCCAGAATGGCAATGACAGGTGTTATTCTTCTGTACCCTGTAAATTTATGCCCTTCAAACCGAAATAGTCATGCAAACACAACTGCTTCACGGTAGAAACACGAATGGGACAGAGGTGCCCAAGCAAACGACTTTTGTATAAAGTCTCCCTCTGGTAAATACGTTTATTTTCATATTTTATTTCGATAATTGTACTCTGTTTTGTTTTTGTTTTCAAATACTATCTTGTTGTTGTTTATTTGGATAATTTTTTTAATTATATAGAAATTAAGGAAAAAATTTTCAGAAAGAAATTATGTAAAATAAAAAAAATATATATATATCTAATAATTTTGTGGGACTTTATTTAAGAGCCTTTAAATAAATAAAATACTCTATTATTGATTTTATCAGTGCTAATAAATGTATGGAATGGATCATTAATATAATTTATAATATTTATAATTATCAGAAGAGATATCGAGCGATAAGTGTTCGAAATAAAACTGTTCTGATTAAAAAAAAATCTGAATGTTAAATGATTCAGGAAGGAGAATGGGTGAATTCCATTGCATTAATAAATTTGATAGTTGCTCATCAACCATTCACATTTTGATTAACGTCGATACAACATCTACAATTCGAATGCATTACAGCAAAGGTCACGGTTCTCTCGGCAGTTACGCAACTTGATGCCAACGGAGTGTCAGTTGGTCTTGGCCAGGCGACTCTGCTCCCGCGAGCATCGTTCGCTGTCAAAGCCTCGCTGAGTGACATACGTACGTAAAACATTCTCAGTTTAACGTGCATTAGTTAATATACTGTGATTGAAGTGTTCACGTTAAATGATTTCAATTGTTAGTGTATCAACGTCTTATTTTGTGTAAAGTGATTTGTGACTGTGACTATTGTTTCTGACTGCGCAAGCGTCGATTTTAAAAACGTTATGTGGTGGGTATTTTTACACTTTGACAGTTTTTACTATGAATATCTGTATTTATTCACATGATTAATATGTCATGTGTTAAATGTTAAATTATAATTCCTTAAATATCTACTAATATCGTAATAAATATTAAAGAGAGTTTGTCTGTTGTTAGGACATGGCGTTTACTAACCAGTCCAACAATCGTCGTGTAACTTGGCACAGGATATAGTATTTATAAATAATAAATCTACGGTTATTGGAATTCATTATAAAGTAGACAATGATCTTCGTTGCTATGCCCGTAGGTTACATTTATCCCGAACTACCAATATGTCTCGGTCACGCGGACGAAGTCGCAGCCACTGCTAGTTATGAATATTGAAACATTGTGCACCAAACAATGTAGCGGATTCAATGGTCCGGAATCACCTAAACTGTGGAATATACGGGTTCAACAACGTTTTCCGTAGAAATCGCAACAAAGTTTCTTATCGGGCGTTGGATATTTGTGGGGAATTGGACGGGGGTGCGGTGAGGTCTGTTAGATCGTTGGAATTTTGCCAGTCCACACTGCATTGTTGACTGGCTATGTTAGTAAATTAATACCTTTATCAACAATAGAGCAGACCAATACATCGCTAGATGCTTGCACGAGCTCCTACATCACGCACGTCATACATCATACGGCGGCGTGTCGCAGGAAACGTTACCAAAACCTAGATAGATGTCTCGTCTCAAAGGGCAAATTACCATACGTGTAACTAATGAATATTATTAGTACATCTACTTGTTTGTTATAAATATGAGTCACATAAGTATATGAGCCAGTTTAATATAATTAATTTGATTGCTTCATATGTTTCATTAAAAATACCAATGAAGTGAAAGTCGCGAATTATTAAATTCGCTCATCAACACGTTGAGAACTTTATAATCACTGAATAAATTATTGCAATAAACATTTTTTTATGCAACTTGGAATGGCAAACAAGCTGACTGCCCACCTACTATACAACGTGTTCTTTAATACACTCGTTTTCGTACTTGTTTTCTTGACAGTATATTTATTTTACTTACAATCGTGTTTGACGCCGGAGTGCGTATCGCGTTTTTCTCGCATCCATCTTACATTGGGACGCATTCTGATGGATTGCGATGTTACTCTAAATAGGTTGCGCCTTGCTGTTTATTTGTTCATGTCACGTGACTTAGCCGCTCACATTTTCTGTTCATTCTAAGAAACTGTATAATAACGTTATTTATACGAAAAAAAGTGTTATTAGTGCTTTTCGGGGTCACTTTTAAATGTTATGTTATTATTCTGGGTTCTTTGGCCGGTGGTGCTTATAACTTACTGAGTTAAGTATCATGATTCCACTTAACATTTTTTTGTTAATATTATACGAATAATATGTTTTTTAATTATTTTAAGAGTATAGAATTTTGTTTATGACAAAAAGCCCCTACAGTAAAATATTCCTTATAATCATGGCTTTATAGAAGACTGCAGTGTAGTTAGTATTTATCATTGTGTGATATCCTGTTGCCAGTAAACGGTTCGCGCCAATGAATGCAACAGTGTTTAGCATATTTTAATAATATTATTAAGCTTAGAAAACATTGCGGTTGGATTCTTAATTGATTCAACAAGTCTTTGTTAAAGACTTTCGAGTCCTTAGTTCATTTAAGTCCACAAGTATGTTCAAGGATAATTAATTAATTTTCTTTTCTTTAATCTTCATGCCTATTAGTCTATTAATAATGCAACTGGAGCTGTTTTGTAAAATGTATAAATAGCAATAATATTTGATCCATCGAACATTCGCACTTGGAATCTCAAGGTCTCGACTCTCAACACGAAATGATGTATTATAAATTCCGTGAAAGTGAATGAAGGTGTATGCAATTCAACCATGTTCATTCACTTTCAAATATTACATTTATGTATAACTAGCACAGTTCTTTTTAGTAACCATTAAAAATCCTTCACAGACACGATTTATGTGGCCCGGTGTTTTTAACCGTTTTTAATACAAGGTCTAAAATAAGGAAATGGTGATTAAGTACAGATTAAGATTTTTATTAGTGTGATACGCCTTGGAATGGTTTTGTAATAATATGTACGTGTGTTGAATATTAATAATGTATGTCGGTATTTTTTTTAATGGATGATAATGGAATGGTAACCACGCCCGCGCTATTGGTGTACGCTGGCGGGGTACCAGTGAGGGATGATAGGTGAGAATGAAAAGGCGGGTCAGTGAGCCAAACGTGATGAATACAACTGGAATAATATCAGCATTTAACTTTTGCTAGCTGGCTCCTCTGGACTGGATATTTTATCCTTTAGACGGAAACTACATTGAACACATTGTTATTTCACGGGAGAAACACACAAGACATTGGTACAAGGGATTGGTAAGTAGACATAATAATAGGGATTAAGGATCCAATTTCTGGCAATATATTCAAAGGTTGACCTCCTTGCAGTCCCTCCTGGAAACCATCGTAGTTAATTTCTGGTGAATTAATATTGTTAAGCTAACTTCATTCTTACCTCGAATACTGCATTAGTATCTTTCTAGTGTAAACGAATAAAATGGATCAATGAACCCGTACGCACGGGTTCATAGTTTCACATTTATTATTAAAAAAAAAACAATATGGGTATACATACATATACATACATACCCGTGCGCAGTATGATTGTATGTTGTATAGTTGTATACTACAAACGGTTTGTACAATAGTTATCTGATGAAATCGAAGATTTCAAGGTTTGCGCATGGTCTTGACACGCATCGCATGACAATTAGCTCTTAGCATTGAGACAGTTTGCACGGCAATAATATTTAGTTAATACCTCATGGTCATTGTTAGTTCAAGAAAAAAAAAAGTATCTGCCTTCCGGCGTCATTGCCAATGTTCTTTGGTATGCTGTAAGTATTTCGTAATAGCTTTTATAATGGCAAATAAAAATAATTCAATATGAATTTGTTTTTGGTATCGCGATTTGAACATTTTTTTTTACTAACGCATTGTATATATGTATAAAGTAGCTGTTTTCCACAGCTTTCTCTGCGTGAAATCGTACACTCCGCTCCCATGGGAATATAAAAAACTTTTTAAGTGCTCATAATTTTTATTTGTGTAAGGACCTCTGCGCAAATTTAATGTCTTAAGTGTGCTTTGATCAGTCAGTGAGTTTCTTTTTTATCGACATTAAAAGAAGGAAACCTTCCTTCTTTTAATGTCGGTAAAAAGTTAGTTTGTTTTTTTTTTGCATGTGTTATGTGATAACTTCTTTGATTCTGAACATCTTGTTATTGCTCATAATCACTTATTCCAAGTTGAATCTTCGAATTTTGTAACTTTATCAGCTAGCAGAGGTAATCTTCTTTATTATTTCTACATTTTTTTATTGTGCACAAACATAGTGATAAGAACATTTAATTTTAAACGTAATGTACAAAGGCGAGCTTATTTCTAGTAAGAGATTACTTCTAGCAAATTTTTTATGTTTTGTTTTTCTATGTTCAATTAGGCGTATAGATTTTTGGAACAGATTTTGATATTTTAACAATTGATAGAGTTACCAATTTTTGGAAATTTCTATGAGTAATGATGTCTTGCAGATAGTGCACTATTCAGATAGTAGTAACTAACAGTTTTTTTTGACAACACAGGGGGCAAACGGGCTTGCGGCTCACCTGGTGGTAAGTAACTACCGCCGCCCATGATCACCCACAACACTAATGGCGTTGCAGGTGTGCTGCCTGCCTTTTAAAAAGGAATAAGCTCTTTTCTTGAAGGTTATGTTGTCGTATCGGTTCGGAAATACTGCTGCTGGAAGTTAATTCCAGAGAGTGGTTGTGCGTGGAAGTGTTTGAGGGATATCGTATACGTCACAGCGTATTGTGATGTTGATAGTGTTGTTCATGTCTGTAGTTGAAGGTTGGTTACTACTTTCCGTCAGGTGGACCAATAAATAGCTTGTTTGCCATTTGTAGTTGCATAAAAACTAGTTACTGTTTGTCGTCGGTTAGCCAGTCGCATGTGCATGTAGCGACACGTGTCACGTGACGACGCAATGGTCGCGTGCCCGCTAATTGGAGCGGAACCCGCACGAAACTGACGCAGCAAGGTCGGCCATTTTATAAGGCATTAAGAGTGCAAGTAATCGAGTTAGTGTTGAGTAACGCCTGAAACATTTGAACAAACCTCCGTTAATTAAAATGGATTTATTTGATTTTATTCGTACTAGTATGACAAATAAAAAATGCGAGTAAAAATATAGTTAGTGTAAATAATTTTTTTATTATAGTCATCGTCGTATCAGCCTTTAACTGTCCTTTAACTATTGAACATGAATATGTTAGAAGTTGCCACGCTTGGCAGGCAGATTGGCAACCGCGATTAGGCTTTAGAGATGTTTTAAGAGGGACTTTGCTGCCCATCACTCGTCCTCCCTTACGCGCCTCTTATGACATCCACGGGAAAGGAAGAGGTAGTCTTTCTATGCTGGGATTACACGGCAAATATTTTTTTTGTACTACCGTTTAAATATTAGTTAGAATACTAGACCAGACCTATCTGTTGGAAATAGGATTCCAACTACCATGTGTATCTAAAAAAGTAAAAATAAAATGATTTTAACCTTAACATCATTTTAAGCTTTTATTTAATTAGAGGGAGATTTTGTTTAAAAGTTGTTTGCTTGGCTACCTCTGTCCCATTCGTGTTTGTACCGTGAAGCAGTTGTGTTCGATAGTGAATTAAAAAAAAAATATTAAAAAAGGTGACATAGACTCACTTTATACATACATATAAAACACGCATGTACATACAACGTAATCTGTAATGGTGTTACGTTAAGATTTATGAAATGTAATGTCATTATTGATATATACGTAACTACATAATTTTATATGATGTGGTTGTTGCTATTTAATTGTTTAATTAATATCATTGTTTAATTTTTATGTATTTCCTAATATATAAATATGAGGAAAATATTGTTTTCGTTCAAGACCTCATTCGTTACTTGTGATAATTTATCAGTATTTTATGTTGGATTTTATAACACATATCATATTATAATAATAGTTTTAAATTCTTAAAGCAAACTCTGTATCTATTAAAAAAAGCAGAAAATTATATTTTCAATATGAAAAATAGTAGTATATGTCAAAATTGCAATGTGATCAGATCAGATCAGACGAGTACAATCCTGATACGTCCATCAGTGCAACTACTTTCGACAGTGCTCAGTGAGCAATTCACCATTTCCATGTTTAATCAGCAAATCGCGGGCGAACCATTAAACCAGTTCAACTGAGTGTCGGTTTTACCAGTATTTACCCCGCACCCACATTATATGTTAAACTTTATCAATTATCGGGTAATGTGGCGAAGTTTCCCACACGCCGAATACTTCACTCGCACTCATTTTAGTTGTTCCCAAGTCTCGAACTTGTGATAAGAAACCTTGTATGTGAACCGAGAAGAATACGAATGGACTGATTTTATTAACTTAAACATTTATTGGACATTTTGATGTAAGATTTGGAAATATTATCACAACTCCTAACGTTTTGCGTAAGTATAGAAAAGCATTTAGTATTCTACACATTCTATTAAACTTCATACGTTTTCGACACTAACTAATGTTCCTTACATATCAGCAGTTTTGCTTTTTTGGCATGAGGGATTTTTTCCCGTGTAAGATTTTCCTTTTCGCTGTTGTGAATTGTTTGATATTACGCTCAAGTTCTTTTCGCCAATAGCCAACTTGAAGTGTTGAATAAATACGGCAAATATTTACGATACAAACAAGAAGCCCGATCATCATAAATACATTCAAAAAATACATCATAGAAAATATTTTTTTTCTATATCAAATGTAAAAAAATATACTAAAGTTTTAGGTCAAAGTTTAAAGTTTTTATTTGTTGACAACATAGTCATACAAAATATTTAGTGACGACATTATTATATTTATTTAAAACTACTAATCAGAAATAAAAATCGCCGTGTGGTCCTGGCATAGAATAGGCCACCCCTTCCTTTCCCGTGGGTGTCGTAAGAGTCGAATAAGGGACGGCGAGGGATGGGCAGCAGCGTCCCTCTTAAAACATCTCTAAAAGCCTAACTGCGGTTACCAACCCGCCTGCCTGCCAAGCGTGGCAACTACTGGCAAAACTCCTCTTATGGGGCAGGCTTATGTTCAGCAGTGGACAGTTAACAGCTGAAATAATAATAATAATAAAATTAACAGACAATGAACCATGTAGTATCCTTCTCAATCCAAAATGAGTTTTGAGAATTCTGCTTTGAATTATACATGAAACATTAAAATCTTAATGTTGAATTATATACATATATTCGGTTTTTTAATATCCGACTAATTCTGTATAGTTCTATTTAGAAGTACTGGCTGTCACAATGAAGTACACCTGATGCGTTTATGGTTTGTAGAACGTCTTCGAAGAGGATATAATTGAGTACGTACTCATCATCCGACGCGGGTTCACTTTCTCCACGTGATGCGTTGCGCAAGAGTCGATTAATCTGCAAGACTATTCGTTTCTTTTTCATTTATTACAACATCGACATCTATTAAATATACATCAGAATAAATAATGTTTCTTAATAATAACATTGATTAGAATCACATTTTACAAATATTAAAAATGTGAAAATTAGTAAAAATATTTGTATGTTTACATATTTTTTTACTCAATCATGGTTGAATGGGTTTGAACGAAATTTTGAATACGATAGATCACACCCTAACTTAAAACAAAGGATACCATATATACTCGTATTGACGCGGGCAAGATTGTGGGAAACAGCTAGTGTTTTAAATATATATAGGTATTCTTTCTAAGCGTAATCTCTAAACTCACGGTACATGTTCTATTTGACAAATTTTTATAAATAAATTTTACAACAACAGTTTTTGCATGGCATTTAGCTGTCGCTTGTTTGCATTTTTTTATTTGTTAAGGTCAGTCATTTGTATATTATGTATACCATTTCAAAAGTTGGTCATCTAGATTAATTTATTTTGGCAGTTGCACAATGGACTTAATATAAAAGTTTTAAAATGTAACAGATTTATTTTGGCAGAAATATGCAAAATTTTAAAGTTTGGCGTAAGTGTGTATAGAATTGAATTTAAAACACCACCTGAAGACATGAGAATAAGATTGGTTAATAAGAATGGTTTCGGTTGAGAGAAGTAGTGAAATACACCTATTTATATGATATAAATTTATAGTTATACTCTGCGAATTACATTAGTCCTCCATTACAGTTGTGAAAGTGCTTACACACAATAGTTCCAGTCGAAGTTTTCCTCAAACCAAATACCGAGGCAGAGTGAATGGGCAGTTCGCTTCGGATCACCTGTCCAAGTGTCTTAAGTGCTAAACCATCATTTGTCAACGTCACATTGCGTCGTTCACGAGCCCGAGAATGCTTGGAAGGCACCTCTATTGTTCGCTTGTCGAGACATCCCCTATTTTTAACCCTCCGTACGGTAGAGCTTCTAATCTTAAACCGTTAATAAATCGCTTTGTGAACACGAGCAAGGAATAGTTCCATGTACAATTTTTCACATAGCTTTTAACGGGGCTGTTCTGAGATTTGATATCGTTCTCAGTTTCAAATTGGTTTTGAAATGCGACAAGATATCGGAAGTTCAAAAAGCTTGATTGCATTTTAAAAGAAGAAATTCAATATCAGGCGAACAGGAACGACAACAGAGGAGGAACAGTTTAAACATGTTACCGTGTATTTGAAATTGTTTATGTCATACAGCTCGATGCGACTAAGAATTTCTTACACTTTAAAAAGTTTGGTTAAAGTTTAAAAATAGTAAACTTATAATAGAACTAGCTTTAAAGTTTTTCCATCCATTTATAAATTGTTCTTGATATATAATAAGATCACAGTTGCTTTCATCATCATGATTATGATTCCTAAGTAGAATTTTGGTGTAAGAACGATAGTAAATATTTTATGTTCATCTTTCCTTATTCAAATACCTGGTCGGGAGAGTTAGGTAATAATTAGTTACTTATTCTCACATTTAAACTCATTTGAAGTCTAGTATGCGGTAACTTAGCTTAACTTTAGTGTCTATGACAGTTCTGTTCTTGGGTTACTTCGTAACTGGCGTGATATTGTGCTGTTTAACTTAGAGAGGATGCGTCCGAAATTTTAGTACAAATTAGCTGTATATTTAAAGTTACAAGAAAAATATTTGGTTGAGGGCTTAATGATTGTGATTAAATTTAGTCTGTAAATGATTTTTTTTTTGTTATATATAATCTTATTTGATCTTCCAATTATTCTTTTCATACTTATTACTGATATTTTCTTTGCTTTGATTATTATATTCCAGTTCGGAGAATTGATTATTATTGATATATTGGTCTGAATTAATTTCAGTATGGGCAGTATAATCCGAAATACAGGATTTTAAGAGATCTAAGATTCTCCACTTATTCTGACTGATGATTAAGCGGCAGTATTATTAAAGTCAAGCTTTTGTAATGGAGGAAATAATCTCGATTTGTTTATGAATTTTTCAAACTAGACTAATATCTTAATTTGGGACACACTTATTTGAAAAGACTGGTGATTCATTTTGTAAATATTATATTTTTATATGTAAAATAATCACAAAAATAATGAGCATGTTCAAAATACGATTATTATGAAATTCCTGCCAATAACCTTCTAAATTGCGTATTAATTTTTTTTATATTTTTTTTTATGGGTGAAAATGGATTTGTAACCCCGTCTGCGCTGATGGGATACGCTGGTGGAGCACCAGTGAAGGGTGATAGACGAGAATGAAAACAGGCCAGTTAGCCCATCATGATGAATTTATCAGGAATTAACCATGATAGTTGCCAGGGGGAACCGCGAGGAGGTCGACCTGGTTGGGTATATTGCTGGCAATGGGATTCTCAGTCTCCATCACTAACAATCCTTTTCCCCCCAATATTTTTATATATATATTTTTTTTAATGGATGATTAATGGAATGGTAACTCCGCCTGCGCTAACGGTATACGCTGGCGGGGCACCAGTTAGGGATGATAGGTGAATCACTAACAATCCTTTTCCCCCCCAATATTTTTATATTGGCAATCGGAGTATTGCAACTGGTATCGTCTTTATTAAAATCGATTGAGAGATGATCTATAGCTCTTGTGATTTTATTTAGGCTAGCATATTATAGCTATTTATAATAACAGTCCTTTATACAATTCGTGCGATCGTACTGCGTGATTGATTTAATATAAAAGTTTATAATATCAATATGAAAGGTTAAAAAATTGTTTTCACTTTTCGACCCACATGCCATGGTGAAAGTTGTTCAGTTTCATGCATACTATTGTTGGCTTTCGCTTTGTAATTACAATTATCGTCTCCGTTACACATGCAGATAATCTTACCAAAATGGAGTATTAATGCTTCAATGTATTATTCAAAACAATATTAGTTCTATTTATCGCAAAATACCTCATATAAAGTAGATAGTAAATGTATAATCACATTGAATTCTGGCTTGATAGCAATTTGGTGGCCTTTGAAAGCTAATGTGTCCGCTTTTCCAGCCTATTGTCGCGCGACCGACGGCGAAATATGAGTACATACATATATACATATGAGTAGATTCTGCGTTTATAATTTTATAATTTATATAACAGTAGTGGTAATAGGAGTAATAAAAATACGAATACCCGAAAGAGATATGCTCACGATCAATGATTTGTTAAAGAAGATATAAGCTTAAAAAAAAAAACTAAAGAAAAATATTTCGCAAGTACAGCACACATACAGATATAAAGTCTGATTGAATATAACGTAATGGAAATGTAAACAAACAATTGACCCGACCGTAAAACAGTCTACTGATGTTCAATAGTAGCACAAATGAAAAGTCGATTAATTGATAGAACAAATATAAATAGTTACTACTTTCATTTTGAGAGTGTGATAATTTCAACAGAACTTTGTTACATTTTCATTAACTACATTTGAAATAGATTATACCACACCACATTGATGTGGTAAATAAAACAAGAAGAATAAATAAAATGGCTAGCTAAATGTTTGTTATTCCCGCGGTATGCAAATGTTGTAATGCTATTGGTAGTTAGCATCATCTCCAGCTTTCATTTTCGGGGTATATTGCTCAAGACTAAAATTACAGTTGACAAAGTAATCTGACATAATTGGTTTAGTTTGGGATTTTATTATTAATCGACTATTGCTATTGCTATGAACGTAGATGAACTCGTCTTGGTTATTTGAATCTTATGTAAGTGCCGCCGGTGATCCTGTCATTAATTCTCGGATCAATTTGTTTGATTCGATAACTAATGGTCAGGAAAAGGTCTAAATCTAGATTTTCCAGACACACAATCCGAAGACACAATTCAGATTTGAATTTACTACCTACTATACGTAATATGTATTTGACATTTAAGTTCTTATATGTCATTATTCTAACGTGGAATTAGATAAGTTGCTAAGAACAAGGGAAGTTGTGCTTCGTCAAAAGAACTAACATAAATTTCGACAGTTCTCTTTTTGATTTTAATGAAAATTGTAGGAATTCTGGTTTATTTACCTCATCTTTTATATGTTAATATATTACAGACGACGGTTGACTGTCACACGTCCACTGTCACATTGGATTCCAATGTGCTCAGCGAAATGTGGTCGTATCGGGCATTACATCCACTACAACGGTAGCAGTCGACAAATTCCTGTGATTAACACATTCGTGATTTTAGTCGAATATTTATATATTTTTATTTATAAAATGTTCTTTAGTTCCCTTAAAATTGGAGTATTGGTTCGATATTGATGACCCATTCTAAATTAAATGAGTAGTGAAGAGCAAAGCTTAATTCGATCGTAAAACGCGCTATGTGTCAAGCCAAGCCCCAATTACGATCTCTGATTGAGTGGTCGTCAGTCGGTCCACACATTAAACTAAACCACTACGAATGTAACCCGCACACAATATTAATATATCAAATGTTGGATTAAGTTATATCCTCCTATAGAGAAAATTTATGGCTACCAATGATAATCATGCTAATTGGTTTTTATTTCTAGTTTAGTGTATATATATATTTAGAAAGAAAACAGAGCTTACGTAACAAAATTAATACTTAACTGGAATAAAATCTATTCATAATTACTGAAAATATTGCGTAAAAAAATACAGGTAAATTGAGTACATTTTCCTTTTTTCAAATCGCTTAAACGTAATTAAATAAGCTACAATATAATGTTTATTTGACCCACAATAATCAGATATGAGATCGAGTAAATATGAAAGTCATTATTACGCAAATCAAGAACCATGCCACATTTTGTAGATTTTTGGAGCGAGCAAACAATGAACTTTATAAATAAATGCCATTTTTAGTTGACTTTTTGTCAGCACTATATAACTATTAGTATATAAGAACTGTATTCTAAAGATTCTAACTATATAACTATGTATCAAAAACTTTTGCTTTTTCACGTACGTATTTGAGGCAATTTAGCTGGACAAAGCAATTGAAATCAACTGATTTGACGAATATTAAAAACTACCCAATATAGTGGATATAGAATTCTATAGCATTGGAATCAAAATTTAAGGCAACTCGTGTTGTGTGAATTATTTTGTGGGATAATTTAAACGAAAAGCTTAGAATGAATAATAATCAATTGGAAACTATACTATTCATTGTAATAAATAGTTGTATGTGATTCTACAAGTTAAACAAATACCTAATAATGGCATGTATAAATAGAACGGAATCTGTACAAGATTTTACACGTGTAGCAATCATCACCTTCTTGCCTTTATCTCAATTATTTGAAGTCAGCGTAATATAAAACATATTACCTAAGGTTTTGGCTTTTAATTATTTTCTAAAATTCTTATGTTTCAGAAACCAACTAACGATTTGTTGCTTGTTTTGAACTCGAACACAATAGGTATTCGAGTTCAGACAAGTCGTTATTCTACTGCTCATCCATTATTTTGCGGAATGCTTTGACGCTAGGCTATTTCTGTTGCAAACGTATCGAAATTTCGGACTCGTTAGGAATTTTTTTTTTACGAAACATTAATCATTCTTCAGGCGACCTACATTTGCATTTAACGAGTGTGTTTAATCGATAGGAAAATCACTTAAAATGATTTGTTCGGGCAACGGTTGCCGGTGGTCGCGTGCGTACACTTTATTGAAATGGTAATTCCTTCTGAGTCGCAAACAAACTTACCTTACCGCAATCTGTTAAAATACAGAATTGTTAAATTGCTTAAAGTTCGTATCGCGTGCGACAACAAAGCAAGCGTTTTTTTATAAAAAGTATTCGAGTAACATAAACAATTCTATCACGGTGTAATATGTAAGTTTTTACCAGCAACTATTTTGCATTGACGCATCTTTTATTACAAATATACAACTGCTTATATTTGTTGTTATAGTAGTTTCTTGTATTCGTCAAACATGAAATTTTTACGTTTTTGACTCTTTAAAAGTTCTGGTTTTTACTTTAACCAGAGGGAGACTTTGTACAAAAGTCGATGGCTTGGGTACCTCTGTCCCATTCGTGTTTCTACCGTGAAACAGTTGTGTTTGCATGGCTGTGTTTCGGTTTGAAGTGAAGGGTGGGATATGGCGTGAATTTACTGGGTACAGAGGAATAACACCTGTGTCCTCAGGAATGGCAACGCATGGGGGGTATCATGGGCGAAACGGTATACTCTGTTATGTCCATGGTACTGCTCATGTTTATAGGCGACGGTTACCACTTTCCATCAGTTGGGCCGTCAGCTTGTTTGGGATTCTAAGTTGTATAAAAAATAATACTAATTAAATAAAAAATAAAAAAAAAAACAATGGATGGAAATTTACGAATACTTACACGCCACACTGAAGCTATGCTAGTTTGTGTAAATAATAAATACATCAGTTACTGTGGCTGGCACAACTTCAAAAATATTTATTATGAATAAATATACGGTAGAATGATTGTTTTTACTTCTTGTTTGTTTTCTCAAACTTAGGACTTTCCTACGACCTACATAAGTATCTTAGGACCTAATAAGTTTTATCCGCTTGTCTAATCCTCATCCTGGGATAATCTGTGTCGTGTCGGGACGAAGCACAAAACGATTAGCTAGAGCAATAACTTAGATTAGAGGGCAAAAAGGTCCTTTTCAGATTTAGATTTTTTGAGATATGGAAATATTGTTATCTCATACGATGCTTTGTAACTTGACCTTTTGAAGTTATATCGAAATTTAGTATTCAGTATCCAATTTTTATATGGAAACCAATTTCGATTGAATGTGAAAAATACGATGTTGAAAGGAATTTCTGTCGGCGAGGCAACCAAAGTACTAACCCATATCGTTGAAGTAAACGATGTCAGAGCGTTGCTGTGATGTGGTTTTGTTATATTGGCACGGCGGCCTGGACTCGCGCCCGGTAGTTGTATCCCGGCGGTATCATATGGTCTGTGAACGCTGACTTGATGTCGGTATTCACAAAATGAGCCTCGTATCCGATCCCTTGTGCCTGACGAATTGGCAATTTGGCCTAGTGCTTGGAACTGATGTGCGCTGAGAGATATGTGTTGTAATATGATATAATTTTGATATTGTAGAAATTGTTTTATTGTAATAGTTTTTTTTAGTTGTAGGTTTTATATAATTGATAATTGAAAATTTTTATTATTATTTATAAGCCTTATAAAAAATAATATATATTATTTCAGGAATGGCATTTTGAACTTTTACCATGTAAAGTCATGTCTATAGGCGACGTCCACTTTCCATCAGGTCCGTCAGTTTATTCTAAGTAACAAAAAAAAACAATTTAAAATTGGAAAGAAAACTAATATGAATATAAATTATAAGCATGTTTCAGTACGACAACCTTGTTTTTACGTAGTTCAGCTTGTTATTACGTACTACCATCCATTGCATATCTATTCCAGGTGATTTAAAATTTGATCTCTATTCGATTGACTTAGAAGATTCAGCAGATTTCAGATGCTTACATGTTATCCTCGAACAGACAAAAATAATTGCAAACTACATACATACATATCAGTCACGCCTGTCTCCCATTAGGGCAGGCAGAAACAATGGAACGATAAAACAAACCTCTTTCGCTTCTTTTTCAATTATATATAGATATCCCTTCTCTCTTTTGGTCGACATACGTTTTTATTCATTTTCTATAATTGCAAACTATGTATGATAACATGTTTTTTATATATAGTATCCCCTACAAGTACATATGATCTCAATAATAGATTCAAAATATGTCTGATGATAGCAGGATTTGATGGAATTCTAATCAACATCTTTTTACAATCTGGGCCAAGTGTTTTCCCAGTTGCACCACGAACGAAATGCTATCAGTTAGTAAATTTCTCAACCACTTTCCCCTGAAGTCTGAAAACACGGTGTCTAATTGGTACTAGCCAATGTTGACTTTCCAGTTCAGTTTGCTTCTTTAGTTTGCTCTAGTCCTAGTCTATTTCGTAGATAATTCGTGCTGTAATTTGTTAAATTCTCCGCTTTTGGTTCAATATACGAACTGATTATTTAGTCGATGTTTGTACAGCGCGCTATGCATATAATATGTATTTCTAAAAATTACAAATCAGGCAAATTGTTTTGTACAAGAGGTATTACCCCGGCTGTTAAAAATCTCTGACAACCAGAATAGATTGACCTATATTTTGGCCAACGGATTTCTATTGTTATTCAATCGGGCAATGCGATCAGCCCTCTAGGTACCCTGTCTGTTGGCAGTTAGCTCAAGGGAATTTTTGTTTATAAAAAAACACTATTATTCTTAAATATGAAGTAAATGTATATACAAGTAAATTTTGTTACAGAATATGAAAAAAAATTTTCTTAAGCTCATTCTTTTTTATCAAAATTTTAAAAGCAACATTAGCAGGTCTCGTTGTAGGTATACTTTTATCATGTTCCTGTGGGAATTTCCAAAAAGCTTCAAGGAATGGCTAGTTACAACATTTAAGAAAATTTTAGGTAAACTTTCAGAAGTGTTGGTAGAATAATTTAAATGCTTTTCATTTAAATGGCGTGCACTTGTTTCTTTGTTTTTAAAAACTTTACTGGAACTAGTTGATCCCGAGATATTAGGAATAAAAAGAAGAAACTTTAGTTAATACCGGATCAAAGTGCGGTTAGAAGCTATCGATAGATGATTCAACACACTGAAATACCTAATTTACTAGGTAACTGCAGAGTTTTTGATGCTTACACTACACTATTAATAGGATAGGATACATATACATATATACTTTTAATAGGATTCTCGTGTCACGATGTTAGCTCACGCTAATCTCTGAAATCATTTGACTGATTTTAATAAAATTTTATAAATGTGTATTTGTTTGTTCAAAGTTGAGAGATAGCCTAGGACAGTTATCCGATAAAAAAAATGGATCCTGTAGGTGATGGTAGGCCAGTAGTGGTCGGTAGTTCAGTTAGTATTATTAGTAGGTATATCGTCAAAGTCGTAGAATACTGACGGATATTTATATGTAATCTTTGTCAGATCCGTCATTATTCTACGAGTATGACGATATATGATAGGTATGCTTTTTTTTGATGCTGTTTTATTAGTCATACTAAAGTAATAGTATTTTATCTGAGAAGTCAACAGTGGATTGCCTTAATTCGTTAATGGTCCAAACTTTAGCACGACATTTAATGTGGTTGTCAATTGGCTGAATTCTCTACAAACGTGATGGGAAGTCGTAACCGAGATGGCACTCGATTAAAACAGTATAGAATTTGATTTAGAACGAAAACTGATAATCCGTTGATGGCACTATTATCATGATGGGATCATTTAGTAATGTCATACCGATTTCAAATGTCATTCCGTCCATGAGTGTGTGATATTCGCAATTTGGTGGGTAGTTTGCATATGTTTGATAGTCTGTTTTGTGTTCCAAATATGTGTTTATTTACTGCAAATGTGACACCGAGAAGGTATAAAATTAATATTTTTAGTGTTTCATCCTAGGTTTCAACAATAAAGTCTTTCCTTGTCAAAAAATTAATATAGTTATTTAAGACTATAATTTACAAAAAAAGTAAATCAATCGTGATAACATTTATGGGGGACTAACATGGAAGGGAACTTTATTGATTATAAACAGCATCAGGAGAATTGGTGAAGTTATATGGCGTAACATACACTTACATAAATAAATACAGATGAATTGTGAACTTTATTGATTTAAAAGTAAGACTATCGCACTAGACTGGGGGCTCTGTATTGGGGTTTATTTCGCGTTGGATTACTCTTGTTTTTAGATATATAGAACTAAAAATGAAACTGAAGTGTTGTATTTGATTGCAAAATATTCTCTTCCAGTCCTTCTTTGTTTTTAAGTTCGTACTTTCGACTGAAAAAACGTGGGCCACGCCAGCCGGGTTGCTATAGGATTTTACGACGATATTTATGCTCCATTTGTTTTTCGATTAAGCTCGTCACCTCGTGTCGTGCCGTCATATTCCGTTGGCGAGGTCCCGGCCGGACGCTTCAGCTATTTACTGTCGCCATTTGAATACAGAACGCTCGTTCCCCGTTGATTTGTTTGTTTAGATTGTATCGGTTCAAAATGAATCACATATCGACCGATTCCTTGATGGGATGAACGGAATGTGAATCGGTAGGTTTGTTTTTATTGTAAAATGTATATCGTCGAAAACTCATCTCATCGCAGAAATACAGGGTGCAATCAAAATTATTAGGATACTTTTAAGGGTCTCTTAATGACATGATGATATTAACTGTCATCCGTTGGGAGTTTCGCCAATAGTTACCACGCTTTGCAGATAGGTTGCCGACCGCAGTTAGGCTTTGGTGATGTTTAAAAGGGACATTGCTGCATATCCCTTGACAATTAAGTTTCCTTAGTCGCCTCTTACGACACCCATGGGAAAGGAAAGGGATCTATAATTAAGTGTATCTTATACCAGGGAATTAAACATTTTTCATAAAAAAACATAAGATTAGAGCCTGCCATGCTAACATGGCTCATTCAGTTCTGTAGCAGATACAAGTGTGATATAGATGATTTCTAATGTGTGGCCGTCTGAAGACGAGCGCCAACTTTCTGGAGAAAGGTTCACAGAATTAAGGTTGTCTTTACTGTTAAATATCCTATAATTTTAAAGAAATACAATCAGGATATATATGTATGTAAGAAATACAAGTAATATGGTAATAACACTCCTGGTAATCCAGGTATTGCCCTATAGAAATAGGGCTATAATAATTGCTTACTATTAACTGGGTCATATTCTTGTCTGCAATCTTTAGTATGTAAAAAGATCTGGTTCAATATTTACATATAAATTTAATTATTTTTTTGTTTCAGGTATGTATTTTCTCTTCGTCGCGAGATGGCGGTAGTGACGCTGTTTGTATGTAAGGAAATAGAAAGTGATGTTTTACATTACGAAAGAGATCTGAAAATAAGAACAAACGTTTCCAGTTTGATGCGCAAAAAATAAGTGAAATGTTAATACAGTTATGTAACTTTAATTAAATTAATTTTATTTCGTCGTTGGCAATCTGTTTAAAAGTATTAAACTGTTTAAGTAGTATTAAACTGCAACTTTATTGATAAATGGAAAAAATCAGTAAGGTAATATTAGAAATATAAATGTAGCTTCGTCTATCTGGTTTCTTGGTTAAACTGCTGAACGGATTTTGATGAAATTCGGTATGAGGATACTTTTAACACGGAAACAAAAAAAATATAAATAGTCAAAGAGCGTCAATTTTGAAACGTCATGTGGAGTGAATTGGTTATGAGCTCGGACTCGATTGATACTAAAACTTCATGTCAATTTAAATTTCCTAACCAACTGTCTGGTGGGACAAGCTCTGTTAATAATCCTGTTTAAAGTCAAGGCAATGGACTTATTCCTTGCTAGGTCAGATCTAATATAGCCGACTACATAACGTCCCGCAGAGGCTACAGTCCTTATTATAATTTGTATTGGCGTTAATATCATCCGCGGTGGCTCAGAATACCAGCGTAATAAACTTCCTGTTACTTAGTACTTAGTGGTACAAAACTGTCCACATATATAATCTTTCCAGTTTTATGTATATACGTTACTTTATACGTTCTCTATAAAGTTTTATTCATTCATTTGATTTGAGTAATCTCTGATCACAGTAGTATATTTTTTTAATGATATTTCTCAGAAATCGATCTTTATTTATTGTTCCAAAAGATTGAAAATCTTCAAAAGAATAGGCGACGCTGAGATCAGAGACGCTGGCCATTGTACAATTATTTGTCGTCGCGTCCGTTTCGGCCGCCACCGAGGTCGAATAAAAAGTGTCGTGAAGTGCAATAAGTGCGCCATCAATGTCGTGTTAGCGCCGACACAATAAAATAGAAAGTTTATTCGTTCTACGGAGAAGTGTACGCGGCCGGGCGGACGCAAGCCGAGCTGGAAGCTGGGTGAACGCCGCTCCTATGGATTCCTGCGCGATTGTCAAGCGAACAATAGCTTCACAGGAATGCCTTTATTTGTAGCCAACTCTTTTTTATTTGTACGTTTGACTCCACCATCTAAAACATTGTGTAGCGTTTTAGATTTGTAGCGATTCTTTTATGCTACAAAGAGTGGTAGGTAGTTTGACGCCGCGTTTGATGAAAAATGGAAATCGCTTATGCTAATGGTGGGTCACCTGTGAAAGAAGGGTGAAATAATGAATATGAAGTCAGATTAGGTAGCGCATGGTGGAGAATTCAAAATTAATTAATTAATGTATGATTTAGGTGCAGGTACTTTTACACATATTTTAAATACACAATCGGGACTTCACGCGATATAAAAGTCTTTACAGGTAAATAGTACGTACATACCTACTTCTTTATTGCTGACGTTTCGACGTGGAAGTAATATGGTTAGAAGCAGGTATGTATGTACTATTAACCTGCAAAGATTTTATAAGTTAAGTCCCGATTGTGTATTTAAAATACTACCTGTATTTTAAATATACAATTGAGATTTGTTCCTTATCACTGTCACTATTTATTTATTATTTTTGCGTAAATTTTATGTCAACATTCAATAATAATAATTAATATATATATATATATATATATATATATATATATATATATATATATATATATATATATATATATATATATATATATATATATATATATATATATATTATTATCTTTTTAATATAAAGAGGAAGGATTTGATTGTTTATATTGAATAAATTCAAGAACTACTTACTAGATTTTAAAAATGTTTCCACCTGCTACCTTACCAGCGAGTAACAGGCTATGTACAATTTTCTGTTTACCCGTACGTTTGTACGGGCTGGATTGCTAATAATAATATAAATGTGAAGGCGAGCTTGTTTGTTATCCTTTGGCGCCTTAATGGCTCAACTAATTGCTATTTAATTTCGTATACACGTGGTATACGGGATGGAGGATACTATTAAACCGGTCAATCAATATATTCCGATCACGTGAACGAAGACGTGGGTAAATGCCAGTCGTGAATAAATTCTGTTATTGATAAAAAAAATTACTCATAAATGAAATTATGAATAAAACCAAAGACATCCATATATGTTATGCATGTATTCCCGTGCATGATGCCTAGATGTTTTAATTACAGTATTCCTGTAATGTGACCGAAGGCTAAGCCGGCCTGAACTTGGTGACACGGCTTAATACTTTGCTGAAGTGTCGACACACCTGTGAAGTCTTATAAAGTAATATTTTCCACGTACAGTTTTCAACGGTATTATGTGATTATGTTCAATTAACATGGTATTACACACCGTAGTAGGTACTTACAGAGTGAATTTCAGAATTTACTTGAATAAATTCATGTAAAAAGACCTTATGAATAAAATCCGTAGTGAGCTTTTAAATATCTCTTATATTGTATAAAATATATTTTAAGAAGTAACCTAACGAGGTAAGTCTTTCATAAAGGTTTCAAATAGGAATCCAAATCACCAGATTCATTTGAGAACAAAACTGAATCCGTATTTAAGTATAGCTTAAAAAATATTCGCATTATAGGTACCTAATTGTGATCAGAATTAGTACGTTGGAAAATTTTTACAGTTTTTCTTGTGCTCTTCATCCCTTTCTATCTTGTTGGTGTCATAAAAGGCGTTTATGGGTCGAGGAATGGGCAGTAGCGTCTCTCTTAAAACATCAAAAGCCTAAATGTGTTTGCCAACGTATTTGTCAAGTGTGGCAGCTACTCGCAAAATCCCCCAATAGGAAAAGGCTTATGGTCAGCAGTGGACAGATAATGGCTGATATGATAATGATGAATTTTTAAAACAAATTTTAAACAATTTTAACGTAAATTATTTTTGATCTTTTAGTCGTAGGTATTATAATAAAATAATTAATTTTCATCATATATAATTAGTAGTAGATAGTGAATGTATGCTCAAGTTACCTAATTTCTGTTTGTGTAAACTTATATGTCTATAAATTCATATACAGAAATATGTAAACAAAAATGACACGTAAACAAATTAAACAGTTCATTATTTCATTACGTAATTCCTAACCGTCAAATTGAATTGTCCATTAGTGGACTGATCTGAGATTCAAATAAATTTAAATATTACGGAATGTTTATTCGACACACGCCTACCAGAGTAGGCGTGACGTCAGACGGCACGTCATAAATGTTTTAGGCCGCCACTGACCACTGTCCGAGGTCCGTGCGAAATCGAGAGTCTGTCCATGTGCCATTCACTTTCACTGCTATAAAGAGCTGCCCACTTAACGCTATCTTATTATCTTTTTTTTTGCAAAACCACGTTTTGTTTGAGACCTTTTTGTTTTGTCGCTAATGATCACAGGTTCTCTTCTACGTAGCTGTAGATGTTTGGTCATAATGACTGCAATTTCGCGGCAATTATGTGTTAATGGATTTTTTAAGAGTGTGTCATACTATGAAATTAATTATTTTCCAATGTATGTACGTAAAATAACGACTAACTATAAGTACGTAAATTATTAATAATAAAGATTTTTTTATACAACTTTGTATACCACATATGTGTTTCTGTGTTATTTAACTTTATAAATATGTTACCCAGGTGTGGTTTAACATATGTGTTAAATTAAAAGTTTATAGTACCAAATTGAAAGCTATACTATCATAGCTTTCAATTTGATACTATAAACATTATTTAAAATTTGGTTGTTTATTGTTCTATATATTATTACTTTAATATTATATGTAATTAGTAGATGTATTAGTACTCAATCAAAGTTAACTCTTTATATGTATTTGAATTAGAACATCCATCCTTAATAAATCTAGTAATGATGTTTTTTAAATTCATTTTATGTTTGCTCTATTTTAGGATATTTTCATTGAAATAAAATGAAATTGTGTATTTGTTAAAAATGTGATATAAATAAATGATCTTGTATTAGTAGTAATAAATACGAGTATCTACATTCCACTCTTTGTAACGGCAAGCAATTAAAATTTTTAAATTTAATTTATCATAAAAGTATTATTTTTAGTATAATTGTATAACAACATCGTTCCATTCGTGTTTCAACCGTAAAACAGTTGTATATGGCGTGAATTTACAGGGTACAGAGGAATAACACCTGAGTCCTCAGGAATGGCGACGCATGGGGGTATCATGGGGGTATCATGGGCGAAACAGCATATTCTGTTATGTCCATGGTATTGCTCATGTCTATAGGTGACGGTTATCACTTTCCATCAGGTAGGCCGTCAGCTTGTTTGAGCACATAATTTTAATTTGTTGTTCTTATTGCATTGTTGATTTCTTAGATTATATAGATAAAACATTCAGTGTCAAAATCAGGTCTACATTTGACTAAATGTTACTTTAATAGACTATGGATGAAACAGCTGATCAGGTTTTGGCGAAGTATTTGTAGGATGATCTCTATCCGTATAATCTATGGTTGATTTATAATTGAGTTATTAGTATTAAAGGTACAAGGTATTATAATTTATTTCCGTATTTTATAATCGAAAGGCCTGTATATATGTGTATATATATTAGATGTCTATATATTTTAAACACTTAAATTTAAATCGTGGATTGTGCATTAGTGTTAAATTGCTAATCAAATTCACGCGGACAAGGACCAAGTGCACGAATGTCTAGTATTAGTAAATATTTGTCGTCACATTTATTTTAATGGTTTCTTTGTTCTGCTATATGCGTAAGCCATAAAAATACGTAGTCTAGCTTTAGCAATGAATGGGTTTCTTGCTTCGTGATCTTTGTTGTTATAATATATCGGATTGATTGAAATTGGTATCAGTAAAGTTTTGGTAATATTTTGGGAGATTCGTTTATGATTGATTCACTTACTTAATTGACCTGTTAAGAAGCATCAATGCGCGGTTTACATTTCTACCAAACATACATCATGTATTATTAAAAAAAAAAATGTTAGGTACATCTACACTCCTCGCAAAAATTAAGGGAACATAAAATTTTTTGAAATTTTTGGGTAATATTCAACAGTCTGTATTTAAGAAAAATAATCGTACAGGAAATTTAAAAAAAGAGTTTTTAAGCTTGAAAAATCTAGTTTTCAGATTTTTTGTTGAAAAAATTTTTTGAGCTCCGGTTTCCATGCAATTCTTAAACAAAGCTGAAAATAAATTTTTTCTAAATTTTCTAGGTTTCGATTTTCATAATGGGCATGGAAAAATTTTTTCGAGCTACTCCATTGTATAGGTCTCTTAGCGTGTTTATTCAGCTTCAAAAATCGCTTTGGATTTCAATTACGACCATTTGTCTCCGAGATATCGAACTTTGAATGCAAAAGCATCCTTTTCCATATATATCTCTATATATATTTTTCTTAAAATTTTCTTGATTTTTTTCGATTTTTTTTTATAATGAATTTTTAAAAAAAAAAATTGAGTAAAAAGTGAAAAACAAATGAAATTATTGATTTTTGAATGGATTAGTGAGTTTAAACAAAAACCTTGTTCCCTTATTTTTTCCAAAATTTCAATCAATTGGTCCGGGAAAAACCGTTGAACCGATCGCTCCAGGGATTTAGGGGGTTCTTTAAGGAACAATAGACTGTAAAATTTTCCTCAACCCTTAGCTTTCCCGCCCATATTAGCGAAGATACAGCCAAGTAACCAAAAAAGGAGAAAAAGTCACTTTTTTCCACTTTTTTCAATTCATTGTTAGATGGAAAAAAATTTTTTCTTCACTAACTCTTGACTGTGCTTAATTGGAAATTTTATTCAGATAAATAAACGCGGCGCCCGCTTGCTGTGCGAACAGTAGTTCAAGAGATATTAGCAGTTTAATGGAAAAAGATGCTTTTGCATTCAAAGTTCGATATCTCGGAGACAAATGGTATAATATATCGGATTGATTTTTGAAGCTGAATAAACACGCTAAGAGACCTATACAATGGAGTAGCTCGATAAAATTTTTCCATGTCCATAGAGAAAAACGAAACCTTTTAGAAAAAATTATTTTCAGCTTTGTTTAATTGACATGGAAACCGAAGCTCAAAAAATTTTTTCATCTGAAAACTAGAGTTTTCAAGTTTACATTTTTTTAAATTTCTACCAATTATTTTTCATGAAATCATGTAATTAAAAAAAAAAATTTTTATGTTCATTTAAATAAATGTAGGAAGGAAATAGAGAATCAAGACCTACAGACGTAACATTCTGATTCTGTTACAGGACTGGTAAACTGGTAACGTAAACAAATACCTAAAAAATAAATATATTTGTTAGAATATAGTATACATAATGAATATTTATTTGCAAGAAATATGGTAAATATACAGATAGATAAAATAATATAAAGTCCAGATATTTCGCCACAATTAGGCATGCAAATTTTTAAATACTTAAATATTAAATTAACAATTCTTATAAAAAAACAATATGTCAATTACAATTTCATGTCAATTAATGTACTTCATCTCATTTGATATTAATACGTATTAGTAAGTAGTAAATGTATGTAGTAGTAAATGAAGTTCGGGTATATGTATGAGGGCTTGAAGAGGGAAAATTATTTTGATATTATTTTCTATTAGAGAGGATCGACAATTTTACGAACAGAGTTATTAATTTACACTATATCATCGAATATTAGGCAACGTCTATTATAAAATATGAATTTCACTTTCATTTTTCCGTATAAATTTCTATTTATTTTATTTTTATATAAACATCGAAGGCTAATTGGTTTACTGATTTTATTTTATTTTGCAAGATTTATTTGCATATTCAAATAAAAATTATTCTTGTATTTTAAATATAAAATTTTAATGTAATGCCAATTTATATCGATTGTTGAAATGTATGAGGATTAAAGAAAATTTTGCTCCGTAGAAAAGTAGCGTCTTCAAATGTGGCAAAATTAACATCGATTAATAATCTTACTATTTTTATATTAAAACAACTACAAATAAAACGCTCTAATGTATTAATAATAATCTTACTAATATAGTAAATTACAACTAGATGATGTCTGTACATAGGAGATATTTAAGAAAAAAATATAGGTGTGGTCCCGGCATAGAATGGACTACACCTTCCTTTCCCGTGGGTGTCGTAAGTGGCGACTAAGGAAGCTTAATGACCGAGGGATGGGCAGCAGCGTCTCTCTTAAAACATTATCAAATCCTAACTGTGGTTGTCAACCCGCCTGCCAAGCGTGGCAACTACTGGCAAAACTTCTCTTATGGGAAAGACCTATGTTCAGCAATGGACAGTTAACGAGTGATATAATATTATTAAAAAAACGTAGTTTAGTATTTTTATTTTATGGTCATAATAAATAGTTGCATAATGAAAAGATCTGTAATGTTCATAAATAATGTCCATTAATATAATTAGATATTCATCATGCATTTAAAGTAATATTTATTAAGGTTACGTAGGAGCTAGTACCGTATTGTTGGGCCCACGATCTCTATTTGTTTCTAATATGAATGGCAACGCATGAGCGTCACAATCTATCTTTGATATTTAATGTGCTGTTCATGTATTAAGGTAATGGATATATTACCTTTCTAAGGGCTATGGTGTTATGCCCTACCTTGTAATTTCCCTGCCCTATCGCATCTTTCAAGCTGAAACAAATACATAAAAGCACAGCTGACTCACGCAGTAACAATTGGTCACAACAGTTTTAATTGACATGGAAATTTAATTTCAGAAAATAATTTGAATTAATCATGCGATATTCAAATACCCAATAAATATAACCCTTTACACACGTCGCTCTTTGAGCCCGCAGGCTTATGGGAACATTCCGTTTATTGGAACGTGAATATTCGTCCTTCAAAGCAGGATATCACACAATAGTGTCAGGTAGCTGACACCTTATTAGAGAGGTCGTCCCTTTTGAATCTTACCTTCATTGTGTTGAGATGGGTCGCGTGGATATTGTTTCAAACGTACTTCATACCTCCACTGTCAGAATAAGGCTTAATTGAAATTGTCTATGTACATTACATATGCATTACACGCGCGTTGTACTCTGCTATCTGTACGAGCAAATGTTAAATGAATGTCTCGATAGGGTACCTCAATATGAATGTTTTCATAAAAACAGTTTTAATTTTAAATGGCGCACTTTTAAAATTATATTAATCTGGTAGTTGATAAGTTTTAATATATAAACTGTCTTTAAATTTATTTATTTTCACTATACTGTCATTATTACTTTCAGACTTTGTAGACTCTGACAAGAGACCGAGCACAATAATCTGCAGTTGAAGTTGTTGAAAAGTAACAAACCAGGCACTTTTTGAGACATTGGTTTTTCCATCTAGTTGAATATATAAATATATAATACCTACTTCGATTTTAAGGGTACAGACGTAGATATTTCTCTTTGTGTATATTTCACTTTGATATGACGAAAACAAACGTTTCGTGAGGTTTTTGTGTTTCGGCGATGCGTGGTCGGTGGCTATGTACATTTCGCGTTTTATGTCGTAAAAAAATTTCTGCGTATTATACGCGTCTCACTGTAGGTATGTCGACGGGACCTGTCCAAAACATCCCAGTTCCTAGTCTATAATTCACGCTCGGACGACCGCCGACTGGCGTGTCAATCGCTCAATGTCATTGGACCACCGCCGCGATCTTGCGCCCTCAATGGGGACCTCTCCAACAAAGAAATGTCCGCAATTTTTCTTCGAGAAATGCAATTAGAACACGCGTTCTTCTTAATGTTGTGATTTTCACAATAATGGGCCGTTATTGGCTTCTCATTTTCGTTTGAGAGAGAGACCGGTATGTAGTACTGAGCTCGAATCTAGCTGCGTCTCGAGAAGTACTTTGTGGGTTAATTTAAACGACGACATCTCTGGTAATGGTAAATATTAATAAAACTAGCGACGGTAGGCTCGCCCACCTGTTTGTTCCATGAGTATGAAAATGGGTATGAAATTGGGTATGAAATTGTTTATTCGAATTGTATTAAACCAAAAGTTAGACGAAATGTTTTAAACAAAAGTATTATTAAGATTATAAAAAAGGAAATATTCGGTAATTTGTTTATAATGGTAAAACTCAGAAAATAGTCAATCGATTTTAAAAAATCTTTTACCAATATCTGGGATATTATTTTTAAAAATTTTATTTGCTAGTTTATAATAAATAAGTTAGACGATGGCATACATTCAAAAGATATTGGCTACTGCATTTAGAGCATTTGCAATTTAAAAAAAAGAAGTTGTTTATACTAATGTAATCCAATTTTTTAATGGACAAATGATTTTATTATCTACAGCGCATTTTACATTTACAACATTTTCAATGTTATATTATATACATGAGTATGTTATATGGTATATGCCTTATATGATTGAAAATGCCTGTACTGAAATACAACTATTTGTAAGCACTCGTTAATAATCCTGCAAATCGGAACGTGACTTCAAGTGTAGGCTTGTACATTTTGTACTGCATACAATGCTTTTAAATAAAACATATTCATTGTGTGTATTATTACAGCACTCACGAGTATTGCGGCACCGACCAAAGCACCAAAGCGCGCTATAGCATTTCATAAATTACGCAAATTACTGGCGCAAAGATATATTTTACCCGTATCTATGGCCCTTTATTAGTCGGAATTGATAATAATCGTCCAAACCATTCGCACCGGCGCGGACCCGCTCGCCCGTATTGTTTATCCACAAAATTAAGTACCTAATGAATTTATTTTTTCGATGGCTATCTCTTGCGGACATGAGTGAATTACGAGTGAAATTAAATTCGGCTCGTGCTTGCGAAATCCATCCAGGCTTTTGAATAATGCAAACCATTTATTGGACAGAACGAATACATACGTTATGCATTGCATATGCTATTGTGTGAAATTTAATACCGTGTCTCCTCTAAACAATTAATTTTCGCTGTACCCGCTTTATCCGGCTATCAGGTGTGTTTTTCATATAAATTACAGTTGTTTTTCGGTATTCGAACCTGTTCCCTATATTGTACAGTACATTTATCAAGTGACGGGCCATTTAATCTAAGCGTCATGAATAAGTGAAATGTTTCAGCCGCGACAGACTTATGGTTGGGTGGATTTTTATTAAAACAAGACATTAAGCTAACTGGATGGTGCACTCGGTTGCGCTGTTACAGTATAAATTCACCGAATTAGCGCAGCGGCGAAGCGGTACGTTATGTAGAAGTCCTTGTACTAAATCAAGCGCACTTCGCTTAACAGAATGCATAAAATAGTAACAATACGGACTCGAGATATGTTTATTACGAAATGGGCTAAGACAACCGGCATTGGAGTTTGACTTTTGCATCGATCACGAGATTTTGTTCAGGTAGTACATTTAATTTTAAAACCTCAAGTAATGTAAGTATACACAGTAATAGTAACCCGACAAAATTATGTTTCCTAAAATAAAACAAATTGAAGTTTAAGAAATGACAGTGAGTGTTTTGATGTAAACATATTTCATCTCATCAGCAAGTGAGTCACGGCCGACTATAGTCGAAGTTTCGATAATCACTCCGATCGCAATATCTGGTACGTTGCAAAACGGCATATCTGGGCCTGCAAATGTGTCCACGTTAACAGCCGAACGAGTTTCCAGTTCCCACCCGATGTGTGATTCTTGCGTGCATGCCACTCCACTGTCTGTGCAGTACGACGTATTGCGAATAACTATGATAATGTCCGAGAACGCGTTTGTGTTTCGATTTGCGATTCTGTCAGCGTAACAGGTTACGTTGCATTCGTCGTTTTTCAAGCTTGCACGTGCTATTTACGTAATCGAATTTTGTTTTGCCGATAAATTCATATCATGTCGTTTGTAAATTCCAGACGTAGGTTGGCAGCGGCGCGTGACAGTCGCTACTCGCTAGACGTTATCTCCGACTATTTGCTAACACGATCACCGAACATAAATAATTTTGTATGACTTTTGATGTATGATTTAATAGCTTTATTAATGCGGCCAAATACATTACAGTTGTTTCAGTTGGCTAAACGATAATTATCGGCACAATGGACGCGACCACGTTATTTTGTTTGTTCGCGCGTGACTATTCTAATTACATCGTGCGGTTGCATTTGATATCGGCTGTTTGCTTATGGATAGCTAATAAGCCATTCCGGTTGTAGACACACGCAGCATCAACGTTTTCATGTAATTGTATTTTATCCGTTGAATATATCGTAACATTGTTGATTGCTTTTCACCGTTAACATTAATTCAACTTGTAGTGTATAGATGATTTATTCTGTCTAGTTTTCTAGCATACAGAGTAATATATAGTTTCAGGATCAGGAAATTTTATTTATATGTCAAGATGCAATAAATATAGTCCTGCAAAAAAAACCGTCTTCAATTGTGACAAACTAGTTATTTTAGTCTAAAAATTAAACTACTGAATTAATTGTGATAAAATTTCTATAAGCCAAATCTGTAAGCTTATCCTTGGAGATAAAAAAAAAAATTTTTCTAAATCGGTTTAGAACTAAGGTAGTATAACGTTCATAAAAAAACGATTTGAGAACCTCTTTTTTATTGAAGTCGGTTAAAAAGATGGATAATATAAATTTGAAGATTTTGTCTTTGTACGTATATTATTTGTGTTTATTAACTTCCGGTTGAATGAACCGATTTCGGTGTAGTTATTTTTATATTTAAAGCCTGGTTTGATATTGTTCTGATAAAAATATAGTTTTTGTTAATTCACTATATTATTTATCTTAATTCCATATTTAATCCACATCCGTTCAATCGTTATATGGAATTGAGTAAAAAATGGTATTTATTTCTTATATATCTCTTAATTAACTTCGACTAGCCTCCTAGAAGTCGGCTTCTCGGAGATCTATAAGAGAGATACCTTTTCTATAGGTCGTAATTTTAATCTAAGAAACTTTCCGCTCAGAGAGTTTAGTTGCTAAGCACTGCAGACAAATTCCAAATGAGCTTCTTCAAATACCAATAAAACCTTCAAAAACTATAAGCTGGAAGAGTTTTATTTTACTTAAGCATATAGCACTGGATTTCCTACTTTTTGACAATATATTCAACACTGTAAAGTGGTACTCTATTTAAGTAAATAGCATTGATTATATTGCCAATAACATTGAGAATACAATGGCGTTTCACAATAGCGCATTATCGTCTATCCTTATGGCCGTTAACTTCAACTTTACAAATTGGCTTTTAACAAACAGTGCTTGAGAGTTAACAGTTTAAAATAACGGTTAAAGAGTCGGTAAACCTAATTTATAATATAACAGTGAATTATGCATTGAATTTCCGGGTGAAATTTTCTCGGTACGAGTGCAAATGGTCGGTGGGTGAGAGATGAAACTCACCTGAGCGTATTGGCGAAGCCCGAGGGAGCAGATTACAAGATGGCGCGCTGAGTGTCTTTAAAAGGCTAATGCATTTGACTGTTTTATAACTAGACATACGGATGGTTGCGTCTTTATTCAGTTGTGAATGATGTTACTGTTTTATTTTATAAAATATTTGAAGAAAAAATATATCAGATGAAAAGTTGGTAGAACAGAATGCGAAAATGGATATAGGTAGCCTTCACTAATTTATTTTTATCAGATGGACCGTGTACTATCTTATATATGAATAAAGAGGTCCGGAACCAACCTGTACGTATAAGACAAGTTATGAAAGTAATGAAGGAAAAGATATATTTATGGTTAAAATCTTTAGCACTCAATTCTCTACTACTCCGAAATTGTCTTAGTGTGAAGGTAGATACATATTTAAATAATACAGATATTAAAATATAGAATATTTCATCTAAAAATAAAGATATAATGAAGTTGTAACACAGAGTACATAACCACAAAAATCGTAACTATTTCTTATCAATCCATTAAAATCCCATTATTTCGCATGAGATGATGATATAACGTAGCAATATATAATGTAATGTTATCAAGTTATGTATAAAAATATCGTTATCAAAACCGCACCCGCTTATTCTGTGATCCACAATTTTAGTGTTGGAATCCACATTCCTTGCAGGAATTTAGCGGAAGCCTCTTGACTTGGCTCCTTGAGCTGCGGTTAAACAGTAGTGATTTGCCAAGGTACTCTACCTTAGGGTTTATTCAGCTTTAATAAATATATGCTCAAATGCATTCTTGGAATACGCAAAATATGCCAGCAGATTTATACCAGTTTAAATTTAATTTATTATTCGAAGAGTAAGTAAGCTCGGTTATTAAACATTTTTATTCATTTTATTCTTTTCGAAAGCTCATCTCTTCAAACACGGCTTATCTGTTCGTAATCACTTCAGAAAATAACGGGAAACCGTAAGAGCGCCTACAAATACAAATTCGTGTCATGAAACGATTTCGAGATATAACGAAGATTGATAACCGTGTCGAAATAGAAATTGTTCTAAAAATAATAGCTGGAAACGAAGTGGTTATCCTTCATAGATTTCCATCAGTGCGGAAACGTCCGTGCGAAAGTATCGTGTACCAAATTGCCTCCAAGGAAGTGGTAAAAAAAAGGGAAAAATAAGGCGACATCCGCCGGGCTGACGGTCATTACGTTAATGCGAGACTAAACTTGATTGATGATGCCATGAGCTGGGAAAATTGTTGACCCCCAGTTGGCTGTCTGTCGCTGTGTATGAACAGGCGCCAGGAGATTCCAACACGTACAGCCTCAGATTTAATGCTCGAATCGTACCTTGCGAAACTTTTAAAAGTATAACAAGATAAAATACTGCGACTGTAGCCAGTCTCCTTGACATAAGCTTCCGCAATATGGGACCCGTAGTAGAACAGATTTATTCCCTGTAAGGTGCAACGAAATAAAATCCTAAGTTAATATATTGATGCCGTGGCTTTATCGAATAGGATCTCGTTATAATAATATAAAGAGTATAGAAAAATCATCATCTGCGAAGGTTCGTGAGGCTGTAAATAATATTTTCAGTATGTTTAAATAATTATTATTGCTGGGGGAATTGTTTTATTCAGATTTAATAGTTCTGGTATTATCCGCATCTGTTAGCTCTCATAATTCAGTAGGCGTACCGAAATTTTGGGGGATTACAAGATATTTATATATATGTACCCACAGGGACTGGCAAAATTTGGATATTGCGTTAAGTATAATAGATTTATGGATAAAGTTGTTGATATTAGTTAAGTTATAAATACTGACGTGGACGTAAACATCCCTTGTTAGTATCAACAGTCCGAATACATGAAGCTGCCGGTTGCAGATGGTACACTACTAATGAAGTACCTACAATTACACATTGCAACGTAGAGATATTTGATGCTTCGTTGGAATATACAAGTCTTTAGGACGTTCTGAAATGGAATTAAGTTGCACTGTAAAAGGCGTCGAAGACTTTAAATTTTGTTAAGCAATTTCTCAATTTTGCAAAATACGTGGCCATTGTTCAGAGTTTGGTCGACATCGGTCTTAATTGGTTCACTATGCACATGTAGCGGTAATGGACAGGTCGCGTACCTAATTTGTGGTACTTCCCTATGATTAGTAGTTAGCACCTATAGAAGATATTTAGTTTGATATTGTGAGCATCTTCATTTTACTATTACTGTGTTTTGAATTTGAATTTTGTGTTCTTATTTAATCACTTTGTAGGTTCGATATTAGTTATTAGTTAGTCATATTGAGAATGTAACGTTAATTTTATTAACATAACTGTATTTTCGGTTAATTTACCTGTGGTGAGTTATGATTCCGAGAATCCTACCTTTTTGGAATTTCACGAATAATATGTGTTTTATAATCATTAAATATGTCTCAATTAATATACACTGACAATTTATTACAAAGTATAGCCGTAATTGTGTGGTAACTTTAATATTTGCGTGAATTTACAGCACAGGATAGATTTGGTGTTCAATAAATCGAAATGGCATACTCTGATCTAGAATTTATGTTCTCACGTATTTTCCAATGACCGTTAGTCCATCTGTGCAATAGAGGAGCGCACGACTCGGCGTCCTTGCAGCTTGCAGCTTCCGGCATCCAGTGTCTATTCCCGTGATTGATCAGGCTTTAAACGACTAGCGAACGTACGCTACTTTATATGTGCTAATGTATATAATAATGACATCAAATCTCTAGTTTTTTATTCTTTCTCAAATCATCGGTAACATATGTACGTTAAATGAAATAAGTACATTATTTTGATTACACTTTGTCTATATATATACCGGCAAATTAACGAACTCACTGTGTTTTGCCGTTTCACGTCATCATGAGCTATGCGAACTGTGGCCCGCAGTACGAGGTAAGATACTGTGACGCAAAGCGCCAAACGCCTCCTGAAGATTTCCAGATGAAGTCGAAATAATTGTCGAAAACGGCGAAACACAGTGAGTTCGTAATTTCACATTATGTATGTTATATATAATATATCGGTTAGAAAAGAACATAAGTTTTAAAAATGATTAGAACTTGCTATTATAAATTTATAATTATATGCGTCGTATAGTTATTACATTCCTTTAATAAAAAAAAGTCTAATCATCGCTAATAATATTTTTGCTATTGGAATGTTGCTTCTCTTTTTCGAAGTTTAAGTCATTGAAAGTAATGTAAGAGTAATATTGGCCATAAGATATGACTATGACAAAGATGTTATCTTTAAAGCGGAGTAGCCCTGAATGTTGGTGACGTATTTTGTGATGAGATTTCATTTATTGTTTACAAATCAAACAAATATTTACAAAAGATGCTACTCATACAATGGTATTTGCCTGCCTTCCGGCGACTGAATATTGCCAGCTCCTGCTGCTGCCTTATATGTTAATATTAATATATTTATTTTGTATACGGTTATGTATGATAGGCATACGATTCAAAGTAAGATAAGTTTCACGGTTTTTGGCCTTTTTTATACCAATTCCAAAATCTTTAGTCTATATTTGTACAAGTATTCGTGTGATCTTGTCCACTTTTAATGGCAATGGTATTTTAACATGATTTTTAAATTAAAATAGTTCAACATTTACGTTCGGATATTAGAGAAACACTCAGAAGTATTCTTAGTTTGCCTCTTTAGGGTCTATTTTTAATTCATTCTATCTAGTTAATCGCATGTATTTGGACTTTATTATACAGCTTGTAAATAGTGTACCATGTACTTCAAAGCAATCAGCTCGATTTCCACTCGTGAATTTCAAACGATTGATAAATATCGTCAGTGAACATGCATGCCGGCTCGTGGCTTATGACGTGAGCCGAAACGAACCTAGCACAAAAGACACCTGTCAGCGCAGTATTCAGTTACGGTGTCTTCCCCCATCAATGACGCTCTGCTACCGTCGTTAAAATCTACGTACTGGGCCTTATGGTTCATATTTTCCTCGTTTATTTTTGGTCGACAAAGGAATTCTCCATTTTATCTCTTCACAGTAAAGTGGCATTTTAATAGCATTATAAATTGATCTAATTCGGATTTACATAAACGTTTACCAAATTGAGGGTCTTTTGTAAGCGACTGGTATTTGGTTTTTAATGATGAATTTACAATCTTATGAAATCTTGATGTAGGAGTTTTGGTAAAATATCAAGTTTTAGTTTATATGAATATTTTAATATTACCAGTTATGTTTTGCTAATTGCAGGAGGTGTATTTTCTCATTTCAGACATCGCCAACATGTTTGGCGTCAATAAAGAAACGTTAAACTTCTTATGTAAACATGTAAAAATATTCAAAGCAGTTCCTCGTAATTGTCTGCCTTTTATTTGGAGTTGTTTAAAAGTGAAAGGATGATACAGTTTAAAAACACATTGAATTTGAATTCAATTTGTAACTGAGCCGAGACTTGAGAAGAATGCTTTCGTTCAGCCGCAGTGGATTTGAAATGAAAAAGTGTCGTGATCGCTTTTACATTACAAACCAATTATTTTTGTCGACAGTTATTTCTTTTTTTTTATGATTACAACGGTTTAACTTTTCTTTTTTATTAGCTTCAACAGCAAGTTTTATACTTTTTATTATTGTCATCTGCGTCTTCACTTGATTGGAGATTCATTGAGATCATATCTGTAACTTTGTATTCACGTAATTCTTAAAAGCTTTAAAAAAGATGCGGTTCAGTTCACGTGAGTTTTTGTCTTTGTTACGGGGCATCTTTGCCAATTCTGAATCCATTATTATAATTCTATTTTACGTAGAGTTACTTTTGCAGAACTAGTTATAATTTCCGTGTGGTCCCGGCATAGAATAGGCCATCTTTTCCTTTCCTGTGAGTGTCGTAAGAAGCGACTAAGGGAGGGCGAGGGATGGGCAGCAGTGCCCCTTTTAAATATCTCCAGAGTCTAACTGCGGTTGCCAATCCTCGTACCAAGCATGGTTTAGTAGCCATGCTTGGTACGTGAATTGGCAACTAGTGTTGCTAGCCACATCACAACATAGCTAGCAACATAACAACTTGCTAGCCACTAGTGTGGCAAAACCTCCCAAAGTGGAGGCTTATATTCAGTAGAGCACAGTTAAAGGTTGATATGATATGATGAATTATAATAATAATAAGTACATACATGATTACATCAATCGCAAAGATCTTCCTATCAACGAACATCTGGGAGCACAACCCAGAACAACCAGAGCGGAGTCAATTTATAAAAGTTTGTTTCCTAAATAAGTCTAGCCTAAAATCGAATCCGGTATTTTGGTAATTTGTATTGCAAAATAATAATTATTGTTCTGAGGTAAATAAGTATTATGTTTCTGATATGTGACGTTAAATAAACCAAATTAACCTAAGTTGGAATTCAATAATAATATGCTTGGCGAATTGTGAGCATGTCGAATATTACGTTCGCCACTCGGTTATAGTTCACAAATGCTTCCTGACTACCTCACAACGGTACAATCGTGAGTTTTTTGTTTTATTTTCTTATCCAACATTTCTAATATTGCAGTTAATATAAACACTAAATTGCGTGATAGTAACCCATTACGGTGTGTACTTAATTTAAAATTGCCCCAGTATGCACGAAAATATAGCGGATAACTTCATAGATTTGTTGAACGTAAACTTGATTAATGTTTACCAATTCAGTGATAGATGGCGTTAGGTGTAGGTATATTATATATCAATTAGTATTTGTTAAAACAAGAAATATTTTTTTTTTGGGTTTATCATACATGAATAACTCACTAAGATCCTATTGCTGGGCCATGGAACTCAATATCAGAGAAGGATATAAGCGTATAATTAACGTGCCGGCCAGGTGGTTAGATATGGGATTTATTTTGTATTTTTCTTCTGTTTTGTTAGTGTATTGTGTTTTTTTTTCTCTTAGCCACCTCTTACAATACCATGACAAGAAAAAATTAGTTGTAACACTTTGTATATTTACTTCGTTGTAACTCTCAATTCTTTATCATAAGATTGTATATCAGGGTGAACAAAATCAGGACGAATCTAAAGATTCATTCTGATTTTATTCAGCCGCGTTAAATAAAAAACTGAAAACTATTAGATATTTTTCCTATTTGAATAGAAATCTTCGTATTTCTCTACTCATTATAATTACATTAAATTGCAATAACTATAACTTAAAAAAATATAAAAAAAAGAATACTTGTATATTTTTTTTAGTAATTACTCTAATTAAATCTATGATTTCATCTCTCTCATAAATAAATCAACTGATAGAATTAGCTGGATTTAGATGCGGTTTTACTGCATTAGATCAGTTGTTATCGCTCAAGATTATTATAGAATAGACCACAGAACACCAGATGGCACTATGGCTAGTTTCCACGAGTAAGCAGCAGCAAAGTGTAAAGTTAGCTACAAAGTCTCGGATCTGATTAAAAGTATTTGAGAGCATAAGTGAAATTTGACAAGACGTTTTGTATAGAAAGATAGTTTACAAAGAAGCCTCTAAGCGAGCTTGAAAGATTTTTTTTAATGGGTAAAAATGGAATGGTTTCCCCGCCCGCGCTATCGGTATACACCGACGAGGCACCAGTGGCAGATGATAAGTGAAATGATTGCGGGTCAGTTGGCCCACCATTCGACCACCAATTCGACAAGAATTAACTATGATGGTTTTCAGAAGGAACCGCGTGGAGGTCGACCAGAGAGGGTATATTGCTAGCAATGGGGCTATTAGACCTCATTACTAAATAATCCCTTTCCTCCCATACTCGAAAGATGTTGGTAGAACGAAGTAAAAAGGATAGCTGGTAGAAAATTGATGGAATCGTGTGAAGAAAGCTAGGATATGATACTGATTATTGGTAAAATTCATTTAAAAAAGTAATCAGAATTATGACTGATTTATTCAACTGGACGCGTGGGTAATTTTATAATACTAAATATTTATGTTTCAAGGGCTCCATTCATAAATCAATGGATTTCCAACAGTCATTCAATTAGGTATATTGTATTTGTAATAAATAGTAAAAAAAACTAAGATCTCCATCAACAATGAATTACCTATTGTTATTATCGTTACATTGTGAATTGATTACGTTTGAATGTAAAAACACGTTCTACACAATACCTGCAAGAAAACTTGTTTATTTTGTGGTTAATATTATTTCGTTAGACACTTCTAATTATTCATTAAATATTATGTCATGTGTGGTATGAATATTTTTTTTAAATTCTAATGCAGTTTCATTTCTTTGTGGTATTTATTTTATTCTAAAAATGCACATTTTAGTAGCAATTTATTTGTATATGTATACATGCCTGTCTTCCATTGGGGTGGGAGAAACAATGAAGCATCTAATGCTCAGATTTAAATAGATCTCTTTCGCTTCCTCCACATTCGTACTATTATATCTATTCATACACACTAGTTGGTCGACTTACGTTCGTCTAGATCAACCCCTACCTTTTTTTTGATGGGTGAAAATGGTATGGTAGCCCGCCTGCACTAACGGGATACGCTGGCGGAGCACCAGTGAAGGGTGATCGATGAGAATGAAAACAGGCCAGTTAGCCCATTATGATGAATTCATCTGGAATTAACCATGATAGTTTCCAGGGGAAACCGCGAGGAGGTCGACCTGGTTGGGTATATTGCTAGCAATGGGATTCTCAGTCTCCATTATTAACAATCCCTTTCCCCCCGATCAACCCCTACCGGTTTCTCCATATATTCGTGCTAGATAAATATCTTTCGTTATTCTTCTTTCATCCATTCAATTCAAATGGTCGATTTTTTCATAGTATGTTGTTTATAATTTTCTAGGAAAAGTTTAGTCAATAATCAATAATAAGACAAATTTTTAATCAATTCCTTCTTTTATATTTTTATTCTTTCATATTTGTATTTGGTAAATACTCACCTAACGATGCGACCTATGACTAGAAATTATGTATCCTTTTTATTCGACCGATTCAACAATATTGAAATCACTAGACCGTGAACAAAGGTAGGTCTGGTGTTGCCAGCCGTTTTTTTTTTTTGTGAAAATAGGTACCTATAGTTTTTCATTCGAGATATCAAAAGAAAGTGTATAAAGAAAGGGATGTTAGTGACCTTTGTCATACGATCGCTTCTACATCCTCTGTAAGGTAGCGGCGTAATAATATGAGTAGAAAGCTAATGAATAAAGCAAATAAAAGCTAAATTATTGTTGGAAGCGTCATTTAAGGAATATAAAAGAAAAACAAAACTCCTGTCGGTTTCTCCATTGTCATTCCTCTTCGCCTCGTTATCGTAATAAGGGGTTGAACTTGATGGATACAGTTTCACTCGCTCAAAGTCATCGCAGTTTCCTTTATTTATGTATACCTTAGTCAGATTACAAACTCCCCTGTCACCTTAGAAAATATTGATCTTATTTTTTATTGTATCATGAACATTGATAGCCAGTTTTTAGAATATGACAGTCAATAGAACAGGCTGCTAAATAATTATACTTGTATTTTGTATTATACACATGGTAACTAAGAAAAAAAAAAACATAATTCATATAATAAAACTAAGCTATATGTAATGAATATTCAGGTTATATAATGTTAGAACATCTAGTTTTATTATATGAGTTCGTAATAGAAACCATTTGCGTAAATACGCATCTATTCCAAAGGCCGTGTCCAATCCATTTTGATGATTTTAAAACACAACCTTATGTCCGTTTTGACCGAATATGAACTTATACATATTTTAAATGTAGGGACCACTGGAATATAACGCGGACTCTTCCCTCGTACTTTCTTTTAGTCAAATGAGGCATAATAAAATAATGGTACGAAAAAAGGTTCCTCGAAAAAGTTATGAAATGGAGATCCAAAAGTTTACTGCCGTCCGCCCCTTTTACATTTTGTACATTCTGCCTCTTGTGTTATTATTTACATTTTCCCCTGACCGCATCCCTTCAACTGCGGTACTGTTTTAATGAATGCTACTACTCATCCCCTTACCTTGCTAGTGTTACAACAATTATTTTACCAACCTCATTAAGAAGTTTAATGCGAGGAAGAATATTCTCGGCGAGGTTGCCGCTATCAGGTTTCCCGTTTGTACTCTAGCTCCTTTGTGCTATTGTGATTCTATCTCAACGACTTGTACAACTTTATTTGTTTATCCGAGACGCCCGATCAATTTCTGCTCTCAGTTGGTACTTTGCATACAATATAGAGATAGTGATTTTACGATCGTAGAACGCCGTTTTCTATACAAACATTTTAACTGAACACATTCCGCTTTAAACGGTTATAAACATGATATAAGATTACATTATACTTTAAAAATAAGAATGTTTCTGAATAAAAATAACATTAATAAAGAGAATATTAGGGAATTTAAAATTTTGTAGCTGATCTACCAAATTTCGCTGGTAAACATTAATCGTGTTTCCTGACGGATAAAATATGAGAGAAGAAGAGGAAAACTTGGCAAGAAATCCTGTTTTTGGAAGACAATGCGCTAGTTCACAATCGCCATTACGAACCCTTGTGAGAAACTTATTAACAAATAATCCATTAGTGAATGGGTTATTTATTCAAAATACGTTTATAAATGAGGATTAGGAAATAATGGCTGTTATTAAATTATGTATAGATTAAATTCTCTTACTGTGAGCACTTTATTTAACTGAGAGCTCTTTATCGATTGGAGAGTTTGGAGACACTTTTGATGATGATCACTATAATATCATCGATGATTTTAAGTGTTCAACTTCGAGGACAACGTTTAAAACAAACGTTGAGGCGTATTTTGTGGACAGAGATTACAAAGTAATTTAGTTCTAGTTGAAAATAATAAAAAGATGAGAACTGAACTGAAGCAGATGTCTATGTTGAATTTGTTGAAATATATTTAGCTCAGAACTTGTAAGCTGCTCCGCGTGAGATAGGTTTATCGGAGGTTTTAAATTTTTATGAATAAAACGGCACTGTTTTCCAAAATCATCAGTTAGCTCAATAAACCGATGCGGAGCACGATCCGGACGATACCAGGCTCGTTAGTGTGACCGTTATTTTTCATCGCTCGTCCATCATATTTAATAGCGCGGGTTCGCTTTAGCTTGCCAATGTTTGTGTCGCCTGCAAACGGCGACACGTGTCGTTCTATGTTTTGCTTTTGCTATGTTTTGACGTTGATGATTGATCGTGAAGGGGATTTTCTGGATTACCTCTTCGTTTGATGGATAGGATAGTCGATGTCAAATTTTAGACGGTGAAGCATTTTAAAAGGCCTATTTGATGTTGTATTCATGATGAGTGCAGGTTTTAGGTGAATATGATATATGGCAGTACAATTTTGTTTATATTTTGACTCGTATAACTCGGGGACACTTGTTGAGTTTAACGAATATTATACCTAAATTGTGTTTATTCAACCTAAATATTTTTTTTCTTACAACCTTTAAGGTATAAATTAAAATCCTTACGTATATAAAATACGTAAATTAATCTTAATTAGATCTTGTATTAAATCGGTGCAAATGAGAGAGGAAGTGTTTTTGCACTCGTAAGGTACATGGTGTAATATTGTATTCCTTCTCCGTTACCACAGAGAGAATTATTAGAAACTAGCTCTTTAATGTGGCTTTGCCTATGTGTGTGTAAATATATAATGTATTATATGTGTTAAGTTACAATATAAATTACTTTTGTACTAAATTTCATTCAAGAAACGCTTAAATTTTTTAAATTATTTAATAATTAATTATTGAAATATTTAATAATATTTCATTCAAATCCATTCAGTCGTTTAAGAGTGTTTGAGTAACAGACATACAAATATTAATACAAACTTGCACGTTTATAAATATAGTAATAAATTACATAGTGACTTCTAAACGTCTGCCAAATGTTGACAATCGGGAGAATCGTGAAAACACGAATAGTACAAAAGAGCGTTTCATTCCAGACAGTGCCTAATGTTGTAGGGTTCCGTGACCTAGCGCACTAACGACAGCGTTTAAAGTAATTGCCGAGTTGTCCGTCGACACGTTCCATGTAATTGTCAGATGTAATTTGTGCTACAGACGGACGATGGATCGACGAATCCAGTTTCTGCTCTGAATGCGCTATGCTTCTCATCAATAATCAATGTTTTACGATTTGGATACGTTATATTTAGACCCATTGTGTGTTTTTGTTCCCCTAAATAAAATGGATAAAAACAAAGAATCCAATTCGTGTTTAAATTAGGAGATCCTTTTTCGATAATCGTAATATGATATTATGTTATTATATTTGTAAGTATTTACTAGTTTAGATGAGGATGTAAAGATTAAGATTTTTTTTAATGGGTGATAATGGAATGGTAACCCCACCCGTGCTAACGGTATACACCGGCGGGGCACCAGTGAAGGATGATAGGTGAGAATGAAGCAGGTCAGTTAGCCCATCGTGACGAATTCAACAAGAATTGTTCACGATGATTTCCTGGGGGAATCGCGAGAAGGTCGACCTGATAGAGTGTATTGTTAACGATGGGGGTACTAATCCCCATTTTTAACAACCCATTATCTCCCCAGCTTAAGATGTTTTTTTTTAATGGATGATAATGGGATGGTTTCCCCGTCTGCACTATCGGTATACGCTGGTGGGGCACCAGTGAGGGATGATAGATGAGGATAAAAATGCAGGACAGTTAGCCCATCGTCATGAATACACGATAGTTTCTAAGGGGAACTATGTGGAGGTCAACCTGAGTCTGTAATGGGTCTGATAGTCTGCATTACTAAAAATCCTCCCCCCCAGCCCTATAGACATATGTTTGTGTGTGTTGTCTCGATAATTATTATTATATTAATGTTACCTCGTAGGTAAGTTAAACGAAGATTTTAGAAATCCAAGAATGGCTGTAGGATGTAAAAGTGTTGTCACCATGTTATCCTTCCATTATTATAAATGCGAAAGTTTATAAGGATGGATGAATAGATGTAAGAATAAATGGATTGTTAATATTTGACGCAAAAACTACTCAACGGATTTAAATAAAATTTGGTACGTGGATAGGTTATATTCTAACATAACACATAGGATATTTTATGTATTTACTGATTCACACCAACAAATACGCGGGACACAGCTAGTCATAAATAAAATATGACAGTGACGGTCCAGACTTGCGAGGCATTCGCAAAAGTTAGAACGGTATCATTACAATTTCAACCATTCCTCGTCCACAGTTGAACATAAAGCTTTCCTATAAATTCCTTCCGTCTCGTAGAACGGTCGTACTTCTAACCTAAACGAATCTGTCCATCAATCCCCTGGAACCTTTGTGAGGTCATTGCTCTTGTCCAACTACTACCTAATGTTTAATATTTTATTAGTAATTACTATCAGTATCCTATATGACTATAATAACTGTATATGTTGGAGTATTTGTTTTGTTTTAATTTTTTTTTTATTTTACAAGGAAAACAAAGATAAAATTAAGCAAATAAAAAAAATGTTTGTTGCGTCATCACTGTTGTTTTATTACGAGTAATATCGTGTCTCAAAGTATGTTAATTGTTGTTAATAACCACTGTATAGCTCTTTACTAGGAAATTTAATTGTGTGGCCTCGATTATAGTGTATGGATTGATTTAATCGTTCCTATGATTAAAGTAGTTAAGGAATTAATTATTTCTCACATCAATATTTATAGAGAAGTCGTCGTTAAATGCTTTTAGTATCAATACTCGAAAATGTTTAGATGTTAGTTTTAAACTTGCCCATACTTTTTCAATGGGACACCACTCACCCACAAACACTTGCTTGATTAATGGAAACAAGTAGATGCTAGGGATGCTAAAATCTCACGGTGTTTCGCTTTTTTACTGTAGTGCTGGGATCATGGATTCTTTCGCATTCTTCAGTGGTGATGGTATTATTAGTACAATTAGTAAATTAATATGGTGCCTATATGTAAATCCTAATGAAAGCAAAAAAAGAATTATTAAAATTGATTCAGAAATGGCGTACTTATTGCCTAATATACAAAATAACAGCGGAAATAGAAATACACAAACATACAGTCGTATTGAGAATTACCTCCTTCGTTAGTCACTTAATTGTTTAACTATTTTAAATTATATATCAGATTTATAATTTAATTTTGGTTCCCACCACGCCGCACCGACGTCTTCGAGAGTCTGCAAGTTGAAGTTGAGAGATGAGACGCTGTCATCCACACCCTTAAGAAGACTTTAGGATGACGTTATACATATATAGATATCAGATATACCAAAGGGAAAGTTTGTACAAGTGTTATCTGCGTAGGTAACTATGTTCCACACATATTTCGATCCTGACACAGTTTAGCTTGCATGTCTGAGAGGTTTGAAGGGTGGATTATAGCAGTAAAATTGCAGGGTACGAAGGCAAACCATTGTACTCAGAAATGTCATTACAATTCATGACGTTTTTTTATCTATAGGCGTCGATTACCACTGCATCAGGCTAGCCGTTATCTTATTTGCCATTTTTAAGTATCATAAAATATATGATAAATATTTTTATTTGCATATGTTTTATTGACATGAGCTTTTTTTTATTAGATACATTTTTACGCCATATAGTTATAATCTTTTACTTTTCTTTGATACACAAAGGTTGTCTGGAAGATATTGCTTTAGTGGTAAGACCAACTTTTATACTTCACAAGTGTAACATTTATATATTTTTTTTTTTATTTGTGCTTTTTTATTTTCATTCTTTTATCTCTTTTACTGTGTATTATGTGTATTTTTTTATGGTAATTTCTGTGCTGTAAGTAATGTAAATAAATTATCTATCTATCTATTTATCTATCTATTCTTTAAGTGGTACAGTAAAGATTACATAAATAAATAAATAATAAAAAAAATACTGCATCTTCAAGAGCTGTAGTAGGTGGGTTGACCTATAAATAAATTATAATTAAACAGTTACCTTTCCGTTTCCGTGACTACCCTATATTAATTTTAAGTATTTACAGACAAGACGCCCCTATTACCGAGGACCCTGCCAACTTAACGCCAAGTTATTAATCACTTGTCTTGACTTTATGCTTTGTCTGATAGGAAACGTTCTTTATCAAAGGGAGTTAATTAATACGCCGTTTGACATTCAGAATACCTCAGCTCTTTGTCTAAGTAAATATATATATATTATTCGCAAATAAATTTATAGGCAGCTAATGCAGAAATTATCTATTTAAATAGACGGAAAATAAAGTCAATATTAATACATAATTAGTAGAGGTAATTTTAAAAGCCTTTGTTTATTTACAGCACAGACTACAGCATGAGGTTATTTAAAAATGGAGTAAAGCGGCCTTTTCAGGGTCGGCAATGCCCTTGGTATAGCAGGCTACGGTCACTGCTTACCATCAGGTGGGGCGTATGCGTGTTTGCCACCTCAGTGGTATAAAAAAGACTTGCATTATACGACAAAGTTTTTATATACCATAACAAAATACCAACCCATACAGGGTTCCTTTTATTTCATTCGTCTTTCCTGTTTGTTTAGGTAATTATAAGTTAATTATCAAATTTTTATACCTAATGAAGTTGAAATTTTGTCATGTAAGTTGGATAATTTAAATAAAGTCTATAACGTGACTTACCGGACGATAACTTTACGTGTCCGCCGAAGTACGAAGCAAGTGACAATTATTTTCAACACACTTCAAAAAGGAGGCAAAAGTTATAAATCGATTTGGAAAATTCTTTTTTTTATCTAAAAGGATATACTCACAGATTCGTTTTATAAAAATTTTATCAAAATCGGCTCAGTAGTTAAGTTTTTAAATCTAAATAACCGGTTTTGCTACAATTGAATTCTTGTTTAACTTTTTGTAGAACACAATCTAAAATTATTAAGCGATTTAAACACATGAATTTGAAATTTTAGAAGAAGGGAAGCTAAGGTCACTCTTAGGATCCCCGTACTACAGTCAAGCGTTGTGTTATACTTCTCTAATGTAATGTAATGTAATGTACTATATACCCAAAATATTTAATACTTACGTACATACTTACCAGAGGGAGACTGTACAAAAGTCGATTGCTTGGGTACCTCTGTCCCGTTCGTATTTTAACCGTGAAACAGTTGTGTTTGCATGACTGTGTTTCGGTTTGAAGGGTGGGATATGGCGTGAATTTACTGGGTAAAGAGGAATAACACCTGAGTCCTCAGGAATGACAACGCATGGGGGGTATCATGGGCGAAACAGTATACTCTGTCATGTCCATGTACTGCTCATGTCTATAGGCGACGGTTACCACTTTCCATCAGGTGGGCCGTCAGCTTCTTTGCCATTCTAAGTTGTATAAAAAAATATACAGTAGTTAATTTTAAATTTTCGCGTTGTTTATATATATTTTTAAATAAAGTTCTGTCGTGACTACGACGCGGTGCTATAGGATATGTAAGTACTATTTACCTGTAAAAGCTTTTTTTCTAGCGTAAGTCTTGATTGTGTATTTAAAAATACTACTTATACAGGTATATTATAATAACATCGAAATAATGAGTTATATAATTCACTACATTTATTTATATCTGTTCTGGTTTATAAAAGGCCAATATTCCAGTCGATTGGCAATCGTTCACGTTGTTCGCGTCACGTTTTCAATTAGTGTATTCAGACGCTTGGCTCATAGACGTTCTATAGAACGTGGGATTTGAGTGCTGTTCATTTCTCCCGACAGCTTATAACTGTCATTATTGCCACCATTTCAATGGCCTCTCCTATGAAAAGGAATAATTTCTCAGTGCTTCGTGTCACTCGTTGTTCGTGCCACTCGTGTTTTCGTCCGTGAACTCGTCTTAGTAATTCACCCTTGATTTTTTTTTTGTTTTCATTGATCGAGAAGAGAAAAGCACGAGAGAAGTGACATATTTTTCGCAGAAAGATGAGTCGAAAGCAATAAAAAATATATATAAAGTTACTCATATTTATGATACGAAGGCTTAAAATCTTTGTAGAACACTGTCAAAAAGATCCTAGTAATATTAGTTTCAGTCTGTGTTATACTCATTGTTTATAAAATGTGCTGGTTCTTGTTATTATATATTATTATTTATATTATATTAATTGTAAATAAAATTGCCGTCTGTTGACTTGAAGTATATATTATGTATTTTTTATTCTTTTTCAATTGTTTATCAATTTTCTTTTTTATAAAAAACTATAATATATGTAAAAAGGTTAATTTTGAACACTTATCAATAAACTCGATACAATATTCCATTTCATTTAATGTTGGTATCAAAATGCGAGCTGCGTCTCGCGTTATGATATCATACAAGTGTATTTATATATTGCTACTGGCAATGCTACAGTCTACAAATGCACTTGGTAAGGTGAAAATGAAATGAAATGAAAAATATTGATGAAAAGCACACTGAAAGCTCTTTGAGTGTGCTTTCATCAATGTACTTCGTATAAAGAAAGCTCGTATATGCATTGCAGGAAATGGGGCTGAAAATATAACTCGTGCATATTTAAAATATCCACTGTAAATTAATACAGTGAATAATCATTGTAAAAACTGTTTATAAATCAACAGAGGAAATATTCGGATTGATAAAAGCCGATAAATTTCATCACTATACAAGTCGTTACAAGTTAAAGTTTTATCTCGATCATCTGAAAGAGTAGCGGTCTTCCATCGTGCGTTTCTGTAGACATTTCTTCCACGCACAATTAAAGTAGGGAACTAACTCCCAGCAGCAGTATTTCTGAACAGATACCACATTGAAACCTTTAAGAAAAGAGCATATTCCATTTGCAACATATTTGCCAATTACTCTTATGTTGCTGTCTATGGGCGGCAGTAATCACTTACCATCTGGAGATCGGCATTTTTTTTTTATACAACTTAAAAAGGCAAACAAGCTGACGGTCCACCTGATGGAAAGTGGTAACCGTCGCCTATAGAAATGAGCAGTACCATGGACATAACAGAGTATACTGTTTCGCCCTTGATATTCCCCATGCGTTGCCATTCCTGAGGACTCAGGTGTTACTTCTCTGTATCCAGTAAATACCCCATATCCCACCCTTCAAACCAAAACACAGCAATGCGCACAGTTGCTTCACGGTTGAAACACGATTGTGATAGAGGTACCCAAGCAATCGACTTTTGTACAAAGTCTGGTTGCTGTTTTGTCCTCCTCCCGCATGCTGGTTAGCCCTCGTTACAAAAAAAATCAATTTTTTTCACATTGTTATTCCGCAATTTTGGTTTTATATTAGTACGCGTATTTATATATACAATATTCACGTACAAACCACATTACCCTTCTTTCTATGACACTCGGGTAGTAATATTAATGTAAGATTCATAATACGAAGTAATGTAATGATTCATAACGGGCAGTTAAACAAGAACGCCTTCCATTGTAATCAAATTGTCAGCATAATGATGAGTATTCGGTTTAATCACCACTTGCTAATTGCTAATCGGTTATGCAGTCAAATACAAGTTTTTATGCAACTTGGAATGTCAAACAAGCTGACGGCCCATCTGTTACAAAGTAGTCAACTATAGCTTGTATATGTTACAGACGTTACAGAATACGCCACAAACCCATGGTATTACTTATTCGCTGACATTCAGTTGTGTATTATTGTGTTATACCTTAATACCCTGTAATTTGACAATTATTAGCTAGTTTTGATATCATTGGATCAATTTGAAAAGTTTTTCTAACATTATTTATACTAATATTATAAATAGAAAAGAGTTGATTGTTTGTCATTACAATGATTCAATAATCATCATCATCATCATTATCATATCAGCCTTTAACTGTCCACTGCTAAATATAAGAGGGAGCTCTTGGGGGGGGGGGGGGGGGTTTGCCAGTAGCTGCAAAGCTTGTAAGAATAAACTCCAAAATTACTCAAGCATTAAAATTTTTTTACCTATTTCTCTATTAGCGAGTTTATGTCTGTCATCA